>NC_087343.1:177887500-179137500 GCF_030014295.1 Loxodonta africana | reverse complement strand
GCTGTTCTCCCCGCTCCAATACCAGTCGCTGCCTCCCGGGGACTTCTCCTATCAGCTGTGTCCCACGCCGCCCGCACGACCCGGCTGGGCCCCTTCCCAGGGTTAGTTCAGGGGGGTGGAGCAGCTCTCCGTGTTTATGCCGTACCTGCGTCCAGTCCAAATCCCGGCGAGACGGTTCCCCAGCTGGGACTCTGCTCTTTCTGCTCCAAGACCAGTCACTGCCTCCCGGGGACTTCTCCTACCGGCTGCGTCCCACGCCGCCCGCGGAACCGGCTGGTCCCCCTCCCGGGGTTAGTTCAGGGGGGTGGAGCAGCTCTCTGTGCTTGTGCCGTACCTGACTGGTACGCTGGCTCCAGGCTCTGGAAACAATCACTGCTTCCCCGTATTAGTTCGTTCTCCATCTCTAAATCTGTGTTTGTTGTTCAGGGCTCGTAGATTGTTATGTATGTGATCGATTCACTTGTTTTTCCGTGTCTTTGTTGTAAGAGGGATCCGAGGTAGCGTCTGCCTAGTCCGCCATCTTGGCTCCGCCCTCTCTCCATCTTCTTTTGATGTTTCCTGCATCATCTAATATTTTCCCCATGGAATCCTTCACTATTGCTACTCGAGGCTTGAATTTTTTCTTCAATTCTTTCAGCTTGAGAAATGTTGAGCGTGTTATTCCCTTTTGGTTTTCTATTTCCAGCTCTTTGCACATGTCATTATAGTACTTTGTCTTCTCGAGATGCCCTTTGAAATCTTTTGTTCAGTTCTTTTACTTCATGAATTCTTCCTTCTGCTTTAGCTACTTGACGCTCAAGGGCAAGTTTCAGAGTCTCCTCTGACATCAACTTTGGTCTTTTCTTTCTTTCCTGTCTGTTCAATGACCTGTCGCTTTCTTCATGTATGATGTTCTTGATGTCATTCCACAACTTGCCTGGTCTTTGGTCACTAGCGTTCAATGCATCAAATCTATTCTTCAGATGTTCTCTAAATTCAGGTGGGAAATACTCAAGGTCATATTTGGGCTCTTGTGGACTTGCTCTGATTTTTCTTCAGTTTCAGCTTGAACTTGCATATGAGCAATTGATGGTCTGTTCCACAGTCCTTCCCTGGCCTTGTTCTGACTGATGGTATTGAGCTTTTCCATTGTCTCTTTCCACAGACGCAGTCAAAATGATCTCTGTTTGTTCCATCTGTCAAAGTCCATGTGTATAGTCCCGTTTATGTTGGTGAAAGAAGGTATTTGCGATAAAGAAGTTGTTGGTCTTGCATAATTCTATCATTTGGTCTCCAGCATTGTTTCTATCACCAAGGCCATATTTTCCAACTACTGATCCTTCTTCTTTCGTTCCAACTTTCACATTCCAATCTCCAGTAATTATCAATTGGATGTTCTATCAATTTCCGACTGAAGCAGCTGATAAAAATCTATTTCTTCATCTTTGGCCCTAGTGATTGGTGTGTAAATTTGAATAATAGTCATATTAACTGGACTTCCTTGTAAAAAAAAGAAAATTTTTTTTTTCCTTGTAGGCGTATGGATATTATCCTATCACCAACAGTGTTGTACTTCAGTATAGATCTTGAAACTTTCTTTTTGACAATGAATGCAACACTATTCCTCTTCGAGTTGTCATTCCCAGCATAGTAGACTATATGATTGTCTGATTCAAAATGGCCAATACCAGTCCACTTCAACTCACTAATGCCTAGGATATAAATGTTTATGCTTTCCATTACATTTTTGGATATTTCCAATTTTCCTAGATTCATACTTCATACTTTCCAGGTTCTGATTTTTAATGGATGTTTGCAGCTGTTTCTTCTCATTTTGACTTACTCCACATCAGCAAATGAAGGTCCCAAAAGCTTTCCTCCATCCACGTTATTAAGGTTAACTCTACTTTGAGGAGGTAGCTCTTCCCCAGTCATCTTTTGAGTGCTTTCCAACCTGGGGGGCTCATCTTCCAGCACTCTATCAGACAATGTTCCCCTGCTATTCATAAGGTTTTCACTGGCTAATGCTTTCCAGAAGTAGATTGCCAGGTCCTTCTTCCTAGTCTGCCTTAGTCTGGAAGCTCAGCTGAAACCTGTCCTCCATGGGTGACCCTGCTGGTATCTGAATACTGATGACATAGCTTTCAGCATCACAGCAACATTAATCCCCCACAGTATGACAAACTGACAGACACGTGGGGAGTCTACTATTTGAAGTATCAATATTCTGAAATATTAATAATTTGAAGTACAGTTTATTTCCACAGGGCTCTGAGGCAGTCCTTTGTGGTGGACAACAAGAAATCTGGTCTGTAGCTGACTTTAGAACATTCAGAGAAGAATCTGAATAAAACGAAAACTTTATAAATGACACAGATTGAAAATGAATGTGGTTATCACTAATAATTTTCAGAAGTGGAAAGTCTGATGAGGGTTCAAAACATGAGTAATGCAACTGACAAGTGAATTTGATCAATTCTGTGACACGGGAAAAAAAAATTGACCAATCTAAAAAAAAGTAAATATCTATAATCATTATGGCTGAGGATATTTTCCAAAAAAAAAAAAAAAAGACAGTGATAATTACATCTAATTTATAAAAGTAAATAAACAATTTTATATAGGAATAAGTCTCTTTGAGATCCTGAGTATATTTGAACACAGAGTGTTAAAAAGGATCTAGAGACAAATCAAAATTCCAAACCCTGTTCATTGTTGCTTTGGGGGTGGGATATAGTATGGTTAATTAAAAACTCTCTGTTACAGACTGCATTTTAGAAGATTTACAGAGCTCATGAACACATACAACATAATTTTCCACTGCCACTAACAACTCTTATATAACATCTCAAAATGGCAAAAATGAATATGACCCAATAAATGTTCATTTTTTGACAGACTCAAAGATACAGTCACTGTATGGTGATCAATGTTTCAGTATTTTATTCTTACTTAGAAATAATCTAGGCAGTCAATGAATATTCATTAATTAGCATAATTTAATATAGACTCAAGGTTTTAAGTTACTTAAAAATCTTGGAAATTATCTTCAAACTGACATACTATGAACAATAATTACAGTTGAAATAAAGTTTGGCAGAATAATGGTTTAATTTTGTTAAACATAAATTTACATTTTTCATTATCTTAAACATTAAGCAGGAATTATGTTAGCTTATTTGATCAGAAAACTTGAATAATTTTAGAGGAATAGACCAAATAGAATAAAAAGAAATGTAAATTTTTATTTAACACTGATAAATCAGGAAAGATGTAGTTATTTTATTAAACCCAAATTATCGAGTAATCTCATTTGGAAAAAATTTACCTAAATTGCTTGAACTTGATTTATTAAAATGTTCTGAGTTTATTTTAAAGTACTTCCTTAATCTAGCACATTTAAAGTATTAGAAATTAAATTTCCTTATTGTAATTTAAGAATGGCCTATTTATGTAAGTTCTTATTTACCTCTACAAATCAATCAGAACAGAACTTCTTTTATTTAAGAGAATTTATAATATAATTTATTAATACCATTTAGAGTCAAAAAAAATTACATACTCACAAAATGGGAGAGAAAAACTTCTCTGAATTATAGACATAGACACAGATAGATGTTATGTCTTTAATTCTAAAATATAATTTGTGGGTCAGTAGTTGAGCAAACACAAAACTCAGATATCAAAGAGCTCTTCTATTTCCCAGTGAAATTTTTAATTGATGTAAGCTCAAAATTAACAAATAGACAAACAGAATATACAAACAAACCAGATATTCTGCCAAACACAGAATAAATCTCTTATGAATCAGTTTAGTTTTGAGATCCTCAAATAGTCATACCATAAAATCTCATTTCTAATCAATCTTCTTGCCACCAGTGACAACCTATTGACAAAATTAAAAAAAAAAAAAGGAGAAATAATAGTTGAAGGAAAGATTAAAAACAGAAAAAGAGTTACCGAAATTTTACTGAAGCTTTGGACATTCCTAATCACTCTTCAGATGACAAAGTTTACCTGGCTCTGTCGGGTGAATCCACTGGCCAAGTTAGTGGAAGACATCCAAAGCTGTTAAATGATAATTTTCAAATAAAGGATAAAATCAGAAGTCTCATACAAATGTAAAATGAACACATGTTATTTTGTAGATTTTATTTTATTTTATTCATGGTGAGTGAACTACAGATATGTTTTAAATGGTTTAAAGGTAAATTTAGAAGAATGAACATATTGAATCTATCAGGAATATTAAAATTAATGAGAAAATGGACACAATATACTGGTTTTCCACAGGGATGGGGAATTTTATTGATCTTTCCATTGTACAGAATTCATTTTCATGTCTCCATACAAAACTTATTTTGCATTTCTATCAGTCATCTACAGTTTACAGAGTTATAAAATAGCACCTATAGATTCAGCACCATAAAATGCTGAAGAATGTGCTTAATGTATAGTTTTCCATTGAAAAATAAATTATTTTCTTACAACATATGGAAGTAAGGGTTCATGTTAGTCTCTAGGCATGGGGTGAACTGGATTCGAAGCTAAGGACAAGAAAATTGAACTCTGACTTTTTAATTTTAGAAAAAGTAACCAATATTCGTAGATGTATAACTGGGGGTCTTTGGTTGGGAGGGAATATGTGTTTGGAAGGTTTTGCTGTGGGGGACACATGGATGGCTGGGACAAAGTATAAAAAGAGGATAGATGCAGCTTATGGATTTTAAATAATCATGGCATTAATCTGTCTGAGAAGAAACTTTGAAATAGACCATATTTCCCCCCTGGGTGAGTGCCTTCTGGAAAGAAAGATCCTCCCTATAGAGTCTCTGCTGAGTTCCTGGCTTAATGCTTCATTGCAAGGCAAATGGATCACCCAGTCATCAATGATGGAAATGTTCAGAAGGCAGCTCCACAGTGCCTAAGGAAAAATGAGATTAAGCAAGAAAAAGGTTATGGTAGACTAAGTAGGAAAAGATGAAAAGTAATGAGGAAGGGGAGAGATCAACCAGCTGGATAGAAGGAATGGGAAGGTTCCCATTTTCCCTAACCAAGACTTCCACCTTTGGATCTTCATTATTTTGGAGAAATCATGACAAGTTTCTTCCAGGAATATTCTAAGTGTATGTACCGGAGGTATGTCCTGCTCCTTTCAATGAGGATGTGGTTGTTCTAGGGCTTGCCTTGCAAAGATGTGGTGATAGCCATGTGAAATTCTGCACTACAGATTAGTAAGTAAAAACAAGTAAGACCATGTGTACTTTGATTACTGCAAGCCTGTTCATACCTTGCTTATTGTAAGCCTGTGCATACCTTTCATACTGGCTAATCCATCCCTGTCAGCCTATATGACTTGCTCACTATTATCTGTTTCTAGAATTTTCTAACGTGTTGTGCTAATAAATGTTGGTGCTGGGATTTCAAAGTTGAGCTTCTTAAATACAACAATCTGACTATGACGTTTCAAGATGTCTACTCAATGGATCAATAGGGAAAGGAAGCTAGTGCATAAGGTGCATCAGCTCTATAGTTACTGCACAAAGTTTGCTAAGATTTTCTCTAGCTAATGAATCACCTTATGCCCTTTGATGTTTTCATTTTAAAATACAAGCTATAATGAATTAAATACAGTGAGACACTGTATAAGTTTCAATAATTAAAAAATAATCTAAAGCAGAGATGAACAGTAGTCTGACTAAAAATTTGCCTCTAGGCCATCAGAAATGATGTATGCATTTGTCTAAGCCAGCAAGACATGTTATTTTAGTCCCTTGGTCAAATTATTATTATAAAGAATAGTCATCCCAATCAAGTACTAGGGTGAGACATCCAAGAATTTTATTCAAACAACTTTCTGAAACTCACTTCTAAGTTCTCACTGTGCTGCTTTGCTCTCAAGTTGCCATCAACAAATTGTACTTAATTGTGATAACTCAATCAGTGGTAGTTAACTGGTCACTAGCTCTTAATGCAAATGAAAGTTGACTTTTCATTCTACAGGAAAACTAAGAGAAGAGCCACTTATTATACTGACAAGTTAACATTTTACGTGTAAAATAATGACCCACAAAACTTCACAATTTTTAAAATAAAAGCAGATGCTTGAAAATGAAGAGTTGGATTCTTTCCCTTGGAAATGAATACGGAAGTTTCAAATAACCATAATGACTAATATATAGTTCGGTCCTTTTGACCAAATTGATCATATAAAATGCAGCGACATCACTAGAGGGGTGCAGGGGGTACAGACCACACCAGGTAATGTTGTCAGATGGGATGACACCAAAATGACTGTCTACAAATCTTTTGTGCAATGTTTCAGCAGAAATTTGTTGTTTTATATAAAAACATCTCTGTCGCTAATTATAACAACAAAAACATTTTTTATAAACCCAGATTATATGTATCAATATACCTACAAGGCTAAAACTCTATGCTAATTTACTTTTTGAACCTTCTGATGTGCTGGGTCAGAGCTGTCATTATTAACCAATTACAATGACCCTTCAAATCACTTGGTTTCTTCTACACGAGCTACAGGTACTCGCTGTTGTTTTTGTTGCTGCTTTTGCCAAATTTTCTGGTATTTTAGCTACAATATTGTGATAATTAGTATTTGTGAACCTCTATCAATAACTTATTTGATAATGTAATATAATAGTAATTAAAGAAAAAGAAGGAGAAAAAAAAAAAGGCTTCCACTCAGTTACTAATGATGTTGTAATTCAATGTAGAATGATTTTAAAAAATAATTTTGTTGTTAGTATTCATAAATCTAAGAAATATTACATTGAAACCATTTACAGTTATATTTGTCACATATTTTTCTATGATTAAAATTGATAATAAACATTACTTAGGATCCTGTAGAGTCTGGTATGGAGCAGATCCATGGTAGGGTAACACCATGAGTTGCCACACTGGCTGACACTAACCCTGGTGACACCACTGATAAAATATTATTAGGGATGTGTAGACTTAAAAAATGGAAAGGCGATAGTCATAGAAGAGTAGACTTGGCTTTATTGGGTTACCACTCAGAATAATAAACGTTGCCCCCAAATTTTAATATCCACAGGTATGGCCAATATTGTAAAAATGGAAAGTTTAAGAATTCTAGCATTAACTGTAGAGCCTTATCACTGCAACACATGAAGTCTAAGACTAAAAAAAAAGCTGGTTTGGGGGGAAGTTTTCAGAGTCCATTACCATGGGCAAGCATCAAGGCTGACATGCCACAGAAAGAGATCCTTGAGGGCAGAGTGGTTAGGAAAAGCTGCATAAAAGGCTTTGAGTAGGTCATGGATAAATTCATTGATAGTGGAGAGGCACTCTAGGCAAGACACAACTCATTGAGGTATTGACAGAGGAATCTAAACAGCATTTTCTGGAATACTTAAGAAGTGTCCTATAGGGTTGCTATGAGTCAGAATTGACTCAACGGCACTGGGTTGTTTGAAGCAATACTTAAGGGGCCTGGTGGTACAATGGTTAAGTGCTCAGCTGCTAATTGAAAGGTCAGTGGTTCAAACCCACCAGTCGCTCCCCAGGAGAAAGGTGTGGCAGTCAGCTTCTACAAAGTCAGTCAGCCTTGGAAATCCTGTGGGGCAGTTTTGTTCTGTCCTGTAGGGTCACTGGAAACCATGGTGGTGTAGTGGTTAAGTGCTACATCTGCAAACCAAAGAGTCTCAGTTCAAATCCACCAGGCACTCCTTGGAAACTCTATGGGGCAGTTCTACTCTGTCCTATAGGGTCGCTATGAGTCGGAATCGACTCCACGGCACTGGGTTTGTTTTGGTTTATAGGGTTACTAGGAGTCAGTATTGACTCGAAGGCAACTGGAAACCATACTGAACTGAGGCAGAATTTGCTTAAGAGATGCAAGAAGATTGCTGCTCTAGGAGATAGCAAGCATTGGCTTGAATTCCCGTTCTGCCTCTTACTCTGAGAACTTGGTCATGCAACCTAATCTATCTGAGCTTCAGTATCTTCATCTGTAAATTAGAGATATTAATTGTATGAACCTCTTCATGTTTCTAGATTAAATTCAAATGCAACTCTCAATGGTTTTTCATAAAAAATACACATAAGGTTAATTATAGGAAGAAGAACCAAAACAGTAGTAGAATTGAAACAGAGAAAAACTGGAGGCAGTAAAATCAAGAAAGAGTTTATGATGGTGTGAAAATAGTGAGAATAGACAGGAAGAGGCAGATTTGTGAGATGTGGCAAACAACAGATGGTGTGTCACATTCAAGGGCAGTATTCCGTGGGTAACCTACCATTTCACACAAGGGATTAAAACACAGAATAAAAAGCTTTGTCTTAGAAAGTATACCATGTTTTTCTGCATCAAAATTTCTGTGTTACTTAACTTAGCAGTTTTTATTTTATTTATTTATTTTTTTTTTATACACATGGCTAGCTCAATCCTTTAAGTGTTTAAAGTCTTCACTCAAAACTCCGTTTATCTGAGTGACCTTCCCTGACCACCTGCTCTTAATGTAAGTATCCAACATGCTAGCTCACTCTGCTTTATTTTTCTTTTTAGGAAGTGGCACAAAATTAAGAGATAATATTTTTATTCTTTTGTTACCCCCCTACGAATGCCCTAAAAAGCAAACTGTCTCAGGGCGAGAACTTTGTTTTTGGTCATTTTTATATCCCTATTATTTAGTTATTTGCAAATAAGGTCCTCAAGAAATATTTATTGTTCTCCATGTTTTTGGGAAATTTATGTTCTGCTTTAAAACCAGTGACTTGAACATTCACTACACATTTTAATAACTGGAGTATGTGCAAATCAGCTATTTATCCCTCCATTACTAATGAAAAAAATTCCCCCAATAAATAGCCTGTACAGTAAATAGTAATAACAAGCCTGTAGTGGACACTGAAAGATTGTGCTTTTTGATGTTCTCCCAATTTTTGTATAAGATAAACAAATTAACTTATTTTATAATGTAAAACATTGCTGTCTGGAGTTGAATGTGTTCTTTTCATTTCCTGAGATGGTAAATACAAAGAATGAGCTCTGCTCATACATTTTTTCCCTCCCTTGACCTTGATTTCCCTGACCAACTTTAATGTGCTTCTCTGCAGATTACCTGAACGCAATTTGGAATTAATAATTTCAGTTTTCATATAGAAGAAATAATTTTATATCTATGGCCTATATCGCTCCCTTTCTTTCTAATTTCATCTACTAGAACTCCACACCAACTTTTCATGAATTAGGCCTTCACTTGTCGATATAAATAGAGCTCAAGAACATAATACTGAATGGAAAAAAAACAAAAAACATATTGGAGAATTATAGATATGGCACACTTTTGGTACATTTTAAAAATAAGAAACAATACTATATAATGTTCCTGGTAGCATAATGCAGTAAAGTATACAAGCATGAATAAGCACTAAATTCATTACAGTGGTTGCCCTCGGAAAGAGAGAAAAGGTAATGTGATCACATGGACTACAAAGAAGACTTTTGTCTTATCTTCACTAGTTTACTTCTTAGATACTTATACACGTGAAGAAAATATATACAATGTATATTTGGTTGTGGTTTTAGAGATATCTTATTTTATCCTTTGTATTTTTGATAATTTAAAAGATTTCTCTGATCTAAAGATGTAAGTAATGTGATTATATTTATTGACATGGGAAGTCAAAATACGTAAAATAGAATTTCATTATTACAATTGAATTTCTTTCTTTTGAAATCACTTTTTCCTCTCTATTAATCACTTTAGTTGCTCGTAATAAAATGTCCAATAAGATTTATCAAAATAGTAATAACATTATTAATGGACTAGGAAATATCTTTATCCTTCTATTATAATTGTCATCTTTAAAATATTCTGGCAATGAAAATGTGAAAAAAAATTTCAATATTACCAACTAACATGAAATCCTTATTTAAATTGAATATTACACAGCAAAAATCCTCAGTAGGCTGTATTATGCGGATACATGCTTAGAAATGTTAAAAATCTACCTATAGACTATGACAGAACTCTTGGGTCTATAATATAGTTTATTTTTTATGTCCACTGATGCCAATTACAATGACTTTTTTTTTTTTTTTTGTATTTTTGTCTATATATTTTTCTCACAAGCACCAGAGGAAGCTTGATCTGTAATCATGGCTTAGAAAATCTAGAAAGATCGGAATTTTGTCCTTTATCTCCTGCAGGGTAGCTAATTCTTTTAAACTCTGAAACTTTGAGTGAGACTAGTCCACCTTTAAAGATAGGCAAGAAGTTTAATACCTTGTCTTAGTTATCTAGTGCTGCTATAACAGAAACACCACAAGTGGGTGGCTTTAACAAAGAGAAATTTATTCTCTCACAGTCTAGGAGGCCAGAAGTCCAAATTCATGGTGCCGGCTCTAGGAGAAGTCTTTCTGTTGGTTCTGGGGAAAGGTCCTTGTCATCTATCTTCCACTGGTCTGGGAGCTTCTCAGCGCAGAAACCACAGGTCCAAAAGATTTACTGTGCTCCCTGCACTGCTTTCTTGGTGGTATGAGGTTCCCTCGTCTCTCTGCTAGATTCTGTCCTTTATATATCAAAAAATTTGATTTAAGACACAACCTGATCTTGTAGATTGAGGTCTGTCTCATTAACATAACTGCTGCTCATCCCACTTCATTAACATCATAGAGATTAAGATTTACAACACATAGGAAAATCACATCAGATGACAAAATGGTGGACAATCATACAATACTGGCCTAGCCAAGATGACAGCTATTTTGAGGGGACACAATTAAATCCATGACACTCCTCAACATGAAGAAAACAAAAATCCTCATGTCTAGACAAATATGCAATATTATGATAAACAGATATATTGAAGTTGTCATGGATTTCATTTCACTTGGATCAACAATTAACGTCCATGGAAGCATAAGTCAAGAAATCTAATAACATATTGCATTAGGCAAATCTACCACAAAAGACCTCTTTAAAGTGTTAAAAAAACAAAGACATCACTTTCAGGACTAAGGTGTGCATGACCCAAGCCATGATATTTTCAATTGGCTCATATGAATGCAATAGCTGGACAACATATAAGGAAGACCAAAGAAGAATTGATGTATTTGAATTATGATGTTGGAAAAGAATATTGACTATACCATGGATCTCCAGAAGAACTAACAATTCTGTCTTGGAAGAAGTACTGCCAGAACGGTCCTTAGAAGCGAGGATGGCAAGGCTTCATCTCATGTACTTTGGATATATTATGAGTAGACACCAGTCCTTGGAAAAGGACATCATGGTTGGTAAAGTGGAGTGTCAGCAAAAAAGAGGAACACTGAAGATAGATTAGTACAGTGGCTACAACAATAAGCTCAAACATAGTAATGTTTGTGAAGATGGTCCAGAATTGGGCAGCATTTCTTTCTGTTGTACATAGGTTCTCTATGAGTTGGAACCGATTCAATGAAATCTAGCAACAACAACAGCCAGTTTAATTTTCTGTCTAATTTTAGACAACTGAAAGATGAGAAAGAAAAAAAAAAAAACTTTTCTTTGGGAGCTGTAACTAAAATATTTTTTCTATGTCATGTTAAAACAAAAGAAAACTAAACCAAACAATTCCCTGGCACTAATACCCTGAAGCAGTTCTTTGGAATTTGCCAAAACACACACACACACACACACACAACCACTAACACAAAACTTGAACATTTGATTTATGCAGTACATTGAAGAGTTTAACCAGAATTCATGCAATAAATAATATTCCACACATAGAGTAATCCTGATCAAACTTTAGTTCACAGTTCAAACAATTACACTTAGTGGCTTGAAATTTGCTTGTCTCCAAAGATGTTATAGCACAAATTTTAAACTCATCAAAAAGAGATTATGGGGGCGGGGCCAAGATGGCTGACTAGGTAGAAGCTACCTCGGATCCCTCTTGCAACAAAGACTCGGAAAAACAAGTGAATCGATCACATACATGACAATCTACGAACCCTGACCATCAAACACAGACCTAAAGAGTTGACCTGAGTGACAGGGGAGCAAAAAGCTGCACCCTGATGCAGCTACCACTTCTGGAACCGGTGACCAGTGCCACAGCCTTGAGCCCTCGCAGTTCCCGGTGCTGAGTGGCGGAGCTGATTGCGGCTTGCTGAGGTTGAGCAGGCACAGGACACAGCCCTAACCCCTAGCCCCGTGGGGTAACCTCCTTAGAGACTCAGCCAGCAAAAGCAGGCTGCACACTGACAGGGCTAAAGAGAGAACGAGCAACCACAGGGAAGCAGCGACTGTTTTCGGAGCCTGGAACCAGCGTCCCAGTCAGAAAACCTTGGCGCCAGGCTTTGGACTGGGTGCAGGAGAGCTGAGCACGGCATCCTGAGAGGGCGCAAACACAGGATGCAGCCCTAGCCCCCAGAAGTGACCTCGGGGGAAGCCCAGCTAGTGCAAGCAGGCAGCACACCGATGCAGCTGACAGGAGGAGAAATCACTGGGAGGCAGCGACTGGTTTTGGAGCCTGGAGTGCTACATCCCAGCCAGGGAACCTTGGCGCTGGGCATTGGGGGGAGCAGAGGAATTGACCACGGCTTCTGAGACTGCACAAGCACAGGATGCGGATGTGACCCTCGTGGGGGCAATCTCGACCCAGCCAATGCACACAGGCTACACGCCCCTCAGGAATCTCAGATAAAACAGTTATCACCAAGCAAGATAAGTAACTTTGTCTATATTCCTGGGTGCTACTCTCTCCTATCTATCTGATCCCTCCCCTCCCTTCCCAGGCAGCTTCATTAACATTGGAATTTCCTGGGCCAGGGGGTGAAGTGCTCTGGGTTTTTTGTTTTTGTTTTGCCTTTTCCTAACCCATTCTCCTGGCCTGAGAGAAGCAGCTACAAAAAAACCCAGGGACCAAAAATCCTTCAATGAATTCCCGAAATTGGAATAAAAATACAGCACCAGCTCCAGCCAAGCATATGAGATCTATAGTCTTGGGCTTTCATCCCTACAGGGAACAAGGTGGCTATCAGAATGCAAAGGGGGTAAAAAAAAAAAAAATGGGGGTAAATATTCAGGTAACCACAAAGAGGTCTAACAATTCCATAACTCAAAATAAAAACCAAGAAAAACATGATGACTCAGCAAACATAAATTCAAATACTGTGAAAATGAGGAACACACAATTTACAAAGAAAAACATCTTAGCACAAAAAAGTAAGTGGAAAAATGAAATTGTCAACACACACAAAAAAGCATCAAAACGACAGCACTAAACACATACTTATCTATAATTACGCTGAATGTAAATGGACTAAAAGCACCAACAAAGAGACAGAGAGTCTCAGGCTAGATAAAGAAACACGATCCGTCTATATGCTGGCTACAAGAGGTACACCTTAGGCTTAGAGACACAAACAAACTAAAACTCAAAGGATGGAAAAAAATATATCAAGCAAACAATAAGCAAAAAAGAGCGGGAGTAGCAATATTAATTTCTGACAAAATAGACTTTAAAGTTAAATCCACCACAAAGGGTAAAGAAGAACACCACGTAATGATTAAATGGACAATTGACCAGGAAGATATAACCACATTAAATATTTATGCACCCAATGACAGGGCTGTAAGATACATAAAACAAACTTTAACAGAACTGAAAAGTGAGGTAGACACCTCCACAATTATAGTAGGAGACTTCAACACACCACTTTCGAAGAAGGACAGGACTTCCAGTAAGAAGCTCAATAGAGACACGGAAGACCTAATTGCTACGATCAACCAACTCGTCCTCATAGACTTATAGAGAACACGCCACCCAACAGCTGCAAAGTATACTTTTTTTTCTAGTGCACAAGGAACATTCTCAAGAACAGATCACATCTTAGGTCATAAAACAAACCTTTGCAGAATCCAAAACATCAAAATATTACAAAGCATCTTCTGAGACCACAAGGCCATAAAAGTGGAAATCAATAACAGAAAAATCAGGAAAAAAAATCAAATACGTGGAAACTGAACAATACCCTGCTCAAAAAAGACTGGGTTGTAGAAGACATTAAGGGGGGAATAAAGAAATTCATAGAATGCAATGAGAATGAAAACACTTTCCATCAAAACCTCTGGGACACAGCAAAAGCAGTGCTCAGAGGTCAACTTATATCGATAAATGCACACAAACATAAAGAAGAAAGAGCCAAAATCAGAGAACTGTTCCTGCAACTTAAACAAATAGAAAGCGAACAACAAAAGAATCCATCAGGCATCAGAAAAAAAACAAATAATAAAAATTAGAGCTGAACTAAATGAATTAGAGAACAGAAGAACAATTGAAAGAATTAACAAAGCCAAAAGCTGGTTCTTTGAAAAAAATTAACAAAATTGATAAACCACTGGCCAGACTGACAAAAGAAATACAGGAAAGGAAACAAATAACCCAAATGAGAAACGAGATGGGCCATATCAAAACAGACCCAACTGAAATTAAAAGAATCATATCAGATTATTATGAAAAATTGTACTCTAACAGATTTGCAAACCTAGAAGAAATGGATGAATTCCTAGAAAAACACTACCTACCTAAACTAACACAATCAGAAGTAGGACAACTGAATAGACCCATAACAAAAAAAGAGATTGAAAAGGTAATCAAAAAAATCCCAACAAAAAAAAGCCCTAGCCCAGACAGCTTCACTGCAGAGTTCTACCAAACTTTCAAAGAAGAGTTAACACTACTACTACTAAAGATATTTCAAAGCATAGAAAATGATGGAATACTGCCTAACTCATTCTATGAAGCCACCATATCCCTGATACCAAAACCAGGTAAAGACACCACAAAAAAAGAAAATTACAGACCTATATCCCTCATGAACATAGACACAAAAATCCTCGACAGAATTCTAGCCAATAGAATTCAACAACATATCAAAAAAATAACCCACCACGACCAAGTGGGATTTATACCAGGTATGCAAAAAAAAAAAATTGGTTGGTTTAATATTAGAAAAACCACTAATGTAATCCACCATATAAATAAAACAAAAGACAAAAACCACATGATCTTATCAATTGATGCAGAAAAGGCATTTGACAAAGTCCAACACCCATTCATGATAAAAACTCAGCAAAATAGGAATTGAAGGAAAATTCCTCAACATAATAAAGGGCATCTACACAAAGCTAACAGCCAACATCATTCTAAATGCAGAGAGCCTGAAAGCATTTCCCTTGAGAACGGGAACCAGACAAGGATGCCCTTTATCACCGCTCTTATTCAACATTGTGCCAGAGGTCCTAGCCAGAGCAATTAGGCTAGACAAAGAAATAAAGGGCATCTGGATTGGCAAGGAGGAAGTAAAATTACCTCTATTTGCAGACAACGTGTTCTTATACACAGAAAACCCTAAGGAATCCTCCAGAAAACTACTGAAACTAATAGAAGAGTTCGGCAGAGTCTCAGGTTACAAGATAAACATACAGAAATCACTTGGATTCCTCTACATCAACAAAACAAACATCGAAGAGGAAATCACCAAATCAATACCATTCACAGTAGCCCCCAAGAAGACAAAATACTTAGGAATAAATCTTACCAAAGATGTAAAAGACCTATACAAAGAAAACTACAAAGTACTAGTGCAAGAAACTAAAAGGGACCTACATAAGTGGAGAAACATACCTTGCTCATGGATAGGAAGACTTAACATAGTAAAAATGTCTATTCTACCAAAAGCCATCATACACAATGCACTTCCAATCCAAATTCCAATGCCATTTTTTAATGTGATGGAGAAACAAATCACCAACTTCATATGGGAAGGGAAAGAAGACCCAGATAAGTAAAGCATTACTGAAAAAGAAGAAGAATGTGGGAGGCCTCACTCTACCTGATTTTAGAACATATTATACAGCCACAGCAGTGAAAACAGCCTGGTACTGGTACAATAACAGGCACATAGACCAATGGAACAGAATTGAGAACCCAGATATAAATCCATCCACATATGAGCAGCTGATATTTGACAAAGGCCCAGTGTCAGTTAATTGGGGAAAAGATAGTCTTTTTAACAAATGGTGCTGGCATAACTGGATATCCATTTGCAAAAAAAAATGAAACAGGACCCATTCCTCACACCATGCACAAAAACTAACTCCAAGTGGATCAAAGACCTAAACATAAAGACTAAAGTGATAAAGATCACGGAAGAAAAAATAGGGACAACGTTAGGAGGCCTAATACAAGGCATAAACAGAATACAAAACACTACTAAAAATGCCAAAGAGAAACCAGATAACTGGGAGCTCCTAAAAATCAAACACCTATGCTCATCTAAAGACTTCACCAAAAGAGTAAAAAGACCACCTACAGATTGGGAAAAATTTTCAGCTATGACATCTCCGACCAGTGCCTGATCTCTAAAATCTATATGATTCTGTTAAAACTCAACCACAAAAAGACAACCCAATCAAGAAGTGGGCAAAGGATTTGAACACACACTTCACTAAAGAAGATATTCAGGCAGCTAACAGATGCATGAGAAAATGCTCTTGATCATTAGCCATTAGAGAAATGCAAATTAAAACTGCGATGAGATTCCATCTCACACCAGCAAGGCTGGCATTAATCCAAAAAACACAAAATAATAAATGTTGGAGAGGCCGCAGAGAGATTGGAACTCTTATACACTGCTGGTGGGAATGTAAAATGGTACAACCACTTTGGAAATCTATCTTGCATTTTCTTAAAAAGTTAGAAAGAGAACTACCATACAACCCAGAAATACCACTCCTCGGAACATACCCTAGAGAAATAAGAGCCTTTACACGAACAGATATATGCACACCCATGTTTATTGCAGCTCTCTTTACAATAGAAAAAAGCTGGAAGCAACCAAGGTGTCCATCAACGGATGAATGGTTAAATTATGGTATATGCACACAATGGAATACTATGCATCAATATAGAACAGTGACAAATCTGTGAAACATTTCATAATATGGAGGAACCTGGAAGGCATTATGCTGAATGAAATTAGTCAGTTGCAAAAGGACAAATATTGTATAAGACCACTATTATAAGATCTTGAGAAATAGTATAAACTAAGAAGAACACATTCTTTTGTGGTTACGAGAGGGGGAGGGAGGGAGGGTGGGAGAGGGTTATTTACTGATTAGTTAGTAGATAAGAACTACTTTAGGTGAAAGGAAGGACAATACTCAATACACGGAAGGTCAGCTCAACTGGACTGGACCAAAAGCAAAGATGTTTCCGGGATAAACTGAATGCTTTGAAGGTCAGCGGAGCAAGGGCGGGGGTTTGGGGACTATGGCTTAAGGGGACTTCTAAGTCAATTGGCAAAATAATTCTATTATGAAAACATTCTGCATCCCACTTTGAACTGTGGCATCTGTGGTCTTACATGCTAACAAGCGGCCATCTAAGAGGCATCAGTTGGTCTCAAGCCACCTGGATCAAAGGAGAATGAAGAACACTGAGGTCACATGATAACTATGAGCCCAAGAGATAGAAAGGGCCACATGAACTAGAGACTTACATCATCCTGAGACCGGAAGAACTAGATGGTGCCCAGCCACAACCGATGACTGCCCTGACAGGGAGCACAAGAGAGAACCTCTGAGGGAGCAGGAGAACACTGGGATGCAGACCCCCAATTCTCATAAAAAGACCAGACTTAACAGACTGACTGAGACTAGAAGAATCCTGGTGGTCATGGTCCCCAAACCTTGTGTTGGCCCAGGACAGGAACCATTCCCGAAGACAACTCATCAGACATGGAAGGGACTGGACAATGGATTGGAGAGAGATGCTGATGAAGAGTGAGCTACTTGGATCAGGTGGACACTTGAGACTGTGTTGGCATCTCCTGTCTGGAGGGGAGATGGGATGGTAGAGAGGGTTAGAAACTGGCAAAACGGTCACGAAAGGAGAGACTGGATGGAGGGAGCGGGCTGACTCATTAGGGGGTGAGTAAATGGGAGTATGTAGTAAGGTGTATATAGGCTTATGTGTGACAGAATGACTTGATTAGTAAGCTTTCACTTAAAGCACAATAAAAACTATTTTAAAAAAAGAGATCATGATGAAATTGGGTACCTTTTTTTTTTTAAGTTTCTTTGTCCATCATATTTGCAAAGTGGACGTTAGAATATGAACCAACTGAATAAATAAACGTACATGGAGTTAATAATAGAGTACCAAAATACTCAAAGAAAAACTGACAAGTGAAGGGAGAAGAAAATAAGTCAATATTAATAGTTAGAGACTTCAGTATTCCACTTTCAAAAATGAATAGAATTCCTAAGCAGAAGATTAAAAGTGAAATAGAACCCTTTTCTAAACCAGCTAGACCTCACAGATGTCTATAGAATACTCCACCTACCAGCTGCAAAATGTACACAGAAGTTTCTCCAAGATAGCGTATGTGTTAAGCCATAAAAAATAATAAACTTCAATAAATTTAAAATGATTAAAATCATAGAAAGTATATTCTACGATTACAATGGTATTAAATTAGAAACTATTGAGATTTGGGGGATTCACGAGTATGTAGATATTAGCACACTCATAATAGCAAAAGGATTAAAGAAAAAAACAAGACAAATCAGGAAATACTTGGAAGTGAATGAAATAGAAAAGATAATATACCAGAACTTATGGGATACAACTAAATTAGGTCCAGAGGGAAACTGATAGCAGCAAATTTTTATATTAGAAAAGATCTCAAGTCGGTAACTTATCTTTCTACTTTAAGAAACTAGAAAAATAAGAGCAAACTAAATGGAAAGCAAGCAGAAAGAAAAAATAAAAAAGAAGGGAGAAATTAAAACACTATTAAAAAAAATAGAAAAAATCAATGAAACGGAAAGTTGGTTTTAAAAAACAGTAAAAACACTGAAAAACCTTAAACTAGACTGACCAAGAGAGAAAAAGTCAAATTAACAAAGCCGTCACTACTGACCTCACAGACATAAAAAGAATTAAAAGATATTATAAAAAAAAAAAAATTAGATAACCTAGGTAAAATGGACAGATTTCTAGAAGGGCACAAAACACCCAAAACAATTCAATAAGAAAGAGAAATCTGATTGAACTTATCACAGGTCAAAAGACTAGTCAAATAACTTCCCACAAAGAACAGACCAGACCAGATCGCTTTACTGGTAAATTCTACCAAATGTTTAAAGAAGAATTTATAAAATTTTTTGCAAAATTTTCTAAAACATAGAAAAGGAGGGGATACTTCCTAACTCGTTCTATTAGACTAATATTACCCTGATACAAAACACCAAAAACATTACAAACAAGTACAGACCAATATCCCTTATGAATATAGATACAAAAATACACTACAAAATACTAGCAAACTGAATCCAGCAACATGTATAAAGGACTATGCAACACATTGCAGGAATTCAAGGTTTGTTTTACTTACAAAAGTAAATTGATGTGATACATTACATTAATAACATAAACGGAAAAGTCATGTGATTATCTCAATAGGTAAAGAAAAAGTGTTTGACAAAATCTAACATCTTTTAATAATAAAACCATTCAACCAAGAAGGAAAAGACAGAAACTTTTCAAACTGATGTCATCTACAAAAAATCCCGCATCTGAAAGCACAGTTAATGGCAAAAGGTGAGTTATGTTCCCCTAAGATCAAAAATAAGTCAAGGATGTCTACTTTTGATATTTCTATTCAACAATGTACTGGAGAGTCTAGTCAGAACCAGTAAGCAATAAAAGTGTGTGTGTGTGTGTGTATATATATATATATATATATATCCATCCTTATTGGATTGAAAGAACTAAAACTATCACTTATATATTGAAAACACTAAGTAGTCCAACCAAAAAAAAAAAAAAAAGAAAGAAAGAAAAGGAAAAAACAGACAAAACACTATTAGAACTTCCAGACATAAATCCCTCCACATATGAGCAGCTGATATTTGACAAAGGCCCAAAGTCAGTTAAATGGGAAAAAGACACTCTCTTTAACAAACGGTGCTTGCATAACTGGATATCCATCAGCAAAAAAATGAAACAAGACCCATACCTCACACCATGCACAAAAATGAACTAAAAATGGATCCAAGACCTAAATATAAAATCTAAAACAATAAAGATCATGGAAAAAAAAATAGGGACAATGCTAGGAGCCCTAATACATGGCATAAACAGTATACAAAACATTACTAACGATGCAGAAGAAAAACTAGATAACGGAGCTCCTAAAAACCAAACACCTATGCTCATCCAAAGACTTCACCAAAAGAGTAAAAAGACTACCTACAGACTGGGAAAAAGTTTTTAGCTATGACATTTCCAGTCAGCGCCTGATCTCTAAAATCTACATGATACTGCAAAAACTCAACTGCAAAAAGACAAATAATCCAATTAAAAAATGGGCAAAGGACATGAACACACACTTCACTAAAGAAGAAATTCAAGTAGCTAACAGATACATGAGGAAATGCTCATGATCATTAGCCATTAGAGAAATGAAAATCAAAACTAAAATGAGATTCCATCTCACTCCAACCAGGCTGGCATTAATCTAAAAAACACAAAATAATAAATGCTGGAGAGGCTGTGGAGAGATTGGAACACTTATACACAGCTAGTGGGAATGTAAAATGATACAACCACTTTGGTAATTGATCTGGCGCTTCCTTAAAAAGCTAGTAATAGAACTACCATACAGTCCAGCAATCTCAGTGCTTGGAATATATCCTAGAGAAATAAGAGCCTCTACATGAACAGATTTATGCACACTCATGTTCATTGCAGCATTGTTTACAATAGCAAAAAGATGGAAGCAACCAAGATGCCCATCAACGGATGAATGGATAAATTATGGTATATTCACACAGTGGAATACTACGCATTGGTAAAGAACATTGATGAATCCGTGAAACATTTCATAACATGGAGGAATCTGGAAGGCATTATGCTGAGTGAAATTAGTTATTTGCAAAAGGACAAATATTGTACGAGACCACTACTATAAGAACTCAAGAAATAGTTTAAACAGAGGAGAAAATATTCTTTGATGATTAAGAGAGTGGGGATGGAGGGAGGGAGAGGGGTATTCATTAATTAGATAGTAGACAAGAACAATTGTAGAAGGGAAAGACAACACAAAATACAGGAGAGGTCAGCTGCAAGCTGCAAGCAAGCTAGTAAGTGGCCATC
The DNA here is from genome assembly GCF_030014295.1 of Loxodonta africana. Lineage (NCBI taxonomy): Eukaryota > Metazoa > Chordata > Mammalia > Proboscidea > Elephantidae > Loxodonta > Loxodonta africana. The sequence goes on along the minus strand of NC_087343.1, from coordinate 179,116,314 downwards.
TAAGATCCATCAGTTGGTCTCAGCCCACCTGGAACAAAGGAAAGTGAAGAACATCAAGGACACAAGGTAATTATGAGCCCAAGAGACAGAAAGGGCCACAAAAATCAGAGAATACATCAGCCTGAGACCAGAAGAACTAGATGGTGCCCAGCTACTACCGATAACTGCCCTGGCAGGGAACACAACAGAAAAACCCCTGAAGGAGAAGGAGAGCAGTGGGATGCAGACCTTGAATCCTTGTAAAAAGACCAGGCTTAATGGTCTTATTAAGACTAGAGGGACCCCAGAGGTCATGGTCCCCAGGCCTTATGTTAGCCCAGGACAAGAAACTTTCTGAAAACCAACTCTTCAGACAGGTATTAGACTGGATCATAAGATAGAAAATAATACTCGTGAGGAGTGGGCTTCTTGGATTAAGTAGACACATGAGGCCACGTGGGAAGTAGATACATGAGGTCATATGGGCAGCTCCTCTCTGGAGGGGAGATGAGAAGGCAAAAGTGGACAGAAGCTGGTTGAATGGGCACAGAAATAGAGAGTGGAGAGGAGTGTGTTGTTTCACTAGGAGGAGAGCAACTAGGAGTACATAGCTAGGTGTATATAAATTTTTATATGAGAGACTGACTTGATTTGTAACCTTTCACTTAAAGCACACAAAAAAATTTTTTTAAAAAGGAAAAATAAATTATTTTTTTAAAAAGGAAATAGTTGACTAAATATTTAATAAACTCATTGAATAAAAAAACTGTTAGAAATAATGAACAAGTTCAGCAAGATTGCATGAGTATACAAAAAGTAATTGAGCTTCTCTACACTAGCAATGGAGAATCTACAATTGAAGTAAAGAAACTTACTTTTATAACAGCATCAGAAAGAATGAAATACTTAGGAATAAATTTAATAATGGAAGCCTCGTATGCTGAAAATTGCAAAATATTTAAAGAAATTAAAGTAGGCTAAAATTAGTGGAAAGCCATCGTACGGACAAGCATGGAAAGAGCTAATATTGCTAAAAGAAAAAAAAAATCAGATTCAACACAATATCTATGAAAACCTGAGCTGGTCTTTTTGTTTGTTTTTAGTAGAAATTGACAAGCTGTTTCTAAAACTCATATGGAAATTTAAGACACTCGGAATAGAAAAAGCAGTCTTGAAAAAGAAGAACAAAGGTGGAGGACTCATACTTTCCTATTTAAAAACTCTCAACAAAGCTACAATAATAAAGACACTGTGGGACTGACATAAAAATATATAGATCAATGGAACAATATTGACCCTCCAAAAACAAACCCTTTTACATTTATGTTTGATTGATTTTTAATAGCAGTGCCAAGACAAGTCAATGGGGAAAGAATAATCTTTTCAATCAATGATGCTAGAATAACTGAATATCCACACGCCAAACAATGAAGTTGGATCCCTATTTCATCACACTATAAGGAAAAAAAAAAAAAAAGGTATCTTTAAAGGGTCATAAACCTAAATGTGATAACTAAAACTAAAACCAAACAAACAAGCAAAAATCTCTTGGAAGAAAGCATAGGAGCAAATTCTTGCATAAATATTCTTGCATAGGCAATATTTTCTTATGCATAAAAGGAAAAGAACAAGCTGCATAAGAAAGATAAATTTCACTTCAGCAACAATTAAAAATTTTGTGGTTCAAAGGACACCATCAAGAAAGTGAAAAGACAACCTACAGAGTGGGAGAAAATATTTTCAAATCACATATATCTGACAGGGTTCTAGTGTATGGAATATTCAGATAACTCTTACAATTAAAATACAAAATAAGCTAAGTTTTAAAATGGGCACTGAATTTGAAATAGAGTTCTCCAAAGAAGATACACAAATGACCAATAAGCACATGAAAAGATGCCCAAGGATAAACTGATTTATGAGTGTCAAGGATTGACTTGCATCTGCCCAAAATATGTGTCAATTTGGTTAGGCCGTGATTCCCAGTATTATGTGATTGTTCTCCATTTTGTAATCTGATTATCCTCTATTTTGAGGTGTGTTGTAAATTCTAGTCTTTATGCCTGTGGTTACGGTTCACTTGGGAGTGAGCTGTCTGTTATGTTAATGAGGCAGTCTTATGTCCTGTTAATAGGATTAGGGTGGAATGTATCATGAGTCACTGCCCTTCACCGCCCTACAAGAGACAAAAGCAGAGAGAAGCAACCAGAGAGGGAGGGACCTGATTACTACCAAGAAAGAAGAGCCAGGAGCTGAGCACATCCTTTGGAACCTGGGTTCCTGCACTGAGAACCTCCTAGACCCAAGGGAAGATTAGTGCCAAGATGTGTAGATCTCCAAGCCCCACAGATATTGAAAGGAGACCAGGACCTTCCCCCAAAGCCAAAAGAGAGAGAAAGACTTCCCTTAAAGTTGGCAACCTGAATTTGAACTTTTAGCTTGATAAACTTGAGAAAATAAACTTCTGCTTGTTAAAGCCATCACTGATGGTATTTTTGTTATAGCAGCCCTAGATAACTAAGCCAATGAGTGTTTTCGTTTTGTCAAAATTCATTAGTCTGTAAGTGCACTCTCTACATATATGCTATACTTCAATATATCTTTTTTTTTTCTTTTCAGTATACTATTTATTGAATAGTCTGTACATGCCAGGTGGTATCTTAAGCACCTCATGTGCATTTTCTCTTAAATCCTTACAACCAACTTCAGATTAGTTTCCATCATTTTCTCTACTTTTTATATAAACAACTGACAACTGAGTTTAATTATCTGGAACAAGAGTAGTGGTTTGCAGCAGAACTGTGATTCCAGTTCTAATTTGTGTGATCCTAAATTTCACGTGCTTTATTACCACCCTGTATTGCTACAATTCAAAATGCCTTTGATGAGTATTGTAAAAATTTAGATTGTTCATTAACAACTTCCAAAGTATTTTGTGCTTAACATACTGGAAGGGTATGAATCTATAAATATTTCTATAGCAGGGGCCTTAAAGACTTCAATAGAATTAGGAACATGTGCTTGTCCTTGGCTCTATTATTGCAAACAGAGTCTGTAACTAAGTCTACAGGATACCCAGACACTTCGAAAGGTTAAAAAAAAGCACCTTAGTCATTTTAAACCATGTAAACAAAAGAAACATGATTTTTAATGTTCCATTTTTTCCCAAAGTCTGATTTCATCAAATATTGCATGGAGGTAGATCTATACCCTCCATGCATAGCTACAGAGAAGCACACTTTGAGGCCTAATTTTAAGAAGAACTTATAGCAGCTTCATGAACACTAACAAAATGTCTTTTTTACTTGTGGAATGTATCTTTATTTTGCAAGTTTACCGCAATTTCATATTAAAATGAAACCTTTACTTTCTTGGCTGATGGTGTTCTCATTAATCATTGTTTATCCTTCTAACCTATTCTTTCAAGTGATTGAAATGACTGCTTGAGTGATTAGTTCTCTCCCTCAATTTACATATACAAAGGGAGAAAGAGCTTTGTATATAAGCCTTTGGCTAATCTGTCCCTTGGCACTGTGGCTAACATCCTAGGAGATCCAATTTTGGAAAAAGACAAAGGACAAGTAGAGAATCTCTGGCCCCAGGGAGGTTTTGCCATATTGCTTGTTTCAAAATGGTTAACTAACATAGCAACTTGTTACTCTCAAGCCACATCTAAAGGGCTATCAACAACTAAGACCACTTTTGCATTTTGGGTAAGATATGCTGAAGAAAGATGAGTTGGCTTTGTGTTGGGGAAATATTTTGAGCCACGCTATTCTCATGCAGTAGCACCTAAATTTATAATTTTTTTACATTTTTTGATTAAAGCATTTTCATATTACTCTTCACCAAATCTATGTGTTCTCTACCTTTTTCTTTTGTATGCCGAAAATATCTTTATAATTAAAAAAAAAAAACAAACTCACTCTCGTCGAGTCGATTCCGACTCATAGCGACCCTATATAACAGAGTAGAACTGTCCCATAGAGTTTCCAAGGAATGCCTGGTGGATTCAAACTGCTGAAATTATTCATGTAAATTTAATTGTATGCCTTTATTTTACTGCTTTTCATAAAGAAGTAGCTATTGAAATTATGGTAATATTAGTGTTAATGGGTGATGTTATTTAATTTTGCAAAGGAACTCCAGAATATCCAAATTCTTCCTTGGCTGAGGTCACAACTCCTCCCCACAAAGATCTAGATAAAGGTATATGTACAAAAAAGGACAAAAAAAAAGTAAGGCTGCCTTACATATTTATCTTGGGTTTAGCTAGGCATATGCTGGTCAATGAATAAGGAAGACTGAAGAAGAATTGATGCCTTTAAATTGTGGTGTTGGTGAAGAATATTGAATATACTGAAAAAGAATGAACAAATCTGTCTTGGAGGAGGTACAATCAGAATGCTTCTTAGAAGCAAGGATGGAGAGGCTACATCTCACATACTTTGGACATGTTACCAGGAGGGACCAGTCTTGGAGCACGACATCATGCTTTGTAAAGTAGAGGGTCAGTGAAAAAGAGGAAAACCCTCAATGAGATGGATTGACACAGTGGCTGCAACAATGGGCTCAAGCATAGCAACAATTGTGAGGATGGCACAGGACTGAGCAGTGTTTTGTTTTGTTGTGCATAGGGTCTCTCTAAGTCGGAACTGACTAAACTGCACCTAACAACAACAACAAACTATGGCAGGTTGTGTGGTTGATTCTTTTTGTCTCCAACTCCCTTCCTTTGTTACCCAAATCCATGAAACATGAAAAGTTTAGGTTACACCTACTGGAATCAGAACAAAAGCAGTCAGAAAAAATGTAAAATAAAGTATTTTCCTCTGATAAATTGCTAATGAGTAGTGGGTATTTTACATGGACTGTATGATTTAATGGTCACTGTAACATTGTGGGGCAGAAATCATTGTTACCGTTTATTATAGATGATAAAACTGAAGCTCAAAGGGGTATACAATTCATTCAAATTCATTTATCTAAAGCCTAGATCTGTAACTAACCTATCTACTTCTACTATATTTTGTTTTCCACCCCTTTCCTCAGCAATCCAAGCCTCAGTGGGGGCAGTAGCCCCAGACTAGCTGACACTCTGTGGAGAAGAGAGAGCATTTCAACAAAAAGTATCCTAGGCTGCTGGAGCCCTCGAGTTCTTATCCCTCAAGCCACATGGAAGCTAGAGCAAGGCATAGCTACTACTTCTATGTTGGTAGGTTTTGCATTGCCTTGAAAACCTACACCCCCTGTGTTGAGACAGACTACAATGTCTGGAAATGAAAACAACCAGATCATCACTATTCATTTCTATGAAATTAATTATTTGAAGAAATTTTATTTAGCAGTTACTATCTTCCTAGTACCTTCCTCAGTGTGAGAATTCAGCGATGAATAAAACAGATGTGAGTCTTCCCTTCAGTGACTTATATCATTGGGGATACATTTCTTAAATAAGTTAACAAATACATGAGGTAAGTTTGAATTGTGAGAGTAGCAATCAAAAAGGTAAAATCAAGTAGTAGGGTAGAGAATGATAGGATAAGGGGAGACAATTATTCAGGATAATTTTAATTAGGTTATTTCTCTGGGTAGCTGGGTCAGAGGAAACTTCTCTGAGGAGGTGACATTTGAATTAAAAACACAATGTCAAGAGGAAGCAGAACATACCAGACAAAGGAAATAACAATTGCAAAGGCCTCCACTGAAGTCAAGCATGGGGATTTCAAAGGAAAGAAAGGAAGCCAGTTTGGATGCATATAGTAAAAGAACAGTGGTAAGTGATACATGGTGACTTTGGGAGGACAGAGTCTGACAAATAGGGCCTTTTAGGGAGTTTGGATTTTATTACAAATATAATACAAACCAAGAAAACCAAACCCATTGCTGTTGAGTTGATTCTGAATCATAGTGACCCTATAGGACAGAGTAGAACTGCCCCATAGGGTTTCCAAGGAGCGCCTGGTGGATTCGAACTGCTGACCTTTTGGTTAGCAGCCATAGATCCTAACCACTACACCACCAGGCTTTCCAATATAATACAAGGTCATTGATATATGAATGATATGACCTGATTTATGTTTTTACAAGATGACTCTGTGCTGTGGAGAGAATAGATTTGGTGCATGGGTAGAAAGATGATAAGAAAAGATTTAGATTAAAATAGCAGAAATAATCTTTATTTTGAACAAAAGAAATAGATCGTACTATACACTCCCATTTCTGTGACATAATCAGGGAAAACAATTCAAATTAATTGCAAGGATTGATGAACTGAGAGCTTTCATCACATATTTTAAATAAAAGTTATTTCTCATACAAAGTAAAACAGTAAAAATTATGCTTAATATTATAATGAGCTGTTGATGGGTCAAGTATTACCTTCAAATCTTGTAACGTAGTTGAATTTCTTATACAGAGCCATGAAAAAAAATTCAAAGTGAGCTTTCTCTATTTGAGTGAATTGATTATGTTCATGGAGATGTGTGAGTCATTCTTATGGGAGCAAAGGGATGTTCTGAAGAAATAGTTTATGTTTAGTAAGTGTAAGAACTGGAGAAGCTAGTTATATCCTTTCTGTTTCTCACGGTAAGTGAAAAAAGTCAATGAAAATTTGTGTGTTGTCCAGTTAATGAAAAATACCTATAAAACAACAAGCATGTCTATTCATATTCAGTAAGTGCTTATAATGTGCCAGGCCCTGTACTAAGTGTGTAGGCATGGCCCAACAAACTTTTTAGAATAATTCTATGAGAAAATATTATTTCCCCACTTTCTTAGGCTGCATTCTCTAGAGAAGCAAAACCAGCAAAACGTAAATATATATACATGGAGAGAGATTTATATAAAGGAAATGGCTTACGCAGTTGTAGAGGCTGAAATGTCCCAAGTCGGTGGGTCAGCATAAAGGCTTCTCCTGATTCACATAGCTGCAGGGTCTGGTGAACCCTAGATTGGCAAGTCAGGGAGGAGAGTTCTTACCCACAGGCTGCAAAGATTAATGAATCCCAAGATAGGCAGGCAAGACCACAGGTATGTTGCTAACTCAAGTCCCAAGAAGCAGAGGTCAGATAAACAGGAGCTAGTTGCAGTATTCAGCACAAGCAAAAAGCCCCCAAGCCTTGCCAAAATATCCACTTGTATTTGATGCAGGCCACACATCCAAGGAAACTCCCTTTCAACTGATTGGCTACTGACAGCAGATCCCATCATGGGGGTGATCCCATATTGAATCACAACAGGGAAGTGATCACAACATTACACAACTGGCGAAACACTGAGATTCATGGTCCAGTCAAGCTGACACACAATCTTAACCATCATACCCATATTAGGAGTAAGGAGCCCGAAGCTTAGAAAAAAACCCAAAAAACCAACCCGTTGCCTTCGAGTTGATTCTACTCACAGCAACCCTATAGGACAGAGTAGAACTGCCCTATAGGGTGTTGAACTGCTGGTGGATTCAAATTGCTGTTTGGTTAGAAGCGAAAGTCTTAACCACTGCACCACTGAAGCTTAGAGAATAAAACTAATCTGCCTCAGTCCACATAGTTTATGAATGTGTGGACATAGCATTTTATCCCAGGCAGAATATTTGAAAACAAAAATTTCTATGAAAAAGGAAGTTTTAACGCAAAATAACATCAACAATGCAAAAGTATTCAATATTTGTCCTGGAATTCATGTTTTGCTCTCAAAATTTTATAACTCCAGTAGTGTCTTGTATTACCTTGAAAGAAACTAAAATAAGGATCACTTTGGTATATGCTGTGGTGGCTACAAAACAAAAGGAAGGCAGAAATAGCAACAGGAAAGAACAAGCTAAAGATAGGCATAAAAGATTAGATTTTCTCCTAAGTGTTTCCATCTTGGAAAGTAAATGCAACTGTGGTAGAGCTGCTCTGTTCAATGTGGTAGCCACCAGCTACATGTGACTACTGGGCAATTGAAATGTGCGTAGTTCAAAGTGAGATGTGGTGTTAGTGTAAAGCATGCTACATTTCAAAGAGTACCAACAAATAAAAATATCTTATTTATATTTGTATTGAATATATGTTTAAATGCTACTTTTTTGATATATTGGACTAAATTAAAAAATATTATTAAATTTAATTTCACCCAATTTTTTTTTCCTCTCTGTAATGTAACTACTGGAAAATTTTAAATGATACATGTAACTTACTGTAGAGAGGATGTTTTGTGTTCCATCCTAGCCTGAGCATCTGGTACTATCAGTAGAAGTTCAGTATCTATTGAATGTCACTATGAGTATATATTCAATATATCCTGTTATCATCTCTTCAAAAAGGAGACATTGAATAGAAGAGTGGAAGAAAGAAAAGTGCTTGAATAACATCAGAGGATCAATCCTTACTTCCGGCATTTCCCACGGCACTAAATAAATTGTATTTTAGGAATATCATGAGACAAAAATTAATTTTGTAGAGCTGAGTCTTATGGTCTTCAAAGGTGAATGAATTGCCTCAATTTTTACTTTGTGGTCAAAGATCATACTCATGAAAGAAAAAACATAATTTCTATGGTACATAGAGTTCCTGAGGTTAAGGTCTTGAAACATTTAACAGCAATAACAAGAACAACAACAAAAAATGATGGGTTGCCTTTCTCAGAAAATTGCCAGATTCGGATTTAATCTTGTTTCTCTAAGGAATTGTATAGAAACTTGGCCAAATAGGATTTGTTCTACTATGTGGCATCCACGTGACCTAGCACACTATTTATTATTAGTTAGTCAAATCTGTACATTGGTATCCTCACCTTACTTAGAGGACCCAGCCTTAGAGAAATTGAGGTAAATTTTAGTTCATGTCTCTGCTTTAAGAACTTAACGTTTAATTTCCAGCAGTGAGGATTACTGAGTTTCAGTCACATTAAAATCTAATAGTACTTATTCAACATGCCTCATTTCTTCTCCAGATCGGTTCAGGGTAGTTTTGCCTTGGAGAACAACATGTGGAGTCTTTGGAAGTAACAAATACACTGTTGAGGGACATTAATCAGAGGGAATTTAAAAGACATTTGCTTCTGGCCTTAAAGTCTTTGGTCTGGAACAAATGGCAGTGGAAATCACTCAGTCTGGAGTGTTGCAAAATGATCAGGAGTTTGCATCAATGACCAGGCACCTGTTGTATGTGAATCTCTGTGTGCATCTGTCATTTAGAAGAGGAGCATACTTTTAGTGTCTGTCAAACTCACACTTGGCTATTGTTCAGCATTTCAAATGGGGTTCATAATCAGTGAGAGTAAAACTGTTTTGCAGCTTCTAGGCAATTCCAAAACCTGCAAGAATAATGTTTAGTTTTCATATCTCATTTTTTTTTTTACTACATGGACAACTCCATCTTTGGCAATACAAATGCAGGAATAAAAAGATAATTATAGAACTGGCCATTCCAAGTCCTTTAATTTTTTAGCTCTTCAGAAAGTTTGATCAAATGCTACTCATGAAATTAGAGATATCTTCCTCTGGAAACTTTGTAGTAATGGACAGTTTTAAGACATTTTATTGGGAAAAATGTAGGTAGTTGAGAAGGGTGGTACATGCTCTCATCACCCACATACACATCCATATTTGAAATGTTTTGAGAACTATTCAGCTCATAACCCTGTCATCTGAATACATTTTGACTCTCCTAGAGTATAAGACAAGGAACTCTGGTGGCACAGTTGTTAAGCACTCAGATGCTAACTGAAAGCCAGCAGTTCAAACCTACCTGCTACTCCTTGGGAGAAAGGTATGGCAGTCTGCTTTTGTAAAAATGTACCACCTTTGAAACCCTATGGAAAAGTTCTACTCTGTCCTATAGGGTCGCTATGAGTCTGAACCAACTTGATGGCAGTGGTTTGGTTTTTTTTTTAGAGTGTAAGACAAGATGATTTAGTCATTTAATATATGTAGAATATTTTGAAAAAGATGAGGAGAATATCTACATAATTTGGGTGTTAGAAAAGATTAATTTTTAAATAGGACAAAATTATTTACAAAAAATGATAAAATGAATTACACTAAAAATATAACTTTTATTAATCAAGAAAAAACACCACTAAGAGAGAAAAAAGGGAAGTTATTGAGTGAAAGTATACGCTTGCAACACATATATAAAACAAAGAACTTGCATCCAGACTATATTTCAAAAATCTTAAAAATCAATAATAAAAAGGTGGAGAACCTTGTATTAAATTGGACAATTGCTTTGAATGGGCACTTTCTTTAAAAGGGCATCCAAGTAGTCAATAAACATATAAATAGTTGTTTATCTCCATTAGTTATCAGGGAAATGCAAATTAAAATACTGAGAGATACCAAACACCCCACTAAAAGAGCAAATATTAAAAAGACATGTCAAATACCAAGTGATTTGATGAATTAAAGCAACTCAAATACCCATATACTTCTATGTTGACTGTAAAATTATGCAACCATTTTGGAAAATTCTTCTGTAGTATCTATGAAGTCTGAACATGCACATAACTTCTGATCCATCAATTCAATTCCTTGTTATATACAAAAACAAAAACATACATATGCTCACCAAAAAAAAAAAAAAAAATGACCCAGGTATGTTTCTAAGTAGACTGGCCAAATATGTGATTAGTATATGCATATATAGTGGAATATTATACAGCCAGGATAATGAATGAGCTATAATTAGTTAAGCCAGTGTATTTAGAAGTTTCAAAGATATAGGAAACATAATTTTAAAAATATAGCTTAAGAAACTGAAACATAAAGAAAATCAGAAAAGGCTTATAACTAAGGAAGAAATTGAACCTGCATTGAAATACTTTCCCATTAAGAAACCTCAGGGCCAGATGTCTTTGATGTTGAATTTTCCAAAATAAGCAAGTAGTGTTCTCATACAAAGTCTTCCAGAGAATAAAGAACGAGAAATCAATCTCTATCTGTCGTATGAGACCAACATTATATTGATTTAAAAACCTCTTAATAAAATTACAAAAGCGGAATTACACTTTAAAATCTCTCATGAACACGGATGGACAAATTCTAGGCAACATGTTAGTAACTGAATGAGTAATAAAAAACAAAAAGAACGTTGTGTTTCAGTCAATTCGGACTTACAGCGACCCTATAGAAGAGAGTAGGTCTGCTCCATAGGGTTTCCAAAGAGTGGCTGGTGGATTTAAACCACTTAACTACTGCACCACCAGGGCTTCAAATACATGAGAATAACATATTTATGAATAAAAGCTTATATGGAAATGCCAAGGTCAAAGAGCAATTAAGACAATTTAGAAGTTGAAGAAAAATTAGAAAACTTAAACTTCCAGATAGTAAACACCTTTTATAAAGCTATAGTAATCAAGTCTCTGTGGTTTTTATAGAAGGATATACAAAATAAACTGATGGAAAGAATAGTGAACTCATAAACAAACCCACACATACATGGTTACTTTATTTATGATAAAGGTGATACTGCAGTATAGTAGGAAAAAAATGGTGTTTTCAATAAATGGTATGAGATAAACAGAGTAATGGTTAAGAGCTATGGCCGCTAACCAAAAGTTTGGCAGTTTGAATCCACCAGGAGCCCCTTGGAAACCCTATGGGGCCTTTCTGCTCTAACTTGTTGGGTCGCTATGAGTCAGAATTGACTCGATGGCAACAGGTTTTTTGGTATAGGAAAAAGTAGAGATAAAAATCAATTCCAGATGGATTGTACATCCAATTGTTAAATGTTTCTAGAAAGGAACGTAGCAGAATATTTTCATGACACAGGAATAGACAAATACTTCTTAAATAGGACACCAAGAGCACTAACTGTAAAGGAAAAAAAAAAGCAATTATTTTATATATACATATATAAAGAATTCCTGTTTATTAAGGGACATCATTAAGAGAATAAAATTCATGATATTTAGAGGGAGAAAATGTTTGTAATACTTTTACACAAGGAAGGACATTTGTCTGGAATATATTTCAAAAATTCCTACAGTCAGTGAGACAAAGGGAGAGAATCCTGTAGGAAAAATGGACAGACTTGACAGATATTTCACAAAAGAGAATATCCAAATGGTCAATAAATACATTAAGTGTACTCAATATCATTAAAACCCAACCTCATTGCTGTTGAGTCAATTCTGACTCACAGCAACCCTACAGGACAGAGTAGAATTGTTCCACAGGGTTTCCAAGGAGCGACTGGTGGATTTGAACTGCCATCCTTTTGGTTAGCAGCCATTGCACTTAACCACTATGCCACCAGGGTTTCCTCAATATCATTAGCCATCAGGAAATGGAAATAATGTCACTATAAGATACCCCTATCTATCCACTAGAATTTCTAAAAGACCGGCAAAGCAAGCATTGATGGTAACCTGGATCAATAGGAACTCACACACACTGGTAGTAGAAATGTAAATTGCTTGAACCACTCTGGCAATATCTTCTTCTTTTTTTTTTTAATTGTGGTGAAAATATGCCTAACAAGACATATGCCAATTCTACAATTTCTGCATGTATACATTGATTCCATTTTTCATGTTGTGCAACCATTCTTATTATTCTTTTCCAAATTATTCCACCACTATTAGCATGAATTCTGTGACTGCCTAAGCAAAAACTCTCCTTTCTCCCTGACCCCTGATAACCAAGAATGAGTTTTGGTTTCTATATATTTGTTTTATTTCATATAAGTGAGATCATACAGGTCTTAGTTACCTAGTACTGCTATAACAGGAATATCACAAGTGAGTGGGTGGCTTTACCAAACAGAAATTTATTTTCTTACACTTTAGGAGGCTGGAGGAAACCCTGGTGATGTAGTGGTTAAGTGCTACGGCTGCTAACCAAAGGGTCGGCAGTTGGAATCCACCAGGCGCTCCTTGGAAACTCTATGGGGCAGTTCTATTCTGTCCTATAGAGTCGCTATGAGTCAGAATCGACTCAACGGCACTGGATTTGGTTTGGGTTTAGGAGGCTGGAAGGCCAAATTCAGGGTGCTGGCTCTAGGGGAAAACTTTCTCCCTCTTTCAGCTCTGGGGGAAGGTCTTTGTATCTTCTGAATTTCTGCTCCTGGGCGATCTTCATGTGGCTTGGTATCTCTTTTCCCCTTTTCTGCATATCTAATCTGCTCTTTTTATATCTTGTAAGAGATTGACTCAAGACACATCCTACACAAGACACATCCTACACTAATTCTGCCTTATTAAGAAAACAAAGACAACCCAGTCCCAAATGAGGTTACAATGACAGGCATAGAGGTTAAGATTTACAGCACATATTTTGGGGGGGGCACAATTCAGTCCATAACAATACCATATGTGTTGTTTTGCAGCTGACTTATTTCACTCAGCATAATGTTTTCAAGTTTCACTCATGTTGTGGCATGCATCAGTACTTCATTTCTTTTTAAGGCCGAGTAATATTTCATTGTATGTATGTACCACATTTTCCTTATCTATTTGTTGATGGACACTGGCTATTTCCACATTTTGGCTATTATGAAAAGTTCTGCAATGAACTTTCGTGTACAGGTTTCTGTTTGCATTTTTTTTTTTTTTCACTTCTTCTGGATATATACCAAGGAATTGGGATTACTGGATCATACGTTAGTTCTGTGTTCAGCTTTTTGAGGAAATACCAAACTGTTTTCTATGTTTTACATTCCTACTAGCAATGCATGAGGGAGTATCTCCTTAAAAACAGTGTATGTGAAGCCTATGATCCTGAAATTTTACTCCTAAATATGTTCCTGGAAGTACTAATTTTTAATAATACTAGAAATAACCCTAATGTCCCTCAAGAGTAGTAGGGTACCTACATTGTGATGTATACATACAGTGAAATACAAGGCAGTAATGAAAATTAATAAAACATACCCACTTTATGACATGATAAAAAAAACACGAAAGAGTATATTTCATTTACAAACCTTTGAAATCAGACAAAATTAATCAGTGGTGTTAGGTATCAGGTTAGTAGTTATTTTGGGAGTAGGAATTGTGCCTAGAGGGAGCAAGACAGAGACTCTGGGCAGAAGGTAATGTTCTTTTTTTTTTTTTTTTAATCTAGGTACTGGATTAAATTATAAAGAACGCAGGCTTGTTTTTTTTTTTTTTATAAAACCCCATCAAACTGAACACTTATTATTTGTCCTTGTTTTATTATGCATGCCATGTTACAGTAAAAATATACTTAAAATATATAAAATATTTTTCTATAGCAACGAATTTATAATATACAAACTGATGTTGCCAAATGCACGGTAGATGAAATGATAAATGTTTGAATGTAAATCCACTTAGAAATCATGGCTAAGATTATTTCCAATTGAATCATCTGACCTCATTTACCCAGAAGGGGGAAAAAAATTGGAATTTTGGCATGTTTCTGTTTTTTCTTTCATTCCATCAGTATCACTATTGATTTATTTATTAAGGGCTTTATCTGTCCCAAGGATCACCTGGATGGTGTGCATGTTTGAGTGCTCGACTACCAGCTAAAAGGTTGGCAGTTTGAACCTACCTAGAAGCACGTCAAAAGAAAAGCCTGGCCATCTGCTTCTGAAATGTCACAGCCTTGAAAACCTGATGGTTCTACTCTGCACATATAGGTTCACCATGAGATGAAATCTACTCAGAGGAAACTAAGAGCATCTGTCCCAGTCACAGAATTATGAAGTGAGGTCAATTTCTTATCATATGTTGTGTGGTTATCTATTGCTGCAAACAAACCACTCCAAAACTTAGTGCCTTACCATAGCAACACTCTTTTAATTTGCTCATAAATATGCAGTCAGGGCAAGCTCGGCAAGGAAGATTTCTCTCTATGGCATATAGTGTCAGGGGTAGCTGCTTAACTGAAGGCTGGAGGATCCGCTTCCAGGAAAGCTGACTCCCATGGCTGGCAAGTTGGTGCTGGCTGTTGACTAGAAACTCAGTCATGTGTGAGTAACTAGGGACTCAGTTTTTCTCTGTGGGCCTCTCCATGTGGCTTAGGCATCCTCATGTTATGATGGCTGAGTTCCAAGGGTGAACTTCCTGAAAGAGAACCAGGCAGAAACTGTATCACATTGTATAAATATATTTTGAAGGTTGCTCTGCCTTACTCTGTTAGTCAAGGGAACCACAAAGACCCATCTAGTTTCGAGTAGATGGAACATAGACACGATCTCTTTATAGGGAAGTATCAAGGTTTTGGAAGAGCATGTGAGACAGGAAATTTGTTGTAGCTATTTTTGGAAAATGCAATGTTCCACAAGTTGGCTTGTAAGGCTCTCTACTCTCTGGTTTCTGCTTTCTTCTTTAACCCATCACCTGCACTATGGCCACACTATCTTTCTTTCTGTTTCTATAACTTGCCAAAATAATCTCAGGAATTTTCAGTTGCTGTTTTTATACTCTTTTGAGGGAGGGGGTGGACTATGAGTCAGAATCAGCTTGACAGCAATGGGTGTGGTTTGGTTTAACGAGGTGGCTGGGTGGTAAAATACCCCCAGATCTTTGAATGGCCATTGTTTTCTCATACTTGGAATCCTCAAATATAAAATATTACCTCCTTGAAAAGACTATGCCAACCACCCTAGCTAAAAGAGACTCTCATGTACTCTTTATCATATTAACAAGTTTATTTTCTTCATAGAACCCTGACTTATGATGACAGATATTTATTTCCTTGTCTGGTATCTGTCTTCAAGCAAGAAAAACTATCCTGCCTATATTATTCAACACCCTACCAAAACATTTAAAATAGTGCCTGTACACTGCTGGTATCTAATAAGTGTTGTTTAATAAAAAATAATTGGGGCGGAGCCAAGATGGCAGACTAGGCAGACGCTACCTCGGATCCCTCTTACAACAAAGACACGGAAAAACAAGTGAATTGATCACATACATAACAATTTACGAACCCTGAACAACAAACACAGATTTAGAGATGGAGAATGAACTAATACGGGGAAGCAGCGATTGTTTCCAGAGCCTGGAGCCAGCGTACCAGTCAGGTACGGCACAAGCACAGAGAGCTGCTCCACCCCCCTGAACTAACCCCGGGAGGGGGACCAGCCAGTTCCGCGGGCGGCGTGGGACGCAGCCGGTAGGAGAAGTCCCCGGGAGGCAGTGACTGGTCTTGGAGGAGGAAGAGCAGCGTCCCAGCCGGGGAACCGTCCCCCTGGGATTTGGACTGGACGCAGGTACGGCATAAACACGGACAGCTGCTCCACCCCCCTGAACCAACCCCGGGAGGGGGCTCAGCTGGGTCGCGTGGGCAGCGTGGGACGCAGCCGGTAGGAGAAGTCCCCGGGAGGCAGCGACTGGTATTGGAGCGGGGAGAGCAGCGTCCCAGCTGGGACAGTCATGGCACAAGCACGGGGAGCTGCTCCACCCACCTGAACTAACCCCGGGAGGGGGCCCAACCGTTTCTCGGGGGCGGCACTGCAACACGGCTGGAGGGACGAGAAGTCCCCGGGAGGCAGCTACTGATTTTGGAGTCGAGAGTGCACCGTCCCAGTAGGGGAGCCTTGACGCTGGGCGTGGGGCTGGAAGTGGAGGATCTGACCGTGACTCCAGCGGGCCAGACCCCCCAGGGGTAATCTCCACACAGACAGCACACTTAGGCGACGCGCCCCGCAGGAATCTCAGATATAATAGTCATTCCAAGCAAGACAAGCAACTCTGGCTATATTCTGAGGTGCTACTCTCCTATCTTCTCTGTTCCCTACCCCACCCTCCCCAGGCGGCTTCAATAACATACGAATAGCCTGAGCCAGAGGGAGAACTCTGATAGGGGTCTGACTGCATTTTTCTTTTAGCGGATTTTCTGGAAAAACTAGTTTCCCAGTGATGGCTCGGAGACAACAATCCATATCAAACCACTTAAAGAAGCAGACCATGACAGCTTCTCCAACCCCCCAAACAAAAGAATCAAAATCTTTCCCAAATGAAGATACAATCCTGGAATTATCAGATACAGAATATAAAAAACGAATTTACAGAATGCTTAAAGACATCACAAATGAAATAAGGCAAACTGCAGAAAAAGCCAAGGAACACACTGATAAAACTGTTGAAGAACTCAAAAAGATTATTCAAGAACATAGTGGAAAAATTAATAAGTTGCAAGAATCCATAGAGAGACAACATGTAGAAATCCAAAAGATTAACAATAAAATTACAGAATTAGACAATGCAATAGGAAGTCAGAGAAGCAGACTCGAGCAATTAGAATGCAGACTGGGACATCTGGAGGACCAGGGAATCAACACCAACATAGCTGAAAAAAAATCAGGTAAAAGAATTAAAAAAAATGAAGAAACCCTAAGAATCATGTGCGACTCTATCAAGAAGGATAACCTGCCGGTGATTGGAGTCCCAGAACAGGGAGGGGGGACAGAAAACACAGAGAAAATAGTTGAAGAACTCCTGACACAAAACTTCCCTGACATCATGAAAGACGAAAGGATATCTATCCAAGAGGCTCATCGAACCCCATTTAAGCTTGATCCAAAAAGAAAAACACCAAGACATATTGTCATCAAACTCACCAAAACCAAAGATAAACAGAAAATTTTAAAAGCAGCCAGGGAGAAAAGAAAGGTTTCCTTCAAGGGAGAATCAATAAGAATAAGTTCAGACTACTCAGCAGAAACCATGCAGGCAAGAAGGGAATGGGACGACATATACAGAACACTGAAGGAGAAAAACTGCCAGCCAAGGATCATATATCCAGCAAAACTCTCTCTGAAATATGAAGGTGAAATTAAGATATTTACAGATAAACACAAGTTTAGAGAATATGCAAAAACCAAACCAAAGCTACAAGAAATACTAAAGGATATTGTTTGGTCAGAGAACCAATAATATCAGATATGAGCACAACACAAGGTCACAAAACAGAACGTCCTGATATCAACTCAAATAGGGAAATCACAAAAACAAACAAATTAAGATTAATTAAAAAAAAAAAATACACATAACAGGGAATCACGGAAGTCAATAGGTAAAAGATCACAATAATCCAAAAGAGGGACTAAATACAGGAGGCATTGAACTGCCATATGGAGAGTGATACAAGGCGATATAGAACAATACAAGTTAGGTTTTTACTTAGAAAAATAGGGGGAAATAATAAGGTAACCACAAAAAGGTATAACAACTCTATAACTCAAGATAAAAGCCAAGAAAACCGTAACGACTCAACTAACAGAAAGTCAAACACTATGAAAACGGACTAAATGCACCAATAAAGAGACAGAGAGTCACAGACTGGATAAAGAAACACGATCCATCTATATGCTGCCTACAAGAGACACACCTTAGACTTAGAGACACAAACAAACTAAAACTCAAAGGATGGAAAAAAATATATCAAACAATAAGCAAAAAAGAAGAGGAGTAGCAATATTAATTTCTGACAAAATAGACTTTAGACTTAAATCCACCACAAAGGATAAAGAAGGACACTATATAATGATAAAAGGGACAATTGATCAGGAAGACATAACCATATTAAATATTTATGCACCCAATGACAGGGCTGCAAGATACATAAATCAAATTTTAACAGAATTGAAAAGTGAGATAGATACCTCCACAATTATAGTAGGAGACTTCAACACACCACTTTCGGAGAAGGACAGGACATCCAGTAAGAAGCTCAATAGAGACACGGAAGATCTAATTACAACAATCAACCAACTTGACCTCATTGACTTATACAGAACTCTCCACCCAACTGCTGTAAAATATATACTTTTTTTTCTAGCACACATGGAACATTCTCTAGAATAGACCACATATTAGGTCATAAAACAAACCTTTGCAGAGTCCAAAACATCGAAATATTACAAAGCATCTTCTCAGACCACAAGGCGATAAAACTAGAGATCAATAACAGAAAAACTAGGGAAAAGAAATCAAATACTTGGAAAATGAACAATACCCTCCTGAAAAAAGACTGGGTTATAGAAGACATCAAGGAGGGAATAAGGAAATTCTTAGAAAGCAATGAGAATGAAAATACTTCCTATCAAAACCTCTGGGACACAGCAAAAGCAGTGCTCAGAGGTCAATTTATATCGATAAATGCACACATACAAAAAGAAGAAAGAGCCAAAAGCAGAGAACTGTCCCTACAACTTGAACAAATAGAAATTGAGCAACCAAAGAATCCATCAGGCACCAGAAGAAAACAAATAATAAAAATTAGAGCTGAACTAAATGAATTAGAGAACAGAAAAACAATTGAAAGAATTAACAAAGCCAAAAGCTGGTTCTTTGAAAAAAATAACAAAATTGATAAACCATTGGCTAGACTGACTAAAGAAATACAGGAAAGGAAACAAATAACCCGAATAAAAAACAAGAAGGACCACATCACAACAGAACCAAATGAAATTAAAAGAATCATTTCAGATTATTATGAAAAATTCTACTCTAACAAATTTGAAAATCTAGAAGAAATGGATGAATTCCTGGAAAACACTACCTACCTAAACTAACACATTCAGAAGTAGAACAACTAAATAGACCCATAACCAAAAAAGAGATTGAAACGGTAATCAAAAAACTTCCAACAAAATAAGCCCTGGCCCGGACGGCTTCACTGCAGAGTTCTACCAAACTTTCAGAGAAGACTTAACACCACTAGTTCTGAAGGTATTCCAAAGCATAGAAAAGGACGGAATACTACCCAACTCATTCTATGAAGCCACCATCTCCCTGATACCAAAACCAGGTAAAGACATTACAAAAAAAGAAAATTATAGACCTATATCCCTCATGAACATTGATGCAAAAATCCTCAACAAAATTCTACCCAATAGAATCCAACAACACGTCAAAAAAATAATTCACCTTGATCAAGTGGGATTTATACCAAGTATGCAAGGCTGGTTTAATATCAGAAAAACCATTAATGTAATCCATCACATAAATAAAACAAAAGAAAAAAACCACATGATCTTATCCATTGATGCAGAAAAGGCATTTGACAAAGTCCAACACCCATTTATGATAAAAACTCTTACCAAAATAGGAATTGAAGGAAAATTCCTCAACATAATAAAGGGCATCTTTATGCAAAGCCAACAGCCAATATCACTCTAAATGGAGAGAACCTGAAAGCATTTCCCTTGAGAACGGGAACCAGACAAGGATGCCCTTTATCACCGCTCTTATTCAACATCGTGCTGGAAGTCCTAGCCAGGGCAATTAGGCTAGACAAAGAAATAGAAGGTATCTGGATTGGCAAGGAGGAAGTAAAGTTATCACTATTTGCAGATGACATGATTATATACACAGAAAACCCTAAGGAATCCTCCAGAAAACTACTGAAACTAATAGAAGAGTTTGGCAGAGTCTCAGGTTATAAAATAAACATACAAAAATCACTTGGATTCCTCTACATCAACAAAAAGAACATCGAAGAGGAAATAACCAAATCAATACCATTCACAGTAGCCCCCAAGAAGATAAAATACTTAGGAATAAATCTTACCAAGGTTGTAAAAGACCTATACAAAGAAAACTACAAAGCTCTACTACAAGAAATTCAAAAGGACATACTTAAGTGGCAAAACACACCTTGCTCATGGATAGGAAGGCTTAACATAGTAAAAATGTCTATTCTACCAAAAGCCATCTATACATTTAACGCACTTCCAATCCAAATTCCAATGACATATTTTAAGGGGATAGAGAAACAAATCACCAATTTCATATGGAAGGGAAAGAAGCCCCGGATAAGCAAAGCACTACTGAAAAAGAAGAAGAAAGTGGGAGGCCTCACTCTACCTGATTTCAGAACCTATTATATAGCCACAGTAGTCAAAACAGCCTGGTACTGGTACAACAACAGGCACATAGACCAATGGAACAGAATTGAGAACCCAGACATAGATCCATCCACGTATGAGCAGCTGATATTTGACAAAGGACCAGTGTCAATTAATTGGGGAAAAGATAGCCTTTTTAACAAATGGTGCTGGCATAACTGGATATCCATTTGCAAAAGAATGAAACAGGACCCATACCTCACACCATGCACAAACCTAACTCCAAGTGGATCAAAGACCTAAACATAAAGACTAAAACGATAAAGATCATGGAAGAAAAAATTGGGACAACCCTAGGAGCCCTAATACAAGGCATAAACAGAGTACAAAACATTACCAAAAATGATGAAGAGAAACCCGATAACTGGGAGCTCCTAAAAATCAAACACCTATGCTCATCTAAAGACTTCACCAAAAGAGTAAAAAGACCACCTACAGACTGGGAAAGAATTTTCAGCTATGACATCTCCGACCAGTGCCTGATCTCTAAAATCTACATGATTCTGCCAAAACTCAACCACAAAAAAACAAACAATCCAATCAAAAAGTGGGCAAAGGATATGAACACACATTTCACTAAAGAAGATATTCAGGCAGCCAACAGATACATGAGAAAATGCTCTCGATCATTAGCCATTAGAGAAATGCAAATTAAAACTACGATGAGATTCCATCTCACACCAGCAAGGCTGGCATTAATGCAAAAAACACAAAATAATAAATGTTGGAGAGGCTGCGGAGAGATTGGAACTCTTATACACTGCTGGTGGGAATGTAAAATGGTACAACCACTTTGGAAATCTATCTGGCGTTATCTTAAACAGTTAGAAATAGAACTACCATACAACCCAGAAATCCCACTCCTCGGAATATACCCTAGAGATACAAGAGCCTTCACACAAACAGATATATGCACACCCATGTTAATTGCAGCTCTGTTTACAATAGCAAAAAGTTGGAAGCAACCAAGGTGTCCGTCAACGGATGAATGGGTAAATAAATTGTGGTATATTCACACAATGGAATACTACGCATCGATAAAGAACAGTGACGAATCTGTGAAACATTTCATAACATGGAGGAACCTGGAAGGCATTATGCTGAGCGAAATCAGTCAGAGGCAAAAGGACAAATATTGTATAAGACCACTATTATAAGATCTTGAGAAATAGTAAACCTGAGAAGAACACATACTTTTGTGGTTACGAGTGGGGGAGGGAGGGAGGGTGGGTGAGGGTTTTTTATTGATTAATCAGTAGATAAGAACTGCTTTAGGTGAAGGGAAAGACAACACTCAATACATGGAAGGTCAGCTCAGTTGGACTGGACCAAAAGCAAAGAAGTTTCCGGGATAAAATGAATGCTTCAAAGGTCAGCGGAGCAAGGGCGGGGGTCTGGGGAACATGGTTTGCGGGGACTTCTAAGTTAATTGGCAAAATAATTCTATTATGAAATCATTCTGCATCCCACTTTGAAATGTGGCGTCTGTGGTCTTAAATGCTAACAAGCAGCCATCTAAGATGCAGGAATTGGTCTCAACCCACCTGGAGCAAAGGAAAATGAAGAACACCAAGGCCACACGACAACTAAGAGCCCAAGAGACAGAAAGGGCCACATGAACCAGAGACCTACATCATCCTGAAACCAGAAGAACTAGTTGGTGCCCGGCCACAATAGATGACTGCCCTGACAGGGAGCACAGTAGAGGACCCCTGAGGGAGCAGGAGATCAGTGGGATGCAGACCCCAAATTCTCATAAAAAGACCAAACTTAATGTTCTGACTGAGACTAGAGGAATCCCAGCGGCCATGGTCCCCAGGCCTTCTGTTGGCACAGGACAGGAACCATCCCCGAAGACAACTCATCAGACATGAAAGAGACTGGTCAGCGGGTGGGGGAGAGATGCTGATGAAGAGTGAGCTAATTATATCAGGTGGACACTTGAGATTGTGTTGGCAACTCTTGTCTGGAGAGGGGATGGGAGGATAGAGAGAGAGGGAAGCCGGCAAAATTGTCACGAAAGGAGAGACTGAAAGGGCTGACTCAAGAGGGGGAGAGCAAGTGGGAGTAGGGAGAGAGATGTATGTAAACTTATATGTGACAGACTGATTGGCTTTGTAAACATTCACTTGAAGCTTAATAAAAGTTAATAAAAAAAAAAATTCAAAAAAAAACAATAAAAAAATAACTAAATGGCTGATGAGTAGGAAACAGTTCATTCATAAGAACTCTGAAGAATGGTGACTAAGTTTATCATGTAAATAAACAATTTTATTACAAAATGATGGGTGCTGTTATGTGCTTAAAAAATGAAATCTATGAGATCACAGGGAGTAGGCCAACTCACTTTGTTAGAAGAACTAGGGAGCTCACACACACACACAAAATATTTGAACTGGATCTCCAATGTGTATAGCATTTCAATAGGCTGAAATACAGAAACATATTTTTAGTTATAAACCATTTTCAGATTTATAGATAAAACAAGGTTTTGATAAGTTTAACCATCTCTGTTATTCTGGTTCTTAAAATCATTCTGTTCATTTCAGTTTCAGCCTTTAGCAAGGTACTTAATTATTAATTTTGATCCAGCTGTATTTGGACACAGGGTGAGATATAAGGTAAATAATATGTAGTACTAAAACAAGCCTGGTTCATAGTAAGTACACTATCCATATGTCTAAGAGCTCTCTCCAAACTGCAAGCCAAATGAGGTGGGCCACCTGTTTTGTAAATAAAGTTTTATTGGAGTATAGCCACACTCATTTGTTTACATATTACCTATGACTGCTTTGGCGCTATAATTGCAGAGTTGGATAGTTGTGCCAGAGACTGACTGGCTCACAAAGCCTAAAATATGGCCTATCTGGAACGTTAAGAAAAAGTTGCAGACCCCAGTTCTGAATGAATTGCTTGGACAGCCAGTGTCTGCTGAATATTTATTCAGAAGAGGCCTGTCCTGGATGCCATATAATCATGGAATAAAAAAGCTCATATGACCATTTCAGACCAAATTTATAATGTTTGCATCACTTGTGATGGACTAACTCCCTGAGTTAATGCCAGAATTCTCATCCAGCAAGAGCTTAGAATTTGCAATCATGATATCCCTAACTAGTCACTTTTCTCTACCTCACTGCTGCCACCCTAGAGCCTAAACCAAAGTGCTATCAATGCTTGCCTTTATCACAATGATACACATTTTACTAATTTCCCAGATTTTACTCTTCCAATCCAGTCTCTGCATAGCAACCAGGATAATCTTTTGAGTGCACAAATTGGATCACACTACGCCTCTAAGTAAAGCCCCCAAATGCTTCCTTTTTTTTTTTTTTTTTTTCCTATATCAGAACTCTACTGTCAAAGCTCTAAACAATCTGGATGATTCTTAGCTCTCAGCCTCATCAGATTCCACTTCCCTACTACTATGCTGTAACCACATAGCTCTCTTTCCATTCCTTGAATTGCTAAACTCATTCATACTTCAGAGTCTAGACAGACATAAGCTATTCCCTCTGTCAAGAATAGTCTTAACATAATTACCAAAATCACTGACTCTATCTCACCCTTCCTGTCTCAGTTTAAATGTTATCTACTCAAAGAAAACTCTCTGACCATCTTAAATAGACCCTACTCCTATCTTCTGTTACTTTGCCATGTTCATTTATGCTATAACACTGATTATTACATGCTTGATTCATTAACTTTATTGTTTTCTACTCTGTTAGATGCTAAGCTTCATGAGGGAGGAGACTGTCTATTGCTTATCGCTGTAACCTCAACATCTCATACAGATTCTGGAATATAATAGCTCAGTAAACACTTGTTGAGTAAATAAGTAAACGTATATACATGTGATTGCTATTTATATGACAATATTATATATTTTTATGTAGGAATATGAATATACTCAAACACACACTCATCAATCATTCATTATGTTAAATAATTTATTGCCTTTCAATTTAAGAGATGATTAAATCATGGTCCTAATCCTCAAGAAGCTCACAGTAAAGCCACAGAATATAACATATATAAAGAGCATATACAGATAAATACCATACACAGTAATAAAAGTTATATACAAGTATTATTAGAGCTCATTGGAAAAATTAGTAATTATGCTACAGATAATAAGAAAAGAATGAGTGTGTGGCATTTAACAAGAGGCTGAAAATATGAGTGAGAGTTTTTTTTCTGTTGGATTAAGCAGGAGATAGACATCAAGGTAGAGGAAACAATATATGCCAAAGCAAAATAATGGTAAAGAAAGAGGTAGATGATAGCTGGACAGTGGGGTCCTTTTGAAACAGGCTGCTCAACCATATCTTGAACAGAACCTGAGCCATTTTTCCTTTCCCTAGCCTGTCTCTGTCTCCAAGTATGATTTTGCTGTTAACTCCCCTAGAAGTTAAATGTTAATTAATGTTCCCCCTAGGACCTTGAAAAACAAGTGATATCAATCTAAGCCTGTCAAACAGGACAAAAGATGGCACCAGGCACCCCCTGGGCTGATGGGATAATGGCAAGAAAAAAATCAACATGTTTGAAATACGACCATTGAAATCAAATAGAAAGAGAATGGACATTCCACAAGTTCCTAAAACCTATATCCCCCTTTCCCTATAAAACCCCAACTGGACTGCAGTTCCTGGAGACAGACAGCTTTAGGAGATCATTCTCCTCTGTTTCCATATACCAGTATATATAATAAAGCTCTTGTTACCCACCTCACCCCTGTCTCAAGGATTGGCTGTTTGTGACAGGCGGCTCTAACTCGCGAAACTGCGCCAACACTTTGAGTTCATGCAAGATACTGAATAGCTAGAGATAAAGCTAATTTAAGTTAGCTTGAGGCCCTAAAGTGAAGAACCTTATACAACACACTAATGAGTTTGGACAGCCTTTTGGGGCTTTCAGAAAGATGTTTAGTAGATGCCGTATGATTTTCCAAATCATGAGTTTTGAAGGTAGATTAATTATGATGAGACTAGAGGAGATCATTTAAGAAGATTCTACATTTGTTTAGTTAAATATAGTAAGGAACTGAATTAGGGTTGCAGCAGGGATGACGAAGAGGGAGTGAAAGGTTAATTTCTTCATTTATTTAGGAGGTAGAATCAATAGAATTGAGTGATGGCTAGGAATGTGGAAGAGAATAAGCAGTCTAGACCAAGAGTTAGCAAAATTTTTCTGTAAAGGGTTGTATGGTAGATACTTTAGGCTTTGTTGACCATACCCTCTCTGTTCCATATATTCAATTCTGTCATTTCAGCACAAAAAAAAAGACATAAATAATATGTACAGGAATGAGGGCAGGGCTTCATTCACAAGAACTTTATTTACAAAGACAGGCAGTAAGTTGGATTCAGCCAACCCAAAACCAAATCCACTGCTGTGGAGTCGATTCCAACTCACAGCAACCCTGTAAGACAGAGTAGAATTGCCCTATAGGGTTTCCAAGGCTTTAAATCTTTATGGAAGCAGACTATCACATCTTTCTCCCTCGAAGTGGCTAGTGGCAGGCATTCCGCAGTTCTTTAACTGCTGCATCACCAGGGCTCCTTTGGATTCAGTTAGTGAGACATAATTTGCTGATCCCTGGTCTAGATCAGATTTAAGTTTTTATTTTTGACAACTTATTAGATGGCAATGATTGGTTTATAAATATTACTGGTTTCCTAGTATTGCGGATATTTGGATAGAGTAGTTACAATTCAAAATTTTAAGATTCAGAAGACATAATTATGGTCAAAATCCTCTTTTATATCCTAATCATAGTTCATTTTGGAAGATGCATGCTTTAACAACAATTCTTATGGAAATAAGTTTCTTTTTTTTTTGTACCTATGAATATTTAATACTTTAAGAGAAACAGGTAGCTGATATTAAGATGACTTTACTCAAATTAAGGAAATACACAATTAAGAACATATCTCATAAAGCAAATGCATTTACAAAGTTATTCATATTTTCCTGATAATTAACTCCAGGGGTATTACTTTTTCACAGATCACCTAGTAATATATTAAGAAAAATATACACATCTCTGAATATCAGATCAATCAGGGGATTCCAAGCATTTGACTTCTACATAGTCAATTAATCTTCAAATTTTGTAGCACACATTAATTTTCAAACCTTGTAGTACAAATTGTTAATGAAAAACTTCATGCAGTTCTGAGAAAGACTTTAAAAGATCACTAATTTGAAAAGATTTAAAATCTCTTCTGACCCATCAATGTAGTAAAGAGCTGACTGTCAAGGTAGAGATATCCCTTCTGGTTTCTCTGGGACAGACAGAATTAGAATTTCAGTCAGGACTTCTTATTATTTTTTATCCTCAGTAATTCTATGAGAAAAATTTGGCCATTATAAGCATTAGGTACTTGTTATAGATTGAATTGTGTCCCCAAAAAATATGTATTGTAAAATCTAATCTCTATGCCTGTGGTTATAATTCCATCTGGGAATGGACTGTCTTTGTTACGTTAATGAGGCAAGGTTAGTGTAGGGGGCATCTTGATTCAATCTCTTTGGAGATATAAAAGAGATTAAATAAGTAAGCAAGCAAGAACGCAGAGATGGGGGAAGATAGATGCCAAGCTATATGGGGATCTCCAAGGAACCAGGAAACAGAAGCTGAAGAGACAAAGACATTCCCCCAGAACCTATATAGAGAGAAAACTTTCCCCTAGGGCCAGCATCCAGAATTAGGACTTCTAGCCTCCTAAACTGTGAGAAGACAAATTTCTGTTTGTTAAAGCCATCCACTTGTGGTGTTTCTGTTATAGCAGCAGTAGATCACCAAGACACCACTTATACTTATTTCTCCCAATAAAGTAAAAAGCGATATATTCAACAGACCAATTTCATGCCAAAGGCAAAAGCAATAGGCCAAAATTAACAGAGATTAATACCTATAGATTATATCGAGGGTACATTTTTCAGACCAATTTTGTTTTTTCTTCATCTAGCTAGATGAAAAGTATTATTAGCAAGAGCTTTGCTGGATTCTGCACCCATTAGCGCAACTGAGTATGACTTACTGCCATGTTCTATCCCTAGGGATGCACTCAGCTGTACAGTCATTTTCCATACCATGGCCCTTGTAACGTGTAACACCAATAAATGAACATAACTCCTTTTTATTATTCCTGTGCCTCTTTTTCCTCATCCTTTAAATGCAGGAAATTGCAATTTTACCTGTCTACTAATGGGCTATGATGTTTAAACAATCATGAGTAGGTAATTTATGGCTATTCACAGAAGGGAATCACTTATTTTAATATCATGCCAGAGAAATAGTTACACTTATTCTACAATAATGTTTGCAACCCCTATGCATTCAGAAAAAGAGTACAGGATGTCATTATTCACATTGTAAAATAGGAAACGTGTCATAAATTTGTATTCCCGCTGCTGTGACTACCACTATCAAAACAGGGTCAGGAAGTAGCAAGAGGGCCTCATGCTCAAAGAAAAATTCAAGCAATTCTAAACCTCGAGGCAAATCATCAAAATGACAAACAATCTTAGCAGAATCTATGGTCTACATTTCCAGGGCTGCTTTCTTATTTTCACATTATATATATACCATATTTATAATTTATCAAATTTATGTGTACTTATGTCTAAACAGTTGTATAGTTCTAAAATACTTGTTTTGGAATTAGTATTCCTACAACCACCCTTACTCTCCAAATTTTGATTCCAAAAGAAAATCATTCTCAAACTTTTTGTGTGTGTGTGTGAAGTAGGCTGCTGCATTTCTAAGCAACACATATTTGTTGCCTCTTCTTGTCTTTTCCATTTTAGGTATTTTTTTTAATACTGTAGAAGATTAATATTTTGCTCCCTTGTTTGTCATCTCTACTCTCAACATGTTGTTTTTAGGTACTGTCTAGTTGATTCTGGCTCATAGTGACCCTTTGTACAACAGAACAAAACACTGCCCAGTCCTGAGTCATCCTCACACTCTTGCTTTTTGAGCCCATTGTTACAGCTGTTGTGTCAATCCATCTCATTGAGGGTCATCCTCTTTTTTGTTGACCTCCTACTTTACTAAACATGATGCCCTTCTCCAGGGTCTGGTCCATCCTGATAAAATGTGCAAATTATGTGAGACATAGTCTCACCATCCTTGCTTCTCATGAGAATTCTGGCTGTACTTCTTCCAAGACAGATTTATTCATTCTTCTGGCAGTCCATGGTATATTCAATATTCTTCACCAATGCCATAGTTTGAAGGCATCAGTTCTTCTTCGGTCTTCCTTTTTCATTGCCCAGCTTTCACACGCATACGTGGCAATTGAAAACACCATGGCTTAGGTTAAGTGCACCTTAGCCCTTAAAGTGATATCTTTGCTTTTTCAACACTTCAAAGAGGTCTTTTGCAGCAGATTTGCCCAGTGCAATGTGTCTTTTGACTGTCGCTTCTATGGGTATTGACTGTGGATTCAAGTAAAATGAAATCCTTGACAACGTCAATCTTTTCTCCATTTATCATGATGTTGCTTATCAGTTCAATTGTGAGGATTTTTGTTTTCTTTATGTTGAGGTGTAATTCATACTGAAGGCTGTGGTTTTTGATCTTCATCAATAAGTGCTTCAAGTTCTGTTCACTTTCATTAAGCAAAGTTGTGTCATCTGTTAATGGGTCTGCCTCCAATCCTGATTCCCTGTTCTTCTTCATATAGTCCAGCTTCTTGGATTATTTGCTCAGCATACACATATACAATTCTTATTTTTCCATTCTCACATTAGAGTTACACTACAATTTTGTTTGAATCAACATTGTTAAGTCTTGTACAAACAGTCATAATATGCTTTTTATGTGTCAGGTATTTTCTAAGCACATTGTAAATATTAATTTTTTAATCTTCAAAACATTACTTTAGGAAGTAGGTACCATTTTATTCACAAGTTACAGAAAAGAACTGAGGCATAGAAAGCATAAGTGAATTGGCAAAAATTTGTTATTAAGCTGCAGATGTGATCTTTGTCTCAGGAAATTTGGATTCAGAGTCAGTGTTTTTAACCTAGAATCACAATATCTATACATTTTGATTCATTATACTTAGAGTGAATATACTGTGTTTACAGAAGACAAATTTATCCAATTCCTGAAATGGAATAAACCACAGCTGATGATGTGTAAAATACTATCTGGGGAAAAATTAGCTACAATAGTTGCCATAATGGACTAAAAATATGACAATGATTCTGAAGATAGCTGAAGACCAAGCACTGTTTCATTCTGTTATTCATAAGATCTCCACGAGTCAAATCTGACTCAATAGCAGCTAATGACAAAAAACAACAACAATGAAGTTAGATGTTACAAATGCATGTGTAAGTGATCTTATTTATCCAGATTAAAAAAAAATAACAATAATAAACTTCAGAAATGAAAAAGAAGCTGGAGATACAGAGAAATATAAAATAGTGCACTTGCATTAAAGACCCTAGACTTTTAAGAAAACACTAAAATAATATTTCATAATTGCCAAACATATTAGGCATTGAAAACACTTGCTGCAAGAGCTCCTAGCAAGGAAGACTTACATAAATAGTGCGATTACTGCATGTTTTAAAAGAAAAGATGAGGTTTGGACTAAATTGGAAGGAAAGGTCAGGCTCAGAAAGAAGAAAAGGGAGCAGGTGGCATGCAGGGAAGGTGGAAAGCCTAAGGAAATGCACAGGAGGGGAGGACATTTGACATTACATTCCACAAAATTACATTTTGGCCAAAATGTGTGCCAAGCATACTGTCATGTGCTAGAGATGGAAATACAGAAATTAATAAGCCATAGTCACTGTTCCCAAGACTCTTAGTTTTAAAGAGAAATTCAATATGTACACACACACACACACAAAAAAAATCTTATCATATCAGATGGTGCTAAGTGTCACACAAAAGAAACAAAGAAAAAAGAGGACAAGGGGCTAGAATGTGACCATTGAGAGAATGGGTGACTGGGTGCAGCATGATAGTTTATGTAGAGTGGGCAATGAAAACTGCTCTGACAAGGTGATACTGGAGTTGAGGCCAGAAAGAATTGAGGAAGTGAGTAAAGAGAAAAGTAGATGTTCAACAAAAGATGGGTCCAGGCAAAATGAAGAGTAGGTAAAGAAATTCTGAGGTGAAGGTATACTTATTATTCTGAGGAAATCAAAAAGGCCATTGTTGCTGGAGCAGAGCGAAAGAGGATGGAAAGTGAAGCCAGGGAGAGAGTGTAGGAGTTGGGGAGGAGGACTGGTCATGAAGGGCCTTGTGAGCCATGAAAAAGACACTGGGTTTTCTTCTGGATGACAATGCAAGCTCTTGGAGGGTTTTGTACACAGGAAAGGCACAATCTGATTTATACCTACATTTTTTAAAGGACCACTTTGGTTGCTGTGTGGCAAATATATAGTCAGGCAGAAGTACGATTAACATGTATGGACTGTTAAGTCAGAGTAAGTAATAAAGGGCCAAATAGTCTTGAATTTTGAAAATAAGTTAAAGTCATATTTTAAAAGGCTCTGAACGTCAGTGTGAAGTTTTTTTTTTTTAACTTTATTCTACAGGCAAGTTATTAAAAATTAACACCATGGGGCATGGCCAAGATGGCTGACTAGGTAGAAGCTACCTTGGATCCCTCTTGTAACAAAGACTCAGAAAAACAAGTGAATCGATCACGTACATGACTATCTACGAGCCCTGACCATCGAACACAGATCTAAAGAGTTGACCTGAGTGACAGAGACTGAGAACGAACAACCATGGGGAAGCAGTGACTGTTTTCGGAGCCTGGAGCCAGGGTCCCAGTCAGGAAACCTTGGCTCTGGGCTTTGGACTGGGCACCTGGGAGCTGAGCATGGCATCCTGAGACACAGCCCTAGTCCCCAGAATTGACCTTGGGGGAAGCCCAGCCACTGCACGCAGGTAGCGCAGCAACACAGCTAACAGGAGGAGAAGTCACCGGGAGGCAGCGACTGGTTTTGGAGCCAGGAGTGCGGCGTCCCAGCTGGGGAACTTTGGTGCTGGGCTTTGGACTGGCAGCGGAGGAACTAACTGCGGTTTCTGAGACAGCACAAGCACAGGACTCGGGCCTGACCCTCGGCGGCAATCTCTACCCAGCCAGCGCACACAGTCCACGCGCCCCTAGGGAATCTCAGATAAAACAGTGATCCCAAGCAAGATAAGTAATTTTGTCTATATTCCAGGGTGCTACTCTCTCCTATTTATCTGAACCCTTCCCTCCCCTTCCCAGGCAGCTTCATTAACATTAGAATTTCCTGAGCCAGAAAGTGAACTGCGCTGCGGTTTTCTTCCTTTTTTTTTTTTGGTCTTTTCCTAACCAGTTCTCTCCTGGCCTGAGAGAAGCAGCTTCAAAAAACCCAGGGACCAAAAATCCTTCCCTAATTGGACTAAAAACACAGAACCAGCTCCAGCCAAGCATATGTGATCCACAGTCTTGGGCTTTCATCCCTACAGGGAACAAGGTGGCTATTATAATGCAAAGGCGTTTCTGATAGGGATCTGACTGTAACTGTTTTAGCAGATTACTGGAAAGACAAGTTTCCCAGGTCTGATATCTCTGAGTATTCAACAGAGCCCTCACTGACCCACAACAGGGAACTGAGGACTGAAGCTCCCCCCAGACCACCTAGCCTCCTGCCTTAGGGGTCTAAGGAGTGTGACACCTACCAATCTGTAGAGGTACTTGCATTGGGGGCCTAAGGTACAGCTGCAGAGCCCACCCACCAAAGTGCTTTAGGAATAGAGATACACCTACCTCACTGACACTTGGGGGAAGCCTGTCAGCATCCTGCCCCCCCTGGAATGTGAACCCCTGCTGCTACTAGAATCTGGTACACACAATTATCACCACTACTTCTCTAGGTGCATAGGTGACAGTCTGCACCACACACTTGATGACCCCAAATCAGATTCTACTCAAGAATAGTGAATGGACTCTTAGGCTTATATATCTGGTAACAACCCAAACCAGCTGGTAATAGGACATAAGTGAGTCAAGGACTACAACAATCAAGACAGTGCAATCTAGTAGCCCATCTACGTATATTGATGGCTCAGAGACAACAGTCAATATCAAACCACGTAAAGAAGCAGACCATGATTGCTTCTACAACTCCCCAAACTAAAGAATCAAAACCTTTCCCAAATGAAGATGCAATCCTGGAATTGCCAGATACAGAATATAAAAAGACTAATTTACAGAATGCTTCAAGACATCAGGGATGACCTCAGAAATGAAATAAGGCAATCTAGAGAAAAAGCCAAGGAACACACTGATAAAGCAGTGGAAGAACTCAAAAAGATTATTCAAGAACATAGTGGAAAAATTAATAAGTTGCAAGAATCCATAGAGAGACAGCATTCAGAAATCCAAAAGATTAACAATAAAATTACAGAATTAGATAATGCAATAGGAAGTCAGAGGAGCAGACTCGAGCAATTAGAATGCAGAGTGGGAGATCTGGAAGACCAGGGAATTGACACCAATATAGCTGAAAAAAAATCAGATAAAAGAATTTAAAAAAATGAAGAAACCCTAAGAAACATGTGGGACTCTATCAAGAAGAATAACTTGCGTGTGATTGGAGTTCCAGAAGAGAGAGGGATAACAGAAAACACAGAGCGAATAGTGGAAGATCTGCTGGCAGAAAACTTCCCTGACATCATGAAAGACAAAAGGATATCTATCCAAGATGCTCATCAAACCCCATTTAAGATTGATCCAAAAAGAAAATCACCAAGACATATTATCATCAAACTTGCCAAAACCAAAGATAAAGAGAAAATTTTAAAAGCAGCCAGGGATAAAAGAAAGGTCTCCTACAAAGGAGAATCAATAAGAATAAGTTCAGACTACTCAGCAGAAACCATGCAGGCAAGAAGACAATGGGATGACATCTGTAGAGCACTGAAAGAGAAAAACTGCCAGCCAAGGATCATATATCCAGCAAAACTCTCTCTCAAATATGAAGGCGAAATTAAGACATTTACAGATAAACACAAGCTTAGAGAATTTGCAAAAACCAAACCAAAGCTACAAGAAATACTAAAGGAAATTGTTTGGTCAGAAAACCAATAATATCAGATACCAGCACAACACAAGGTCACAGAACAGATCATCCTGATATCAACTCGAATAGGGAAATCACAAAAACAAATTTAGATTAATTTAAAAAAAAAAAACAACAACACTCAAAACAAGGAATCATTGAAGTCAATATGTAAAAGATCACAATAATCAAAAAGAGGGACTAAATACAGGTGGCATAGAACTGCCATAAGGACAGGGATACAAGGCCATATATGACAATACAAGTTAGGTTTTTACTTAGAAAAATAGGGGTAAATACTAAGATAACCATAAAGAGGTATAACAACTCCATAACTCAAAATAAAAACCAAGAAAAACATAACGACTCAGAAAACATAAAGTCAAATACTATGAAAATGAGGAATACACAATTTACAAAGAAAAACGTCTCAGCACAAAAAAGTAAGTGGAAAAATGAAATTGTCAACAACACACATAAAAAGGCATCAAAAAGATAGCACTAAACACATACTTATCTATAATTACGCTGAATGTAAATGGACTAAATGCACCAATAAAGAGACAGAGAGTGTCAGACTGGATAAAGAAACATGATCTGTCTATATGCTGCCTACAAGAGACACACCTTAGACTTAGAGACACAAACAAACTAAAACTCAAAGGATGGAAAAAATATATCAAGCAAACAATAAGGAAAAAAAAGCAGGGGTAGCAATATTAATTTCTGACAAAATAGACTTTAAAGTTAAATCCACCACAAACATTAAAGAAGGACACTACATAATGATAAAAGGGACAATTGACCAGGAAGATATAACCATATTAAATATTTATGCACCCAATGACAGGGCTGCAAGATAGGTAAAACAAACTTTAACAGAACTGAAAAGTGAGGTAGACACCTCCACAATTATAGTAGGAGACTTCAACACACCACTTTCGGAGAAGGACAGGACATCCAGTAAGAAGCTCAATAGAGACACAGAAGATCTAATTGCCACAATCAACCAACTTGACCTCACAGACTTATACAGAACTCTCCACCCAACTGCTGCAAAGTATACTTTTTTTTCTAGCGCACATGGAACATTCTCTAGAATAGATCACATATTAGGTCATAAAGCAAACCTTTGCAGAATCCAAAACATCAAAATATTACAAAGCATCATTTCAGACCACAAGGCCATAAAAGTGCAAATCAATAACAGAAAAATTAGGGAAAAGAAATCAAATACTTGGAAACTGAACAATACCCTCCTGAAAAAAGACTGGGTTATAGAAGACATTAAGGAGGGAATAAAGAAATTCATAGAATGCAACGAGAATGAAAACACTTCCTATCAAAACCTCTGGGACAAAGCAAAAGCAGTGCTCAGAGGTCAATTTATATTGATAAATGCACACATACATAAAGAAGAAAGAGCCAAAATCAGAGAACTGTCCCTACAACTTAAACAAATAGAAAGCTAGCAACAAAGGAATCCATCAGGCACCAGAAGAAAACAAATAATAAAAATTAGAGCTGAACTAAATGAATTAGAGAACAGAAAAAAATTGAAAGAATTAACAAAGCCAAAAGCTGGTTCTTTGAAAAAATTAACAAAATTGATAAACCATTGGCCAGACTGACTAAAGAAATACAGGAAAGGAAACAAATAACCCGAATAAAAAATGAGATGGGCCACATCAAAACAGACCCAACTGAAATTAAAAGAATCATATCAGATTATTACGAAAAATTGTACTCTAACAGATTTGCAAACCTAGAAGAAATGGATGAATTCCTAGAAAAACACTACCTACCTAAACTAACACAATCAGAAGTAGAACAACTAAAAAGACCCATAACAAAAAAAGAGATTGAAACAGTAATCAAAAAACTCCCCCCCTAAAAAAAGCCCTGACCCGGATGGCTTTACTGCAGAGTTCTACCAAACTTTTAGAGAAGAGTTAACATCACTACTACTAAAGGTATTTCAAAGCATAGAAAATGAGGGAATACTGCCTAACTCATTCTATGAAGTCACAATTTCCCTGATACCAAAATCAGGTAAAGACATCAGAAAAAAAGAAAATTACAGACGTATATCCCTCCTGAACATAGATGCAAAAATCCTCAACAAAAATCTAGCCAATAGAATTCAACAACTTATCAAAAAAATAATCCACCACGACCAAGTAGGATTTACACCAAGTATGCAAGGCTGGTTTAATATTGGAAAAAACATTAATGTAATCCACCATATAAATAAAACAAAAGTCAAAAACTACATGATCTTATCAATTGATGCAGAAAAGGCATCTGACAAAGTCCAACACCCATTTATGATAAAAATTCTCAGCAAAATAGGAATTGAAGGAAAATTCCTCAACATGATAAAGGGCATCTATACAAAGCCAACAGCCAACATCGCTCTAAATGGAGAGAGCCTGAAAGCATTTCCCTTGAGAACGGGAACCAGACAAGGATGCCCTTTATCACTGCTCTTATTCAACATTGTGCTAGAGGTCCTAGCCAGATCAATTAGGCTAGACAAAGAAATAAAGGGCATCTGGATTGGCAAGGAGGAAGTAAAATTATCTCTATTTGCAGACGAGATGATCTTATACACAGAAAACCCTAAGGAATCCTCCAGAAAACTACTGAAACTAATAGAAGAGTTTGGCAGAGTCTCAGGTTATAAGATAAACATACAAAAATCACTTGTATTCCTCTACATCAACAAAAAGAACATCAAAGAGGAAATAACCAAATCAATACCATTCACATTAGCTCCCAAGAAGATAAAATACTTAGGAATAAATCTTACCAAAGATGTAAAATACCTATATAAAGAAAACTACAAAGTACTACTACAAGAAACTAAAAAGGACCTACCTAAGTGGAAAAACATACCTTGCTCATGGATAGGAAGACTTAACATAGTAAAAATATCTATTCTACCAAAGGCATCTATACATACAATGCACTTCTGATCCAAATTCCAATGACATTTTTTAAGGTGATGGAGAAACAAATCACGAACTTCATATGGAAGGGAAAGAAGCCTCGGATAAGTAAAGCATTACCGAAAAAGAAGAAGAAAGTGGGAGGCCTCACCCTAACTGATTTTAGAAAATATTGTACAGCCACAGTAGTCAAAACAGCCTGGTACTGGTACAACAACAGGCACATAGACCAATGGAACAGAATTGAGAACCCAGATATAAATCTATCCACATATGAGCAGCTGATATTTGACAAAGGCCCAGTGTCAGTTAATTGGGGAAAAGATAGTCTTTTTAACAAATGGTGCTGGCATAACTGGATATCCATTTGCAAAAAAAATGAAACAGGATCCATACCTCACACCATGCACAAAAACTAACTCCAAGTGGATGAAATACCGAAACATAAAGACTAAAACGATAAAGATCATGGAAGAAAAAATAGGGACAACATCAGGAGCCCTAATACAAGGCATAAACAGAATACAAAACATTACCAAATATGATGAAGAGAAACCAGATAACTGGGAGCTCCTAAAAATGAAACACCTGTGCTCATCTAAAGACTTCACCAAAAGAGGAAAAAGACCACCTACAGATTCGGGAAGAATTTTCAGCTGTGACAGCTCTGACCAGTGCCTGATCTCTAAAATCTATATGATTCTGTTCAAACTCGACCACAAAAAGACAAACAACCCAATCAAGAAGTGGGCAAAGGATTTGAACACACACTTCACTAAAGAAGATATTCAGGCAGCCAACAGATACATGAGAAAATGCTCTCGATCATTAGCCATTAGAGAAATACAAATTAAAACTACGATGAGATTCCATCTCACTCCAACGAGTCTGGCATTAATCTAAAAAACACAAAATAATAAATGTTGGAGAGGCTGCGGAGAGATTGGAACTCTTATACACTACTGGTGGGAATGTAAAATGGTACAACCACTTTGGAAATCTATCTGGGGTTTTCTTAAAAAGTTAGAAAGAGAACTACCATACAACCCAGAAATCCCACTCCTCAGAATATACCCTAGAGAAATAAGAGCCTTCACAGGAACAGATATATGCACACCCATGTTTATTGCAGCTCTGTTTACAATAGCAAAAAGCTGGAAGCAACCAAGGTGTCCATCAAAGGAGGAATGGTTAAGTAAATTGTGGTATATTCACACAATGGAATACTACGCATTGATAAAGAACAGTGACGAATCTGTGAAACATTTCATAACATGGAGGAACTTGGAAGGCATTATGCTGAGCGAAATTAGTCAGAGGCAAAAGGACAAATATTGTATAAGACCACTATTATAAGATCTTGAGAAATAGTATAAACTGAGAAGAACACATACTTTTGTGGTTACGAGGCGGGGGGAGGGAGGGAGGGTGGGAGAGTGTTATTTACTGATTTGTTTGTAGATGAGAACTACTTTAGGTGAAGGGAAGCACAATACTCAATACATGGAAGGTCAGCTCAATTGGACTGGACCAAAAGCAAAGAAGTTTCCGGGATAAACTGAATGCTTCAAAGGTCAGTGGAGCAAGGGCGGGGGTTTGGGGGCTATGGCTTAAGGGGACTTCTATGTCAATTGGCAAAATAATTCTATTATGAAAACATTCTGCATCCCACTTTGAAATGTGGCGTCTGGGGTCTTCAATGCTAACAAGCGGCCATCTAAGATGCATCAATTGGTTTCAACCCACCTGGATCAAAGGAAAATGAAGAACACCAAGGTCACACGATAACCATGAGCCCAAGAGACAGAAAGGGCCATATGAACCAGAGACTTACATCATCCTGAGAGCAGAAGAACTAGGTGGTGCCCGGCCACAACCAATGACTGCCCTGACAGGTTGAACAACAGAGAACCCCTGAGGGAGCAGATCAGTGGGATGCAGACCCCAAATTCTCATAAAAAGACCAGACTTAATGGTCTGACTAAGACTGGAGGAATTCCGGCGGTCATGGTCCCCAAACCTTCTGTAGGCCCAGGACAGGAACCATTCCCGAAGACAACTCATCAGACATGGAAGGGACTGGAGAATGGGTTGTAGAGAGATGCTGATGAAGAGTGAGCTACTTGTATCATGTGGACACTTCAGACTGTGTTGGCATCTCCTGTCTGGAGGGGAGATAGGAGGGTACAGAAGGTTAGAAACTGGCAAAATTGTCATGAAAGGAGAGACTGGAAGGGCTGACTCATTAGGGGGAGAGTAAATGGGAGTATGGAGTAAGGTGTATATAAGCTTATATGTGACAGACTGACTTGATTTGTAAATGTTCACTTAAAGCTCAATAAAAATTATTTAAAAAAAAAAGAGAGTGGAGGGAGAGAGCAGGCTGTCTCATTAGGGGGAGAGTAATTGAGAGTGTGTAGCAAGGTGTATATGGGTTTTTGTGTGAGAGACTGACTTGATTTGTAAACTTTCACTTGAACACAATAAAAATTATTTAAAAAAAAAATTAACACCAAAACATATAATCACGTAAAAAGGAAGCTGAAGAGACAACTTTAATGAGTTTGCAGGACGGGAGACCACCCAGGAGGGGTGCTCAGGAAATCTTCACAGGTAGCTGATCCCACAGGTACCCTCCAGACCTTGAATTGCACCTGGCTCCTTATGCAGTCTCATTACGATCGCCCACAATATTTGAACTTGAAGAGAAAGAAAGACGAGACATGGCAAAAGTCTGGAACGCATACAGCCTCATGTTGTGGAGAGTTGCTCCACTATTAATCTTTTGGACCAGGCATGTACAGAGGATGGATGGTCTCAGACCCAGGAAAGCTATTCTAAAGAGAGCTGAAGCAGAACAACTACAAGCAAGGAAGGCAGGAGAGTCATTTTTGTCATTCTCCCACATCCAGTGAAACCTGCTGAGACTCAGCTGCAAAATTCTGGGAAATGGTGGCATCCTCAGGACAAGGTTTAGGCATGAAATATGGCAGATGCTCTTCCTAATCTAATGCCCAGATGAGCCTATCCTGAAAAGCCAAATTGTGGCTGAAACTACCATTTAAATCATTCCAGACAATACAACCCACCCGCCCCCAGTAGCTATTAGGTCTCCTGCTCAGTGACATACACATGATGGAAGGAAATAAAAAAAAAAAAAAAGTTTGATTTGAAAATTCTATAATATTTCATTAACCTATGAGATGTTCCTCGTAGAGTCAGGAAATTTCCCATTATAACTCAGACACAAGAAAGGGACCTTATACGAAGAGTATACAAGCTCCAATATTATATTTTTCCTACTTCTCTTCTAATTTTGTCACTCCAATTGATTAAAATGTTTGACTCTTTATAATTAATATCAGACCTCATATTATATCAAACCTCTGCCACATTAGCTTCTTCGGATTACTTAACTAGTAATATTTTCATTTTTTTTAAATAATTTTTATTGTGCTTTAAGTGAAAGTTTACAAATCAAGTCAGTCTCTCACATATGAACTTATATACACCTTACTACATACTCCCACTTACTCTCCCCGTAATGAGTCATCCCACTCCCTCCTTCCAGTCTCTCCTTTTGTGACCATTTCGTCAGTTTCTAACTCTCTCTACCCTCCCATCTCCCCTCTACACAGAAGATGCCAACACAGTCTCAAGTGTCCACCTGATACAAGTATCTCACTCCTCATCAGCATCTCTCTCCAACCCATTTTCATGTGGTATGAAAAAAAATCATTATTGTTCATATAGAATCACAGAACATTAGAGCTGAATGACACTTTGGAGATTATCATGTTACACTTGCACTCCCAGAGAAGATCAGGAGAAAGGGAACACAAATCAACTGGGCATCTATTCTGCAACAGACACTAATAACAGTAATAATAAATTCTTACTACTTATAATCCTAAGCTATGATCCCATTTTATATAAAGAGGGTAGTGGAACTTAGAGAAATTAAATAATTTGTCCAAAGCCACACAGCTACCTTGGAAAATAATTGAAATTTAAGCAGTCTTTGTCTTTAAATCTCATGCTTTATTTCATTCATTTATTCATTCAGTTCTCCATTGGTGCAAACAATATTTGTTGATGCTCTGCTTTGTAGCAGGCCTGGTATTAAGCACTGGCAATGCAATGATGAGTATCTCATGTCCTTAAATACCATAAAAGTATAAGGAAATACAGAAAGTAAACAGACAAGTAGAATATATGATGATAAGGGCTACAGTAAGAAAGAGCAGGGTTCTATGGGGGACGGTCTATCAAGAGAAGCTTCCAATGGAGGGCGGGAGGGAAGCTAAAAATTGAATGAAGAAAAGATACTAAGAAAACTAGCAAGTAAGGCTGGTTCAAGAAGAGGAAGCACCACATGCGAAGCTCTGTACAAAAGCGAGATAACGGCTATAGTTGATGCAGTGATACACCACCTACATCTTCCTTTAAGAATGAAGAATGTATTTTCTTGGCTGCCAGAGTGCTTCCAGTAGACAGATCTCAGTTGCTAGCTGTTTTGGGGAAGTGTTTGATGTAAAGAGAACTACCTTGCTCAAGGTCATATCTCTATCCTAGATCAGGTTGTGTCTTATGACTGATAAATTTGGGAGTACACGTGTAGAGGTCTAACCATGTCTCTCCAGCTCTAGACAAATCTGAATTATCTTCCTAGCTTCACGGCTCTGCATGGGGTTGGCTGAAGCATTCTTTGAGATTGCACTGTAGTTCAATCTCTCCATGTATCTAATTCTACTTCCTTTTCTTACCTTCCAGAGATGTTAACTCCAAGGGTGCTCCCAAATAAGCCCCCTACACTCTAGTTTCCATCTCAGGGTCTGCATCCTAAGGAATCCAATCTACAACAGAGGAGAAACTGAGGTTTTGTAAATAGTTTAGCACGATTATTTTTCTTCAGAGGGATTAGATGGGGTCAATAAAAGTTGAAAAGGAGTGTAAAAAAGGCAACAGAGAAGTAAGCAGTGTTCTGATCTTGAAGGATCATGTTGCCATTGCAACTTCTCAAAGAAAAATGTCTGCTAACAGCTGACCTCTGGAAAGGAAGCTTTTTGAAACATTACAAAAATCCTCTTCATCATCCTGCTCTTTGGTTTCATATTATATGTCCTTGTCATGCATAGCCTTATCAAAATTACATTAGAGTTGGTAATTGTTAGTTCACTGAACTGTGAACTCTGGGAGTAGGGTAGGAGTCTGTACATTGCTGTAGCCCTCAGGGTTTAGCATTGCGTTGGGTATGCAGAAAGAGCTCAATATAAATTTGTTGAATTACTATGTGAATGTTAGCCATCACCCAGTCAACGGCAGCATATAATATTGAGTATAACTCCCTTTTGCCAAGGGCATGGGATTCTACTCGTGGAGATTTAAAACGTGTGACCCATCAAGATCTTTTAAACCTAATGCCATCTTATGTCTGCTTTAAAGCAATCAAATTTTGCTTGGCAAGCTAGCATGCCCTTGTAAAAATTATTGTGCAGCTGTGTTTTTCACTTGTATCCTGAGA
Source organism: Loxodonta africana (assembly GCF_030014295.1). Lineage (NCBI taxonomy): Eukaryota > Metazoa > Chordata > Mammalia > Proboscidea > Elephantidae > Loxodonta > Loxodonta africana. The sequence continues at coordinate 179,073,970 of NC_087343.1, read as the reverse complement.
GGCATTGAATAGTTATGCTATTAAGAATTAATAAAAGCTGGAAATTAGCCTGCTGAAGGTCCTGGATTAATGAAACCCATCTGTTTTTAGGGTCTGTGACTGCTTGTAATATTTTATTAAAACAGCCTTAAACCTATGGTGACCAGACCTTTTCATGCAACAGAAATCATGGAGGTCCCTAAGAGTAATGATGTGTTATAAATTCTCCGATCCTGTTACAGGTACAGAGATTTTCCTAAAAGCTCCCATATAGGTCTTAAATGCAGATGCGTCTCAGAGTTCTGAAGAATGGGTATTCTCTGTTGAGCCTATCATTTAAAATCTAAGTCTCATAGAAATGTTGCTGCTCGGCTACAACCAATTCCTGCACAGCAAGCACTTGAGGTATCTGGAGCTGGGATGTGGTCATCCCAACAGTGTGTGCTGCTTAGCTGGAGCAAATCTACTAAAAATGCAGGAAGGAATATAAGAATTCTGTTTCTAAAGGTGTTTCTCTCTCTCTGGCATTATTTATGTAATTTTTCCCTTGGGTTAAAACAGATTCTATCCTATTTGTCTTATCTATCAGCTGGGTTATGATTGTGCTTTAAATAGATCTTTGAAAAATCAAAATCACAAGAATTAGCAAAACCATTAAAGGTATTTTTTCATGATTTTGTATAAGAAAGTTTGTCAATTTCCAAAGTACAGGAATTGAGTAAAGGACCAGGGACCAAAAATGGTATGCAAATTGTCAAGATTTATGAAAGGCCTGATATTTTACCCTACTACAAGCTAACAGTAAGTCTGCTACATTTTCATAGGTGCTAGCAAAAGACACAAGACTCCTAGATTAGAGAGAAAGGGCTTTATTACTCATGGCACAACAGGCAGTGTGAGCTTCATAGTCACATTGATTCCCCTGCTCCCACCCTTCTAGTCCCATGAATGAGATACAGAGGAAGGCTTAGGTAGATTCTGTACATCCGGTGAGTCTATGTCACAGCTGAGTAACCCAAAGTTTAGGAAACCCCATACTTATTAAGGTGCTTCTGGAAAACCTGTCCAACTTTTATCAAAGGGAGAAATTATTTTTGATATCCTGCTCTTGAAACAAATCTGTCCTGTACCTTACAAGGACATGCTATCTCTATCATTCAAGGTTGTTAACTAACAAACATCCTTAAAAAGATCATCTGGAAAAAAAGTGGGAGCACAAACATCTTCAGAAGATGTGGAGAAATGCAAAAGACATTAGCAGAAGTTTCTCCCAACAAGACTTTAGACTTGTGACTTTTTATTTGAAAAAAAAAAAAAAAATCATATTATCTTTTTCTATATCTTGTATATAATATGTAACATTTTCTATCTTATAAGAAAGAAAGACATGAACACAGTCAAAGTCAGTTGTATAGAAAAATCAGGGATATGATGAGCTGAAGAAGGAGAATGCTGCTAGAATTCAAGACATCTAAGTTCTGTCACCTTCACCACTACTCTCAGTAGTGAAATGATTATGCTAACAATGTATGTTAATAATAAAAATCACTACATTTTAGTGAAAACTTACTAAATGCTTAGTATCATGCTAAGCATTTACAAACACCATTTAATTTAATACCCACAGTAATCCTAAGAACTGCAGCATATTACTTTTTCTGTATTTAAAATGAAAAAAAAAATGGCTTAATTCAGTTCAAAGATTAAATTCACCACTCCTATTTCATGAATCTTTGTCAAGGTCTCAACTTTTTGAACTCACCACTAGAGACAGGTAGATGATATACTACTATAAAAATATAGAGATAATAAGTTGCTGGGAAGGTAATAAAAAGCTTAATGGCAGAGTTTGCATTGACCAAGCAGTAAAGACACCCACCCACCTTCTCCCACTCAAGAAAGGATATCAGAATACAAGTTGTTGAAAGTGACTTTCTTATAAAGATAATGTTGAATCCACTCTAATTAGGTAATTCATACACTTTGCTACTTTGTAAGTAGCAGAAAAGTATCTTTGGCACACATTAAAACTGAATATGATATATTAAAAAACAAACCCATTGCCATCAAGTTAATTCTGTATCAGTGAGTTATAATCCTATAATTAAGGACATCCCTAAGTGAATACAGAGACATAAAATATAATATCATGGGACTATTATTAGGACAGTACATATGTGGCTGTAGTTATTTGATATACACATTAAATATCATAGTCTTCCATTATGTCAGGACCAGAAGCTAGGTAAATAGATGATAGATAGATGATAGATAAATAGGTTGATTGATTGATAGATGACAGATAGATGACAGATGATAGATGATAGATTAGATAGATAGATAGATAGATGATAGATAGCTAGGTAGGTAGGTAGATAGATAGATAGATGATAGATAGATAGATGATAGAAGATTAGATAGATAGATGATAGTTAGATAGATGATAGATAGATGATAGATGATAGATAGATAGATAGATAGATAGATAGATAGATAGATAGATAGATAGATGATAGATAGATAGATAGGTAGATAGATAGGTAGATGATAGATAGGTAGGTAGATAGATAGATGATAGATAGATAGATGATAGAAGATAGATAGATGATAGGTAGATAGATGATAGATGATAGAGATGATAGAGAGATGATAGATAGATGATAGATAGATAGATAGATAGATGATAGATAGATAGATAGATAGATAGATAGATAGATAGATAGATAGATAGATAGATAGATAGATAGATAAAATATATAGTTATAAGTATATGTACATATATCCTCTTGGTCTATACACTTCCTGTATTGGAAGCAGGAATACAGAATTATATCAATGAACACAACTAGCACCCAGATTTTGACTTGTAATTGCTAATGTCTCTTAAGAGTAACCAAGACTCCTTCAATAAATGGCTTATCTTAGGCCGAAACAGAGTACGTCAAGATGATCCTGAAACATCTTGTTGTGTTAGGAAGAAAGTGATTAGCATGATTAGAACATGTCAAAAGGACATGAAAGCCAGCTGGAAGGGGTTCCAGATTGCAAAATTAGGACAACTTGAGCAACAAAATAAATCATGATAGTAACAGATTATTACCCATTAAAAAAAAAAATTGAAAACCGCAAGTCCACACAGATATATATATATATGTGTATATAGGTAGATAGGTAGGGAGGGGAGGGAGAGGGAGGTAGATAGATAGATAGGTAGATAGATAGATGATAGATAGGTAGATAGATGATAGATGATATAGATAGATAGACAGATTAGATAGATGGTAGACAGATGATAGATTAGATAGATGATAGATTAGATAGATGATAGATAGATAGACAGATGATAGATGATAGATTAGATGGATGATAGATGATAGATAGATTAGATAGATGATAGATAGATGACAGGTGATAGATTAGATAGATGATAGATGACAGATAGAGATAGATAGATGATAGATAGATAGATGATAAATAGGTAGGAAAAAAAAATAGGTAGGTAGATACATAAAAAAAGATAGACAGGTAAAAAGTATGATGAGAAATGAGATGGCTCCATAGTTTGAAAGTGCCTTCCCACAAAATACATGAAAATCACAGAAGTGCAATTTGTGATTTTTTCAGTGGAAAAGCCTTGTAGATGCCACTTTACTCATGTAACCAATGGTGCATAATCAGGGATGGAACAAGTTGAATCTGTGTGTCACCTGATAGGCTGCAATGAGAACACAGTATCTCTTCAGCAGTGTTCCTCACACAGATGCACACCTAAATCTAATCAAAAGTACCCATCATACATCCTCAAGTCAAGGGGAATTCCACAAAAAATATTGGCCTCTAATAAAAAAAAAAAAAAATTTTTTTTCTAATGTTCTGGGTTTTAATGTTCAAAAATGGCAAATTCATGAAAATCCATGAAAGAGTGTGGGGCTATGCTAAGCTGAAGTATACTAAAGAGGCATTGAAAAAAAAAGGCAATATATGATTCTGAATGTAATTTTTGTGCCACTGTCTTAGTTATCTAGTGCTGCTGTAACAGAAGTACCACAAGTGGATGGCTTTAACAAAGAGAATTTATTCTCTCATAGTCTAGTAGGCTAGAAGTCCAAACTAAGGGTGTCAGCTCCCAGGGAAGGCTTTCTCTTTCTGTTGGCTCTGGGGAAAGGTTCTTGTCATCAATCTTCCCTTCATCTAGGAGCTTCCCCACGCAGGAACCCTGCGTCCAAAGGACTGGCTCTTCTCCCAAGGCTGCTTTCGTGGTGGTATGAAGTCCCCCACTCTCTGCTCACTCCTTTTCTTTTATCTCTTGGAAGACAAAAGGTGATACAGGCCACACTGCAGGGAAACTCCCTTTACATTGGATCAGGGATGTGACCTGAGTAAGGGTGTTATATCCCACCCCAATCCTCTTCAACATACCTAGTCTTACCTTTAACCACAGGCAGATATTAAGATTTACAACACATAGGAAAATTACACCAATCACAAAATGGAGGGCAACCACAAAATAGTGGGAATTATGGCCTAATCAAGCTGACACTTATTTTTAGGGGACACAATTCAGTCCATGATAGCCACTAAGTACATTGTTAGAGCAATTGGAAAACCTTGAATTGGATCTGAAGTTGAGATCGTAGTGAGGTATTAGTGTTACTCTCCTAGTGTTGATGATTGCATTAAGGTGATGTAAAAGGATCCCTTTGTCTGTAGGAAATATACACTAAAGTTTACTGGAATGGTGGAGTATCCAGTTGACAACTTGCTCTTAAATTGTTAAAAAAAATGCATTTTACACTCTATTTGCAACTTTTCTGTACATTTGAGGATGTTTCTAAAGATAAGTAAATAAAATAATTAAACAGATGTCAGATACGATGAATCCACTAATTAAGGACTAATACCAAGAACTCTCAAAAGAAGATTCAGACAAGGACCACTTTATCCATTAGGCACCAAAAGAGTGCCTTGGACCTGCATATATTCAAAAGGCAAGGAAAGTATCTGAGACCTGAAAAACAAAACAAACAAATAAATAATAAAAAAAAAACCCACAAATGAAAGTGTTGACCCTAAAACTTAAAATATAAGCAACAGAATAAAAAGTAATAAATGTTGAAATAAGCATATTATTATGTCAGTCTCAACTGCTAGATTTGATATGCATAATAATTTTCACTACATTTGAAAACAACTTGAAGTTTAAATTTCTCACAGTGAAATATCTCCCAGGCTGGTGAGATGACTGCTAAAAAAAATCAGTCAAGCATAAATGAAATGAGTTTCTCAGTGTTAGCTAAGTAATTTCAAAAGTAAAATAATGATAATCTTTTCAAATGTTTAGAGCAAAAGGTATATTTATTGTGGGATGAAAGTGCAGTTTAATAGCTTTCATATGATATTCAGTAGGGTCTCTAAAAGGGCTTAAAAATGGCCCTATTAATCTCTCAATGTGGTTCTTGATCAAGAAGAAAAATTCTAACATCTCTCTTTGGAGAACTAAAAAAATTATAGACTTGGAATTTTTTGAGTGGAAGTCTCTTAAAGAGGACAAATCTTCCAAAACTATCCAGGTGACCACCAGATAAAAATAATTCACTTTCTTAACTTCCCATTTTCCTATTAGCCATCACAGTTGTCAATGTCCTTCAACTAAATATCACCAGGAACATGCCTGTCACTGAACGAATTGATTTTAATATTCATTTTAGTGAGGAAAAGTATATACCAGGAGGAATATTAGGGTGTCTCAGTACGAGGGTGTTAAAAAGGACCTATTATAGTATTTGGGCTTTGACTGAGTAATTTTGGGAAGTGTCTAAGGAAGCAGAGGTTCACTTTAGAGGGGGTGCTGTCAGAAAGTGGGGCAATTCAGTGACTGGGTATTTCAACAAATCTTATCTACAGGGAGGGAGTAATAAAAGTATGGGTAAAGGTTTAATTGGTGAAGAAGGAGCAGTCACTCATTTTAGCTGAGAGTGGGAGATGCTTGGTATTATGTGAGTTGTACAGTGATCTTGTTTTTCTATCACTTTAGGATGGCTTCAGAATGGCCTTGTGTGATGCTGGTGTTTTATAAGATATTTTATGTTCAACAGGAAAGAAACATGACCTAGCTGTGAGCATAAGACAAGTTCCCAGAAGTCCAATAAACAAGCTGCTGTTAAGTAGGCTTTAACTCATGGTGACCCCAAGTATGTCACAGTAGAACCACAGGGTTGTCAGTGCTTGATTTTTCAGAAGTAGATCACCAGGCCTTCTTCTAAGGTGCCTCTGGATGGACTCGAACCTCTAATCCTTTGGTTAGCAGCTGAGCATTCTAACCATTTGCACCACCCATGGACTCCTTCCAGGGTGTCCTGGACTGCTTTTTTCTTTTCACAATTTTGGGCACTACCTGTATGTTTCAATACTGCACACTTTGCAGCACAAACCTACATACTCTAAACACAAGCTTCCAGTCTATTCTCACTGCTCACTTTCATAATTATTTCTGCTTTTATTGGCATTTTGGAAGAAATGGAACATATTGGACAAGAGCATGGGCTCTTTAGGGGTTTGACTGCCTGGGGTAAAGATAAGCATCTGTCTTCTCTTGGTTGTATAAATTTTGGCAACTTCCTTCACATTTCTAAGTCTTAGGTCCTTCATCTCTAACTTGGGGTTAATAACTTTACACAGTTGCTTAAACGGTATTCTGTATGTGAAGTGTCTGACTGAGGGAACATTCAATAAAAGCTATTGCTGTAACCACTCTTGCTGAGTATTCGCTTGTAACATTGACACAGACCAACTCCTTCAGTGGGTAACAAATCAGTCAATGTTCTGCTAAGTCCCTAATCAAACCTCAAATCAGGCATTCAGCAAATATTTATTAAGTTCCTACTATTTAGGACACTGGGATTATAGCTTGGAATTCTGAATGACCTTATATTCCAATGGGGAAGCCAGGCAATGAACAAATAGCAAGCCAACATTAATAACAATAATAATAAGATAAACAAGACATTAATGTAAAAATGAAAATAAAGGAGAATATCTACAGAGACTGTTTTAGAAGGTATTGTCAGGAAAGGCCTTTACAAGATGCAGAAATAACTAGAAAGGAACTAAATAACTAGAGGAAAAGCCTTCCAGACAGAGGGAACAGGTAGGCTACAAAACTTAAGACTAAAAAGAGTTGGTGCTAGTCAACAATCCCCCAAATCCTGGCACTTGATCTTCTCTTGCACAAAAATGGAATTTGAACTGGTCATCAAGAGACTTGGTTCCAAGAGACTATTGGAACTGATATAATAACAGCAAAATGATAATGAGATATTTACTCAATTCTAAGATTTGATCAGTTGTACATGACACCCTTGATTTATAACAGTGTTTCTGAGAAAGTAGTACCATTACTATATCAAATGCACACATTCTTTTTGTAATAAATTGCACTCAGAAAAATGTCAAAAACTTGAGAAAGGAAATATATTTGAACCAATGAATTGCTACCATTTACTGAGCACTTTCTGCATGCCAGTAATGGATAATATGCTTTACAAATATTATCTCATTTAATTCCCACAACACCAATATGAACTAAATACTCTTACCATCCTTGTTGTTCTGAGTCCAGAAAGGCTGAATAATTTTCCCAAGGTCATGCAGTTAGTAACAGACAAACACTCATGTCCAGGTTTGTCTGATTTCAAAATCTTTGTCCTTATACACTATGTGACCATAGCCAAGTCTTTCATGCTCTCCGGATCTCAGTTTACCACCAGTAGAATGAGCCGTTTTGAATACAGTATTTTTTCACAAATAGAGCACCCACATAATTAACACACACACATATAACCTGCAGAAATGAGGAAATTATGTGAAAAAAAAATTAGGGGATAGCACGCCCATGCATATACTGTCTATGTCTCCTGACATTTCCAGAAGTGAATTTCGGCCTCATTCACTCTCATTCAGTAGTTCAAAAGTGTTACTTTTAATCATATTTGTATCAAAAAAAGGTATAAGCCATGGTCAAGAAGCCGTGGATTGTGTTTGGTAGTACCCTAGTCATTGGAAAATAAATAATTGAAACTGTGTGTTTGTTTCTATTAAGTTGATAATTATATCCTCATCGATTTTGAGTCATCATTCAAAACCTTGAACTTACTGAAGCCTGTCCATAAATCACATGCTATCAATGGGAAGTATAAACAAAGCACAGTCTGCACTGGCATAAATGGCATCAAGTAGCTATCAATAGGAATCTTGAGTCAATCTGCATTGACATAATCATCACAGTTGTCTTCTGACTCTTTTATTTGGAGGAGTGAACAAAGTAAAACAGATACAGAATGGCTCTTGGCTCAACATTTAAATGTGGAAAACTTGTCAGATCATCTTAAGTGAAACCATTAAGCTATGTTAGTTCTGTTTATTTCATAGTCTAATTTTGTCTTATAAGTGCCAATGTGTGATCTAAGATTAGGAGTCATCATAGTCATATGCTTTCTAGCATATAAAAAGCACCTTGCTTGTTTTACACCTCACAATTTAATTTTTTGAACTCTTTACTAGAAAAGCCAGTTATTAATTATACTGTGCACATTTTTTTTTTTTCAGTTTCTAAATATAAATCTTAGAACCCTTTAGGATCATGGCAGGAATTAGGCTCAAGTCTCACACTGCCGACTTCAAACTGAAAGTCATTGTGAGGGCAGAAGAAACAAAAACCAGAGCAGCAGTGAGAGAGTTTGAGGTTGGACAGTAGTCCATTGGCAAATGGAGAAAAGACAAAAAGGAGCCGGAGAAAATGAATCCATGAAAATGCACAATGTACTGGGCCCAAACCGAAATCGTCTGAGTTGGAGAATGACTTCAAAGAGTGGATTATTTCTTGAAGGGAGCATAATCAGGCTGTCTCTACTGTCACAATTCAGATCAAAATGAAGCTTTTGGTTAATAAAAGAGGAGGGTTTAAATGCAGGTTTCACCTGGATTCCTAAATTCATGAAAACGAATGACCTTTCTGTGAGAATGAGAATCATTGTAGGCCAACAACTTCTAGATGACTGGGAGCAAAACGTGGTCAACTTCCATGAGTTGTCACCAAAGAAATCTGTGAACTTGGTATTTCTGCATTGAACATAATTAATGTGGATGAAGTTCTGATGTCTTTCAACATTCTGTCCAGCAGGACTATAGCTCTTGAGGTATGAAAACTGTAGCCATTACAACCACTGGGCATGAGAGGGCTTGCTTCACTGTAGTCCTTGGTTGCACTGTGAGTGGGATAAGATTAAAGTTGATGGTGATTCCCCTGTGAGAAACTGCCCACCGCTGTGATTGTTCATTATAATGAGAACAGATGGATGGACTGTGATATTATGAAAGTATGAGTAGATAAATGTTATAGGGCCAGGCAGGCGGGATTCTTTCCAAAGAAGTCTTTACTAATTTTCAACATCATGGCTGCTCACAAAGAAAAAAAAATGTTCAAAATTATATCAATTCAACTGGTGCCAAATAACACTCATATCTGGTGGCCTTACCTGCAAGCTGCAACCACTATATATAGCGGTCATCCATCCATTCAAGACTTTTCTGAAAAGAGACTGGGATGGATGGATGCAGTCTAGGATTCATTAGTTTACAACATTAGGAAGACTGAAGCTGATGAAGTTTACAAAAGTCTGCAGTGGGTAAGTTCTACTTGGGGAAAATAACCCCAGAAACCATCCACGATGGTTTCAGAAAGGCTGGGATTATGTATCAGCAGAACACCTATGATGAAGATGAAGATGCCAAAGGCAGTGATGATGATGAAATTAGTTAAGAAGTCACAGAAGAGTGTCTGCAGGAAGCTCTGAGATAGTTCAAAGATGATAGTGATGAAGGATCAGATTTTGAAGGGCTCTGGAAGTTGGATGACAATGATGGTGATGATAATGAATGAATAAACTAAAATGATCTATTCTAAGATGAACACAATTTCTTCTGGTGACTTTTATTTATTGATTTCAAAGATGTTGATTATCAAAAATTATATTTCAGTTTATGATTTATGAAGGCAATAAAATATAAACAACAGCTTGTTCTTGTAGTTTTAGGCCTAGTATCATTTCTTACTTACTAATTTCTAGACCTTTGTGCATTCATACTTTTTGGTTTCAACCTGGTGTCTCATTTCCATCATGAGCCTGTTCAGTTCACCGCTGGTTGCACTTGGTTCAGTAAAATATCTACCTTAAACGAATTTTCCATGAGATCAGTTTTATCCCGTAACATTAAGTCTATCGGAAAGAAAAAAAATCAAAATTGAAGTCAGCAATATATAAAAAATATTGGCATAGCACACCAACAGATACAGGGGGTTGCAGTTTGCAAAAAATAATAATGTGCATTATTTGTGTAAAATACAGTAGCAGTGAAGCAACTCTAGCATTAATGTCTACTAATTTCTGAAGTGAACTTGTGGAACGTAACCAAGCATCCCTGTTGTAAAAATGGTGTGTGGGCAGTGTCTGATCTCTAACTTCACAGTGGGTAAGGGGAATTGAGATCAACAGCCCAAGGCTGATTCCTATGAGGTGGAGGTAAGATATGCCTCTTTTATCTGCCATCTTTACCAACTGTGACACCAACCATCCTTCCCACAATACACTCTACTTCTCTGCTGGGCTTGATAATTCATTTCAGTGGCCACACAAGACTCACAAATAATACTTAGAATTATGAGGTTTATTAGGGAAGTAACAGTTACAATTCAGTCTCAGAAACACTCAAGGATACAGTTCTTCCATCAAGACAACCTTTTCCCAGCCCTGTCCCAAGGCATACCAGTCTCTGCTGCCAAGTCTCTGTTGCTGGGTTTCCGCTGTCAGGTCCTTACTGCCACCCTTTCTCAGCATCTTCAGGGTTACAGCTTGCTCTCTCTCTCTCTCTCTCGGCCCCTGCTTCCAGAAGCTTCTCAGCACAGGGATCCCCTTTCCAAAGGATGTGCTGGCTTCTGGCTTCTGACTGTTCTTGCTTGAAGGTGGTGGGATTCTCTTTTTCCCACCTCTGGTATGGCTCACTTTAAGCCCAGTGGGATGGCAAAACTGACCAATCCCTTTGGGGGGCCATAATCACCCTGTTACACAGTCCTGCCCAATTACTTGTGCGAGAGTTACAAGACCATAGATAGAAAGGCCACACAAAAGCAATCTGTCACACTGCACCCATCTAGGATAATTCAACAATGTTTGGCTTGTTACCATCATTTGTATAAATCGGTTATTCTCAAACTTCAGCAATTCTCAGGTTTGAGCCTGGAGGAATTGATTCAGTGGGTCTAGAGTGGGGTCTGAGAACTTCCATTTCTAATAAATCCCCACTTGCTGTTGATGCTGTTGGCCCAGGGACCACTCTTTAGGAATCACTGGTATAAGTACAGTGCAAGCGAGCCAGGTAAAATGTGTGTTTTTCATTTTAAAAGTGGTAAGTTTTAGCATAGATACTTACTTTAATTTCTTCTATATGAATGATCTGCTTAGGATTCAATTTGGAAACTTGTTCTTGTTAAAAGTTTCCAGAATGCCCCATCTCTTAGTGCTATTTTAAAATTTACAGTGGTATTTTACATCTTATATAATGGAAGAATCTGGGCTCAGCTAAATTATCTGACTTCTAGCAGGGTGTCTTTTACCATGTGGTTATATATCTACATTTCAGGACAAACTTCTCCCCCAGCCCCAGCACAGGTCACCTATCCATGCTTACTATTAACCTAGCACCCAGAGCGATCTTTCTTTAAAATTTGTAGCTTTCTTTCAAATAATGTAACTCCCCTGCTTTAAAACATTCAGTGACTTTCCACTGCCTTTAGGATAAGGGTACACATTTCTTAGTGTGCCTTGTATGGCCCACCCTATTTCAGGATCAATTATTTGCTCACCAAGCTTCAGCTACACAGGACTTCTTTCAAATATTTAGATTTGCCAAGCTCCTTTCTCTCTTAGCAGGGAACCTCTACGTAAAGCTGTTCTTTTTGCCTGTAAAGTTCTCATCCTCATCCCCATTCTCATTCATTTTTGCCTACCCAGTTCCTATTAATCCTTCATGTAACTGTTTAAATTCTATTTCTTTAAAGAGCAATTTTTCTGATAGCTCTGTCTTGCCTTCAGTAGGTTATTCTCACACAATGCTGTGCTTCTTCAAATGATTCAAAGAAACTGTGATTAAATAATTAATCGAATTATTTGTTTAGTAACTGCTACCTCCTATATAGTTAAGCTCCTTATGTTCATCAGAGCATTCAACATGTCTGTATCAATTAAGGCAGAATCCCAGTGCTTGAAACAGTGTCTGGTACACAGTAGGCAAAATATATACTTCCTGAGAAAATAAATACATGAATTAATGAACCAAGGAACAAACCACACCTTATAGATATGTGAAAATCCAGAAAAAATTCCTTTTGGGATTAATAGATACTGTGGACCTAAGAATTGTAAATAATTTTGTTATCATAAATAAGTGTGGATTCATATTTTAATGCCTTAGTTTGAATTTTGGATTAATATCCAGAGCATTTTGAAGTCTTCAGATAAGAGTTGTATCTATATCCATTTGTCCTATAAATAAGCATGCTCTCCAGTCCGCTGGCCAGGGCAGCCTGATACAACAAAGATACACTACCTGGATGTTGTGATGCTGCTACTGCGTCTATGGATACTTTCTTTATAAAATGCTGTCTCTTTACCCAGACAACCATGACTTGGAAAACTTGGGGACCTGAAAGCTTCCAAGATGAGTTTCAATTTCCTCCCTTTCTTGTTAGCATGCAGCAAAACGGGTGAGATTGTGGAATGCTCTATTTCCAAGGACCTCCTCTATCTCTTGTTTTGAACCAATAGATGGGAATAGGTTTAAATAAAAAATGTTTACTTAAGTATGTATATATATGCTCTTTCTTATTAGAGAAAAAAAAACAATCCTTAAAGAACATGGACAAGTCTGTGACAGGTGACATTACCTGGATGGGACTAACCTAATTTTCTACTAAATCTTGGCATTCCTAGCTTTTGTGACAGAATCCATAGTATTTTTCTTTCCAGAAATTGCTTGGATGCTACTGAACATTGCTGGTTTGCATTTGATGGAAAAATGAACATAATATGAGAGGTTCCTGAACATTACTGATGATAAAAGAGTCTAAAACGTTCTTGTTGCAAGGTGAAAATCAAATACCAGTGGGTGGTACTGGCATGTCTCAATGCTAGAAAGGACAAAACCTGTTTCTTTTCTCAAATTTGGCTGATGTAGCTACCTTGATCGCATCAGGGTTGACAAAATGCCACATAATTGGATCTGTCCATTGTTTGAGTTCTTCTCATATTCTATTCAACTTAAGATCAATTTGACTTCAAAGCCCTATTATCTACCTTATCACATGGTACTTTCTTCTAGCTTTTAGCTTGAACCCGTAGCAAAAATATCTTGCCAGAAGAGGCCATTCTTGATGGTTCTATGCATCTTAACTAACTCCCCTTCACCCTCACTTTCTGTCTCAACCTCTTATATGTGCTTTATGGTACGTATCACAATTTATTTTTTAATTTCACATTTCTTTTTTTTATCTCTATTGATAACCCTTAAGTATCATAAAACTATAGGTCATGTTCACTTTTTTTCACCTTTTTATCTCCAGTGCCTTGAAGAGTATCAAGCATAGAGTAAATGCCAAAAAAAAAATGATCTGACTGTATTATTTATTAATTTAAGAATATTAAGTATCTAACATTTGATTCACTGAATACACAGATATCAATTTCCATCCTTATTAAACAGAAATCGGAGGCTTAATAAATCTTCATGACTTGCCCACAGTCTTTCAGCTCATAAGGGATGGAGGTAGGATTCGAACCTAGGGTTTTTTTATTTCACGTCATTGTTTTAAAAGCATCTTTTTACCTTTTGTAACATCCGGGAAAAGAGTGAGAGAATAAGAAACTAGCATTTCTTGGCCCTCTGCTGATCCGTGCCACATTATCTTCCTTGTTGCTCCCGACAATCCTGTCAGGAAGATATTGTTATTCCTCTTTTCTATATCCATGTCTTGCATTTGGCTGAGCAACATACTAACACATACAGCATAGTCCTGTTTTCTATCCTATATGCTCTGAGTTTAAGATCCAGTATCTCTATTTTGTTAAGTTAAACAAGTTATTCTGATGCATTTTCAGGTTTATTTATTATTTTTTAACGTGCAAGAAGACCGTTAGTTGTCAAGCTGCGTAAGACTATAATGGTAATTCTAGCATTTGAAATTTGGCCTCCAAAGCCCTTTTTTTTTTTTTTTTTGGCTTGTTTTTGTTTTTACTCCTACCATAGTACACTGTACTTTCTCCTTTCCTTCAAAATTGATCTTAAAGAAGTTACCTGCTACCTGCATGCTATTGCCAGCTCTCACAGTTCTCTGGTAGAAGCTTGTGTAACCAAACACCATTTTCCCATAATTCTTTTTTTTTTTTTTTAGTTTTTATTGTGCTTTAAGTGAAAGTTTACAAATCAAGTCAGTCTCTCACACAAAAATTTATATACACCTTGCTATATGCTCCTAATTGTTCTCCTTCTAATGAGACAACACACTCCACCCCTCCACTCTCTATTTTCCTGTCCATTTGGCTAGCTTCTGACCCCCTCTTCCCTCTCATCTCCTCTCCAGACAGGAGCTGTCTACATAGTCTCATGCATCTACTTGATCCAAGAAACTCACTCTTCACCAGTATCATTTTCTGTCCCATAGTCCAGTCCAATCCCTGTCTGAAGAGTTAGCTTTTGGAACGGTTCCTGTCTTAGGCTAAAAGAACATCTGGGGACCATGACTTCTGGGGTCCTTCTAGTCTCGGTTGGACCATTAGCTCTGGTCTTTCTACAAGAATTTGGGGTCTGCATCCCACTGCTCTCCTGCTCCCTCAGGGGTTTTCTGTTGTGTTCCCTGTCAGAGCAGTCATCGATTGTAGCCCAGCACCATCTAGTTCTTCTGGTCTCAGCTTTACCCATTTTTCAGTTGAGTTATTTGCCTTTTTGTAGTTGAGTTTTTGCAATATCATGTAGATTTTAGAGATAAGACACTGATAAGAACTGTCATAGCTAAAAACTTTTTCCTAGTCTGTAAGTAATCTTTTTACTCTTTTGGTGAAGTCTTTGGATGAGCATACAAACCTAAAGCAAACTCACTGCAGTCAAATCGATTTCCAACTCATAGTGACCCTATAGGACAAAGTAGAACTGCCGGATAGAGTTTCCAAGGAGTGCCTGGAGGATTTGAACTGCCAGCGTCTTGGTTAGCTGCCGTACAACTTAACTACTACACCACAAGGGTTTCCATTGAATGAGCATAGGTGTTTGATTTTTAGGAGCTCCAAGTTACCTAGTTTCCCTTCTGCACTGTTAGTAAAGTTTTGTATACTATTCATGCCATGTATTAGGGCTCCAAAAGTTGTCCCTATTTTTTCTTCCATGATCTTTATGGTTTTAGATTTTATATTTAGCTCTTTAATTCATTTTGAGTTCATTTTTGTGCATGCTGTGAGGTATGGTCTTATTTCATTTTTTTTGCAGATGGATATCCACTTATGCCAGTACCATTTGTTAAAGAGACTGTCTTTCCCCCATTTAACTGACTTTGGGCCTTTGTTAAATATCACCTGCTCATATGTGGATGGGTTTATGTCTGGATTCTCAATTCTGTTACGTTGGTCTATGTACCTGTTGTACCAGTACTAGGCTGTTTTACTACTGTGGCAGCATAACAGGTTCGAAAATCAGGTAGAGTGAGGCCTACCACTTTGCTCTTCTTTTTCAGTAATGCTTTACTTATCCGGGGCCTCTTTACCTTCCATATGAAGTTGGTGATTTGTTTCTCCCTCTCATTAAAAAATGTTGTTGGAATTTGGATCAGAATTGCACTGTATCTATAGATGGCTTTTGGTAAAATAGACATTTTTATAATGTTAAGCCTTCCTATCATGAGCAAGGTATGTTTTTCCACTTAATGTGGGTCCCTTTTGGTTTCATGCAGTAGTGTCTTGTTTTCTTTGTATAGGTCTTTCACATCTCTGGTAAGATTTATTCCTAAGTATTTTATCTCCTTAGGGGCTACTGTAAATGGTATTGATTTGGTGATTTCCTCTTTGATGTTCTTTGTGTTGGTGTAGAGGAATCCAACTGATTTTGGTATGTTTATCTGCTATCCTGATACTCTGCTGAACTCTTCTATGAGTTTCAGTAGTTTCCTTGAGGATTCTTTAGGGTTTTCTGAGTATAAGATCATGTCATCTGTAAATAGAGATACTTTTACTTCTTCCTTACAAATCTGGATGTGCTTTATTTCTTTATCTAGCCTAATTGTTCTGGCTAGGACCTCTAGCACAATGTTGTATAAGAGCAGTGATAAAGGGCATCCTTGTCTGGTTCCTGATCTCAAGGGGAATGCTTTCAGACTCTCTCCATTTAGGATGATGTTGGGTGTTGGCTTTGTATAAATACCCTTTATTATATTGAGGGATTTTCCTTGTTTTTACCTGGTTTTGGTACCAGGGATATGCTGGCTTCGTAGAAAGAGTTTGGCAGTATTCTGTCCTTTTCTGTGCTCTGAAATATCTTTGGTAGCAGTGGTGTTAACTCTTCTTTGAAAGTTTGGTAGAACTCTGCAGTGAAGCCATCCAGGCCAGGGCTTTTTTGTTGTTGTTGTTGATGAGAGTGTTTTGATTACCTTTTCAATATCTTCTTTTGTTATGGGTTT
This sequence comes from Loxodonta africana, assembly GCF_030014295.1. Lineage (NCBI taxonomy): Eukaryota > Metazoa > Chordata > Mammalia > Proboscidea > Elephantidae > Loxodonta > Loxodonta africana. The sequence goes on along the minus strand of NC_087343.1, from coordinate 179,057,220 downwards.
ATTTAGTATTTCTACCTCTGTTTATGTTTGTTTAGGTAGGTGGTGTATTACTAGAAATTCATGCTTTTCTTCTAGGTTTTCAAATTTGAGTAAAATTTTTCGTAGTAATCTGATATGATTCTTTTAATTTCAGTTGGGTCTGTCATAATATTGCCCATCTCATTTCTTATTTGGGTTATTTGCTTCCTCTCCTCTTTTTCTCTGTCAGTTTGGCCAGTGGTTTATCAATTTTGTTAATTTTTTCAAAGAACCAGCTTTTGGTCTTATTAACTCTTTCAACTGTTTTTCTGTTTTCTATTTCATTTCATTCTGCTCTAATTTTTATTATTTGCTTTCTTCTGGTGCCTGAAGTTTTCTTTTGTTGCTCTTTTTCTATTCAATCAACTTGTAGGGATAATTCTTTGATTTTGGCCCTTTCTTCTTTTTGTATGTGTGCATATATTGATATAAACTGACCTCTGAGCACTGCTTTCTCTGTGTCCCAAAGGATCTGATAAGAAGTGTTTGCATTCTCATTGGATTCTATGAATTTCTTTATTCCATCTTTGATGTCTTCTACAACCCAGTCTTTTTGAGCAGGGTATTGTTCAGTTTCCAAGTGTTTCATTTCTCTTCCCTGTTTTTTTCTGTTATTGATTTCTACTTTTATGGTCTTATGGCCAGAGAAGATGCTTTGTAATATTTTGATGTTTTGGATTCTGCTAAGGCTTGCTTTATGACCTAATATGTGGCCTATTCTAGAAAATGCCCCATGTGCACTAGAAAAGGAACTATACTTGGCTGCTGTTTGGTGGAGTGGTCTGTATATGTCTATGAGGTCACGTGGGTTTATTGTGGCATTTAGATCTTCCATGTCTTTATTGAGCTTCTTTCTGGATGTCCTGTCCTTCACCGAAAGTGGTATCTTAAAGTCTCCTACTATAATTGTGGAACTATCACACTTATCAATGCTGATAGAGTTTGTTTTATGTATCTTGCAGAACTGTCATTGGGCGCATAAATATTTAATATGGTTATATCCTCCTCATATATTGTCCCTTTAATCATTATATAGCATCCTTCCTTATTCTTTGTGCTGGATTTATATTTAAAGTCTATTTTGTCAGAAATTAATGTTGCCACTCCTGCTCTATTTTGATTGTTGTTTGCTTGATATATTTTTTCCATCCTTTAAGTTTTAGTTTGTTTGTGTCTCTAAGTCTAAAGTGTGTCTCTTTCAGGCTGCATATAGACGGATCTTGTTTTCTAATCCATTCTGCCACTCTCTGTCTCTTTATTGGTGCATTTAGTCTATTTTCATTCAGTATAATTATGGATAGGTATGAATTTAGTGCTGTCATTTTGATGTCTCTTTTTGTGTGTTGTTGACTGTTTCTTTTTCCCACTTACTTTTTTGTGCTGAGTAGTTTATCTTTATATATTGTCCTTTCCTCATATTCATTGTTGTTGATTTTGTTTCTGCTGAGGCTTTATTTTCTTCTTGTATTTTATTTTGATAAGTAGCATTGTTAGTCTCCTTTGTGGTTGCCTTAATATTTACCCCTATTTTTCTAAATTTGAACCTAACTTTTATTTCTTTATATCGCATTATCTTCTTCTCCATATGAAAGATCTAGGACTACATTTCTTAGTCCCTCTTTACTGTTATAATATTGTCTTCTTTTACATAATGACGTCACTGTTTCCCTGTTTTGAGTGTTTTTTTAATCTTTATTTATTTTTGTGATTTCCCTATCTGGGTTGACATCTGATTGCTCTACCCAGTGTTCTAGTCTTGGGTTCATATCTGATAATATTGATTTTCTAACTAGAGAACTCCCTTTAGTATTTCTTGCAGCTTTGTTTTGGTTTTTACGAATTCCCTAAACTTCTGTTCATCTGGAAATGCCCTAATTTCGCCTTCATATTTGAGAGACAGTTTTGCTGGATATATGATTCTTGGTTGGCAATTTTTTTCCTTCAAAGCTTTATGTAAATCATCCCATTGCCTTCTTGCTGCATAGTTTCTGCTGAGCAGTCTGAGCGTATTCTTACTGACTTTCCTTTGTAGGTGACTTTTCATTTATCCCTAGCTGCTCTTAAGATTCTCTCTTTATCTTTGGTTTTGGCAAGTTTGATTATAATATGTCTTAGTGAGTTTCTTTAAAGATCTACTGAAAGATCAGTGAGCATCTTGGATAGATATCTTCCCATCTTTCAGGATACCAGAGAACTTTTCTGCCAACAAATCTTCAACAATTCTCTCTTTATTTTCTGTTCTCCCTCCCTGTTCTGGTACTCCAATCACTTGTAGGTTATTTCTCTTGATAGAGTCCCTCATTATTTTTAGGGTTTCTTTTTTTATATATATGAATTTTCTTCATATATATTGGTGCCAAGTGCTTTATCTTCAGTCTCACCAATTCTGTCTTCCACTTCCTCAATTCTGCTCTTCTAACTTTAAATTGTCTAATCGTATAATTTTATTGTTAATCTTCTGAATTTCTGATTGCTGTCTCTCTATAGATTCTTGAAGTTTATCAAATTTTTCATTATGTTCTTGAATAACCTTTTTAATTTCTTCTATTGCTTTATCTGTGTGTTCCTTGGCTTTTCCTGCATATTGCCTGATCTCCTTCCTGATCTTGTTCCTGATGTCTCGAAGAGCTCTATATATTAATCTTTTGTATTCTGCACCAAGTAATTCCAGGAAGGCACCTTCATCCAGAAGATCCCTGGGTTCTTTCTTTTGAGAGCTTGTTGAAGCTATCATGGTTGCTTCTTTCTGTGATTTGATATTTACAGTTGTCTCCAAGCCATGTATAAGTTGTGGTATTTTATGTTTGCTTACTCTATTCTAGTTTCTTACTTTGTTTTGTTTTGATATGCCCAAATAGGTTTCTTGAGTGAGCTAGCTTGATGATTTTTGTCTTTGAAGCTGTAATGTCCTGTTGCCAGATGGCTAGAGCTGTTATCAGGTATAAGAGCCTCGAAGCCCATTCACTTTTCTTATATAGATTCAGCTCAGGTGTCCAGGTAGTTGGTCATCAAGTGTGTGGTACAGGTTCCGTCCTACAGTCTTAGAGGGGCAGGGGTGATTGGTGTAGGTACAGGTATCTGGTTACAGCAGGGGGTCACGCTCTGAACAAGGCTGGGGCTGACAACCGTCCCCCCCCCCCTGTGTGTGTAAGGAAAGCATGTCCCTGTTCCCTAAAGTGCACAGGTGGGTGGGTTTGGCAGATGAACCATGGGCACCCAATGCTTTTGGTTGTTAGGATTGGGAGGTACCAGTTTCCTTTGGAGCCCTTTTACAGGTGGCCAGGTGACCTGAATTAAAGCCACCAGTCCTTAGACCCCTGATTTGGGTAGGTGAGGACCCTGTTTAATAGGCAATGTGGTGTCAAACATCAAACAGCCACCTCTCCACTGCACAGCTGAAACAATTGCAGTCTGTCAACAAGAGGCTATTCTCCTGAAATAGGCCTGCACAAGTCCATTCAGGGGGGAAAGGTATTCAAAGTCCGTGGACTGTTTACACCTGGACTGGAGCTGCTTCTGTCCTGAGCTCCCTAGGTTAGTGGAGCTGGCAGATTATCTCTTCCCCCAATTGTGAATTTATTCCTTCTCCAAGGCTGGGAGAATGGCTCAGGGAGTGCAGCAGGACCTATCTCAGGCCCAGGTAAATCGACAGCCACTGAAGCTGGCTTGGGGTCTGGGGGCACAGTAAAATATACACAAGTACTCACAGAGGTATGAGTAGGCCCTGTGACTGGCTGTTTCTTCTCGAGGAAACTGAGGCTGAACACTACCACAAGCCCGCTACAGCAGCTCCTGGGGATGGTGCTTGAGGGCTTCTGGTGACTCAGGTCCGGCAACTCCTCTCTGCTTCTAAATCATCTCTTCCTCCCCCTGCTGCTCAGTCCATTTTCTAACTTTGTCTTTGATATTTAGAGCTCCTCAAAGTCAAACCAAACGCAGTGCCATCGAGTCAATTGTGACTCATAACAACCCTATAGGACAGAGTAGAGCTACCTCATAGAATTTCCAAGGGTCACCTGGTGGATTTGAACTGCTGACCCTTTGGTTAGCAGCCGTAGCACTTAACCACTACGCCACCAGAGTTTCCAGGGCTCCTAGCTTGTCATCAATACAATTGTTTCACTTTTTTTGGGGGGCAGACTTTGTTGTAAGAGGTTTCACAAATCCATTTTCCCATAACTCTTAACCACTCAGATCCTCTGTATTTCATCCATGGATCTGTAGATAAACCCAGGTTGATAGCTCTTGTTTTAGATGTTTAAATGTGTGCAACTGCAATTTTCCCCAAGGGGAGATAAAGCAAAATTCAGCTGATTAAAATGTTAAAATGAGTATTCACATATTCATTTCTTCAACAAATATTTATTGAAAAATATTCAAATTTTAAGAGAGGGTACTAAGTGCTGGAGATAGAGTGATGAACAAGATCAACACTTACCAACCTGTCAAATGGAGTTAATATTACAGAGAGGAGACAGACATGCATTTAAGTGCAGTTGGTAACAGCTCTGCAAACAGGTATGTTGTTGTTGTTGCTGGTAGTTGAAACTGAGTCAGTTCCAACTCATGGCAACCCTACATGTGCAGAGTAGAATTGCTCCACAGGGTTTTCAAGGCTTGACCTTTTGGAGCAGTTCACCAGGACTTTCTGGTTTGGGTTCTGGGTGGTTCAAACCACTAACCTAGTAGCTGAGTGCTTAACTAATTGTGCTACCAAGAGACTTCAACTGGGGGCCAGAAAGGTAGAAATGGGAGGTGGAGAAGTGTGTTGGCAAAGTGACACCAAGGTTCTAACTTGTATGACTGCATAGATGGTGATGCCATTTACTGAGCTGGGTAACAGTGAAAGAATCCCAGGTGTGAGAGATGAAATGGAGAAGACAACAAGGGGAGATTTTTACTGTTGAGTTTGAGATATCTTTGAAATGTTTAGGGGCAAATATAAGTAAACTTCAGAGCTCTGCGATCTAGAGCTTTGAGAAGAGATCTAGGGTAGAGATATAAATGTAGAAGTATTCAGCATGAGGTGATGGAAGATGAAAAACTGTTCTGAATACAGAGTGATTAAAGTAGAATACTGAGTGATTAAAGACTAAGCTTTAAGGAGTTAGAGCACTTAAAAGCTAGACAGAGGAAGAAGGGCCAGAAAATGAGACTGAAAAACAGTTCAAGTGGTGGTAAGATGCACATGAAATGGTAGTATTAAGAAACCAGAGGGAAGACAGTTTTTCGAGAAGGTGGAGATTTTCCACTAAGTTAAAGGTCTGAGAGGTCAAGAAAATGAGAACTGAAAAAAGATGTGGCAGTTTCTCAGTGATCTTAGCGAGGACTATGTGACCAAGTGACAAAAGACTATAAAGAGAAATTAAAGTAGGTTGGTGATTGAATAGCAAATGAGGGAGACAGGAAAATATGGAATTAAGAGTGCAGGTGGAGCCATTGGCTTTATATAGGACAGAAGATACCGAGTCTTTTGCAAGAGAAGGAATTGAGGAGAGAACAGATACATTTTAAGCAGTTTGTATATATGGGGGAAAAAAGAAAAGGAATTTTCCATCCAATAGCTTCTATATTCTCCTTGAATAAGGATATTCACAGAAAACTTGGGGACCTGAAAGCTTCAAGATGAGAAATGATGATACATGACTTTCTGAAGTTCGAAGTGATGGTGATGAGATGAAAAGAATAAGACGTGATGGTATATGATCTTCTAAGAGTGATGGTGTATGATCAGTTAGCTATTGCTGAGTAACAAATAGTCTCAAAGCTTAGTGGCTTAAAATAGGAATCATTTATTACTTCTCATGAGCCTATGTGTCGGTAAGGCAGTTCATTTCATCTGGCCCATGTTCTACTGATTTTGGATGGGCTTACTCATACATCTGCAGTCAGCTGATGGGCTTGTTGATCTAGTATAACTTCAGCTGAGACAACTCATTTCTTCTTGCATTAAGTACCTTACTGCCATTGGCTCAGCAAGTCACACATCCACACCCAGATTCCAAGTGAGAGGAGACCCCAAACTTTCAGGACAGGCATTACTTGGAACCAGTAATGCAACAAATCCAATAGACAGGGGGGAACATGTTTGGATGTTTGAGGAGAGTGAACAAAGTTGAATACATTTGCTGTGAACCATGGGCCAGGTGACTGACAAGAGAAATACATTAGTAACTCTCATTTCTGATAAAGGTCTGGTTTCAGTTAGTAATCATGAAATGACAGTCATACTAATCAACTTTGTGGTATACTTGTTTTTTTCCAGGGGTAGAGGAAAAAGAAGAAATAGTTTGCTTGTTTTTTAATGGTTTGGCAAAAAATGATGAAGCTACAGAGGTGCAACAAAATTAGAGAGAATTTGAAATCCAAACTGAATACAAAGGGTACTGAAGACAGGAGGAAGATGGAGAGGAAGAAAGCAGAGATGTTCATGGATTGGAAGTACAATTAGTTATAATAGTAGTGATGGAGCAATCAAGCTGAAAAAATCAAAGTTAGGCTGTTGGAACTAATAATGTGGAATGTAGAGTGGTTTCAGAGATAACAAGATTCAGAGTGTATTCATAGACAGGCATCATGGAAGAGGTTGGTAAGAGAAGATCATTGGAGAAGAGGAGGAAATGCAACTGAGGGGCAAGTGGGTTGTAAAAGTTTTTCGTGCAAGTGTTGGAGTCTTCCACTCTGATGGCAAAGACTTCATGGATGAAAGCCCATGCAAGGTAACATTTTCTTTACTAAATAAGTAAAGTGACTCAGAAAGTTGTGGATGACACTGACCAGGACATTTCCTTTACCTGAATGTTTCTGAATAATCAATAGTGCAATACACATACTGAAAATTTAAAACACACACACACACAGACTATAAAATTATATGAATAATTGCCTTATCACTTGGTCCTTTAAAAGATCCTTACAAAGACAAAAAACAAAATACCAGACAGATCAGTTAGCTGTGTATTTTAACTCTCTAGTGCTGCTGTAACAGAAATAACATGGATGGCTTTAACAAACAGAAATATATTTTCTTAACAATTTACACATTGCCATCAAGTAGATTCCCACTCGTAGTGGCCCTATAGGGACGAGTGGAACTGCCCCATACGTTTTCCAAGGAGTAGCCAGTGGGCTTGAACTGCCAACTTTTGGTTAGCAGTCCAACACTTAACCATTATACCACTAGGGTTCCTCTACATTTAGGAGGGTAGATATTTGACTGTAGGATGCCTGCCGTAGGGTAAGGCTTTCTCTCTCCCTCCGTAGGCTCTGGAGTCAGGTCCTTGTCTCCTTTGATCTTCTGCTCTTGGGTGATTTTCATGTGACTTGGCATCTCTCTTCCCCATCTCTGCTTCCTTAATCTACTTCTTTTATATTTTGTAAGAAATTGACTCAAACACACCCTGCCCTAATCCTGTCTTATTAACATAACAAAGACAACCCATTCCCAAATGCGATTTTAACCACAGACATAGAAGTTAGGATTTACAACACATATTTTGGGGGGACAAAATTCAATTTGAAATAGTGTGATTGGTCCTAATTGTTCTCTAAGTATTTTCTATTTTAGAGGCTGTGAAACAAAAAAAGAGAGAGAGAGAAAGATCAGTTCTTACCACCACATTTAAAAGCTGAATTCAGATAATTCGCCAGAGGAAAGGACAAGACTTGAGTTGCATGGCTTGCCACTGCATTTTTTCCCCCTAGCCTTTTAGCTAACAGATGGCTCTTGACTCTCCCCTCCCCTCCACCCTTCTCTTTTGCTAAGTCAATCTTCCATCTTTACATCCCCTCAATCTGGAGGTGCTCAGCTGTCTGGGTTATTTTTTTCTGTGTTTTTATAGCACTTCTTATTGTAGTCTTTTTGAAGAAGGTTGACAATCTTCAAGAAAGACGTCCCTGATTTTCTCCCCAACTGGAAAATGCTAAATACAGAAGCAGCCAAGAATAAGTAAGATTCCCTGAACAGACCATAGTGTACATCCACTCTACCTTTCCTCATATGTTTTCCAGTTGGAAATAATAGGATCGCCTTTTAAGATATGATTTCTGTGCAGCTTTCAAGATATTTTGCCTGCTTTTATTTCATTACCTACAGTTGCATATAGAAGGAAAAGCTTATGTTATACTCACAATGTCAAACTGTATTTCTTCTGTTTGAGAAGCCTTACCAATATCACGTAGACAGAAATCAGTGACCCTCCTCCCCATTAATATAATAACTATTACTACATAACACATTGTTTCAAACCTGTCTCCTCCACTAGATTATGGGCTCTTTGAAGAAAATAATCTAGATCTATAATTTCAAAATGATCCACACCTAACACAGGGCTTGACAATTTTTAATAGCTGATTTTTTTTTTTTTTAATGTTATTGAATGTCATTATGTGCTAGGAACTAGCTAAGTACTTTACTGGTATTCATTCATTTAATTCTCTTAAAAAACCAACTAGTTAAGTACCATCTTTATCTTCACATTATAGATACAAAACTTGAGGTACAGTTAACTAGTCCAAGATTCATAGCCATGCGGAGGTAGAGTCAGTACTCAAACCCCAGAAGTCTGATTCCAGAATCTAGGCTCTTCATCACTACATTACCATTCAATAAATATTTACTTAGCACTATGTTAAAAATTTTTTTTTTTGTTGTTTTTAGCTATGTTCTAGATTGAGTACTAGTCACTGAAGGTCCTATAGTATCTTGTGCAACTTGGTCTAATGGCATTATAAGTAAAAGTGTCATATGTGAAGGAAATTATAGGTTGGATTGGAGAGTATTGAGAGTAAGGATTTTTTTTTTAGCTGCAAATAAAAAAATTAAACTAACACTAGCTTAAACCCTAAAGCTATTTATTGTTTACTTAAGAAAAAGTCCAGAGGTGGACAGTGCCAATGTTATTATTGCTATCGTTGTTGTGGTAGTGGTGGAGGTGGTAGTGGTGGTGGTGGTAGTGGTGGTGGTGGTGATTTGGCTCAGAGTGTTATGGATGACCAAGTCTATCTTGATCTTTCTATTCTACTGCCTTTGGTATATCTGTGATGCCTCCTTTTATGGTTTTAAGATGGCGTCACAGCTTTGAGTCATCGTCACTACTGCAACTGCAACCATAACAGAGAACAAAGGGAGATGGGAAGGTGACAAAAAGCCTTCTCCTCCTAAGTCTACTTCTTACCAGTAAAGATGCTGTTGTTGTTGTGTGCCGTGGAGTCAATTTCCACTCACAGAGACCCTATATGACAGAGAAGAACTGCCACATAGGGTTTCATAGGCTGTAATATTTACAGAAGCAGATCGTTAGATCTTTCCTCCCATGGAAAAGCTGGTAGCTTTGAACCACTGACCTTTCAGTTAGCAGTCCAGTGCTTAACCGTTATGCAACCAGAGCCAACTACCAGGAAATATACCTTCCCTAAAATTTTCAGCTGGTTTTTCCTTATGTCTCATTGGCCCGGAAAATACTGGTAAAGGGGAATAGCACTTCTGTGATTAGATTAAGTTAATCATGAGAGACATCCATACTAAAACATGGTTCTCTTACATAACAAAGGACAGAAGAATGGCTATTGAATAGAAAACAATATGATCTTCCATAAAAGAGCTCTAATTGCATTTAGCAAATTTTGGAGAGTTGGAACAGCCTCTTTTGAAGAAGTGAATCTAAGAATTGAAATGTAGTAGAAACTGTTCAAAGAGCCCTGGTGGTGTAGTGGCTAACATGCTTAGCTGTTAACCTGAAGCTCGGGGGTTCAAACCCACCAGCTGCTCCATGGGAGAAAGATGTGGCGGCATACTTCTGTAAAGATTTATAGCCTTGGTAACCCTATGGAGAAGTTCTACCCTGTCCTATAAGGTTGCTAGGAGTCGGAATTGACTCCAGAAATGGGATTGATTGAGAAACTGTTCAGACAGAATGGGTGCTGGGGGAGATAATTCCAGGTGGTGGGAACAGCATGTGCAAAGTTCAGAGCCAAAAGAAAGCTTGACACCTTTGAGGTTATTAAGAAGTACGATATGAATGGGCTGAAAACAGAAGTTGAGTGATAGGGAAGAGCCTCAGCTGGTAGTCAGGAGCGATATTATAGAGGGCTTTATAAGTCACTTTAAGGACTTGGAACTATACATTAAGCATAACGGACAGCAATTACCATTCAGGGAATAATTACTGAATAAATATTGAGTGAATAATTGAAAATAATAATCTTTGAGACATATCATAAGAGATTTCAGTGTCTATAGCCTTAAACTGATTTTTAAACACACTACTCACCCTTCTTAAAATAAAACACATTTTATTTTGTGGATACGCTAAAGACTAAGGAAATTTGTAAATGAAAGAGTCTAAGGCTAATTCACAGAGGAGTCATTCTTCTTTTTTTCTGATATCCTGCTGAGGTCCAGTAGAAAAGCTCAACCTAACAGAAGATAGTGGGGAAGGGAGCTCATTGTACTCCATAGAAATCTGCAGAGGCAGAGGGCAGTACAGAAAGGGATGAAGCAGGATCTGGCCTGGAACGATGACTTGAGGCTGAGTGCCTTATTCAATTTTGAGCTCTAGTTGTCCCTCTAACTTCACTTGACTATGGAATTGAGAGTGGACCTGGATTTTCAGCTATGCCCCTCACCAATGGAAGATATTTAACACAGCAGGTTAATACTTGCCTTCACCAGGTATCATGGTTAAAGTTGTGTGTCAACTTGGCTGGCCATGACTCTCAGTGGTTTGGCAGTTGAGATGCAGTTTGTCAGTCGTATGATGTTGTGATCACTTCCATGATGATATTTGATATAATGTGATCACTTCCATGATGGGATCTGCTGTGAGTAGCCAATCAGTTTAAAGGGAGTTTACTTGGGCCTGTGGGCTGCATTGAGTATAAGTGGATATTCTGGCAAGGTTCATGAGGTTTTGTTCACTCTGGATCCTGTAGCTGGCTCCTGTTCATCTGACCTCTGGTTCTTGGGACTTGAGCTAGCAACTTGCTTGCCGTCTTCCCTGCTGATTTTGGGATTCGTAGATCTTTGTAGCCTGTGAGCAAGAGCCCTGCTATCTGACTTGCTAATCTTGGGTTCCCCAGCCCCTGTGACTATGTGAATCAGGAGAAGCCTCTATCCTGACCCACAAACTTGGGCTGCTGCAGCCTCCACAGCCTTGAGATATTTCCGTGATATTAATCTCTCTACATATATTTAAATGCTTTACTGGTTTTGCTTTTCTAGAGAACCTAGGGTAAAACACCAGGTAAGTTATTCCATCCTCTCTAAACCTTATTGCCCTCAGCAGTAAAATGTAATTGGTCTGAAGGGTAACATGGAACAACTTACGTGAAATACTTAGAATTCTACTGTATTAATGCTCTGAAAATGGTAAAGAGTGGTGATGAACTGGAATTAGATTAAGTTTCTACTCAGGTTTGCTTATGTATTTCTCTTCCTTGAAACTTATTGTCTTACCCAGGATCGAGGTCATGTGAGGGTTTTAAGCCACCAAGGCAAACAAAGAGGAGAGATACTTTGGAACCAGAATTGCCATATGAGTGTTCTTCAATAACGCTGTAGAATATGACATGTCCAGTTTCATCAAATATATTTTGTAATAGTGTTCTGTTTACTCTGCATAATACAAAAAAATATGAGCACATTTTCTGCACACTGGGAGCTTACAGGCTAATTATAAATATTAAGAAAATGATCCTATTATTAATGAGAAGTAAAGCTATGTTCTCAGAATTTATTTAAAGAAATTAGATATTATGAGTCAAAACAACTTTCTCCATTGAATTATTTCTTCTCAGGGTTTGAATGAGGGGATTTAAAGCATATAGAATTGTTGATTTCAGCCAGTACCTAAATCAAAATATCCAGATTTTTAACAGGTTCCAAATGAACAGGAGAATTTGAGGATATTTTAATGCATAACATAATATATATATACTTATATATAATTTCATAATGATCTACCATAGTGTTTTGCAATCAGAGAGAAATCTGTGGTACACAAATAAGTTGGTTAAGAGTGCAGAGTTTGTAGAAAATGGATACTGTTACCATGACAACCAGATCTGAGATTCACAAGGTAGGTTTTAACCTAGGTTCTTCTCTCGAAAATGAATACCAACAAGTGATTAGGTAGCTAACTTGCTAAGACAGTCTGTGGGATACACAAGTAAATTTAAGGAAAAAATCTCTCTTTCCCATATCTAAATTATGTCAATTGTAAACAGATTGAGAATAAGATCAGATTGCACTGAGCAGCAAATTCTATTTCAGACTTTTTCCTGTGAGAGCTTGGATGCTTTCCTTTAATCTGAATATATATTTATTTTTGAGGTTGTTATTGAATTGTATAAAACCGTGACCATACAGAGAGCTTCCTTATCTATAATGTAATGGGGTTGGAATAGAAGCTGTTTCAGAATCCTAACCAGTAAATTAAGGCCAGTAAGATAAATGCTGTTGGTTTGGGATTCTGAACTAGAGCAGTGACTTGAAGATCCCTTTTTTACTCTTCTTAAATGGACTGGAACTGTCCTTCTCTCAGTCATTTGTCATGTATATTTGGAATGGGATAATTTGGGGTAATTGTTAGGTACCTGCTCAAATTAGCTTAAGCTGAAAAAAAGAGACAATTATTGGAGAAAAATAAGCATTAGCACATGGATTTCAAGGCAAGGAAATGTTCCTAAATTTTAATAATAGCTGGGATTGGAACTAGAAAGTCATCAGCAATTTTGCACCTATACTTTTTCCTCTCCACTCCTTCCCTCCTTTGCCTCTCTTCCCTCTCTCCCTTTCTTTCTCCCTCTCCATGCGGTCATGGTCTCTTCTCTATGTCTCTATCTGCATTTTCTTCATTTTTTTTTCTCTGATGCCAAAATTCTTTGCTCTATGTGTATATGCATCCAACATGGCAGCCCCATCCTCAGATACACCTTACAACTCAGTTCAGGTAATCAGCAGATATTGACAAGGGCAATGGTTTCCAAAATATTTCCTCATGGGCTCTGGAACAGTGGAGTCTTTGTGTCCAACCATACAGCCACGGATAACAGGAGTTCAATGATTAGTTATTATTTCCAGCATTCCCGGGCTTCTGCCACCAACAGAGAACTCCAAACACTGGTCAGGTTTCATTCTGCAGTCACGGCTGCTAGTCACGCATTCCCACTTATAACACGTTCCTTGCTCCTGCTTGTGGTTTCTACCAGTCAACTCAGAAGAGTGTGTGGTTCATGGTCAATGAACCCTAGCATTATTACCTGGAGACCATGCCAGGAACTCCCTAAAAGGATACTGAAATGTGAGATTTACCTCCCAGGACCCCACTCTGCCGAAACAGGTATTATAGCCATGCTCAAGAATTAGAAGCAAGCTCACTTCAGTACTGCAGCAACACAGGTTAAGATAACTATTGACACACACTATTCTAGAGAGTTATAAGTCCATCAGGGAGTCATGAAACTGTACTTAATGGCAACAATGGAGAAGTAGAAACAATTACCTCCTATCTAGAATGTGTTGCATGCTTTTGACAATTTATTACAATTTTTCTCTGGGGTTTCAGGAGACAAATGAAACTGCCATGGGTGGACTCAACTACCTATAGCATTGAAGAGTATGATTCACTGGAGAAAGGCTGCAAGTCTATGTAATTGGCCACTTTGGCTGGCAAAGGAAAGTCCTCCTTCTCTTCTGTCATACTGGTCTCATGTGAGTACTTCTCACTGGCAGATATTAAACCAGAGCCCTGGTGACAAGTATGTCTGAGCCACAGGCCCATGCAACTTACTCATCTCCCAAAGGCCTGACCAAACCACATTTTTAATATTCTACTTTAATTAAATGATAAATTTACTGCTTTATGATATGCAGCTCAGATCGAATAATCACTTGGTGTCCCACAGTTAGAAGTTCACACCTCCGGGGTCCAGAAGAAAGCCAGAAGCTGTTTTGAAAACGGACAATAGATAAATGCAGGTCATTGCTTTCCTTTAATTCCTATGGGTCTGCAAAGTGTTTTTTTTATTGGTAATCACAAGAGGGTCTATAGAGCATCCCCAAATGCCACAAACACTTGTAGCAGCATTGCTTTTACTGGGCCATGCAGGCAAAAAGGAGAAGCAACTTTCATGGCAGACTAAACCAGCTGCAGGGCTTTTGTTAAAACAAACATGTTCAGAATCACAAGAAAATATGATCAATAATTAATTTTATTATGACATTTTTGAAAATTTTAACAAAATAACTAATTTCTTAGAAATTTTTATTATATCCCAAAACTTATTTCAGAAGAAGTAGGAAACCATATTTAAAATATAGCCAATTAAAACATTGAACTATGCCCATAGGTTATACAGAAAAATTTTACCAAACTTAAAAACAGTAATTTTGGTCTTAAAAAATTAACAATCTATAGCAGTTAATAAAAAAGAAGGAATACTCTAACTTGTTCATGAAATTATAATACTCTTTATATGAAAACTAGACAAGCAGGCATGAGAGAGGAAAATAAAGTTCAATATCACATAATATAATTGAGAAAAAATCAAACAATGTATTAAAGCACCCTAGCTAGTGATGATTTTTCCCATAAAAATTCATTATTAAAATTCATTTCATGCCACAAGGCTGCAAGGTGTCCCCTGAAATCTGTTCTCTCTTTCTTCCACTCACTTGGATTTATAACTGGGCATGTAGCTACCTAGCTACGAAGTACATTCCTCAGCCCTGTGTGTAATTAAATGTGACCAAGTCCTTGCCAATGAAATATGGAAAGGCATTATTTAGGCCTGGGTCTCTAGACAATGGATGCCTGTCCTTCACCTGGATGTGACAGGGACCCAGCTGGACTGGACAGATGAAGACAAAGCCACAGGAGATGGTAGAGCAAAATTGATTTCAAGAAACCAAATAAATCCTCCAAGTGACTAAATAAAGCAAAGCCTTTGGTCAGCTTGGTCTGCATAACTTCAGCTTTGTCTTGACATAGGAAAACTATTTGTACTGGTAAATATATATGTGTGTGAACCCAAACTATACATATATATATATGTGCATTCACTAAAATATTTTAACTATTTACCTTGAAATATGTCAACATATTTATGTGTCATTATATCTTAAGTTAGCATCTAAGATTTTTCATCACAAGTATAATGGTGTCAAAGTAGGTTTCCTCATTAATTATTTATCATATACTGCCTTTTTTCTCTTTCATTGTTTTAAAAATATAGATAACACAATATTTGCCAATTCAACATCTTTCATGTGTTCAATTCTGTGGCATCAAGTACAGCAATCATGTTGGATCTATATAATTTACTCATTCTCTTTCTGAAAATACTTGCCATGAAAATTAAGTGGTAAGTAATTTGAATTCAAATTATTATGTCACATACCGTAACCGAGTCAGTGGTAGAATTCTCCCTTTCCTTAAGGGAGACTGTGGTTCAATTCCTGGCCAATGTACCTCATGCACAGCCACGACTGACTTTCAGGGGAGGTTTTCTTGTTGCTATGATGCTGAACAGAAACCCCAGTGGCAAAGTGGTTAAGAATTTGGCTGCTAACCAAGAAGCCAGCTGTTTGAGTACACCAGCTGCTCCTTGGAAACCCTATGGGCATTTCTATCCTGTCATATAGGGCCCCTATAAGTTGGAAGTGACTCGACGAAAACGGTTTTAGTTGGAAACCTTGATGATGTAGTGGTTAAGAGCTATGGCTGCTAACCAAAATGTTGACAGATCAAATCCACCGGGCTCTCCTTGGAAACCCTATGGAGCAGTTCTTCTCTGTTCTGTAAGGTTGCTATGAGACAGAATCAATTCAACAGCAAAGGGTTTTTGTTGTTGTTTATATGGTAACCACTTTCTCATGTATGAATTTGGAAAAGAGAGGGATGGATGGATGATGCATGATGGATGGATGGATGGATATAGGTAGGTAGAATGTCAGATGGAGGGAGAGACAGAGTTAACTAAAATCAGGGGCCTAAACATGATTCAGGGTGCTGGAGGTGCAGTGGTTAAGAGCTCAGCTGCTAATCAAATAGTTGGCAGCTCGAATCCATCAGGTGCTCCTTGGAAACCCTATGCGGCCGTTCTACTCCTATAGGGTCGCAATGAGTTGGAATTGACTCGGCAGCAACCAGTTTGAGTTTCTTTTTTGGAATCATGATTCTATAAAGGAGTAAAATGTTGATATTTCTCACTGGCTTACTGACTTTTTGTTGTTCTCTTGAGCCTCTTTTTCAGCAGTGTGCACTTGTGAATCGTCCCTCTGTTTAGTGTCCTGGATGATTTATACCTCAAGGCAAGGCATCCTGGCAGGATCCATCAGAGACAGGAGAAATGCTATTCTTTTACAAAGGGGGAAAAAGCAATTATAAAAGGAGGGAGGTAGTTATGGAGAACTGGCGGACAATAGACTGTTTTTCAGGTCAGTCATCCTTAGGAAAGTCTACATTCAGCAGCTGAGGATCTGTAAATGGATTTCCTGAAGACCACACATGTCTATGGAAAGCCTGTGTGTATCATTCTGGTACACCTTCTCCAATTTGAAGACTGAATTCTGGATTAGATCAGTGTTTCAAATACTGTGATCTATGAATCACCTGCATTAGAATCACTTGAGGTGCTTATTAAAACTGAAGACATTAGAAATCTAGCTCTAAGTCAGATTCATAACTCTGGAGGTGGAATCACAGAAACAGATTTAAAGTTCTCCAGATTATCTTGTTGCAGACACTCTCCAGATCACCTTAGAAAGACTGTTCTAGTCTAAATACAAAAAAGCAATTTAAGAAAACTGAAATATTTTTTCTATCTCTCAAAACACATAAAAAGGGGTCCCAGAAATGTTTGTCAACTCTTCTTTCTATCCAACTCGTTTACACCCAACATAACTCTATCTCTATTGACATCTCCCATCCACCAAAAAGCACCTCAAACATTCAAACAAATATGTGATGCCTCACCTACCTCCATTCTTGCTTTTGTCTATTAACCACATAGAGTCTTTCTCTTTCTTCTCTCTCCTCTTCCTTCCATTTTATTTCTCCAGTTTTTATGATGGTTCATCACATATGTTCAAGAATGAGGAAGACAAAAACAGATTTGCCTCCAAGGGTAGACAATGGGCACTCTGGGTGTTGGATTTGATTACTTTCTCTCAGCTTGAGAAAGCTCAGTGACTTACAACAATCTTGTAAAAGGAATGGAATCAGAGATTACAGGAGTAGCACACACCAAAAAAAAAAAAATAATATATGGCAACTCACAGGCTCTCTATAACCTTCCTTCTGTACACACATAACTTCATCACCTTATGAGGGGAGCAGTTCTTTATTGCTAAAACTTCAAGGCTTAAATTCCTTCTCTCTTCCCCATTCCCCAAACCTCCCCCCCCCCTTTTTTTTTCTTCAGGGCAATGTGCAGAGATAAATAATTCAAGGAAACTCAGTTGGAAAGCTGGACTTATTATGTATATATGAATTGGCAGACCTGTCTTCGGAAGAGGAAATTAGATATGGAAAGCACAGCAAGCTGGATTCTCTGGAAACATGCTGAGATGCAGTGTGGGCTATAAGAGGTTTATTAGGACTGAAAGTGATGAAAAGAAATGGAAGGACAAGGATTAGGAAAAGGAAGTCTAACTGACATGTAGGCTTGTCAAACCTCAGCCAGCCGCACTGGGGTCTCTAGGGCTACGGCCAGACAGTTTTCCAATTTTAGGTTGAAATGGCCAGGATTTTATATCTCTGCCTCTCTCAGTCACTGGACGTGGGCTTTCCTAGGAAAGGCAGGATCTGGGAATAGGTTATTCTCTGCAGTTGAGTCTACCCCTGAGTGAGTTGACTTCTGAAGGCTGTCTGATAATTACACTTGCATCAACTTGGCAGCAAGCTCTTCCCTGGAGGGGGATCTGGAAGGGACCAGAAAAATCTACAGCGGTATTGAAAATGGAGAGAAACGGGGAGTTTTAGAAAGGTTATAAGAGCTGAAAAAAGTAGCGGTAATGCTGGAATGCCTTCAACTTTGGGAAGATAGGTGGTGAAACAGAATTTTAGGATTTTTTTTTATTCAACTTTATCTCCTAGCAGCACTTTTGTTTTCAGAGACTTAAGTAAGTATTTAAATTCCATTTCATTCTTGTGTGTCTGTGATACCAAGCCTAGTAATGAATTTAAGCTTTCTATGTTTTTTTTTTTTAATGGACAACAAGGAGGCCTGGTGGCAGAGTAGTTAGGAGTTTAGCTGTTAACCAAAAGGTTGGAAGTTCAAATCCACCAGCTGCTCCTTGGAAACCCTATGGGGGCAGTTCTACTGTGTCCTATAGGGTTGTTATGAGTCAGAATCGACTCAATGGCAACAGATTTTTTTTTTTAATGGGCGACAAATGAATTGTCACTCCCTTGCTTAAAACCCTTCAATGACTTTCCATGGTATACAAGATATAATCTTAACTTCCTAAGATGGCAAACAAAACCTTGCAGTATTTACCTTGCTTGTCTTCTATAGTCCTTTCTCTTCTCTTTTTCTGTCATAGTTTAAACTCCAGGTGTAATAAATGCCTGATTAGCATTCTCTATTCCATCCTACTCCTCCAACAGGCCTTTTCCTCTGATTGAGACACATCTACTCATCTAGCTTCCTCATTCTTAGGGTTTCAACTTAAACACCACTTCCTCAGGGAGTCTTCCCTGACTGCCATCATACCAGTTACACTCTTCATCACAACTATGTTTTCATGTTCATAACACTCATAATACTCCAAGTTATTTATTTATTTATTTATCCCTTGAGAGGTTGAAACATTTATGAGGGCAGGAGGCATCTATTTCTTCATAGCAACATCCTCAGTGCTTCATGTGGGCAAGGAGGTTTGTAACCTTAGAGTTATCAGTCATATGCAAGTACTTATGGTAGGGAATTCTAAGAGCAGAGGCTGCAATGGTGATAACAACTAATTTATTGGGACTTTGGCTGGAATTGTAATAAGATTAATTATTATTTTAATGATTATAAAAGCTAACAGTTTAATGGTATGTACTCCATGTCAGGTACAGTTCTAAGCATTTAACATATATTAATTATTATAATGCTTACAACAATCTGGTGAAGTGGAGACCATTATGTCTATAGTTTTCAGATGCAGGAAATAAACAACAGAGAGGCTAAGTTACCTCCCCAACAATTTGCAAGCATTTTTATAGCAAAAAATATAAACCTAGGCTGCCTGGTTACTAATCTAACTTATTAAGTAATATTCCATTCAACCACTTTTTTTTTATTTGAGTTTGGCATCCATAATAACAAGAGAATGGGGCTATATGCCCTTATTATTAGGATTTCTCCTTTTTCATTAAGAAAGCCAAGAGGACATGTTGTTGTTAGGTGCCTTCGAGTTGGTCCCAATTCACAGCCATCCAAGGTACAACAAAACAAAACACTCCCCCGTCCTGCACCATTCTCATTATCATTATTATGCTTGAGCCCATGGTAGTAGCCAGTATGTCAATCTACCTCTTTGAGGGACTTTCTCTTTTTCACTAACCCTCCTATTTTATTAACATGTTGTCCTTTTCCAGGGAGTGATCCCTTCTGATAAGATGTCCCAAGTATGTGAGATAAAGTCTCACCATTCTTGTTTCTAAGGAGCTTGCTGGCTGTACTTCTTCCAGGACAGATTTGTTCATTCTTTGGCAATCCGTAGTATATTCAATATTCTTCCCTAACACTAAAATTCAAAAGCATCAAATCTTCTTCTGTCTTATTCATTACCTAGCTTTAACATGCAAATGAGGCTATCAAAAATACCATGGCTTGGGTCAGGCACATCTTTGTCCTTAAAGTGATATCTTTCCTTTTTAACACTTTAAAGAGGCCTTTTGCAGCAGATTTGTCCAATGCAATCTGTCGTTTGATTTGACTGCTGCTTCCATGGGTGTTGATGCATCTAAAATGAAATCTTTGACAACTTCAAACTTTTCTCCATTTATCATAATGTTGCTTATTTGTCCAGTTGTGAGGATTTTTGTTTTCTTTATGTTGAGGTGTAATTCATACTGAAGACTGTGGTCTTTGATCTTCACCAGTAAGTGCTCTTCACTTTCAAGTTCTCTTCACTTTCTGCAAGCAAGGTTGTGCCATCTGCATATTGCAGGTTATTAGTAAGTCTTCCTCCAATCTTGATGCCCTGTTCTTCTTTATATAATCCAGGTTCTCTGATTATTTGCTCAGCATACAAATTGAATAAGTATGGCGAAACAATACTACTCTGACACACGTATTTCCTGGCTTTAAACCATGCAGTATCACCTTGGTCTGTTTGAATGACTGCCTCTTGATCAATGTACAGGTTCCTCATGAGCAAAATTAAGTGTTTTGGAATTCCCATTCCTCACAATGTTACCCATAATTTGTTACGATCCACACATTAGAATGCCTTTGTCTAGTCAATAAAACACAGGTAAACATCTTTCTGGTATTCTCTGCTTTCAGCTAAGATCCATCTGATATCAGCAATGATATCCCTCGTTCTACGTCCTCTTCTGAATCTGGCTTGAATTTCTGGCAGCTCCCTGTCTATGTACTACTGCAAATGCTTTTGAATGGCTGTCAGCACAAGTTTACTTGTGTTTGATACTAATGATACTGTTCTACAATTTCCCCATTCTGTTGGGTCACCTTTCTTTGGAATGGGCACAAATATGGATCTCTTCTACTTGGTTGGCCAGGTAGCTATCTTTCCAAATTTCTTGGCATAGGCAAATGAGCACTTCCAGAACTACATCCGTTACTTGAAACATCTCAATTGGTATTCCGTCAATTCCTGGAGCTTTGTTTTTCACTAATGTCTTCAGTGCTGTTTGGACTTCTTTCAGTGTCATCAATTCTTGATCATACCTCTGTATTTTGCCCATAGAATCCTTCACTATTGCAACTCGAGGCTTGAATTTTTCTTCTGTTCTTTCAGCTTCAGAAATGCCTAACGTGTTCTTCCCTTTTGATTTTCTTACCCCAGGTCATTTCCCATGTCATTGTAATTCTTTAATTTGTCTTCTTGAGTCACCCTTTGAAATCTTCTGTTCAGCTCTTTTATTTCATCATTTCTTCCTTTAGCTTTTGCTACCTGACATTCATGAGCAAGTTTCAGCGTCTCTTCTGACTTCCATTTTGGCCTTTTCTTTCTTTCCTATGATCTGTTGTTTTCATCACATATGATGTCCTTGATGTCATTCTACAACTTGTGTGGTCTTTAGTCATTAGAATTTAATGTGTCAAATCTACTCTTGAAATGATCTCTAAAATCAGGCAGGATATACTCAAGGTCCTACTTTGGCTCCCATGAACTTGTTCTGATTTTCTTCAGCTTCAACTTGAACTTCCAATGGGCATTTGATGGTCTATTGTGCAGTCAGCCCTGGCCTTGTTTTGATGATAATATTGAGCTTTCCCATTGTCTCTTTCCACAGGTGTAGGCAATTTGATTCCTGCATATTCTGTCAGGTGAGGTCCATATGTAAGGTCGCCATTTATGTTGTTAAAAAGGAGGTATTTGCAATGAAGAAGTCATTGGTCTTGCAAAATTCTGTCATGTGATCTCTGGTATAATTTCTATCAGGAAGGCCATATTTTCTAACTACTAATTCTCGAAACCCTGGTGGCATAGTGGTTAAGTTCTACTGTTGCTAACCAAAAGGTTGGCAGTTTGAATCCACCAGGTGCTCCTTGAAACTCTACAGGGCAGTTCTACTCTGTCGTACAGGGTCGCTATCAGTCAGAACTGACTCAACTGCAATGAGTTAATCCTTTTTGGTTTCCAACTTTCAAATTCCAATTGCCAGTAATTATCAATGCTGATTGCATATTTGATCGATTTCAGACTGCAGAAGTTGGTAAAAATTTTCAGTTTCTTCATCTTTGGCCTTAGTGGTTGGTGTGTAACTGGTCTTCCTTGTTGGTGTATGAATATTACCCTATCACTGACAGCATTGTACTTCAAGATGGATCTTGAAATATTCTTTGCAACAATGAATGAATGCAATGCTATTCCTCTTCAATTTGTCATTTCTGCCATAGTAGATCATGTGATTATCCTATTCAGAATGACCAATACCAGTCCACTTCAGCTCATTAATGCCTAGGATATTGATGTTTATGCATTTCATTTCATTTTTGATGACTTTCAATTTTCCTAGATTCATACTTCCTGCATTTCATGTTCAGATTATTAATGGATCTTCCATGATTCTATTATTAATGGATGTTTGCTGCCGTTTCTTCTCATTTTGATTCGTGCCACATCAGCAAATGAAGGTCCTGAAAGCTTGACTCTATCCATGTCGTTAAAGTCGACTCTACTTTGAAGAGACAGCTCTTCCCCAGTCTTCTTTTGAGTTAGTGCCTTCCAGCCTGAGGAGCTAATCTTCAGGCACTATATCAGACAATGCTCTGTTGATATTCATAAGGTTTTCACTTGTTAATTTTCTTTTCATTTTTTTTCAGAATTAGACTGTCACATCCTTCTTCCTAGCCTGTCTTAGTTTGGAAGCTCAGCTGAAACTTGACCACCATGGGTGACCCTGCTTGTATTTGAATACTGATGTCCTAGCTTCCAGCATCACAGCAACATGCAGGCCCCACAATACAACAAATTGACAAACGTGTAGGGGGGGGACATAGTTCTGTTTCTTCCTGATGAAAAGTGAGTTTCTCCATCTATTTGCTCTTGGATGAGTATTTGAATGGGCAATTAGTAGTTACCCTGGCTACCTGCTAGCTCTCTCTGCCTCCTCTTGTTCACAAATGGAACACATAGAGAGTATAGATGATTTAATTGTGTCTTTTGAGTTAACATAGTGGAGAGATTAAAGGCATGGATTATAGCAGAGATCAAGTTGGTTCAAGTTTCACCTTTTTTTTAGGCAAAAAGGTTTGAAACCTGTTTTCTTAGTTGTAAGTAGAAATAATTATACCTTACTTTCAAAGTATCTCGTCTCATTTTCCATTTGCCCATCCATGTCTCTAATAAAGGATTAAGAAAGGTCTTATACCAAATTATTATTCATGTGTTTCAATACAGCACAAGTAATTTTCATCTTTAATCTCCACCGCATGTGGAATGCTGATTATCAAAGATGGGAATAAAAGGAAACATACATGGCTCATTTCCACCAATTTCTAACATTCTTTCAAGTAGCCAGCTACTTCCAAAAGTGCAAAATGATGGATAAGTGAAAAGAAGGAAGTAGAAAAAACAGAGAGACTGAGAGGGGTACATATTTGAGATTTTAATTCTGCCGTTCTTAATTGTTTCAGAGTCTCATTTTTTTGTGAAAATTTGATGAATGCTGTTGACCTTCACCCTAGGATAGACACTTTTGTTGAGACACTTAAAGTTTTCTGTACAATATTTCTGACTACCACGAGCATTCACAGATTAGTGTTGTTTTTAGGTGCTGTTGAGTTGATTTGTGCTCATAGCAGCCCTATGTACAACAGAACAAAACACTCCCCAGTTCTGCACCATCCTCACAGTCATTCCTATTTTGAGTCCATTGTTGCAGCCACTGGGTCAATCCACCAACTCACTGAGGGTCTTTTTTTTTTTCGCTGACCCTCTACTTTACCAAGCATAATGTTTTTCTCCAAGGACTTATCTTTCCGGATAACATGTCCAAAGTATGTGAGACAAAGTTTTGCAGTCCTTGCTTCTAAGAAGTATTGTGTCTGTACTTCTTTTAAGACAGATTTTTTCATTCATCTGGCAGTCCATGGTATATTCAATATTCTTCACCAACACCATAATTCAAAGACACAAATTCTTTGGTTTTCCTTATTCATTAGCTAGCTCTCGCATGCATATGAAGCTATTGAATATATCATGGCTTGGGTCAGGCACACCTTAGTCCTCAAGGTGACATTTTTGCTTTTTAACACTTCAAAGAGGTCTTTTCACTTGAGACTGTGTTGGCATCTCCTGTCTGGAGGAGGGTAGAGAGGGTTAGAAACCGGCAAAATTGTCATGAAAGGAGAGACTGGAAGGAGGAAGCGGGCTGACTCATTAGGGGGAGAGTAAGTGGGAGTATGGAGTAAGGTGTATGTAAGCTTATATGTGACAGACTGACTTGATTTGTAAACTTTCACTTAAAGCACAATAAAAATTATTTAAAAAAAAAAAAAGAGGTCTTTTGCAGCAGATTTGTCCAACGCAATATGTTGTTTTGTTTCTTGCCTGCTGGTTCCACGGGTGTTGATTTCGGATCCAAGCAAAATGAAATCCTTGACAATTTAGTATTTTCTTCATTTATAATGATATTGCTTATTGGTCCAGTTATGAGAGTTACAATATAATAAATTCTGCACTAGATGGGTTTGTGGCTTCGTGGAATAGGAAATCATATTACTCATCAACATTTGCACAAAGACATGATTCATCCACTAACATATCATCTTGGTCTACATGTTGAATTCTAAGTGGGTTAGAACTTCCTCAAACTTCCTTTCATTGCACATTTCAGCTATTTGCATACCACCTTCATTCTACTGGGGCAGTTCTACTCTGTCCGATAGGGTGACTATGAGTCAGAATCAACTCGATGACACTGGGATTGGGGGTTCATTCTACAATTGTTTAATATTTTTTCTTTAAAATTTTTTATAATTAAATACTTATATGAATTTTATTTTTCTATGAATATGAATTTTATTTTTCTATACTAAAGGTAAAATAGTATTACTTATATAGAGATTTTCACCCCCACGACTATCTTACAAAATAGAAATTATTCTCCCCATTTTACAGATTTGGACACTGAGGTCAGGGCCTTTAAGTAACTTGAGTAAATTCCAAAGCTAATAAGTACAAGAAATAAGATTCAAATACAGATCTGACTGACTTTAAAGCTTGTGTTCTCAGCCACTGTGTTTTGTAACTTGTTGTGAATCCGTAGGCTATAAAATATGAAATGTATAAATGAAGAAACTTAAAGCATGTGGACAGATTTCACTAATAACTTGGTTATATCTTTGGTTTTCCCCTTTAAGAATGTTAGAAGATTTCATAAACGTTTTAATGAATGCCTGAGCTTGGGTCAGAAATTTGAACACTCCCTTTCTTTTTTATTACTTAATACAGGAATAATACATTTATTACAAGGAATTTGGAAATTATCCATAAAAACACTATAAAAACCACATGTTTGCTTCAGTCATTTTTCTCAGTTATGTGTAGCTGTTATAGTCTATTTCACAAATCCAAGGCTTGAAATGAAGTCAAAGAGCTTTTTTATGCTAGTGATAATTATTCTCAGCCTTAAGCTATATAACTGCTGCAACCTCAAAAGGAAATTTCTTTGGTAAATTTTAAATACGTAATAAAAATCTATTAAAATGCTTCTTTGTTTGACACTTTCGTATGAATATGTTGTTTTCTAAGCAAAATTTGGATTCTATTTTAATACTCTATCTTAGTCTCATATTTGTTATTTTTTACTTTCTTGTTTAGTATGAGCTTTTTCTTAACATTAACTATTATATATAAGTCCTTGAAATGTCTCTAATTATTTTCCCAGATTATGAGCAGAGGTAGATTGCATGAGCAAAAGTAAAGTTTATTTTTAAACCTTTTGCAATTAGCGACAGTTTAGTTAGCTTATTGAAAATAACCTGTTACTGGATTATGTTCTGTTTAAAAATTCCAGTTAAGGTTCCCCTTTTTGCCTTAGTAGAGAAATAGACATATGACCCAAGGCAGGCCAATCAATTGCTGTCACTTTGAAATTTGAAAGTGAACAATTAATCAAAAAGATTGAAATGCTTAGAGCTGGTTCATTTCATTGTAGACTCCCCAAGAAATGTCCGTTAACTTCTTTTTTCTGGACTTCCACTCAGTGCTTTTCTGGATCTGGCTGAGCCTGATCTTTTAGATGTCTCCTTGGTTCTAAGGGCTCTGAGATACTCTGCCAATAAGACCTTATCTGTCCCAGCTGGACAGAGTCACTTTCTAATGTTTCAAACAAGGATTCCAAAGGTTACAATTCTTGCTTCTAAATTTCCCTCCAAAAGAATCAGACAAATTTCCATTTCTATCAATAGTATATGAAAATGTTAAGGCAGGTTTTGAAATTGGGCATTGCCTCTCTGTGTAACCCATTCTGAAAGAAATGGAGAAAAATATCCAATTGTCAAAAAGAAACTGGCAATATTTCCATTAGATTTTACTCCATCAAAAACAACACACTCTCTCCCTTTACGGAAAACAGATGATTGTGACCTTGTGGTTAGTATCAGAGTGAATAAATAAAACCTCTATCTGAATAAAGTTAGGTAATTAATTTTGTGATGGGGGCATAATTCCCTCAGCAAACACAAATGTCTTTATTATGCTTTACGGAGATTTTCTTGCTAACAGTATGCTCAGATCTCTTTTGAAGCCACTTTGAAACTTATCCAATCTTGTGAGCAAGTGGATCATCAGTTCAGTGTTTCTGTGAATAAACATCCAATTTATTGCAATGATCTGCAGATATAATTTTGCCTGTCTGTATCTGTCTCTATTCAACTGCATAGAGCAGCAATGAATGAATGTAAATACAGCGATGCATATATTATTTTAAAAAGTAATTAAGAAGCAAATCACCTATAAATCTGATGGGAAGATTGTTAGGGTCTATTGGACTTGAATAATTCCATTTACCTTTGGAGTTAAATTTAAATGTTAGAGAAAAAAGGACTCAGCCAAAAGAAAATGTAGCTAGTGAGCTATGAAGATGATTGTGGTTACTGACACTGAAGCTCGAGACAAATGTTAAGAAGGGATTAGGGTATTCCCCTCCCTGGGAGTAGAGACAGAGGAGGAAACTTTTAATTAAACCATTTGTGTAGGGAAGTATAGGAAGTCTCTAACAACACTGGACCTTTAAAAATAAACGAATTGACTGATTCAATTCAAAACATAACAGATGATATTCAATAAGGAGAATATATATTTGGAGTTGTGAGAAGGAGTAGATATGCTTTCAAGATTATTGGTATAGATAAGAGAAAATCAGCTTGAAATGTTAGCCATATTCAGGGAGGGTAGTGTTTTATCATTCCAAGTGAAAAATTTGAGCTTCAGAATCAAAGGATCTATGAGATCATCCTGTTAGAAATATCTTAATTGGAGAAGGAGGCTTGTTGCAGGGCATAAGCGCGTAGACGTAGGCATTGCACTGACTGAGTTCAAACACCAGCTCTACTGTTATTGTTATTTGCCATTAAGTGGATCCTGGCTCACGGCAACCTCATGTGTGAAGAACAAAACTGCTCCGTAGGGTATTGCAGGCTGTGGCCTTTCAAAAGCAGACCACCAGACCTGTCCTCAGATGTACCTCTGGGTGGGTCCGAACTGCAAATCATTTGGCTAGTAGTCAAGACCTTAATTGTTTGCACCAACCAGGGGCTTCTTCCTAGCTCTACTAGTTAAAAAACCAGCATGTTATACCAATCAACTCAAGCCTCAGTTTCTTTAAATATAAAGTGGCAACTAACACAATTGACCTCAGAGTATTTTTGTGATGTTTAAATGTGATAGTGGTCCAATGGGTAATAAGTATTCAAGAATGGTAAGCTATCACTGTTGTTGTTGTTAGGTGCCTTGGAGTTGATCCTGACACATAGGGACCCTATGTACAATAGAACGAAACATCACCAGGTCATGCACCATTCTCACAATCTTTATTATGTTTGAGCCCATTTTTGCCGACAGATTTGCCTGATGAGATACATCATGTGAATTCTTGACGTGGATGTTGATTGTGGATCCAAGTAAAATGAAATCCTTGATATCTTCAATATTTTCTCCATTTATCATGATGGTGCTCATTGGTGCAGTTGTAAGGATTTTCGTTTTCTTTATGTCGAGGTGTAATCCATACTAAAGGCTGTAGTCTTTGATCTCCGTCAGTAAGTACTTCAAGTTCTCTTCACTTAAGGCAAACAAGGTTGTGTCATCTGCATATTGCGGGTTGTTAATGGGTCTCCCTCCAGTCCTGATGCCCTGTTCTCCTTCATATGGTCCATCTTCTCAGATTATTTGCTCAGCATACAGATTGAACAAGTGTAGTAAAGGCTACAATTCTGAAGCACAACTTTCCTAATTTTAAACCACTCAGTATGCCTTTGTTCTGCTCAAATAACTGCATGTTATTATGTACAGCTTCCTCATGAGCAAAATTAAGTGTGCTGGAATTCCCACTCTTCACAGTGTTGTCCATAATTTGTTATGATCTCCACAGTTGAATGCCTTTGCATAGTCAATAAAATACAGGTAAACATCTTTCCGGTATTCTCTGCTTCCAGCCAAGATTCATCTGACATCAGCAACAAAATCCCTCATTCCTCGTCCTCTTCTTGACTTGATCTCGGTGTATTTTTGTGATGTTTAAATGTCATAGTGGTTTAATGAATAAGTGTTCCAGAATGGTAAACTTCTATTATCTTAGAATAATTATGGACTATTTTCACTCTTGCCATCTATTGGACAGTTTCTATAGCTAAGAGTTAAAACATTATTTTTCAAACCATATTAACTACTAGTTAAAATCAGAGTTCCTAATCCATGGCACTGTTGACATTTGGGCAATTCTTTGGTGTGGGTTCTGTCCTGTTCATCATAGGATGTTTATCAACATCCCTGGCCTCTACACACTAGATATCAATAGTAGAACCTGAGTCTTGACAAAGTGTCTCCAGAAATTCCCAAATATATACTGAATTGGGAACCACCGATTTAGATAAAAATGCTTGGGTGATGGCTTTTTGAGTGAGTTTCTGGGTACATGGGAGATTTTTATTTTAATTATAAATCAAACGTGTTCATTAGCTTAGAACAATGTTTTTCTTTTCCTTACAGAACTCTTTGCTCAACCAAAATTTTACTGAATTATAGTGGGGCAATAATCACCTATGGAGTTAGTAAGCTATCTTTGAATACTACTTGAGGCTGAGATAGAGGCTTTGAGGTTTTGCATATTATTAAAACTTTCCTACTTCCATCTTTCATGACACATTGTGGATACTCCAAAGAACATAGGCTGAAAACCACTGGAGTAGAAGAAATATGCAGAGAAGACGGAGGGATACTTTGAACTCTACTGACCAGATTTTTTTGTGTGTGTGATTTAAGTCAATCTCTTTTTTTATTTTTAATTTTTCTTGTGCTTTAAGTGAAAGTTCACAAACCAAGTCAGTCTCTCATACAAAAACTTATGCATACCTTGCTGTATACATCTAGTTGCTCTCCCTCTAGTGAGACAGCACACTGCTTTCCTCTGCTTTCTATTCTGTCCATTCGTCCAGCTTCTGCCCCCATTTGCCCTCTCATCTCTTCTCCAGACAGGAGCTGCCCACCTAGTCTCATGTGTCTACTTGATCCAAGGAGCTCAATCTTCACCAGTATCATTTTCTATACTGTAGTCCAGTCCAAACCCTGTCTGAAAAGTTGGCTTTGGGAATGGTTCCTGTCTTTGGCTAACAGTCAGGGGGCCACGACTTCCGGGGTCCTTCTAGTCTCAGTTGGACCATTAAGCCTGGTCTTTTTATGAGAATTTGGGGTCTGCATCCCTCTGCTCTTCTGCTCCCTCGGGGGTTCTCTGTTGTGTTGCCTGTCAGGGCAGTCATCATTTGTAGCCGGGCACCATCTAGTTCTTCTGCACTCAGGCTGATGTAGTCTCTGGTTCCTAATTACCTTGTGTCTTTGGTGTTCTTCATTCTCCTTTGGTCCAGGTGGGTTGAGACCAATTCATACATCTTAGATGGCCGCTTGCTAGGGTTTAAGGCCCCAGATGCCACTCTCCAAAGTGGCATGCAGAATGTTTTCTTAATAGATTTTATTATGCCAATTGACTTAGAAGTCCCCTAAAACCATGGTCCCCTGCTACGCTGGCCCTCGAAGCATTCAGTTTATTTAGAAAACTTCTTTGCTTTTTTGGTTTAGTCCAGTTGTGCTGACCGCTCCTGTATTGTGTGTTGTCTTTCCCTTTACCTAAAATAAAACATATCTACTATCTAATTAGTGAAACCCCCTCCCTCCCCTCTCTTGTAACCATCAAAGAATATTTTCTTCTCTGTTTAAACTATTTTTTGAGTTCTTATAGTAGTGGTCTCATACAATATTTGTCCTTTTGCAACTGACTAATTTCACTCAGCGTAATGCCTTCCAGATTCCTCCATGTTATGAAATGCTTCATGGATTCATCATTGTTCTTTATCAATACCTAGTGTTCCATTATGTGAATATACCATAATTTATTTATCCAATCATCCATTGATGGGCATCTTAGTTGCTTCAATCTTTTTGGTATTTTAAACAATGCTGCAATGAATGTAGGTGTGCATGTAACAGTTCGTATAAAGGCTCTTATTTCTCTATGATATATTCCAAGGAATGGGACTGCTGGATGATATGGTACTTCTATTTCTAGTTTTTTAAGGAAGTACCAAATTGACTTCCAAAATAGTTGTGCCATTTTACATTCCCACCAGCAGTGTATAAGTGTTCCAGTCTTTCCACAACCTCTCTAACATTTATTATTTTGTGTATTTTGGATTAATCTCACTGCAGTTTTGATTTGCATTTCTCTAATGGCTAGTGGAAAACCCCGGTGGTGTAGTGGTTGAGTGCTACGGCTGCTAACCAAAAGGTCAGCAGTTTGAATCCGTGAGGTGCTCCTTGGAAACCCTGTGGAGCAGTTCTACTCTGTCCTCTAGGGTCGCTATGAGTCGGAACCAACTTGACGGCAGTGGGCTTGGTTTTTCAGGTTTGATTGGCTAATGATCATGAGCATTTCCTTATGTCTTCGTTAGTGAAGTGCCTGTTCGTATCCTTTGCCCATTTCTAATTGGGTTATTTGTCTTTTTGTAGTTGAGTTTTTGTAGTAACATGTAGATTTTAGAGATCAGACGCTGATCAGAAATGTCATAGCTAAAAACTTTTTCCCAGTCTGTTGGTAATCTTTTTACGCTTTTGGTGAAGTCTTTGGATGAGCATATGTGCTTGATATTTAGAAGCTTCCAGTTACCTAGTTTCTCTTCTGCATTGTTAGGAATGTTTTGGATACTGTTTATGCTGTGTATTAGGGCTTCTAGTATTGTTCGTATTTTTTCTTCCATGATCTTTGTTGTTTTAGATTTTATATTTAGGTCTTTGAACCATTTAGAGTTCATTTTTCTGCATGGTGTGAGGTATGGGTCTTGTTTCATTTTTTTGCAGATGGATATCCGGTTATGCCAGCACCGTTTGTTAAAGAGACTGTCTTTTCCCCATTTAACTGACTTTGGGCCTTTGTCAAGTAGCAGCTGCTCATACTTGGATGGATTTATACCTGGATTCTCAATGCTGTTCCATTGGTTTATGCATCTGTTGTTGTACCAGTATCAGGCTGTTTTGACTACTGTGGTGGCATAATAGGTTCTAAAATCAGGTAGAGTAAGGCCTCCCACCTTGTTCTTCTTTTTCAGCAATGCGTTACTTATCTGGGGCCTCTTTCCCTTCCATATGAAGTTGGAGATTTCTTTCCCCATCTCATTAAAAAATGACCTTGGAATTTGGATTGGAATTGCATTGTATCTATAGATGGCTTTTGGTAGGAGAGACATTTTTGCAATGTTAAGTCTTCCTATCATGAGCAAGGTATGTTTTTCCACTTATGTAGGCCTCTTTTGGTTTCTTGCAGAAGTGTTTTGTAGTTTTCTTTGTATAAGTCTTTTACATCTCTGGTAAGATTTATTCCTAAGTGTTTTATCATTTTGGGGGCTACTATAAATGGTATTGATTTTGTGATTTCCTCTTCAATGTTTTTTTTTGTTGATGTAGAGGAATCCAACTGATTTTTGTATGTTTATCTTGTATCCTGATATTCTGCTGAATTCTTCTATTAGTTTCAGTAGTTTTCTGGAGGATTCCTTAGGGTTTTCTGTGTATAAGATCATGTCATCTGCAAATAGAGATCCTTTTACTTCTTCCTTACCAATCTGGATGTGCTTTATTTCTTTATCTGGCCTAATTACTCTGGCTAGGGCTTCCAGTACAGTGTTGAATAAGAGTAGTGATAAAGGTCATCTTTGTCCTGTTCCCGATCTCAAGGGAATGCTAATTTTTATTATTTATTTTGTCCAGTTCCCGATCTCAAGGGGAATGCTTTCAGACTCTCTGCACCTAGGATGATGTTGGCTGTTGGCTTTGTATAAATTTCCTTTATTATGTTGAGGAATTTTCCTTCTATTCCTATTTGGCTGAGAGTTTTTATCATGAATGGGTGTTGAGCTTTGTCAAATGCTTTTTCTGCATCAATTGATAAGACCATGTGCTTCTTGTCGTTTGTTTTATTTATTTAATGGATTACATTAATTGTTTTTCTAATGTTGGACCATCCCTGCATACGTGGTATGAATCTCACTTCGTCATGGCGAATTATTTTTTTGGTATGTTGTTGAATTCTATTGGCTAGAATTTTGTTGAGGATTTTTGCATCTAAGCTCATGAGGGATATAGGTTTATAATTTCTTTTTGTGTGTGTGTGGTATCTTTACCTGGTTTTGGCATCAGGGATATGCTGGCTCCATAGAATGAGTTCGGGAGTATTCCACCCTATTCTATGCTCCGAAACACCTTTAGTATTTCTTCTCTGAAAGTTTGTTAGAACTCTACAGTGAAGCCATCAGGGCTGGGGCTTTTTCTTTGTAGGGAGTTTTTTAACTACCTTTTCAATCTCTTCTTTTGTTATGGGTTTATTTAGTTGTTCTACCTCTGTTTGTGTTAGTTTAGGTAGGTAGTGTGTTTCTAGAAATTCATCCATTTCTCCTAGGTTTTCAAATTTATTAGAATACAATTTTTCATACTAATCTAATATGATTCTTTTAATTTTAGTTGGGTCTGTTGTAATATTGCCCATTTCATTTCTTATTCAGGTTATTTGCTTCCTCTCCTGTATTTCTTTTGTCAGTTTGACCAATGGTTTATCAATTTTGTTAATTTTTTCAAAGAACCAGCTTTTGGTCTTGTAAACTCTTTCAGTTGTTTTTCTGTTCTCTCCTCTAATTTTTATTATTTTCTTCCTTCTGGTGCCTAAGGTTTCTTTTGTTGCTGTCTTTCTATTTGTTCAACTTGTGGGGGTAATTCTTTGATTTTGGCCTTTTCTTATTTTTGAATCTGTGCATTTATTAATATAAATTGACCTCTGAGCACCATTTTCACTGTGTTCCAAAGGTTCTGATAGGAAGTGTTTTCATTCTTATTGTATTCTATGAATTTCTTTACTCAATGCTTGATTTCTTCTATAAACTAGTCTTTTTTGAGCAGGGTTTTTTTTTTTTTTTTTTTAAATTGTTCAGTTTCCAAGTGTTTGATTTCTTTTCCCTATTTTTTCTGTTATTATTTCTACTTTTATGGCCTTAGGGTCAGAGAAGATGCTCTGTAGTATTTCAATGTTTTGAATTCTGCTAAGGCTTGCTTTATGACCTAATTTGTGGTCTATTCTAGAAAATGTTCCATGTGCATTGGAAAAGAAAGTATACTTGGCTGCTGTTGGTTGGATCATTCTGTATGTGTCAATGAGGTCAATTTGGTTGATTGTGGCATTTAGCTCTTCCGTGTCTTTATTGAGCTTCTTTCTGGATGTTCTGTCCTTCACCAAAAGTGGCATGTTGAAGTCTCCTACTATAATTGTGGTTCTATCTCACTTTTCAATATGTTAGAGTTTGTTTTCTGTGTCTTGCAGCCCTGTCATTGAGTGCATGAATATTTAATATGGTTATATCCTCCTGGTATATTGCCCCTTCAATCATTATATAGTGTCCTTCCTTATCCTTTATGTTGGATTTAACTTTAAAGTCTATTTTTTCAGAAATTAATATTGCCACTCCTGCTCTTTTTTGACTGTTGTTTGCTTGATATTTTTTCCATCCTTTAGTTTTAGTTTGTCTGTGTCTCTCAGTCTAAGGTGTAGCTCTTGTAGGCAGCATATAGACAGATGGTGTCTTTTTTTTTATCCATTCTGCCACTCTCTGTGTCTTTTTTGGTGCATTTAGTCCATTTAGCTTTGGCATAATTATAGATATGAGCAAGAGACCCACTGGAACTCTTAATATTCTCCCCCATTCAAGGCAGCACAGTTGTCTGAAAGCCAAAAAGTGCAAGGCCCCAAGGATATAAGAGGTTGACAGTTCCAAAGTTGATATGAATGTCATTCAAAATTGCCCTTTCATTCTCTTTCATTGTACGACCAGGCTAATGGTATATTAATAAGAACTCGCATGCTTGATCCTTATACTGGTAACTGTATAAATAATTTTGACCTATGATATGATATTATTTCACAATTTGGTTGTTTTAATAATTTACTACTGAGCTAGTACACCAAACACCTTTTTTTTTTTATGAGTTCAGTACTTTCATTTTGATTTTTTTTTTCTGTGTTGTTGACAGTTTCTTTTTCTCACTTAATTTTTTTGTGCTTAGGAGGTTATCTTTATATATTGTCTCTTCCTATTACTCATTGTAGTTGATTTTGTTTCTGCTGGATCTCTATTTTTTACTGTTTTCTTTCGATGAGTAGGATTGTTAGTCTCATTTGTGGTTACCTTAGTATTTACCCCTATTTTCTAAGTTTAAACCTAAATTTTTATTTCATTATATCACACTGTCTTCCTTTCCTTATGAAAGATCTATGACTACATTTCTTAGTCCCTCTTTTTTTTTTTTTTAATGTTGTCTTCTTTTACATAATGACGTCACTGCTTCCCTGTTTTGAGCATTTTTTTTATAATCTTGATTTATTTTTGTGATTTCTCTGTCTGTGTTCAGTTTTTTTTTCTTGGGTTGATAGCTGATATTATTGATTTTGTAACCAGAGAACTCCCTCTAGTATTTCTTGTAGTTTTGGTTTGGTTTTTATGAATTCCCTAAACTTCTGTTTATCTGGAATTGTCCTAATTTCTCCTTCATATTTGAGAGACAGTTTTTGGATACATGATTCTCAGCTGGCAACTTTTTTCCTTCAATGCTTTATAGAAGTCATCCCACTGCCTTCTTACCTGCATAGTTTCTGCTTAGTAGTCTGAGTTTATTCTTATTGACTTTCCTTTGTAGGTGACTTTTCTTTTATCCCTAGCTGCTCTTAAAATTTTCTCTTTATCTTTGGTTTTGGCAAGTTTGGTTGTAATATGTCTTGGTGACTTTCTGTTAACATCTACTTTACATGAAGTTTGATGAGCATCTTGGATAGATGTCTTCTTATCTTTCATGATATCAGGGAAGTTTTCTGCCAACAAATCTTCAACAATTCTCTTTGTATTTTCTGTTACCCTTCTTTTTTCTGGTACTCCAATCAATCATAGGTTATTTCTGTTGATAGAGTCCCACATAATTCTTAGGTTTTCTTCATTTTTTTAAATTCTTTTATCTGATTTTTCTTCAAGTATATTGGTAGTAAGTGCTTTATCTTCGAGTTCAGAAATTCTAGCTTCTACTTGCTCAATTCTGCTCCTCTGACTTTCTACTGAGTTGTCTACTTCTGTAATTTTATTGTTAATCTTCTGAATTTCTGTTTCTCTATGCATTCTTGCAACTTATTAAATTTTTCAATATGTTCTTGAATAACCTTTTTAATTTCTTCAACTGCTTTATCTCTGTGTTGCTTGGCACGTTCTGCATATTGCCTGATTTCCTTCCTAATTTTGTTTCTGATGTCTTGAAGAGTTCTATATATTAATCTTTTGTATTCTGCATCCACTAATTCCAGGAAAGCACCTTCATCCAGAAGATCACTTGATTCCCTGTTTTGAGAGCTTATTGAAGTGATCATGGTCT
Source organism: Loxodonta africana (assembly GCF_030014295.1). Lineage (NCBI taxonomy): Eukaryota > Metazoa > Chordata > Mammalia > Proboscidea > Elephantidae > Loxodonta > Loxodonta africana. The sequence goes on along the minus strand of NC_087343.1, from coordinate 179,021,348 downwards.
GCTTCTTTAAGTGATTTGATATTGACTGTTGTCTTGGAGCCATCTATAAGTTATTATATTAGTTTATTTTATGCTTGCTTACTCTATCCTAGCTTCTTGCCTTGTTTGGTTTTGATATGTCCAAATAGGCTGCTTGAGGAGCTAGCTTGATTATTTTTGCCTTTGAAGCTCTAATGTCCTGTCACCAGATGTCTAGAACTGTTACCAGGTATATGAGCCCAAGAGTCCATTCACTTTTCTTGTATGGATTCAGCTCAGGTGTCCAGGTACCTGCTCATCCAATGTGTCATACGGGCTCTGTCCTACAGTCTTAGGGGGGCAGGGGTGATTGGTGTATGTACCGGTATCTGGTTGCAGCAGGCGGTCATGCTCTGAACAAGATGGGGGGCTGACAACAGCCCCCTGAGCATCTGTGAAGAAAGCAGCATCCCTGTTCCCTATAGCACACATGCGGGTGGGTCCTGCAAATGGACTTTGGGCACCAAGTGCTTTTGGTTGTAAGGACTGGAAGGTACCAGTTATCCTTGGACCTTAGTCATGGGTGGCTGGGTGGCCTGAGTGGGGTCACCAGTCCTTAAGCCTCTGATGTGGGTAGTTGAGGACCCTTTATAATAGGCAAAGCAGTGTCAAACATCAAACAGCCACCTCTCCACTGCACAGCTGAAAGAGTTGCAGTTTGCCAACAAGGGCCTATTCTCCTGAAATAGGCCTGCACAGGTCCATGCAGGGGGAAAAGTTTTTCAACGTCCATGGACTAATTATGCCTGGACAGAGCTGCTTCTGCCCTGAGCTCCCCAGGTTAGTGGAGGTTGCAGGTTACCTTTTCCCCAGTTGTGAATTTATTCCTTCTCCAAGGCCAGGAGAATGTCTCAGGTCGCACAACAGAACCTATCTCAGGTCCAGGGAAATCAACAGCCACTGAAATTGGCTTCAGGGTGGGAGGTGTGGTAAAATATATGCAAATATTTAGCTTTTGCTGACAGTGCCATTCTTCTCTGGTTCTGGAGGTGTGAGTAGGCTGTGTGGCTGGATGTTTCTCCCTGAGGAAGCTGTGGCCGAATGCTACCACTAGCCCTCCACAGCAGCTCCCAGGAATGGTGCCTGAGGATTCCCGGTGATTCAGGTCTGGCAACTCCTCTCTGCTTCTGAACTGTCTTTCCTTCCTCCTGCTGCTCAGTTCATTTTCTAACTTTGCCTTTGATGTTCAGGGCTTCTAGCTTTCCTAAATTTAATCTTTTCACTTGTTTTTTGGGTCTTTGTTGTAAGAGGGTTCACCGGAACATCTGACTGCCGTCTTGGCTGCACCCTCCACTGACCAAATTTTTATTAACAAAAATGATGTCATGTGTTTTTAGTATTGTAATGCATGTTTAGTAGTTGTATTTAAGTTTTTGCTTGGTAATATGGATTTTGAGAAATATGATCTGGCAATACAATCTGCCAATGTGGCTAGTGACAGTGTGGTGCTACTGATCTGTGGCATGAGAGTATGCCACTGAGGACCAGTTGTTGTTAGGTGTCACTGAGTCAATTCTGATTTACAGTGACCCTATGTACAAAAGAATGAAACACTGCCTGATGCTGTGCCATCTTCACAATCATTACTATGCTTGAGCCCACCATTGTAGCCACTGTGTCAATCCATCTAGTTTAGAGTCTTCATCTTTTTCACTGATCCTGTACTTTACCAAGTATTATGTCCTTCTTCAGGGACTGGTCCCTTCAGTATGTGAGCACAAGTTTCTAAGGAATATTCTTGCTGTACTTCTTTCAAGAAAGATTTGTTTATTCTTCTGACAGTCCACAGTAAGTTCAATATTCTTCACCAATACCACAATTAAAAGGCATCAATTCTTCTTCTGTCTTCCTTATTCATTGTCCAGCTTTCACGTGCGTGTGAGGTGATGGAAAATATCTTAGTCCTCAAAGTGACGTCTTTGCTTTTCAACACTTTAACGAGGCGTTTTGCAGCAGATTTGCCCAAATGCAATATGTCCTTTGATTTCCTGACTGCTGCTTCCATGGTGTTGATTGTGGATTCAAGTAAAATGAAATCCCTGACAGCTTCAGTCTTACCTCCATTTATTGTGATGTTGCCTGTTGGTCCAGTTATGAGGATTTTTGTTTTCTTTATATTGAGGCGTGCAGTCTATTCTGAATGCTGTAACCTTTGATCTTCAACAGTAATGGGCATCTTTCCAAAACGAACTTATCAGGGCTCCCTAACTGTCACACAGGAAAGCCATAATTATACTTGCAAGACTTTTTTCACAGAAATAGAAGGAAAAAGGCAAAGATTTACAAAACCAACACATTCAGGGAGTGTCACCTGATAGAGTGCTCAATCTACACAACGATGATGCTCCAACTCAGGTCTGCTGAGCTTCACACATTTCGAAAGTGATGCTAAATGCATTAGAACTGGAATAACACCTTCCCAATGAGCCCAGAGGGATAAAAATTGGCTGGCAAACCACTTACGCCAATGGTAACAAAATTAAGGGAAAATTTGAGCTAAAACTTAATTTATCTTTTATGTAAGTGAAATTCTAGCTTTTTGTCATGGAAGTAAGACAAATGGATGCCTACTAACAGTATCTCTTTATTTTTATGCCCCTAAGGCAGTCCAGTGGTGTAATGGTTAAGAGCTTGTCCACTAATCAAAAAAGTTGGCAGTTCAAATCCACCAGCCACTCCTTGGAAACCCTATGGGGCATATTTACCCTGCCCTATCTAGTTTTATAGGGTCACTATGAGTCAGAATCCACTCAACGGCAATTTTTTTTTTTCCTGGTAGGAGCTCTGGAGGCATAGTTGTTAAGAGCTCAGGTTGTTAACCAAAAGGTAAGCAATTCAACTCCACCACTGCTTCATGGAAACCCTATGGAGCAGTACACTGTGCCCTATAGGGTCCCTGAGAGTCAGAATCGACTCTGCAGCAACTTTTTTTTTTTTTAAGCCCTGGTTGTGCAGTGGTTAAGGGTTCAGGTGTTAACTGAAAGGTCTATGACTCAAGCCCACCAACTGCTCAGCAGCAGAAAGATATGCCAATCAGCTTCTATAAAGATTACAGCACTGGAAACCCTATGGGGAAGTTGCACTCTGTCCTATAGTGTCTCTGTGAGTCAAAATTAACTGGAAGGCAATGGATTTATTCTTACTACAAGTCACCTCTGTGCCAAGTTTAATACTTTCCTGTTCCCGTTGCTTTCAAGTCGAATCCAACTTATAGCAAACCTGTAGGAGAGAGTAGAACTGCCCAGTAGAGTTTCCAAGGAGCCGTTGGTGAATTCAAACTGCCAAGCTCTTAACCAGTGCACCCAGGGCTCTGGTGTTGTACTAAGGGTTAGCAATACAGAGAGGTTTTCAACATTGTGTTTAATTTTTGGCCTAATAGGGGATACACATACCTCTGTGCATATGTCTATGAATCTTGTTTGATTTGTATCACCAATCACATTGAAGAAACTGGACTCTTTGCTCATCATGAGGAAGTTGTAGGCTGTTCATTGCTGTCACTGATAAAAATAACTTACACTGGAAGCAGGATCACAACCAAAGTTAACCTTTTGGCCTGAGTCCAATTGTCAAGTTGATGAGGATTTCACTCTGTTCTTTCTTCATTTGCTTTTCTTTAATTTCAGTGCCCACCTTTTCAACTACAAGTGCCTTCATGTTTCTGCTGCCTTCTCTAGGCCTACATCTGTGTTGTCTCACCCAGCCTTCTCAGATGACACCTCTAGAAAAAGAATGCCCCCTTTTACAGGTTTGCATCAAAACACAGAGCACCCAGGTAGAAGAAGGCACAGGTCCTATATGTGGTGGCTAACATATCATTCAACCAGCCCTTTGGGGAACAATAATTTCCTGGGTGTCCTGGCCATGATTGAAGTGGGGACATATCCAAAAATGGGGCAGAGGTTAGTTACTTTAGAGGAAACAATTCTGTTCATAGATTGTGAAAGAAAAAAAAAAAATTAGAGTATTAAAACCAACAAATAAGAAGAGAGAGAGAGACAGAAGAGGAAATTAGTTGCTGGAGAACAGACTAAGGAAATATACACACAGATTCAGTAAATGAAGCATATTTAGTAGTTTTATAAGATTCCAATTGTCAAAAGAACTGGTTGAATATATTAGTGAATCAGCATTCAAAATGTGTTAATCTGAAGGAGGTTGATGAAAGAATATCAAACACATTTTCACGTTGTACATGAGAAGTATTTGTAGCGTTAATAAATGAAAAAGTAAAAGGTAAGAGAAGAAATTTCTGTTACCATTTTTAGTTATCCCTCTCCTTCCTGCTCAATGGGCTCTATTTCTCAGTTTCTGGAATTAAGGTAGCCAGGTAAAATTCAAGATGTCCAGCTATAGTTTAATTTTAGACAAACAGCCAATATATATTTTTTAATATAAATATGTCTCATGAAATGTTTGGGATACACTCATACTAAAAATAAATTTGTCGTGTATAACCGAACACCCTGTATTTGCGTTTGTTTATTCTGCAAAATTATTAGGAATCCTTTAATCAATTGTTCTGTTCTTAAGGTGTTACCACTTCCTGGAATGTATCCCCCTCCCATTTCAGCCTTCTTTTATTTATTTACTTTTCCTAATATCTATTAATCTTCCAAGTCTCAGCTTAAATGCTCCATCCAAAGAAAGTCTTTACTGTTTCACCACACCAAACTGGTTTCTCTACGTTAAATGGCAACGCAGCATGCTGTAGTTCTTGGTGACCCGTTTCACTAGACTAACCAAATAATTGTATCTATATTTATTGACTGACTATGTTTCTTTCCAGCTAGATAGCAAACTCAGTACAAACAATACCAGGGCCTATCTTATTCAATGTTATAGGCCTAGCACCAGTTATTAGAAGCTCAAGAAATATGTGTGCAATGAATAATTTGATGCTCCTTAGCTGAAATAGCTCTGCTATTAGCCTGATATATTTTCATTGTTTTTAATTGTTGTCATGTTGATTTTGACTCATGGCAACCCCATATGTGTCAGAGTAGAACTGCTACATGGGATTTTTGAAGCTATGAATTTTCAGAAGCGGATCAACTGTTCTGTTTTCTGAGGTGCCTCTGGGTAGATTGGAACCACCAACTTTTTGGCTAATAGCCTAGCATTTAACTGTTTACACCAACTAGGGACTCCTGATACATTATTAGAGCAAAGCAAAACAATTACCTGTATGGTGGTGAAAAGAAATATTTTTACGTTATGTTTCATAATGAAAGAGAATTTCATCAGGACAAGAGTAGAGGCGTTATCCCCAGAAGATATAGAAGAGCTTTTTTCCATGTTTGATAAGAAAAAAAAAAAAAAAAACGAAAGCCGTTGCCCTCGCATAGATTCTGAAAGAATTGAGCTGTACAAGTAGCTTCAGCTACATATTCCACAAATGGTCAATTTAGTTAATATGATGTTTAAACAGTCCGAAACTTGCATAAGTCTCAAGATTTGCCAGCAATCTCCCTCCTCACTAAATATGAGTAGATAATGCAGTGCGTCAGGGCTTGAAATATAATGAACCAATAGAATTTCCAAAGCTCATCTGTCAGTTTGTAGTACTATGGTAGCTTGCATGTTACTGTGATACTGGAAGCTATGCCACTGGTATTTCCAGTGCCAGCAGGGTCACCCCAGTGAACGAGTTTCAGCAGAACTTCTAGACTAAGACAGATTAGGAAGAAGGGCCTGGAAGTCTACTTCTGAAAAAATTGGCCAGTGAAAACCCTATGAATAGCAGTAGAACATTGTCTGATATAGTGCCAGAAGTTGAGCCCCTCGGGTTGGAAGGGACTCAAAACATAACTGGAAAGAGCGGCCTCCTCAAAATAAAGCCAAACTTAATGATGCGGATGGAGTTAAGCTTTCAGGACCTTCATTTGCAGATGTGGCAAGATTTAAAGTGAGAAGAAACTGCTGCAAACATCCATTAATAATAGGAATGTGGGATGTACAAAGTATGTTTCAAGGAAAATTGGAAGTTGTCAAAAATGGACTGGAACACTTGAAGATAGATAACCTAGGCCTTAGTGAGCTGAAATTGACTGATATTAGACATTTTGAATCAGACAATCCTATGGCCTACTATACTGGGAATGATGAAGAGGAACAGTGTCACATTCAATACCAAAAAGAATATTTCAAGGTCTGTCCTGAAGTACAACCTTATCAGTGATAGGATGATATCCTTACACCTACAAGGAAGACCAGTGAATACAACTATTATCCAAGTTTACACACCAATCACTAGGCCAAAGTGATGAAATTGAAGATTTTTACCAACTTCTGCAGTCTGAAATTGATCAAACATGCAATCAAGATACATTGGTGTTATTGGTGATTGGAATATAAAAGTTGGAAACAAAGAAGAAAGATCAGCAGTTGGAAAATATGGCCTCTGTGATAAAAACAACACCGGAGACCACATGGTACAATTTTGAGAGATCAACCACTTATTCATGCGAAATACCTTTTTTTCAGCATAAATGGCGACTATACACGTGGACCTAACCAGGTGGAACACACTGGAATCAAATCGGCTACATTTGTAGAAAGAGATGATGGACAGGCTCGATATCATCAGTCAGAACAAAGCCAGGGTCCAACTACAGAACAGAACATCAATTGCTTTTAATGCAAGTTCAAGTTGAAGCTGAAGGAAATTAAAACAACTCCATGAGAGCCAAAGCACCACCTTGAGTATATCCCACCTGAATTTGGAGAGCATCTTAAAATAGACTTGACACATTGTACAAAGACCAAAGGAGTTGTGGGATGAAATCAAGGACATCATACATGAAGTAAGCAAAAGGTCACTAAAAAGACAAGAAACAAAGAAGAGAACAAAATGTATGTCAGAAGAGGTTCTGAAAACTGCTCTTGAACACAGAGTAGCTAAAAGAAGTGGAACAAATGATTAAATAAAACAGGTGAACAGACCATTTCAAAGGATGGCTCGAGAAGACAAAGTAAAGTATTATGATGAAATGTGCAAAAGCCTGGAGTTAGAAAAGCAAAAGGGAAGAACACACTCAGCATTTCTCAAGCTGAAAGAGCTGAAGAAAAATTCAAACCTTGGTTGCAATATTGAAAGATTCTTTTATGGGCAAAATATTGAACAACACAGGAAGATAAAAAGAAGATGGAAGGAATACACAGCATTACTGTACCAAAAAGAATTGGTTGATATTCAACCATTTTCAGAAGGTAGCATATGAACAAGAACCAATGGTACAGAAGGAAGAATTCCAAACTTCACTGAAGGCATTGGAGGAAAACAAGGCTCCAGGAACTGGCAGAATACCAATAGAGATGTTTCAGCAAATGGATGCAATACTGGAAGCATTCATTCATGTATGCCAAGAAATTTGGAAGATGGCTACTTGGGTCCATATTTATGCCCATTCCAAGAAAGGTGATCCAAAGGAATAGGGAAATTATCAAACAATATCATTAATATCACATGCAAGTAAAATTTTGCTGAAGATCATTCAAAAGCGGCTACAGCAGTATATCAACAGGGAACTGCCCGAAATTCAGGCCAGAATCGGAAGAGGACATGGAAAAAGTAATATCATTGCTGATGTCAGATGGCTTTTGGCTAAAAGCAGGGGATACCACAAAGATGTTTACCTGTGTTTTATTGACTGTGCAAAGGCATTTGGCTTGTGGATCATAACAAATTATGGATAACACTGCAAAGAATGGGAAATCCAGAGCAGTTAATTGTGCTCATGAGGAACCTGTACATAAAGTAAGTAGGAGGCAGTTATTCAAACAGAATGAAGGAATACCATGTGGCTTAAAGTCAGAAAATATGTGTGTCTGGGTTGTAACCTTTCACCACACTTATTCAATCCCTATGCTGAACAAACAATCTGAGATGATTGACTATTTGAAGAAGAATGGGGCATCAGGATTGGAGGAAGACTCATTAACAACCTGCATCATACAGTTGACACAACCTTGCTTGCCAAAACTGAAGAGGACTTGAAGCACTTACTGATGAAGGTCAAAGACTACAGCCCTCAGTGTGGATTACAACTCACCATAAAGAAAACAAAAATTCTCACAGCTGAACTAATACGTGACATTACCATAAATGGAAAAAATATTGAAGTTGTTAAGGATTTCCTTTTACTTGAATCCAAAATCAATATGTATGGAAGCAGCAGTCAAGAAATGAAAGGAAGTATTGCTTTGATCAAATCTTCTGGAAAAGACCTCTTTAAAGTGTTAAAAAGCAAGATGTCATTTTGAGGAATAAGTTGTCCCTGACCAAGCCATGCTGTTTTCAATTGCCCCATATGCATACAAAGGCTGGACAATGAATAAGAATTGATGCTTTGAATTATGGAGTTGGTGAAAAATATTAAATATACAATAGATTTCCAGGAGAATAAACAAATTTGTCTTGGAAGAAGTATAGCTAGTATGCTCCTTAGAAGGGAGGGTGGTGAAACTTTGTCTTAAGTACTTTGGACATGTTATCAGGAGGGACCTATCCCTGGAGAAGGATGTCATTCTTGGTAAAACAAAGGGTCCAAGAAAAAGAGGAAGATCCTCAACTAGGTAGATTGACACAGTGGGTACAACAATGGGCTGAAACACAGCAATAATTGTGAGGATGTCACAGGACCAGACAGTTTTTTGTTCTGTTGTACATAGGGTCAGTATAAATCAGAACCAACTCAATGGCACCTAATAACAGCAGCATAGAATTTTCCATTGTAATAGACTTTTGAGTTAAATAGTACAACCTTTCCTGAAGAATATCTAGAGAAACATTCATTCCCTGTGTCTCAATTTTCAAGGGTTGCCATAATGAACTATCGCTAGTAAAAAAAAAAATCGCTAGTAGATGTCTTTAAAGAACACAAATTTATTTTCTCAAGTTTTTGAAAGGTTAAAAGTTTGAATTCAGGGTGTTGACTGTAGTGAATATTCTTTTTTTTTTCTTTCAGCTTGTAGTAGCTTCTGGCAATCCTAGACATTCCTGTACTTATAGATACATCTGCTTCCATTTTTCTCATGCTGTCTGTCTCCCCCCATTTGTGTGTGTTTTCTGCATTCCCTTTTATTAGACAACACTCAAAGGGGGTTACTCTAGTACGACCTCATTAATATAACAAAAGAAAATCTGCAATTTTCAAGCAGGATCACGTTCATGGGTTTAGTGAGTAAGACTTCATATCTTTTTTTATGGATGCAATTCAGCCCATAACACTCTGCAATGTGCTCTGTGTTCAAAGGTATCTAAGGTCAAACAATTTAGGAGCACTACATGACAAAGTGGTTATGAACTCAGGCCGTTAACCAAAAGGTCGGCAGTTCAAATCCATACCAGCTGCTCCTTGGAAAACTTATGGGGCAGTTTTACTCTGTCCTACAGGGTTGCTATAAGTCAGAATTGACTCAGTGACACCAACAACAACAACTTATCTACAGCTCTTGTAAACATTCATAGTACACAATGCTTGCTGAGAAACCTGAAGTAAAGGAACACATCTGCCTAATACCGAATTTGCCATTTCTTGAGACTTTAAGTCTGAGAATTTTTTTTTTTAATTTATTAACATCTCATAAACTTTTTTTTTTTTTAAACTTTATGAAATGTGTACCTATGAGGAAGCAAAGACCTGGAATGGGTAATTTCCCTTCCCATGGTATGCATTATACATAGGCAGAAAACATGTCCTCTGATACCTAATCTGTATTCTGACCCTTGATTCAGGAAGTTATAGTGGAGAGTATTGAATATGGCATTACCCTAATTTTCCTATGTCAAGTGCCTATCAAAGGTATGGATTTTATCTTCTCCAGCACTATAGTGGAGACAGTCAGAACGGAGCTAAAAGTTTATCTGTTAATCAGATACAAATTTCTAAAGAAAAAGGATACTCAAATAGTGCTTCCCCTTTTATACCACTCTTCATACATTTACAAACTTCAAAAAACAACCCCACAAATATTTACTGAATATCTACTAAGTGTAAGTCACTGTTCAAAAAACTAGAGATATAGTTGTGAACAAGATACTCAAACAATCTTTCCTCTTTAGAACAGAGACAGAACATTTAATGTTTTTTGTGTGAGCGTGTGTAATATTTCAGGAAGTCATGTGAACCAATGAAGACTGTTAGAGCAAGATAAGAAGTAGATGATGCCTATTTTAAATAGGATGGTTAGGCGTTACCTCTCTGAAGAGGTAACATTTGCATAGGCAAATGAATTTAGAAAATTATTGAAGACTTCCTTGCAGAGGGAATAAATGCAAATGCTCAAAAGTGGGAATCAACTTGACATTTTTGGAAGAAACTTGAATAAGAAGGGCCGTATTTCAAAAGCTGAGCTACAGGAAGGGAAAGTGCTGAGGTATGATGAAGGAGAATTATGTAGAACCTGTCATACAGGGTCTCATAGATCATAATACTGCACACAGATAGTATTTTAAAAAGTGGAGATGAACATTGGAGTTTTTTGAGCACAGAATCACGGTCAGCCAACCTTGTTTTCCCTTTATCTCTTTCCCTTTAGACAGAGGACTCTGCCTTGCTCTCTGCTTATATCCTGGTGTCTAGTATGGTGCGTATATAAAACATTCACTAAGCATTTGTAGAGTCCAGTTGTACGTAAATCAGGTTCCAAAATGTTACCAAAATTTCACATCGTAGCTGCACTTGGCCAAAATGAAGGGGAGAATGTTAAAGTGATTAGAATTCATAATTAAAGGCATATGTTTATAGCTAAATAGATGACTGAAACAGTACTCTCCCTCCTGGGCATGAGCCTTCCTCATGTTCATAAGGAAAATCAACCAAGATGCAAATGTTATTACTTCAGGCAGTGCCTTTGTGGACTAAGCTTTGTCCTTCAAACACAGTGCTTATTTTAATTGGAATAGAACAGCAGGGGATATCAGAAACTTAAAGGACTCAGAAGGTTTATGTCATCAAAATACGTCAAATGCAGTACTGGGCAGCTTTCTTTGTGATAACTGAATCATCTCAGCTTTTACTTAAAGTAGCAAATTAAATGCAGAAAAAAGAGCTCTTCATTCTTCTTGTAGTCTGCAGGCAAATATTAATCTGGATATGTCCAGCCACTGTAAAGAACCTTCATTAATCCAACTGGAAGTATTATTGAAACCCCTACTGTTTCTCAGTGTTAATTGTCGGGAACACTCTTTTCATGATCCTGGTCTGTTACTTCTGCCTGGTATATTCTGTTTCTGACCTTTACCTTATTTTTATTCCAACAAATTCATCTTTATTATTTGGAATTCATATTAAATATCTATTGGATTGACCAATGGGTAAAATTCATTGCCCATCTTTAATGTCCTCACAACTGTTCATTCATAGAAATAATCTTCCTGAATTCATCAGTTCACAAGTCTATCACCTCCCCTAATTGAGATCTTTCCTAGAGTAGGGATTCACAATGCATCTTTTTTTTCCCCCCATCTTAAAGTTAGGGTCTGGCTAGTGATGTGCTCTCAGGAAATGACAGCTCAACGAAGGGCTGTGAAAGGGACATAGTAATGATATACTGTTTTTTTTTTTTTTTTTAATAAGGAGCTTCTATCATAGTTGAGAATAAAATTCCTATAAAATAAATAGTAAAATTTTAAGATACCAAACCCTCTGGCTATAGGAATTCAGAAGAGATTGCAGTTACTGCAGAAAAGCTTCAGGGAGGAAGACAACTTGAGGCAGTCTTTAAAATATAAAAGACAGAGGAGATTTAACAAATATCTGTGAAACTTGTCATAAAAATTGATGTCTACATGCAATGCCACTGAACTAAGTAGAAGGGGGTTTAGTCCTGGGGAGAATAAAAATGATTAGGGGAAGATATCCATTCAGCTCACGATTTTAATAATTAAACAATTGCTCTTTATAGAGTTTTTTTTTTTTTTGCAGAAAATGAAGCATTCCATAAAATGCTGACTAGGCATTCCAACACATACTTAAACTGGGGCAGAAATCGCAGGCTAAGTTAATTAACTGACAGCTGGCAGTTACTCTGTGGACTGATTTCTCTTGGGAAACAAAAGCAAAAACAGTCAAAGGATAGGAAGCTAGAATCAATGCAGAACAAAGTAACTTCCCACCATTTTCCTCCTTTTCTTCTTTGCATGGTAACAGAAAATGCTCAGGCAGCCTAAATATTGCCAAGGTACCAACAATTAGATAAAGGGCTAAATCAATCAATCCCTACACATTTATATAATATCTTCTGTTTGTCTAGTTTGGCTTCAAAGGTTTTTGGATTAGTCTGGAAGTGTAATAATAAATGGTGTTCACAGAGAATTTACAAGACCCCTCTGGAGATGAGATGAAAACACATGAGACAAAAGTAAACAAGTCAGTGTTCAGCGTGGAATAGGAATGCTGGTGGTGCAGTGGTTAAGAGTTATGACTGCTAACCAAAAGGTTGGCAGTTCAAATCCGCCAACTGCTCCTTGGAAACGCTATAGGGAAGCTCTACTCTATCTTGTAGGGTTGCTATTAGTCGGAATTGGCTCAAAGGCAACAGGTTCAGGTAGCATTGAGTTGTTATGAGTTAGAATCTACTTGACAGGAAAGAGTTTGGTTTTGTTTTTGGTAGGTAGTATATTGGACACATTGGCTGGTCAAATTCTAGAAACTAGAGCTAAATGTTTCTTAGAAGAAACGACAGGGTGGGTTTTCTGTTGTACATGGTTCCTATAAAAAGTATCTTTGACTAGAATTATGGGTATAATTGTGCTGTGGCCATAATTAGGAACTATTGGAAAGGAATAAATACTGTAGAATGAAATATTGAATGTTCTTTAAAGACAGCCAAAAGAAAAAAAAATGAACTCCTTGATTTGGGGGGAGATCACTTTGAGACTAAATAAGAGAGCCTTATTTTTGGTGGGAGCTTCAAAAAAAAAAATTTTTTTTTTTTTTCATATATCTAGCCTGGGAAGTTAAAAAAAAAGAAAAACAAAAATGTTTGAGCTAACCAGTCATGGTGAAGAGGAAGAAGGAACCTGATTTTCACAGGATTTTCTTTTTCTTTTCCTTTATTTTTTATCTTTTTTTTCCTTTTATTATAATTAGTTTTCTCTTCTTCTCTATCTCTTTCTCATCCTTTCCTAAATTCCCTTTCCTCTAAAAAGTGATGATCAGAACAACACAATGCCTCGACATCAATCTCAGTTGTCATAAAAAACAGACTCATATCAAATTCCTTAAAAGTATCTTATATTCCTTTAACACAGGGGTAAATCTGATATTGAGTATTCTATGTAACAACATGATGACTCAAAAAATATTGTTGAAGAACATTTTCTTTAAAAAAAAAATCACTTTTTTTTTCTCTGTAAAAGCAAGAGGTATGCTTTAAGTTCACTTCACCAATATGAGATGTGAGATCATAAGGTATCTTTCCTTTCCTCCCTGACTCTTCTTCAGCATGAGGAAGAAAATGATTCTTACTTCCATAGAAATGGCAGCTGGTCAAGTAGAAAGTCTAAGTGTTGTTTCCATGATGTTGCCAGCAGGGATTCATGGGGTGCACTGGTCATAGACAGATGAATGCTGCATGGTGAAGGCTAGCCCTGATGAAGGGATGACATCAGTTCTGTACTTGCTTTTCTACACCATGCTGGGCCCTTTGTTACTGGAAATAGCTACACAGAGTGGCCTGGACTGGCCTGCACTATAAAGGAGCTGTGCCCTTTTCTTCTTTTCCTGAGATCAGAAATGACTCTGCATTAATGACAGAGGTCTGAATAGAGGGACAGGTTTTATATTGTTGTTTTTTTTTTTTTTCATTAAGTCTCACTACCAACATCAATACAAAGAGGTGAGCTGAGTTAGTCCATGACCTAGAATGCCCTCAAAAAGTTTTGCTGAGGGAGCCAAGATGGCGGAATAGACAGATGCTTCTGGTGACCCCTCTTTACAACAAAGACCAGAAAAAACAAGTGAAAACAGTAAATTTGTGACAAGCTGGGAGCCCTGAGCATCAAAGGCATGCTTAGATGACGAATTGAGGGGCAGGGTGATGAAGAGACCATTCAGAAGTGGAGAGGATTTACCAGACCTGAATCACAGGGAGCCCTCAGGCACCATTCCCAGGGCGGAGGTGGCAGCTGCGACAGGCTGGTACTAGCATTCAGCCACAGTTTCCTCAGGGAGAAGCAGCCAGCCACACAGCCTACTCACTCCTCTGGAACCTGAGGAGAATGGTGCTCTTAGCAAAAGCTAAGTACTTGCGTATATTTTATCGCGCTCCTCCAGCCCCCAAGCCAGCTTCGGTGGCTGAATCCCTGGGCCTGAGATAGGCCCTGGTGAGCACCTAGAGCCATCCTTCTGGCCTTGGGGAAGGAAAAAAAATTTGGAACTGGGGGAAAAGATAGTTTGCTAGTTCCACTAAATGGGGGAGCTCAGGACAGAAGCAGCTCCTGTCCAGGCATAAACTGTCCGTGGACCTTGAACTCCTTTCCCTTCTGCATGGACCTGTGTGGGCCTATTTCAGGAGAATAGGCCTTGTTGGCAGACTCCAACCATTTCATCTGTGTGGTGGAGAGGTGGGTGTTTGACGTTTGACATTGCTTTGCCTTTTAAACAAGGTCCTCACCTACCCACATCAGGGATCTAAGGACTGGTAGCTCCACTCAGGTCACCCAGCCACCCACGACAGGGGTCCAAAGATAACTGGAACCTCCCAGGCCTTACAACCAAAAACTTTGGGTGCCCATGGTCCCTCTGCAGAACCCACCCACCAGCACGCTCTAGGGAACAGAGACGCATTTTTCTCAGAGACACTTGGGGGTCGGTTCTCATCCCCCTGCCTTGTTCAGAGCTTGACCCCCTGTTGCAATCAGATACCGGTATATACACCAATCACCCCTGCCCCTCTAAGACTGTAGGATAGAGCCTGTACCACACACTTGATGATCAGCTACCTGGAAAACAGAGCTGAATTCATACAAGAAAACTGAATGGACTCCTAGACTGATATACCTGATAACAGCTCTAGCCAGCTGGGGACAGGGCACCAGAGCTACAAAGGAGAAAATAAGCAAGCTAGCTCACTCAAGCAACTCACAGGGGTATACCAAAACAAAACAAAGGAAGCAGCTATGACACAGTAAGCAAGCATAAACTAATACAATAACTTACAGATGGCTCAGAAACCACAGTCAATATCAAGTCATGTAAAGAAACAGATCATGATCACCTCAACAGGCTCTCAAAACAAAGAATACAGGGATCTTCTAGATGAAAGTGCATTCCTGGAATTACCAGATGCAGAATACAAAAGTTTAATATACAGAACACTTCAAGACATCAGGAAGGAAATGAGGCAATACACAGAACAAGCCAAGAAACACACAGATAAGGCAACTGAAGAAATTAGAAAGATCATTCAGGAATATAATGAAAAGTTTAATATGCTAGAAAAATCCATAGACAGAGAACAATCAGAAATTCAGATTAACAATAAAATTACAGAATTAGACAACTCAATAGAAAGTCAGAGGAGTAGAATTGAGCAAGTAGAAGCTAGAATTTCTGAACTCAAAGATAAATCACTTGGCACTAATATATTTAAGGAAAAATCATATGAAAGAATTAAAAAAAAATGAAGAAACCTGAAGAATCATGTGGGACTCTGTCAAGAGAAATAATCTATGAGTGATTGGAGTAACAGAACAGGTAGGGATAGCAGAAAATACAGAGAAAATTATTGAGGATTTCTTGGCAGAAAACATCCCTGATATTGTGCAAGTTGAGAAGATATCTATCCAAGATGCTCATTGAACTCCACATAAGGTAGATCTTAAAAGAAAGTCACCAAGACATATTATAATCAAGCTTGCCAAAACCACAGATAAAGAGAGAATTATAAGAGCAGTGAGGGATAAATGAAAAGTCACCTACAAAGGAGAGCCAATAAGAATAAGTTTGGACAACTCAGCAGAAACCATGCAGGCAAGAAGGCAATGGGATGACATATTTAAAAAATTGAAGGAAAAAAAATGCCTGCCAAGAATCATATATCCAGCAAAACAGTCTCTTAAATATGAAGGTAAAATTAAGACATTTTCAGATAAACACAAGTTGAGGGAATTCTTAAAAACCAAACCAAAGCTACAAGAAATGCTAGAGGGAGTTCTTTGGTTAGAAAATCAATAACCTCAGGTATCAACCCAAGACTAGAACACTGGGCAGAGCAACCGGAAGTGAGCCCAGACAGGGAAATCCAAAAAAAAAAAAAAAAAACAAGATTAAAAAAAAAAGCCCAAAACAGGGTAACAGAGATATTGTTATATAAAAGAAGACAACATTAAAATAATAAAGAGGGACTAAGAAATGTAATCACACACCTTCCATATGGAGAGGAAGATACGGCGATACAAAGAAATAAAAGTTAATTTTAAATTTAGAAAAACAGGGGTAAATAATAAGGTACCACAAAGGAGACAAACTATCCTACTCATCAAAATAAAATACAAGGGAAAAATACAGACTCAGCAGAAACAAAATCAACAACAACAAATATGAGGAAAGGACAATATATAAAGAAAATGTACTCAGCACATAAAATCAAGTGGGAAAAACAGTCAACACACAAAAAAGGAGATCAAAATCATAGGACTAAATTCATACCTATCCATAATTCCCTGAATGTAAATGGACTAAATCCACCAATAAAGAGACAGAGAGTGGCAGAATGGGTTAAAAAACAGGATCTGTCTATATGCTGTATATAAGAGACACACCTTAGACTTAGAGACACAAACTAAAACTCAAAGGAAGGAAAAAATATATCAAGCAAACAACAACCAAAAAAGAGCAGGAGTGGCAAAATTAATTTCTGGCAAAATAGACTTTAAAGTTAAATCCATCATGAAAGATAAGGATTATGATTAAAGGGACAATACAGCAAGAAGATATAACCATATTAAATATTTATGCACCCAGTGACAGCGCTGCAAGATACATCAAACAAGCTCTATCAGCATTGAGAAGTGAGATAGACAGCTCCACAATAATAGTAGGAGACTTCAACACACCACTTTCAGTGAAGGACAGGACATTCAGAAAGAAGCTCAATAAAGACACGGAAGATCTAAATGCCACAATCAACCAACTTGACCTCACAGACATATACAGAACACTGTACCCAACAGCAACCAAGTATACATTCTTTTCTAGTGCACATGGAACATTCTCTAGAATAGATCACATATTAGGTCGTAAAGCAAGCATTAGCTGAATCCAAAACATTGAAATATTACAAAGCATCTTCTCTGACTATAAGGCCATAAAAGTGGAAATCAGTAACAGGAAACGCAGGGAAAAGAAATCAAACACTTGGAAACTGAACAATACCCTGCTCAAAAAAGACTGGATTATAGAAGACATTAAGGATGGAATAAAGAAATTCACAGAATCCAATGAGAACAAAAACACTTCGTATCAGAACCTTTGGGACACAGCAAAAGCGGTGCTCAGAGGACAATTTATATCAATAAATGTACACATCCAAAAAGAAGAAAGGGCCAAAATCAAAGAATTATCCCTACAACTTCAACTAATAGAAAGAGAGCAACAAAAGCAACCCACAGGCACTAGAAGAAAACAAATAATAAAAATTAGAGCTGAACTAAATGAAATAGAAAACAGAAAAACAATTGAAAGAATTAACAAGACCAAAAGCTGTTTTTTTAAAAAAATCAACAAAATTGATAAACCACTGGCCAAACTGACAAAAGAAAAACAGAAGAGGAAGCAAATAACCTGAATAAGAAATGAGATGGGCGATATTACAACAGACCCAATTGAAATTAAAATAATCATATCACATTACTATGAAAAACTGTACTCAAACAAATTTGAAAACCTAGAAGAAATGGATGAATTCGTAGAAACACACTACATACCTAAACTAACACAAACACAGGTAGACCCATAACAAAAGAAGAGATTGAAAAGGTAATCAAAAAACACCCAACAAAAAAAAATCCCTGGTCCGGGAGGCTTCACCGCAGAGTTCTAGCAAACTTTCAGAGAAGAGTTAACACCACTACTACTAAAGGTATTTCAGAGCATAGAAAAGGATGGAATACTACCAAATTCATTCTATGAAGCCACCATATCCCTGATACCAAAACCAGGTAAAGACAACACAAGAAAAGAATATTCTAGACCCATATCCCTATCCTTCATGAAAGTAGATGCAAAAATCCTCAACAAAATTCTAGCCAATAGAACTCAACAACATATCAAAAAAATAATTCCCCATGACCAAGTGGGATTCATACCAGGTATGCAGGGATGGCTCAACGTTAGAAAAACAATGTAATCCACCACATAAAGAAAACAAAAGGCAAGAATCACATGATTTTATCAAGTGATGCAGAAAAGGCATTTGACAAAGTTCAACACTCATTCATGATAAAAACTATCAGCAAGATAGGAATAGAAGGAAAATTCCTCAACATAATAAAGGGCATTTGTACAAAGTCAACAGCCAACATCTCCCTAAATGGAGAGAGCCTGAAAACATTCCCATTGAGATCGGGAACCAGACAAGGATCCCCTTTAGCACCACTCTTATTCAACATTGTGCTGGAAGTCCTAGCCAGAGCAATTAGGATAGATAAATAAAGGGCATCCAGATTGGCAAGGAAGAAGTGAACGTATCTATATTTGCAGGTGACATGATCTTATACACAGAAAACCCTAAGGAATCCCCCAGAAAACTCCTGAAACTAATAGAAGAGTTCAACAGAATATTGGGATACAAGATAAACGTACAAAAATCAGTTGGATTCATCTACACTAACAAAAAGAACGTCGAAGAGGAAATCACCAAATCAATGCCATTTACAGTAGCCCCAAGAAGATAAAATACTTAGGAATAAATCTTACCAGAGATGTAAAAGACTTACACAAAGAAAACTACAGTACACTTCTGCAGGAAACCAAGAGACTTACCTAAGTGGAAGAACATACCTTGCTCGTGGATAGGAAGACCCTTAATGTTATAAAAATGTCTATTCTACCAAAAGTAATCTGTACATTTAATGCAATTCTGATCCAAATCCCAACAACATTCTTTAATGAGATGGATAAACAAATCACCAACTTCATATGGAAGGGAAAAAGGCCCCAGATAAACAAGGCATTACTGAAAAAGAACTATGTGGGAGGCCTTACTTTACCTGATTTTGGAATCTATTTTACCGCCTCAGTAGTCAAAACAGCCTGGTACTGGTACAACAGATACCTGGACCAATGGAACAGAATTGAGAATCCAGAAATAAATCCATCCACATAGGAGCAGTTGATATTTCACAAAGGCCCCAAAACAGTTAAATGGGGGAAAAGACAGCTTTTTTTAACAAATGGTGCTGGCATAACTGGATGTTGTTGTTGTTGTTAGGCGCTGTCGAGTTGGTTCCGACTCATAGCGACCCTATGCACAACAGAAAGAAACACTGCCCGGTCCTGTGCCATCCTTACAATAGTTGTTGTGTTTGAGCTCATTGTTGCAGCCACTGTGTCAATCCACCTCGTTGAGGGTCTTCCTCTCCTCTGCTGACCCTGTACTCTGCCAAGCATGATGTCCTCCCCCCTGACAACATGTCCAAAGTATGTAAGACACAGTCTTGCCATCCTTGCCTCTAAGGAGCATTCTGACCACACTTCTTTCAAGACAGATTTGTTCGTTCTTTTGGCAGTCCACGGTATATTCAATATTCTTTGCCAACACCACAATTCAAAGGGGTCAACTCTTCTTGTTTCTTCCTTATTCATTGTCCAGCTTTCACATGCATATGATCAGATTGAAAATACCATGGCTTGGGTCAGGCGAACCTTAGTCTTTGGGGCGACATCTTTGCTCTTCAGCACTTTGAAGAGGTCCTTTGCATCAGATTTGCCTACTGCAATGCCTCTTTTGATTTCTTGACTGCTGATTCCATGGCTGTTGATTGTGGAACCAAGTAAAATGAAATCCTTGAAAATTCTTTCTTTTCCCTGTTTATCATGATGTTGCTCATTGGTCCAGTTGTGAGGATTTCTGTTTTCTTTATGTTGAGGTGTAATCCATACTGAAGGCTGTGGTCTTCGATCTTCATCAGTAACTGCTTCAAGTCCTCTTAACTTTCAGCAAGCAAGGTTGTGTCATCTGCATAACACAGGTTGTTAATGAGTCTTCCTCCAATCCTGATGCCCCGTTCTTCTTCATACAGTCCAGCTTCTCGTATTATTTGTTCAGCATACAGATCAAATAGGTATGGTGAAAGAATACAACCCTGACGCATACCTTTCCTGACTCTAAACCAATCAGTATCCCCTTGTTCTGTCCGAACATCTGCCTCTTGATCTATGTAAAGCTTCCTCATGAGCACGATTAAGTGTTCTGGGATTCCCTTTCTTTGCAGTGTTATCCATAGTTTGTTATGATCCACACAATCTAATGCCTTTGCATAGTCAATAAAACACAAGTAAATATCCTTCTGGTATCCTCTGCTTTCAGCCAGGATCCATCTGTCATCAGCAATGATATCCCTGGTTCCATGCCTTGTTCTGAAACCGGCCTGAATTTCTTGCAGTTCCCTGTCGATATATTGCTGCAGCCGTTTTTCAACAATCTTCAGCAAAATTTTGCTTGGGTGTGATATTAATGATATTGTTCTATAATTTCCACATTCGGTTGGATCACCTTTCTTGGGAATAGGCTTGAATATGGATCCCTTCCAGTCAGCTGGCCACAGAGCTTTCTTCCATATTTCTTGGCATAGACGATTGAGCACCTCCAGTGCTGCATCTGTTTGTTGAAACATCTCAATTGATATTCCATCAATTCCTGGAGCCTTGTTTCTCGCCAATGCCTTCAGAGCAGCTTAGACTTCTTCCATCAGTACCATTGGTTCCTGATCATATGCCACCTCTTGAAATGGTTGAATATCAACTAATTCTTTTTGGTATAATGACTGTGTGTATTCCTTCCATCTTCTTTTGATGTTTCCTACATGGTTTAATATTTTCCCCATGGAATCCTTCACTATTCCAACTCAAGGCTTGAATTTTTTCTTCAGTCCTTTCAGCTTGAGAAATGGTGAGCATGTTCTTCCCTTTTGGTTGTCCATCCCCAGCTCTTTGCACATGTCATTATAATACTTTACTTTGTCTTCTCGAGAGGCCCTTTGAAATCTTCTGTTCAGTTATTTTACTTAATCAATTCTTCTTTTTGTTTAGCTGCTCGATGCTCAAGAGGAAGTTTCAGAGTCTCCTCTGACATCCATCTTGGTCTTTTCTTTCTTTCCTGTCTTTTCAATGATCCCTTGCTTTCTTCATGGATGAGGTCCTTGATGTCATTCCACAACTCATCTGGACTTTGGTCACTATTGTTCAATGTGACAAATCTATTCTCGAGATGGCCTCTAAATTCAGGTGGGATATGATATACTCAAGGTCACATTTTGGCTCTCATGCACTTGCTCTGATTTTCTTCGGTTTCAGCTTCAACTTGCATATGAGCAATTGATGGTCTGTTCCATAGTTGGCCCCTGGCCATGTTCTGACTGATGCTATTGAGCTTTTCCATCATCTCTTTCCACAGATGTAGTCAATTTGATTTCTGTGTGTTCAGTCTGGTGAGGTTCATGTGTATAGTCGCTGTTAATGTTGGTGAAAGAAGGTATTTGCAATGAATAAGTTTTTGGTCTTGCAAAATTCTATCGTTTGATGTCCGGCATTGTTTCTATCACCAGGGCCATATTTTCCAACTACTGATACTTCTTCTTTGTTTCCAACTTTCACATTCCAATCACCAGTAATTATCAATGCATCTTGATTGCATGTTCAATCAATTTTAGACTGCAGCAGCTGATAAAAATCTTCTATTTCTTCATCTTTGGCCCTAGTGATTGGTGCATAAATTTGAATAATAGTCTTATTAACTGGCCTTCCTTGAAGGCGTATGGTTATTATCCTATCACTGATAGCATTGTACTTCAGGATAGATCTTGAAATGTTCTTTTTGACAATGAATGCAACAACATTCCTCTTCGAGTTGTCATTCCAAGCATAGTAGACTTTATGATTGTCTGATTCAAAATGGCCAATACCAGTCCATTTCAGCTCACTAATGCCTAGGATATCGATATTTATGCATTCCATTTCATTTTTTGACAATTTCCAATTTTCCTAGATTCATACTTTGTACATTGCAGGTTCTGATTATTAGTGGATGTTTGCAGCTGTTCCTTCTCATTTTGAGTCCTGCCACATCAGCAAATGAAGGTCCCAAAAGCTTGACTCCATCCACATCATTAAGGTTGACTCTACTTTGACGAGGCAGGTCTTCTCCAGTCATCTTTTGAGTGCCTTCCAACCTGCGGGGTTAATCTTCCACCACTATATCAGACAATGTTCCACCGCTATTCATCAGGTTTTCACTGGCTAATGCTTTTCAGAAGTAGACTGACGGGTCCTTCTTCCTAGTCTGTCTTAGTCTGGAAGCTCAGCTGAAACCTGTCCTCCATGGGTGACCCTACTGGTATCTGAATACCAGTGGCATAGCTTCCAATATCACAGCAACACTAATCCCCTACAGTATGACAAACTGACAGACACGTGGGGGCCATAACTGGATACCCATCTGCAAAAAGAAAAAATGAAACAAGGCCCATGCCTCACTCCATGCACAAAAACGAACTCAAAATGGATCAAAGACCTAAATATAAAATCTAAAACGATAAAAATCATAGAAGAAAAAATAGGGACAGTGTTAGGAGCTCTAATACATAGCATAAACAGTATACAATACATTATAAAGAATGTAGAAGAAAAACTAGATAACTGGGAGCTCCTAAAAATCAAACACGCTCTTCCAAAGACTTCACCAAAAGAGTAAAAAGATTACCTACAGACTGGGAAAGCCTTTAAAAGTTTTTAGCTATGACATTTCTGATCAGCGCCTGATCTCTAAAATCTACATGATACTGCAAAAACTCAACTGCAAAAAGACAAATAACCCAATGGAAAAATGGGAAAAAGATAGACATTCAGGTAGCTAACAGATATATGAGGAAATGCTCATGATCATTAGCCGTTAGAGAAATGCAGATCAAAACTACAATGAGCTTTCATCTCACTCCAACAAGGCTGGCATTAATCCAAAAAACAGAAAATAATAACTGTTGGAGAGGCTGTGGAGAGATTGGAACACTTATACACTGCTCGAGGGAATGTCAAATGGTACAATCAGTTTGGAAATCAATTTGGTACTTCCTTAAAAAGCTAGAAATAGAACTACCATCCAATCCAGCAATCCCACTCCTTGGAGTATATCCTAGAGAAATAAGAGCCTTTACAGGAACAGATATATGCACACCCATATTTATTGCATCAAAATTAAAACTGTTTAGTTAACCATCCATGATTTTACGAAAACTAGCTAACTGTAACATGACTCAGTACAGATTATGAAATATGAATAAAAAAAAAAAAACCATTGCTGTTGAGTGGATTCCAGCTCATAGCGACTCTATAGGACAGAATAGAACCGCCCCATAGAGTTTCCAAGGAGCGTGCCTGGTGGATTTGAACTGCCGACCTTTCGGTTAGCAGGCGTAGCACTTAACTAGTATGCTACCAGGGTTTTCAAATATGATATAATAAAGCTAAAACATAATAACAAAATGAACATATCTCACAAAATTTAAAAACCATAGAGAAAACAGCACTTTTTCACTTATTTATTATATAATATAATTAATTATGATATTTAATAGCCTTTTAACCCCAAAACCCACTGCCGTCGAGTCGCTTTTAGATGTATTTTAATACATTTAATACAATGTAAGGTAGGAATTTCAAAGTAATAGTGTGCTGACTATGTAGATCCTAAAATGGCTCTACTATTTTCTACTCACTTAGTAAGTCTATGAAGTTAGTCCTTGTTATGTGTGCTTTCTCTAATGCTCTTTAACATATGTCAAAGTGCATACAGTTGCATAAGTCACTTATAAAGTGAAATTAGAAACAGAAAATTTCTGAATTTATAAATAGACACAAAAATATGCGAAGTATGTAGTAAACCACTTGTTTAAGATAGCTATGCACCTACATGGTATAATAAGGAAAATATGTAGGTAAATCTCTGTAAAGTGGCCTTGAGACATTAAGTAAATCGTAAACAATCCTCTAAATCTCTAAACTTAAGAAAACGCTACATACTCTAATCTCTGATGTTAGAGAAAAAACTTTAACACACAATCTTTGTTAGACGTTGCATCACTTGGCCCTTATCATGTGAAGCCCGGGTGAGAAAACCACATATAAAACCTGGACTTGAGACCACTCAATGAGAGAAGGCAGCGCCTGACTTTACCCAAATCCAACGTGTAGGGACACTAGCAAAGATGACCTACACTGAGCATGAGCTGTGGTCAAGCCTTCCTCCCAAGTACACTCTTTAAAGGTAAAAGCCTAAAGTATAACTATTTGAACTGTAACTATTTGACTGATCTTACACTGTCATGATTCTCCAGTCCTAAATGAATGCCTTGTGGTCTTACCTGTGTGCCTTGCCATGACTACCTTGTGATAAACTAAATGAGTTTATGCCAGTAAGCATGGGCATTTCTTTACTTAAATTAAAAATTAAACCCCACAGGGCTGTTCACTTTATTATATCACTTATCTCTTCCTTTTCATTCCAGGACAATAGAGTCTACTGAATTACTATTTATCATCTGAATCACTTCAATTTTCTATGAATAGCTCTTCCTGACTTCAATTGTCCCTCCTCTTTAAATTAATCCCCTTGTCGACCAGCACAATCCACCATCCAGCATTGATCTTGTTCTTCTCTCTCAGTGACTTCCAACGCTTGGAGAGTAAAATGCAATCACTTACATGTGATTCAAACAGACAGTAAAACACCCCCGAGATACGGCCCTGGCTAACCATTCTTCCTATACTCATCTTTCTTAATTCAAACCATTGACTTCACTTCTCCTTCTCCAGGCATAAGCACTTTACTTACTTTTTTTTTCCTCAATAATTTCTTTTATTTTTGTTATTGTGAATATATACAGCAGAACATACACCAATCCAATAATTTCTAAGCATACAATTCAGTGACTTTGATTGCATGCTTCAAGTTATGCAACCATTCTAACCCTCTTTTTCTGAGTTGTTTCTGCCACATTCATGTAAAGCCAAATAAAACCTGTTGCTGTTGAATTGATTTAATTCCGACTCATAGAGATCCTATAGGACAGGGTAGAACTCCTGCATAGGGTTTCCAAAGGCTGTAATCTTTATGGAAGCAGACTGCCGTGCCACATCTTTCTTCCTCACAGTGCCTGGAGAATTTAAACCACCGTCTTTTCAGTTAGCAGCCCAGTGCTTGGCCACTACCCCAGGAGGGCTGCCTGTTTCCTAAGGTTCCTATCTAAACTTTCGAATTGCTATTGTCAATTTGGTCTCATATGCATAAATCTTGAAAGAGCACAATGCTCAAGACAGACATTCTTTACTAGTTAAGCTAAACTATTATTTAGTTTTAAGAACACTCAGTGTATTTTTTTTTTTTTTTTTACTTCTTCTGTCCTGTAGGGTCACTATGAGTTGGAATCAACTCAACAGCAATGGGTTTGGTTTTAGTTTTTTATATGTTAGGTTAAGGAGCCCTAGTGGTGCAAGCAGTTTTATGTCAACCCACCCAGTGGCACTTCAGAAGAAAGGCCTGGCAATCTGCTCCTGTAAAGACTGTTGTTTTTGTCGTGTGCTATTATTGGGTGGATTCTGACTCATAGTAACCCTACAGGACAGAGTAGAGCTGTCCCATAGGTTTCCTAGGCTAAAATCTTTTTTTTTTTTTTAAATTACACTTCAGGCGAAAGTTCACAGAGCAAACAAGTTTCTCATTAAGCAATTAATACACATATTGTTTTGTGACATTGGTTGTCAACTTCATGACATGTCAACACTCTTCCCTTCTTGACCTTAGGTTCCCCATTACCAGCATTTTTGTCTCCTCCTGCCTTCTTGTCCTTGCCCCTGGGCTGGCGTGCCCATTTAGTCATGTTTTGTTTTATGGACCTGTCTAATCTTTGGCTGAAGGGTGAACCTCAGGAATGACTTCATTAATGTGCTATAAGGGTGTCCAAGGGTCACATTCTCGGGGTTTTTCCAGTCTCTGCCATACAAGTAAGCCTGATTTTTTTTTTTTTAGTTAGAAGTTCATTCTAAATTTTTGTGTAGCTCTGTCTGGGACTCTCTGTTGTGATCCCTGTCAGGGCAGTTGGTGGTGGTAGCCAGGTACCGTCTAGTTGTGCTCGACTCAGTCTGGTGGAGACTGTGGTACTTGTGGTCTATTTGTCCTTTGGACTAATCTTTTCCTTGTGTCTTTGGTTTTCTTCTTTCTCCTTTGCTCCAGATGGGGCCAGACCAGTGTAGTACCTTAGATGGCCGCTTGGAAGCTTTTAAGGCCCCAGATGCTATTCACCAAAGTAGAATGTAGAACATTTTCTTTATGACCTATGTTATGCCAATTGAGCTAGATGTTCCCCGAGACCATGGTCCCCAGAGCCCTCAGCCCAGCAATTTGGTCTTCAGGGGATATTTTTGGTTTAAAGTTAAAGGTTGAAAGATTATCTCAGGGCAGTAATTTCAAGGGTTCATACCTTTTCATCATGTTGAACTTCTTATAGTTGCCTAAACAATCAATGTTTTTTGTTTCCTTTGGGTTTTGCCTGTTGTGTTTTCTTTACTGGAGATTTTTCACATCTCTCACCTCTACCCTGAAATGTGGTGACTCTTTGTCATTTAGGTATTAACATACAAATAATTTATCCTGAGGACCAAGATAAATTAGGTGACGATTTTATCAATCTTTACCTAATCCTTTAACTGAACTCTTCTCTCTCTAGCCATAATATTCTAAGATTGTTCACTCTGTATGTTATACTCAGCTCTCCTTCTCTGAGCTTCTTCACACTGCTTTCCTCTGCAATTTCATAGCTTATTCTTCCATGGTTCAGCTCTTATGTATTCTCCAAAGTCTAATCCCTGCTGCCTTCAAACATCTTATTTGTGATAAGGAACCCCACCGATATACCCCACTGTAAGAATTCTCTTCTCAGTACACCCAGCATAGGTTACCTGTTTTACTTTCTCAACATTTGCCGTATACTGCTTTGAAACATCACCTATGCCGTTAGCATGCATGATTATTCATTACTGATATCAAGATATATTGCATGTTCTTTGAAGGCAAAAATTATACACATACACAGCAGCATCTAACAAAATGTTCTATTTACCTATTAGAGGCTTGATAAAAATAAAGCAATTAGTTGAATGAGTAAATACATATACGACAGAATAAATTAGTGATTTTGTTGAACGACTAACAACTACCAATGGGAAGTAGTTGTTTTATATCAGCCAAGAAAACAAAACAGATTGTAAGAATTCAGAAGAGAAACCAGTAGTGGTAGCTTGCTGTGAATTCCTGATCAAAATAAAATTGACTTTGGTGGGAATCCTAGCAGAGAAAAAAGTTTGTATTCAACAGATCAATGTTCTGTGCCTCTCTCCACATTCTCTGTTTGCACATTGTTTGGGTGAGTTTAGAGTCCTTTTAGTTTCAAAAATTGAAGGAATTAACATAATACAACATCTGCTGATAAATTATTGTCTGTTTTGCCAGTGTTTTAACTTCAGAACACAATATTGTGGTAATTGCCACCTGTCTTTGTATTTTTCAGTCAGTAGAATACTGCTGTAACCTTTAGCCTTTCTGTTTTGGAAAATGGTAAATAGTATACTGCTGTGTTAAACAAACCAAACAAAGAAATTAACATAGCAAGTAATTAGCATCTTCTTGGCAAGATGGAGCATAGTAAATTAGACACTGTGATTAAATATGCTAACGAATATCATTTCTTTTAGGGTTAACACTTAAAAATATTTTGTTTTGAGAAATAATCAGAGAAAAAATACAGAGATTTGGGAGAGAAATCACGAATGTCTGTTGTAGCAATCCTGCTATTCCACAATAAGGTTGTATTTCCACATGATTTCAAAACAAATAAGGAAATTGGTAAGAAACAGAAAGCAAAAATGAAATCATAAAAAAAGGTAGAAGAGCTCAAAAGGTTTTGGTTTCTGGAATTTGGGGGGTTTTGGATTTGTTTTGTCTTATCTTCATTGCAGAAAAAATAGTTGACTGCCTGAATTGTTCTTCATGTTACTGGTTTTGTTGATAATATCACTATAATCTTTAGATTCTTACTGCAACCTTTGACTACTATGTAAAACAATGAAGGGGAATGATAAATAGTTGTCTACCAAACATTCTTGGAGTCCCAGGGTGGTGCAAACAGTGAACACACTCAGTTAACTGAGAGGTTGGAGGTTCAAGGCCACCCAGAATCACCTCGAAAGAAAGGTCTAGTGGTCTACTTCCAAAATTTGTCTTTGGAAATCCTATGGAGCTCAGTTCTACTCTGACACACATAGGGTCACTAAAAGTCAGTGTCAACTTGACAGTAACTGTTACCAAACTTTCTTGCTTATTCCATTCACAGCTATTGTTGTTGCTGGGAAATGTTTTGTTAGCCAGCAGCCACATTTCCCATCTCCCCTGCACCTAGATGGGAGCATGTGGCTAGCTCTTGTCAATGTAATGTGAGATATACCGATGTGTTTCACTTCTGGATTAAGTTGGTTAACAAAATGCAGTATGCCTTCCCTATGCTTTTTTACATTCCCCAGCTAATTACTGAATACAGAAGATTCCAAGGCCTGAGAGGTAATGAGAGATGGTGGAGCCATAAGACGGACAGAATCTGTTGTATTAGTTGTTAGTTACCTTCTGGTAAATTTCAACTCATGGCAACCCCATGAAAACAGGGTCAAGCCTTCCTCCCACCTTCAAATTATCTAGTGGAGAAGGCTGCCCATTGACAGAAACATCTGCACAGGAATTACGTGAAAAAGAAAGAAATGTCTATAATGCAAGATATTGAAATGTGGAGGTGTATTTGCTACAATAACTAGAATTATACTGTGGTCATTAACACTACTCTTGAGATGCTGATGTTTCTCCCTGCTATTTTTTTTTTATTTACAATTAGATTATTTTCTTCCTAATTTTGATTCCATACTATAAAGAAATCTTGCCAACCACAGTTCTATAATTAAAATTATTTTGCATAATTTTTCAATCATCCCTCTATTCATTTAAAAAATATGCATAGAGTGATTTTAGTGACAAAGTGCTAGCAATGCAGGGGTAAATAATTTAGGCAGTGCCTCTATTCTAAGCCTAACAGGGGAAACAACATTATCCATCTAATCACTTCATTGGAATTATGGTATGTGTTAAAAAGGAAAAAAGAATACAAGGAGCTATGAAAGGGTAAAATCAATGCTCTACCCTCGTATGAGATGAGGGGTGGTTAGAGAAAACTTCTCTAGGAAAGTGACATTTTGCTGTTTAGGAAACGACCAGATAAAGAAGAGTAGTAGAGATGGGAGATCAGAGAGAAAAAACAAAAGAGAATGCCTTGAAGTGTGAAAAATTTTAGTGCTTTAGAATTTTGTGACCATTCCAATATATTCTCTTTGTTGAAGATGTGTGGTGTTCCCATGCCAGAGTCATTGCATGGTCACTAAATTAGTAAACAGCTTAGCTACTCCAATGGGAGAAAGTCAACTTATTGAGCAATTGTTATGTATCCAGACCATTCCTTTGTGGGATAGGGGATGAAAACATATGTAAGAAACAATTTTAACACCTCAAGTGGTACAATCTACCAATAAGCCAATATTAACACTCACGTATCAATGAATATTACAGATATCACAAAATTAAGTTTGACTTCCTATTTATTCCTAGCATTCATTCACAAGCAAGATAAATCGAGTTCTTCCTGGGATTGATATACAGACTCTAAGAGAAAAAAGTTGGCTTCCTCCCATTGGGGTAGCCAAGCTGAAATGCTGCGGTCTTTGATTTACCATTGGTTTATTGCCACGTGGAGAAAGCCTACCTATAAGAAAGAAGGAGGCCAACACACAGAAAGAAGCAAAAAAAAAAAAAAAAGGGGGGGGTGGAAATTGTGCCTAGTCTAACCACTAAATCCTTAAATTCTCCTCCTCTTGCTCCTTCTCTTCTTTTTTCTCTTTCTTCTCCCTCTTGCTCTTCCTCAAGCTGGTTTGAGTTTGCCTTCTGAAAGATTTCAGACTAAAATAATGCCAGGGTATAAGGAGCCCTAGGAATCAGGAAAAGGAGCTTAGATTAGTAGCAATTAGGCATAGAAAGTAAAGTTTGTTGCCACTTGAAAAGAAGTCATACTGAAGAGTAAAATCAGGCCGTTCAAGGAAATGTTCCTCCTATATGAAGTCATCTTAGCAAGCACATTCCAGAAAAACTTTAAAACTTTTAAAACTAGTACAATGGATTTTATAAAAGCTGTTGAAGCATAGCAATGCTTCATAGAAATATTTTGACTTATTAATAGTTACATAAAACTGAATGCATATTTTAATTAAAAGTCAAGTAAAATATAACTGCTGAGGCATTTGTTCCACAAAATATGAGTTACAGTCAAAAGCTTCTTTCATTCTCTTACATTTTTTTAATGACC
Source organism: Loxodonta africana (assembly GCF_030014295.1). Taxonomy (NCBI): domain Eukaryota; kingdom Metazoa; phylum Chordata; class Mammalia; order Proboscidea; family Elephantidae; genus Loxodonta; species Loxodonta africana. Next base: position 178,990,657 of record NC_087343.1, on the reverse strand, counting down.
TACATATTGTAAACCAAAAATACATTCCTCTTAGAACTTAAGCCTATTAGACAATAGTTTTGACCAATTTGTGTGGCATTTTAGAGCTAACTTTTAATTATGACTCAAGCAGCAGTCGTGAAAGATTGAAGGCTAATGTACAGAGCTTTAGGCCATACCATAATAGTTCCTACAGAAAAAGCCAAACTTTGCTCAAATTAAAAATCATAGTGACTAAAATTTCACACAAATTCAAACATAAGAAGGCAAAATTAGAACACTAATACCTTGAATGTGGGTGATGTCAAGCATTCTTTCATGGTACAACTGCAAGTATTGATATAAAGAATAGGGAAATGAGTTTTCCTAGCTGACTGAGCCTCCTTTCCTACATAATGAGTATTAATTTAAATAGTTTTCAGTACACTTTTTGCTAAAGCTCTTTTGGATATAATTCAGATCAACATCACTCATTCAGAAATTAGATCTGTTATGTGTCAAAGATATTCTAATGAGAGATTATAGGCTCTCCTACTCAGAATACCTCACCCAGTGGTGAATTTTACTGCTTGACTTGATGGCAGTGGGTTTTTTGGTTTATCTCACCAGCCAGTGGTGAGTCAAGAGATACCTGATAAAATGCTCTGCTTTAGGAAGCCTGGTTAATTCCACCTATCGGTTTTGCCAACAAATGATTTCTAGACTCTTTTCCCAAATTTTGGCTTCAGATCCAGTTTTATTTATTTATTTTTTCCTAGCCTCTGCCCAGCTTCTTTGGCCTTATCTTGTAGCATAAACTTTGCTTTCTAGGTCCAGACACACTCATGAAGCAGCCTTTGGATTTTCTTTCATCGACATTGGACACCATTTCCTATCCCTGGCTCATGGAAGTTTAACCCAGACCCACATTTTTGAAGAAGGAAAGTTTGAGCAATTCGAGATGACTCCTTTTTCCCTGTGTTGACCATAATAGAGACAGAAACCAAACCAGAACTGGTCTAGGTAAAAAGAAGCATTGGTGACTTGCATAATCTAAAAGTGTAAGGGCAGGCAGAGCAATATTCCAGCGAGATTAGATTCAGGATATCAAACAATGCCACCAGAATGCATTTTTTCTCTGTTTTTTGGCTTTTCTTTCCTCTGTTTTGAACTCATTCGGCCAGTTTACTTCCACATGGAACACCCCAGTAGTGTCAGGCTTATACATGATCCTCTCAGCAGTAAGTCACAGGAGAAAGCAGAATTTCACTTTCTCATTGTTCCAGCAAAATCCAAGGATTGATTTCCATTGGACTGGCTGACTTGTTTCGTGCTACTCTCTGGCTAGAAGTGGGAACTTACTGATCGTCAAGGGTTGGGTAATACACTATGCTTGGAGCCGCAGGACTGATAATGAGAAGTGGGTGGTTCCAAAATTTAAGGTCAGATGCATGTTGGGAAGACAGTCAAAATCCAAACAAAAGAGATGCCCTCTATATACCCACTTTGTAATGTCAGGCACATTTAACTTTCCCTATGGTCAAAGTGCTATTTTTTCTCAATATTTCCTATGCTTGACCCCGACTAAAAATGGTAAATATATCTTTGTAGAACTCAGTGTCAGACACAACCTTTTTTCTAACTACAGTCTCTATGGACTTGTGGTGATTAATCAAGATCTAAATGTATCTCGGAAGGGTAACAATGATTGTGCCGCCAATTCCAAGAGAAGCATATCTAGTTTAAACAGCCCAAATAATCCCAGTCCTGTTTTCCAAATTCAAACTGCCTATCCATCAATAGTGAGCTGAAGCCAAACTACTCCTGGGGCACTAAAGGCAGGAAAGGAATTGGTTTTGTTGGGTTTCCATTAACATTAATTACCTAGCATTCTTTAATGTGGCTTAAATGCTTCTTGACAAGGAGATGATCAACTTGTGGTAAAAAGCCATTCATTTCCATCTGTAATTAAGTTTGTCTTGTCCTGACTAAATCTAGACTGGTTAGGACAATCATAGTATTTGAAAATGTGTCACCTGACTTTAAGGGACAGATGTTGATATAAAATGATTGTTTTTTTAAATTATTTTTTTCAGAAGAAAATTAGATAAACTCCAGGGGTATCTTGAGAGCACAGGTTAGATTCTAACTGAATGACATGGGGAGATAATAAAGACAATGATAGGAGAGGACTACTATTATATGATATTAAGGGAACTAGTAGGTACGGAACTTATGTGCTTCATAAGAACAGTGACCTTGTCTTTTTTACCCATAGCTGTACCATCAGGACTTACGATGACAAGATCGGGCACAAAATAGACACTCAAAAATGTTATCGAACTAATAGCTTAACATAGAAAATCAAATCCAAATACAGATCTGAAGCAACCTTAAATCAGGCAAAAAATTAACTGCATCTCAATCTCACCTACAAGGAGGAAAAAGTAAATTAAAGCAATCACATAGCTAGAAGATCAATGAATTGAACATAGGTGTGTCTAGTTCCAAGGTCCACTGTATTTTTTCATTTGCCTTGCTAGCACAGCAGAAGATTCTATGCATGAGGACTCTGGATATATTAATAGATTGCCAGGGTTGCAATCCAGTATTCTCTATTCACTAATGGTGCGATTTGGGGGGAAACTTCATAACCTGTATATGTTTCAATTTCAACATCTGGAAACTAGAGGTTTTATGACAATTAAATATTTTTGAAGTGTTAAGAAGAGTGTCCAACCTGTGGAAATTTCTACATACTTTTTTGTTAAATGAACTCCAAAAACAACTGCATTTTTAGGTCTCACCTCAATCCCCCAACCCCCATAAAACTAACGGGGTTTTAAACAGGGGTCTATTTTGTCAAAATGTGTAGTTTTTTAAATTCTCACCCCGTGTGTATTTTATTAGATCTTACTCTAAATCAGGAGTGCCTGAGTGGTGCAAGTGGTTAAGGCACTCAGCAGCTAACAAAGAAGGTGGCAGTTCAAGTCCACCCAGACTCTCCTTAGAAGAAAGACTTCAGGATCTACTTCAGAAAAATTTGCCGTTGAAAACACCATAGAGCACAGTTTTACTCTGAGACACAGGGGGCCACATGAACTCCAATTGACTGTATGGTGACTGGTTTACTGTAAATCAATACCAAAGCCTGAAATATAAAAAAAGACTTCATGATCTCCAGTCTTGTCCATAATATGATGAAAGTGTCACAGGGCTATAATACACATGGATACCTCTGGTAATGGATTCCTGCTTCTGATGATAAATTATTTCAGTCATCTAAGAGCTCCCTGGGGCTGTTCTCTACCCTTTGCACACTCTTAATTCCAATATAAAACTTCACTACTTTTCTTTGATATTGGTGATTTCCTAGGTGTAAAAGAATTTCCTGAAAGTTTGGTGTAGCCATATTATTTGCACAAATATTTTTTGGTTTTACAAAGAGTTTAAAACTAAATACTAGAAGTTCTTGTATTTAGAATTTCCTTATCACCAAAATGTTCTCATTAGTCAATTTATCTATCCTTCTGCTCTGATGCATAGCCTCCTCTTGTCCTCAAGACTTCACTCACAAGTCAACACCCATCTTTCATATACAGAGCAATTTAGATCTATATCCCTTAATTGACTTTGAATCTCATGCTTCATCTCTACAGAGGGTTTGTCTTTCCTTTAACCCTTCCCACTAATATCTATAAATGAAAGAGATTTAATTTGCCAGTGATTTGAATTATGCTACCTATCTTACACCTGAAACACACACACACACACACATACACACTCACTCACCTTGCATGGAAGTTTCAATTTTAAATGAACTTGTTCCACTATTTCGGAAATGTATGTTTGTGAAGGGAAGGAAGGAGATATTTCTTCCATCATCCTACACTGAGATGTAGGGGAAAAAGTTATCTGCTTTCTTATATGCCAGCAGTTCTAGCATTATAAGAAGTCTCACAGGTTTGTTTACTAATATGGTAGCCACTAGCCACATGTCACCACTTAATGTATTTTAATTAAATAAAATTAAAAATTAAATTGTTTAGTCACACGAGACATGTTTCATGTGGCCAATAACTACATGTGGCTAGGGGCTACTGTTTTGGACAGTGTAGATTATAAGACATTTCCATCATTGCACAAAGTTTTATTAGATAGTCTTCAAAAGGAGCCAATTTTGGAATTTACCAATAGATGTTTTGAGGGGTGACTTCTTGCCTTGGGTTTTGTGTTATACCTTGCACGTGAGTATTACACTATAAAAATGTGGATTTTATTGTATCACTTGTTCTACAAATATTCTTATTCAAGGTATTATAGGGAAATAGAACAGTTATCCAAATAATGGACACAGGGGGACAATTTGGTTTGGAATATTCTGGAAAAAAACAACAACAAAGAAACATGTTTCTTCCTACCCTGCAATCATATGTGTGATCATATTATTTTGTGTAGTTTCCGTTGAATGGTAATTTTCAAAACTGCAGATTGTGACTTATGAGTGGATTATGAAATCAGTTTATTAAGTAAAGATTAATATCTTTTAAGAAAATAAATTAGGATTAGATCAAAGAAAAATAAAGAGTATATCATATTAAACTTCTGTTTTAGTTTTACAACATTGAGTCATGATGTAAAATGATTACTTACTCTAGGTCATATTTAAAAAATGCTTAAATCAATTATAGAAAAATCTAGCAGTTGGCATTTCTACAAGTGTTAATGTAACATTTTTATTTTTCAGCTTTCAGAGAAGATTCAGTGTGTATAATTGTAAGGAAATAGGCTTTTAGAGCTATTTGTTTATACTACTAATTTAGGCATCTGCAAGTTACTTGTGCAAACTAGTGTGAGAAAGTTGCGTAATAATTCTTTCCAAAGTTGTTTTTTTGAAAATGACAAATTATGACCATGAGAAGCCTGAATATTATTGGATTTCTCTCTGACCTTAACTTCTGTGCTCCTACTGCACCCTAAACCTTTGTCTATCACTTCGCTTATTACACCCTTTTGAGATCTACTGTTTGTATTTCTAGCTATGTCTTCTGTCTGTCCCCCTCTCTCTCTGCCCCTCTGCCCTGCCTCCATATCCTTGAGGGAATCAGAGAATGTGTTCACTTTCACATTCCCACTGCCAAGATAAGTATCAGATACTAAACCCAATTTGACATTAGGAAATTCTGAAACTCATCTCAGAATTATAGTTGAGGTCATCTGTCTTTTTTTTTTTTTTTTTTCTGTTTTTGAGGGGCAAGAAGCAGAAGTTGGCTACCCATCTTAGTCACATACAAGGATAAAATTCAAAATACCTATTTAACAACTGGCATAGCATGCACTCAGACAAATCAGAATACATATCCTGATAGACCAGAGAGTAGCTATGAAAATATAGGCTTGAATATGCTGCTTCAAACCTGCTGAGTATCTGCCACGGTGTATGAATGGGAGAGCTGACCCAATTAACCTAAGACAGACTCCAGCCAAATAAATTATCTCATGGTCGTTACAGTGAGTCTTAAGAAAACTTTCTTTTGTGGGGTAGGGAAGCAACAAGACAGTACAATTTTTTAAAATCAATTTTCTTGAAGTTTAAAAAGTGAAATAAACCATATTCATTATATATATATATATATATATATATATATACAATATATACCAATAACCCAAGGATGGGCAAATATTTTTCTGTAAAGAACCAGATAGTGAATATTTAGATTTTGTGGTCCATATGGTCTTTGTCACAGCTATTCAACACTGCCACTGGAAATACATAAATATCATTGCTGGTGTCTCACATGGAAGTTTGGTGTTTTTACCAGTATGTCTTTCTCCTCTCTGGAACTCTTTGAATTCCAAATTTTTGCTTCCCCAGATCTATGAAATTGCTAGAAACTGTCATTCAGCAGTTGCCTTTTCTTTGTTTTCTAAGTCTCCCCAGCCTAGGAGTTGGCGAATGCCTCAAAGACAAAAGCGGTACAGAATTTTGAGCTCGTTTCTCTTTGTTTCTCTTTGTTACTTTGGTCCCTCAAGTCCTGGCTACCTTGATTGTTTTTTGGTGCCTTTAAAGAGTTGTTTTGTTTTGTCTTTTATATTATATTTGGCAATTCTTGGCATGGGAGTTGAAAAATAGAAGCTCCTTTAAAAGGTCTTTTAATCTTCTTTCTTGTCGTCTTTGCTCAATTATAAACTAGTAAAAGTATGAAATGTTTTTTTAATAACCCAAGACTACCAGCAAAAATATTTCCCCCCACCCTGAATAAACTGGCATATTAAAATTATATCAGCCATTGCTAGACATACAGAAGTTCAACACATGATCAAAATCATTTTTGCTGATAATCATTGATAAAATAATGTGCTGATAACTTTTAGATTTTGAGAGAATTTTGACAGAATTTAATTATATAAGGTTGATAAATTCTATTTCTAAGTACAATAATTTAAAAATAGGGGGATTTTATCATTAACTATGGTATCGTAAATACTTAGGACTGAGTCCCAGTACATCCATCACTAGGTGTAATTTAGTGATTTCCTCTGTGAAATGAAGGCAGTATTAACACATACTTCATATTATTACTGTGAGATCAACATAAAACCGAAAAAACAAATCCACAGTTGTCGAGCCGATTCCAACTCATAGCAGCCTTATAAGACATAGGGTTTCCAAGACTATAAATCTTCACAGAAGCAGACTGCCACATTTTTCCCCCACAGAGAAGCTGATGGGTTCCAATTGCTGACCTACGAGCACTTAACCACTGTACTACCAGGGCGTGCTTCAAGACCAACATAGTAAGTCTTATTCTATTTAAAGTATTCTCTGCTTTATTACATCAATTTTGTTTTTTCACAGAACTCACTATCTGAATATTTCTTGTTTATTTGCCTGACTTTCATGTGTAAGAGACATTTTTATTTCATTTCCCACTGTATTTCCTAGCTAGCATTATAGCTGTTTATTAATTAATTAAATAAACTATCATTATTGTTTTTATTATTATTATTGAAGGGAAAACACAGAAGTAGTACAGGAGAGACAATCATTCTCCAATTTATCAATGTAGGAATATTACCATCTCTCTAAGTCCCTCTTTTTATTAAACATTCACAAAAGAATTGTTTCTTAACATGACTTCATGTTCTAGTAAGTAGCTCTTTAGGATTTCATCTCATTACTCCTGTAAAAGCTATAGAAGGACAGTGTCGTAAAGGCTGATCTATTTTCTTCCTTTCACAATATTAATCTCATGTTCTTCACCAATTAGATCTATCTGATAAGGATTTGAGGAAACATTATATCCCGTCCTCTTTCTCAGAAATCTGCGAGAGCTATCAGGATTCTGTCATCTCTCCTCTCCTATTGGCACGTGACCTGCAGCTTAGCTTTTCGCAGCAGAAGTGTCACTAAGTAGCTCTTAAATGACACTTCAGAGACACTAAGATGTACCAGAATTTAAAATTTCTTACTGTTATCTAACTCTTGGTGTTGAAGTCCAGAGTTTTTCTTTCTTGCTCTTGTTCTCCTTTTCACTCTTGCTCTATTTTCTCTCTCTCTCTTTCTGTAGACTCAGTGGTTATCCAGTTAAGTAATGAAGTCATGCTCCGTACCTCAAAGCAACAGAAGGGGTCTCCATGTTACTTACACCTTGTTCTTCTTCCCCCAAGCCCCTAAATCTTAAGTAAAAAAGTATCAGCTAAGTTCTTTATTTTCAAGCAACCCAAACTAATTCCGCTCAATTAAGGAAAATAAATTTACTGGAAGGATATGAAGTGCTCCACAAATCAAATAAAAATGAACAGAGCCAGTTTCCCAACTGGATGGGAAAGTTCTTGAATCTGGGAAGCCAGGACTAATGGAAAGTCCCAGCTATTTTTAGTTTTTTGTGTTTCTCCTCCAAGCTCACATTCTGGAAAGAGAGCATTATTTGTCCTAGTACATATCAAATATTCATCTTCTGAGAGAATTACAAGCTCTTTGACTGACAGTCCCATCAAGATTCTATCTAACAAGAAACCTATGTTTCCTAAATAAAATCAGAGTTTTCTTACAAGAAGAAGGAGGAATAGAAGCTGGGGAAAACAGTAGATGTGCACTACTACACTTTAGATTTAGTTACTTAACACAGGTCATTAACAAATTTGGGTCACATCATGTTGGACACATCAAAATGTGACATTTCCCATAATAAAAAAAAAAGTATATAGGTTGAATGGATTTAAAATAACTTTGGGTTTTCATGACTTCAGGTTTTCTATAAGCCAAACCTAAAATTTTTGGAATAAGTGTGGGGGAATAAAAAAAAAAAGATTACAAAAAGTTTTTTTTTTTCAATACAACTAATTTATCATATATATCTACAAGGGGTTAGGGAATTTTAAAAACAGCCATTTTCATTATTCCTGAGAGTCATATAATAAGAAATCAAAATATATGAAGATTATCATTTGTGAAAAGGAAGATAGGAGACCCAACAGTTTTTTTGTAGTTTTATAGTGGAAATTGTTATGATGGCAGTGCCATCTATTTTAAATACTTCAACTATGTTCCTCATTTCAGAAAAATAAACATAGCGTCCATATTTTTCCAAAAGCACTTAAATTGGAGAATGCTTCACTCCAACATGTTAGACAGCCTATCTCTGCCTTGACCTAATAACAACCAGATGTGAGACTGTCAACTGATCTGAAATGTTTTAAGTTACTGTTTGCCATTTCCAAATAACTGGAGTATCAAGGTTTAGTTGCCATGTTATTGTAGCTTAATTTTTTTTTTTCTTCTAATTCAGTTATCTGGGGAGTGACATGAGCTAAGCTGAGAGATACAAAGATAAAATATCTCTTTCTCCACAAGGAGCTTATACACATTACTGGAAAATAACAATATAATGTAAGATAGCACTGGGTTTTTTTTTTTTTTTATATTCTAAGGGTATATAGAAGTTATGAAGATTGTATACATATAATTTTCAATGGGAACATAGAGGAAAGAGTATAAAGTCCTCTGAGGCAGAAAAAGGAACAATTTTGAAAACAGATTGGACTGGGGCTTGGTCAGCATGTAATCAACATAAATATTTTTGTCTATATAATAAAGATTCAAAGTGATTATTTACACTGAAAAGTTAAAATGCACAACTGTCCAGTTTTTGAATAATTAATCAGATCTTCAATTTGCATAGGACGTACTGAAGAAAACAATGTTAAAAGAACTGGTCAATTAAAGGATGGCTTGACGGTTAATTTTACCTGTCTACTTGGCTAGGAAATGGTTTCCAGTGGTTTGGCTAAACACTAGATTAGTAGCTATTCTTCAGAATAATCTAATGTTATTGTTGTTGTTACTGGCTGTCAAGTTGATTCTGCCTCGTGGAGACCCCATGTGTGCAGAGTAGAACTACTTCATAGGGTTTACAAAGCCGTGACCTTTCAGAAGCAGATCTCCATGCCTGTCTTCTGAGGTACCTCTAAAAACCTCTAGGTGGGCTCAATTCACCAAACTTTTATCTAGAGGTCCAGCACTAATCGTTTTTGCCACTCAGGGACTCCTCTCCATTGGGAAAGCAGAACTAAATCTTCTCTGTCTTCCTCTTATTAAGTCTTCAGATAGTGGTTACAGTATGCCTCCTCCTAAGTCTAGGGCAGGCCCCCTCTATGACCCTCTCACATCGCCTTGCTTCATAGGATTCTCATAGTATGCAACTAGATATTTACTTGCCTGATGATACATTGTAAAGACAAATACAAATTGAAATCTAATGTAATGTCATGCAATTATCTTTCATAATGTAATCTAATACAATGTAATCAATCAATCAGTTGACAAGAGCGTTTTCTTAGGGTGTGCTCTGCTTCCAGACTGTAAGTAGATATTTTGGGAGAACTCGCCTTCTCCCTCCGCTATGCGTTTTCCATCATCTGACCTATGGATCCTAGGATGCAAGCCTGCAGAAGTCTCCAACCTACCCTAAAGATTATGGATTTACCAACTCCCACAATCATGTGAGCCAATCCCTTGAAATGAATCTCTTTCTCTCACAGCTATATACATATATATATATATACATATATATATATATATCACAGATTCTATGTCTCTAGAGAACCCTAAGACAGATGGTAAGTGTTGGATAAAATCTTAGGTCTAGAATTTTCGTCAATAAAAATATAAGTTTGAATTTTAGACAAATGATAATTGATTTAGTATAAGCATGTCTCATGCTTACACTAGTTCATTATTTATTTGAAATGGACTGCATGAGTAAAAACAACTGCAAACAAATTACCATTATTTTTGTCTCACCTAATCATCCTTAACTGAGATTCTCTTAAAAGTATGGAAAGATGGAAAACATATTGTTTTCATATGCCAAGATTTCTGCTCAATATCTGCTCAGAGAGGCCCATAATTACAGTTTCCATTTATGTAAAGCAGTTCGCTTCTGCTCTTTTATGTTTAATCTTCAGTGACCACATACAAAAATTTAAGGGTCATTATTTTATCTTAATACTTTGAAAAGTGGGAGGCAAAATGAAATTGAATCATCAAACAATTTATTCCAGAACCATGGCATTTTGAATTAGAGAGGAACTCATAAATCACCTTTCTATTAATTCATTCAAAAATATATATCAAGTGCCTACAATATACACAGTTATTCTACTTGCTGTATATACAACAGTAAACAAAGCAGATAAAAACCTCTGTTCTCTATACACTGTATGATTCCAATTATATGACATTCTTGAAAAGGCAAAACTATTGGGATGGTGAAACAACCTGTGGTTGTCAGGAATTTGTGGGCTGATATTTTATTGGTGAAATATATGGGTATTTTAGGGAGATGAAACTATTCTGATACTGTAATTATGGATATATAGCATTAAGCATTTGTCAAAACTGACAAAATTTTCAAGCAAAAAAAGTGAATGTCAATGTATGCAAATTAAAAGAAAATCATTACAATATTGAGAATCCTAGAAGGTTTTTTTTTTTTTTTTTTTTTTAGAATGGAATGTAGAATGGAACAAAATAATTTAACAGTATTACAAATACATGAACCAACCTCACTGAAGGAGCTGGGGTAAAAGTGCTGATCTAAACAACTTTGGAAATGATTAGAGACTCTAAGACTAAATACAAAAGAAACCGTACATAAGAACTGTACTGTAGTTGATAACGTTGCTTCTCATGGCATATGAGTTAACAATTATGATGTTATATATGTATGTATATTTTTTTAAAAAAAGACTCCTTCAAAGTGTTAGAAAGCAAAGATGTCACTCCAAGGACCAAGGTGTGCCTGACCCAGGCCATGGTATTTTCAGTTGCCTTATATGCATGTGAAAGCTGGAGAATGAATAAGGCAGACCAAAGGAGAACTGATGCATTTGAATCATAGTGCTGGCAAAGAATATTGAATATACCATGGACTGCCAGAAAAATGAACAAATCTGCCTCAGGAGAACTGCAGCCAAAATGCTTCTTAGAAGGGAAGATGGTGAGACATCATCTTACATACTTTGTACATGTTATCAGGAGGGACCAGTCCATGCAGAAGGACAGAAGTAAAGGGTCAATAAAAAAGAGGAAGACCCTCAGTGATATGGATTGACACACTGGCTGCAACAGTGGGCTCAACCATATCAGTGACTGTGAGGAAGGTACAGGACCAGGAAGTGTTTCATTCTGTTGTACATAGAGTCACTATGAAGTAGAGCTGATTTGAGGGCACATGTAACGTATATATGTATGTGGGAGCTGAACAATTAAGTAAATGGTAACAGACGCTGGGAGGCGTGTTTCTCATTGTTGGACTTGGGGTTTACAGATAAGGAATGAGATGACGCCAGGATAAGCACAGAGTAGTTGATTAGAGTTGGAGACATCATAATGAACTCATATTTAGCTTCATAGAGGTACAGATATCACCTATAGAATTATTTGTAGACAGGTGTATATACACAGGTTGGTACACACACACACATATTACCTTCCTCTGTCAGCTGAGAGGGCTTAGAAACAATGTTATTGCAGTAGCAAAGGGCAAACCTAGATGTCTGGTCTTGCTCTCTGATACTATTTTTCAGTTAAAACGAACCAGAACTGTTTATACAAACAGCTGATTCTAGGAATGGGGCAGGAAACAAACAAGATAAGCCAGGAAGTAAGAAAATGCTAATATATATACATATTTATGGAGACATGTCAGAGGGACACAGGATTCAATTGACAAAGCAGCCAATGGCAAAACTGGAACAACTTAACCAATAAAATGAATACAGTAGTGTTAGATTATAATCCAAAATACAAATTAGTATTTTTAAGCCCATGCTTATACAAAAAAATGATTCAATAAATGAGGAGAATAGACAAATTTTGTGTACAGAAGAATCACCAATAATTTTTACAGATGCTCTACCCTGAAGGAGGTGGAGCTTAATGTCCCACTCCCTAAATGTGAGCTCTTAGCAACTTTCTTCCAAAGTGTACAGTATGGAAAATGAAAAAAAAAAAAAAAAAAGAATAACTCTACAATGGAGAAAACCGATAAACACTACCCAACCAGCTAATAAATGTCAATATCAATATCAGTCAAGTTAATGTTATATACTCTTCATATGAAGTGATGAAAATGAACTTTATCTCTGTGGTTTTCCTCCTCAAAATTCATAACCCTAGTCTAATTACTAGAAAATAGTTTGGAAGTTGCTGATTTTGCCTGTATTCATACATACAGCTGCATACAACTCGGGAATAGGCTGGGTTGGAAGGAAGATCCAAGATAATATCAATGACCTCTCTCGAATTAAAGCTGGCTGATAACCAGAGCAACTCGATTCTCCTTCACATGCCTCTCACCTTTCAGTATTCTAGACCAACTTTTTGGTGATCTCAGAGTAGCATTTAAAGAGGGTAAAAACAGATGCCTCCTCATGAGACTGAGGCTCTGGGAACCCCACAATGTCACTTTGGCACATTTTATTGCAAAGCAAGTCACTAGACCAGTCCAGATTCAAAGGATGGAAAGATAGACTCCACCTCTTCATTGCAGAGTCTGTAAAATAATCGTGCTGTGATTTTCTTTCTGCCATGCCATGTCATTCTTATATGAAAACAGAAGCTAATGGCTGGCTGAGTATACAGTTTCGGATAACATATAAGGATAGAAAGTTAAGACTTTTCCCCAGCCCAGTGAAAGCAAAGAGGTTTACTTTCCCTTATGCCATTAATCCCACTTTTCATGTGAGTATCACTATGTCCATGATGTTGCTTATGGGCACGGTCATTTCCATCTGGAAAAAAAAACAACTTAATACAGAAACTGCTTATTTACTGAACAACGTGGACCAGCACCTCATTCCCTGCTAGGGAGACCTGGTGATCTGTTAACACCTAGAGTTTCAGTTTATCTCAGATGGGGGAAAAAAAACAAAACACACACACATAGGAATGAGGCTCATTAAATTCACTCTGCTTTACTTAGGGACTAGAAATAGTTCACACTTTCATTTGTCAGCTAAAAGAGAGAATTCTTATGATTAAAATGTTGGCGAATGATTTGTACTTTGCAAAAAGGTGCTAAGTACTTTTCCCAAAGGAAGTAATTTCCAGATCTCCATTTTTAGAAGTGCTTCTCCCAACATTTCTCTGCAAATATGTTTTCAAACCTCATTCCCATTTCTCTGCATTGCCTTGGTTTTAATTCCATTAATTGTTTTATTTTTTATTATTTTCTGTGGGCTGCTTATTCAACATATTGAAGGCTCATGACTCTATGCATTGAATTTGTGATGCTGCAGCTGTATTGATATGTAAACCAGTGTAGATGAAAAGCCTCCTACTTGTCCACAACCAAATATAACTCTCCTGAAAAAAATAGAGGTTTATTTTAGTGCCTCTTTTCTTTCCCAACCTAGCAACAGCTTTCAAAGGACTGTTCACTTGCGTTAAGAAATTCAGAAATAGCAGCATCTGTTAGAAATGTGAAATGACCCTCTGTTCCCAAGTGTTTGCTGTGCCTGACATTACGCTCATTTCATTCCGTGTTTCCACTCAAAAAGTGATGCTCTGATTAGTGTCATCCCTGCACTTTGCTTGTCAAGTGCAACAAGTAGTTTATAACTGGCCATAATAAAACGGTGAAAATTAGAAAGCTTGGAATGAATTACATTTATAGTAACAGTCAATTTTCAAAATAACTGGGTACAGCAATTGGAGATGGTGTTAAAAATGAAAAAACGATGTTTGACCAGCAACATATTATCATTAAGAGGCCTGTACATTTTTTTTTAATTGTAGGCCTAGACAACTGTCTAGAAATGGCTGTACCATGACTTTTGCTTCTAATAAGCATTTAAAATCTATCATCAGCCTTTGGTGTATTTGGCACTACTATTGGTTTGATAATCTAGCCCAGGGTCCTTACATCATGCCTTTTTAATTGATTAAGCCCAGGTTCAGACAATCACCTGATCTACCAAAACATGGTAAAACATCTGGACCTAATAGATGGTATGTTCTGTTGCTGCAAAGGAATGGGGCCACTCAGGAATACATTCTTCAGAGGGTGGGTGATGGAAGCAATCCTTGGGCAGAGGTCTGTAAAGGCCTTGGGGCTGTAGTTGAGATAGAGCTGAATAGTCTCTAAAATATTTATAACAGTGAATCTGTTCAACGTGATAGAGCTCAATCATCTGTACAGCAAATTATTACATCCTAAGAATAGCAAGAAGCACTGGTGGTGAAGTGGTTAAGAGCTCAGGCTGCTAACCAAAAGTCAGTGGTTCGAATCCACCAGCCACTCCTTGGAAACCCTATGGGGCCAGTCCACTCTGTCACATAGGGATGCTATGAGTCAGAATCAACTCGATGACACACAACAACAAGAATAGCAAAATACAAAATTCTTAGGTTAACTTGAATTTTTTAATCTCTTCCATTATTTGTTTAGAAATATATAAAAAGGATCTAGATTCTCTTACACATAGCAAGGATTTGAAGAGTTGTTTTTAGCCTCTAAAAGCCACCTCCTCTAGAAAAGACTTTATTCTTTATCATAATTTAACCCATTTTGTCAGTAGTTTGGTTGAGCAATGTTCTTAAAGAGTGTTTAAGGAGAATTAGGTGCTGGGTGCCGAGGCAGTTTGACCAGGATGAAGAACAGTGGAACGATCCTCTCTCTCCCTCTGTTTGTTCACGCTAAGGTTGTATTTGGAGTCTTAAGAATCTTTTCACACTATCAGTTGTTACTGAGCTCGAGGTCATCTAAAAGCTGGTACTTTGGTACTGTGGGTACCTGTCAACCCAAGTATCCTCACCTAGTACTATATGGTAGTTGTTGCCTAATGTTGATTTGAGTGTGTGGATGTGGGTAGGGGAAGAAATGCTGGGGTTTTTTCTTTACAAGTTTAAAGGCTTCTGAAATCCTATACATTCACCTGTGATGTTAATTATGCCTGTGACATTGTGTAATGAATAAAATATTTACTTTAGATATTTATTTTTCTCCTTCCTGAATAAGTGTGTAAGGTACACCTAAATAAAGGATAACTAGGTTTCTAAAAATACCTTAGTAGACATCTAGTCACTATTAATATTCAGTAAAACTTGTGTCACAGAAAACTAACTAGACTGCAAACTTGACAGAAAAGTTGATTTTCAGCAACCTACTTTTAGAGAGAAGACAAACACAATACGGGATTGGCATACTGGGATGAATAACAAAATATGGCATAAATATGTTATGAATAACACACCACAATTTACAGAGCAGAACCTTTCCTGATATGTTTTCCTGAGTTTTAAACTATTCTATGAGTGTATGTCTGTACAGCTACCATACCTGTATCCTATTCAATGGTAGATGATGTTCAGAATAATAAACCTAATTTTATAGAAAGGCCTACAATAAAATGTTAAATAAATTTTACTACACAGCACTTCCAAAATCAGGAAAGTAGATATTGATGTCTTTCAGCTTTATCTAAATAAAAAATTCAGTTCCCCAAGATTTCTCATGCATTTTTTCTCTCTTTTCCTTTTCATTTCATGCATTCCAAAGCGTTCTTATTTTCTTTTTCTTTTACTAATGTTAAAAAATAGAATATACTTACGAACATGTTATAAGTACACATTATTTTCTATTGGGAGCTTCTTTTGTTAAAAGAACTATGAAACCAACAAAATAGGTTGGTTTGGGGAATATACGTAATCATCCTTAGACGAAAGACATGTTTAAAAAAATCAATTAACTCATACAACATATATTAATTCAGTGCTCACTATGGGTAAAGTATTGTGTTAGGGATCAAAGAGGTGCCACGTATGAGTACAACTAATAACTTCACACAATGGGTGCACAATATGCGTTTCTTTGTTTTTTAATCTCAACTACATCACAATTAAATAATTTTTATTTGGAAGTTGAATCAGGTAATTTCTAGACAAGTGTTCATTATTTTTTTTTTGTTCATTATATAAGAATAGAAGAAATCTAAAGTACATGGAGAAGTTGATCTTAAATGCCAATAAGCTCATCTAAATGGAATACAAACAGTCTAGTAAGTAAAAGGAAACCCTGGTCGTGTACTGGTTAAGTGCTGTGGCTGTTAACCAAAGGGTCGGCAGTTCAAATCCACCAGGCGCTCTTTGCAAACTCTGTGGGGCAGTTCTACCCTGTCCTATAGGGTCGCTATGAGTCAGACTTGACTTGACAGCAACGGGTTTGGTTTTTGGTTTAAGGAAGTAAAAATTAAACTGGCTGAGTCCATGAGTTGAGACCCATAGGTTGGGGCTTCAGAGATATGTGCCATAGTAGAACAAAATGTTCTCAATAATTCATGTTAACAACATAGAAACCCAACTGAAATAAATGAATCAAAGTATGATCTAATTGACCATTTATATAGAGAACAAACATATTTGTTTTAGAAATTTCCTTTTATCTGAGCATTCTCAATTGAGAATCACCTCAGTTGCATTTCACCATAGTCAAAGAGAGGAGGCACTTTGGTGTAAATGAACTTGTTTTGGTTTAGGAATTAATAAACTTGGGTGCTGGCCCAAATTTTGTAACTAGTTCAGTATGGGAGGGTTAAAAGATTATTTTACAATCTTTGGTCTTTGATTCCTTATCTATAAAAGGAGATAGTTGGACTGGGCTCCTTATCTCCATCAGCACACCAAGAGAAAGCCCTGACTTTTCATTTCCTCCAGATAAGACCACCCATTCCCTTGTTTCCACATTGCCACTTAGAAGAGTGAAGGAGTGCCCAGATGGTTCTGTATGCTACTTAGCAGGACTCCCACTTCTCCCTCCCCTTCTAGAGGATCACTAAAATGATCTGTCTTGAAATTTCCCAGGACTAATTTCAGTATTCCCTTTTTCTTGTTTAAACCAGTCACCACTAGAAGCTGGAATATCCAGGTCATCTCTCACTCTTGGCTCTATCCACCTAGAGATCTGTGGTAAGTAATGAGGTCAACTGCTGACCTCCTGTCTGGCCAGCACTCTCTATTCCTTGTCACTCTTTTATCTTTCTCCATAGTACTTATCACCATCTCTCATATCATATATTTTACTTTTTATTTATGTTTGTATTTCTCCCCACAAAAATATAATCTTCACAAGAACTGAACTTTTTTTTTAAAAATAAACTTTATTTTGTAGAACAGTTTTAGATTTAAAGAAAAATTGCAAAGATAGTACATAGATTTCCCACATACCTTATACCCAGTTTCCCCTATTGTGAACATCTTACATTAATGTGGAACATTTGTTACAGTTAGTGAACCAATATTGATATTTTTTAACTAAAACCCACACTCCATTCATATTTTCTTAGTTTTTACCTAATCCTCTTTTTTTTCTTGTTGTTCCAGGATTCCACCAAGAATACTACATTACAGTTAGTCCTTATGTCTTCTTAGGCTCCTCTTGACTGTGACAGTTTCTCAAACTTCCCTTGTTTTTTGATAATCTTGACATTTGTGGGGAGTACTTGTAAGGTATTATGTGGAATGCCGTTCAATTACCATTTTTTCATTATAAGGCTAAAAAAAAGTCATTTACCATTAAGCACATTTGGACTCATGACGACCCTATGTGTGTCAGAGTAGAACTGTGCTCCATAGGGCTTTGAAAGACAGACTTTTTGGAAGTAGATCAGCAAGTCTTTCTTTTGTGGTAGCTTTGTGTGGACTCAAATGTACAATCCTTCAGTTAGTAGCCAAGAGTGTTAATTGCATCACCTAGGGACTCCATATGGGGCAACTCTACTCCATCCCATAGGGTCGCGATGAGCTAGAATCAACTCTATGTCAGTGGGTTTGGTTTTGGAACTGCTAATGATGTTGAACATATTTTCATATGTTCATTTGGTAATGTGTCTATTCAAGACTATTGCCATTTCTTTAAAAAAAAAAAAATTCACATGAGAAAACTATTGTAAAGTTACCATGGAGAAAACTTAGAATAGAATAACCAGCCTCCAAGATAGCCTCCAAGGATCCTGCCACCTGATATTCACACTCTTGTGTGGTACACTCCCACAATGTACCACACATATTGATTTGTGTGACCAGTAGGATAAGGCTATGCCATTTCCAAGGTAAGATTATAAAAAAAGATCGTACCTACCATTTTGGATCTCTTTTGGTCAGGGGCTAGCAACGTTGTCTGTAAAGGGGCATATATTACATATTTTGTTATTTGTGGGCTATATAATGGCCTCTGTTGAATATTCTTACTTTTTTAACAACTCTTTAAAAATGTAAAATTTAGCCTTAGCTTTTGTGGTATACAAAAAAAGGCCACAGACTGGATTTTGCCTGTGAGCCAAAATTTGCTGACTCCTGATTTTGACTGGTCCATGGGGCTCTTGGAAGGAATGTCCATTCTGTTATTCTAAGTTGGCATGTTCTCTAAACATCAGCTAAATCTAATCAGGTCATAGGTTCATTCCATTCCTCTATATTCTTGCTGATGTTATGTCTACTACTGACAGAGGAACGAGCCCTGGTGGTACAGTGGTCAAGCACTAGCTGCTAAGGGAAAGGTCAATGGTTCAAACCCACCAGCTACTCCTAGGAGAAAGATGTGGCCATCAGCTCCCATTAAGATCATAGCCTTGGAAACCTTACGGGGCAGTTCTCCTCTGTCCTATAGAGTTGCTATGAGTTGGAATTAACTCAATGGCAGTGGGTTTGGTTTTGGTTTACTGATAGAGGAGTGTTGAAGTCTACTATATTCGTGAATTTGTCTATTTCTCCTTTCAGTCAGTATTTGCTTCATATATTTCAAAGTTCTGCTGTTATATGTAAACAAATTTAAGGTTATTTTATTTTTTGTCTTTTTGGTGAATTGACCCTTGTATCATTATGTAAAACACAAACAAACAAACAAAAACAAGCTATTTGCCCTCAAGTCAACTCTGACTGTTTGCAAAACTATAGGACAGAGTAGAACTGCCTCACAAGATTTCCAAGTAGCAGCCGGTGGATTCAAACTGCAGACATTTTGGTTAGCAGTTGAGCTCTTAATCACAGCAACACCAGGACCCCTGTGTCATTATGTAAGGTACCTTTTTATCCCTGGTAATTTTCTTTTCTCTGAAGTCTTCTTTGTCTCATATTAAAATAACAATTCCATATTTCTTTTGATTAGAGTTTGCATGGTATAATTCTTCGATTCTTTTAACTTTCATGTACTCATACCATTATATTTGTACTTAGATTCTCGTAGACAGCATATGGAGCCCTGGTGGTACAGTGGTTAAGAGCTTAGCTGCTAACCAGAAGTTTGGCAGTTTGAATCCACTAGTTGCTCTTTGGAAACCCCACACAGTAGTTGTACTCTCTCCCATAGGGTTGCTATGAGTCGGAATTGACTCCATGGCAGTTTTTTTTTTTTTTGAGACAGCATATGAATAGATCCTTTTTTCTTTATAATCCATCTCTGCCTTTTTATTGTGAATTGACATTTTGGATTTAATGCAATTATTGATACATTAGAATTTAAGAGTTTATAACTATTTTTTACTTTGGTTCCTCTTCCATGTCTTGTTTAAAAATTATTTAGCATTCTATTTTGATGTATCTTTTGTGTTTTTTACTATATCTCTTTCTATATTTCTTAAGTGATTGTTCTAGAGATTACAATATACATACATTCACAATTTATTTAGTGAATCAGTATTTTAACACTTCAAATGGAATGTATAAATCATGGTATAGATCCTTTTATACCCCTTTATCACATAGTTTTCTTACATATTACATTGAAAGCACAACCAAACAGCCATATAATTTTTGTTTCAACCATCAAATATATTGTAAAAACCTCAATAGAAGTAAAATAATATACTTACACAAATATCTAACATTTTTGTTGCTTTTTCTTCATTTCTGATATTTTGTTTGTTTCTTTTTTCCTTCTTCCTTCCCTTTCCCCTTCTCCTTCCTCTTCTTCCCCTTATTCTTCCTGTCCTTCTCACTCTCCCATTTGCCTGCTATTATTTCCCTTATATCTGAAGATCTCCTTTAGCAATTCTTTAAAAGCAGGTTGAGTAGAAACAAGTTATCTTAGTTTTCTTTCATCTGAGATATCTTTATTTTATTTTCATTTGTAAAGGATTTGTTTTAATGTAGAATTTTTGACTGCAGTTTCTTTCAGCACTTTAAAAATGTCATTGCTCTTTTTCCAGCCTTTAAGGTTGTTGATGAGAAATCTTCTCTTTCAAATTGCTATTTTCTTTTATGTAATATGCCCTTTTTCTCTAGCTGCTTTTGTCATTTTTTTTTCTTTATCTTTGATTATGTGCAGTTTGATTATGAAGTTGCTGGGCATGGATGTCTTTTATCCTGTTTAGAATTCTCTGTGCTTTTATGATTTTGTAGGTTGATGTCTTTTGCCACCAGAAGGAAGTTTTTAACAATTATTTCTTTAGAAATATATGTATATAAAATCATACTCTCCTATCCCTCTAGGACTTTAACAGCACAAAAATTTAGCTCTCTTATTATTGCCCACTGGGTCCCTGAAGCACTGTTCATTTCTCATTTTCATTTTTTCTCTGTTGTCCAGGTTGGATAATTAATATTCCTTTATTTTCCAATTCATCTGCTCCAAAAAAGAAAGACTTTGTGTTCTGCTCCCCAAAATATCACAGCCTAGCAAACCCCATGGGGCAGTTTCACTTTGTCTCATGGGGTTCTTATAAGTCAAAAATTGTCTTGATGCCACCAACAACAACTTCTAATCCACTGATTCTTTTGATTGGCATTTCCATTCCACTTCTGAGGCATCCCGTGAGATTTTTATTTAGGTTATTGTAGTTTTTATTTCTAGAATATACATTTGTCATTTCCTTTATATCTTCATTCTCCCCCCCTCAGGTTTTCTATTTTTTGTTTCAAGAGTGTTCACAATTGCTTGCTGGAGCAATTCGTTTAAAACATTTGTCAAATAATTACAATATTGGTATATCATCATTGGCACCTCTTGATTATCTTTTTCATTGTGAGAGGAGATTTTTCTAGCTCTTTTTATGCCCAGTAAGTTTAGACTGTATTCTGAACTTTTGGAATACTAATTTAGGAGACTGAGTCTTGTTTAAGTTCTATAGAAATTGTTGATAAATTTGTTTTAACAGGCAGTAGACACATTTAGATTCAAGCCACAATTTCCAACTTGAGGTTTTCAAAGTTTTTTGCACTGCTATTTGTCTTTGCCTTGCATAAACGTCAGCCACTGGCCAGTTTGGTACCTGGATGTTGGTCTATCTGTTAGTTCAGTTTTCGCAATCTTTAGTACACTAAATAGGATCCAAACCACATATGTGGAACTCAGGGTTCACCTAGAAGTTGAGCAGTTTTCCTAAGCTCCTGCCTCAACGTAGCCTCCCCAGTAATTTCTGGTTCTCTGGGGGCACTTGGGAAACCCTGTTGGTGTAGTGGTTAAGACCTACGGCTGCTAATCAAGAAAGGTCGGCAGTTTGAATCCACCAGGTGCCCCTTGGAAACTCTGTGGGGCTGTTCTACTCTGTCCTATATAGTCCCTATGAGTCAGAATTGACTCGATGGCAATGGGTTTGGCTTGGGTTTGGGGGGCACTTGTTTTCGGTTCTATGGCAGAAATCTGAGTCTGATAGTTACCTTGTTTGTCCATGCATGCCCTCAACTAATCCCATGTCTGGGAACAACCAGCAGGAGATCAGAGAGAGAATAAAACACAAGGGAAGAAACCATCATCTTGGAGCTGTAGCTCCACTGATCCAAGAGGAAGGTTCCCCCCCATCAGAGTTTTGTCTTCTCTGGGCTCTTGTTGCCTCCTGTTGTCTGTGGCTACCCCCACCAAGTCAGAATTGCTTGAGGATTTTGTCAGGGAAAACAGAGAAAAGGAAAACAAAACAAACAAAATTATGTGTTTCCATAATCTTTTTGGATCTTACAAGTTCTTTTCCAGTGATGGAATCAGAACTAGAGGGCTTCACCTAGAACATTCTCTCTCTGTGGCTTAGTACCACACACTTCTGGTGCATTGATTTAGGCCGGTGGTTACTAAAGGGGGACAAAAAGAGTGATCTTCCCCCAATTTCCCTGCAACTTTTTAATTTCAGAGTCCTCAAATAGCTGCTCCATGCATTCTCTCAAATTTTTATAGCTGTATTCAGTGAAGAGACAGTGTGGAGTGTGCTTATTCCATCTTACCTACAGCCAGGGCTGGGAGCCCTTGATAAGAAATATTTATGGAGTCCACTTCATGTGACAAGTCTTATGATAAGTGATTTATAAAGATGGCCTCTTTATCTCTGACAGCAAACCACTGAGTTTGGTTCAGTTTTACAGATGAATAAAATGAGTATTTAAGAGGCTAAATAACTTACAGTCCCACTGGTTCTTATAAGTCTTCCTGCTCAAAGACTTTAGGCCAATTTAGATGTAGAGCATGAAGACTTTTCTCCAGAGGAGCCTCAGCTGGGGCAATGACTGAAATTGGAAATGGAATTCTGGATTTAAAGAAATTTGTGTGAAAGCTTTGATTTGCAAAACTGAAAGAACTTTACATTAAGTAATGCTGAAGACAAGTTTGCTTCTTTCATTATTTTATTTGGCTCCAGTCCTGCTGTCAAAGCCCTTCCAAGGTCAAAACTAAATTTTCCTTTTGGTCACAAAATGTGTTTGAAGGCTTCTTCAAGGTCTACAAGTCTGGTGGAAAATATCTGCAGCAAAGATTTTAAAATAGAGAGAACATATAGATGGAGAAAAGCAATAGACAGACTTCTCTGATAACGCTCTGACTTTGCCCAGTGGTAGTTTAGCTTTATGTAATAGCTATAAATTTTAAGTTGGGGAAATGTTCTTGGCATTGTAGTAGTCCAGCATCTTGTTTTAGTACACAAAGATCATTTAAAAGCTGATACAAACTTTTAATTAAGTTGATAAAAAGCTTATCTCCTGTAATTTTGTTAAATAATCCGTGATTCCCCTGAAATACATTTTCTGCTACCTACACAGAATGGGAATTCCAGAACGCTTAATTGTGCTCATGAGAAACCTTTGGATAGATCAAGAGGCAGTTGTTCAGACAGAACAAGAGGACACTGATTGGTTTAAAGTCAGGAAAGGTGTGTGTCAGGGTTGTATTCTTTCACCATACCTATTCAATCTGTATGCTGAGCAAATAATACGAGAAGCTGGACTGTATGAAGAAGAACGGGACATCAGGATTGGAGGAAGACTCGTTAATAACCTGAGTTATGCAGATGACACAACCTTGCTTGCTGAAAGTGAAGAGGATTTGAAGCACTTACTAATGAAGATCAAAGACGACAGCCTTCAGGTTGGATTGCACCACAACATAAAGAAAACAGAAATCCTCACAACTGGACCAATGAGCAACATCATGATCAACAGAGAAAAGATTGAAGTTGTCAAGGTTTTCATTTTACTTGGATCCACAATCAACAACCATGGAAGTAGCAGTCAAGGAATCAAAAGACACATTGCATTGGGTAAATCTGCTGCAAAGGACCTCTTCAAAGTGTTGAAGAGCAAAGGTGTCACCTTGAAGACTAAGGTGCACCTGACCCAAGCCCTAGTACTTTCAATCACATCGTATGCATGTGAAAGCTGGACAATGAATAAGGAAGACTGAAGAGGATTTGACATCTATGTATTGTGGTGTTGGCAAAGAATATTGATTATACCACGAACTGCCAAAAGAATGAACAAATCTGTCTTAAAAGAAGTACAACCAGAATGCTCCTTAGAAGCAAGGATGGCGAGACTGCGTCTTACATACTTTGGACATGTTGTCAGGAGAGATAAGTCCCTGGAGAAGGACATCATGCTTGACAGAGTACAGGGTCAGCGGAAAAGAGGAAGACCCTCAATGAGGTAGATTGACACGGTGGCTGCAATAATGAGCTCAAGCATAACAACGATTGTAAGGATGGTTCAGGACCAGTGTTTCGTTCTGTTATGCATAGGGTTGCTATGAGTCAGAACCAACTTGACAGCACCTAACAACAACAGCTACCTACATGTCTGAGGACCAAGCAATGAATGCATAAGTTGGGAGACAGTGAAAAGCTGAATAAATTTTAAGATAATCTGATCTTGATTTGGGACCTAATTATATATCCTATCATCATTTGACTTCATAAAATTTGTAGTTTCGTACACAGATCTGTGGTGCTACTTGTTCAGTGTAGGTTTTTTTAAAAAAAAAAAACAAATCTGCAAGTACCAACAGTATCCAAAATGAAGCAAAGGGAAAAATTGCTCACATCCAGCATCTGTATGGTAGGAACCTGTTAAAACACAAGTTTAACAGCTCAATTCTAACCCCTTCCACTGAACTACAGAATTAGATATGCCTATTATTGAGTCAGTGTGTTTGCTTTGTTTGTTCTTTTTGTTTGTTTGTTTTTTAGCTAAGGTATGTTGCTGGAAGAAAGGTACAGTCCCATCATAGAGACAATATGCACATACCAAGGACGAATTCTCTCAGGCTTTCAGAAACGGACACACCTAAGTTAAAGCTTCCCAAAACAAAACCTTCTGGTATTGGGGCTGGTGAGAGAAGGAGTATAATGGAAAGCTCACCATAACTCATAAATCATCATTCATGCTTTCTAACTCAGAGATGACCTATGAGCTCAAAATGCATATCAGTTTTGTTATAACTGTTAACACATTCTTAATTGGATGGTGATATTTAGATTTTACAGAATGTCATTATATAATATAGAAATATTATGTGTGTCATGTGTTGGAAACCCTGGTGGCATAGTGGTTAAATGCTACGGCTGCTAACCAAAGGGTCGGCAGTTCAAATCCGCCAGGCGCTTCTTGGAAACTCTATGGGTGCAGTTCTACTCTGTCCTATAGGGTCTCTATGAGTCGGAATCAACTCGATGACGCTGGGTTTTTTTTTGTGTGTGTGTGTGTGTCATGTATATATTCATATATGCATACACATACATACATGTTTTGAACTAAATATAGAATGTAAACAATGTACTAAATTATTTTCTTTTAAAATCAGAAGATGTGGTTATACTAGACATGCATATACATAAAGTAACCATTAGATAATCTCTTGTTGGTTTTTACATTTCTACCCTTAGCTCTAGTAAATTTGTCTCAACAGGCTATGGCATTTAGAAAGGCAGGCAGAGAAGCCTATGGCTGTGTGGTGCCTAAGGACATGCGCTCTTGTGTCAGCACAATCCCCATCCAAATCATTTCAGTTATTTAGGTTACCTGCCTGGCCTTTAGGCATTTGAGTTTTTAACAAATGACCCAACCCCTTACCAACCATGTGAGTCATGTCAAATGGCCTGGTTTCTGGCTTTCTCTTCCTAGAGGGAATGAACGGTGTTTTGATTTATTGTCTAACACTTAGAAACTTGTGAAGGACATGGGTTAGTAAAGGATTTTTAGCTCAATGTTGAATAAAAATGTTTCAGTTGCCTTGATGTTTGTTTATTTGGTTGGTTTTTCCTGTCAGTATATCTTCAAATATAGGTTGGATCTATGTTTTTTTTTTTTGATGCCAGTTTACCTGTCAATTAAAACTGTGCTTATATAAGGCCATTTGAAAAGTGATAATTTCAGCCAAACTTCTATGGCTTTGTAATTTTTGTTATGCCATATAATTCGCGATTCCATTTATTTATTTTTCAATTAGTTGACCAAGGTTTTATGCATAATTAGGTATCTTTTTAGATGGAAATGAAAAATACCAGTAAAAGTAGTTTGTGTGTGTGTATGTGTGATGTATAATTCTGAAAAATCTGTTTATATGATTGAATTTTTCATACTTCACTGGGTCAGTGCTCTGGGATAAACATGAGTACAGACACTTATGCAGTATATGTTCTATGGTAGCTCAAAATTTTAAAGTACTATGACCACTTAAGAACAGAAACAGATTATGACCACTGAAGAACAGAAACAGATTATCGTGGAATTAAGAGGCTTTCAAAGTTCTAACTCCCCCTCATGCCAAAAACCAAGTACATAATGGATCTAATTATAATCTCACAAAATATTTATGATATGCCTAAATTTTGTGGGATTCTATGTTTGATCCACTTGGAATGAGTTCCACATAGACACATTATGTTCTTCAAGGTAATCACACACTAGGATACATCATTCTGTTGTTATAGTTGGCTGCTGTCAGGTCAACTCCTACTCATGATGACCTCATTCATGTACAACAGAATGAAATGTTGCCAGCTCTGTGTCATCCTCACAATTGCCGATATATTTAAGTCCAGTATTGGAGCTGTTGTGCCAGTCCATCTCACTGAATGTCTACAGCACCTTCATTGGCCCTTTACATTTCACCAAAGACTGTCTAGCAATTGATCCCTCCTGCTGATGTATCTAAAGCAAGTGAATTGGACGATGTTTTCTTGTGATCTATAAGGTTTTCATTGGCTACTTTTTGAAAGTAAATTGCCAGATCTTTCTTCCCAGTCCATCTTAGCCTGTAAGCTGCACTGAAACCTGTCTATACTGGGTGACCCTACTGATATTGGAAATGACAGCAGCACAGCTCCCAGCATCACAGCAACACACAAGCCACCATGATATGAAAAACTAACAGATGGGTAGTAAACATCATTCTAGGCTTCTTCATGTAGTAGACTACTTGCACATTTTAAACAGTCAGATGATGCATATAGCCAAGGTGCTTAGATTTGGTGAAAAATGAATATACTAACTCAGATGTTTTCTTTCAAACTACTGTATTTCCTTTTTCATTCTAATCTATTATTATTGCATTCAGCTACTCTCCTTTAAGCAAATACTAGTTGGAAGATCCTCTCTTTCCCCTACTTTTATTCAGCACCTTCAAACTTGTTAGCTGCAGTGACTCTAGGCAATTTTATGCACAAGATCACACCATTGTGATCTACAGGGTTTCATTGGTTGTTTTTAAAGTAGATTGCCAGACCTTTCTTTCCAGTTTGTCATAGTCTGTAGCTCTACTGAAACTTATTCAGCATAATAGCAGCACACCAGCCTCCACCGGCAGACAAGGGTGGTGGCTACACAGGAAGTACAGCATTGGAAATCTATGGGGCAGTCCGACTCTGTTGCTATGCACTGGAATGAAATCGACGGCAGTGGGTTTGGTTTTGGGTCAGTATTTATACGTCAACTCGATGTTTAGTTTTGGTATTTGCCACCAAGCAGGAAGCTGCCAGTTTAACCACGCTACAGTTACTGACTAAAGCTGAGGCCAAGCAGGTGTTTGTTGTTGACGATGACAGTGAGAAATGATGGGGCAAAGAGCAAGAACCAGCTCTTGGTTAAAAGAAAGCACATTTGAGAGCCCCTCTATGAGCCTAGAGGCTCTGGTAAAGAGCTCAAGTGTGGCCCTCATGATTTGGTAGGCAGGTTGACACCTGTCTTGGCATACTCCGGAGAGATGCCCTGGAAAAATGCAAGCCCTAATCTTCCCATTGAGGGCAGACTAGAAACGAAAGCCTCCACCACTGTCTTTTTGGGGAATGGACACCCCATTTTGTTTTTCCTGATTTATTAGCATCCAACTGAATGCCAGTTTGCTGTTCCTAAATTTACATATTGCCTTATATTATTTAACTTTTGTTTCAATCCCCCAGAGCATTAACCTCCCAGTAGTTCAAACCCTAGCTGACAGTTGTTTTTCTCCCTAATCCCTGCACTTTTGTGAAGCTAGAGGTTTGAAATGAAAGGTGATCTTGCAGAGAAAAGACAAATTTCTTTATAGTCTCAGCAGCACCTCCAGTCAGCTCTTCAGTCCTGATTCAAGGTGACTGTTTTTTATGTTACATTTCTTATCTGAACATTCACTTTCAGAAGCTGCCAGAGCATTCCTTTTATTTTAAGAATGAAGGCAAAATCCTCAAAGCTTCTACAGGACCATTGAGGCTTACTAATTAGATTCGTTAAACAGTACTCAAAAGCAGAGAGAATTTGTCTCTTATTCTGTTTTTTTTTTTTTTTCTAAGACTTCTCTCTATACTGCTTTGTTAACTAATATGCTGTGTTTAATGGTCCCTCTTGCTAAAACATTGGGTTGCAAAGTGTTGGTTCATTAGACTCTTTGTCCATGCAACTTGGTTAGTGCCAGTGTTTTCCCTACTATGGATGCATCTAGTATTCTGGCATTCAAGGGCTTATAAAATAGTGGAAAAAAAAATATGATTGACATGATGTCTAACTTTGGAGCTATAAATGACTGAGCATGGTTTCATTCTGTTGTCCCTAGGGTCTTTATGAGTCAGAACTGACTCGATGGTACGTAACAACAACAACAGCAAATGTGCTGAGAAAAATAGCACAGAAAACTTCTTGAAGTTTTTTTTTTTTTTAATAAGGAAGAAAGCATTTCTTTTTCTGCATTAGATTTTTACATCTTCATAAAGTAAACTTCACTCATGTTGCTGTTTTTGTTGTTGTTATACATTTTTCAGTTTTAACACATCCATAGATTTATATAACAACCACCACAGTCAGGATGCAGAATAATTCCAATACCACGAAGAATTCCCTTGTGCAGTCTGTGTAGTCAAAGTCTCCCCTTATCCTTAACCCTGGCTAACCAAAGACTTGTTTTCCACCCAGATAGTGTCCTCTTGATCAGGATATCTAAAAATGTGATCATACAGAACGTGACATTTTGAGACTGGCTTGTTTCAATTGCTATGATACCTCTGTAATTTATTCATGTTATTGTGTATATCACACGTTCCCTTCTTTTGTTGCTCAGTAGTATTCCATCATATGTTTGTATCAGAGCTTGTTTACTCATTTATTCATTGAAGGTCATTTGAATTTTTTCTTATTTTTTGTGATTATGAATATAACTGTTACAAATATTCTTGTACAGGTTATGTGTGATTGATGGGTTAAATGGTAAATGCAGTTTTAACTTTATAATAAACTATCCAGCTATGTTCATGGGTGACTGTACCATTTCATCTTTCCATCGGTAACGGGTTTCCAGATGATCCACATATTACTAGTCAGCATGCAAGATTGTCAGTACCTTTCATTACAGCTATTCCAAAGAAAGGTGATCCAACAGAATGTGAAAATTATCAAACAATATCATAAATATCACACAGAAGTAAAATTTTGTGGTAGATCATTCAAAAGTAGTTGCAGCAGTACATCAACAGGGAACTGCCAGAAAATTCAACCAGGTTCAGAAGGGGACATAGAGCCAGGGATAACATTGCTGATGTCGGGTGGATCTTGGCTGAAAGCAGAAAATACCAGAAAGAGGTTTACATGTGTTTTATTGACTATGAAAAATAGTTTGCTGTGGGGACCATAACAAATTATGGATAATGTTGTGGAGAATGGAAATCCCAGGACACTTAATTGTGCTTATGAGGAACCTATACATAGACCAAGACGCAGTCCTTCCAACAGAACAAGGAGATGCTGCATAATTAAAAATCAGGAAAGATGTGTGTCAGGGTTGTATCCTTTCACCATACCTATTCAGTCTCTATGCTGAGCAAATAATCTGAGAAGCTGGACTATATGAAGAAGAACGTGGCATCAGGATTGGAGGAAGACTCATTAACAACCTGCAATATGCAGATAACACAACCTTGTTTGCTGAAAGTGAAGAGGACTTGAAGCACTTACTATTGAAGATCAAAGACTACAGCCTTCAGTATGGATTACACTTTAACACAAAGAAAACAAAAGTCCTCACAACTGGACCAATGAGCAACATCATGATAAATGGAGAAAAGACTGAAGTTGTCAAGAAATTCATTTTACTTGGATCCACAATCAACATCCATGGAAGCAGCAGTCAATAAATCAAAGAATGCATTGCATTGGGCAAATTTACTGCAAAAAGGCTCTTTAAAGTGTTAAAAAACAAAGATGTCACTTTGAGGATTAAGGTACTCCTGACCCAAACCATGGTGTTTTCAATCACCTCATATGCATGCGAAAATTAGACAGCAAATAAAGAAGATCCAGGAAGAATTAATGCCTTTTAATTATGGTGTTGATAAATAATGTTGAATATAGCATGGACTGCCAGAAGGACAAACAAATCTGTCTTGGAAGTAGTACAACCAGAATGCTCCTTAGAAGCAAAGATGGCAAAACTTTGTCTCACATACTTTGGACATGTTACCAGGAAGGACCAGTCCCTGGAGAACGACATCATATTTAGTAAAGTAGAGGGTCAGTAAAAAAGAGGCAGACCCTCAATGAGATGGCTTGACACAATGGCTACAACAACGGGCTCAAGCATAACAGTTGTGAGGATGGCCCAGGACCAGGCAGCGTTTTGTTCTGCTGTACACTGGATTGCTATGAGTTGGAACCGACTCAACAGCACATAACAGCAACAACTCTATTCTAATATGTATATAGTAATATCTCATTGTGGTTTTAATTTGCATTTCAATTGTATCAAATTATCTTCAGAATCTTTTTATATTTATTTGCCATTCATAGAACTTCTTTGTTAAAGTGGCTATTCAAAACTTTTGCCCGTGTTTTAATTGTGCCGTTTGTTTGCTTATTCTTTATTTGTAAGCACTATTAATATATTCTGGATGTTAAATCCTTTATTGCATGTGTGGATTGAATGAAGTATGAGAAAATCAGTTAATATACTAATCAATGTAATTTACCATATCAACAGACTTAAGGAAAACACATAAGAAGTCTTTGCCTAAGCCAAGGACACAAATATTTTCTCTATGTTTTCTTCTAAAAGTTTTATAGGCTTAAAATTTACATTTAATTTTGTGATTCATTCTGAATTAATTTTTGTAGAAGGCATGAATTATAGGCCAAGGTAATTTTTTTTTTTTTTGTAAATGAATGTCCAGATGTTCAAACATCATTTGTTAAAAGACTATCCTTTCTCCATTGAATTACTTTTGCCTCCTCTCTATTCTCTTTCATTGATCTATGTGTCTCTCCTTTTGCCAAAAATATACTGTGTTGATCACTGTAGCTTTATTAGCAATCGTTTTCGCTGGGTCTTTTGTATTATTATATGATTTTACAATTAATTTGTCCATGTTTACAAAATAGACTGCAGGTGTTTTGATTGGGACCAAAAACTTAATTATATTTAATCTTTCAGTCAATCAGCGCCACATGTTTCTTCATACATTTAAGCCTTATTTGATACCATTTATCAGCACTTTGTAGTTTTCAACATACACACCATATGCATATGTTGCTATGTTTATGCATAAATGATTCTTTTTTTTTAGAAACCTTATAAATGGCATTTTAAAAGATGTTTTTATCCAATTGTTTATCACTAGTAAATAGAAATATGATTGATTTAGTATGTTTACTTTGTATTCTGCAACCTTGCTAATAACTTTTTTTAGTTATCGGATCTCTTCTGTAGATTATTTTTTCTATATAGAAAACCATATCTTCAGTGAGTAGAAGTAATTTTATTTCATCTTTTCCAATTTAAAAACCGTTTCTTCCTTCCTTCCTTTCTTTTTTTTTTTTTTAACTTCATTAGAACTATTAGAATTTCTGTACAGTGTTGAATAGGAATGGTGAGAGTGAACATCTTTACATCTTTGCCTTGTTCCTGATCTTAAGTAAAACATTTAGTCTTTCATTACTAAACATGATGTTAGCTGTAGGTTTTATGTAGCTGCCCTTTATCAGGTCAAAGAAGTTCTCTTTTATTCTTAGACTGCCAAAAATATTTTTTGTTCGTTTGTTTTCTGTGACTGGTTTTGAATTTTTCCAAATGCTTCTCTTCATCTACTTACATGATTATGTGCTTTTTCTTAAGTCTGTTGACATGAAAAATTGTATTGATTAATACATTAATTCATTTTCTAAGATGAGTTTCTAATACTGCACTCCTGAGATTAACATCTCTTGATTATAATGTTTTATTCTTTTTATTGATTTATGAATGCAACTTGCTGATATTTTAAGGTTTTTGGGTCTATACTTTGATATTTTTCTGTAGTTTCTTGTTCTTGTATGTACTCTTTGTCTGGTTTTGGCATCAGGACAATTCCGGCATCATAAAATGAGTTGAGAGGTATACTCACTTCTTGTTTTCTGAGAGAAATTATGTAGAATTTCTGTTGACCCCATGTTGTTGAACTGCCGACTTTTCATTTGTCAGCCAAACACTTTAACCACTGTACCACCAGGGTGTCTTCATAGTATTACCTCATTAACTTTTTTTTTCTTTCCTGTAACCATGTAAGATTATTATTTTTAATGGAATGGAAGTCTTTTTAATTGTTTTTTAAATTTGTTGTGTTTTAGGTGAAAATTTATAGCACAAATTAGTTTTTCATTCAAAAATTTATACACAAATTGTTTTATGACATTGGTTGTGATCCCTGCAATGTGTCAGCATTCTCCCCCTTTCCTTTTATATCCCAGGTTCCCCCATGCCTACATGTCCAGGTTTCCTGTTCCTTCCTGCCTTCTCAGCTTTAGTTTTGGGCAGATGTTGCCCATTTGGTCTCATATACCTGATTGAACTAAGAATCCCCTTCCTCGCTTATGTTATTGTTTGTTTTATAAGCCAGTCTAAGTTTCTGCTGAAAGGTGGAATTCGGGAGTAGCTTCGGTTCTGAGTTAGCAAGGTGTCCAGGGACCACAGTCTGGAGGGTTCCTCCAGTCTCTGTCAGATCAGTAAGTGTGGCCTTTTTTGGTGAATTTGAATTTTGATATACATTTTTCTCTTGCTTTGTCCAGAACATTCTATTGTGATCGTTGTCAGAGTGGTCAATGGTGACCCATGCACCATCTAGTTCTTCTGGGCTTAGGCTGGTGGAGGCTATAGTTCATGTGGTCCATTAGTCCTTTGGACTGATATTTTCCTTGTGTCTTTGGTTTCCTTCATTCTTCTTTGCTCCAAACATGATGGAACCAAAAGCTGTATTTTAGATGGATGCTCACAAGCTTTTAAGACTGTAGATGCTACTCACTTCAAGTAGGATGTAGAACATTTTCTTTATGAACTATGTTATGCCAATTGACCTAGGTGTCCCCCTACACCATGGTCTTCAGCCCTCAGTCCCAGTAACTAGGTATGTCAAGGCGTTGGATGTGTCTAGGAAGCTCCTATGTCTTTGCCTTGATCAAGTTATGCTGACTTTGCCTATATAATATTTTGTCTTTCTCTTCACCTAAGTTAACACTTGTGTATTAGCTAGTTCATGATTTCCCCCTCTCCAACCCTCCCCTCCATTGTAACCATCAAAGATTGTTTCTTTCTTTCTTTTTTTTCTGTGTGTAAACCTTTTCCTGGGTTTTTATAATAGTGGTCTCGTACAGTATTTGTCCTTTTGTGATTGACTTACTTCACTGAGTATAATGCCCTCCAGTTTCATCCATGTTGCTAGATATTTCATGGATTCATCATTGTTCTTTATTTTTGCATAGTATTCCATTGTGTGCATGTACCATAATTTATTTAAGTATTCGTCTCTTGCTTCTATCTTTTTGCTATTGTGAAAAATGCTGCAATGAACATGGTATGTGCATATGCCTATTCTTATGACAGCTCTTACAAAAAGACAAATAATCCAATTAAAAATGGGTAAAGGAACGAATAGATATGTGCACACCCATGTTTATTGCAGCACTGTTTACAATAGCAAAAAGATGGAAGCAACCAAGGTGCGCATCCACAGATGAATGGATAAATAAATTATGGTATATGCACACAATGGAATACTACACATCGATAAAGAACAGTGAGGAATCTATGAAACATTTCATAACATAGAGGAACCTGAAAGGCATTACGCTGAGTGAAATTAGTCAGTTGCAGAAGGACAAATATTGTATAAGACCACTATCATAAGAACTTGAGAAATAGTTTAAACTGAGAAGAAAACATTGTTTCATGGTTACGAGAGGGGGGAGGAAGGGAGGGTCAGAGAGAGGCATTCACTAATTAGACAGTAGATAAGAATTACTTTAGGTGAAGGGAAAGACAGCACACAATACAGGGGAGATCAACACAATTTGACTAAACCAAAAGCAAAGAAGTTTGCTGAATGAACGCTTCGAAGGCCAGTGTAGCAGGGGCAGGGGTTTGGGGACCATGGTTTCAGGCTACATCTAAGTGAATTGGCGTAATAAAATCTATCAAGAAAACATTCTGCATCCCACTTTGAAGAGTGGTGTCTGGGGTCTTAAACTCTAGCAAGCAGGTCTCAAAGAACACCAAGGCCCCCAGGTAATTACGAGCCCAAGAGACAGAAAGAGCCACATGAACCAGCAACTACATCATCCTGAGACCAGAGCTAGATGGTGCCTGGCTATAACCAATGACTGCCGTGACAGGGAACACAACAGAGAACCCCTGAGAGAGCAGGAGAGCAGTGGGATACAAACCCTAAAGCCTCATAAAACCAGACTTAATTATGTGACTGAGACTAGAAGGACCCTGGTGGTCATGGCTCCCAGACCTTCTGTTGGCCCAGGACAGGAACCATGCCCAAAGCCAACTCTTTAGACATGGATTGGACTGGACAATGTGTTGGAGAGGGATGCTGGTGAGGAGTGAGCTTCTTGGATCAGGTGGACACTTGAGACTATGTTGTCATCTCCTGCCTGGAGGAGAGATGAGAGGGTGGAGGGGGTTAGCAGCTGACGAAATGGACATGAAAAGAGAGAGCGGAGGGAGAAAGCGGGCTGTCTCCTTAGGGATAGAGTAACCAGGAGTGTGTAGCAAGTTATATATGGGTTTTTGTGCAAGAGACTGGCTTGATTTGTAAACTTTCACTTAAAGCACAATAAAAATTATTAAAAACATGGGTAAAGGATATGAACAAAAGCTTCAACAAAGAAGACATTCAAGCAGTTAATAGGTACATGGGGAAATGCTCTCAATCATTAGCCATTAGAAAAATGCAAACCAAAACTATATCAAGATACCATCTAACCAGACATTACTGGCACTAAAAAAAAAAAAAACAGAAAATAGCAAATGTTGGAGAGGTTTCGGGGAGATTGGAAATCTCATGCACTGCTGGTAGGAATGTAAAATGGTACAAACACTATGGAAAATGTAGGAGGGGACAGGAAAGCCGGTAATAGGTAACCCAAGGTTGAGAAAGGAGAGTACTGATAATGTCATGGTGTTGCTAACAAATGTCATAAAACAATATGTGTAATAACTGTTTAATGAGAAGCTAGTTTGGTTCTGTAAACCTTCATATAAAGTACAATTAAAAATAAATAAATAAATCAGTGAGCTTGGCTTCTGCTACCAGTCCCACATCAACAGGATTAAAGCTTGGGGTCTGGAGTATTCCTATAAGGCAGAGCTGTGACAAATAAAACATAAGATTCCCAGTACAATCTCTCTTTCTTAGGGGCCCTTCTCCCATTCCATTGACTATAGAGTTTTTCATGACAACATTATTTACGCGGTTGCAGATTTAGGTTGCCCTGAATGTAACAAGCAGGATAGGACAGAGTGGGGCAGAAAACTGATCACTGTCACTCTTTCTTTAAGTTTGTAGTTTCTTTTCCTGTTATTTATATTTAAGAGTCCTTGGATGATTGTTTTATATATTGTTTCAGATGTTTTTGGTGTATTAAGTGGAAGAGATGGCCTGTTTATTCCATCTTAACCAAGCTACAAGCCTGCTATGGCCATTTCAAAATATATTTAAAAACTTCTTTTACTAGAAACTTAGAGAATGAACTCTAAACTAAGAAGGTAAGAAGAGGAAGAGAATGCTTAACTCAATTTTTACATTTGTGTAAAGACAAGTTGAATTAATTGATCTCTGTGATCTTTTAGCTCTTACATTTTATTTCATATTGCTAGATGAGACAAGTGATCACCAGGGTTAGTTAAAAGCATGAAAGTAATTACAGTGCCACTGTCTGGATTTAAACCATGTTCTTTTATTTCACCACTGGTGTGCCTTGCCAAACAGATTAAGGTTCCAATATACTGAAAAAAAAAAAACACTGGACCTAACACTTAGAATTCTTAAAGAGAATGCCCAGTTCCAATTATTTTCCAGGTATGAATGCCTATTTTCCTACCAGGGAAAATACTTGACTCTAGCTTTCCCCATTTCTTGGGTTTTCCAGATGATGTTGTGTGATGATTGCCAGTTTTTAACATAGAGAACACCCCCAATAGTTTCACATTTGAGGGACCTGTAGGAGGTTGGCATCAATCTAGCATTTTATTAAGGAGGTGGCATACATGAATGCAGTGTAGCAGATGTGTGCATATGTAAGGCTCAATTCGGTAGAAAATTTCTACAATTTCCAACAAGGGGTTAAAAAATAATAAGAAAAAGCAAAAAGCCCAAGTAAACTTAAACCCATTGCTGTAGAGTGGATTCCAACTCATAGTGAACCAATAGGACAGGGTAGAACTGCCCCATAAAGTTTCCAAGAGCACCTGGTGGATTTGAACTACTGACCTTTTGGTTAGTAGCTGTAGCACTTAGCCACTATGCCACCAGGGTTTCCTTGTTAAATTTGGCACCCAAAAATAGCAACCCAGTCTATTCTCCAAACCTTCCAGATGTCTCAAATTGGAAAACCTTACTGAAAAAAAAATTTTTTAGATAGCTTTTCTCTTTTACGGTGTTAATTGGTCATATCCACTTAGGTTTAATTTTTTTTTCAATTATTAATCTATATAAATATATTGTTACATAGGGACCTCAGGTGACTTGAAATAGTTTGTGGAAAGGTTGATCTAATTGACTTTGGTCTAGAGCTGGAGGAAACTTTGACATTCTCTTCTAACTCATCATATTAAATAATTCTCGTTTCTGGGGCTCCCAAAATGACATGACTTGACAGCCACATTATTAACTTATTGGAGTTATTATTACTGTTAGTAGTAACACTCATAGAGACCTTACGGTGGGCTGATAACTGAGCTAAATGCTTTGTATATATTATACAACTTTATTCTCACAACTGCATGAATTAAGTGTTATTCTCATTTTTTAGAAAAGTTAAAGGGAAGCTTAGAGAAACAAAGTAAATTGTCCAAAGGCTCATGGATGGGAAGCAGCAAAGCCAGGTTGTACAAATAATACTGAAGGACTACCGTGTCCACACTCTTAACCACTGTAGCATACTACCTTTGAATTTATGCTAAGAAGTTAAAGGGTAATAATAAATTTAATTATTATTAAAAAAAAAAACCTTTGCCATTGAGTCAATCCTGACTCATAGTGACCCTATGGGACAGAGTAGAACTGCCCCATAGAGTTTCCAAGGAGCACCTGGTGAATTCTAGCTTCTGGTCTTTTGGTTAGCAGCCATACCATTTACCCACTACACCACCAGAGTTTCCTTAATAATTATACTACCAATAAAACGAATCTGAACTTAAACTAAGATCTCAGTGATAAATGCCTAAAAGACCTGGTCAAAGTGAGAAAACCAGGTAGGCTGGTAGATTTCACACCTTAAATTAGGGATACCTGTCAAAAGCCATGGAAACCCTGGAGGTGTAGTGATTAAGAGCTTTGGCTGCTAATCAAAAGGTCAGCAGTTCAAATCCACCAAATGCTCCTTGGAAACCCTCTGGGGTAGTTCTACCCTGTCCTATAGGCTCGCTATGTGTCATAATTGACTCAACAGGAACATTTTTTTTGTTTGTTTTGTTTCAATAGCCCTTACACTATAAATATCAGGCAGTGTGCCATTTCCACCTATGTTAGGGCCCATCTTAGGCTAGTATTTTGTCAAAAAAAGGAAAAAACTCATGTGCCATCACACAAGGAAGCTTCCAGAATCAATGAGGTAATTTACATAAATGCAAATCAGTCATACTTGTTCGATAGAGTTGATTCACATTCAGTCCAGGATTAATCATATTGGGAATTATGGGAGGCGAGGCCAATATGGTACAGTAGTCAGTTGCTTCTGGTAACCCCTCTTACAATAAAGAACCAAAAAACAAGTGAAATAATTATGTTTACGACAAACTAGGAGGCCTGAACATCAAAGGCAAAGGTCAAAATGGACTGAGTGGAAGGGGGAGGGAGAGATGTTTCAGAAGAAGATAGGAGTTGCCAGACTTAAATCACTGGGAACCCTCAGGCAACATTCCTGGGAGTGACTGTGGTGGCCTGGTGGTAGCATTTGGCCACAGTTTCCTCAGAGAGAAACAGCCAGCCACACAGCATATTCATACCTTCGGAACCAGAGAAGAACGGCACTCTCAGCAAAAGCTAAGAACTTGAGTATACTTTCCCGCACCCTCAACACCTGAGCCTGCTTCAATGGCTATCGATTTCCTTGGGCCTGAGATAAGTCCTCCTGAGTTCTCTGAGCCATTATCTCAGCCTTGGAGAAGGAAACAAATCAGAATTGGGGGAAAAGTTAATCTGCCAGCTCCACTAACCTTGGACGCTCAGGAAAGAAATGGCTCCTGTCCAGGCACAAATGGTCCATGGACTTTGAATATCTTTCCCCTCTGCATGGACTTGTGTGGGCCTATTCCAGGAGACTAAGCCCTTGTTGGCAGACTACAACTGTTTTAGCTGTGCAGTGGAGAGGTGGGTGTTTGATCCTGACACTGCTTTGCCTATTAAACAGGGTCCTCGTTTACCCATATCAGGGGCCTAAGGACAGGTGGATCTACTCAAGTCAGCCAGCCACCCATGACAGGAGTCCAAGGATAACTGATACCTCCCACTCCTTACAACCAAAAGCGTTGGATGCCCATGGTCCATCTGCAGAACCCATCCACCTGTGTGCTCTAGGGAACACAGATGCACTTTCCTCACAGATGCTTGGGGTACAGTGTCAGCCCACTGTCTTGTGCAGAGCATGACCCCCTGCTGAAAAAAAAAAATACCGGTACCTACGCCAATCACCCCTGCCCCTTTAAGACTGTAGAACAGAGCCTGTACCACACACTGGATGACCTAGACACCTGAGCTGAATCCATACGAGAAAAGTGAACAGACTCCTAGGCTCATATACCTGATAACAGCTCTAGCCATCTGGTGACAGAACATTAGAGCTTCAAAGGTAAAAATAATCAAGCTAGCTCACTCAAGCAACCTATCTGGACTTATCAAAACTAAACAAAGCAAGAAGCTAGGATACAGTAAAGAAACATAAAATAAACCAATACAATAATTTATAGATGGCTTGGAGACAGCAGTCAATATGAAATCACATAAAGAAGCACCCATGATTACTTCAACAAGCTCCCAAAACAAAGACTCAAGGGGACTTCTGGATGAAGGTGCGTTCCTGGAATTACCAGATGCAGAATACAAAATATTAATACACAGAACCATTTAAGACATCAGGAATGAGATCAGGAAGATCAGGCAATATGCAGAAAAAGCTAAGGAAAACACAAAGATTTGAAGAAATTAAAAAGATTATTCCAGAACATAATGAAAAATTTAATAAGCTGCAAGAATCCATAGAGAGACAGCAATCAGAAATTCAGAAGATTAACAATAAAATTGCAGAATTAGACTACTCAATAGAAAATCAGAAGAGCAGAATTGTGGAAGTGAAAGCCAGAATTAGTGAGATTGAAGATAAAACACTTGGTGCCAATATACTTGAAGAAAAATAAGATAAAAGAATGTTTTAAAAAAGTGATGGGCAGGGCCAAGATGGCGGACTAGGTGGACGCTACCGCAGATCCCTCTTGCAACAAAGACTCGGAAAAACAAGTGAATCGATCACATACATAACAATCTACGAACTCTGAACAACAAACACAGATTTAGAGACGGAGAACGAACAAATACGGGGAGACAGTGATTGTTTTCAGAGCCAGGAGCCAGAGTACCAGTCAGGTGACCTTCGGAGCCCAATTTGGGGCAGAGCCCAGGGGGGCAGATGGCACAGACAAGGGGCCCAGTCCTAGCCCACAAACTCATCCCGGGAGGGAGCCCAGCCGGGTGGCGCGGGCGGCGTGGCGGCGCAGCCGGTGGGAGAAGTCCCTGGGAGGCAGTGACTGGTCTTGGAGCGGGGAGAGCAGCGTCCCAGCCGGGGAGCCATCCCGCCAGGATTTAGGCGGAAAGCGGGTGTGGCCCTAGCGCGGGGACCAGCTACATTCCCGTGAATTGACCCCGGGGGTGGCCCAGCCGTTCGTGTGGGCGGTGCCCACCCAGTTCGCAAGAGCGGTGCAGTGCACTGGAGGGAGAAGTCCCCGGGAGGCAGTGACTGGTCTGGAGCAGGGAGAGCAGCATCCCAGCCGGGGAGCCGTTCCGCCGGGATTTTGGCGGGCGCGGGCGGGGCGTGAGCACTGGGTGCAGCTCCATCCCCCTGAATTGACCCCGGGGCGGTCTCAACCGGTTCGTGCAGGCCCAGCCGGTTCGCACAGGCAGCATGGCGGCGCAGCCGGTGGAAGAAGTCCCCGGGAGGCAGTGGCTGATCTTGGAGCGGGGAGAGCAGCGTCCCAGCCGGGATGTGCAGTCGCGGCTCAGGCGCGGGGAGCTGCTCCGTTCTCCTAAGCTGACCCCGGCGGGGGGGGAGCCCACCCGGTTCGCGAGAGTGGCAGGTGATGCGGCTGGCGGGACAGGGAGTCCCCGGGAGGCAGCGACTGATTTTGGAGTCGGGAGTGCACCATCCCAGTAGGGGAGCCTTAACCTTGGGGGTGGGGCTGACAGCAGAGGATCTGACCATGACGCCAGCGGGCCAGACCCCCCAGGGGGCAATCTCCACGCAGCCAGTACATATAGGCGATGCGCCCCACGGAAATCTCAGATATAAGAGTCATTCCAAGTAAGATAAACAACTCTGGCTGTATTCTGAGCTGCTACACTCCTAGCTCTCTGATCCCTCCCCCACCCTCCCCAGGCAGCTCCATTAACATCTGAATAGCCTGAGCCAGAGGGAGAACTCTGATAGGGATCTGACTGCATTTTTTTTTTAGCGGATTTTCTGGAAAAACTAGTTTCCCAGTGATGGCTCCGAGACAGCAGTCCATATCAAATCACATAAAGAAACAGACCATGACAGCTTCTACAACCCACCAAACAAAAGAATCAAAATCTTTCCCAAATGAAGATACAATCCTGGAATTATCAGATACAGAATATAAAAAACGAATTTACAGAATGCTTAAAGACATGAAATTAGGCTAACTGCAGAAAAAGCCAAGGAACATCATGATACAACTGTTGAAGAACTCAAAAAGATTATTCAAGAACATAGTGGAAAAATTAATAAGTTGCAAGAATCCATAGAGAGACAGCATGTAGAAATCCAAAAGATTAACAATAAAATTACAGAGTTAGACAACGCAATAGGAAGTCAGAGGAGCAGACTCGAGCAATTAGAATGTAGACTGGGACATCTGGAGGACCAGGGAATCAACACCAACATAGCTGAAAAAAAAATCAGATAAAAGAATTAAAAAAAATGAAGAAACCCTAAGAATCATGTGGGACTCTATCAAGAAGGATAACTTGCGAGTGATTGGAGTCCCAGAACAGGGAGGGGGGACAGAAAACACAGAGAAAATAGTTGAAGAACTCCTGACACAAAACTTCCCTGACATCAAGAAAGACGAAAGGATATCTATGCAAGATGCTCATTGAACCCCATTTAAGATTGATCCAAAAAGAAAAACACCAAGACATATTATCATCAAACTTGCCAAAACCAAAGATAAACAGAAAATTTTAAAAGCAGCCAGGGAGAAAAGAAAGGTTTCCTTCAAGGGAGAATCAATAAGAATAAGTTCAGACTACTCAGCAGAAACCATGCAGGCAAGAAGGGAATGGGACGACGTATACAGAGCACTGAAAGAGAAAAACTGCCAACCAAGGATCATATATCCAGCAAAACTCTCTCTGAAATATGAAGGAGAAATTAAGATATTTAGAGATAAACACAAGTTTAGAGAATTTGCAAAAACCAAACCAAGGCTACAAGAAATGCTAAAGGAGATTGTTTGGTCAGATGACCAATAATATCAGGTACCAGCACAATACAAGGTCACAAAACAGAACGTCCTGATATCAACTCAAATAGGGAAAGCACAAAAACAAACAAATTAAGATAAATTCTAAAAAATAAATAAATAAATAAAA
Organism: Loxodonta africana; assembly: GCF_030014295.1. Classification (NCBI taxonomy): domain Eukaryota; kingdom Metazoa; phylum Chordata; class Mammalia; order Proboscidea; family Elephantidae; genus Loxodonta; species Loxodonta africana. Next base: position 178,948,126 of record NC_087343.1, on the reverse strand, counting down.
TAATACACATAAAAGGGAATCAAGGAAGTCAATAGGTAAAAGATCACAATAATCAAAAAGAGGGACTAAATATAGGAGGCATTGAACTGCCAGATGGAGAGTGACACAAGGCGATATAGAACAATACAAGTTAGGTTTTTACTTAGAAAAATAGGGGTAAATAATAAGGTAACCACAAAAAGGAATATCAATCCCATAACTCAAGAAAAAAGCCAAGAAAAACGTAACGACTCAACTAACATAAAGTTAAACATTATGAAAATGAGGATCTCACAATCTACTAAGAAAAACATCTCAGCACAAAAAAGCATGTGGAAAAATGAAATGGCCAACAACACACATGAAAAGGCATCAAAATGACAGTACTAAAAACTTATTTATCTATAATTACGCTGAATGTAAATGGACTAAATGCACCAATAAAGAGACAGAGAGTCACGGACTGGATAAAGAAACACGATCCATCTATATGCTGCCTACAAGAGACACACCTTAGACTTAGAGACACAAACAAACTAAAACTCAAAGGATGGAAAAAAATATATCAAGCAAACAATAAGCAAAAAAGAAGAGGAGTAGCAATATTAATTTCTGACAAAATAGACTTCAGACTTAAATCCACCACAAAGGATAAAGAAGGACACTATATAATGATAAAAGGGACAATTGATCAGGAAGACATAACCATATTAAATATTTATGCACCCAATGACAGGGCTGCAAGGTACATAAATCAAATTTTAACAGAATTGAAAAGTGAGATAGACACCTCCACAATTATAGTAGGAGACTTCAACACACCACTTTCGGAGAAGGACAGGACATCCAGTAAGAAGCTCAACAGAGACACGGAAGATCTAATTACAACAATCAACCAACTTGACCTCATTGACTTATACAGAACTCTCCACCCAACTGCTGCAAAATATACTTTTTTTTCTAGCACATATGGAACATTCTCTAGAATAGACCACATATTAGGTCATAAAACAAATCTTTGCAGAGTCCAAAACATCGAAATATTACAAAGCATCTTCTCAGACCACAAGGCAATGAAGCTAGAAATCAATAACAGGAAAACTAGGGAAAAGAAATCAAATACTTGGAAAACGAACAATACCCTCCTGAAAAAAGACTGGGTTATAGAAGACATCAAGGAGGGAATAAGGAAATTCATAGAATGCAACGAGAATGAAAATACTTCCTATCAAAACCTCTGGGACACAGCAAAAGCAGTGCTCAGAGGCCAATTTAGATCGATAAATGCACACATACAAAAAGAAGAAAGAGCCAAAATCAGAGAACTGTCCCGACAACTTGAACAAATAGAAACTGAGCAACAAAAGAATCCATCAGGCACCAGAAGAAAACAAATAATAAAAATTAGAGCTGAACTAAGTGAACTAGAGAACAGAAAAACAATTGAAAGAATTAACAAAGCCAAAAGCTGGTTCTTTGAAAAAATTAACAAAATTGATAAACCATTGGCTAGACTGACTAAAGAAATACAGGAAAGGAAACAAATAACCCGCAGAAGAAACGAGAAGGACCACATCACAACAGACCCAAATGAAATTAAAAGAATCATTTCAGATTACTACGAAAAATTGTACTCTAACAAATTTGAAAACCTAGAAGAAATGGATAAATTCTTGGAAAAACACTACCTACCTAAACTAACACATTCAGAAGTAGAACAACTAAATAGACCCATAACAAAAAAAGAGATTGAAACAGTAATCAAAAAACTTCCAACAAAAAAAAGTCCTGGCCTGGACGGCTTCACTGCAGAGTTCTATCAAACCTTCACAGAAAACTTAACACCACTACTACTGAAGGTATTTCAAAGCATAGAAAAAGACGGAATACTACCCAGCTCATTCTATGAAGCCACCATCTCCCTGATACCAAAACCAGGTAAAGACATTACAAAAAAAGAAAATTTTAGACCTATATCCCTCATGAACATAGATGCAAAAATCCTCAACAAAATTCTAGCCAATAGAATCCAACAACACATCAAAAAAATAATTCACCCTGATCAAGTGGGATTTATACCAGGTATGCAAGGCTGGTTTAATATCAGAAAAACCATTAATGTAATCCATCACATAAATAAAACAAAAGATAAAAACCACATGATCTTATCAATAGATGCAGAAAAGGCATTTGACAAAGTTCAACACCCATTTATGATAAAAACTCTTACCAAAATAGGAATTGAAGGAAAATTCCTCAACATAATAAAGGGCATCTGTGCAAAGCCAACAGCCAATATCACTCTAAATGGAGAGAACCTGAAAGCATTTCCCTTGAGAACGGGAACCAGACAAGGATGCCCTTTATCACCGCTCTTATTCAACATCGTACTTGAAGTCCTAGCCAGGGCAATTAGGCTAGACAAAGAAATAAAGGGTATCTGGATTGGCAAGGAGGAAGTAAAGCTATCACTATTTGCAGATGACATGATTGTATACACAGAAAACCCTAAGGAATCCTCCAGAAAACTACTGAAACTAATAAAAGAGTTTGGCAGAGTCTCAGGATATAAAATAAACATACAAAAATCACTTGGATTCCTCTACATCAACAAAAAGAACATCAAAGAGGAAATAACCAAATCAATACCATTCACAGTAGCCCCCAAGAAGATAAGATACTTAGGAATAAATCTTACCAAGGATGTAAAATACCTATACAAAGAAAACTACAAAGCTCTACTACAAGAAATTCAAAAGGACATACTTAAGTGGAAAAACATACCCTGCTCATGGATAGGAAGACTTAACATAGTAAAAATGTCTATTCTACCAAAAACCATCTGTATATTTAACGCACTTCTGATCCAAATTCCAATGTCATATTTTAAGGGGATAGAGAAACAAATCACCAATTTCATATGGAAGGGAAAGAAGCCCCGGATAAGCAAGGCATTACTGAAAAAGAAGTAGAAAGTGGGAGGCCTCACTCTACCTGATTTCAGAACCTATTATACAGCTACAGTAGTCAAAACAGCCTGGTACTGGTACAACAACAGGCACATAGACCAATGGAACAGAATTGAGAATCCAAACATAAATCCATCCACGTATGAGCAGCTGATATTTGACAAAGGCCCAGTGTCAGTTAATTGGGGAAATGATAGTCTTTTTAACAAATGGTGCTGGCATAACTGGATATCCATTTGCAAAAGAATGAAACAGGACCCATACCTCACACCATGCACAAAAACTAACTCCAAGTGGATCAAAGACCTAAACATAAAGACTAAAACGATAAAGATCATGGAAGAAAAAATTGGGACAACCCCAGGAGCCCTAATACAGGGCATAAACAGAATACAAAACATTACCAAAAATGATGAAGAGAAACCAGATAACTGGGAGCTCCTAAAAATCAAACACCTATGCTCATCTAAAGACTTCACCAAAAGAGTAAAAAGACCACCTACAGACTGGGAAAGAATATTCAGCTATGACATCTCTGACCAGCGCCTGATCTCTGAAATCTACATGATTCTGTCAAAACTCAACCACAAAAAGACAAACAACCCAATCAAGAAGTGGGCAAAGGATATGAACACACATTTCAGGCAGCCAACAGATACATGAGAAAATGCTCCCGATCATTAGCCATTAGAGAAATGCAAATTAAAACTACGATGAGATTCCAACTCACACCAACTTGACTGGCATTAATCCAAAAAACACAAAATAATAAATGTTGGAGAGGCTGAGGAGAGATTGGAACTCTCATACACTGCTGGTGGGAATGTAAAATGGTACAACCACTTTGGAAATCTATCTGGCGTTATCTTAAACAGTTAGAAATAGAACTACCATACAACCCAGAAATCCCACTCCTCGGAATATACCCTAGAGATACAAGAGCCTTCACACAAACAGATATATGCACACCCATGTTAATTGCAGCTCTGTTTACAATAGCAAAAAGCTGGAAGCAACCAAGGTGTCCATCAACGGATGAATGGGTAAATAAATTGTGGTATATTCACACAATGGAATACTACGCATCGTTAAAGAACAGTGACGAATCTCTGAAACATTTCATAACATGGAGGAATCTGGAAGGCATTATGCTGAGCTAAATGAGTCAGAGGCAGAAGGACAAATATTGTATAAGACCACTATTATAAGATCTTGAGAAATAGAAAAAACTGAGAAGAACACATACTTTTGTGGTTATGAAGGGGGGAGGGAGGGAGGGAGGGAGGGAGAGGGTTTTTTATTGATCAATCAGTAGATAAGAACTGCTTTGGGTGAAGGGAAAGACAACACTCAATACATGGAAGGTCAGCCCAATTGGACTGGACTAAAAACAAAGAAGTTTCCGGGATAAAATGAATGCTTCAAAGCTCAGCGGAGCAGGGGTGGGGGTCTGGGGAACATGGTTTGAGGGGACTTCTAAGTCAATTGGCAAAATAATTCTATTATGAAAACATTCTGCATCCCACTTTGAAATGTGGCATCTGGGGTCCTAAATGCTAACAAGCGGCCATCTAAGATGCATCAATTGGTCTCAACCCACCTGGAGCAAAGGAAAATGAAGAACACCAAGGTCACACGACAACTAAGAACCCAAGAGACAGAAAGGGCCACATGAACCAGAGACCTACATCATCCTGAGACCAGAAGAACTAGTTGGTGCCCGGCCACAATCGATGACTGCCCTGTCAGGGAGCACAACAGAGAACTCCTGAGGGAGCAGGAGATCAGTGGGATGCAGACCCCAAATTCTCATAAAAAGACCATACTTAATGGTCTGACTGCGACTAGAGGAATCCCAGTGGCAATGCTCCCCAGACCTTCTGTTGGCACAGGACAGTAACCATCCCCAAAGACAACTCATCAGACATGAAAGGGACTTGTCAGCAGGGGGGAGAGAGATGCTGATGAAGAGTGAGCTAATTAAATCAGGTGGACACTGGAGAGTGTGTTGGCAACTCTTGACTGGAGGGGGGATGGGAAGATATAGAGAGAGGGAAGATGGCAAAATTGGCACGAGATGAGAGACTGAAAGGGCTGACTCAATAGGGGGAGAGCAAGTGAGAGAAGGGAGTAAGATGTATGTAAACTTACATGTGACAGACTGATTGGATTTGTAAATGTTCACTTGAAGCTTAATAAAAGTTAATTAAAAAAAAAAAGTGATGAAACCGTAAGAATCATGTGGGACTCTATCAAGAGGAATAACCTACGAGTGACTGGAGTACCAGAACATGGAGGGATAACAGAAAATACAGAGAGAATTGTTGAAGATTTGTTGGCAGAAAACTTCCTAGATATCAGGGAAGATGAGAAGATATGTATCCAAGATGCTCATCAAACTCCATATAAGGTAAATTTTAAAAGAAATTCACCAAGACATATTGTAATCAAACTTGCCAAAACCAAAGATAGAGAATGTTAACAGTGGCTAGGGATAAATGAAAAGTCACCTAAAAGGAGAGTCAATAAGAATAAGCTTTGACTACTTGGCAGAAACCATGCAAGCAAGAAGGCAACAGGATGACTTATATAAAGAAATGAAGGAAAAAAATTGCCAGTCAAGAATCATATACCCAGTAAAACTGCCTCTCAAATATGAAGACGAAATTAGGACATTTCCAGATAAACAGAAGTTTAGGGAATTCGTAAAAACCAAATCAAAACTACAGTAAGTACACAAGGCAATTCTCTGGTTAGAACATCAATAATATCAGATATCAACCCAAGACTAGAACACAGGACAGAACAACCAGATGTCAACCCAGATAGGGAAATCAAAAAAACAAATAAACATTAAAAATACTCAAAACAGGGAAACAATGAGATCATTACGTAAAAGAAGACAACATTAAAACAATAAAGAGGGACTAAAGTAGTCATAGATCTTTCATATGAAGAGGAAGGCAAGGCATTATAAAGAAATAAAAATTAGGTTTAAATTTTGACAAATAGTAGTAAATATTAAGGTAACCACAAAGGAGACTAGCAATCCTACTAAAATAAAATACAAGAAAAGAGTAGAGACTCAGCAGAAATAAAATCAAAAACAAATAAGAGGAAAAGACAATGCACAAAGATAAACTACTCAGCAGAAAAATTAAGTGGGAAAAAGAAATTTTCAAAAACACACAAAAAAAGACATCAAAATGACAGCACTAAATTCATACCTAGACATAATTACGCTGAATGTAAATGGACTAAATGCACCAATAAAGAGACAGAGAGTGGCAGAATGGATTAAAAAAACACGAACTATGTGCTGCCTGCAAGAGACACACCTTAGACTGAGAGAGACAAGCAAACTAAAACTCAAAGGATGGAAAAAATATATATCAAGCAAACAACAATCAAAAAAGAGCAAAAGTGACAACACTGAAAAAATAGACTTTAAATCCACCACAAAGGATAAGGAAGGACACTATGTAGTGATTAAAAGGACAAATTATCAGGAGGATATAACCATATTAAATATTTATGCATCCTGTGACAGGGCTGCAAGACACATAAAACAAACTTTAACAGAACTGAAAAGTGAGATAGACACCTCCACAATTATAGTAGGAGCCTCCAACATACCACTTTTGGTGAAGGACAGAACATCCAGAAAAAGCTCAATTAAAACACAGAAGATTTAAATGTCACGATCAACCAACTTGATCTCATAGACATATACAGAAAGCTCCACCCAAGAGCAGCCAAGTGTACTTTCTTTTCCAAAGCACATGGAACATGCTCTAGAATAGACCACATATTAGGTCATAAGGCAAGCCTTAGCAGAATCCAAAACATCGAAATATTACAAAGCATCTTCTCTGACCATAAGGCCATAAAAGTGGAAATCAATAACAGAAAAAGCAGGGAAAAGAAATCAAACACTTGGAAACTGAACAATACCCTGCTCAAAAATGACTGGGTTATGGAAGACGTTAAGGATGGAATAAAGAAATTCTTAGAATCCAATGAGAATGAAAACACTTATTCTCAGAAACTTTGGGACACAGCTAAAGCAGTGCTCAGAGGTCAATTTATATCAATAAATGCTCACATACAAAAAGAAGAAAGGGCCAAAATCAAAGAATTATCCCTACAATTATCCCTACAACCTGAACAAATAGAAAGAGAGCAACAAAAGAAACACTCAGGCACAAGGGGAAGGAAAATAATAAAAATTAGAGCAGAAGTAAATGAAATAGAGAACAGAAAAACAATTGAAAGAGTTAACAAGACAAAAATCTGGTTCTTTGAAAAGATCAACAAGATCAATAAACCACTGGCCAAATTGACAAAAGAAAAAACAAGAGAGTAAGCAAATAACCTGAATAAGAGATGAGATGGGTGATATTATAACACACGAAACTGAATTTAAAAGAATCATATGAGATTACTATGAAAAAATTGTACTCTAACAAATTTGAAAACCTAGAAGAAATTGGAGAATTTCTACAAACACACTACCTAACTAACACAAATCCATAACAAAAGATGAGATTGAAAAGTATTTAAAAAACTCTCAATAAAAAAAAGCCCAGGCCTGGACGGCTTCACTGCAGAGTTCTACCAAACTTTCAGAGAAGAGTTAACACCACTACTACTGAAGGTATTTCAGAGCATAATGGAATATTCCCAAACTCATTCTCTGAAGCTACCGTATCCCTGATACCAAAACCAGGTAAAGACACCACAAGAAAAGAAAATTACAGACCTGTATCCCTCATGAACTTAGATGCAAAAATCCTCAACAAAATTCTGGCCAATAGAATTCAAGAATATAACAAAAAAAAAAATAATTTACTCTGACCAAATGGGATTCATACCAGGCATGCAAAGATGGTTCAACATTAGAAAAATAATTAATGTGATCCACCATATAAATAAAGTAAAGGACAAGAACCACATGATCTTATCAACTGATGCAGAAAAGGCATTTGACAAAGTTCAACACCCATTCATGATAAAAACTCTCAGTGAAATAGGAATAGAAGAAAAATTCCTCAGTATAATAAAGTGCATTTATACAAAGCCAACAGCCGACATCATCTTAAATGGAGAGAGTCTGAAAGCATTCCCCTTGAGAACGGGAACCAGACAAGGATGCCCTTTATCACCACTCTTACTCAACATTGTACTAGCCATAGCAGTTAGGCTAGATAAAGAAATAAAGGGCATCCAGATTGGCAAGGGAGAAGTAAAATTATCTTTATTTGCAGATGACATGATCTTATAGAGAAAACCCTAAGGAATCCTCAGCAGAGTATCGGGATACAGGACAAACATACAAAAATCAGTTGGATTCCTCTACAACAACAAGGAGAACATTCAAGAGGAAATCATCAAATCAATACCATTTACAGTAACCACGCCACCCTCCAAATTAAAATATGTACTTAGGAATAAATCTTACCAGAGACATAAAAGACCTATACAAAGAAAACTACAAGACACTACTGCAAGAAACAAAAAGAGACCTATGTAACGAAGAACATGCCTTGCTCATGGATAGGAAGACTTAGTCTTATAAAAATGTCTATTCTACCAAAAATAATCTATAGATACAAGGCAATTCTGATCCAAATTCCAACGATATTTTTTTTCATTGTGATTTAAGTGAAAGTTTACAAATCAAGTCAGTCTCTCACACAAAAACTTATATACACCTTGCTACATACTCCCAATTGCCCTCCCCCTAATGAGACAGTCTGCTCCTTCCCTCCACTTTGTCTTTTCATGTCCATTTTGCCAGCTTCTAACCCCCTCTACCCTCTCATCTCCCCACCAGGGAGGAGATGCCAATATAGTCTCAAGCGTCCATCTGATCCAAGAAGCCCACTCCTCACCAACATCCCTCCCAATCCCATTGTCCAGTCCAATCCCTGTCTCAAGAGTTGGCTTTGGGAATGGTTCTTGTCGTGGGCCAAGAAGAGATCTGGGGTACATGACCACTGGGGTCCTTCTAATCTCAGTCAGACCACTAAGACTGGTATTTTTATGAGAATTTGTGGTCTGCATCCCACTGCTTCCAGGCTCCCTCAGGGGTTCTATGTTGTGTTCCCTGTCAGGGCAGTCATCGGTTGTACCTGGGCACCATCTAGCTCTTCTGATCTCAGGCTGACGTAGTCTTTGGTTTATGTGACCCTTTCTGTCTCTTGGGCTCATAATTACCTTGTGTCCTTGGAGTTCTTCATTCTCCTTTGATCCAGGTGGATAGAGACCAAATGAAGCATCTTAAACGGCCGCTTGCTACCGTTTAAGATCCCAGACACCACCTCCAAAGTGGGATGCAGAATGTTTCCTTAATAGATTTCATTATGCTAATTGACTTAGATGTCACCTGAAACTTTGGCCCCCAAGCCCCTACTCCTGCTACCCTGGCCTTTGAAGCATTGAGTTTATTCCAGAAACTTCTTTGCTATTGGTTTAGTTCAGTTGTGCTGACCTCTCCTGTGTTGTGTGTTATCTTCCTGGTCACCTAAAGTAGTTCCTATCTACATCTAATTAGTGGGTACCCCTCTCCTACCTTCTCTCCCTCCCCCCTCTTGTGACCATCAAATAATATTTTCTTCTCTGTTTAAACTATTTCTTGAGTTCTTATAATAGTGGTCTTATACAATATTTATCCTTTTGCAACTCACTGATTTCACACAGCGTAATGCCTTCCAGATTCCTCCATGTTATGAAATGTTTCACAGATTCTTCACTGTTCTTTATCAATGTGTAGTATTTCATTGTGTGAATATACCATAATTTATTTATCTGATCATGCATTGATGGGCACCTTGGTTGTTTCCATCTTCTGGCTACTGTAAACAGTGCTGCAATGAACATGGGTGTGCATATATCTGTTCATGTAGAGGCTCTTATTTCTCTAGGATACATTCCAAGGAGCGCGATTGCTGGATCGTATGGTAGTTCTATTTCTAGCTTTTTAAGGAAGTGCCAAATCTATTTCCATCTCATGAAAAAATGACTTTGGAATTTGGATTGGAATTGCATTCTATCTACAGATGGCTTTTGGTAGAATAGAGATTTTTACAATGTTAAGTCTTCTTATCCATGAGCAAGGTATGTTTTCCACTTATGTAGATGTCTTTCGGTTTCTTGCAGAAGTGTTTTGTAGTTTTCTTTGTATAAGTCTTTAACATCTCTGGTAAGATTTATTCCTAAGTATTTTATCTTCTTGGGGCTACTGTAAATGGCGTTGATTTGGTGATTTCCTCTTCAATGTTCTTTTTGTTGGTGTAGAGGAATCCAACTGATTTTTGTATGTTTATTTTGTATCCTGATATTCTGCTAAACTCTTCTATTAGTTTCAGTAGTTTTCTTGAGGATTCCTTAGGGTTTTCTGTGTATAAGGTCATGTCGTCTGCAAATAGAGATAATTTTACTTCTTCTTTGTCAATCTGGATTGCCTTTATTTCTTTATCTAACCTGATTGCTCTGGCTAAGACCTCTAGCACAGTTCCAATGACATTTTTTGATGAGATGGAGAAACAAATCACCAGCTTCATATTAAAGGGAAAGAGGCCCAAGATAAGTAAAGCATTACTGAAAAAGGAGAATAAAGTGGGGGACCTCACTATAACTGATTTTGGAAGTTATTATACCACCAGAGTAGTCAAAACAGCCTAGTACTGGTACAACAGATACATAGACCAATGGAACAGAATTGAGAATCCAGACATAAATTCATTCACATATGAACAGCTGATATTTGACAAGGCCCAAGGTCAGTGAAATGGGTAAAAGGTAGTCTATTTAAGAAATGGTACTGGCATAACTGGATATCCACCTGCAAAAAAATGAAACAATACCCATATCTCACACCATGCACAAAAACTAACTAAAAATGGATCAAAGACCTAAATATAAAATCTAAAACGATAAAAATCATGGAAGAAAAAATAGGGACAACACTAGGAGCCCTGACACATGGCATAAACAGTGTACAAAACATTACTAACAATGCAGAAATACCAGAAGAGAAACTAGATAACCGGGAGCTCCTAAAAAATCAAACACCTATGCTTATCCAAAGACTTTACAAAACAGTAAAAGATTTCTTGCAGACTGGGAAAACATTTTTATCTATGACATTTACGATCAACATCTGATCTCTAAAATTATATGATACTGCAAAAACTCAACTGCAAAAATACAACCCAATTAAAAAATGAATATGAACAGGCACTTCACTAAAGAAGACATTCAGGTAGCTAACAGATACATGAGGAAATACTCAAGATCATTAGCCATTAGAGAAATGAAAATCAGAACTAAAATAAGATTCCATCTCACTCCAACAAGGCTGGCATTAATGCAAAAGACACAAAATAATAAATGTAGGAGAGGGTATGGAGAAACTGGAACACTTACATACTTCTGGTGGGAATGTAAAATGGTATAACCATTTTGAAAATTGATTTGTTGCTTCCTTAAAAAGTTAGAAATAGAACTACCATACGATCCAGCAATCCCACTCTTTGGAATATATCCTAGAGAATTAAGAGCCTTTACACAAACAGATATATGCACACCCATGTTCATTGCAGTACTGTTTACAATAGCAAAAAGATGGAAGCAACCAAGGCGCCTATCAATGGATGAATGGATAAGTAAATTATGGTATATTCACACAGTTGAATGCTATGCATTGATAAAGAACAATGATGAATCCATGAAACATTTCATAACATGGAGGAATCTGGAAGCCATTTTGCTGGGTGAAATTAGTCAGTTGCAAAAGGACAAATAGTGTATGAGACCACTATTATAAGAACTTGAAAAGTAGTTTAAACAGAGAAGAAAATATTCTTTCATGGTTAGGAGAGTGGAGAGGGACGGAGGGAGAAAGGTATTCACTAACTAGATAGTCAAAAAAAAAAACCAAACCCAGTGCCATCGAGTCAATCTGACTCATAGCGACCATTTAGGACAGAGTAGAACTGCCCTGTAGAGTTTCCAAGGAGCGCCTCGTGGATTTGAACGGCCGACCTTTTGGTTAGCAGCCATAGCATTTAACCACTATGCCGCCAGGGTTTCCAAATAGATAGTAAAAAAAAAAAAAAAAAAATTTTTTTTTTTTTTTTTTTTAGACAAGAACTATTTTAATTGATGGAAAAGACAGCACACAATAAAAGAGAGGTTAGCACAACTGGACTAAACCTAAAGCAAGGATGTTTTCTGAATAAATTGAACACTTTGAAGGTCAGCATAGCAGGGACGGGGGTTTGGGCACCATGGTTTCAGGTGACATCTAGGTGAATGGCATAATCAAATCTATTATGAAAACATTCTGCATCCCACTTTGGAGAGTGGTGTCTGGTCTTAAATGATAGCAAGCGGCCTTCTAAGATGCATCAGTTGGTCTCTACCCACCTGGACCAAAGGAGAATGAAGAAATCCAAAGACACATAGTAACTATGGGACTAAGATACAGAAATGGCCACATAAGCCAAAGACTACATAAGCTGGAGATCAGAAGAACTAGATGGTGCCCAGTTACAACCGATGACTGCCCTCACAGGGAACACAACAGAGAACCCCTGAGGGAGCAGGAGACCAGTGGGATGCAGACTTCAAATTCTTATAAAAAGACCAGACTTAATGGTCTGACTGAGACTAGAATGGTGCCGGTGGTCGTGGTCCCCAGACCTTCTGTTAGCCCAAGACAGGAGCCATTCCCAAAGCCAACTCTTCAAACAGGGATTGGACTGGACTATGGGAGACAGAATGATACTGGTGAGGAGTGCGCTTCTTGGTTCAAGTGGACACATGAGACTATGTGGACAGCTCCTGTCTGGAGGGGAGATGAGAGGGTAGAGGGGGTGAGGAGCTGGCCGAATGGACAGGAAAGTAGAGATACGAGAGAAGGAGTGTGCTATCTCATTGTGGGGAGAGCAACTAGAAGTGTATAGCAGGGTATGTATAAATTTTTGTATGAGAGACTGAATTGATTTGTAAACTTTCACTTAAAACACAATAAAATTTAAAGAAAAATAATAGTCAGAACAATGAGATATTGGTGCAGAAATAGAAACACAATAGAAAATCCAGAAACAGACCAATATGAAATAAAAATTACAATATGATAAATTTTTAAAAAATTGCTTAGAAAGCATATTCTCTAAACTTCTAAAAGTAGTGCTCTGAGATGGGACGAGAAGGGATAGGAGGTAGAGGTTAATGGAGACTTAAGTCATGTAATTTTTTTTTTTTTAAACAATAAAACAGACTGTAGACTGGAAGTCTCTAAGACAATTGCCCACACTGAGTGGTAGGCATAGAGGGTTTATTATGTTATTCTTTGTACTTTTCTATATTAAATTATTTTGAAAAATAAAATAATCCAAGAGACAGAAAAAAAAATGTGAAATATGTCTTGTCAATGTGTTTAATAAATACAATTTCTTATATGTTGTTGTTGTTAGATGTCATCCAGTCAGTTCCAACTCATATCGACCCTAGGTAAAACAGAATGAAACACTGTCCGTTCCTACACCATCCTCACAACCGTTGTTCTGCTTGAGCCCATAGTTGTAGCCACTGTTAATCAATTTCATTGAGAGTCTTCCTCTTTTCCACTGAACCCTGGTTCACCAAGTCCTTCTCCAGGAACTGATCCCTCCTGATAACATGTCCGAAGTATGTGAGATGAAGTCTTGCCATTCTGACTTCTAAGGAGAATTGTGGCTGTATTTTTTCCAAGACAGATTTGTTCATTTTGCTGGCAGTCCATGGTATATTCAATATTCTTCACCAATGCCATAATTCAGAGGTGTCCATTCTTCTGTGGTCTTCTTTATTTGTTGGCCAGCTTTCAAATGTATATGAGGTGACTGAAAACACCACGACTTGGGTCAGGAACACCTTAGTCCTTAAAGTGACAACTTTGCATATTAACACTCCGAAGAGGTCTTTTGCAGCAGATTTGCCCAATGACTTCTTCACTGCTGCCTCCATGGATGTTGATTGTGCATCCAAGTAAAATGAAATCCTTGACATATTCAATCTTTTTTCCTTTTATCATGATGCTGCTTATTGGTCCAATTGTGAAGATTTTTGTTTTCTTTATGTTGAGGTGTTATTCACACTGAAGGCTGTAGTCTTTGATTTTCATCAGTAAGTGCTTGAAGTCCTCTTCAGTTTCAGCAAGCAAGGTTGTATCGTCTGCATAACACAGGTTGTTAATGAGAGAGTTTTTCTCCAATCCTGATGCCCTGGTCTTCTTCATATAGTCCATTTTCTCAGATTATTTTCTCAGCATACAGATTGAATATGTATGGTGAAAAGATACAACCCCAATACACACCCTTTCTGATTTTAAACCATGAGGTACCCCATTGTTCTGTTCAAACAACTATCGTTTGGTCTCTGTATAGGTTCCTCATGAGCACAATTAAGTGTTCTGGAATTCCCATTCTTCACAATGTTATCCATAATTTTTTATAATTCATACAGTTGAATGTCTTTGCATAGTCATTAAAACACAGGTAAACATCTTTCTGGTATTCTCTGCTTTCAGCCATGATCCATCTGACATCAGCAATGATATTCCTGGTTCAACATCCTCTTCTGAATCTGGCTTGAATTTCTGGCAATTTCCTTTTGATGCACTGTTGCAGCTACTTTTGAATGATCTTCAGCAAAATTTTACTTGCGTGTGATATTAGTGATATTGTTCGATAATTCCCACATTGATTGGACCACCTTTCTTTGAAATAGGCATAAATATGAATCTCTTCCAGCTTGTTAGCCAGGTAACTGTCTTCCAAATTTCTTGGCATAGACAAGTGTGCCCTTCTAGCACTGCATCCATTTGTTTAAACATCTCAACTGGTATTCTATCAACTTCTAGAGCCTTGTTTTTCACCTATGTCTTCAATGTAGCTTAGACATCTTTCTTCAGTACCATTGATTCTTGATCATATGCTACCTCCTGAAATGATTAATATTTATCAATTCTTTTTGGTTCAGTGACTCTGTGTATTCCTTCCATTTTCTTTTGTTGCTTCCTGCCTAATATTTTCCCCATAGAATCCTTTACTATTGCAGCTCAAGGCTTGAATTTTTTTTCAGTTCTTTCAGCTTGAGATATGCTGAACGGTTTCTTCCCTTTTGGTTTTCTAACTCCAGGTCTTTGCATATATCGTTATAATACCTTACTTTGTCTTCTCAAGTTTCCCTTTGAAATCTTCTGTTCAGCTCTTTTACTTCATCATTTCTTTCTTTCAATTTAGCTTCTTGGTGTTCAAGAGAAAGCTTCCAATGTATTTTATAGTGTCAGCATTAAAATAAAAAAGAGAAAGAAAGAAACAACAGTATACATTGTTATAGCTAGTTATTGTTTCATAAAATACTTGTTTCTATGATGTTCACTGCTGTACTGGTGTGCTGAACACACAGGACAGGCCGAACTGGTAGTTCTAAAAATGAAATATGTGTCCAAGAGTTAGTAAATAGTCAGGACCCCTATGGTCTCTAGAGCCCTGTACCTCCTGGATACCAGCAACGACCCTGGATCCCAAGAAAAAACCTTCCCAGAGCCTACAAGCTAAAAGGGGCCTGTCTGGTGCAGCAGACCCCTTGATCACTACCACCATTGTTCATTTTAATTAATCAGTGTCCATGTCAAAGTTATTATTAAATATTTCATATAGCTGCTTGTTTACATATGTACGGATATTTGGACACTGAATTGCGATGTAAAATTTATAGTTTACCAAAGATCATGGCAAAAGCTTTTAAGAATGCACATGATTAGTCAATACAATCTATCTTGGTGGTTTTCACCCAGGGGCAATTTGCCCACATGGGAAATAATTGGCAATGTTTGTGGACAATTTTAGATGTCTCAACTAGAGAAGTGGTGGGGAGGGGTGCTACTGTCATCTAGTGAGTAGATACCAGAGATGGCGCTAAATATCCTACAGATTCACAGGACAGACCTTCATACAAAAAAATTATCTGGCCCGAATGTCAAGAGTGATAAGCTTGAGAAATCCTTATCTATCTGGTACCAGGCATAGATGCAATAGTCCATTTCCTTTTATCTAACATCCTATAAGTATTATTCTAAGTCTATTATCATAAATAGATTTTAATTTTCTACCTGATCTACATTATCTCCCTTGAGCAAGTAGTTTAGAAGGTTAGAAAATTCTGCCCTATAGTTGCTTACAGTTCTTAATTTTATTTTCTGTTGTATCTAGATTGTGAATTGCCTTTCTTCTTGCTTGATTTTTGATTTGTAGGGTAGTTCTCAGAAAATTATAGTTTTTTACAGTCTGATTGGTTTCAAAGGAATTTTCATCACCTGCATGAAGACTGAGAGTTTGTGTTCATGATGAGAACTATGAATAATCATTCCAAGGCCACTCCGTATGTTGCCAGGTTTACAGGCTATGACTGAGTAACCATTAGCAATTGGCAGTGGATTGATCTTTTATGCTGTGCAAATAATAATGTTAGGTTTGGGTAACCACTGCAGAGCTATTTTGTTGAATTGTACAGTTTCTACTTATATTGTTTTGTACTTTTTTCTTTTTTTTCTAAAAAGAATTTAGTTGAGCAAAAAATTTCAAAGAGAAAATTAGGTACTGATATATATTTTTTTCAGTGCTGTTATTATTGCCAGCATGTTTCTTTTGCCTTAAAAAATAGTATATACACATGGCTAGAATATAAAATATTAGAGAACTGAAACCACTACGAACTACTACTGATCTTCTTTATATTTAATATGAGTTTTTTACTTAGAAAAAAAAGTGTGGGGATTTATACAATAAACACGTGTTCTAAACCTTATTCATATTGGAGATTTTTTCATATTAGTACGTATACTTGTACTTTATTTTCACATTGTAATTATATCATAATTTAGCCACAGCATAAATACTCTGTAATATGCCATATCTCTTACTGATGGTATTTAAGCACACACTCTCTCTTTCTCTCATCATAAATAATGCTACATTAAACATCATTTTACATTCATGTTTTTGTATTTGTTTAGGTGTGTTTGTCATATAAATTTCTGATACTGAAATCAATATGTCAAATGTCACATATACTTTTAGTTTTCATAGATATTATCGAATTGACAAACATGATTTTTGACACTTAGTTTCATTAAAAATTTTTAACGATTCTAAAGACAGACCAAGTATATGGGATGGAATTAAAGAAAGGGTAATAATGGGTAATTTTCTGTTTAGGCATGGGGAAAAAAATAAAAGTTTTAGATGGGTAAGTGATAACAGTTAAAGAACATTAAAATACTTAGACATTTCTTATACTTTTAGACTTTATGAAGTTATTAATCTTTAGGATCTAAGTTTTCTATGGTATTTGCTTTACTTTAAATCTTGTTCTAAGATGTATCTTCTTTTTGAATAGATAATAATATTTTTGTTTGAAATCTTATTAAATTGCATTAAACAGAAGAAAGATAAGGCACCATAATAATATGCTACTGTCACTATGAGTCAGAATCAACTCAATGGCAACTGGTTCGGTTTGGTTTGTGTTGGCTATTGTTAATGGAGCCTGGGCAGTGGAGTGGTTAAGAGCTCCACGCTAACCTAAAGGTGGGCAGTTTGAATCCATCAGCCACTCCTTGTAAATCTTATGTGGCAGTTCTACATTGTCCTATAGGTCCCTTAAAAGTTGCAATCAACTCCAAGGCAACAGGTTTAGCTTTTTGGTTTTGGTTATTGTTAACTGCCATTGAACTGACTCTGACTCATGGTGACCTTATGTACAACAAAATAAAATGTTGCCCTGTCCTGCATCATCCTATCACTGTCATGTTCAAATCTGTTCTTGTGATCATTGCATCAATCCATCTCACAGAGGGCCTCCCTCATCATCGTTAGTACTTTACTTCACCTTCAGGATGTCTGTGTCCAACAATTGGTCTTTCCTGATGACACATCCAAAGCAATCGAGTTAGAAAATGTTCTGTTTTAATCCATGAGGCTTTCACTGGCTACTTTTTGAACGTAGGGGGCCTGATCTTTTTCCACTATCTTATTCTGGAAGCTTTGTTGAAACTTCTTTAGTATGACTGAGCCTGCTGGTATTTGAAATAACAATGACATAACTTCCAGTATCATACCAGCACACAAGCCACCTCAGTATGACATACAGACAGGGATATAATCAGATGATACAAATTTATGCATAAGCTCCAAGTTTACCCACCAACAACTAATGACAAAGATGAAGGAATTGAAAATTTTGGCAAACTTTCGCAGTCTGAAATTGATCAAACATGCAGTCAATATATATTGATAATTACTGGGTGACTGAAATGCTAGAGTTGGAAAAAAAGGAGAATCCTTAATTGGAAAATATAACCTTAGTGACAGAAATGATGCCAGAGACTAGATGATAGAACTTTGCAAGACCAAAGACTTGCTAATTTCAAATATCTTTTTTCAATAACATAAACAGTGACTAGACACTTGAACCTCACTGGAAGGAAGACAAAAGAATGAAATTGACTATGTCTGTGGAAAAGATGATGGAGAGGCTCAATATCATCAGTCAGAGCAAAGCCAGGAGCCAACTGTGGGACAGACCATCAGTTGCACATATGCAAGTTCAAGTTGAAACTGAAGAAAATTAAAACAAGTCCATGAGAGCCAAAGTATGACCTTGAGTATATCCCACCTAAATTTAGACACCATCTCAAGTATAGGTTTGACACATTGAGTACTAATGATCAAAAACCAGACAAGTTTTGGTATGACATGGAGGACATCATACATGAAGAAAGCAAAAGGTCATTAAAAAGACAGGAAAGAAGGAAAAGACCAAAATAGATGTCAGAAGAGACTCTGAAACTTGCCCTTGAATGTAGAGCTGCTAAAGCAAATAGAAACAATGATGAAGTAAAAAAGTTGACCAGAGTATTTCAAAGGGCGGGTTAAGAAGACAATGTAAAATATTATAGTGAAGTGTATAAAAACCTGGAGTTAGAAATTGAAAAGGGAAGAGCATGCTCGGTACTTCTCAAGCTGAAAGGACTGAAGAAAAAATTCAAGCCTTGAGTTGTACTACTGAGGGATTATGTGGAGAAAATATTGAAAAACACAGGAAGCATCAAGAGAAGATGGAAGAAATACACAGAGTCACTGTACCAAAAAGAACTGGCTGATGTTTAAACACTTCAAAAGGTAGCATATGATAAAGGACCACGGTACTGAAGGAAGAAGTCCAAGGTGCACTGAAGGCATTGGGGAAAAACAAGGCTCCAGGAATTGACTAAATACCAGTTGAGATGTTTCAACAAAGTGACTCAGTCCTGGAGGTGCTCATTCTATGCCAAAAAATGTGAAAAACAGCTACCTGTCTGGCCAAGTGGATGAGATCTATATTTGTGCCCATTCCAAAGAAAGATCATCCAACCACATGCGGAAGTTATAGAACAGTATCATTAATATTACACAAAAGTAAAGTTTTGCTGAAGATCATCCAAAAGCAGTTGCAGCAGTACATTGACAGGGGACTGCCAGAAACTCAAGCCAGACTCAGAAGAGGATGTGAAATCAGGGATATCATTGCTGATGTCAGATGGATCATGGCTGAAAGCAGAGAATACCAGAAAGATGTTTACCTGTGCTTTATTGACCATGTAAAGTCATTTGATTCTGTAGATCACAATAAATTATGAATAACATTGTGAAGAATGGGAATTCTAGAATATTTAATTGTGCTCATAAGGAGTCTGTACATAGACTAAGAGGCAGTTGTTTGAACAGAACAAGGGGATACTTCATAATTTTAATCAGGAAAACTGTGTGTCACAGTTGTATGCTTTCACCATACCAATTCAATCTGCATGCTGAGCAAATAATCTGAGAAGCTGGAGTATATGAAGAAGAACTCATCATCAGGATTAGAGAAGGACTCATTAACAACCCATGTTATGCAGATGACACAACCTTGCTTGCTGAAAGTGAAGTGGACTTGAAGCACTTACTGATGAAGAGCAAAGACTACAGCCTTCAGTATGAATTATGCCTCAACATAAAGAAAACAAAAACCCTCACAACTGGACCAATAAGCATCATGATAAATGGAGAAGAATGAAGCTGTCAAGGATTTCATTTTACTCGGACGTGCAATGAACATCCATGGAAGCAGCAGTCAAGGAATCAAATTACACACTTAATTGTACAAATCTGTTGCAAAAGACTTCTTTAAAGTGTTAAAAAGCAAAGATGTCACCGTGAGGTCCAAGGCGCACCTGACCGAAGCCATGAAATTTTCGATCATCTCATGTGTGTGTGAAAGCTGGACAATGAATAAGGAAGACTGAGGAAGAATTGAGGCATTTGAACCATGGTTTTGGTAAAGAATACTGAATATACCATAGACTGAATGAACAAACTTGTCTTAGAAGAAGTACAGCCAGATTACCCCTTAGAAGCAAGGATGTGGAGACTTCGTCTCCCATACCTTGACATGTTATCAGGAGGGACTGGTCCATGGACAAAGACATCATGCTTGGTAAATAGAGGGTCTGTGAAGGAGAAGACCCTCAATGAGATGGATTGACACAGTGGCTTCAAGGATGGGCTGAAGCACCACAACGATTGTGAGGATAGAGCAGGACCATGCAGCCTTTCGCTCTGTTGTACATAGGGTTGCTTTGAGTCAGAACAAACAGGATGGTGCCTAACAAAAAGAAGATTCACTTACATGAGTACGATTTCAATTCAAACCATGAACCTGAACTTGAGCACCACTGCTTTCTGGTACCTTGACAAAATTACATAAATAATATATAGGAGACAAGGAACAGTCTCTTATGTGCCAGGGTATTAAGTGATAGCAAACTGAATGCTTAGTAGTTAAATATTTTCTTTTCAAATTTTGGAGAAGTACAATCTAACAGTTTACTTCCAATTTCATGAAATGTCTCTTATTGTAAGATTTGTTTTTAATAAAAATTGTCTTGCAGTTGGGATGTAGGAGGCATGTTTATTGGAAACTAAACTATGAAAACCAAGAAACAAGATAGCTGTTATTTTTTTTTACCCTGTCCTTTGACACAAATATTTGACAATATTTTGGTGACTATGTTAATCCCAGTTTGTTAAGAGACTATAAAACTATTGGGAAACTCAGCAGTCCAAATCAAATGTAGTAAGACATTTAGGAATAAACATCTGAGAGTTATACTTTGAAAGTTATGACTCTGTTAAGACTCAAGGACAGAAAAATTCACTTTCAAACACAAAGAGGACTACAGAATGACTGTCTGAATGATGTTGACCAGAGTCTATTTTATTCATTTTCTTTACTCTATGTCACGGGACCAGGTTATTGTTTTCACTGGATTTGTGAATAAGGCTTAAATTGTTCTGGAATTGTTCTTTTTTTTTTTTTTTAGCGTTCTTTCTTCTTCTCTTGCATTTTAGTTTAGCCACTGTACTTTCAGGATTTGATTGTTATTCCTTAGTGGCTGTTTAAAATAATCTGTATTATTAATAACACATTGGAGCTATCCAGAGTTTTTCTTCATCATCATCCAGTGCTCCTTTTATGGTGCATTTGGTATTGAAATCCCTCAAAGGGCGACAACTTGGTTACTCTAAATTGTTCTGATATGTGCCTAGTCTAGTGCTCTTTGCCAGTTGATTGCTCACCGATTCTCTTTCCATCAAGTGTTATTAAGAGTAAACGTTTCTGGAAAAGAAGAAGGACAAATTAAGGGGTATGACTTCTAAAATTAACATTGTAGACTCGCATGTTGATGATTCCAAAAATGCAGATCAAGTTAAAAGTACAAGGAATTTTTTTAGAGAGTGAACTTTGTAGGATGTAAATTATAACTTTTATTAAAATAATGTCATATGCCATTAAAATGTTGACTGTTGAATTTGGATTATGCAATTTGAAATGCAAAAGGAGCCTTTTATGCAAGATGGAAAAGGGATAGAATAACATATACTAGAAATATAAAGTGAAGCTGCTGTTTGCTTGCAAAAGCAATTACTTTGCTTTGTTTATCTGCTAATATTACTGAAATATTTTAATAAAGTGCACTCTAATAAAACACAACACTATTGAATATGACCTTGTTGTGGTTGTTGTTAGTTGCTGTCAATTTGATTCTGACTCATGGCGACAGCATATGTGCAGAGTAGGACTGCTCCGTAGGGATTTCACAGCTGTCAGCTTTTGGAAGCAGATCACTAGGCCTGTCTTCTTAGTCACCTCTGGGTGGGTTTGAGCTTGCGACCTTTCAGTTAGTAGGCAAGTAACAAATGGGTTACCCCGTGATTCCTAATCCTCAGCTCTGTTAAAAAATGAATCGATAACTGAACGAGAGATGTGATTTTATATGATAATTTACAAGTAAAATTATTACTTGATATTCTTCAGAGGCAAGTGAGTAAATAGGAGACAAACATGTACAATGTAACTTAGTACTTTTGCTTTTGTTTTAAACAAGTTTCTTTTAAGAATCATGTAAACCATTTATGAAGTAAGTCTATAAAATCATTATGTTTGGAGGAAGTGCTGTGTTTTTTTTTTTTTTTTTCTTTCTTTCAGATGGGAATTTCCCTATAACTCTTGGGGACAAAGGGAAGACTTCAATGCCAAGCTCAAAACTCAGCCCTTGAGCAGACTGCAGCTCCAGACATGGGAAAAAAGAATTCAGGGATAAAGCAGGTGTCAGAAAACCAAAGGGAACCAAATCAAAAAGACAAAACTAGTTTTATGGCCAGGAAACTGCAACCCAGGACAACCAAAGGTTAGGTGTGGACCTGAGAGAATGAACAGGTAAAAGCAGGCAGAACACAGAGAATTCCTGACATCTGGATCTTATATCTATTAATATCCATTGCCATTGAGTTGCTTCCAACTCATAGTGACCCTATAGGACAGAGTAGAACAGTGCCATAGGGTTTTCAAGGAGTTCCTGGTGGATTATAACTGCTGGCCTTTTGGTTAGCAGCCGTAGTTCTTAACCACTATGCCACCAGTGTTTCCATCTAGATTTTAGGTCCTCCCTATTGAGAAGTGCATTTTGCTTATGACTGGAGACTGATCTGATTCAGGAGATCACCCCAGAAGTAAGGCATCATTATTCAATTTCACAGTTAAACAATCTGGAAATTTGCTGCTCTGCATTAGAACTCAGTAATATGAGATCCATGTGTCCATGGTTCTGCAGCTTACCTGTGGCTTACTCTCTTTAACCCTCAGTTTCCAGTTTTCTATTAAAAAAAGGGAGTTTATTTATAGAAATTTTAGAAAGTTTTAGAAAATTTATATGTGATTATATTTCATATACTTTAAGTTCTCATTTGGCACTGATGAAGAGCATTCCAAAGCTAAAACCCTTGGCATGACTGGGATTTCTAGCTAGGGTCTGAGCCCAATCTTTTCTTGTCCTAAGCCACTCCATCTTGGAGTTCTTCTCTGTAGTATAATCCAGCTCATCATATTTGCCTCGCTGCTCTGCTAGTGGAAGAGCTTGTGGTTAGAAAATGGCCAATGGAAGAAATAGACAATTCAAGACCACACAGGTGTTAGATAGAAAGGTGAATGAAACACGCGGCCTATTATGCCAGTTCTCAAAAAAAAGCCCCCTTTGCCCTCCTTCAAAAAATATATTTCTAATCTATGCTTGAGTCCTTATGTTTTCTTTACAGACTTGTTCAGCCTAAACCTGAGGGGGACCTAACCACCCTTAAAAATTAGAATAAACTAATGTTACAAAATTGTAGCTTTTCTGTATCAAAAACCTTTTTCCTTCCTTAAGCATTAGATATAATCATCCTAGAAATTTTGTGTTTTATATTTCAACAGAATCCTCCATCTTATAGTAAAGTAACTCAATTTACAGATGCCAGAAAACATGTAGTTTAAGTGGTCAGACAGAATCCTGTTACCTGGAGTCACCCTGACAAAAGATGTCAACACTTGCCAGGATGGTCAAGCAAGGTGCCACCACCTACGGCTTTGTATATATTAACCAATCAAAATTGTTTTAGCTGTAATATGCTGCTTTCATTTTTCTTCTTTATAAGTTTTTGTATTACTGTAGTCTCCCTCCTACCCCACTCTGAACACATTGTTGGATTTCTTTCAGCACTATACCTCCCCATTTTGCAGAACTCTTTCTTTGCCATAATAAAACTCTCTGTTTTTAAGGCTAAACAGATGTGTGGTGCTTCCACTACAACAGCACATAGGAAGCATGTAATAAACGTTAGCTTGTACTCTTACTGGCAGCTCTGACTAATGCATAGCTGTGTTTGTCGTGTAAAGTGCTACGAGTAGAGGTGAGGGAGAAAATAAAAACTATGTTGATGAATTAATTAATTCATTAATTACATTTTTGAGCAAGTTACTATAAAAAAAAAAATAAGGTTCCCACTCTCAAATAATTAGTTGGAGAGTCTTTGGATCTAGTTGACAAAGAGGCAACATATCCTTGCTCTTAGTATGGGCAACTTAGTACCACTACTAGCACATAAACAAACAAAAAAAACAATTGCTATCCAGTCTATTCTGACTCATGGTGACCTCATGTGCTTCAGAGTAGAATTATCCTCCATAGGGTTTTCAATGGATGTGATCTTTCAGAAGCAGATTGCCAGGGCTTTCTTATGAGGGACGTCTGAGTGGATTTGAACTGCCAATCTCATCATTATTAGTCAAGTGTTTAACCTTTTGTATCAGTGTTCAATAAGCACTTAATGAATAAACAAAGTAACATATAAAAAAGCTTGACAAAATAACATGCAAATATACCACAAACATACATGCATGCACATCCAAAATGGCATTGATAAGTAATATAGGGAAAATAACAAAATATATAGTGTTGGGAAAGTAATAAGAACTGGACACTCAAGAAGTGTGATTTGAACTGGATGTTATGTGATAAGAAAATTTTAATAAAGAGTTTACTTTGTTTCTAAAGGACTCAGTCACCCTGCTAGTTGCCTTTAAGGTGCCTAGGGAGACATATATGTAAAAAAAAAAAAAAAAAAAGGGAAATGCAATGGAGTCAGTATGTGAATTTGCATGCTATTTATGCAAGGTCATTGCTATTCATCTCTTTCACTTAGTATACACTGTAGATGTGTAACAATTGTCGATATATGAATACGTGAATGAAGATTTCACAAAAACATGGAGTGAGAAATGCCTAATCCTGCCTCTCAGACTTAGGAAGAAATCCACAAAGGAGATGATAGTTTATCTGGACTTTGGAGGGTTGGTAGTGACTCACTGGTGGACTGAGGTGGTGTAGGAAGGCTGAGTAGTGCTGGGTTAGCTTTGTGCTATTTTTCACCTTGTCTCTAAGTGGTGAACTGAGTGTGCAAGGCCACTAAGCACAAGATATTTATTCCAGCCCCCAAATAGCTTAATGAAGATAGATTTCCACCTTTATTCATTGCCCTTTGAAATAAGTCCTTTTGAAATCCTAACATTTAAGACTTTAAAAAATAATCACTGTCTTTACTGCTAACATCAAAGACCTGTTTCTTGATTATGTTGGTGCAGCATGGTTTGCTGCTTTTGTATTCTGCTGCTAGAGTCTTCCTTCCTGGTTAACTATAATTGAAATTGTAAATTGTCATTTCACCACCAAAATGGGATTTTAATCTCAGTTTATTAGGAATCAACTCCTTTAGGCCATAGAAAACATTTAACGATAGGCAGTAGAATAAATTATTCAGCCTCCATAGAGGTGTGCTCGATAACTTGTCGTCTATCGGAGGTTTTATGACTAGGATGATTCATGGTAATGGATGCTCCTGTCCCCAAACTGAGCCCTGGTCCTCAAGGAGCCCATGTAGAAGACTGTTGCTTCTTAAGGAATATTGTCTTGGTTTAGACACTTGATTCCATCATTCAGTCTTGCCTGATTTTATTTTTCTCCAAGTGTTGTAATCATTGAAAACCTCAAGTTTTAATTCCTTCATATTCTTATTGATAAGCATATACCATAATCACAAAAGAAGCTCGAAGTGCAAAATTTAATCTTCCATTGAACCCCAAAAAGACTACCAGGCCAGCCTCAAACTCACCCCATGTGGTCTTCTCTTCATTCACTAACCTCATTGTTCATAGCTGCATAGACCTGAGCTGATTTCATGTTTTTTGTTATTTCTTATCATACTTAGCTTTCCCAGATTTTGCATTTGGTTACAAGCTACTTTTGGGTCAAAAGGGGCATGTTATTGATTCCAATTAGAGAAGAGAAACTGGGTCCTATATACCTTTCTCTCTGGCAACAGCTTAATATCCTTCCTGGCTCTGAAATCTTAATATTATCCATCAATAGTGACATATGAGGTGAGTTAATTTGCGGTGCCACCAACAGTCTGTCAGTTTGTTGTGATGTATTGTCCAAGATTTCAATTTGCTTGCTTTGAACTGTCATGGGGTGGGAATGGGAGAAGGAGACTGATCGTTAGAAAAGGACATCAAGCTTGGTAGAGTGGAGGGTCAGTGAAGGCAAGAGAAACTCTCAATGAGATGAATTGACACAATGGCCATAATCACAGACTCAAACAAGCCAGTCCATGGCACAGGACTAGGCAATATTTTATTCTGTTATGTATGGGTTGCCACAAGTCGTAACCTGTAAAATTGTGGGGAACATTAGAGGTCCTCTAACTTCACAAGGGAAGAGAATCATCAGCCAAGGCTGTGAGGTGGAGATCAGACATACTTCCACCCTGAAAATTTTTTAACAATTCTGCTACCAGCTTTCAGTCTCATGACATTCTCTACTTCTCTGCTGGGTTGGATAATTTGTTGCAGTGGCCACACAGAACTCACAGACAATATTCACGATTAGGAGGTTTATTAGGGAAGTAACTTGAGATCGGGATTAAGTTCAATAGGCTACAACTAGGATCAAGATCAGGAAGCATGTAGGCAAAGTTTCCCTTCTTCAGTGCAGGACAGCTCACTTAGCTCCTTTCACCTGTGGAGGGCTCCACTTGGCCTCCTCAGGACAGACTCCTCTTGGCTCCCTCAGAACAGGTCTCAGCCCTCAGACCTCAACCCTTGGCCTGGCCTCTGTCCTGCTCAAGCAAGTGTTACAAAATTATTTTAGCTTTGCCAATAAGTACCCAAAGGCACCCCACTACATCAGAAAGCCTTCTGCCTGAAGGAGCTCATCTCTCTTGCTCCATGGGTTGATGAGCTTAGCTCCACCAACAAGTGCCCAAGGGCACACCACTTGGCAAGTAAGTTTCCTGCTAATTTTTTCTGAGAGTCAGTATACTCACTGTAGCCACCTCACTCCGTGTGCTGGGAAGACAACTGCACCATCTTATGCTGGTCTCCTGGTTCTTATGATGGTCTCCTGGTTCTGCTGCTGCTGTTTCTTTGCCACTGCTTCTTGCCATCTCATGCCATCTCCAGTATTATAGCTCTCTCTGTCTCCTAGGCCTAGGAGGTTCTCAGCACAGCGACCCTGGGTCCAAAGGACATGCTCCACTTCCTGCTCTTCTTCTTGGTGGTAGTGGGGTGCCCTCTTTTCCTCTTTGGAGTGGCTCATTTTAAGCCCAGGGGGATGGTAAAACTGACCAATTCTCTTGTTAGGGTCTAACACACCTGATTTGCATGGTCTTACCCCCACAGGATTCCATGCACCTTATTTGCATTAGCAGCAAACTGTCATTTCGTTGGCCACAAGTACCTTATTTGCATAGTCTCATCCAATCATTGTGTGAGAACTGCAAGACCATGCATGGCTTAAAGGGCCATATTAAATAATTCACTGCATCACAGGCCACCCCCTGGCTCTTATAGCCATGGTTCTTTCATATTTGGAGGATAACTTCTCCTCCTAATGGTATTATTATTATTTTCATTTTTATTAAAATCAAATACTAAGTCTGATGATTTGATTCCAGCCATTTTGGTTTTGCTTTTTTTGATTTGCTTTTTTTTTTTTTTTTAATTTGGAATATGTGTGTAACATTTCAAAAAAATGGAAAGGTGATGAGGGAAAAATGGAACATTATATTAAATTTCTCCACTTAGGGGGAAAACAACCCTGCATAGCTTCGAAGTCCTTTATGGTAAATTTTTTATGTGTAATTTCCTATTATTGTTGATGAATCTCCTGGTGATGTGTCCTTTTAGAAACTCTAAATATACATATCATTTGTTTAATTTTTTGAACTAAACTTTCCCCTTCTTCTACTTATGAATTATAAGCAATTTTACTTTAGCTTGTTTTAGTTTAAATATATGCCTGAGCTTCAGACCTGTGTTTAGTATCTAATGACAAATAAACAAATATCTGAGATTCATTTTTGCTAAGAATAATTTAAATTTTATATTTTAATTTTTATAAGTATGGAATATTAAGAAATCATTGAGATCCCTCAATTATCTTAAATAACATTTATTTGAGCATTCTGTTCCCCAATAAATCCTGTCTCAAATCCCACTTTCTCAAATCCTTTTCAAACCATCTCTTTCATATTGCTTATTCTCTCATTAATGACAAATAATTTTTTTTTTTTGCAAATGCTTAGTGTCTGTCTATTTGTATGAGAGTTACATGTTTAATAGCTTAAGATTTGTGCTTTCTTATACTTTTGGATGTTCTCTTAGAGTATTTAAAAAAATAAGAAACTGGTTCATGGAAATGACAAATACCTGCATTTTTATAATTTCCCATGAACTTGGAGAAGTTAAGCTATGACAGGAAACACATGGGTATTTTCAGATATTAATTTAGTATATTAAAAAAAATTTTTTTAGAGGGCTCTTTATTCACATATTTGTCTTACTTAGGTAATTTAGACTGAATTTCTCCTGCTTCTATATCAGTTAAGGCCAGACACCGGTATTTCACACACACACACGTACACACATACACACACGTACACACATACACACACACACATCCATGCCTGCATACACACCTACACTACCTGGCATCTGATGAACGCTTAGTAGATATTTTACAAGTGTTAGTTTACAAAAAGAAAATATGAAATAATGGTAAAGTAGCTATAAAACAAACAACAACAAAAAAAAATTGTTGCTGTCAAGTTGATTCTGACTCATAGCGACCCTGTAGGACAGAGTAAATCTGCCCCACAGGGTTTCCAAGGAGCACCTGGTGGATTCAAACTGCTGACCTTTTGATTTGTAGCTGAGCTCTTAACCACTGTGCCACCAGGGCTCCAAAGTAGCTATAGCATTCTTGTTTCACTACTTCTCAAAAAAAGAAACTTGAGTTAGTGAGGGAATAGTTTCCTCCGCAGTTAAAATCTGTCACGTGTTGTGAATTACTTAGCGCTGCCCTAATTTGAAGGGCATGTAAGTCCCAGCCCTAAGGAACGGACTGAGTCAAAGGTATTAGACACACACACAAATCACCTGAGTATTTGTTTCCCTATAACCACATGGGTCACACTATAAAGTCACTTTTGAATTATGAGACAAGTGAGCTCATTAATCATTATTATGCTTTCTGTGGAGAGGATCTGTTGATAAGCATGTTCCTTTCTAAGCTAACTCAATCACTGTTATGAACACATGGCCCCAGATTGCAGCTACTGTGTTCAGGGATCAGGGAGATCAACTAAAGAAACACAGTTAAGCCATGGTAATACAGCCAAGGACAGGGAAATTATAAGGTCAAGTGAGCATTGGAAGCAGTAATATTACCACTGACCTCTGGTCAATTCTACAGCTATTCTAGTTGACAACTTTAACTTCTAGCTCTCTGCTTTTCTGCAGATAGCCATAGACGTCCATGGTCCTTATTGCACTTGATCTGGAAAAGAGAACATCTTTCCTGAGAGCCATGGCAAAAGATTCAGGGAGGACTCTAATTGAGCTAGTGTGAGACATGTGACCATACTAGAAGCTATATTTGTGGCCAGGGTGCTGAAGCTCTATAGACCCTTTCGAAAACATATCTAGGAGAATAAAAAGCCTAAATAACACAGGTAGAAAGCGCTTCGTGACAGTTCTGGTAGATGCTACTAAGGAAATTTCAAAAATATAAATTTGAAAGGAAATAACATTAATTCTGGCAAAGAAGACTTGGATGCATCTTGGAAGAGGCAACATTTCTTAGTTTAAAAGAAATACACCTGCACCCCCACACAGGTGCATAAACACACACACTTATATACACATATATACAATTGTATAGATATATGTCATTGTTGTAGTTAAGTGCCATTGAGTCAGTTTCAACTCATAGTGACCCTATACACAGAGAGAAACACTGCCCAATTCTGTGCCATCTTCACAATCACTGCTACGCTTCAGCCCGTTGCTGCAGCCACTATGTCAATCTAATTGAGGGTCTTCCTCTCTCTCTGACCTTTGCCTTTACCAGGCATGATGTCTGTCATGGATTGAATTGTGTTCCCCCCAAAAATCTGTCAACTTGGCTAGGTCACAATTCCCAGGATTGTATGATTGTCTACCATTTTATCATCTGATGTGATTTCCCTACATATTATAAATCCTAGCACTATAATGTAATAAGATGGATTAACAGCAGTTATATTGATGAGATTTACAAGATTAGTGTCTTAAGCCAATCTCTTTTGAGAGAGAAGCGAGCAGAGCAGAGACACATGGGGACCTCATACCAACAAGGAAGTGGTGCCGGGAGCAGGGCACATCCTTTGAACATGAGGTTCCTGAGCTGAGATGCTCCAAGGCCAAGGGAAGACTGATAATAAGGACGTTCTTCCAGAGCCAACAGAGAGAAAGCTTTCTCCCGAAGCCAGGTCCCTAAATTTGAACTTATAGCCTACTAGACTGTGAGACAAAAAAAATTTCCCTCTGTTAAAGCCATCCACTTGTGGTATTGCTGTTACAGCAGCACTAGTTGCTCAAGACATTGTCCTTCTCCAAGACTGGTCCCTTCTGATAACACGTCCAAAGTACGTGACACAGTCTTACAATCTTGCTTTTAAGGAACATTCTGGCTGTACTTCTTCTAAGACAGATCTATTCATTCTTCTGGCACTCCATAGTGTATTCAATTTTTTTTTTTTTTTTGCCAACTCCATAATTCAATTCTTCTTCAGTCTTCCTTATTCATTGTCCAGCTTTCCCATACATATGAGGCAACTGATAATGTCATTGCTTGAGTCAAGTGCGCCTTAACCCTCAAAGTTACATGTTTGCTTTTTTTTTTTAACACATTAAAGAGGTCTTTTGTAGCATATTTGCCCAATGCAATATGTCATTTGATTTCGTGACTGCTGCTTCCATGGTTGTTGACTGTGGATCCAAGTAAAATGAAGTCCTTGGTAACTTCAATCTTTTCTCCGTATATCATGATGTTGAGGATTTTTTTCTTTATGTTGATGTGCAATCCATACTGAAAGCTCCAGTCTTTGATCTTCATCAGTAAGTACTTGAATTCCTCTTCACTTTCAGCAAGCAAGCTTGTGTCATCTGCATATAGCAGGTTGCTAATGAATCTTTCTCCAATCAGTCTTCATACAGTCCAGTTTCTTGGATTATTTGCTCAGCATACAGACTGAATAAATATGGTGAAAAGATACAACCCTGACACACACCTTTCCTCACCTTAAATGACACGGTATCCCCTTGTTCTGTTCGAATGACTGTCTCTTGATTTATGTACAAGTTTCTAATGAGCACAATTAAGTGTTCTAGAATTCCCACTCTTCACAAAGTTATCTATAGTTTGTCATGATCTACACAGTCCAATGCCTTTGTATAGTGGGTAAAACACAGGTAAACATCTTTTTTGGTAATTCTCTGCTTTCAACCAAGATCCATCTGATATCAGCAATGATATCCTTTGTTCCGCTTCCTCTTCTGAATCAGGCCTGAATTTCTGGTAGTTCCCTGTTATTGTACTGTTGCAACTATTTTTTAATTACCTTCTGTATAATTTTATTTGCGTGTGATGTTAATGATATTGTTCTATAATTTCTACATTCTGTTGGATAAACTTTCATCAAATGGACACATATATGAATCTCTTCCAGTGGGCCGTCTTCCAAATTTCTTTTAATAGAAGAGAGGGTGCTTCCAGTGTGTTACATCGTTTATTGAAGTGTCTCAATTGTTCAGTCAATCACGAAGGCTTATTTTTCACCAAAGCCTTCAATGAAGCTTGGACATCTTCCTTCAGTGCCATTGGTTCTCGATCATGTACTACTTTCTGAAATTGTTACGTGTCAATAATTATTTTTAGTACAGTGACTGTGTATTCCTTCCACCTGCTTTTGATGTTTCCTTTTTTGTTCGGTATTTTGACCCTAGAACCTTCACTACTGCAATTCGAAGGCTGAATTTTTCCTTCAGCTCTCTCAGCTTGAGAAATGCTGGGCGTGTTCTTCCCTTTGATTTTCTAACTCCAGGTATTTCCATGTTTCACTATAATACTTTGTCTTATTGGACAGACTTTCGAAATTTTATGTTCAGCTCTTTTATTTCATCATTTCTTCCTTTTGCTTTAGCTACTCTACATTCAAGAGCAAGTTTCAGAGTCTCTTCTGACATCCATTTTGGTCTTTTCTTTCTTTCCTATCTTTTTAATGACCTAGTATTTTCTTCACACAGCAAGTCCTTGAT
This sequence comes from Loxodonta africana, assembly GCF_030014295.1. NCBI lineage: Eukaryota > Metazoa > Chordata > Mammalia > Proboscidea > Elephantidae > Loxodonta > Loxodonta africana. Next base: position 178,915,532 of record NC_087343.1, on the reverse strand, counting down.
GTTATTCCATAACTCATCTGGCCTTCAGAAAGTAATGTGTTAAATCTATTCTTGAGATGTTCTCCAAATTCAGGTGGGAATATTCAAAGTTGTTCTTTGCCTCTTGTGAACTTGTTTTAATTTTATTCTGCTTCAATTTGAACTTGCTTATGAGCAACTGGTGGCATGCTCCACAGTCAGTCCCTGGCCTTATCCTGACTGATGATATTGAGTTTCTCCATTGTCTCTTTCCACAGATGTAGTCAATTTGATTTCCTATGTATTCCATCTGGCAAGGTCCACGTGTATAATTGGCATTTACATTGTTGGAAAAAGGTATTTCTAGTGAATAGGTCATTGGTCTTGTAAAATTTCTTCATGTAATCTCTGGCATCATTTCTAGCACCAAGGTCATATTTTGTAACTACCAATCCTTCTTCTTTGTTTCCATCTTTCCCATTCCAACCACTAGTAATTATCAATGCATCTTGATTGCATATTTTATCAATTTCAGGTTGCACAAGTTCGTAAAAATCTTCAATTTCTTCATCTTTGGCATTAGTGGTTGGTGAGTAAATTTGAATAATAATCATATTAACTGGTTTTCCTTGCAGACATATGGATATTATCCTAACACTGACAGCATTGTACTTGAGGATAGATCTTGCAATGTTCTTTTTGACAATGAATTTGATGCTGTTCCTCTTTAATTTGCCGTTCCTGGCATGGTAGATCATATGATTGTTTGATTCAAAACGGCCAGTGCCAGGCCATTTTAACTCATTAATGCCTATGATATCAATCTTCATGTGTTCCATTTAAGTTTTGACAACTTTGATTTTCCAAGATTCATACTTCATACATTTGTGCCAGTATTAATGGATGTTTGAGCTGTTTTTTTTTTTTTTTTTCTCATTTTGAGTCCTGCTACATCAGAAAAGGAAGGTCCTGAAAGCTTTACTCCATCTGCATCATTAAGGTCAACTCTAATTTGAGGTGGCAGCACTTCCCCAGTCATATTTTGAGTGCCTTCCAAAGAGAGGGGCTCATGTTTCGGCTCTGTATCAGGCAATGTTCCACTGCTACTTATAAGGTATTCACCGGCCAAGGTTTTAGAAGTAGATCGTCAGGTCCTTTTTCACAGTCTGTCTTAATATGGAAGCTTCACCGAAACCTGTCCACCATGGATGACCCTCCTGGCATTTAATATGCAGGTGGCATAGTTTCCAGCATTCCAGCAACAAACAAGCCATCACAGTATGACAAAATGACAGACAAGTGGTGGAATTCTATATTATATGTATGTAATATAATGATGCTCAACCTATTAAAATGAACAGTTTTGGAGTTACAGTTACCAGCAAGGAGGTCTTTGGAGACCTTTGTATCTAGCTTTCCCACTTCCTGCAATGACAAGCACAAGATCGGTATTTTCACCACTCACATTGTGTAGTAACTCTGTCTTCAAGATAGGGACAACCCCTTTACTAATAGAATGAAGCCTTAAGTGTAAAGGGATCAGTAATAAAATAACTATCACTTATTAAGGGTATATCATGGGTGAGGCACTGTCTGAAGAGTTTTACAAGCATTAATTCCTTCAGTCCTCACAACAACCCTCTTAAATAGATATTTTTACTACACTCGTTTTAGAAATGAGAGAATAGAGACTTTGGTCATGTAACTTGTATACAGTTACATAACTAGGAATTATTAGGCTGAAATACCAGCAAATGTTGTTGGACTCAAGTACTTAACCACTATACTATGTGGTTGTTGTTTGCCTTAACAACCCTACACTACTTTTAATTCCATTAAGTGCCCTATTGGAACTTCACATCTCTTATTTCCTAGTTAGAGACATTTTGTTTTATTGTAGTGAATATATACCATGTGTGCTTTCTTTAGCTTCCTTCCTGTTTGTTTGTTTTCTGCATTGCTATACCCTTTCAATTCCCATACCTTAAGTGCCACCTGCTCTCCTGAAAATGAAATGTGGTAGTTACCATTTATATTTGCTATGCTCAGCAGAGTCCTGAAAACAAAGAGATAATGACAGCTCCACTCCACACTCTACCTCTGGCCTTCACACTTCTGTTTCCCATTGCAAATCTGGGGAAAATTCCAAATTCTGGTAAGAAAAGTTGTTGATGGAAAATATTGCTTCCATTTTCTGACCTTTAGAAGAATCCTGTAGTACCTGTCTCTTTGAAGAACAATAAAAGAATTCCACATGCAAAGTAATGCGACCACACAGTCTCCTACAGAGAAAGAGAAATATTATTATGCCCAGCCTATCTTCATTATCATCACTAAATAGTGTTTGTTAAGCCTTCAGAAGCACAGGGCAGTGGAGCGGTTAAATTGGCATCTTCCCCCACTCCCTAGAGCTTGCAGTTTAAATAGAAACAGAGAAGCAAAGCAAACATATACAAAGTCAGGGTTGAGACCAACACCAACATGCTAACATACTCATTAAAATAGAATAGAGCTCATTACAATTCAATAATAATGGGAGCAGCTGAGATATAATATAAAAATAAGCTAAATAAGGCATCAGGAGACTTTGTAGCACGCTGAGTGTATGGCTTTGGGTAAGTGCTTTTACCACTCCAAGGTTAAAATGCTTGGAAAGACTTGGAGGAGGCAGATGGGGCAGTGAACTAAGCACAGAATTTGTAGTCAGAAAACCTAAGACCTACATAAATGTTATAACACTCACTAAGTGATTTAAGCTCTTGGGATTGATCTCACCTCTGTAAAATGAATGACTGGGAAGTTTCTTCAAGTACTGAAAATCTAATGATCCTATAAAAAGTCTTGACATGTATGCAGTGTGTTACCATTTAAAATATCTTTCATGTATATTATCCATTTTAATTTTAATTCTCATAAATAGCGTCTAGGAACCCTGGTGACACAGTGGTTAAGTGCTGAGCTGCAAACCTAAAGGTCACAGTTTGAACCCACTAGCAGCTCCATGGGAGAAAGATGAGACAGTCTGCTTCCATAAAGATTTATAGCCTTGGAAATGCTGTGGGAAAGTTCTACTCTGTTCTATAGGGTCACTATGAGTTGGAATCTATTCAAAGACAGTTTTTTTTTTTTTTTTTTTTTTTTTGGTAATTGACATCTGATGGTGATAAGGCATAGTCTGTCATTCCTATTTCTAGAAATGAAGATACCGAGGCTTAGGAAAGGCAAGTGCATGCTCAGGCATGCTTTGGTTGGAGAAGGAAGGGCTAAAGTACAACTAACCAAAACCTGTTGTCGTCAAATCGATCCTCACTCATTGCCACCCTAGAGGACAGAGTAGAACTGCCCCATAGGGTTTCCAAGGGACAAATTGTGGATTTCAACTGTCTACTTTTTGTTTACCAGCCATAGCTCTTAACCACTTCACCACCAGGACACTGACAAATCTTAACGAACCAAATTACAAAATAGCCTCAGGAGAACTGGACATTGACCAGGTTGTTCTTCCTTATATCTTCCTCTCTTGGATGTATGACCTCTTGGGCTATACTTTTTTTTTTTTTTTAATACTCATTCTTGAAATACTTATTGAGTGCCTACTATGTGTCATGCAACCAAAGTGTTCCTTAGGAGTGAGGATGGCAAGACTTTGTCTTGCTTACTTTGGGCACATCATCAGGAAAGACCAATTACTAGAGAAGAACATCATGTTTGGTAAGGTGGAGGATCAGTGAAAACAAGGGAAACTCTAAAAAAGATGAACTGACACAGTAGCCTCAACAATGGGCTCAAACATATCAAAGATCGTAGGAATGGTTCAGGACGGGGTAACATTTAATTCTGTTATACATAAGGTCACCACGAGTTGGAGCTTACTCTATGGCAATTAATAACGAGGACACTATGTGCCAGGCACAGTACTGGCTACTTGAGACTCTGTTATGAACATGAGTGATAAGGGTCCTCTTTTCATGGAGCTACTATTCTAGGAAAAAGGGGGAGACAGACAGTAAAAAATAATTAAACAAAAAAATCAGATAAGGGAGTGTCAAACAGACAAAACAGAACTATGTTATAATGAGGTACTAGATCATTTTTTGTATTCAAGAGTCAAAAACAACCTCTTTGAGGACTTAAATTTAGTGAGAGAGCTAAATATGGAAAGGGAGAAGTTTAAAATGCAGTGGACATGAAAGTTAACTGGAAATAAAATCCTTGAGATAACAACAGGGTTTCTCCTTTGAGAAGTCAATATTTGCTGCATGGCTCTTAGTTTCCATCTCAGGGCACCAGGTTCATTTGATCTATACTTATTTTCTAAACTTTGAAAGAAAAAAAAATCTGATTAGTCCAGATTGGATCAAGTATAGTAAGTTCTCCTTTCAACACAAAAGGGGAATGAGCATGACGCATCTCACTGTTTATCAGTAACTCATCGGCACATCATCTCAAGCACCCAATTCCTAGTCAGTGAGAGGCTGGGAACAAACTAAGAGACAACCATGTTACTAAAATGAGAATATTTTATCTGGTACAGTGATTTGTAAATACTATTTTAAACTAGACAAGGATCAATATTGGAACTAGGTCTGATTTTGGTTTAAACACTGGCCAGAATAACTACCCTGTATGCTCAACAAAAATTTCTAAGGTTTTTCCTTTTCTACCACCTGGAACCATTAAAATAACAAATAATATCGATATGGACAAGTATTATAAAAACTTAGATGATTCTTTTGGCTCTTGAGAATGTTGAAATGTATGCCCTCAAGTTATGAATTTGCAGTTGTTTGGCTTGACCCAAAGTCCCAAGAGGCCCTGTATGTGTTACTCAAATGGCTAACACTATGTGGCTTACCACCGATGCTCTTCAGTCACCTGTGAAGGTCATTTGGTTTTTCCGGGTGATTTTATTTTTTTTTTTTATGGCATGTGATCAGAAACACTGTCCCTAAGAAACAGTAGGTTTAAGCCTCCATCTTTCCTTTTCATTCCAGAAACGTTTGGTCTTCCAGGATAATGTCTTCTTAGAAAGTCCAAGGGTTATACTCCTCTTCCAGAAAGTTTTCATATGAAGTAAACTCAGACTGCTCATCCCCTACCCACTGCCCCAACTTTTACCACCCAATCTTTTTTTCCTGAATTCCTTGCAATTACCTCTCTCTTCCTGGGCAATCACTGTCTTGGTCTAGTACAGTGGTTCTCAAACAGGTTCAATTTTGTTAATTCAAGGGCATTTGGCAATGTCTGAAGACATTTTTGGTTGTTACAACTGGATGGAGGGGAGGGGGGTGCTACACGCATTTAGCAGGTAAAGGTCAAAGTTGTTCCTAACATCTTACAAGGCACATCACCACAACAAAGAATTACCCAGCCCCAAATTCAGAGTAACAAGTTTGAGAAACCCTGATCTAGTATAAATCAAGGGATCTCATGATACCAAGAGTTCATCCACCTAGTTGAGGCTTCTTGGGTTTCCAGTATGTGGCAGCCATGATTGTACTCATATCCTTTGTCCTCCTTTGTATTACCAAAAGAACCCCAACTTTGTGCAGAGCAGCAATGTACTCAAAAAAAAAAAACAGACAAACAAAAATCGTGCATGTTCCAGCACTCTTACAGCCCCTCTTGGGGGTTTAATTTGTCTGGTCCTGTTCATATTATATAGGAAATGATAAAAAAAAAAAAAAACAGTGCCATAGTTGTCTGGAATTGCCAAATTCTTTTGGTACCCCAAACTGTAAATTGGAAAAAGCTCCCCAGAGTTCTACACAGACTTTTCTCCACACCACAACCTACAGCCTAGAGATTAAAACCCATACTCATGTGCCTATTTCCTTTTAATCTTGCTTTGTTCCCATTCCTCCACCTCTTAGCCTACTTCCTAGAAGGAATGGATGTCAGAATTTTCTCTTCCTTCATCATAATCTCCTCCTAGCATCAGAAAGCAAAAGGATGTCTTTCTTCATTCTACTGAGAAATAAACTCTGATTAGAGTTTTATACAGTCTTCAAAATGATCAAATAAAGGAGAAAACCTTTTCCTGACACAAAGCTTTTCATTCACACTTAGTATTTTGCTGCAAAATCTTATTTTCTTATCAGAAGCAAAATATTAACAATTTCTCCTTTAATTATTGTGATTATTGTTATAACAATCCTAATTCCCTACCCTCAGCTCCACTCCACTTTGAGGTAGCTGGCTGCCTCGCACTGACCAGGAAAGATGCCATGTACATGGAAATGTGAAAGAGAAATGCATGATAATGTATGTCAAAATATCATCCTCCACCCTCCCCCCCTCCACACACACACACAGAAGAATCTTCCCATTTCCATCAGAAATACCCTGAGAGAGGGGGACTCATTACATAAGGTTACTCTTTCTAGGCAGTGCACAGGCAGGCCTTTAAAAGGGATATTGGCGGAGAGGGCATGATGGGCATGTAAAGTTCACTATGTAATTTGTTTTGTTTTTAGTATTACCTAACAGAGGCCCTGGTGGCACAGGGGTTAAGAGCTTGGCTGCTAACCCAAAAGTCAGCAGTTCAAATCCACCAGCCACTCCTTGGAAATCCTATGGAGACAGTGGAGGCAGTTCTACTCTGTCTTATAGGGCCGATATGAGTCAGAATCTACTCAACGCAACCTTTTTTTTTTTTTTTTTTTTACTTTTACTTTTTAATGGCCTAACAAAGCCAGACTAGGGGAAAAGATCTGGTGATATGCCTCTAAAAATTAGCCAATGATAGCCCTATGGATTACAACAGAATATTGTCTGATACAGTGCTGGAAGATGAGTCCTCCAGGTTGGAATGGACTCAAAATAGTGGCCAGAACAATGGACTCCCATACACCAATGAACATGAATAGAGCAACGTTTTGATCTGTTGTACATGGGGTCACCTTGAGTCAGAGATGACAGCAACTAACAACAGAGCAACAACAACAACATAGCCAAGAGACTAAAAAAAAAAAGAAGACCCATAATCCCAGAAATCATCACATCTTGTGCTCGAATTTTGCTGTCATAATCTAAATTCTCATGAGAACGATTTGTCAGACTAAGAGAAATCTGGGCTTATCTCTAGGCTTATTAGTACAAAGCAACCCCTAGTTGCAAATTGGCAATTTATTAAGGGGCTTCCAGTGTGGGTTCAATGTGGAAGGAGAAGAATGCATTAGGAGTTAGGGTATCCAAGAGAAGGTGAGGAAGGAGAACAGCTGACATTCAGACAGGTAAAGGACATTGCTTACTTCATAATTGGGAACTGTGCCATCTCTGCACCAAAGTCTGCAATTCTGAGCAGTAACCTTCCTGTTGATGTGAGAAAGTTATCAGCAGGGAGAGTCTTCCTCCAAAGAAATTGGAGCCAAGGGACCATCTGATAAGAAGTGGAGAGGCCCCTGGGAGCCAGGAGTAGACAAATTAACACCAGAGCTAATTAAGCCATAGTTTTCTGCATTCTGCCTCAGCACACTTCTGTCTCAGCACTGCAGTACAGTGCCTGTTGAGCCTGAGGCTTGGGGCTCAGCTTCTGCTTTAAACTCTGCTTCTCTTCAGCCAGGAGTCCTTTTCGCTCTTGAAATTAACTGAATGAGACATGTTATAATAGTGCTAGGAACTTGTGTGTAAAGAATTCCCTCACTAAGGGTGATGGTTCCATCAGGGAGGGAGCAATGCAACTGAGGATGGGGCAGGAAAGTGTATTTAATAGTAAATTGATGTGTAATTTCAGGAGACCACATCATTCTCTCATATAATAATAACAAAAGTTTATTGAATGCTGAGTTAATATGGATTAAACACTGTACTAAGAGTTTTACATTTGTAATTTTATTTAATCATCACAACCATCTCATGAGATAAGTCCATTCTTAAATAGAATAGGAACCTGTTTAACTGAGTAGGAACAAATTCACAGAGCTAGATGTTGTAGCCTGATTTCAAACCCAAATCAGACTGAGCCCAGTGTCAGTGCTATCTCTATTACAGTATATGCTCTCAGAATAATTACACATTAAAACCCCTTTCTCCCACTTTTCCTTAATCTCAGAGGCAATGATGCTCATTCTCCATTTCAGCTTCTTTCCAGTTGCAAAGTCCATTTCCACTCTGGTGATCCCATGTGCATCAGAATAGAACTGTGCTCCATAGGTGTTTCAATGTGTCTTAATCATCTAGTGCCACTATAACAGAAATACCACAAGTGGATGGCTTTAACAAACAAGTTTATTCTCACACAGTTTAGTAGCCTAGAAGTTCAAATTCAGGGTGTCGACTTCAGGGGAAGGCTTTCTCTGTAGGCTCTGGAGAAAGGTCCTTGTCATCAATTTTCCCCTGGACTAGAAGTTTCTTCAAGCCAGAACCCTGGGTCCGAAGGATGTTCTCTGCTTCCCACGCTGCTTTCTTAGGGGTATGAGGTCCCCCTGTCTCTCCCTGTCTCTCTGCTCTAGTCTCTTTTATATCTCAGATTACATTGGCTCAAGACACAATCCAATCTTGTAGACTGAGTTCTTCCCATTAACATAACTGCTGCCTATCCCACCTCATTAACATCATAGAGATTTACAGCACATAGGAAAATCTCATCAGATGACAAAGTGGCAGACAATCGCACAATACTGGGAATCATGGCCTAGCCAAATTGATGCGCATATTTTGGGGGGACAAAATTCAATCCATGACACAATGGCTGATGTTTCAGAAGTAGATCACCAGACCTTTCTTCCAAGCCATCTCTGGTTGGACTCAAACTACTAACTTTTTGGTTAGTAGCCAAGCATGTGAATCTTTTGTACTGCACAGGGACTCTTTTCAGTGTCTAGCTTAGGAAAAATAGATGATGTATAACCTGTTGCTGTCAAGTCAATAGCAACTCCTACCGACCCTATGGAAAACCTGGTGGCATAGTGGTTAAGTGCTACAGCTGCTAACCAAAGGGTCAGCAGTTCGAATCCACCAGGTGCTGCTTGGAAACTCTATGGGGCAGTTCTACTCTGTTCTGTAGGGTCGCTATGAGTTGGAATTGACTCGACGGCACTGGTTTTTTTTTTTGTTTTTGTTTTGGTTATCAACCCTATAAGACAGAGTAAACCTGTTCCATAGGGTTTCCAAAGAGAGCTGGTGGATTAGAACTGACAACCTTTTGGTTAGTAGCTGAGGTCTTAACTACTGTGCCACCAGGGCTCCAGATGATGTACACACACACACACACACACAAAAACTGTTGCCATCAAGTCCATTCCAACTCATAGTGACCCTATAAGGACAGAGGAGGGTTTCCAAGGAACAGCTGGTGGATTCAAACTGCTAACCTTTTGATTATCAGCTGATCTGTTAATCACCAGATAATGTACAAAAAATGAAAAAAAAAGAAGATGATGTATAGGAACTAGTAAGTCCACTCTATCAAGCCTTTTGACATATGTATATACATTTTTTCTTGTCATTGCATGTTTAGAAACAAGAAGTAAGGACATCACAATTGTAACAATCAACACAATTTTCTTTACTAGCAGGGAAAATCAGTTCAATTAGCACTCATCATTTCTTCAGAATGATCCAGTTCCAACTCATATTCATAATGATACGATGACCTTTCCAGGTGTTTAATCATTAAAGATGATATTAGATTGCTTAGATGAAATACATTATAATAAGGCTGTATAGATTATCTGCAGCAAAATTTTACTTGCATGTGATATTAATGATATTGCTCAATAATTTATCATTCAGTTGGATCACTTTTCTTTGGGATGGTCACAAATGTGGAGGTCTTCTATTAAGTTGCTCAGGTAGCTGTCTTTCAAATTCCATGGCATAGACAAGTGAGCTCTTTCAGTGTTGCATCTGTTTGTTGCAGCATCTCAACTGGTATTCCATTAATTCCTGGAGCCTTGCTTTTCATCAGTGGTGTCAGTGCCCCTCAGACTTCTTTCACACATTTATGGGGAACTGTCAGAAGTTCAAGCCGGATTCAGAGAAGGATGTCAGATGAATCTTGGCTGAAAGCAGAGAATACCAGAAAGGTACGCCTGTGTTTTATTGACTATGCAAAGGCATTTGACTCTGTGGATTCTAACAAATTATGGATAGCATCGTGAAGAACAGGATTTCCAGACATTTAATTGTGCTTCTGTGGAACCTGTACATAGAACAAAAGTCAGTCGTTTGAACACAACAAAGGGGATACTGTGTGGTTTAAAATCAGGAAAGCTGTGTGTCAGGGTTGTATCCTTTCACCCTACCTATTCAATGTGTATATTGAGAAAATAATCCAAGAAAATGGACTATATGAAGAAGACCAAGACATCAGGATTGGAGGAAGACTCATTAATAACCTGTGATATGCAGATGACACAACCTTGCTTGTTGAAAATGAAGAGGACTTGAAGCATTTATTGATGAAGGTCAAAGACTACAGCCTTCAGTGTGTATTACACCTCAATATAAAGAAAACAAAAATCCTCACAACTGGACAAATAAGCAACATCATATTAAATGGTGAAGAAATTAAAGTTGTCAAGGATTTCATTCCTCTTGGATTAACAATCAATGCCCATGAAAGCAGCAGTCAAGAACTCAAATGACATATTGCGTTAGGTAATTCTGCTGCAAAAGACCTCTTTAAAGTGTTAAAAGCAAAGGTGGCACTTTGATGATTAGGGTATGCCTGATCCAAGCCATAATATTTTCAACTGCCTCAAATGTACATGAAATTTGGACATAAAAAAAGGAAAATCAAAGAAGAATTGACACATTTGGATTATGAGGTTGGCAAAGAATATTGAATATATCATGAACTTTGAGAAGAATGAACAAATTTGTCTTGTAGGAAATACAGCCAGAATGCTCCTTAGAGGCGTGGATAGTGAGACTTGGTCTTACGTATTTTGCGTATGTTATCAGGAGGGACCAGTCCCTGAAAAAGAACATCATGCTTGGTAAAGTAAAGGGTCAGCAAGAAAGAGGAAGACCCACAATAAAATGGATTGACATGGTGACTGCAAAAATGGGCTCAAACATACCTACTCTTGTGAGCATGCCACAGGACCAGGCAGAGTTTCATTCTTTTATAAAGAACTGACTCAAGGGCACATAACAACAACAACATACAGTTTATGAAGATTTTCAATTATAACTATTGAAGGGCATTTAGAGTTATTTCTTCAATACCTATATAAACCAGTTCCTATACTCCAGTTCTAAATCATTCCAGAAAATTAATGTCATATAGTATATAATTTGAATTAATAATATGTTTAAAAGTCCTTCCTCTTCCCTTAACTAAAATAGTTATGTTGATATAGACTTCTTGTTGTCATTAGTTGCCTTCAAGTTGGTTCTGACTCATAGTGACCTATGTATATCAGAACAAAACATTGCCAGGTCCTAGGCATTAATTTTGGATCCAAGAAAAACAAAATCTTTGACAACTTCAATATTAAATGCTTTAGAATCCATGATTTTAGATAATTTTGTATTTATTAAGTTGAATGGATATATACTTTTACATGTGTATTCACTCCTAATTGTTCCTTAACAAGAATTTACTTCATTGTTTAAATGCATATAAAAATCCTAATTTGATGTAGGAGTCTCTGGAGAAAACAGTTACGTGTTTGACTACTAATGAAAATGTTGGCAATTTAAACCCACCTGGAGACGCCTTGGAAGTAAGGCCTGGCAATTTGCTTCTGAAAGGTCACAGCCTAGAAAACCCTATGGAGAAGTTCTACTCTGTACACACAGGGTCATCGTGAGTCAGAATTGACTTGATGGCAACTAACAACAGCAACAACAACTATTGGATGTACCAAGAAGAAGACATATTCTAGAGTAAAGAGACAGTAATGGGACTGCTGAATGGTGTCAAAGTAGGTTAAAGAAAGGGCCCAAGGTTAGAGTTCTTGACTTTTTGATGAAAGCCAGATTTACATCATATTCTATCAGTCACAAAATGCTGCTGGCAAGCTTCCTAAGTCATCTTTCTTATGGAGGTGTGATTTTTTTGGCTAAAACAATTTGCATGCTATTAGGAAGCCTCTTTGGCAAGAGATAAGTATTTCAAAAGTGTCCTTCATTCAAGGAGTACCTAGGCTACAGAGAGGGTGAATGTTGCCTTTTTGGAGGATCAAGTAAAGCTATTTCAAATTAGTTTTGTGAGACTCCTGAAACAGGGGACTCTTTGGTATATTAGAGATTAAATCCATTTTTTTTTCCTGATTTATCTAATGCCTTCTCTGAGAAGCTGAGAAATAATATTAGATAAATTTATTTTGCCCAGGCTAATTATATTTGTTATGAAGTGCTTTATTTTCAACCTGTACTCAATAAATAGATGCTTATTACATGAATCTATGTTCGGATGACTCGAAGGCAAGGGTTTGGGTTTATGTTTGGATGAATTTCTTCTGGTAAAATCACCTAGAAGATAATGACTGCTCCTGTAACCTTTCCTTGTTAAGAATTTGAAATATTTCTGAAGAAGTTAAACTTTTCTCACCTTCACTTAAAGTGGGAAACCCTGGCGGCATAGTGGTTAAGTGCTACGGCTGCTAACCCAAGGGTCGGCAGTTGAAATCTACCAGGCTCTCCTTGGAAACTCTATGGGGTAGTTCTACTCTGTCCTATAGGGTCACTATGAGTCGGAATTGACTTGACGGCACTAGGTTCGGTTTCGGTTTTTCATTTAAAGTAAGACTCTAGTACAGAAAAATTGACTAATGCTTTGACATGGACCAAAAGGTTATGGAGTGTTCTAAGACTTCTGTACAGATTACGTCTGCTTTTCATTGTTTTTGCGCTATTTTACAACTCTGTAACTTGTAGAAAACTAATTATGCAAATATTCTGGTTCATGACATTTAAAATTCTAGCCAGTAGAGATTCAGTTGACCATTGACTTGTAGGAATTAACAAGTTTTCCATCTATTTAGCAAATTTATTTCAGCATTTCTGATGGGTCCATACAATTACCTTCCTTTTATATTCTCCTTTGATAATTTAAAATAGTATCTTGCTGGTTCTCTCCTTAATTAATGAGTTAGATAGAATCTTTGATGTGTGTTCTTTTTTATATCTATATGGTTATACCCTCTTTTAAAAATGCATTATTTGATACTAGCATAGTAAAAGCTAAAAACAAACAACAATTCCTAGGGAAGGACTTAAATAAATAAAAAAATCAAATCCCATAGTACTCATGCCTGTCTAAATGGCTAATTTGCTAGAAGGAGTCTTGGATGGCACAAACGGGTAAGCATTCAGCTACTAACCAAAAGGCTGGTATCCTGAACCCACCCAGAAGTAACTTGGAAGAAAGTCCTGGTGATCTGCTTCTTAAAGGTCATAGCCATGACAATCCTGTGGGGCACAGTTCTGCTCTGCATAGACGAGGCTGCCATGAATCTGAATCGACTCCATGGCAAATGATTAATAATTAGTTAGTTTGATGGAGTCATGGGCTCTCTTCAGGTTCACTTAAAGAACCTTTTGTAAAAATCGAAAACAATGAAACAAAAATTCCTAGGGAATGACTTAAACCAAAGCCAAACCCATTGCTCTTGTGTTGATTCTGAGTTGTAGAGACCCTACAGGACAGAGTAGAACTGCCCCATAGGGCTTCTAAGGAGTTGCTGGTGGATTGAAACTGCCAACCTTTTAGTTAAGAGCTGAACTCTTAACTGCAAACCTTGACCATGAAGGTTTTTTTTTTTTTTTTGCTAGTTCTTTCAAGAGAAGTTGTTTCCTGAATAGTTTGTTTCTAAATGACTTCCTGGATCTGAGCCCACACAGTGTCCTTCTGGGGCTATAGTAGTTTCTTTGGATCACTCTATTCCAACCATTTGGATAATTTCTACAATTACCTTGCATTTAGATGCTCTGACCTAACAAAAGAATACACTGTATCACATGGTTTTGTGTAAAATGCCTTTACACCTCAGCAGGTAAGGCAAAAATTGCCAAATCAATTCCTCTAGCATATTAGCTTTAAAGATGAAACATAGTGGCTTTTGTTTCTGCTTTTTATGCAGCCTTTTGACTGCTTTTGTATTCTACTGGGTTATGCTTGTGAGTACCTCTGACAACCATTAATGCTTTACGAAGTGCTGCACTATTTGTTCAATGAAATTCCAAATCTGTCCTAAAGAAATCAGAGGTGCCTGACTGCCTGGAATGCTGACACAGATCTCTGTCCTTGGCTGGTGAATTCAGCAATGAACTAGACAACCCCCTCTGGGTAGAATAAACTACATTTCCCTAAAATAAGATGTGCTTTTGCCTAAAGTAGGCCCTAATAATTGAAGAACATTTAAAACTGGCAGGGTAAGAGGAAGATGTAATAATAATTGCTGAAAAGATGCTCAAAATACTGGCACGAATTCATTAGTTCAGGAGACGGTGAACTTTGCTATTTGACAGAGATTCAGATTGTAAATTTACTAATAAGTAAGTAATAAGAAGAAGACTATCCATTTACTAGCTGTGAGACTTAGGCAAGTTTCAAAACTACTTCAAACATCAGTTACACAAACTGTAAAACTAGGATAGCAATAATAAATTCATGGTGTTTTATGAGGATTAAATGATATAAGGCATCAACATAGTGTTGGCGTATAGCAAATGTACAATAAATACTATCTTCATTTGATGTATTAATTGAAAATTTGGAGTCTAAATAGGAGTCTCTGGTTTTGTTTCCTTTATCCCACTGATTGCCAGTACCTGGTGCAAAGAGTTGTACATAGTGGACAAGCAATAGTATTTCTTGACTGAGTGAATGATTAAGTTCACTCCTGAAATTTTTTAACAAGGTTAAGCAATGATGGTGGGTGACATTGGAAGAAGGAAGTGAGAGAACTAGACAAAGAACAACTGTGAGATGCAAACCAATAGGTTCCTATTGAAAATGGGGGCTACTTTTCCCCCGTCATTGTCTCAGGCAGATTTAATGTGTCAGAAGAAGTCATTTCAAAGACAAGGTATCCAGTTGGCTAAGAAGCAGGTTAAAGAGAAAGGAGGGAATCAAATACAAAGAGAAATACTAAAACAAACAGAAAATGACTAAGTAAATTAGTATAGAGTGTAACTGGAGAAACATTTGTGACTTATAAATGAGGTCATTGAATAAATGAGTCTGCTCATTAGCGACTACAGAGTTGACCACTACATGAAAATCCTTTTCCTGTCTATTAGGTATGCCTAATGGATACGTCTAATGCCTTCTATTCCTGTCCTGATCAGATAATGAAGATAGCATTTCAAATAGAGTACTAAAAAATTAAAAGATTGAGAGTTTAGAGTAAACAAAGTGCTATAGACAGAAGCACCACACTGCCTCTCCATAGCAAAGACCCAAAAAACTAAGTAAAACAGAGACGAATGCCAATCTTGGAATCCTAAGTGTCGAATAAAGAGCTAAAGAACTCAACCAAGCACTGAATAGAATAAAAACCTGACAGAGAATAGAGAGCGAGGAGAAATATGAGTGGAGGTCCCCTATCAGCTAACACAGTACGGACCTTGGACTCCCGTCAGAGATCAGCGGACAGGGAGCCTGAGAAAGCAGCTTCATGGAGTTCCTAGCAGGAGACAGAGCATCCAGTAACTAGCACCACATTTGTTTCCTACCCTCCGCCCTTCTTCCCTATGCTGGGCCTCTGTCACTTCCTAGAAGTACACGTGATCGTGGCCCAGGACGTGCCAGCTCCATGCCACGTAGATTCACCCCTCCCACACTGGTCAACTCCTTCAGTGCAATTTTGTTGTTGCTGGTATTGCTTTTTTCGGCTTCTTTTGGCTTTTGCCTGCCTCTCACCACCTCTCCCTCCTTTCTCTGGAACACCTGGCTCCGTGTACCATTTTTGCTTCTTCTTGACAGGCTGTGAAACACTGCTCAGCTGGGGAACTGCTTCTCCAGTCAGAGCTGCCATACTGGTGGGATTCCCAAAGCCTTTTGTTTGTTTATCTTTTCCAGGCTTGGGAGCCACTTCCCTGGTCTGTGCAGTTGCACTAGTGGGATCCTGGGGGGCATTTCTTTTCATTTACCTTTTTGTCTTTCTTTGTTACTCAGTTTTTCACTCTCTCTACTGACCTTCTTTTCTTCTCTCCTGAATACCTGGTTGTGTGTCATATCTGCCACTTCAAACTGGGCTGTACAGCAAGGCTTGGGAGCTATTTCCCCTGTCTGTGAAGCTGTGCCAGTGGGATCCCTGGGGGGCTTTCTTTTCTTTTTTATTTATTTAATTCTCTTTTCTCTTTTCCTTTTTCTTCATTACTCAGTTTCTCATCTCTCTCTGCTTTCCTTCTTTTCCTGTTTCCTGAATACTTCACACTGTGTGCCACCTCCACCAATTCTAGATAGGCTGAGACCTGGGAACTGGGAGCCACTTCTATGGTTGCCAGTGGGAACTTGTTTTTATTTATTTATTTCCTTTTTGTTTTCTTCATTTTTCAATTTCTTGTGTCTCCACTCCAATGACAAGCTCCCTCAGCACTTTTTTTTTATGCTTCTATTTCTCCTCTCTCTCTTCTTTCCCATACTCATCTTAGCTCCACACATCACAATCTCCCCCCTCCCTCCTGCCTACCTACACCATGAGCTGAACATCACACCCTGAGCAACACAGGCACATTGTGGTTACTGTTGTTAGGTGCTGCCGAATCAGTTCCAACTCATAGTGATCCCATGCACAACACTGTGAAATATTGCCCTGTCCTGCACCATCCTTACAATCGTTGTTATGGTTGAGACCATTGGTGTAGCCACTGTGTCAATCCACCTTTTTGAGGGTCTTCCTCTTTTCCACTGACCCTATATTTTACCAAGCATGATGTCCTTCTCCAGGGACTGATCCCTCCTGACAACATGTCCAAAGTATGTGAGACGTAGTCTCACGATCCTTGCTTCTAAGGAGCATCCTGATGTACTTTTCCAAGACAGATTTGTTCATTCTTTTTGCAGTCCATGGTATATTCAATTTCCTTCGTCAACACCACAATTCAAAGGTGTTGATTCTTCAGTCTTCCTTATTCATTGTCCAGCTTTCACATGTATAATATGTGATTGAAAATACCATGGCTTGGGTCAAGCACACCTTAGTCTTCAGGTGACATCTTTGCTTTTCAACACTTTAAAGAGGTCCTTTGCAGCAGATTTGCCCAATGCAATGCATCTTTTGATTTCTTGACTGCTGCTTCCATGGGTGTTGATCATTGGTTCAGGTGAAATGAAATCCTTGACAACTTCAATCTTTTCTCCATTTATCACGATGTTGCTTATTTGTCTAGTTGTGGGGATTTTTGTTTCCTTTATGTTGAGGTGCAATCCATACTGAAGGCTGTGGTCTTTGATCTTCATTAGTAAGTGCTTCAAGTCCTCTTCACTTTCAGCAAGCAAGGTTGTGTCATCTGCATAATGCAGGTTGTTAATGAGTCTTCCTCCAATCCTGATGCCCTGTTCCTCTTCATGTAGTTCAGCTTCTCGGATTATTTTCTCAGCATACAGATTGAATGGGTATGGTGAAAGGATACAACCCTGACACACACTTTTCCTGGCTTTAAACGACTCAGTGTTCCCTTGTTCTGTCCGAACAACTGCTCTTGATCTATGTACAGGTTCCTCATAAGCACAATTAAGTGTTCTGGAATTCCCATTCTTTGTAAATGTTATCCATAATCTGTTGTGACCTACACAGTTGAGCGCCTTTGCATAGTCAATAAAACACAGATAAATATCCTTCTGGTATTCTCTGCTTTAAGCCAGGATCCATCTGACATCAGCAATGATATCTCTGGTTCCACGTCCTCTTCTGAATCCAGACTAAATTTCTGGCAGTTCCCTGTTGATACACTGTTGCAGCCTCTTTTGAATGGTCTTCAGCAAAATTTTGCTTGCAAGTGATATTAATGATATTGTTTGATAATTTCTGCATTTGGTTGGATCACCTTTCTTGGGTATTGGCATAAATATGGATCTCTTCCAATCAGTTGGCCAGGAAGCTCTGTTCCATATTTCTTGGCATAAATGATTGAGCACTCCCAGGGCAGCATCCATTTATTGAGACATCTCAATTGACATTCCATCAATTCCTGGAGCCTTGTTTTTCGCCAATGCCTTCAGCACATCTCGGACTTCTTCCTTCAGTACCATTGGTTCTTGATCACTTGTTACCTCTTAAAATGGTTGAATTTCAAGTAATTCTTTTTGGTATAATGGCTCTGTGTATTCCTTCTATCTTCTCTTGATGCTTCCTGCATCTTTTAATATTTTCCCCATAGAATCCTTTGCTATTGCAACTCGAGGCTTGAATTTTTTTCTTCAGTTTTTTCAGCTTGAGAAACTCTGTGTGTGTTCTTTCCTTTTGGTTTTCTATCTCCAGGTCTTTGTACATGTCATTAAAATACTTTACTTTGTCTTCTCAAGATGCCATTTGAAATTTCCTGTTCAGTTATTTTAGTTCATCATTTCTTCTTTTTGCTTTAGCTGCTTGACATTCAAGAGTAAGTTTCCGAGTCTCCTCTGAGATCCATCTTGGTCTTTTCTTTCTTTCCTGTCCTTTCAATGACTTTTTGCTTTCTTCATGTATGATGTCATTCCATAACTTGTCTGGTCTTCAGTCATTAATGTTCAATGTGTCAAATCTATTCTTGAGATGGTCTCTAAACTCAGGTGGGATATACTCAAGGTCGTATTTTGGTTCTCTCAGATTTGTTCTGATTTCTGCGCTACACTGATCCATGGCCTGCCTTAATGGTCCCAGTAAATGCCAGAAATAATCCATCCCAGCCCCTCACCTTCAGCTGGATCTGCTTTGCTACATGATAGCTGAGCGACTTGCCCTGCCCATTGGACAAGGAGATAAAGAGAATTGTACCCACAGGCTAGCAAACAACAAAGAATGCACAGCCTACCTGCTCAGATATAACCAAATGAAACAAACAAAAAAACAGGATGAAACAAATCTACAATCAATGCATGGAAAAAATAACTACTGAGTGTCCCAAAGACAGCAGACAATATTAAAACATATATATACAAAAAAAAGGGGGATGATTCCAGTAGGCAACCAAAATAAAACACCAGATGGCTCCCCAGTAGAAGAAAAGGCACTAGAACTACCTGATAAAACAAAACCAAACCAACCAAACTCATTTCCATTGAGCCAATTCCATCTCATAGTGACCCCATAGGACAGAGTAGAACTGTCCCATAGGGTTCCCAAGGAACACTTGGTTGATTTGAACTGCCAACATTTTAGTTAGCAGCCAAACTCTTAAATACTATGCCACCAGAGTTTTCAGAACTACCTGATAGGGAATTCAAACCTCTAATAAACAGAGCTATTCAAGAGTTCAAGCAAAAAGACAAAAATAAAGAAAACAGTAGACAAATTCATGGAAAAGGCAGATAAATTCATGGAAAATACAGACCAAAAAATGGAACAATTCAGGAGAATAATACAGGAACAAAATGTCAAAATAAATCCAGAACTAGAAATCATACAAAAACAGCAATTATAATTCCAGAAGATAAACGACAAGATTTCAGAAATGGACAGTGTCATAGAAGGGCTGAGGAGCAGATTTGAAATGATGGAAAACAGGATCAGTGATATCAAAGGTAAACTCTTGGATACAACTTTGTTTGAGGAAAATTCAGAAAAAAGAAAAAAACCTGAAAATTATGTGGGATAAAATCAAAAGCAAAAATTTTTGAGTGATCTGACTTCTAGAACAGGGAGAGAAAATGGGAAACACAGAGAGGATTGCTGAAGAATTGCTGACAGAAAACTTCCGTAATATGAAAGATGAAAATCTGATCATCCAAGAAGTTCAATGAACACCATATAGGATAGACTCAAGAAGAAATCACCAAGATATAATCACACTTGCTAAAACCAAACAAAGAGAAAGAAAGAATCCTGAGAGTAGCTCAAGAGAAAAGGAAAATCACATGCAGAGGGGGAACAATAAGACTAAACTATGATTATTATTCAGCAGAAACCATTCAGGCAAAAAAAACAATGGGATGACATATAAAATCTTGAAAGAAAAAAAAATGCCAATCAAGAATAATATATCCTGCAAAACTCTCATTCAAGTTCAATGATGAAATTAGAACATTTCCAGGTAAACAGAGATTTAGGGAATACGTAAAAACCAAAACAAATTTACAAGACTATTAAAGAGAGGCCTTCAGTTAGAGAACAAACAACTTCAGACCACAGCCTGAATTTACGGCCCAAGATCACACCAACCAGATACCAACTTAGAAAATGAACTCTCAAGGTTATTCAAAACCAAAAGATATACAAAAGGGAATCAGAGAGGTTAATTTGCAAATGGCAACAACATCAGAACAAAAAAAGAGGGAATAAGAGGTGTAGAAATAGAACTTTCTAGTGGAGAGGAAGGCAAGGTGATACCTAGTAATAATAGACTGGTTCTAACTTAGGAAGATAAGAGTAAATTTCAAGGTAACCACAAAGAAAGTTACTCATCAAAATAAAGAAGAAAAACATAAAGTCTCATAAAAATAAAATATACAAAAACAAAAGAAAAAAAATCCACAAACAAAAAGAATTCAACACAGGAGAGTAACAAAATGATAGCAATAAACTCACACCTGTCTATGATTACACTGAATGTAAATGGCCTAAACATACCCATAAATAGACAGAGAGTGATAGAATGAGGGGGAAAAAAAAAACCAGGATCCAACAATATGCTGTCAACAAGAGACACACTTTAGAGACAAAGATGTAAATTTATTAAAAATCAAAACATGGAAAAAATATATGAAGCAAACAGCTATCAAAAATGAGCAGGAGTGGCAATAGTAATCACAAATAAAATAGACTTTAAAACAAATCTGCTGTAAAAGAGAAAGAAGGGCACTATATAATGGTTAAAGGCATGATCCATCATGAAGGCACAGCCATAATAAACAGCTGTGCACCAAATGACAGGGCTCCAAAATAGATAAAACAAACTCTAACAGCAATGAAAAGAGAAATTGACAGTTCCACAATAATAGTAGAAGGCTTCAACACACCACTCTTGGTAAAGGACAGAACATCTAGAGAGAAACTCAACAAAGATGCGGAAGATTTAAATGGCAATCAGCAACTTGACCTCATAGACATATATAGAACACTTCACTGAACAGCTGCAACATACACATTCTTTTACAATGCAAATGGAATGTTCTCCAGAATAGACCACATCTTAGGTCACAGAGCAACCCTCATCAAAATCCAAAACATTTAGATTATACAAAGTATTTTCTCTAACTACAACACTAACAAAGTAAAAATTAACAACAACAACAAAAAAAAGCAAGGAAAAAAACAAATCAATTACATGGAAACTGAATAAAGCCTGCTTAAAAACCACTGGGGAAACCCTGGTGGCGTAGTGGTGAAGTGCTACAGCTGCTAACCGAAGGGTCATCAGGTCGAATCCACCAGTTGCTCCTTGGAAACTCTGTGGGGCAGTTCTACTGTTTCCTATAGGGTCACTATGAGTTGGAATCGACTCAATGGCACTGGGTAATAGGAGAAATCAGAGATGGAATCAAAAAAGTCCTAGAATCAAACAAGAATGAAAACACACCATACCAGAACTTTTGAGACACAGCAAAGCAGTGCTCAGAGGTCAATTTACAGAAATAGATGCACACAACAAAAAAGAAAGGGACAAAATCAAAACAGTAGCTACACAACTTGAAAATAGAAAGAGAACCACAAACGGAGCCCACAGTCACCAGAAAAAGGCAATAACAAAGATCAGAACAGAAATAAATGAAATAGAGAATAGAAAAACAATTGAAAGAATCAGCAAAACCAAAAATGGCTTCTTTGAAAGGATCAATAAAATCAAGAAACCAATGGACAAACTCATAAAAGAAAAGCAGGACAGGACACAAATAACCTAAATAAGAAATGGAATGGGGGACATTACAAAAGACCCAAATGAAATAAAAAGGATCATAAGAGAGTATTATGAAAAATTATACTCCAACAAATTTGAAAACCCAGAGGGAATGGACAAATCCCAAGAAACAGAATACCTACCCAAACTAACACAGAATGATGTTGAAAATCTGAACAGACACAAAACAACAGGAGAGATTGAAAAGGTAATAAAAAATAAAATAAAAAACTCTAAACAACAAAAAAAAGCCCTGGCCTGGATGGCTTCACTAAAGAATTTTACCAAACATTCAGACAAGAGCTTACACCACTACTACTCAAATTATTTCAGAACATAGAAAAGGAAAGGATACTTCCAAATTCATTCTATAAAGCCAGTGTAACCCTGTTACCAAAAACAGGCAAAGCTGCCACTAAAAAAGAAAATTACAGACCAATATCTCTTATGAATATAGATGTAAAAATTCTCAACAAAATTCTAGCCAATAGAATTTAGCATCATATCAAAAAAATAATACGACACCACCAGGTAGGATTCATACCAGACATGCAGGGATGGTTCACATAAGAAAATCAATCAACATAATCCACCACATAAATAAAATAAAAGAATCACATGATCATCTCAATCGACAAAGGCATTCGACACAGTCCAATACCATTACTGATAAAAACTCTAAATAAAATAGGTATAGAAGAGAAATTTCTCAGCATAAAAAAGCACATCTATACAAACCCAGCAGCCAACATCATTCTGAATGGAGGCTGAAAACATTCCCTCGAGAACAGGAGCAAAACAAGAATGCCTTTTAGCACCATTCCTATTTAACATTGTGCTAGAAGTCCTAGTTAAAGCAATAAGACAAGCGTCATGGATTGAATTATGTCTCCCAAAAAAGGTGTGTATCAACTTGGTTAGGCCATGATTCTCAGTATTGTGTGGTTGTGCTCCATTTTGTGATTGCAATTTTATATTGAGATGATTAGGGTGGGATTGTAACACCACTCTTACTCAGGTCACCTCCCTGACCCAAGGTAAAGAGAGTTTCCCTGGGGTGTGGCCTGCACAACCTTTTATCTCTCAGAGCAAACAAGCAGAGAGTTAGGGACCTCATACCACCAAGAAAGCAGTACCAGGAGCAGAGTGTGTCCTTTCGGCCTGAGAAGCAACTCGACCGTGTGAAGATTGAGGACAAGGGCCTTCCTCCAGAGTCCACAGAGAAAGAAAGACTTCCTCTGGAGCTGACACCCTGAATTTGGACTTGTAACCTACTAGACTGTGAGGAAATAAACTTCTCTTTGTTAAAGCCATTCACTTGTAGTATTTCTGTTATGGCAGCACTAGACAATGAAGACAGCAAGTAAAAGAAATAAAAGGCATCTAAACTGTTAATGAAGAAGTAAAACTGCCCCTATTTGGGGATGATATGATACTACACATAGAAAACCCAAAAGATTCCATGAGAAAACTACTGGAACTAATAGAAAGATTCAGCAGATTAGCAAGATAAAAGGAAAACATACAAAAATCAGTTGGATTTTCATATGCCAATAAAGAGAATGATGAAATCAATTAAAAAAAAAAAGTATATATAAAAAAAATTGAATAGGCCCTAAAAAATAAAATACTTAGAAATAAATTTAACCGGTGATGTAAAAACTTACACAAGAAAAACTACAAAACACTACTGCAAGAAATCAAAAGAGATCTACGTAAGTGGAAAAATATACCATGCTCTTGAATAGGTAGATGCAACGTTGTGAAAATGACAATTCTACCCAAAGCGATTTATGAATACAATGCAATCCCAATCCAAACACCAACAGCATTCTTTAAAGAGATGGACAAACTAATCATTAGCTTTATATGGAAAGAAAAGAAGGCCTGGATAAGTAAAGCACTATTGAAGAAGAATAAATAGGAGGACTTGCACTACCTGACCTCGGAATCTACTATTCAGCTATGGTAGTCAAAACAGCCTGGTACTGATATGACAAAGGCATTGCTCAATGGACCAGAATGGAGAAACCAGATGTAAATTCATCCACCTATAGTCACCTGGTCTTCAACAAGCACCCAAAATCCATCGAATGGGGAAAAGGCAGTCTTTCTAACAAATTATCCTGGCAAAACTGTATGTCCATCTGCACAAAAATGAAACAGAACCCATACATCACACCATATACAAAAACTAATTCCAAATGGATCAAAGACCTAGATACAAAGCCAAAAACTATAAAGGTCATAGAAGAAAAAATAGGGTCAACTCTAGAGGCCCTAATGCATGGCAGGCATTAACAGGATATAAACCGTAACTAACAACACAAAAACTACAGAAGATAAGCTAGATAACTGGAATTTTCTAAAAATTAAACATTTATGCTCATCAAAAGACTTCACCAAAAGAGTAAAAAGAGAACCTACAGACCAGGAAAAAAATGTTGGCTATTAGAAATCAGACAAAGTTCTACTCTCTAAAATGTATAGGAAAATCCAACACCTTTACAACAAAAAGACAAATAAGCCAATTAAAAAATGGGCAAAGGAAATGAACAGACACTTCACCAAAGAAGACATTCAAGCAGCTAACTGACAAATGAGGAAATGCTCCAATCATTAGCAGTTAGAGAAATGCAAACCAAAACCACAACGAGATACAATCTCACCCCAGCATTAACAGCATGAATCAAAAAAAAGACAGTAACGAATGTTGGAGAAGCTTTGGGAAGATTGGAACTCTTATGCATTGCTGTTGGGAATGCAATATGATGCAACCATTTTGGAAAATGATATGGTACTTCCTTTAAACCAAAACCAGAAAGCTAGAAATAGAAATACCATATGATTCAGCAATCCCACTCCTGGAATATATTCTAGAGAAATAAGAGTCATCACATGAATAGACATATGCACACCCACGTTCACTGAAGCATTGTTCACAATAACAAAAAAGATGGAAACAATGTAGATGCCTATCAGCAGATGAATCGATAAACACACTTTGGTACATACACACAGTGATGAAGAACAATGATGAATCTGCAAAGCATCTCACAATATGGATGAATCTGGAGAGAATCATGCTGAATGAAATAAGTTAATCACAAAAGGACAAATATTGTTGAGACCACTACTATAAAAATTCATGAGAAGGTTTACACAGAAAAAGAAACAATCTTTGATGGTTAGGACAGAGGGGAGGGGTGGGGATGGAAAAACATTAAATAGTAGATAAGCAGTAACTTTGGTGAAGGGTAAAACAGTACACAGTACTGGGGACGCCAGCACAACTAGTACAAGGCAAGGTCATGGAAGCTCCTTAGACATATCCAAACTCTCTGAGGGACCGAATTACTGCTGAGGACTGTGGGGACCATGGTCTTGGGGAACATCTAGCTCAATTGGTATGATATATTTTACAAAGAAAGTGTTCTACATTTTACTTTGGTGAGTAGAGTCTGGGATCTTAAAAGCCTGTGAGCGGCTATCTAAGATATTCCACTGGTCTCACCCCTTAGGGAGCAAGGGAGAATGAAAAAAACTAAAGACACAAAGGAAAGATTAGTCCAAAGGACTAATAGACCACAACTACCACAGCCTCCAACAGGCTGAGTCCAACACATCCAGATTGTGGCCAGTTACCACCACTGACTGCTCTGACAGGGATCACAATAGAGGGACCTGGTCAGAGCTGGAGAAAAATGTAGAACAAAATTGTAACTCACAAAAAAAGATCAGACTTACTGGTCTGACAGAGATCAGGGAAACCCCGAGAGTATGGCCCCCAGACACCTTTTTATCTCAGTAATTAAGTCACTCCTGAGGTTCACCTTTCAGGTAAACATTAGACAGGCCCATAAAACAAAATAAGACTAAAGGGGCACACCTACCCAGGAGCAAGAATGAGAAGGCAGGAAGGGACAGGAAAGCTGGTAATAGGGAACCCAAGATCGAGAAGGGAGAGCATGGACATGTCATGGGGTTGTTAACCAATGTCATAAAACAATATGTGGACTAACTGCTTAATGAGAACCTAGTTTTTTCTATAAACCTTCATCTAAAATACAATTAAAAAAAAAGGTTAAAAAAAAAATGGCCAAAGGCATACATAGGTAAAGGAAAACCAGAACCTTGTATCATGAAAAAAGTTGATAGAATAGCAGATATTTTGCTTGAATAATACTCTGGAATACATTACGTACATTACGTAGTTATCTCTAAATACCTGAAGTTATTAATGAGTAAACACCTCAGACTTCTGAGAGTTAATTGTGAACCAAGGATAAAAATTATAAACAAGGAATTTTTAAGAATGAGCACTGTCCAACACAATAATAAGCCTACTTAGGGCTTAAAGTGTTTCTTCTCATCAGAGGGATTAAACAGAGGCTAGGCCATCACAGGAAACCCTGGTGGCATAATGGTTAAGTGCTATGGTTGCTAACTAAAGGGTCAACAGTTTGAATCCACCAGGTGCTCCTTAGAAACTCTATGGGGCAGTTTTACTCTGTCCTATAGGGTCACTATGAGTCAGAATCGACTCGATGGTACTGGGTTTTTTTTTTTTTTTTTTTGGTTTAGGCCATCACGCCTTAATTATCTCAGAAGGCTGGAATAGATAAACTTTGAAGTTTCTTTCAACTCCAAGATTCTGTGTTCTGCAGTTCTTCACTCCTCGTTAGTGTGCTATACCTAGCAGGTTGGTTTGGCAATTTTTCAGAGCTCCAGGCTGGCTCTCCATGCATCAGAGAGCTCTGAGGCATATTTATGAGGCCACGGTTTCTTTTACTTATTCCATGAACCAACAGAATTATATAGTCTCAAATTATATTCATCCCTAATTCACTCTTTATGGCTACGATCAAATTGGGAGGAGGCATTTGTCTATTAAACTGTCTGGATCATCAGTGATAACGTCTCATCCAACAGAGATCCTTTCTGAATAGGGAGTGTCTCACTTTCGCATGAAAAACAAGTTCTTCAGCCCACCCAGATCACAATATTGTTCCTATAATTTTTAGCAGTTTTCCAGAGTCAGCCATGGAGCACTTACCATTCCCTTTGATTTTACTCATTTGTTCATATTTGCACACATCCCAGGAAGCCTCATAGGATTTACTGAACTCCAGTAACAATGAAATTTAGCAGGCAATAACTGCTGGTGAGTAATATGAAGTGAACTTAGGGCCGTTGATCTTTTAAGGGAGTCCTGGTGGCACAGTGGTTAAGTTATTGGCTGCAAACCAAAAGGTAAGCAGTTTTAACCCACCAGCTGCTCCTTGGAAACCCTATCGGGCAGTTCTACTCTGTCCTATAGGGTCATTATGAGTCAGAATCAACTCGACAGCAACAGGTTTGATTTTGGTTTTTGGTCTTTTAATCTCTTTATTAGGAAGAATCGACTGCTGGTGAGTTGATTCTGACTCTTAGCGACCTGATTAGGAAGGATGCCCAACTAAACTCGGAAGTGGGAGACCCAAGAGAGAACCTTGCCCCTAGCTACTTGAGGAAACTTAATGTCAGACATTTTAATTTTCTAAATCTTAGTTTCCACCTCTGTACCAATGGGATGATTGTTGCTGCAGTGCATTTCTTAATGAGTAGTTTTATTTTTAAATGAGTCAGTATATACAAAAAATTGCTATATGCAATAAATTATTGATAAAATATGAAAGATTGTGAAGATAATGATGACAGTTCAGAATACTAAATCAGTTCACGAATGCATTTTGTAGAGGGTGCATATGATATGCCTGAAAGTTATACATGTTTAATATTCTTGTTGCATTATAAGGTGGGCTTAATAAGGGAAGTACCCTAGATTTGGAGTCCCTGGGTGTTGCAAACAATTAACACAACCATGGTGATGCTCGGCTGCTAACAGAAAGGTTGGAGATTTGAGTTTTCACACAGATGCCTCAGAAGAAATGTCCAGCAGCCTATTTCTGAAAAACCAGCCACTGAAAACCCTAGGAGGCATAATTGTATTCTGACACACATGGGGTTGCCATAAATTGGCATGAACTCGAGGGCTACTGGTAACTGGCACCCTAGGTTTGCATTAGAAGTGCACTCAATTCTAGGCCTTCTTCTCCACCAATGTAGGCTAATATCTTTACCTTTCCGAGTCTTAGATTTCTTAACTGAAATAAAAAGAGATAAGATACTATCTTATATAATTTTTAGAACAGTTAAGTAAGTAATGTAAAGGCATTTAGCACAGTGCCTGCCATATGATAAGCACTCAGAAAATTCTTATTAACCCTGAATCTGAAGTTTTAGCAGCAATAGGTATAATTTTCTGCAATAGTCTATATAACTCTTTTAAAGATGCAGGGTTCTTTTCAGTTCATTAAAGGCCACATCAATCAGTATTACCTTAATTTTCCTTTCCCAAGGTCACTAGGGTCCTTCAGTTTCTGCTGCTGATTTTTCATTTAGCTGGATAAATGATAGGGTTACTTCCTAGAAGCACAATGAGTTCCCCATGTAGTTTGTTGTCTTAGCAGTTTTCCAAAGACATGGGAGCCGTCTCTTCCACCTGCCCCCTTGAAGACTCAACACTGTAATCTGTAATGTAGAAAATTTTCTTTTATCCTTTCCCCATGTAAACCTCTCGATACCCACTAATTGCTGGGGAGTCCCTGGAAAGTACCTCGCTTTAGAAAACAATGATAAAAGGCCACCGTAGAAATGAAAATACTGGCTGGAAGCAAAACCATGTTCTACTCTACAGTTAATGAGGATGGCTGTCCTCTTGTTTTCTCTTCTTTACCTTTTCAAGGAATACCATAGGTTGGCAAAAGGATAACTTACAATCCTAATAACAACAGTGTTGTTATTCCCTTGAAGTGTTTTGGTTTCTTGAATATTCTCCATTTCTTTCTCATGGGGACCAGGTAGCCAAAATAAGCAACCTACTTGATTTTGCATTATATATCCATTGCCAACTTCTAAGCCATAGCAGAAATGCAAATTTTATCGAATGAATGAATGATGAATGGATGAATAAAGCGGCAGTGCTTTGTCTCTAAGCAGATGCTGCAAGAAGCAGAAACCCTGTTCCAGATGAGCTCCAATAGCTACTGTCTATAATAAGTAAAATGTCATCGAGCGGAACTTCCTGTCAAATTAGACTATGGAAACAATCATGAGAAGCATTCAAAACATATATTATGTGCCACAAAAAGAGAACCATTCAGAAGAATCAGAGGAAAATTACGTATCTGAAAAAGATTTCTGTGTAAAAACGAGAGGGAATTTTAGAAGATGTCTGATCTGGGAAACTAAAGCAAGCAGATGTGAAGAGGGGATAAACCTAAAATTAGAAAAAGAACATTTGCTAAACAACGCAATTACTACATTAAAAATCAAG
Organism: Loxodonta africana; assembly: GCF_030014295.1. Classification (NCBI taxonomy): domain Eukaryota; kingdom Metazoa; phylum Chordata; class Mammalia; order Proboscidea; family Elephantidae; genus Loxodonta; species Loxodonta africana. The sequence continues at coordinate 178,886,260 of NC_087343.1, read as the reverse complement.
ATGGAGAAAATCAAGCAAGTGAAGACAAAACTGACATATTCATTGAGATCTCAGAAGACAAGAATAAAAGAGATTTAATAGTTAAAAGGTATTACAAGATAAATAAATAAAAAACTAGACCTATTGCCATTGAGTCTATTCTGACTCATAGCAACCCTATAGGACAGAATAACCAGGGCTGCGTTAAAAGATATAAAAGTTCCAATTTCTATGTATGAGTATTACCTGGTGAGGGGAGATAGTGGAAAAGAATGCACAAAGGAGAAGAAACACTCAAAGAAATAACAGAGAACACTTAAAATTTTCTTCAGAGGAAGACTTGAGCATGCAGATCAAAAAGTCTCACAAAGGTTAAAAAATTCTAACCTAGACATGCAATTTTATTTTTAATTTAAGAATAAAGAAAGTATGACCTATAGATATTCAAGGAAGAAAAAAATATATTAAAAAAGTCATCTTAGAAAGTTTTGAGGAAAAAGAATTGTAATACAAGATGTCTACAATGATCTAAAATGTTGTGTATATCCAAAACAAACAGAAACCCAGAAATATGTTTTTAGAAATACCAGAGTTTAAAAGTTAAAACAAACAAAAAGAACTCCAACTGTATCTGTTGTAAATTCTTCATGATGCAAACACACATACACACAAACACCTGTTTGAAAGATGACTAAAGAAGTCAAGGTTAGGGCAGTGAATTGATTATACTCAATGAAGCCAATTAATCAAAATATATCATTATACAACTCAATCTGATACGGAACTAAATGTCTTAAATTCAGAAGGCATATGGATGAAGAGACTTCATGTCAACTTCAAGTCAAACCCATCTTCTCCAACATCATCAGAAACCCTGAATTTAGTGAGTTATAGAGTACCATCCCATATTAATAATGTGACATTCAATTTTCCATTTGGACAGTCATCCTTAATTGTATACTCCCTTAATATCAGAATCCTAGAGGGCAGAAGAACTGAATGAATGGTCCCTTAAACTCCTAACAAACAATTAATATAAGACTATTCTCTTGGGATCAGAAGTAAACTGGCATTTGCTTCTGATTTTCATTGAATGAAGACACTTCCTCTCCCACTTCCAGAGTTAAGAATAAAACATGTAAATTTTTTAAAATAGAGTTTTAAAATATAGAATTTTAAAACAGCCTTCTTAGCCTCCCTGAAACTCTAGGGGCCTTCCAGGGAAAAGTATTCTTTTGAAGGAAGGGAGGCACTGGAAATGCCTGAATTCCTCTTCCCTGGGAGCTATCTAAAAAGAGTATTAGCGACGTGAACATTGTGTCAGAAAAAAGCTTTTACTATTTATTTGAAATAAAAGATTGCTATATGAAAAACACTTGTGCACTGTATACTTCTTAACCAGGACACATCTAAGAGGTTACAAAATATAGCCCAATAAGTTCTCCAAATGTTTTGCATTCATAGCAGCACCACACCAGGCTACAGAGCATGAGATGTCAGTCTTCCTTGGCTGTGTAAAGAACTTCCTGGTTATTTTCAAAGTACTAAACAGGAAGAGACACACCAATCTCAGAATACTGAGAAAGCAATTATGGCAAAACTAACTATAAAGAAGACTGTTTTTAAAAAGACCAGACTTGAGGGCAGGGCCAAGATGGCTGACTAGGTAGATGCTACCTCAGATCTCTCCTGCAACAAAGACTTGGAAAAACAAGTGAATCGATCATATACATGACAATCTACGAACCCTGACCATCAAACACAGATCTAAAGAGTTGACCTGAGTGACAGAGACTGAGAACGAACAACCACGGGGAAGAAACGACTGCTTTCAGAGTCTGGACCCAGCATTCCAGTCAGGAAACCTTGGCGCCGGGCTTTGGACTGGGCATAGGGGGGCTGAGCACGGCATCCTGAGATGGCACAAACATGGGGCACAGCCCTAGCCCCCTAAACTGACCGCAGGGGAAGCCCAGCCAGTGCACGCAGGCAGAGCAGCGAAACGGCTGAACAGGAGGAGAAGTCACCGGGAGGCAGCGACTGTTTTTGGAGCCAGGAGTGCGGAGTCCCAGAACCTGGGCGCTGGGCTTTGGACTGGGAGCGGAGGAACTGACCACGGCTTCTGAGACAGCACAAGCACAGGACGTGGGACGGACCCTCGGGGCAATTTTGACCCAGCCTATGCACACAGGCTACACACCACTCAGGAATCTCAGATAAAACAGTCATCGCCAAACAAGATAAGTAACTTTGTCTATATTCTGGGATGCTACTCTCTACTATTTATCTAATCCCTCCCCTCCCCTTCCCAGGCGGCTTCAATAACATTGGAATTTCCTAAGCCAGAGAGTGAAGTGCTCTGCTGTTTTTCTTTTTCTTCTTCTTGTTTTAGTCTTTTCCTAACCCATTCTCCTGGCCTGAGAGAAGCAGCTACAAAAAACTCAGGGACCAAAAATCCTTCCTTAATTGGACTAAAAGTACAGAACCAGCTCCAGCCAAGCATATGAGATCCACAGTCTTGAGCTTTCATCCCTACAGGGAACAAGGTGGCAATTATAATGCAAAGGCATTTCTGATAGGGATCTGACTGTAATTGTTTTAGCAGATTACTGGAAAGACAAGTTTCCCAGGTCTGATATCTCTGCATATGGAACAGAGCCCTCACTGACCCACAACAGGGAACTGAGGGCTGAAGCTCCCCCCAGACCACCTAGCCTCCTGCCTTAGGGGTCTAAGGACGGTAACACCTACCAATCTGTAGAGGTACTTGCATTGCAGGCCTAAGGTACAACTGCAGAGCCCACCCACCAAAGTGCTTTAGGAAAAGAGACACACCTACCTCACTGGCACTTGGGGGAAGCCTGTCAGTATCCTGCCCCCCCTGGAGTGTGACCCCCTGCTGCTACTAGAATCTGGTGCACACAACTATCACCACTACTCCTTTATGTGGGTAGATGACAGTCTGCACCAAAGACTTGATGACCCAAAATCAGATTCTACTCAAGAATAGTGAATGGACTCTTAGGCTTATACATCTGGTGATAGCCCAAAGCAGCTGGTAAAAGGACATAAGTGGTTCAAGGGCTAAAACAATCAAGACCGTGCAATCTAGTAGCCCATCTATGTATACTGAAAGAAAACAAAACAAGATAAGACTCAGTGAGCAAGTACAAAATAAATCACTACAATATCTTAGAGATGGCTCGGAGACAGCAGTCGATATCAAACCACATAAAGAAGCAGACCATGATTGCTTCTACAACTCCCCAAATTCAAGAATCAAAATCTTTCCCAAATGAAGATACAATCCTGGAATTGCCAGATGCTGAATATAAAAAACTAATTTACAGAATGCTTCAAGACATCAGGGATGACCTCAGAAATGAAATAAGGCAATCTACAGAAAAAGCCAAGGAACACACTGATAAAGCAGTGGAAGAAATCAAAAAGATTATTCAAGAACATAGTGGAAAAATTAATAAGCTGCAAGAATCCATAGAGAGACAGCATTCAGAAATCCAAAAGATTAACAATAAAATTACAGAATTAGACAACGCAATAGCAAGTCAGAGGAGCAGACTCGAGCAGTTGGAATGCAGAGTGGGAAATCTGGAGGACCAGTGAATTGACACCAATATAGCTGAAAAAAAATCAGATAAAAGAATTAAAAAAAAATGAAGAAACCCTAAGAATCATGTGGGACTCTATCAAAAAGAATAACTTCCGTGTGATTGGAGTCCCAGAATAGGGAGGGATATCAGAAAATACCGAGAGAATAGTTGAAGATCTGTTGGCAGAAAAGTTCCCTGACATCATGAAAGACGAAAGATTATCTATCCAAGATGCTTATCGAACCCCATTTAAGATTGATCCAAAAAGAAAATCACCAAGACATATTATCATCAAACTTGCCAAAACCAAAAATAAATAGAAAATTTTAAAAGCAGCCAGGGATAAAAGCAAGGTCTCCTACAAAAGAGAATCAATAAGAATAAGTTCAGACTACTCAGCAGAAACCATGCAGTCAAGATGGCAATGGGATGACATATATAGAGCACTGAAGGACAAAAACTGCCAGCCAAGGATTATATATCCAGCAATACTCTCTCTAAAATATGAAGGTGAAATTAAAACATTTACAGATAAACACAAGCTTAGAGAATTTGCAAAAACCAAACCAAAGCTACAAGAAATACTAAAGGAAATTGTTTGGTCAGAAAACCAATAATATCAGATACCAGCACAACACAAGGTCACAGAACAGAACATCCTGATATCAACTCAAACAGGGAAATCACAAAAACAAATTAAGATTAATTTTAAAAAGAAAAAAAAGCTCAAAACAGGGAATCATTGATGTCAATATGTAAAAGATCACAATAATCAAAAAGAGGGACTAAATACAGGTGGCATAGAACTGCCATATGGAGAGGGATACAAGGCAATATAGGACAATACAAGTTAGGTTTTTACTTAGAAAAATAGGGGCAAATATTAAGGTAACCACAAAGAGGTATAACAACTTCATAACTCAAAATAAAAACCAAGAAAAAAATAACAACTCAGCAAACATAAAGTCAAATACTATGAAAATGAGGAGCACACAATTTACAAAGAAAAACGTCTCAGCACAAAAAAGTAAGTGGAAAAATGATATCGTGAACAACGTACATAAAAAGGCATCAAAATGACAGCATTAAACACATACTTATCTATAATTAATGCTGGAAGTAAATGGACTAAATGCACCAATAAAGAGACAGAGAGTCTCAGACTGGATCCATTAGAGAAATGCAAATTAAAACTACGATGAGATTCCATCTCACTCCAACAAGGCTGGCATTAATCCAAAAAACACAAAATAATAAATGTTGGAGAGGCTGCGGAGAGATTGGAACTCTTATACACTGCTGGTGGGAATGTAAAATGGTACAACCACTTTGGAAATCTATCTGGTGTTTTCTTAAAAAGTTAGAGATAGAACTACCATACAACCCAGAAATCCCACTCCTCGGAATATACCCTAGAGAAATAAGAGCCTTCACACAAACAGATATATGCACTCCCATGTTTATTGCAGCTCTGTTTACAATAGCCAAAAGCTGGAAGCAACCAAGGTGTCCATCAACGGATGAATGGGTAAATAAATTGTGGTATATTCACACAATGGAATACTACACATCGATAAAGAACAGTGATGAATCTGTGAAACATTTCATAACATGGAGGAATCTGCAATGCATTATGCTGAGTGAAATTAGTCAGAGGCAAAAGGACAAATATTGTATAAAATAAGACCACTATTATAAGATCTTGAGAAATAGTATAAACTGAGAAGAACACATACATTTGTGGTTATGAGGGGGAGAGGGAGGGAGGTGGGGGAGGATTATTTACTGATTAGTTAGTAGATAAGAACTACTTTAGGTGAAGGGAAGAACAATACTCAATACACGGAAGATCAGCTCAACTGGACTGGACCAAAAGCAAAAAACTTTCCTGAATAAACTGAATGCTTCGAAGGTCAGCGGAGCAAGGGCAGGGGTTTGGGGACTATGGCTTAAGGGGACTTCTAAGTCAATGGGCAAAATAATTCTATTATGAAAACATTCTGTGTCCCACTTTGAAGTGTGGCATCTGGGGTCTTAAATGCTAACAAGCGGCCATCTAAGATGCATCAATTGGTTCCAACCCACCTGGATCAAAGGAGAATGAAGAACACCAAGGTCACACGATAACCATGAGCCCAAGAGACAGAAAGGGCCACTTGAACCAGAGACTTACGTCATCCTGAGATCAGAAGAACTAGTTGGTGCCCTGCCACAACTGATGACTGCCCTGACAGGGAGCACAACAGAGAACCCCTGAGGGAGCAGGAGAACAGTGGGATGCAGACCCAAAATTCTCAGAAAAAGATCAGATTTAATGGTCTGACTGAGAGTGGAAGAATCCCAGCGGTCATGGTCCCCAAACCTTCTGTTGGCCCAGGACAGGAGCCATTCCCGAAGACTACTCATCAGACATGGAAGGAACTGGACAATGGGTTGGAGAGAGATGCTGATGAAGAGTGAGCTACTTGTATCAGGTGGACACTTGAGACTGTGATGGCATCTCCTATCTGGAGGGGAAATAGGAGAGTAGAGAAGGTTAGAAACTGGCAAAACCGTCACGAAAGGAGAGACTGGAAGGAGGAAGCAGGCTGACTCTGGGGGAGAGTAAGTGGGAGAATGGAGTAAGGTGTATACAAGCTTACATGTGACAGGCTGACTTGATTTGTAAACTTTCACTTAAAGCACATAAGAATTATTAAAAAAAAAAAAAAAAGACCAGACTTACTGGTCTGACAGAGACTGGAGAAATCCCTAGAGCACATCCCCCAGACATCTTTTAGCTCAGTAATAAAGTCACCCCTGAGGTTCACCTTTCAGCCAAAGATTAGGTAGTCTCATAAAACAAAATGAGACTAAATGGGTACACCAGCCCATGGGCAAGGATTAGAAGGTAGGAGATTACAGGAAAGCTGGTAATAGGGAACCCAAGGCTGAGAAGGGGAAAGTGTTGTCATGTTGTAGGGTTGGTAACCAATGTCACAAATAGTATGTGTAAGTACTAATTGTTTAATGAGAAGCTAGTTTTTTTTTTTTTTTTCTGTAAACCTTCATCTAAAATACTATTAAAAAAAAAAGAAGAAGATTGCATTTGGGTAAAGGGAGGAAGTGAGGGAGGGAGAGAAAGAGAGAGAGAGAAATAGAGAAGAGAGAGACGTTGGGACTATGATGAGGGGAGTTGTATATCATTACTTTATTACCAGGGTAAGCTTGGCTAAAATCCAAAAGAAATATGTTAAAGTTAGATTTTATTTAATCCTATGACAACCAAAATTTACTGAACAGAATAAATGTCAAGACAGAAAAAAAGAAAATCTTGAATGGGGAATAATTTTATGTAACTAATCTTGTTTGTTTTAAAGATCCTAAGGATCTTCATAGGTCTTCTCACAAACTGGAAGGTTACAGCTTTCCAATAATATTTTTTAAGATCTGCTACATTTAATTGAAGCACTTACTAATGAAGATCAAAAACCACAGCCTTCAGTATGCATTACACCTCAACATAAAGAAAACAAATATCGTCACAACTGGACCAATTAGCAATATCATGATAACGGGAAAAGATCGAAGTTGTCAAGGATTTCATTTTGCTTGGACCCACAATCAACACCCATGGAAACAGTAGTCAAGAAATCAAAAGATACATTGCATTGGGCAAATCTGCTGCAAACGACCTCTTTAAAGTGTTGAAAAGCAAAGATGTCACCTTGAAGGCTAAAGTGAGACTGACCCAAGCCATGGTGTTTTCAATCACCTCATATGCATGTGAAAGCTGGACTATGAACAAAGAAGACTGAATAGGAATTGAAGCATTTGAATTTTGGTGTTGGAGAAGAGTATTGACTATACCATGGATTGCCAAAAGAATGAACAAATCTGTCTTGGAAGAAGTGCAGCTAGAGTGGTCCTTAGAAGCAAGGGTGGGGAGACTATGTCTTACATACTTTGGATGTGTTATCAGGAGGGATCAGTCCCTGGGGAAGGACATCATTCTTGGTAAAGTAGAGGGTCAGTGAATCCTCAGTGAGATGGATTGACACAGCGACTGCAACAATGGGCTTAACCATAACGAAGATTGTGAGGATGGCCAGGACCAGGCATTGTTTTGTTCTGTTGTACATAGGGTTGCTATGAGTCGGAACTGACTTGACGGCATCTAACAACAACAAGATTTAATTACAGGTTGAGCAAAGCAAACCTCATTGGCAAATGATATTGATATACTTCAACCTTGAAAATGGCTGGCAGAAGAGCTCAAATGCTTTGATCAGATGGGTGTCTTTGTTGTTTGTCCACCATTGTTCTCGTAATTGGACTCTTTTGAAGTAGATACTTTCTTCTCTCTATAGAATCAACTCATGTCCACCCTTGTAAAGCCATATCAAGTATCCCATTCTCCATGAAACTGTCACCTATTTTTTTGTTTCACATTGATAAATTCTCTTATCCCTTTAGTGCGAACATTATTGGAATGACATTATTTAACAATTAACTGACTGCTTATTAAGTCACAAGGTTCATCCTTGAACCCTGGATTTGAACTCAGTGTTTACCACTCTCCAGTTGTGGAAACTACTTAATATAAATGATACTCTATTTCCTTTTTGATTATTTCTTACTTCAATGTTCTACTTTGAAATGCTACCTATACATCTATGTTTGTATATTTAAATGTGTTTAGACAAATACCTGTTCCAAAAAGTGCTAGTTTCCATTCATTTTCCATTACTCTTTGCCCTCAGTGAAAGACAGTTCTAATTCATACATCTGAGCACTGGGTGTATTGGGTTCTTGACAGACAAATACATATTTGCTGATAAAAGCTGAATGATAAAAGAAAGGTATTTTCTGTAAATTAAGAGATCTAAACAAAAGGAATTAAGAAATAGTCTTTTTTTTTTTTTTTTTTTGCAGTGTATTGTTTTGAAGGGAAAAAGAGAAATAGAAAAATGGATGGTCATCCTAAATTAGTATCATCACAGTTGTCTCAAAAAGGAATTTTCTAGGAAACTATTATTTCCTTTCCCATTTGGCTGAGATAACTCCATGTACTAAATGTACAACTGCAGCCTAATTTAAACCTATGTTCAAGAAAAATGAATGTAGCTAATAACACGTTTGGAATTTTAAGGCATTAAAGTAACTCTGGAGTTTTTAAATCTTATCTTTCCCTTTAATGAATAATCATATTACAGAAATTCTTATGTAGAGGCTCTTCTTCTCTTAGAAATAAAATTCCCTTCCTTTGTCTCCCCATAGTGTGAGCTGGTTTTAGGGAATAAACAGCTTGTTAAACAGCTTATAGTGAAGGACCCTGAAGGAGCTTGGCCAAGTTAGGACGGATAGTCACTAAACTGCCTTTCTGAGAGAGTGAATGGCTAACTATAGAGCTTTAGCTTTCCTGAGCAAGCAGGGTATGCCATTGAGGACCAGAGCAGGCTTACTTGAAGCACCAAAGGAGGTTTATTGGCCATATGTGAAAAGAGCAAGGACATGGCTGGTGACAAAAGAAAAAATGACAGGGGGAAAAAACATACCTGATCTGTATTTTTAGTAAATCGTCTTCTATGTGACATACTAACTCTCTTCTTACATTACACATTTCACCACTAATATTTAGTAAAATCATCATTACCCTCTAATGCTTTATCAAATTGCTTTAGCTTCTGGTGACTTGTCACAAATATAAAAGTCTTTGGAGTAACCTCCATATTAACAAACCTTTACTTGGCCTCTGTCAGGTAGTCAGCCATGGAGGGATTTTAAATTTACATTCAAAGATGTCTCCTAATATAGGAAATCATGTCTGTTATACTGTCCTTTATATCTCTGTTTTTCAGGGATGTGACAAAATGACACTATTTCAAGGTCATTGGAGGAAACAGCAGAAGCTGACAATGGAAGGGCATCCACTGGCAACTATAATTTGTAAAAGTCCAAGTGAAAAAAAAATACACACAGGCAAAACTCTCTATAGAGCATATTTTCATGAGTACCCTTCAATAATATTACCTAATTTCCTGCCTTCTTTTCCCTTCTGGGAGATGTACATGTAGCCATCTTTTACATTATTGTAACTAAGGATGATATTGATGATTATTAAAATTATTATTGTAGTATATTCTCTGTGTATTCAAATAGTGAATCCCTACTATTATTTATATCATCCTGAATCATCTACCTAAGGTTTGGTCTTACACTGGGATCTATTCTCCACCACTCCCTTATGTCACCAGGAAATTTCTAAAGCACGAACATACACATACTCACACACACACATACACACACACAACAACAACTCAGAAGTTCATTTTCAAAGGTAGAGCTATTAACTTCAGAATAATACCATGGAAGATTTCAGCATAAACGTCTAAGATTTCAGCCATGGGAAAAGCTGACCACCTTCTATTACAATGGTCAGAATACCCCTTCAAAGTTGATTTATATGGTTTGTATTTCCTAGAACTAAAATAACATCTAAACTGTTCATGGAAATCTATTATTGACCATTTAACATGGAACTGATGATATATATCTTGAAATTGGACTGGGAACCAGTGGATGAGGATGAAATTTAGAATTTCAGAGTCATCCAGTATATAATTACCCCTGGCTCTAATCCTAATATTTTTGTTGGCATCAATTTTTCTTCAACAATTGAATGTCTCCATTTAAAAGCACCTGGCTTTGGTCCTCAAACACAGGTTGTGAATATATATCTAGCAATAATATGTAATTGTGCTAGATTTATTTTATAGAACTGTAAAACAATTTCTGATGGTTAATTTTATTGTTTGGTGAGGTCTAGGGTATTTTTACTCTAACATAAAACACCCACAGAAGAGGTGATTAAAATGCATTTAGCTCATCCAATAATATTCCAGGGACTCCATGAAATCCCTGTTGTTGTTAGGTGCCATCTCATTGATTTTGACTCATAGTGACTCTAAGTGCAAGAGTAAAACTGCCACATAGGGTTTTCTCAGTTGTAATCTATACTTACTAATGAAGATCAAAGACCACAGCCTTCAGTATGGATTGCACCTGAACATAAAGAAAACAAAAATCCTCACAACTGGACCGATGAACAACATCACGATAAACGGAGAAAAGATTGAAGTTGTCAAGGATTTCATTTTACTTGGATACACAATCAACAGCCATGGAAGCAGCAGTCAAGAAATCAAAAGACACATTGCATTAGGTAAATCTGCTGAAAAAGACCTCTTTAAAGTGTTGAAGAGCAAAGATGTCACCTTGAAGACTAAGGCACGCCTGACCCAAGCCATGGTATTTTCAATAGCATCATGTGCATGTGAAAGCTGGACAATGAATAAGGAAGACCGAAGAAGAATAGAGGCCTTTGAATTGTGGTGTTGGCGAAGAATATTGAATATACCATGGACTGCCAAAAGAATGAACAAATCAGTCTTGGAAGAAGTACAACCAGAACGCTACTTAGAAGCAAGGATGGCAAGACTGTGTCTTACATATTTTGGACATGTTGTCAGGAGGGATCAGTCCCTGGAGAAGGACATCATACTTGGCAGGGTACAGGGTCAGCGCAAAAGAGGAAGACCCTCAACGAGGTGGATTGACACAGGGGCTGTGACAATGAGCGCAAGCATAACAACTATTGTAAAGATGGCTCAGGATAGGGCAGTGTTTAGTTCTGTTGTGCGTAGGGTCACTATGAGTTGGAACCAACTCGGCGGCACCTAACAACAACAACAACAACAATCTATACTGGAACAGATTACCAGGTCTTTCTCCTGCAAAGCTGCTGGGTGATTTTGAACACCCAACCTCTCAGTTATCAGCCAAGCACTTACGGTTGCATCACCAGGGCTCCTTTTCACAATATCATCTAGTCATGACAAATAGGCTTGTTAAGATACCTACAATAAAGACTCAGACAAATTAGAAAGGCATAATAGAAAATCCACAACCACCATCACTACACTACAAACACACACATAAGAAATTCTTAATAATTGCAATTCCTTCCATCAGATTTTTTTGGTGAAGAATTTCATAACCAGTGCAATTCGAAAAGATGGGAGATAATTAAATGAATGCGTATGAATTGATCCCCTTTTGATTCATGAATTAGACTGTTCTGGATTGCTTTCTCCAGGTCTTCTTTTCCAATTACACACCCTGCTCTTTGCCTCCCAGAAACTGACTTTTATGAATCTATCGCCCTCTTCCCTCTGGTTGAAAACTAGAGAGAGAGAGTGTGCATTTAGGGTATTTGTCCTCCCAGCTCTGTGGCTTCTCCTTGGCCTGGGTGCATCCCTCAACTAAAAGTCAAAGCTCCTTTCCAAGTGGCCCTCTCCACATGTGACTCTAAGAATTCCTATGATTTCTCTCTTTAATCACTCCTTCAGGGGTATAAACAGTCCTGAAGTTCACCCTGCCACAACTTTCTAAATAATATCTTTATTAAACTTTCTTAAGTTATCCTAGGACCTATCTGAATGTTCCATCTGTTTCTTGCTAGCACCCGGATTAGTATACACATGACCAGATCTTGAAAATTAGTTTCACCATGTAGCTTCTGAAGAGTGAATAGCTTGGTTTGAATGATTCAGAAACTACTTGTATTAGAGGTCCCTTCTATTCCAGGAGTCACAGCCAGTACAGCAAGACCTACTAGGCTTCCTGAATTGATCTTTGAGTTAGATATTATCACCTTCTTCCACTTCTTTTGGATTTACAGAGTTTTCTGAAAGCAGTGGGTCGGATTCCATCTAACTGGGATGATTCTTGAACCCCAGAAGCAGAACAAACTGTGCTTCTTCTTTTAGGTATTCAATAATTAGAAGATTGTGGGGCAAAAATGAGGAGACAGGACAACTGAGGTATTTACAGAAAAAGCTTCAGTGCTACTTCAGTCCATAGGAAAGTACCAAGCAGCTAGTCAACCAACCTAATTTCAAAATATTAGGATGTTTGCTTTTATTTCCAATTGATAACCTTTCTCAGAAATGAAAAGGAATTAGTTAATCCCACTTCATGCCTTTTTATAATATCCATGGGCCCTAAAAACCAGCCTTCACAACTTAAATACTCTTCTTTCTCCTCCTCCTTGAGGATTCAGTTTCAAAGTCTCCACCTTTGGAAAACCATTTCAGATTAGCAAGATGTTGAACTCTGCGTCAATTTCCTGTGTTCCTTTAGTAAACATACACACACAAAAAACAAAGCTGTTATTAAAGTGACCCATAGGACAGAGTAGAATCCCACCAAAGGGTTTCCAAGGCTATAATCTCTGTGGAAGCAGACTACCACATCTTTCTCGCATGGAGGTGCTGGTGGGTTCGAATCACCAACATTTTAGTTGGCAGTCAAGCACTTTTAACAACTGTAATACCAGAGCTCACTATTCCTTTAATTCCCTGTGTTTATTCCAGTACAGGATTTATTACAAATATGGAAATTGCCTGTTTACCTATACATAATGTGAGTTCCTCGAGGACAGCTTTTTCTTGTTCACTTTTACATCCATTGTATCTACCCCATTCCTTGGTATATACCATTGTTGTTATTATCAGATGCCCTCAAGTCGATTTTGACTCATAGAGATCCCAAGGGACAGAGTAATATTGCCCTCATAGGTCTCCCTAGGACGTAATCTTTATGGAAACAGGATGTAAGGTGTTTCTCCCGTGGAGTGGCTCGGTGGATTTGAACCACTGATATTTCAGTGAGCAGCCAAGTTCTTAACCTTTGTGCCTCTAGGGTGTTCCTTTGGCATTTTGTAGGCAGTAGATATTGTAGAACAGAGCCATGGAAAAATAAACTTTTTGTGTTCAGCTGGCATCACACCTACATCCCATACTGTCTCTCTAGATTTGGGAAGACACAACAGTGATTATATGGCACATCAACTCCCAAAACAATAAGCTCTTGGGTTCCTCGGGACATATAAAATCAAAAACAGGAAACTCATTGCCTTCGAGTTCATTCCAACTCATAGTGACCCTATGTACAACAGGATCAAACACTGCCTGGTCCTGCGCCATTCTCATAATTGTTGCTGTGTTTGAGTCTATTATTGCAGCCACTGTGTAAATCCATCTCGTTGCGGGTTTTCCTTTTTTTCACTGACTCTGTACTTAACCAAGCATGATGTCTTTCTCCAGAGACTGGCTCCTCCAGAGAAAATGTAGAAAGTATGTTAGATGAAGTCTGGCTATTCTCACTTCTAAGGAACATTCTGGCTATACTTCCAAGGCAGATTTATTCCTTCTTCTGGAAGTCTATGGTATATTCAACACTCTTTGCCAACACCATAATTCAAAGGTATTTATTCTTCTCCAGTCTTCCTTATTCATTGTCCACCTTTCATATGAGGCAATTGAAAATGCAATTGCTTGGGTCAGGAGCACCTTAGTCCTCAAGGTGATGATGCCTTTGCTTTTTAACAGACCTTTTGCAGCAGATTTGTCTAATACAATATGTTGTTTGATTTCGTGATGGCTGTTTCCATGAGCATCAGTTGTGGATCCAAGTAAAATGAAATCTTTGACAACTTCAATCTCTTCACTGTTTATCATGATGTTGTTTAATAACTCTATTGTGAGGATTTTACTTTCTTTATGTTAAGGTGTAATCCGTACTGAAGACTGTGGTCTTTGATCTTCATCAGTAAGTGCTTCAAGTCCTCTTTGCTTTCAGCAGCAAGATTATGTCATTTGCATAAAGCAGGTTGTTAATAAGTCATTCTCCAATCCTGATGCCCTGTTCTTCCTCATATAGTACATCTTCTTGGTTTGTTTGTTCAGCATACAGATTTAATAAGCATTATTTTTTTTATGAAAGGATACAACCCTGATACACAACTTTCCTAACTTTAAATCATGCAGTGCTCCCTCGTTCTGTTTGAACAGCTGCCTCTTGGTCTATGTACGGGTTCCACATGAGCACTGTTAATTGTTCTGGAATTCTTACTGCTTACAATGTTTTCTGTAATTTGTTATGATCCACACAGTAGAAGGCCTTTGCTTAGTCAATAAAACAGAGGTAAACTTCTTTTATGGCATCTTCTGCTTTCAGCCAAAATTCATCTGACATCAGCAATGGTATCCCTAGTTCCATGTCCTCTTCTGAATCTGGCTTGAATTTCTGACAGTTCCCCATCGAAGTACTGCTGTGACCCTTTTTGAATGATCTTCAGCAAACTTTTACTTGTATGTGATATTAATGATATTGCACAATAATTTCTTCATTCTCTTGGACTACCTTTGTTTGGAATGGGCACACATATGGATCTATTACAGTTGTTTGGCTAGGTAGCTGTCTTTCAAATTTCTTGGCATAGATAAGCGAGAGCTTCCAGCATTGCATCTGTTTTGGAAACATTTTAATTGGTATTCCATCAATTCCTGGAGCCTTGTTTTTTGCCAATACCTTCAATGCAGCTTGGATTATTAGAGCAATGTTTTATGCATTGAGGGTTTAAGGTTAAAATTATTAGCAAAGCTCACTAGTTGTTGCTGAAGCAAGACGGCAGTATAAAGATTATATCATTTTTAATGAGATGACAAATTCATTTTTAATTTTTCAGAAAGTATATCTGTACTCATAGATCTTTCCTACACCAATATTTCATTGGAGGCATATTTTATTTTCAAAATATCCAGATAAAACATTAAGATTTATTTAATCTTTAATGGAGTTTCTTTTTCAGTAGGCGTGCAGTTGTAAAATTCCTTTCTATTAATTAATTCATTTGAGGAGAGAGCAAAAGAGCATACATTCTAAGAATAAAAATATTTTGCATTTAGGTAACACATTTTAAGAAATAGCATATAATTTGGATGTTGAAATTTTCTCATGATGTCTTTCTTATGTATCTAAGTAGTGCTCAAGATATTTGAATATATGACTGCAATGAAAAAAAAGATATAAATATGAGTGGAATGAATGGATGGATGAATGGGTGGATGGATGGATAAAATTTATTGATAAAAAATTTGAAACAGCAGAATCAGAGCAAATTGACATTGTGTAATTTGCCAGGCCATACAGTAATGGAGTGAGACATTGAAATGCTCTTTTGTAATATTTAGATACCTCTTGGGCCTGCTACACCATAAATTATGATTCCATGCCCTCTAAATATTTCATTAAAAAAAAGTGCAATTTTATGGCATTTCCTATGACAAGATTATAATAATTGTACATTCAGATTTATGAACATTCCTAAAGGTAAAACACTGTATTAGATACTATGTAATAGAGGTAAAAAGACACAGTCTAACCCTTATGGTGGGTGGATCATGCCTGAAGAATGACAGTGTCTTAATATATACTCACTGGATGCATGAATAAAAATGCAAAGAAATATTGAAGTTATAATTTATTGTTCACATGTATGTTGTTGTTGGGTGCTGTCAAGTCAAAGCTGACACATAGTGACCACATTTGACAGAATAGAACAGCCTCATGGGGTTTTCTTGGCTGTAAATCTTTATAGAAGCAGATCCCCAGGTCTTTCTCCTGCAGCAAAGCACTTAACCACTGTGTCATCAGGACTCCTTCATTCACACCTATAGACCTAATAAATAAATAAATCCATTGGTATGGAGTACATTCTGACTTATGGTAATCCCTTGTGTGCAGAGTAGAACTTGTGTTCCATAGAACTTTCAAGGTTTGACCTTTTGGAAGCAAATTGCCAGGCCTTTCTTTTGAGGTAACGCTGGGTGGTTTTGAACCACCAACTTTTTGGCTAGTAGTTGAGTGTTTAACCAGTTGCACCACCCAGGGACTCCTTTGACCTAGCATTGGACATACATGTGTTTCATTTTTATTCTTACTTTATAAAATAGGTATGATTTCAGTTTCACTGATAATTTGCAAATTAATGGGGCTAGCAGTTCTATTCAAGGCACAGTCTATTCATTTTGAGCTGTAGCGTCAGAATTCAAATCCATGTTTACCTGGGTTAAAAGCCTCTGCTCTAACCCTGATTCACCCTGCCCTTAGAGAGCTAGGAAGGTACCATATATATATATAACTGGAGAGGCCCCAATACCTAATCAAACAAGTAATTGTTAGATCAAATACGGTTTTCCTTCTACATAACAACTTTGAGGAATAAAAGACCAGTATTTTGTGAAAGACAAATGTCACAGCGGTTAAGAGCTTGACTGCTAACCAAAAGATTGGCAATTTGAATCCACCAACTGCTTCTTGAAAACCCTAAGGGGAAGTTCTACTCTGTCCTACAGGGTTGCTATAAGTCAGAATCGACTCCATGTCAATGGATTTTTTTGGTTTTGGGTATTCAGAGGTTTAAAAACAAGAATGATGTTGAAAAATAACTAATTGCCTCTAACTGCCTTACTTTCTCCAGGATGTTGGGTTTTCTGATGAGAATTTAGCTTGGTCACAGGTACAAGAAGTTTAACTAATGACAGTGGTCAATGCCACCTGTACATGTCCAGTTGACTATGGCAAAAGAGACTGAGGCGGAAAGGAAAAAAAAAAAACTTGATATTAACTTTAATGTGTTTTCACTCACCTGAGCAGAAGAAACATGTCTTCCTTCCACCGTATAGAGTATGCAAGAAGCTATCGAGTTGGGTGATGTTCCAGCGGAATTAGCGTAATTAATAGAGTGAGATATGAGTGGCAGTCAGCAAGAAATGTTCTCTGAAGGACCTGAAGAGACGCTATTTAGCTGGAAAATATGCAGAAGAGGGTGTGCTGAACATTTTTTTTTTTGCTCAAAGTCTTCGAACAATTTAGAAGACAGATTATTGCAATCTTCTTTGAACAAAATGAACCAAAACCTCCCAAATATTCATGATGTCTGAGTTAGTCTTAAGTAGAGTTGAACAAGACATTACTTAAAAGTTGTTTAGGCAGCAGGAGTGAAGGAATTTAAAATTATTGCTAAGCTAGAGCAACATTTTGTTTTTGTTGGAAAAAAAGTAGCACCAATAGGAATCCGCAATAAAAGCTAAATAATATTTAGGAGGCATGCCTCTGGATAGGACTTACTCTTGCAATGGACACAGGTTGGAGGATGATATAAGTGGGAGATGTGGCAAAGAAATTTCAAACAGAAAACTGGTTTACAGTGTGACTTGTAAAACGATTATGATAGTGAATATAAATGCTGATTTTTTTAATTAGCAATTGCTTAAACGTCAAATATCCATCTCAAATAATCTAAATTTTTACAATTAAATTTATCTTTTGAAAAATCCATTGCTTTAATTACCTAGATTTGAAGAATGTCCTTCTCCTTCCTGAAAATATAACATCCTGAATAACTTGTAGCAATTTACTTATTTCTTCAGAAGAATGAATCTAATAAATTTCTTTTAAATCATCAGATTGTGAGCTTTGCAAGGTAAAGAATCATGTCTCATTGGTCTCTTCTCAAAGCTTGACACAATGTACAGCACAAAGTAAATATTGGCAATGCTTATTTAGTGACAGAATTTGTAGTTAAAATGTCCTGATACATCACAAAACCAGAGGTGGTTGAAAGATTCTCTTTTTTACTTTTAGCTAACCCAATGGCTAAAGTTATTAAGCAATCCTTCAGCAAAGTGAAAACTCCTTGGAGTGGAACATGTTTTCCTTTTTTTTTTTCTTTCCCCACTCTAATAAAGGGCTTGAAAGATGTTCAGTTGTTCTACACTGTGTTCTCAGAAAAATGTGAGCATTTCTGCATTTCTCTTCCTTCTCTTTCTTCTCCCTAACTTCTTTCTCTTTAGCACTTATTGAACCCTATTATAGACTGAATGGTACACCACAAAAAGAAATATGGAAGTCCTAAGCCCTGTATCTATAAAAATGACCCTGTTTGGACATGGAAGTTTTCTTTTGTTGTATTAATGAAGTCATACTGGAGTAGGGTGGATACTAAACGTAATCCCTTCTGAATGGTGTCTTATAAAAAGAGCAGAACAGACACACACACACGGGGAAGATGGACATCATGTGAGGCTCTGTCTACTAGTAAGTGAATGCCAAGGATTGACTACCAACACCAGACACCAAAAGAGAGGCCCAAAGAAAGAATCCACATAGCCAGGACCCTGATTTTAGACTTTTAGCCTCCAAAAGTGTGAGAAAATAAATTTCTTTTCTTTAAAGTCACCCACCTGTATTTTTTATTATAGTAACACTAGGCAACTAATTCTGGGTTTAGGCAACTAAGGAAAACTCCTACTCTTACTATGTTTCAGAGTCCATTAATGTCTTTATTTGCATTAGCTCATATTATTTTTCCCCACATGTCTGTCAGTTTATCTTATGGTAGGGGGCTTGTGTGTTGCTGAGATGCTGGAAGCTATGCCCCCAGTATTCAAATGCCAGGAGGTCACCCTTGGTGGACATGTCTCAGCTGAGCTTCCAGACTAAGACAGACTAGGAAGAAGGCTCCAGCAGTTTACTTCTGAAAAGAATTAGCCAGTGAAAACCTTAGGAATAGCAGCAGAACATTGTCTGTTATGATGCTGGAAGATGAGCCCCTCAGGAAGGAAGGCAGTAAAAAGACAACTGGGGAAGAGTTGCCTCCTCAAAATAGAGTCGACCTTAATGACGTGGATAGAGTCAAGCTTTCAGGGTCTTCATTTGCTGATGTATCGTGACTCAAAATGAGAAGAAACAACTGCAAACATACGTTAATAAATGGAACATGGAGTGTATGAATTATGAATCTAGGAAAATTGAAAGTCATCAAAAATGAAGTGGAATGCATAAACATTGATACCCTAGGCATTATTGAGCTCAAATGGATTGGTATTGGCCATTTTGAACCAGACAATTGTATGGTTTACTACGCTGGGAATGATGACTTGAAGAGGGATGGCATTGCATTCATTGTCAAAAAGAACATTTCAAGATCTATCCTGAAGGGCAACACTGTCAGTGATAGGATAATATCCACACACCTACAAGGAAGACCAGTTATTCAATGTACACACCAACCACTAAGGCCAAAGATGAAGAAACTGAAGATTTTTACCAATTTCTGCAGACAAAAAATTGGTCAAACACGTAATCAGGATGCATGTTTGGATGGTAATTACTGGTGACTGGAATGTGAAAGTTGGAAACAAAGAAGAAGGATCAGTAGTTGGAAAATATGGCCTTGGTAATAAAATCGATGCCAGAGATTGCATGATTAAATTTTGCAAGACCAATTACTTCTTCATTGCAAGTAACTTTTTTTTTACCAACATAAACAGTAACTATACTCATGGCCCTCACCAGATGGAGTACACAGGAATCAAATCGACTACATCTGTGGAAAGATATGATGGAAAAGCTCAATATCATTAGTCAGAACAAGGCCAGGGGCTGACTGTGTATCAGACCATCAATCACTCACATGCAAGTTCTAGTTGAAACTGAAGAAAATTACAAATTCTCTAGAGCCAAAGTCAGACCTTGAGTATATCCCACTTGAATGTAGAGATCATTTCAAGAATAGATTTGACACGTTGAACACTAATGACTGAAGACCAGATGAGTTGTGGAATGACGTGGAGGACATCATACATGAAGAAAGCAAAAGGTCATTAAAAAAACAGGAGAGAAAGAGAAGACCTAAATGGATGTCAGAAGAGACTTCAAAACTTGCTCTTGAACATCAAGTAGCTAAAGCAAAAGGAAAAAATTGATGATGTAGAAGAGCTTAACAGAAGATTTCAAAGGGTGGCTCAAAAAGACAAAGTAAAGTAGTAAGTTGTCATGTGCAAAGACCTGGAGATAGAAAACCAAAAGGGAAGAACACGCTTGGTATTTCTCAAGCTGAAAGAACTGAAGAAAAAATTCAAGCCTTGAGTCGCAATACTGAAGGATTCTACAGGGAAAATATTAAATGACACATGAAGCATCAAAAGAAGATGGAAGGAATACACAGAGTCAGTATACCAGAAACAGTTGGTCAACATTTAACTGTTTCAGGAGGTAACATATGGTCAGCAACTGATGGTATTGAAGGAAGAAGTCCAAGCTGCACTGAAGGCATTGGTGAAAAACAAGGATCCGGGAATTGAGGAAATACCAATTGAGATGTTTCAACAATCATGTGCAGTGCTAGAAGTGCTCACTTGTCTATGCCAAGAAATTTGGGAAGGCAGCTACCTGGCCAATTGACTGGAAGAGGTCCATATGTATGCCTATTCCCAAGAAAGGTGATCCAACCCAATTCAGAAATTATCAAACAATATCATTAATATCACATGCAAGCAAATTTTTGCTGAAGATCATTCAAAAGTGGCTACAGCAGTACGTCAACAGGGAACTGCCAGCTATTCAAGCCGAATTCAGAAGGGGACATGGACATGGATTAAAGTCAGGAAAGGTGTGCATCGGAGTTGTATCCTTTCACCATACCTACTCAATATGTGTGCTGGGCAAATAATCTGAGGAGCTGGACTATATGAGGAAGAACGGGGCATCAGGATTGGAGGAAAACTCATTAACAACCTGCGTTATGCAGATGACACAACCTTGCTTTCTGAAAGTGAAGAGGACTTAAAGCACTTACTGATGAAGATCGAAGACCACAGCCTTTAGTACGGATTACAACTCAATATAAAGAAAACAAAAATCCTTCAAATTGGACCAAGAAGCAACATCATGATGAATGGAGAAAAGATTGAGGTTGGCAATGATTTCATTTTACTTGGATCCACAATCAACAGCCATGGAAGCAGCAGTCAAGAAATCAAAAGACACATTGCATTGGGTAAATCTGCTGCAAAAGACCTTTTTACAGTGTTCAAAAACAAAGATGTCACCTTGAAGAACAAGGTGAGACTGACCCAAGCCATGGTGTTTTTAATCACCTTATATGCATATGTAAGCTGGATGATGAATAAAGAAGACTGAAGAAGAACTGACACCTTTGAATTGTGGTGTTGGAGAAGAATATTGAATAAACCATGGACTGCTAAAAGAATGAACAAATCTTTCTTAGAAGAAGTACAACCAGAATGCTCCTTGGAAGCAAGGACAGTGAGACTATGTCTCACATAATTTGGACATGTTATCAGGAGGGATCAGTCCCTGGAGAAGGACATCATGCTTGGTAAAGTACAGGGTCAGCAAAAAAACAGAAGACCCTCAAGGAGATGGATTGACACAGCGGCTGCAACAATGGGCACAAACATAGCAACAATTGTAAGGATGGCGCAGGACCAGGCAGTGTTTCTGTTGTGCATAGGGTCGCTATGAGTCGAAATCAATTCAATGGTACCTAACGACAACAATAACAATATGTTATTTTACAACAACCACATGAGGTAGGGTCTATTATCTCTAAACATTGTAGAGATGAGAAAATTACTGTTTTTAAAAAGTAAATTACCAAAGGTTACAAACGGCAGATTATACTGAATGTCAGGTCCACCATCTTTGGTGATCACGGTTGTATTCTTTAGGCTATATTGCTTACTCTCTTGGGGTCCCTGAGTAACTCTGTCCTGCACACGGTAATAGGTGTGGCTTCAGTTTTCCTCAAGTTTCCTTTTTTTTTCTTTTTTGTTTGTACAACCTTCACAGTTTTTGGCATGTCCACACATCATTAACCCTGATACTTGTCAATGCTAACACTTAGGCAATGCCAACAATATTCTAGTTAGTGTTCCAAGTATTTCTTTGTATTAACAAAATTCATCCTCAATCCTTCTATGAGGTAAATACTACCACCCTGATTTTATACATGAAAGAGCTGAGGCTAAAAGAAGGTAACATAAGTTGTTAAAACGAAAGAGCCAGAATTTACACTGAAGTCTTAACTCCAGAGTTTAAGTCCTTAAATATTATTCTATATTACTTTTTAATATTATTGTATTACTAAACATTTTACTTAAATAGATGCACTGCACATCTATTTACTTTGAAAGAAACTTTATTACTACCAATATAAATACTAGTTACATTTTTTTCTAATACTTTTTTTTTATTAACTTTTATTGAGCTTCAAGTGAACGTTTACAAATCAAGTCAGTCTGTCACATATAAGTTTATATACATCTTACTCCTTACTCCCACTTGCTCTCCCCCTAATGAGTCAGCCCTTCCAGTCTCTCCTTTTGTGACAATTTTGCCAGCTTCCAACTCTCTCTATCCTCCCATCCCCCCTCCAGACAGGAGATGCCAACACAGTCTCAAGTGTCCACCTGATATAATTAGCTCACTCTTCATCAGCGTCTCTCTCCCACCCACTATCCAGTCCCTTTCATGTCTGATGAATTGTCTTCGGGAATGGTTCCCGTCCTGAGCCAACAGAAGGTTTGGGGACCATGACTGCTGGAATTCCTCTAGTCACATCCAGACCATTAAGTATGGTCTTTTTATGAGAATTTGGGGTCTGCATCCTACTTATCTCCTGCTCCCTCAGGAGTTCTCTGTTGTGCTCCCTGTCAGGGCAGTCATCCATTGTGGCTGGGCACCAACTAGTTCTTCTGGTCTCAGGATGATGTGGGTCTCTGGTTCATGTGGCCCTTTCAGTCTCTTGGGCTCTTAGTTGTCGTGTGACCTTGGTGTTCTTCATTCTCCTTTGCTCCAGGTGGGTTGAGACCAGTCGATGCATCTTAGCTTTTAGCTTTTAAGACCCCAGACGCCACATTTCGAACTGGGATGCAGAATGTTTGCATGATAGAATTATTTTGCCAATTGACTTAGAAGTCCCCTTAGACCATGGTTCTCAAACCCCCGCCCTTGCTCCGCTGACCTTTGAAGTATTCATTTTATCCCAGAAGCTTCTTTGCTTTTGGTTCAGTCCAGTCCAGATGAGCTGACCTTCCATGTATTGAGTGTTGTCCTTCCCTTCACCTAAAGCAGTTCTTTTCAGCTAATTAATCAGTGAAAAAAACCTGTCCCTCCCTCCCTCCCTCCCCCCCTCGTAACCACAAAAGTATGTGTTCTTCTCAGTTTATACTATTTCTCAAGATCTTATAATAGTGGTCTTATACAATATTTGTCCTTTTGCCTCTGACTGATTTCGCTCAGCATAATGCCTTCCAGGTTCCTCCATGTTATGAGATGTTTGACAGATTCGTCACTGTTCTTTATCGACGCGTAGTATTCCATTGTGTGAATATACCACAATTTATTTACCCATTCATCCGTAGATGGACACCTTGGTTGCTTCCAGCTTTTTGCTATTGTAAACAGAGCTGCAATAAACATGGGTGTGCATATATCTGTTTGTGTGAAGGCTCTTGTTTCTCTAGGGTATATTCCCAGGAGTGGGATTTCTGGGTTGTATGGTAGTTCTATTTCTAACTGTTTAAGATAACACCAGATAGATTTCCAAAGTAGTTGTACCATTTTACATTCCCACCAGCAGTGTATAAGAGTTCCAATCTCTCCTCAGCCTCTCCAACATTTATTATTTTGTGTTTTTTGGATTAATGCCAGCCTTGTTGGAGTGAGATGGAATCTCATCGTAGTTTTAATCTGCATTTCTCTAATGGCTAATGATCGAGAGCATTTTCTCATGTATCTGTTAGCTGCCTGAATATCTTCTTTAGTGAAGTGTGTGTTCATATCCTTTGCCCACTTCTTGATTGGGTTGTTTGTCTTTTTGTGGTTGAGTTTTGACAGAATCATGTAGATTTCAGAGATCAGGCGCTGGTCGGAGATGTCATAGCTGAAAATTCTTTCCCAGTCTGTAGGTGGTCTTTTTACTCTTTTGGTGAAGTCTTTAGATGAGCATAGGTGTTTGATTTTTAGGAGCTCCCAGTTGTCAGGTTTCTCTTCATCATTTTTGGTAATGTTTTGTATTCTGTTTATGCCTTGTATTAGGGCTCCTAGAGTTGTCCCTATTTTTTCTTCCATGATCTATATTGTTTTAGTCTTTATGTTTAGGTCTTTGATCCACTTGGAGTTAGTTTTTGTGCATGGTGTGAGGTATGGGTCCTGTTTCATTTTTTTTGCAAATGGATATCCAGTTATGCCAGCACCATTTGTTAAAAAGACAATCTTTTCCCCAACTAACTGATACTGGGCCTTTGTCAAATATCAGCTGCTCATATGTGGATGGATTTATATCTGGGTTCTCAATTCTGTTCCACTGGTCTATATGCCTGTTGTTGTACCAGTACCAGGCTGTTTTGACTACTGTGGCTGTATAATAGGTTCTGAAATCAGGTAGAGTGAGGCCTCCCACTTTCTTCTTCTTTTTCAGTAATGCTTTGCTTATCCGAGGCTACTTTCCCTTCCATATCAAGTTGGTGATTTGTTTCTCTATCACCTTAAAAAATGACATTGGAATTTGGATCGGAAGTGTGTTAAATGTATAGATGGCTTTTGGTAGAATAGACATTTTTACTATGTTAAGTCTTCCCATCCATGAGCAAGATATGTTTTTCCACTCAAGTAAGTCCTTTTGAATTTCTTGTAGTAGAGCTTTGTAGTTTTCTTTATATAGGTCTTTTAC
This sequence comes from Loxodonta africana, assembly GCF_030014295.1. NCBI lineage: Eukaryota > Metazoa > Chordata > Mammalia > Proboscidea > Elephantidae > Loxodonta > Loxodonta africana. The sequence continues at coordinate 178,861,243 of NC_087343.1, read as the reverse complement.
ATCCTTGGTAAGATTTATTCCTAAGTATTTTATCTTCTTGGGGGCTACTGTGAATGGTATTGATTTGGTTATTTCCTCTTTGGTGTTCTTTTTGTTGATGTAGAGGAATCCAAGTGATTTTTGTATGTTTATTTTACAACCTGAGACTCTGCCAAACTCTTCTATTAGTTTTAGTAGTTTTCTGGAGGATTCTTTAGGGTTTTCTCTGTATAAGATCATGTCATCTGCAAATAGAGATAATTTTACTTCCTCCTTGCCAATCCGGATGCCTTTTATTTCTTTGTCTAGCCTAATTGCCCTAGCTAGGACTTCTAGCACGATGTTGAATAAGAGCGGTGATAAAGGGCATCCTTGTCTGGTTCCCGTTCTCAACGGAAATGCTTTCAGGTTCTCTCCATTTAGAGTGATGTTGGCTGTTGGCTTTGCATAGATGCCCTTTACTATGTTGAGGAATTTTCCTTCAATTCCTATTTTCGTGAGAGTTTTTATCATAAATGGGTGTTGGACTTTATCAAATGCCTTTTCTGCATCAATTGATAAGATCATGTGGTTTTTGTCTTTTGTTTTATTTATGTGGTGGATTGCATTAATGGTTTTTCTGATATTAAACGAGCCTTGCATACCTGGTATAAATCCCACTTCATCGTGGTGAATTATTTTTTTGATATGTTGTTGAATTCTATTGGCTAGAATTTTGTTGAGGATTTTTGCATCTATGTTCATGAGGGATATAGGTCTAAAATTTTCTTTTTTTGTAATGTCTTTACCTGGTTTTGGTATCAGGGAGATGGTGGCTTCATAGAATGAGTTGGGTAGTATTCCGTCTTTTTCTATGCTTTGAAATACCTTCAGTAGTAGTGGTGTTAACTCTTCTCTGAAAGTTTGGTAGAACTCTGCAGTGAAGCCGTCTGGGCCAGGACTTTTTTTTGTTGGGAGTTTTTTGATTACCGTTCCAATCTCTTTTTTTGTTATGGGTCTATTTAGTTGTTCTACTTCTGAATGTGTCAGTTTAGGTAGGTAGTGTTTTTACAGGAATTCATCCATTTCTTCTAAGTTTGCAAATTTGTTAGAGTACAATTTTTCATAATAATCTGAAATGATTCTTTTAATTTCATTTGGTTCTGTTGTGATGTGGTCCTTCTCGTTTCTTATTCGGGTTATTTGTTTCCTTTCCTGTATTTCTTTAGTCAGTCTAGCCAATGGTTTATCAATTTTGTTAATTTTTTCAAAGAACCAGCTATTGGCTTTGTTAATTCTTTCAATTGTTTTTCTGTTCTCTAATTCATTTAGTTCAGCTCTAATTTTTATTATTTGTTCACTTCTGGTGTCTGATGGATTCTTTTGTTGCTCACTTTCTATTTGTTCAAGTTGTCGGGGCAGTTCTCTGATTTTGTCTCTTTCTTCTTTTTGTGTGTGTGCATTTATCGATATAAATTGACCTCTGAGCACTGCTTTTGCTGTGTCCCAGAGGTTTTGATAGGAAGTATTTTCATTCTCGTTGCATTCTATGAATTTCCTTATTCCCTCCTTGATGTCTTCTATAACCCAGTCTTTTTTCAGGAGGGTATTGTTCATTTTCCAAGTATTTGATTTCTTTTCCCTAGTTTTTCTGTTATTGATTTCTAGTTTTATTGCCTTGTGGTCTGAGAAGATGCTTTGTACTATTTCGATGTTTTGGATTCTGCAAAGGTTTGTTTTATGACCTAATATGTGATCTATTCTAGAGAATGTTCCATGTGTGCTAGAAAAAAAAGTATACGTTGCAGCAGTTGGGTGGAGAGTTCTGTATAAGACAATGAGGTCAAGTTGGTTGATTGTTGTAATTAGGTCTTCCGTGTCTCTATTGAGCTTCTTACCGGATGTCCTGTCCTTCTTCGAAAGTGGTGTGTTGAAGTCTCCTACTATAAATGTGGAGGTGTCTATCTCACTTCTCAGTTCTGTTAAAATTTGATTTATGTATCTTGCAGCCCTGTCATTGGGTGCATAAATATTTAATATGGTTATGTCTTCCTGATCAATTGTCCCTTTTTTCATTATTTAGTGTCCTTCTTTATCCTTTGTGGCGGATTTAAGTCCGAAGTCTATTTTGTCAGAAATTAATCTTGCTACTCCTCTTCTTTTTTGCTTATTGTTTGCTTGATATATTTTTTTCCATCCTTTGAGTTTTAGTTTGTTTGTGTCTCTAAGTCTAAGGTGTGTCTCTTGTAGGCAGCATATAGATGGATCGTGTTTCTTTATCCAGTCCGAGACTCTCTGTCTCTTTATTGGTGCATTTAGTCCATTTACATTCAGGGTAATTATAGATAAATAAGTGTTTAGTGTTGCCATTTTGATGCCTTTTTATGTGTGTTGTTGACAATTTCATTTTTCCACATACTTTTTTGTGCTGAGACATTTTTCTTATTAAATTGTGAGATCCTCATTTTCATAGTGTTTGACTTTATGTTAGTTGAGTCGTTACGTTTTTCTTGGCTTTTATCTTGAGTTATGGAGTTGTTATACCTCTTTGTGGTTACCTTATTATTTACCCCTATTTTTCTAAGTAAAAACCTAACTTGTATCATTCTATGTCACCTTGTATCACTCTCCATATGGCAGTTCAATGCCTCCTGTATTTAGTCCCTCTTTTTGATTATTGTGATCTTTTACATATTGACTTCAGTGATTCCCTGTTATAAGCATTTTTTTTTTTAGTTAATCTTAATTTGTTTTTGTGATTTCCCTATTTGAGTTGATATCAGGATGTTCTGTTTTGTGACCTTGTGTTGTGCTGGTATCTGATATTATTGGTTTTCTGACCAAACAATATCCTTTAGCATTTCTTGTAGCTTTGGTTTGGTTTTTGCAAATTCTCTAAACTTGTGTTTATCTGTCAATATCTTAATTTCACCTTCATATTTCAGAGAGAGTTTTGCTGGATGTATGATCCTTGGTTGGCAGTTTTTCTCCTTCAGTGCTCTGTATATGTTATCCCATTCACTTCTTGCCTGCATGGTTTCTGCTGAGTAGTCTGAAACTATTCTTATTGATTCTCCCTTGAAGGAAACCTTTCTTTTCTCCCTGGCTGCTTTTAAAATTTTCTCTTTATCTTTGGTTTTTGGCTAGTTTTATGCTAATATGCCTTGGTGGTTTTCTTTTTGGATCAATCTTAAATGGGGTTCGATGAGCATCTTGGATAGATATCCTTTCGTCTTTCATGATGTCAGGGAAGTTTTCTGTCAGGAGATATTCAACTATTTTCTCTGTGTTTTCTGTCCTCCCTCCCTGTTCTGGGACTCCAATCACACAAAAGTTATCTTTCTTGATAGAGTCCCACATGATTCTTAGTGTTTCTTCATTTTTTTTAATTCTTTTATCTGATTTCTTTTCAGCTATGTTGGTGTTAATTCCCTGGTTCTCCAGATGTCCCAGTCTGCATTCTAATTGCTCGAGTCTGCTCCTCTGACTTCCTAGTGCGTTGTCTAATTCTGTAATTTTATTGTTAATCTTTTGGATTTCTACATGCTGTCTCTCTATGGATTCTTGCAACTTATTAATTTTTCCACTATGTTCTTGAATAATCTTTTTGAGTTCTTCTACTGTTTTATCAGTGTTCCTTGGCTTTTTCTGCAGTTTGCCTTATTTCATTTCTGATGTCTTGAAGCAGTCTGTAAATTAGTTTTTTATATTCTGTATCTGATAATTCCAGAATCGTATCTTCATTTGGGCAAGATTTTGATTCTTTTTTTTGAGGGGTTGTAGAAGCTGTCATGGTCTGCTTCTTTATGTGGTTTGATATGGACTGCTGTCTCCGAGCCATCACTGGGAAACTAGTTTTTCAAGAAAATCCGCTAAAAAAAAAAATGCAGTCAGATCCCTATCAGAACTGCCTTTGGTTTATAACCGCCACCTTGTTCTCTGCAAGGATGAAAGTCTGAGATTTGGATCATATATGCTTGGCTGTAGCTGACTCTGTGTTTTTAGTCCAATTAGGGGTGGATTTTTGGTCCCTGGGTTTTTTGTGTTTCCTTCTCTCAGGCTGGAAGAGTGCAGTTAGGAAAAGACCAAAAGAAAAGAAAAAAGGGGGGGTGGGGAAGTAAAGCCGCCGTGGAGCCGGAGCCGTTCTCCCTCTGGCTCAGGAAATTCCAGTGTTAATGATGCCGCCCGGGGAGGATGGGGAAGGGATAAGAGAGATAGGAGAGTAGCACCTCAGAATATAGCCAGAGTTGTTTGTCTTGTTTGGAATGACTATTTTATCTGAGATTCCCCAGGGCCGTGTAGCCTATGTGTGCTGGTTGTGTGGAGATTGCCCCCGGGGATCTGGCCCACTGAAGCCGCGGTCAGATCCTCCGATGCCAGTCCCACACCAATGTCAAGGTTCCCCTGCTAGGACGGTGCTCTCCCCACTCCAAAATCAGTCGCTGCCTCCTGGGGACTTCTCATCCCGGCCTCCGGGTCATCGCGCCACTCCCGCGGACCGGCTGGGCCTTCTGCCAGGGTTAGTTCAGGGGAATGGAGCAGCTCTCCGTGCTTGTGCCGTGACAGCTCCCAGTCAAAAGCCTGGTGGCAAGATTCCCCGGCTGGGACGCTGCTCTCCCAGCTCCAAGACCAGTCACTTCCTCCTGGGGACTTCTCCCACCGGCTGCATCACCACGCCGCCCGCACGGTGTGGCTGGGCCCCCTCCCGGGGTGAGTTCAGGGGGGTAGGGCTGTGCCCCTTTTTTGCGCCGTCAGCTCCCCTGGGCCCTGCCCTAAATTGGGCGCCAAAGGTTACCTGACTGGGACGCTGGCTCCAGGCTCCGAAAACAATCGCTGCTTCCCCGTATTTGTTCGTTTTCCGTCTCTAAATCTGTGTTTGTTGTTCAGGGTTTGTAGATTGTTATGTATGTGATCGATTCACTTGTTTTTCTGAGTCTTTGTTAAAAGAGGGATCTGAGGTAGCGTCTACCTAGTCCGCCATCTTGGCCCCGCCTGTCTGATACTTCTTATAGTAAACATGAAAACATAAAATGTTTCATCTCATACTACCTACCTATAAAGAGCCTACATGGAACTAATGCAACATGTACACATTTTAGAGTCACAGGCTTAGCATGAAACACTGGATTCTGAAACATAAAACCTTGTTATTCTGGGCCCCTTCCATAAGCACATGGACATGTATTATCTACCACAAAATGCTTTTGGAGTCCTTGAGTGATGCAAATGGTTAATGCACTCCACTGCCAACAGAAAGGTTGGTGGTTCAAGTCTACCTAGAGAAGAAAGCTGGTAATCTACTTCCAAAAAGTCAGCCATTAAAAACCCTATGGAGCACAGTTCTACTTTGACACACGTGGGATCACCATAAGCCAAAATCAACTCAATGGCAACTAGACTAGACTGACTGAAAGTGTCTTTGGTAAACACACCAACTAAATCATCACAGTTCTCTTTTCTACTGAGCTCAGTCAAGGCTGCACAATTTTTCTTAATTCAGAATTCTGGGAATTCACTATCTGCAGATAAAATTTGGTATGAAAGATGAGACATAAACTTTCTGCATTTTAGACCGAACTGTACCACAGCTTATTATGTTACATTGGCCAAATTTTAAATTCTTAGTTGCGTCCATTTCTACTGATGTACAATGATATATTTGAGCAGGTTTGAGGTCAGTTTGGGTTCTAAATTTACAGTCTACCACTTTGTTTCTCTGCCCTTTCATGTTCTACTTGTTCTCAATTTTCACCATGAATCCTGGGAAGAAGCTGAAGAACATAAAAATTTATAAACACGAAAGAATTAGCCATTCATAGTTTTTGCTGTGAATAATTTTTATTATGAAGACTATTATTGCTGCACATATGTAATGTCATTACATTTAATTTAGATCCTTTGTATATTGAAATTCATTAAGTAGATTTTCCATGGAAATCTGAATCATAAAACTCTTTCCCCCCACCTCTAAGTAAGGTACCCAGTGCCCAGTCAACAAGACAACTATTGGTGCTCCCTCTCCTGGACATACTCAGCATTTACTCCATTTTAGCCTGCAAGCACCCATGGCAAAAATTAGATGTTAGAATTTTATTGGATTTTGATCCAAAACACGCAAGATAGATCTTGTAGAATAAATATATATGAAAGTACAGATATTATACATCAATCAACATTAATCAATATAGCTATAATAACATCTATTTGAATGGCTGCTTAATCCTAGGCTTTTCTCCCTCAATACCATTTACAGTAAGGAGAGAAAATGGGTTTCAATTCATTTCAGTGCTGATAATTTGGTAGACTGTAAACTCATTGTGACCCTAAAGAACAGAGTAGAACTGCCCCATAGGGTTTCCAAGGAGCACCTTGTGGATTTGGGCTGCCAACCTTTTGGTTAGCCGCCATAGCTCTTAATCACTATGCCACCAGGGTTTCCTTCTATTGCGTGCAGCTCCCAAAACTACTACTATGATCAATACATGGTATGTGCTTGATAAATGTTGAATGAATGATTGAATAAATAAATGAGTAGTGCTTGACAGATGATTACCTTGAGAAAGATATTTGCCATCTTATAGCCTCAGTGTAGTGGGAAGAGTTGTCATGAGTCAGAATTAACCCCATGACAATTGGTTTGGTTTTGGTTTAGCCTCAGTATGAATGAGTGACATTGTCTTGCAACCCAGGCTGAATGAGTAGAAATATTTATCCATGCACTTCCCAAATCTCCATCGAGAAATTCTTCTTAAATTTTAGTGTTCAGGCAGGTCACCTAGAGATTTTGTTTAAATGTAGATTCTGAATCAGTAAGGTTGAGGTGGAGCCCAAATTCTGTATTTCTAACCAGTTTCCATGGAATACTGATACTGCTCATCCTCAGAGAACACTTTGAGTAGCACGGATCTAAACTAAGCAGTGTTTTGTCGTTGTTGTTATTGTTGTTAAAATCCAAACTGATTGACCACAAGAGTTTCTGATTTACTAATTCTTAGTTGGAGCCCACTAATTTGCATCCCTAAGAAATCCCCTCCAGGAAATGCTGATGCTCCTAACCGCCCCCCCCCACTGCATTTTGAATACCATTGATCCAGAATATGTACGAAACAAGGAGGACAAATTCCTTCCCCCCAAAATGATAGATGAACTGACATGTTTTACGGTTTATTAATCTTCTTAGATTTTGCAATCCAACTTGGTTTATTTCCAGTTGGCACTACTTCCCTTCTCAACATCCTGGAAAAGATCTGGGGGCTGGCATTTATTTAAAAGATTTCTAAGTAACAATAACTTTTAAAATTACTACTTGTAGATGTCTTAAGGAATGAAGAGAGTGGTTATTTTACCTCTACTGCCTGTGTTTAAATACGTAGAATTTATCTAGGCTTTCAACTGAACCATCTATCCTTTTAAAGAAAAAAAAAAGTAATATCTATGGACATGCGTCAGTGACAGCCCATCACACATTTTCCCCTGCTTAGAAACTTTAAATTTAAAAGCAAACGAAGAAAACAGAGCTGTGTGCCTGGTTCTATCTGACACTGATCCACAACGAGCTTTCTACCACTGCTTAATGTGGTTGATAGATGTTATGGATTGACTTGGTTCTTCAAAAATGCATATCAACTTGACTAGGCCATGATTCCCAGTATTGTCTGGTTGTGCAGCAATTTGTGATCCAATATGATTATCCCATGAGCTGTGAATTCTAAACTCTATGATGTTAATATATTAAATGACTCAGGCAGCATCAAAAAAAAAAAAGAAGAAGAAGAAGAAGGAATACAGAGTCACTATACCAAAATAATTGGTTGATGTTCAACCATTTCAGGAGGTACCGTATGACCAGAAACCAATGATACTGAAGGAAGAAGTCCAAGCTGCACTGAAGGCATTGGTGAAAAACAAGGCTCCGGGAATTGACAGAACACCAATTCAGGTGTTTCAACAAATGGATGCAGCACTGGACATACTCACTTGTCTATACCAAGAAATTTGGGAGACAGCTAGCTGCCCAATTGACTGGAAGAGATCTGTATTTATGCCTATTCCCAAGAAAGTTGACCCCACCAAATGTGGAAATTATCCAACAATATCATTAATACCACATGCAAGTAAAATTTTGTTGAAGATCATTCAAAAGTGGCTGTAAAAGTATATCAACAGTGAACTGCCAGAAATGTAAGCTGGGTTTATAAGAAGATGTGGAACAGGATATTACTGTTGATATCAGATGGATCCTAACTGAAAGCAGAAAATACCTGAAAGAAGTTTGTTTGTGTTTTATTGACTAAGCAAAGGCATTTGACTGTGTGAATCATAACAAATTATGGATACATTGGGAAGAACGGGAATTTCAGAACATTTAGTTGTACTTATGAGGAACCTGTACATAGATCAAGAGGCAGTCATTCGAACAGAACAAGGGGATACTGCATGGTTTAAAGTCAGGAAAGATGTGTGTCAGGGTTGTATACTTTTACCATACCTATTCAATCTGTATGCTGAGCAAATAATCCAAGAAGCTGTACTATATGAAGAAGAATGTAGCATCAGGAGTGGAAGAAGACTCATGAACAACCTGCGTTATGCAGATGACACAATCTTACTTGCTGAAAGTGAAGAGGTCTTGGAGCACTTACTGATGAAGATCAAAGACCACAGCCTTCAGTATGGATTACACCTCAACATAAGGAAAGCAAAAATCCTCACAACTGGACCAGTAAGCAACATCGTGATAAATGGAGAAAGGATTGAAGTTGTCAAGCATTTCATTTTACTTGGATCCACAGTCAACATCCATGGAAACAGAATGAAGAAATCAAAAGACACATTGCATTCGGTAAAACTGCTGCAAAAGACCTCTTTAAAGTATTCAGAAACAAAGATGTCACCTTGAAGACTAAGGTGATCTTGAACCAAGCCATGGTGTTTTCGGTTGCCCCATATGCATGTGTAAGCTGGACAGTGAATAAAGAAGACCGAAGAAGAATTGACAACTTTCAACTGTGGTGCTGGTGAAGAATACTGAATATACCATGGACTGCCAAAAGAATGAACAAATCTGTTCTGGAAGAAGTACAGTCAAAATGCTCTTTAGAAGCAAGGATGGCGAGACATAATTTGGATGTGTTATGAGGAGGAACCAGTCCCTGGAGAAGGACATGGTGCTTGGTAAAGCAGGGTGTCAGTGAAAAAGAGGAACACCCTCAATGAGATAGATTGACACAGTGGCTGCAACAATGGATTTAAGCATAACGATTGTGAGGATGGTGCAGGACTGGGCAGTGTTTTGTTCTCTTGTACATAGGGTCACTATGAGTGGGAACCGACTTGATGGCACCTAACAACAGTGTGATATTATTGAGACAGTATTAAAAAAAGCAGTTATATTAGTGAAGCAGAACTCAATCTACAGAATTAGGCTGTATCTTCAATCAATTTCTTTTGAGATATAAAAAGAGAATATCCAGCAGAGAGGAGAAAAGCTTCATTACCACCAAGCAAGAAGAGCCAGGAGTGGAGTATGTCCTTTGGACCTGGGGTCCCTGAGCTGAGAAGTTCCTAGACCAGGGGAAGAGTAATGGCAAGGACATTTCCCCAGAGCTGACAGAGACAGAAAGCCTTCCCCTGAGGTGCCAACATGAATTTGGACTTTTAGCCTCCTAAGATGTGAAAGGAGCCCTGGCTGCACAGTGATTAAGAGCTCACCCGCTAAACAAAATGTTGGTAGTTCAAATCCACCAGCCACTCCTTGGAAACCCTACGGGGCAGTTCTACTCTGTCCTATAGGTTTGCTATGAGTTGAAATCTACCCAATGGCAATAAGTTAGGCTGTGAGAGAATAAATTCCTCTTCGTTAAAGCCATCCTCTTGTGAAATTTCTGTGATAGCAACACTAGATAACTAAGACAATGGATTAATGACTAACCTGTTTGAAATTTTCATTTATGATTCTGCTATGAACTGTGAAATAGTTTTTAGGGTTTAGTAAAGATGCTCCCATGCTTTATAATTTATCAGCATGATATTGGGAGAAAAAAAATTTTAGTGAACCATTTTAGTTCCTAGAAAATATATTAAAGTGAAAACAAATCTAATTTTTCTGGAAATATAACTTACATAGGCAAAAAAAAAAAAAAAAGTTCAAAGTCAGGAAGCCAGTGGCTATTGATTATTTACCATCTTTATAGCAATATTTCATTATTTTTAAATTTTGAGTTTTTGTGAATTAAAAAAAGATCATTAAGCAGTGTTGTTCATATCTGTAGAATGAGAGGAAAGGGAATATTCAATTGCAATCTGAGGCCCCATAATTAAAATAAGCTATTGATGAGAATTTCAGCTTTGAAGGCTGGCAATAATTACAACTTCATGGTGTCTTAGTTATCTAGTGCTGCTATAACAGAAATATCACAAGTGGGTGCCTTTAAAGAATAAAAATTTATTTTCGGTTTAGTGGGCTAGAAATCTAAATTCAGGCCACTGGCTCTAGAGGAAGCCTCTCTCTCTATGTCTACTCTGGGGGAAAGCCTTTGTTTCTTTTCAGCTTCTGCTCCTAGGTTCCTTGGCAATCATATGGCTCATATCTTTCCCACCTCTGCTACCTTCTCTGAGCCTAATCTGCTCTTTTTATATCTCAGAAGTGATTGGCTTAAAATACCTCTTACACTAATACTGTCACATTAACATAACAAAGAAAACCCATTCCCAAATGGGGTTATAAACACGGGTATAAACCAAACCAAAAACCAAACCTGTTGTCATTGAGTTGATTCCGACGCACAGCGACCAGGGGCCAGGATTTACAACACATATTTTGGGGGGCTACAATTCAATCCATAATACATGGGTTTTTAATACATAAAGTTTTTAGTACATAAAGTGTTTACCTATGAAACATTCTATAATACTTACCATCCATAAATTTTCATATATTTAATGTTTATTGTGGTTAACATTGACTAATACCAGCATCATTTCATGAGCAATTAGCTAATTTATTTAGGATTCAATTTTTCTTTCTAGTGCAAAACAAAATGATTACTTTTAAATAATCCAAATGTTAAAGGGTCAAGTCAAGTCCACCCAGAGATGCCTTAGAAGAAAAGCCTGGTGATCTACTTCTAAAAAATCAGTCATTGCAAATCCTGTGGAACAGTTTGCTCTCACACACAGAGTTGCCATGAGTTGGAGTCAACTTGCTAGCAACTGATATTATAATTTATTTATCAGTTATGTTGGTTGTACCTGCTACAGTTCTTTTATTGTACGAATACAGTTTCAGGCAGCAATTCTGACTGTAATACAGACTGGACCTTTACTTATATTTCCTCAGTGCAGGGAAAAAGTCAGATGGTGGTAGATTTGTATCCTAACTCTGCTGCTTAGTAACCGTGTAACCTTGAGAAAGTTACTTAAACTGTCTTCATCCATAAAGTGGTAACAATAATGCATACTTTAGGGTGTTGTTATAAAACTAAATGAGGTCCTATATGTAATGCCTATAGCATAGTGGTTGACACAATATAAGCCCTCACTAAATTATACATCTTATTACTATGTTAAATTATTATTATTTTTTACCATAGATGCATAAAAAATCACAAGAGATAAAGTCACTAATTAATTATCCTAGCTTTGGAAAATACCTACAGAATGAATATTATATCCACTTATTGATCAACTCTATGAAGAAAGGTATTGTAAAGAAATCATAATAGAAAATTTTTGAAATTAAAATTTTAGAGAATACCTTCACAATTTTAGGGTAAGCAAATATGCCTTAGGACAAAACAGTACTAATCACATAAGGAAAAAAAGAAAGTTAATTATTTTCATCAAAATTCAAAACTCCTTCAAATCAAAAGACATTAGTAAGAAAATGAAATGATGAGTCATGTCATAGGGAAAATATTTGTAATACAAGTATCTGGTATATGACTCATTTATATCATATAAAAACATTTTACATATAAATAATAAAAAGACAACCCAATTCAAATAAACTCAGGGACTTGTATACTTCAAAAGGATGATGAATGAAAGGCAAATGAACATATGAATAGGCTCAGTAGCATTAGTCATTAGGAAAATGAAAACAAAAACTTCAAAAATATAGCATTTCACTCACACTGGGATTGCTAATATTATAAATACAGAAATACTGGTTTTGGCAAGAAATGATGTCCTCATTCTTACTCAAGGATTATTTAATACAAAGTGATATAGTAATTTAGTAGAGTAACAGCAATATATGTCAAGTGAAGAAGCAGTTCATTTGAAATATCCAATAAGCAAATTTACTGATGTATTAGAGCAAAAAAACAAAATTCAGCCACCACACAGTGAATAGAATTTTTACCTCTGATTTGTTCCACAGGCCTTCCCAATTCTCTTACTTGTGGATCAGATTTGTGTAGCTTTCATAGTTTCTCTACACCTCTAACGTTATAATTTGTACATATTCTGACCCATATTGTTCATTATCTCTTAGTTTAAGTCCATACCATTATTCAATTTTCTTTGGTTTCCAGTGTCCAATTCCAAACACTCAGGAGAAAGAATCTGATGTGCTGTGATCAATTGTAACCATGAGACCAGGGTCTTCTCGTGTAAATACATTACCCAGGTCCGTGCCTTCATCTGGTAGATAGCAATTTCAAACAAGGGAACATAGGCTAGACAGGAAATCCTAAATATGTTTATTACAAATTTCAACTGGATAGAATTGTTATCTGAATTCAATAAGAAAATACACATAAGATGCAAAAAAAAAAAAAAAAAAAAAGATGCGAAGTGGGGTAAATAGGAATACAATAAATTGTTTTATTGTAATTACCAAAGTAATAACAATTTTTATTATTTGAAAAGGTGAAAGGGCATAACATAGTGGCAACATTTAGTAAGTTCTGAATACTTATTTGTTTATGCTTTTTTTCCCCTTCTTTCATTAAAAAAAAAAAATGTAAGCATATAAGACAATATGATTTGGTGATCAATATATCAACATGAACGTCTTGATTAAACCTCGTCGTGAACTTCTGTTGTTAGAATTCTCTCCCCTTCTTGGGAAACTCATATTCTGATTGTCCCAGGTTGGAACTGGGCTCTTAGTTTCTTACACTTGGCTCACATATTTTAGTGAATCTGGAAACACTGAATGTGGTGATCCTGAAAGAACCCCTAGAAGAGGTGATGGTTGGTCTGAGACCTGGATAATAAGAATCAGCTGTATGAAGATATGAGAAGAAAGTATTCCAAGAAGAGAAACAAACAAAAAAATCAAGGGCAAAGGCTCTGAGGCAGGAATAGACTTTGCATTATTTAGCAACAAAAAGAACACATAGTAGCTGGAGTATATTGTGTGATGGAGGAGTGGTGAGAGATGAGATTAGAGAAATTACCCACTGCGGTTGAGTCAATTCAGGCTCATAGCGACCCTATAGGACAGAGCAGAACTGCTCCATAATGTTTCCAAGGAGTGCCTGGTGGATTTGAACTGCTGACCTTTTGGTTGGCAACCATAGCTCTTAACCACTACTCCACCAGTGTTTCCTTGAGAAATTAGCAGGACCAAATTTTAAAGAACCTTAAATGCCTGAAAAGTGTTTGGATTTTATGTCAAATGTGCTGAAAGCCATGGGAGGATTTCAAGTGGAAACCCTGTATGATCTGGAAACACTGTATTAGACACACTGAAAAAAAAAATCATTTTGGCTGCTAAGGGGAGGATATGCTAAGGGGTATCACAGTGGAAACCTACTCTGTATCCATGGGTAAGTCCTTTATCTACTTGACATCTTTAGACGTCAAATGGGGATAACAGCTTCACATAGTGAAGATTACATAAGGTCCTTTATGAGAAACTTTTAAGCAAAAAAAAATTTTTTTTTTCATAAAACCATTAGAAAAGATTTTAGAATTATAATCTATTCAAGAACTCAAAACTGTAGAATAACAAAATAAGTTACTCAAACTAACAGAAAGCAAAGGAGAAAATATTTTCCACTAAGCCAATTTCCTAACTCCTTGGTTTAACTTGTCTTTATTTGTTTTGTATTTGGGCTGCAGGATTGGCTTTGACCGTTTCCTTCTGTCCATATCGCTTCATTGTTAATTAAATATGTTGGGAGACAAGTACTGTGGAAGTGGAGATTGAACACAAAAGAGGGCTAAGGACAAGCACAGAGAAGGAGAAAAATAATTGTAACAGCTGAGAAGCTATTTCTGAACTGCTCGATATTCATCTAGCCATTTTATGAAATCTCCTCTAATTCTCCCTTTGCTGCTCTCATCCCTGATTTATCAATGGAATTTGAATGGCAAAGAACAGAGAATGATGCAGCTATAGACCGATCCATTTATTCAATCAAGCCCTTGTTTGTGAATTGAGACAGATTTTTATATGGTCCTCCTTTAAAGCACTAGGCATAGCTGACACACAAAGAATTTCAAAGATATTTTTTAATCTTGATATTAACTTTGCTTGTCTCCTACGGTGTTAAAATCAGTATGAAAATTAGAACATTCCAATCAGAAGGAACAACTAGCGCATCCTTAAACTTTTACCTATGTCTCTGAGGAAGCAAAGGATACGTTTGTCCATGTAATGGAATTATTGTCTCTTAAAAGTTGCCGCTGAGTAGATTCTGACTCACGGTGACCCCATGTGTGTCACAGCAGAACGGTGATCCATGAGGTTTTCATTGTCTAATTTTTCTAAGGTTGTTTGCCAGACCTTTCTTCCAAGACACATCTGGTGGACCCAAATGGCCCACCTTTTGGTTAGCAACTGAACGCTTCCGATTTGCATCACCTAGGGACGCCTCTTATCTCTTAGCATGTGCTAATACAATAAATTTTTTCCATTGTTTTAAGCAAATGATTTTCAAACTATCTTACATGCCAAGTCTGTAGTACAACATAATGCTAATTTGGATTCAAACACAAAGCCATTCCTTTGACTTCATATAATTAAATTTCCCTCTCAATATCTCTTCTTTTTATGTTAATATTTTATTGCATATGTATTAGATAAAAAAAATTCCCTTTATAACATTTTTACCTTTGTTTGTAAAGCTAGAGTTTACTTTCCTCACTACCCCAATATTAGGCACCCATCTTGATGCTGAGGTAACTACTCTTCAGTCAGCTTGACAAAAACTTTCTAGCCATTTTTGATTTACACCTTTTTTTTTCATGAGTTATATTAATTTATAAAAACACATAAATACCCCAAATATATAGTATTTTTCAAGGAAATATTATCAATCCATACAGATTTTACTAATTTTTTTAACAGTCTTTGAAGTCATTCTATGTTCATATAGCTTCTTTTTCAGCTGCCACTCAGTATAATTTTACATGGATAAAAAAAATAATTGGGGGGGGCCAAGATGGCGGACTAGGTGGACGCTACCGCGGCTCCCTCTTGCAACAAAGACTCGGAAAAACAAGGGAATCGATCACATACATAACAATCTATGAACTCTGAACAACAAGCACAGACTTAGAGACGGAAAACGAACAAATACGGGCAGACAGCGACTGTTTTCAGAACCAGGAGCCAGCGCACCAGGCAGGTGACCTTCGGAGCCCGATCTGGGGCAAAGCCCAGGGGGGCAGACGGCACAGAAAGGGGGCCCACCCCTTCCCCCCAGAACCCATCCCGGGAGGAAGTCTAGCAGGTTGGCGTGGGCGGCGTAGAGGCGCAGCCAGAGGGAGAAGCACCAGGGAGGCAGTGACTGATCTGGGAGGGGGGAGAACAGCATCCCAGCTGGGGTGCCGTCCCGCCGAGAGTTAGGCAAGAAGCCGACAGGGCGCGAGCGGGGGGGGTCAACTATATTTCCCTAAAGTGACCCCAGGGCGGGGCCCACATATTCGTGCGGGAGGACACACACCCAGTCCGCGCGTGTGGCACGGCACACCAGAGGGAGAAATCCCCGGAAGTGTCTGGTCTCAAAACAGGGAAAGCAGCATCCCAGACCGGGAGCCATTCCGCTGGGATTTGGGCACGCGCGCGCGCGGGCGGGGCGTGAGTGCGGGGTCCATTTTTATTACCCTGAATTGAGGTGTGGCGCACCGGGAGGAGAAGTCCCTGGGAGGAAGTGACTGGTTCCGGAACGGGGAAAGCAGCATCTCAACCCGGAAGTCATCCCGCTGGGATTTGGGCGCGCGCACGGGCGGGACGTGACCGCGGGACCCAATTATAATCGCCTGAATAGACCCTGGGGGCGGGCCCACCCGTTCGTGCGGGAAACGCCCACCCAGTGCCCACGAGCCGTGTCGCGCACCGGAGGAAGCCCCAGGAGGAAGTGACTGGTTTCCGAGCAAGGAAAGCAGTGTCCTAGCCAGGGACCCGTCCTGCCCGGATTTTGGCGAACGGGGGCAGAGCGTGAACGTGGTGTTCAGCTCTATATTCTGTGGTGCTACACTTCTAGCTCTCAGATCCCTCCCCCACCCTCCCCAGGCGACCCCTTTAACATCTGAATACCCGGAGCCAGAGGGAGAATTCAGATAGGGATCTGACTGCATTTTTTTTTAGCCGACTACTTGGAAAATCTGGTTTCCCAGTGATGGCTCGGAGACAGCAGTCCATATCAAACCACATAAAGAAACAGACCATGACAGCTTCTCCAACCCCCCAAACAAAAGAATCAAAATCTTTCCCAAATGAAGATACAATCCTGGAATTATCAGATACAGAATATAAAAAACTAATTTACAGAATGCTTAAAGATATCACAAATGAAATTAGGATAAATGCAGAAAAAGCCAAGGAACACACTGATAAAACAGTAGAAGAACTCAAAAAGATTATTCAAGAACATAGTGGAAAAATTAACAAGTTGCAAGAATCCATAGAGAGACAGCATGTAGAAATCCAAAAGATGAACAATAAAATTACAGAATTTGACAACGCAATAGAAAGTCAGAGGAGCAGACTCGAGCAATTAGAATGTAGACTGGGACTTCTGGAGGACCAGGGAAACAACACCAACATAGCTGAAAAAAAATCAGATAAAAGAATTAAAAAAAATGAAGAAACCCTAAGAATCATGTGGGATCCTATCAAGAAGGATAACTTGCGAGTGATTGGAGTCCCAGAACAGGGAGGGGGGACAGAAAACACAGAGAAAATAGTTGAAGAAATCCTGACACAAAACTTCCCTGACATCATGAAAGACGAAAGGATATCTATCCAAGATGCTCATCGAACCCCATTTAAGATTGATCCAAAAAGAAAAACACCAAGACATATTATCATCAAACTTGCCAAAACCAAAGATAAACAGAAAATTTTAAAAGCAGCCAGGGAGAAAAGAAAGGTTTCCTTCAAGGGAGAATCAATAAAAATAAGTTCAGACTACTCAGCAGAAACCATGCAGGCAAGAAGGGAATGGGACGACATATACAGAACACTGAACGAGAAAAACTGCCAACCAAGGATCATATATCCAGCAAAACTCTCTCTGAAATATGAAGGAGAGATTAAGATATTTACAGATAAACACAAGTTTAGAGAATTTGCAAAAACTAAACCAAGACTGCAAGAAATGCTAAAGGAGATTGGCCAGATGACCAATAATATCAGGTACCAGCACAATACAAGGTCACAAAACAGAACGTCCTGATATCAACGCAACTCAAATAGGGAAAGCACAAAAACAAACAAATTAAGACTAATTCTAAAAAATAAATAAATAAACAAAATAATACACACAACAGGAAATCATTGAAATCAATAGATAAACGATCAAAATAATCAAAAAGAGGGACTAAATATAGGAGGCATTGAACTGCCAGATGGAGAGTGATACAAGGCGAAATAGAAGGATACAAGTTAGGATTTTACTTAGAAAAATAGGGGTAAATAAAAAGGTAACCACAAAAAGGAATATCAATCCCATAACTCAAGAAAAAAGCCAAGAAAAACGTAACGACTCAATAAACACAAAGTTAAACATTATGAAAATGAGGATCTCACAAGCTACTAAGAAAAACGTCTCAGCACAAAAAAGCATGTGGAAAAATGAAATGGCCAACAACACACATGAAAAGGCATCAAAATGACAGCACTAAAAACTTACTTATCTATAATTACGCTGAATGTAAATGGACTAAATGCACCAATAAAGAGACAGAGAGTCACGGACTGGATAAAAAAACACGATCCATCTATATGCTGCCTACAAGAGACACACTTTAGACTTAGAGACAAAAACAAACTAAAACTCAAAGGATGGAAAAAAATATATCAAGCAAACAATAAGCAAAAAAGAAGAGGAGTAGCAAGATTAATTTCTGACAAAATAGACTTTAGACTTAAATCCACCACAAAGGATAAAGAAGGACACTATATAATGATAAAAGGGACAATTGATCAGGAAGACATAACCATATTAAATATTTATGCACCCAATGACAGGGCTGCAAGATACATAAATCAAATTTTAACAGAATTGAAAAGTGAGATAGACACCTCCACATATATAGTAGGAGACTTCAACACACCACTTTCGGAGAAGGACAGGACATCCAGTAAGAAGCTCAATAGAGACACGGAAGACCTACTTACAACAACCAACCAACTTGACCTCATTGTCTTATACAGAACTCTCCACCCAACTGCTGCAAAATATACTTTTTTTTCTAGCACACATGGAACATTCTCTAGAATAGACCACATATTAGGTCATAAAACAAATCTTTCCAGAATCCAAAACATCGAAATATTACAAAGCATCTTCTCAGACCACAAGGCAATGAAGCTAGAAATCAATAACAGAAAAACTAGGGAAAAGAAATCAAATACTTGGAAAATGAACAATACCCTCCTGAAAAAAGACTGGGTTATAGAAGACATCAAGGAGGGAATAAGGAAATTCTTAGAAAGCAACGAGAATGAAAATACTTCCTATCAAAACCTCTGGGACACAGCAAAAGCAGTGCTCAGAGGCCAATTTATATCGATAAATGCACACATACAAAAAGAAGTAAGAGCCAAAAGCAGAGAACTGTCCCTACAACTTGAACAAATAGGAAGTGAGCAACAAAAGAATCCATCAGGCACCCGAAGAAAACAAATAATAAAAATTAGAGCTGAACTAAGTGAATTAGAGAACAGAAAAACAATTGAAAGAATTAACAAAGCCAAAAGCTGGTTCTTTGAAAAAATTAACAAAATTGATAAACCACTGGCTAGACTGACTAAAGAAAAACAGGAAAGGAAACAAATAACCCGAATAAGAAACGAGAAGGACCACATCACAACAGAACCAAATGAAATCAAAAGAATCATATCAGATTACTACATAAAATTGTACTCTAACAAATTTGAAAACCTAGAAGAAATGGATAAATTCTTGGAACAATACTATTTACCTAAACTAACACATTCAGAAGTAGAACAACTAAATAGACCCATAACAAAAAAAGAGATTGAAACGGTAATCAAAAAACTCCCAACAAAAAAAAGTCCTGGCCCAGATGGCTTCACTGCAGAGTTCTACCAAACCTTCAGAGAAGACTTAACACCATTACTATTGAAGGTATTTCAAAGTATAGAAAAAGACGGAATACTACCCAACTCATTCTATGAAGCTACCATCTCCCTGATACCAAAACCAGGTAAAGACATTACAAAAAAAGAAAATTTTAGACCTATATCCCTCATGAACATAGATGCAAAAATCCTCAACAAAATTCTAGCCAATAGAATCCAACAACACATCAAAAAAATAATACACCCTGATCAAGTGGGATTTATACCAGGTATGCAAGGCTGGTTTAATATCAGAAAAACCATTAGTGTAATCCATCACATAAATAAAACAAAAGATAAAAACCACATGATCTTATCAATAGATGCAGAAAAGGCATTTGACAAAGTTCAACACCCATTTATGATAAAAAACTCTTACCAAAATAGGAATTGAAGGAAAATTCCTCAACATAATAAAGGGCATCTATGCAAAGCCAACAGCCAATATCACCCTAAATGGAGAGAACCTGAAAGCATTTCCCTTGAGAACGGGAACCAGACAAGGATGCCCTTTATCACCGCTCTTATTCAACATCGTACTTGAAGTCCTAGCCAGGGCAATTAGGCTAGACAAAGAAATAAAGGGTATCCAGATTGGTAAGGAGGAAGTAAAGCTATCACTATTTGCAGATGACATGATCGTATACGTGGAAAACCCTAAGAAATCCTCCAGAAAACTACTGAAACTAATAGAAGAGTTTGGAAGAGTCTCAGGATATAAAATAAACATACAAAAATCACTTGGATTCCTCTACATCAACAAAAAGAACACCGAAGAGGAAATAACCAAATCAATACCATTCACAGTAGCCCCCAAGAAGATAAAATACTTAGGAATAAATCTTACCAAGCATGTAAAAGACCTATACAAAGAAAACTATAAAACTCTGCTACAAGAAATTCAAAAGGACACACTTAAGTGGAAAAACATACCCTGCTCATGGATAGGAAGACTTAACATAGTAAAAATGTCTATTCTACCAAAAGCCATTTATACATATAACACACTTCCAATCCAAATACCAATGTCATACTTTAAGGGAATAGAGAAACAAATCACTAATTTCGTATGGAAAGGAAAGAACCCCCGGATAAGCAAAGCATTACTGAAAAAGAAGAAGAAAGTGGGAGGCCTCACCCTACCTGATTTCAGAACCTATTATATAGCTACAGTAGTCAAAACAGCCTGGTACTGGTACAACAACAGGCACATAGACCAATGGAACAGAATTGAGAATCCAGATATAAATCCATCCATGTATGAGCAGCTGATATTTGACAAAGGACCAGTGTCAGTCAATTGGGGAAATAATAGTCTTTTTAACAAATGGTGCTGGCATACCTGGATATCCATTTGCAAAAGAATGAAACAGGACCCATACCTCACACCATGCACAAAAACTAACTCCAAGTGGATCAAAGACCTAAACATAAAGACTAAAAAGATAAAAATCATGGAAGAAAAAATAGGATCTACCCTAGGAGCCCTAATACAGGGCATAAACATTACAAAACATTACCAAAAATGATGAAGAGAAACCCGATAACTGGGAGCTCCTAAAAATCAAACACCTATGCTCATCTAAAGACTTCACCAAAAGAGTAAAAAGACCACCTACAGACTGGGGAAGAATATTCAGCTATGATATCTCAGACCAGTGCCTGATCTCTAAAATCTACATGACTCTGTCAAAACTCAACCACAAAAAGACAAACAACCCAATCAAGAAGTGGGCAAAGGATATGAACACACATTTCACTAAGGAAGATATTCAGGCAGCCAACAGATACATGAGAAAATGCTCTCGATCATTAGCCATTAGAGAAATGCAAATTAAAACTACGATGAGATTCCATCTGACACCAACTAGACTGGCATTAATTCAAAAAACACAAAATAATAAATGTTGGAGAGGCTGCGGAGAGATTGGAACTCTCATACACTGCTGGTGGGATTGTAAAATGGTACAACCACTTTGGAAATCCATCTGGCGTTATCTTAAACAGTTAGAAATAGAACTACCATACAACCCAGAAATCCCACTCCTCGGAATATACCCTAAAGATACAAGAGCCTTCACACAAACAGATATATGCACACCCATGTTTATTGCAGCTCTGTTTACAATAGCAAAAAGCTGGAAGCAACCAAGGTGTCCATCAACGGATGAATGGGTAAATAAATTGTGGTATATTCACACAATGGAATACTACGCATCGATAAAGAACAGTGACGAATCTCTGAAACATTTCATAACATGGAGGAATCTGGAAGGCATTATGCTGAGCGAAATGAGTCAGTTGCAAAAGGACAAATATTGTATAAGACCACTATTATAAGATCTTGAGAAATAGAAAAAACGGAGAAGAACACATACTTATGTGGTTACAAAGGGGGGAGGGAGGGAGGGAGGGAGAGGGCTTTTTATTGATCAATCTGTAGATGGGAACTGCTTTGGGTGAAGGGAAAGACAACACTCAAAACAAGGAAGGTCAGCCTAATTGGACTGGATTAAAAGTAAAGAGGTTTCCGAGATAAAATGAAAGCTTCAAAGGTCAGCGAAGCAGGGGCTGGGGTCTGGGGAACTTGGTTTGAGGGGACTTCTAAGTCAATGGGCAAAACAATTCTATTACGAAAACACTCTGCATCCCACTTTGAATTGTGGCGCCTGGGGTCCTAAATGCCAACAAGCGGCCATCTAAAATACATTAATTGGTCTCAACTCACCGGGAGCAAAGGCAAAGGAAAAACACCAAGGTCACACGACAACTAAGAACCCAAGAGACAGAAAGGGCCACTTGAACCAGAGACCTACATTATCCTGAGACCAGAAGAACTAGTTGGTGCCCGGCCACAATCGATGTCTGCCCTGTCAGGGAACACAACAGACAACTCCTGAGGGAGCAGGAGACCAATGGGATACAGACCCCAAATTCTCATTAAAAGACCACACCTAATGGTATGATTGCGACTAGAGGAATCCCAGAGACAATGCTCCCCAGAACTTCTGAGGGCACAGGACAGGAGCCAACCCCAAAGACAAATCATCAGGCATGAAAAGGACTGGTCAGTGGGGGGGAGAGAGATACTGATGAAGAGTGAGCTAATTAAATCAGGTGGACACGGAAGAGTGTGTTGGCAACTCTTGACTGGAGGGGGGATGGGAAGATAGAGAGAGAGGGAAGATGGTAAAATTGGCACGAAACGAGAGACTGTAAGGGCTGACTCAATAGGGGGAGAGCAAGTGGGAGAAGAGAGTAAGACGTATGTAAACCTACATGTGACAGACTGATTGGAATGGTAAATGTTCACTTGAAGCTTAATAAAAAAAAAAAAAAAATCTTGATACTCTTCTCACAAATAAATTTTAGAATTATTTAAACTAAAAAAAAAAAAAAAATTGGGAAGAACCTAAATGCTTATCACTAGAAGGATGGCTGAGTATTTTCTGTTAACCTTCATATCAAAGCTGATTCATTTCTCTAAGTGAGATTTCTGGCAGTGATGCAAAATTTTCAAGGGAAAAAGCACCAAATTAAAATCTTTATTTTCTAGGGATTTATTCCCAGTAATAAATCAATATAGAGTTTACTTTTTTTTCCCTATAACCTAGTTAATGAGATTAGTCAAAAGAAATTCATTGAATTTTGCAACCTCAGTTTTCTCATCTGTAAAATATCCATGTTCCTGGATTTGCTGCCCTCAAAGCATTATTGTGAAGGTGAATTGAAGTAGGTGTAAAACTGCTAAGGAAATCATTAGAAATTACTGCCAAAATGGCTAGCGAGTACACACTGTCTCTTCATCAGGTGATTTGTCTTGCTAATGTAGTATAACAAGCCACCTCAGAACTCAGTGGTTTAAGGTACACTTATCATTTCTCATGCATCTGCAAGCCATGGTGTTTTCAATCACCTCATATGTATGTGGAAGTTGGACAATGAATAAGGAAGCCCAAAGAAGAATTGACACCTTTGAATTATGGTGTTGGCGAAGAATATTGAATACAACATGAACTGCCAGAAGAACAAACAAATCTGTCTTGGAGGAAGTACTGCCAGAATGCTCCTTAAAAACAAAGATTGTGAGACTTTGTCTTTCATACTTTGGACACGTTACCAAGAGGGATCAGTCTCTAGAGAAGAACACCATGCTTGGTAAAGTAGAAGATCAGCAAAAAAGAGAAAGACCCTCAAGGAGATAGACTGACACAGTGGCTCAGCAATGGGCTGCAATCAATCAAACATAATGATTGTGAGTATGGCGCAGCACTGGGCAGTGTTTCTTTCTGTTGTACATAGTGTTGCTATGAGTCGAAACTGACTAGACAGCATTTAGCAAATGAAGAAAAACATGCCCGTTACTGTCATTTTGTATGGCATTAGTGATATGCCACATTTTGAGAAATGCCTAGTCTATTAGAAAGTCATAAAAGAGTGTTCAATCCTCATTTAAGCATCTACTTGATGGATTTATTCATATCCAATTTCTGACTACAACTTAGCATCATTTCGGGCATTTTCTATCTTGAGGAAGAAACAATATATTTATTAAAGTATCTCATATATTGTTGTTTCCGGCTGCCTTTGTGTTGGCTCCCAGAGTATGGAGTCCACATGCACAGTGGAATGAAAGGCTGCCTGTTCCTCTGCACCATTCCCGTGATCAGTTGAGAACCAGACTGTCGTGATCCGTAGGATTTTCGGTGGCTGATTTTTCGGGAGTGGATCACCAGGCCGTGCTTACTAGTCCATCTTACTCTGCAAACTCAGCTGAAAAGTCTTCAGTGTCTGAGCGACACACAAGCCTCCACTGACAGATGGGTGGCGGCTGCACATGAGATGATTTGGCCATGACTTGAACCCAGGTATCCTGCATGAAAGGCAAAAATTCTACTACTGAACCACCACTGCCCCTTAACTCAAATACTAGCTGTCTCAAATAATTGATTATCATTAATTCATCATTGAACTCTTCAAGGAGTACAGATACTCTCTTCAAATAAATTGTATTTCCAGAGAGAAGAATATTCTTGTCACCAAAGTTTCTTTGTGAAAAGACAGACAAGATGAAGAACACAATGAAAATTTGATTCAAAATTTATCTTTTTGAGTGACAATGGAGTAGGAAACTTTTTTTCAGATGGCAAATGGTTAGAGTACATCTTTTTCCTCCTGAGAAAACATTGTGATGAAAATAGCTAAAAAATATTTCCTCTTTGATAGGAATAAAGAGAAGAAAAGGACCTTTAAAATACCCTCTTCCACAGGTTACTCTCCTGGGTTTCCATGTTTAAATAAAACACTTTAGTATTTAACATGTTATGTGATTAGAAATGCCCAGAAATAACCCATGGATTATGACTGTTCTGACTAGAAGTCTGAGACATAACATGCTTAGCACTTGATCCCACAATATACTGCCTTGCACTACAGTGACTGAATACTTACCTGCCTCCCTCCTTGATTTCAATTTCTTAAAGACAAATGCCATAGCTTATTTGCTCCCTGACTCTCCAAGTGTTTTGCATATAACTTGTGTTCAAACATATTGAAAAAAAATTTTTTTTAAACAGTAACTTATTTAAATTATCTTTCAATGAGATCTCTATTACATTGTATGACAACACTGAAGTTCGTAATGGTCAACCATTCAGTCAGTGTAGAAAAAGGATAGTGGAGAAAGCAGGGAGTCTAGAGTCAGATCTATAAGTGAATCCTGGCTGTGCTGCTTATTGTTCTATTGCTTTGGTCACTGACTTAACTTTTTAAGCCATGAATTCCTCATCTGTTCCCTGTCTAGTTACCAATTACTATCCCATGGGCTGTTGTTAAGATTAAATACAACAATATTTATGCAAAGTTCTTAGTACAATACCTGAAATATAATAAACAAAGATATTTATAACAACGATGTTCACATTAGCCAAGATGGTCTTGATCTTGGCAGTTTTCCATTGTCATTTAGACTGTTAAAATTTTTGGATCGTTACATACATACATACACACACACACACACGCACACAACACTCTGGAATTCTGTTGTCATGTTGAGAACCTGGAGCAGAGCCAGTCAGAGCAGATATTACAACAGAGCAAGAAGCAACATTATGTGTGAGTTTTTTTAAGTCAATATATTCTTTTAAAATAAAGCTGAGCAAATATACTTTTTAAAAGGATTTAGTTCAAATTAATTTAACGAAAATTGTACAATTATTTTCTAAGAAGAAAGAAAAATCATTTGGAAATCTTTGGCCAATACTTATGTTATTTAGCTCTTTAAAATGGATGAACCTTGAAAATATTATGCTGAGTGAAGTAAATCAGTCATTAAGGACAAATATGTGTGATATCACTTATATGAAATAACAAGAGTAGGCAAGGGTATGGAGACCAAAATTTATTGGTGGTACTGGGGGTGAGTAGGCGGTAAGAGGAAAGGAGGGCTCAATGCTTAGGAGAAACTGAGCTTCTGTTAAGTATGATGGTATAACTTGGGAAAGGATAAGGGTGGTGATTACATAACATGACCAACATAACTGTCATTGAATTGTACATGTAGAGATGTTGAAATGTCATTTTTTTACCCATATATTTATGACAAAAAAAAAAAAACAAACAAAAGGCACTCATTTAATCCCCCTCCAGGGGAAATATTTGAAAGCCGTAGTTTTGAGAAGAAAAAGGGAATTTAAACTAAAAATCTGCTTTGTTATTTAGCTTCCCTAGGAGTTATTATTAATTACTTCAGTAGGTTAATTCTGGTTTATAAGAGAAAAAAAAATGTTTTCATAAATTTTAAACTTGTATGTTCTTTCAATTCTAAACTGGATTTATTTCCCAGATCCTTGTCTTATAAAGCCCTGAATCACTCTATCTATTCTTAAGAATAAATTTTAAAATATTGCAATACGGTAAATGTAGAGTGTTGTTTATATGAATGCTACTTTAGCATTAATCCAAATGATTAAAATCTTTGTTTTGAAAATCTGGAGAAAAAATATGTATATTCCTCTGTATCAGCCTGTACTCTATTGATGAAGAAAAGAAAAAAATACATTTTTCGGAATTAATTAGGACCTTTTTTTTTAGCTTTAAGATGGCTGAATCAATTTTTCATAGTAAAAATTAATAAAAATTTCTGTGATGCTAGGATTCATAGGAGTCATTGTGGTGCAAGAGTTAAACAACTGGCTGCTAACTGAAAGGTTGGTGTTCGGACCTGCCAGCCGTGCCTTGGGGGAAAAGACCTGGAAATTTGCTCCGATAAAGATTACAGCCTAGGAAACCCTGTGAACAAGTTCTACTATGAGTCAGAATAGACTCAGTAACACACTAACAACAAGATTTATCACAGAATAGTTCCTAGAAATTGAAAAAATTAATAATATTTTCAACATCTAGGAGTAAAAATAAAAATCATGTTGCCTATAAGGGGAAACATGACAGTATTTTCTCACATCATTAATATTAAAAAAGTAAAGCTATGCCCATCAAATGCCCATGGAAATACAATGTTATCCCATTTTACACCAAACAAAACCATCATTCAAGTACAAAGTCTTTCATAAGCATTTTAAAACACATACAAATTCAAGGAATTTGGTCTCTGTGTGTTTACTGAAGAATTAGCTAGAGTATCAAATTTAGTTAACTTAAAGATGGAGAAATAAAACATAAGAAAAAGGATTGTACTGAACATCTAACTGAAGAATGACATTAAAAACAACTGGAGGAATTATTGTACAGAACAGAATATAAAAGTTCTAAACAATACAATTTAGAAATTATATAGTTAGCTAAATATGCTATGGAAAAAAGAAAGAGTGGGGGACAATAGTAAAATTACCCTATTTTCTGGACTTCTTAAATCCTAGAATCAAAACATACAAGTAAAGGCTGATAAATAAAATTATTATTGTATTTAAGGCCCACTGGAATAGAAACTCTGCTCCTTCAAATTTTGGTGGCCTCATTCTCCTTGTCCACTTGAGTGGCAACCTCATCCCCTTGGCCTCGGCAGCTGAGGAGTCTCAGAGGAATTTCAACTCTCTTGCTGAAGTCTGTCTTGTTTAGGCTGGTATTGACCCAACGTCTTTGACATTACCTCTCTGTCTAGACTTTACCACCTTTAAGAATAGGATTAATGTGCAGATTAAGATCTCCTAAAGGTGATGGACGGCCTTATGCATTGGTCAAAGTACGCTGGGGATTTAACAGCAACCAAAGTTACAAACATTTCCAGCCCTGTTGTGCTGGGAAACACCCATAAGAATCGTTAAATAAATATATATATATATTTATTTATATATATATACATATATATATATATATATATATATATATATATATATATATGGAAACCCTGGTGGTGTAGTGGTTAAGTGCTACGGCTGTTAACCAAGAGGTTGGCAGTTCGAATACGCCAGGCACTCTTTGGAAACCCTATGGGGCAGTTCTACTCTGCCCTATAGGGTCACTATGAGTTGGAATCGACTTGACAGTACTGGGTTTGATTTTCTTTTGGTACATATATATATATATTTATATATATATATATATATTTATATATATATATATATATATATATATATATATATATATATATATATATATATATAAAGTCTGTTGCTGTTAGCTGCCCCACAGGGTTTCCAAGGAGCTGATGGTGGTCTTGGACTGCCAATCTTTTGGTTAGCAGCTGTAGCTCTTAACTACTGCACCACCAGGGCTCCGTGTGTGTGTGTGTGTGTGTGTGTGTATAAACTCATTGCCTTAGAGTTGATCCTGACTCATAGAGTAGAACTGCTCCAGAAGGTTTCTAAGGAGTGGCTGTGGAGTAAAACTGCCAACCATTTTGGTTAGGAGCTGAACTCTTAACCACTGTGGCACCAGGGCTCCATATATATATTATGTATGTATATATGTATGTGTGTGTACTTTAACTGGATTTAGAAAGACACTGATTGAACAATGAATTGATTGACTATTGATTATCTTTGTGGGGGACTCTTTTGAGCAAATACAAAAGCAATAACTGATACTGCTGAATACAATTTGAGATTAGATATGTTGAGTTTATGTAAACTTTTCTTAGTTTCTCAGCCTAGTCATGTGGTTAGTGTGAAACAGTATAGGATACTGAAGAGGTAAGATGAGCAGGAAATCACTATACTGATGAAAGTACTAATGAAGGCAGAGTTTTCTAAAAAAAAAAAAAAAAACACAGTATTGCCTTGTAATAGCCCTGGTCACTAAAAAAAATTACTTGACACTTCTCTATGGACTACTATAAGGTCAGTGTGGCAGTAGTCCAATCACCCTTGAAGTTCCAAATATAACAATGAGTCCACTGCACAGGCTGAAGGTGCTTGGTGATGGACATCGCTAATACCTTCTTAAACATTCCAATGCATTCAGATAATCAGAACCAATTTGTTTTCTAATGACTTGAGTTACAGTATAATTTTACTGTGCTACCTCAAAGCAGCAATCAAGAAACCAAAAAACACATTGCATTGGGTAAATCTGCTGCAAAGGACCTTTTTAAAGTGTTGAAAAGCAAAGATGTCACCTTGAAGACTAAGGTGTACCTGACTCAAGCCATGGTATTTCCAATTGCACTTTACACATGTGAAAACTGGACAATGAACAAGGAAGACCGAAGAAGAGTTGACGCCTTTGAATTGTGGTGTTGGTGAAGAATATTGAATATACCATGGACTGCCAAAAGAACAAACAAATCTGTCTTGGAAGAAGTACAACCAGAATGCTCCTTAGAAGCAAGGATGGGAAGACTGCATCTTCCATACTTTGGACATGTTGTCAGGAGGGATCAGTCCCTGGAGAAGGACATCATGCTTGGCAAAGTACAGGGTCAGTGGAAAAGAGGAAGACCCTCAATGAGGTGGATTGACACACTGGCTGCAGCAATGAGCTCAGGCATAACGATTGTAAGGATGGCTCAGGACTGGACGGTGTTTCATTCTGTTGTGCTATGAGTCAGAACAAACTCGATGACACCTAACAACTACAACCTCAAAGCTATCTAATCCTCCCTCCCTGTAATTTGTTACAAGTGTTTAGACTGAGACCTAGATAAAACTGGGATCCTGAAAAATGTGTTCTGGTACTATTATGTAGATGATATTATTCTAATTGGAAGGATGAAAGCAACAATGCCCAAGGTAGTCTTGGCATGGCCTACGTGTCAAGGGCTAGAAGAATTTCAAGGATGGTACAGGGAGGAATCTGCTGAGTCCAGGTATATGGTGTGGTTAGGGCACAGGAAAGATCAGGGAAGGGTAAAGTTATTATTGCAGGAACTGGCCATACCAGTGACATGGCTGTAAAAGGAGAACAACAACTGGTGGGGAGAGAACACCTTAGGCAGTGGGAAGTCAAGGGTGGGAGGAGGAAGAGTTAATATGTCTTGACTCTTGACTGCAGAGTAGCTGGCTTAATTTACCATAAACAGTCACCACCTTCCTCAAATTAATGAAAAATCAATGAAAAATCTCATTCTAAGGACTCTCACTAACCTCTTAGCAGCCGTTGACTCCAGTCTCCACCTGAGACAACAAAAAAAGATTAATTTCCTGAACTCTGACATAATTCCATTTAGCTGGATCTTATTATTGCTTATACCCTGTGGACTCTCTCTACTAGTAATTATTCTGCCCTTAACTGACTTCTTCAATTGTCCTTCCACATCTGACCCTACCCAAAATCTGACCCTACAATAAACAAAAACACAAAACAAAACAAAGCAAAAAAATAACAACAAAAACCTGGCAACTGTTCCTTTAAACACTTCAGAAGGTAGCTTAGATCCCCCCTCATGTGTCTTTCCTGATACTTAAACTTCACTTACTTTGTTAACCCCAACCTCTACTGCTATAAGAATTAGACCTTGGCCTCACAGGGGTCAGCCACAGACCTATTTAAAGAAACTAGCTCACCCAGAAAGATATAATATTGGGACTATGATAGATGAATTGTTCTCTTCAGAATCATGCCAGCCTTCTTTTCAGGAATTGTTCTTTTTTTTTTTACTCAAGAAGGTTGTCCCCTGCATGGGACAAAAAATTGACTCACTCCTGTTATAATACAGTTTGTAGCCTGATAAGATACTGTCTTTG
This sequence comes from Loxodonta africana, assembly GCF_030014295.1. Classification (NCBI taxonomy): domain Eukaryota; kingdom Metazoa; phylum Chordata; class Mammalia; order Proboscidea; family Elephantidae; genus Loxodonta; species Loxodonta africana. The sequence goes on along the minus strand of NC_087343.1, from coordinate 178,830,598 downwards.
GGCCTCCAGCTTATACCTGACTAAACCACACACTAATCTCTCCAGTGTACTTGGAACAATTGTTACAGGTTTTCAGATATTTAAGATCTTTACCACTGTTATGAAGCCCTGGTGGCTCAGTGGTTAAGACCTATGGCTACTAACCAAAAGGTCAGCAGTTCAAATCTACCAACTGCTCCCTGGAAATCCTAAGGGGCAGTTCTACTCTGTCCTGTAAGGTTGTTATGAGTTGCAATTGACTCAACAGCAACAGGTTTTGGGTATTATTAGTGTGAATGTTTCCTTGAGTTGGGTACCTTAAGGCTTCCAAAATGAGATAAGCATAATAAGAAAAAAGAACTCAATGAAAGGATAACTAACTCCCTTTTCAGGTATGCCCCGTTAGCTTATGTCCCACAGTAGGGCTAATACACTAGAACTCATCCAAGGTAAACACAAAAGTGCCTCTCATCTTAGCAGAGATAATAAATGACACAATCACTGCTTTGGAACTACAACAAACTCTAAAATGAGTGGCGATGGATAATCCCATTGCCCTGGACTTTCTGCTGGCCAGTCAAGTTGGAATATATGTCATTGCCAACACCTTTTGCTGCACTTGGATAATGAATCAGCGAAGGTGGAAAAATCTCTCTCCTACCTTTAAGAGTCTTCCCCTAAAATTGCAGTGTCTGAGAGGAAAAGACAGATTGTTAGAGGGTAAATGCAGGACTTCACAAATACTTTCATGAATTCAATAACCTTGAGAAGAAGGTCACACTTCTGCCACAAATGAAACCATTTGAAATAGGCATCTAGCAGCTGTCAAGTGCCGAGATCAATGAAAGAAAGCTCTCAAGAAGTTGTTTGATGATGTTTATGACCTACTCAATGTGGCAAATTTTGGTTTCCAAGCAGGTATATGTCTTCTCAGAATGAATAAAAGTAAATTTGGCAGAAAGTCATGAAAAACACAGAGCCATCAGGATCCTACCCTGATTGATCTGTTCCAATTTTTGTCCACACGTATATTCAGAGTACTTTCTTGGTCTTAGATACTTCCTTCGGCCCCTTGAGAAGTTATTTTAGAGTGATTGATCAAATCACTTTAACCTCTTTTTCAAAGAAAGCTCAAGACCCACCACTGGGTGGAGCCTGACAGTGTTGGCATAAAGCTGGTAGTTGAGGATGGCACATGAATAGATCAGTAGAATCCTTGATGTGGGCTGCATATGGGAGAAATTGATAACCTGAGAAAGTGTGGTATCAGGTGAAGACATCCTTCTTTTGACTGTGTTGATGCAGAAAGGTAAGAAATAAATTAGTTGTTGTGCTCTTTCATTTTTAAAATGGATAAAATGTTTTCCATTGTTTCTTCTTAGAAAAAACTCAGATAAAGAGGTCTTTTCTGTTTTGTGATCCTCCATAGATACTCCAGTCAGTAGCCTTCTACTGAGGATGGCACAGAATTTATGATCTGTAGGTGCATGTGTGGAAACCCTGGTGGCATAGTGGTTAAGTGCTACGGCTACTAACCAAGAGGTCAGCAGTTCAAATCCACCAGGCGCTCCTTGGAAACTCTATGGGGCAGTTCCACTCTGTTCTATAGCGTCACTATGAGTCAGGATCGACTCGAAGGCAGTGGATTTTTTTTAGGTGCATGTATACTCGGAAATATAGGATTCTGCTACTTGAGGACAGAACTCGGTATTTATCATCTGATTAGAGGCTCAGCCTTGATTTCCAAATCAGCCCAAAGGCAGAGGCACGGCCCAGTGACAGATGATACAGGAAGGGGAATAATGAACAATTGTTGTGTGACTGTTTCCCGCAGGTATCTTACATTTTCTTAATAATCCACTTCACAGACACCTGAGGTTTTATCCAGGAGCCACTATCATGTCCTCCTAGTTTTCAGTAGAAACCTTGATCCCCACCCTAAACTACCATGCCTGACCTAGGAGAATGATCCTGTTATTTTGCCTGTGAGTTCCCATCACAGGGGTGTCCATGTGCAAACATAATTGATTTAGTAAATTGGGAAGTGGAATAGGGAAAACAAGAGTTGATGCATGCTGGGAATGGGGTCTAAGGTTTCTCTTAACTGAATTCTGCTGCATATTGCATTCATATTGATAAAAACAGAAGTTGGAGCTCCATAAAGAAGCAGAAAATAGATAAAACTCCCCATGAAGTTCAGTTTGAGCTCCTCCATGAAGCACTAAGCCTGTTCAGAAAATAGTGAAATTTCTCCATCTTCAAAATTTCTCCATTTTGGAAGCATACTGCTGCCTCAGACAACTAGGCATTGAGAATGCAGCTCTGGCTTAGTGATCCAGGTCTGTATGTCAGAGGCATGGGTTTCTTTCCTTGATTTACAGTTTATTGCCTTTGCCCACAGTATGGAGTTTTCCTTTTTTTCTTGTAATCTCTGAGATAGCAAAGATTCTATGTCTTACCAACATAATTTCTGTGCTTTATGTTGACTTTACTATGTCCTTGATTGTTTAAGAAAACAAAGGTTTCTCACTTAGGAAAGAGATAATTTTTTTTTTATGACCACATTATTTGCTATGATCATTTTTAAATGTTTTATTTTCACTTTTAAACGGGAGAACCAAGGACTGGTTCTCAAGCAAGCATGGCTATGATTCTATCTTAACTGTTCAAATCACTTGACAACTGTTGATTTTTGCCTTAGCAACATCAGATCCTAAGTATAAAAATAAAATACAAATTTTAGTATGTATTTTACACATAAAAATATCTTTTATATTTACCAGAAAGCCCCTGGAAAATTACAAGGATTTGTTATTTCACTTATTAAAAGGAGAAATATTAGAAATACTTGTACTGATTATTTAATATGTTATTATTGACGAGCTTCATGAAATAAATTTTCAAATCAAAAGGAGTGTTCCGCCTTCCCTAGGTAAAATTTGCATATGTAAAATTATTAACATATACATTCACAAATTTTTGATTCATGAGACTTCATAGGAAGTTTCTAGAGATTTGTCACTGTCCTTATTGTCCATGAGATATATCTATTTATTAGAGTTCTGTTGTTGCTTAACTTGATGACTTTAGGTCATCATATTTTGAATTATTATTTAAAATGTTATTCTTCTTTAATTTGGATCTAGAATCATCTAGGCCAGTAGCTTTGATTGAGGATGGCCAACAGTTGAGGCAGCATTTGGGCGGGAAAACTTCAAATCATCTGCAAAGACCTTAATATTTATTTAGAAAGGCCTAGATTCTTCATAACTTCTTGTCTGAAGACTTTCAAGAACATCTTCTCTCATTCCTGCCCTAATTATAAAACTCTTATGTACTGGGGAGTTTGCTGAAACTGATCAGGTCTTCCAGACAGGGATTATCTAGAAGTAGGATGAACTACACTGATGACGGGTACAGAGCAGAAGGGTTTCACATACTGGGTGGGAAAAGTGCCCAACAGCATTAGAATGGGCACATGACAGTTTGTATCAGGTGTGAACTAAAATCAAACACAATACCTTTTATTAAAAAAATGCTGGGAGAGGGGGCTGAGGAACATTCTTACTTAGGGACAGAGAGTGAAATGCTTAATGGGACATTCATTGAATTTCCAGGTTCATGAAATTATTTTTGCAGAATAGCAGCAATAGGTTGAATAATCTAGGTTGTATTAAGAATCATGTGAAGGCATCAATGGAAATGTATTAGTCAAGTTAAGGTCTTCCCACAAAAGGCAGTTTAAATCCAGAGATCTTTCCTAAGAATTCCAGGGAAGATATTCAGATCTTTCTCCTATTGTGGAAGTAAAAAATATTTTGCCCCTCTGAGCAGTTGGCTGTTATCTTAGACCATAGACAGAGACATTATATGTGAATAAGATCAATATAGTGAAAGAGTGCTAAAAACACAAGGGAGATATTTGGTCCTGGGGTAGTATTTTTGACAGTTTCTGTTTCCAGGCATGCTTAAAGCCCAGATCTACCACTGGGTTACCTAAATTCCACTAGATAGATCAGTTTGATAAATGGATTTTGGTCATTTATATCAAGAAGTTTCCTAAATATAATTTACAGTCAACCATTCATTAAAACATAGGAAGAAATAGCAACATCTTATGGAAAAAAAAATTCAGACACAAATCTCCATTTAGGTATGTAAAATTTCTAGAAATGATCTCCAAGATTCCAAACAGAAGACACTGGGACAGTAGCCACTGGGGACTGGCTATATATGGTGCAGAGATTACAAAACAGCTGGGCCCATTTCTGTTGCACATTTTTCCACCAAAGTCTTGGGATTTGGGTGATGGTTAGGGCTTTGTAGGTGCTCCAAGTTTCCTTCAGTACTCCAGAAGAGTTGAAGGATTGTGTAGTCCTGCTCCTCATCAAGCAATTCTCTAAAATATTCACAGCATTCATTTCACAGCCTTGCATCATTTGTTTTGGAAATGATCCCTCTTTGTCATTCTCCAACCACACCTGAAAGTCTACTCTTTTTATGATTTGAATTTTCAAGTGCTCCTGGGCACTAAGGCTAAGCAACATGGGGCTTCCAGCTTCCACATTTCTGGTTGTAGAATTGTCCAGAGCAAGTCTTGATGTATGGCAAGAAAGATGCTCTTGATGGAGAATTCAGTGTGAGGACATTTGGAAGTGTCTACAGATTTGAAAGTGTTTGCAGATGCCTGTCCCTAAGAGAAAGCTGAAATGGGTAGTTGTAACTCATGCCTAAAAATATTTAAGAAAAAAAGAGGCCAAGAAACAGGGAAGATGTGGATATGAGCTCCCTGGAACAATGTCTAACAGGATGGGAATTACGCCAGATTGAATCAGCGTTAAGATGGTACATGATAGTTATTGTAGGTAGAATAATGCCACTCCCCTCAAAGATGTCTAAATCTTAATCACTGGAATCTGTGACTATGTTGCTTTTACTTTACATGAAAAAAAAGGACTAAGGTATCAGATGAAATTAAGATTGCTGATAAATTGATCTTAAAATAGAAAATTATTTCAAGTCATGGTTTCAAGGGACATCTCAATCTGTTGGCCTAATATTGTTTCTCAGGAAATCTGTTCTACATCCTAGGTAGTACCTGGGATCTTAAAAACTAGCAAGAGGTCATCAAAGGTACAATAATTGGTTTCTATTTACCTGAAGCAGCAAAGGAAAGAGAGTTAGGAAGAGAGGGAGGATGTGGAATATGTGGTTAATTGCAGTGGGTACTGGGTTTGCCTCCATGAACAACTTTCTCCTTTGCCACGAGAACAGACAAACTGGATGGCGCCTGGCTACTATCACTAAATGTTTTGCTCAAAGATTCTATAGAACAATCTTGATCAAAAGGGGGAAAAAGGGAAACAGAACTACAAATTCTCAATGGAGTCCAGACTTTCTAGAGCAATTGAGGCTGGATGAACACTCAAAACTATTGCCCTGAGGTACTCTTTAAACTTTAAACCTTAAACCAGAACTATCCATTGACGTCTTTGAACAAAAAAAAAAAAAAAACAGTTTATCTTAATTTATAAAGTATGTCTGCCCTGAACATTATGCTCTTTTAAAGTATTATTTATGTGAGATAAAATTGTCAAGGGGAACTCAAAAAGTTAGACAGGAAGTTCAGGGAACAATGAGTTTAAGGTAACGGTAGTGGAATCATTTGGAAAAGGGTAGTGAAAATGGTAGCACAACTTGGTGAATGTAATCAATGTCAACAAATTTACATGTAGAAATTGTTGAATGGTGTTCTTTAGCTGTATATATTTTCACCAAAAGAATAATAAAAAATAAAATATCCAGAATAACCTTTCTGGATTATCCAGGTGGGCCGAAGATAATAAGAGCGTACCTAGAAATGAAAGACGGAAACAGAATAGTCAATATCAAAGTGATGCAGTGTGAGAAACTCAAGAGACCATTGAGAGCTTTGAAGATGACAAAGGGTCCCTAGATAAAGAAGAAGGCAGCCGCTAGAAGATTAAGTCAAGAAAATAATTTTCCTCCAGAGTTTCAAAAAGGAAAGTAACCCTGCCAATCTCTTGATTTTAGCCCAATGAGTTCCATTTCAGACTTCTGAAACACAGAACTGCAAGATAATAAATGTGTATTATTTTACAACCTGGTAATTTTTCTCAGCAACCATATGAAGCTAATACAGAGTTGATGAAGTAGAGAGGGCCCATGATGGAGGATTACAGGCAAATGAATTTGTTGGATCCAAGGGGTGGTGAGAAATGATATCTTGAGTGAATATGGGATCAGAGGAGGACTTTGTCTTCTTGTCTCTGTACTGAACCAGAAAGGGAAGAAAAGAATGAGGAGCTAGGACACACTTTTCACTCTTCTTTCTCTAGGCAAGTTGCAGATCTTCATACTCATCAATCATAAGACTTTCTATATTGAATTCATCTGACTCTGTGGGCCTTCCCAGTTATTCATTTTTAAAGGAGGTAAAACATTTTCAGTTGTTCTTTCTTTGAAAAAGTCATATAAAGGAGAGCTTTCTGTATGTGATCTCCTGTTGAAATTCCAAACAATAGTGCTCCAATGAAGACAGGCACAGTATTGTGGACCTGTAGGTATGCCTACGTGCTCCATCAGGTAGAACTGCTCCCTGAAGTCAGAGCTCAGTTTTTAGTGCCTGAGCAGAAACTTTCAGACATTTAAGCTAGCTTTTTTTTCTAGATAAGTCCTAAGACAGAGGGGTGGCCTGAAGTGGAAAGTGGAATGCTGAGCAATTGTGTGATTTTACTTCCTTACAAATATTCTACAGTCTCTTCAGGGGTGGTGAGCCACAGTGCTTGTACTTTAACCTGGAGTCCTCTACTGTACTCAGGTAGTTTTGTTTAAGGGCTTTGAATAGAAGACTTAGTTCCCACTTCAATCTCGGTCCTGCTAAATCTAGAAGGAAATTGTTCCACAAGAAATTGTTTCTTGAGATATTCCATCTCATGTGTTTCTTGATTTAATAAAATGGGGAAAATGACACAAAAACAGAGAGAGAGATCTTCTATGTTGGGGGCTGGATCTAGGGTTCTCTTACATGATTCCTGTTTTTCACAAATTGATTCATAAGAAGGGAATACAGAAAAAAGGAGAAGTCTTGTATTTCACAAGAAGAAAAAAATAGATAAAATGTTCCAGGAAGTTGAGCTTGCATTCGTCATGGGGAAATGGGCTTCTCAGGGGGTAAATATCTGTCTCCATCTCCTGCAGGGCACTGAGCACTGGACACTGAAACTGTGTACTATACCTAGAGAGCTAGGTCTGCATCCCGGAACTATGGGATCGTCACAAAGTATCTTGGGGGTGGAGTGGGGGACAAAAAGGAAAGGTAACAGCCAGCCTCTCCCTCATCATTCAACCCAGAAGATACCACCACTCATCCTGGATTAACAGATCCCTCCATCCTTCTCTGGGTTTTACTTTTTTTTGAACTCTAATATGTTAGAATATCCTATGCTACTTACTACAATTTTCTATTTATGCTGCATAGAGTCAGCTATTACCCGGGTCCAGCTTTACCCCTTTGAATTACTTGTTTTGACAGTACCAATTCCATGCCCTTTAAAGACCAGATTTTTCCCTAAAATTTTGCTTATTCCCGGGTTGTTTCCACTCTCAGGATCTCCCCTGCCCTCAATTCTAGCTGACCTGCATAATCTGGTTTCACCCTGTATTAACGCAGGCATAGAATTCAGCCACCCTTCAGGTTTAGCCCAAATAATCTACTTCTACAAAAAGGCATGAGCAAGCAATGGTGCCTCTACTAAAGACACTGTAAGGGTAATAAAGTGGGAGAGAGGTACTAGCACATTCTCTAGCAAATAATTTAGCCACCTCTCAGTAATTGTTCTTTGTACAGACAGAACTGCTGCTCTGCCCCTGAGATCTCTCAAATTCCCTCTCTCTACCCTGGTGGTGTAGTGGTTAAGAGCTACAGCTGTTAACCAAAAGATCTGCAGTTCGAATCCACCAGGTGCTCCTTGGAAACTCTATGGGGCAGTTCTACTCTGTCCTATAGGGTTGCTAAGAGTTGGAATTGACTCAACGGCAATGGGTTTGTTTTTTTTGGTTACACGTGCAGTGCCCACACTGCTAGTTCCCTCTCCCATGTCACTATCACCCCTGACACTTTAAAATCTTTTCTCATATCCATATTGAGCAATTCAGGTTTCCTACTATATGGTCGCTATGAGTCGGAATCGACTAGACGGCACTGTTTTCTTTTTTTTTACAACCGTACCCAAGACTGCTTACTTAAACCCACATTGATTTGGAGAGTGGGGGAGGTCTTCTCTTTAGCAACTTCCAATCTCTTATGAAATCAGCTGGAGTTATACACAGCAGAATTTTTTATTCCTATTTAATTTCATATATGGTTACTTCTGTGAATGGTTTCCTGAGATCATTTCTGTTCTCTAACTTTTCACCAAAACAAAACAAAACAAACAACAACAAAAAAACACTATTGGTCTCCTAATTAAGAAAAAAAAAATTAATAAGATCATGTATTTGATGGTTTATATACACATGCATATACATATACAGTAAAACCTGTGAAAGTTGGAACCTAAGGTTGAAATCTGTCAGAGAAAGTAAACTCAAATATTTCCCACTAATAGAGAGTGATAGAAAAGTGTTAAGGCTGCACCCTGTCGAAGGTGGAAAACTTGCAAGACCTGGAAAAAACAAGGCAGTCTGTCCAGTTCTGGCTTTCACAGGTTTCACTGTATACCTAGCTAGATAAAAAGCTAGTGTGTAATTCTTCCTATTTGATCCGTGCATGTAACAGAGCTATACTATTGAAAGCTTCATTAGCAAGATTACACACTGCTAAAATCAAGCACCACATAATTTACTTTGATTTCCTCATTCTATTGGATCAGCTTTGCCCCAGGACACAAAATCTTACCCACCAAAATGATGGAGCATTATCAGAGTTGGCAGCTCCTTTGTTTGTTCAATTTCTCCTGCAACTGCAGCATCTTCTAAGTCAGCTCCCCCCAAAACAGTTTAGATTTCAAGTTGCAACTTCTTTTACTGCAGGAGGTCTTTCTGTTTGGAAAATACCTCTAAACACCCAGGCACTATCATTTATGTCCTGATTCTGGCCGTGGCTGTCTCTAGAGGCCTCAGGACTCCCCTGTGGAAAAACAACTCCCAGTTTGAAAAAGATATGCTTCAGAAGGGCATTAAAGGTGATCTAAGAAGTTATACAAATGGCCCAGTCAAATTTATGCTTCACAAATATCAATATCAAAGACAAATGAAGGTGGGGGAACTTTCAAAAATTAAAGAAGACTTTTTTTTTTATGTGACCATAAACTGTAGTCTGTACTGGACGAAATGCAAAGAAATAAAGGATTACTGGGTGATTTGAGGTGCAGTCGGCAGATAAAAGTTCTATATAAATATGCAATTTAAGGAGCTTGACAATTGCATTATGGGTACAATACCATTATTATTATTATTAGGCACTACTCTCTGAAATGTTTGGGAATAAAGGCCATAATGTATTCAATTTATTTGCAAATGTTCAGGAAAAAAAAAAATATATATGCACACATATATGTATGTGTATATATACATACAGAGAGAATAAATAGGACAAATTATTAAAACTAGGTGAAATGGTAGATAGAGAGGTTTTCCTAATACACTTCTAATTTTCTGTAAATTAAAATTACAAGTATATTACAAAATCTAATTTAAAAGATTTTTGAAAGTGGCTCACAGACTCTATTCCTCTGATTTTCCGCCCATTTTCAGGTTCACTGACTTTGGTTCTCACAAAGGTGTTGTCACTCATTAAGCCCAAACCAAAAAACAACCGGTGGCCATCGAGTTGACTCCTACTCATAGCGACCCTATAGGACAGAGTAGAACTGCCCCATAGGGTTTCCAAGGAGCAGCTGGTGAATTCAAACTGCTGACCTTTTGGTTAGCAGCTGAGCTCTTAAACACTGAGCCACCAGGGCTCCTCAGTAAGCCCAAAAGTGTTCTGTTTCAACTTTAGATCAGTTGTATCAGGCTATATCTCTGGGGGCAAGGGGATGGAGCATGGGATACATTTATCACAACATGGGTTTTAACATCTCAACCAGGTTTTTCAAAATAGTGAAAAAGCGGAGGCAGGGCCAAGATGGCTGACTAGGTAGAAGCTACCGCGGAGCCCTCTTGAAACAAAGACTCAGAAAAACAAGTGAATCGATCATATACATGACAATCTATGAACTCTGACCATCAAACACAGAACTAAGGAGTTGACCTGAGTGACAGGGGAGCAAAAAGCCGCACACTGAAGCAGCGACCACTTCTGGAACTGGTGTCCCACGCCACAGCCTTGAGCCCTCGCAGTTTCCTGGTGCCAGAGTGGTGGGGCTGATTGCAGCTTACTGAGAGGGGGCAAGCACAGAACACAGCCCTAACCCCTAACCCCCTGGAGTAACCTCGGCAGAGACTCAGCCAGTGCAAGCAGGCTGCACACTGACACAGCTAACAGGAGAACAGGAAACAACAGGGAAGCAGTGACTGTTTTTGGAGCCTAGAGCCAGCATCCCAGTCAGAAAACTTTGGTCCTGGGCTTTGAACTAAGTGCAGAGGAGCTGATCACAGCTTCCTCAGACAACGTAAGCACAGGATGCAAGCCTGACCCTCTGGAGTAACCTCACCAGAAACCCAGCCAGAGCACACAGGCTGCACACCAATGAGATTGACAAGAGAAGAAGAAACCATGAGGAAGCAGCAGCTGGTTTTACAGCCTGGAGTGCAGTGTCCCAGCCAGAAAACCTTGGCGCTGGGCTTTGGACTAGGAGCAGAGGAGCTGATCACAGCTTCCTGAGACAGCGCAAGCATGGGATGCAGTCCTGACCCTCAGGGGCAATCTCGACCCAGCCAGCGCACACAGGCTACATACCCCTCTAAAATCTCAGATAAAAAGGTCTTCACCAAACGAGATAAGTAACTTTGTCTCTATTGCCCTGCTACTCTCTCCTGTCTATCTGATCCCTCCTCTCCCTGCCCCAGGTGGCTTCATTAACATTGGAATTTCCTGGGCCAGAGAGTGAAGTGCTCTGTTTTTTTTTTTTTTCTAAACCATTCTCCAGGCCTGAGAGAAGCAACAATTAGCAATCAGGGGGAAACATCTTTCACCGACTTCCCTAAACTGAAATAATTGTACAGAACCAGCTCCAGCCAAGCATAAGAGATCCACAGTCTTTGGCTTTCATCCATACAGGGAACAAGGTGGCTGTTATAACACAAAGGCAATTCTGATAGAGATCTGACTGTAATTATTTTAGCTGAGCAGTGGAAAGACAAGTTTTGTAGGTCTGATACCTCTATACCTACTAAACAGAGCCCTCACTGATCCATAGCAGGGAACTGAGGGCTGAAGCTCCACCCACACCACCTACCCACCTGCTAAAGGGGTCTGAGGATACTGACACCTACCATTCCTAAGAGGTACAAGCATTGGGTGCCTAAGGTACAGCTGCAAAGCCCACTCACCAAAGTGCTCTAGGAATAGAGACACACCTATCTCACCGGCACATGGGGGAAGGCTGTCAGCATCCTGCCCTCCTTGGAGTAAGACCCCCTGCAGCTACTAGAATCTGCTGCATACAACTATCACAACTACTCCTCTAAGTTAATAGGTGACAGCGTACATCACACACTTGGTGACCCACAATCAGGACACCTAAGCTGATTCTATTCAAGAATAGTGAATGGACTTATAGGCTCATAAATCTGGTAGCACCTCAAACCAGCTGGTAATAGAACATAAGTGATTCAAAGGCTACAACAATTAAGATAGCACAATCTAGTAGCCCATCTGGGTATATTGAAACAAAACAGAACAAGAAGATAAGACTCAGTGAGCAAATATAAAATAAATCATTATAATATCTTATAGATGGCTCAGAGAAAGCAGTCGATATCAAACCACATAAAGAAGCAGACCATAATTGCTTCTACAAATCCCCAAATTCAAGAATCAAAATCTTTCCCAAACGAAGGTACAATCCTGGAATTGTCAGATGTAGAATATAAAAAAATGAATATACAGAATGCTTCAAGACATCAGGGATGACCTCATAAATGAAATAAGGCAATCTACAGAAAAATTTTTATACAGAAAAAACCAAGGAACACACTGATAAAGCAGTTGAAGAAATCAAAAAGATTATTCAAGAACATAGTGAAAAAATTAATAAGCTGCAAGAATCCATAGAGAGACAGCATTCAGAAATCCAAAAGGTGAACAAAAAAATTACAGAATTAGACAACTAAATAGGAAGTCAGAGGAGCAGATTTGAGGAATTGGAATGCAGAGTGGGGGAGCTGGAGGATAAGGCAATTGACACCAATTTAGTAGAAGAAAAATGAGAGATAAAAGAATTAAAAAAAATGAAGAAACCTTAAGAATCATGTGGGACTCTATCAAGAAGAATAACGTGCATGTGATTGGAGTTCCAGAACAGGGAGGGTTAACAGAAACTACAGGCAGAATAGTTGAAGGTCTGTTGGCAGAAAACTTCCCTGGCATTGTGAAAGATGAAAGGATATCTATCCAAGATGCTCATCGAACCCCATATAAGATAGATCCTAAAAGAAAATCAGCAGGCATATTATCATCAAGTTTGCCAAAACCAAAGATAAAGAGAAAATTTTAAAACCACCCAGGGATAAAGAAAAAGTCACCTACAAAGGAGAATCAGTAAGAATAACTTCAGACTACCCGGCAGAAACAAGGCAAGCAAGACAACAATAGGATGACGTATATAGAGCATTGAAGGAGAAAAACTGCCAGCCAAGAGTCATATATCCAGCAAAACTCTCTCTCAAATATGAAGGTGAAATTAAGACATTTACAGATAAACACAAGCTTAGAAAATTTGCAAAATAAACCAAAGCTAAAAGAATTATTAAAGGCAATTGTTTGGTGAGAAAATCAATAATATCAGATACCAACACAACACAAGGTCACAGAACAGAACATCTGTATATCAACTCAAATAAGGAAATCACACACACACAAAAAGATTATTTAAAAAAAAACGCTCAAAACAGGGAATCATTGAAGTCATTATGTAAAAGATTACAATAATCAAATAATCAAAAAAGAGGGACTAAATACAGGAAACATAGATCTTCAATATGGAGAGGAAAACAAGTCGATATAGGACATACAAGTTAGGTTTTTACTTAGAACCACAAAGAGGTCTAACAATTCCATACTTCAAAATAAAAACCAAGATAAACATAATGACTCAGCAAAAATAAATTCAGCTACTATGAAAATAAGGAACACACAATTTACAAAGAAAAACTTTGCACAAAAAAGTGAATGAAATTGTCAACAACACACACAAAAAGGTATCAAAATGACAGCACTAAACTCATACTTATCTATGAATACGCTGAATGTAAATGGACTAAATGCACCAATATCTGAGAACCTCAGAGTGGATAAAGAAACATGATCCATCTATATGCTGCCTAGAAGAGACACATCTTGGACTTAGAGACACAAATAAACTAAAACACTAAAGATGGAAAAAAATATATCAAGCAAACAACAATCAAAAAAAAAGAAGTGACAATATTAATTTCTGTCAAAATAGACTTTAAAGTTAAATCCACCACAAAGGATAAAGAAGAACACTGCATAATGGTTAAAGGAACAATTGACCAGGAAGATATAACTATATTAAATATTTATGCACCCAATGACAGGGCTGCAAGATATATAAAACAAAATTTAACAGAATTGAAAAGTGAGATAAACACCTCCACAGTTATAGTAGGAGACTTCAACACACCACTTTCGGAGAAGGATAGGACTTCCAGTAAGAAGCTCAATAGAGACATGGAAGATCTAAGTGCTACAATCAACCAACTTGACCTCAGAACACTCCACCCAACAGCTGCAAAGTATACTTTTTTTCCTAGTGCACATGGAACGTTCTCTAGAATAGATCACATGTTAGGTCATAAAACAAACCTTTGCAGAATCCAAAACATCGAAATATTACAAAGGATCTTCTCAGACCATAAGGCCATAAAAGTAGCAATCAATAACACAAAAATCAAGGAAAACAAACCAAATTCTTGGAAACTGAACAATACTCTCCTCAAAAAAGACTGGGTTATAGAAGACATTAAGGAAGGAAAAAAGAAATTCATAGAATGCAACGAGACTGAAAGCACTTCCTATCAAGACCTCTGGGACACAGTGAAAGCAGTGCTCAGAGGTCAATTTATATTGATAAATGCACACATACATAAAGAAGAAAGAGCCAAAATCAAAGAAATGTCTCTACAACTTGAACAAATAGAAAGCGAGCAACAAAAGAATCCATTAGGCACCAGAAGAAAACAAGTAATAAAAATTAGAGCAGCATTAAAATGAATTAGAGAACAGAAAAACAATTGAAAGAATTAACAAAGCCAAAAGCTGGTTCTTTGAAAAAATTAACAAAATTGATAAACCATTGGCCAGACTGACTAAAGAAATACAGGAAAGAAATAAATAATCTGAATAAGAAATGAGATAGGTCGTATCATAACAGACCCAACTGAAATTAAAAGAATCATATCAGATTACTATGAAAAATTGTACTCTAACAAATTTGAAAACCTAGATGAATTGGATGAAATCTTAGAAACATACTACCTACCTAAATTAACACAAACAGAGGTAGAACAACTTCATAGACCCATTACAAAAGAAGAGATTGAAAAGGTAATCAAAAAACTCCCAACAAAAAAAAAGCGCTGGTCCAGACAACTTCACTGCAGAGTTCTACCAAACTTCCAGGGGAGAGTTAACGCCAATACTACTAAAGGTATTCCAGAGCATAGAAAAGGATGGAATACTCCAAAACTCATTCTATAAAGCCAGCATATCCCTGATACCAAAACCAGGTAAAGACACCACAAAAAAAGAAAATTACAGACCTATATCCCTCATGAACATAGATGTAAAAATCCTCAACAAAATTCTAGCCAATACAATTCAACAACATATCAAAAAAAACAATTCACCATGACCAAGTGGGATTTATAGCAAACATGCAAGGTTGGTTCAATATTAGAAAAACAATTAATGGAATCTACCATATAAATAAAAGAAAAGACAAACACCACATGATCTTATCAATTGATGCAGAAAAAGCACTGACAAAGTCCAACACCCATTCATGATAAAAACTCTCAGCAAAATAGGAATGGAAAGAAAATTCCTCAACATAATAAAGGGCA
Source organism: Loxodonta africana (assembly GCF_030014295.1). Taxonomy (NCBI): domain Eukaryota; kingdom Metazoa; phylum Chordata; class Mammalia; order Proboscidea; family Elephantidae; genus Loxodonta; species Loxodonta africana. The sequence continues at coordinate 178,815,346 of NC_087343.1, read as the reverse complement.
TCTATACAAAGCCAACAGCCAACATCATCCTAAAGGGAGAGAACCTGAGAGCATTTCCCTTGAGAACGGGAACCAGACAAGGATGTTCTTTATCACCGCTCTTATTCAACAGTGTGCTGGAGATCCTAGTCAGAGCAATTAGGCTAGACAAAGAAATAAAGGGCATCCGGGTTGACAAGGAAGAAGTAAAATTATCTCTATTTGCAGATGACATGATCTTATACACAGAAAACCCTAAGGAATCTTCCAGAAAACTACTGAATAGTTTTCTGCAGAGTTTCAGGTTGCAAGATAAACATACAAAAATCAGTTGGATTCCTCCACATCAACAAAAAGAACATTGAAGAGGAAATCATCAAATCAATACCATTCACAGTAGCTCCCAAGAAGATAAAATACTTAGGAATAAATCTTACCAAAGATGTAAAAGACCTATACAAAGAAAACTACAAGGTACTATTGCAAGAAACTAAACCTCAAAACAACTCCAAGGTACTACTGCAAGAAACTAAAAGGGACCTACATAAGTGGAAAAACATACCTTGCTCATGGCTAGGAAGACTTAACATAGTAAAAATGTCTATTCTACCAAAAGCCATCTATATATACAATGAACTTCCAATCCAAATTCCAATGACCTTTTTTAATGTGATGGAGAAACAAATCATCAACTTCATATGGAAGGGAAAGAAGCCCCAGATAAGCAAAACTTTACTGAAAAAGAAGAACAAAGTGGGAGGCCTCACTCTACCTCATTTTAGAACATATTATATAGCCACAGTACTCAAAACAGCCTGGTACTGGTACAACAACAGACACATAGACCAGTGGAACAGAATTGAGAACCCAGATATAAATTCATCCACATATGAGCAGCTGATATTTGACAAAGGCCCAGTGTCAGTTAATTGGGGAAAAGATAGTCTTTTTAACAAATGGTGCTGGCATAACTGGATATCCATTTGCAAAAAAATGAAACAGGACCCATACCTCACACCAAGCACAAAAACTAACTCCAAATGGATCAAAAATCTAAACATAAAGTCTAAAATGATAAAGATCATGGAAGAAAAAATAGGGACAATGTTAGGAGCCCTAATACAAGGCTTAAACAGAATACAAAACAGTACTAAAAATGATGAAGAGAAACCAGATAACTGGGAGCTCCTAAAAATCAAACACCTGTGCTCATCTAAGGACTTCACCAAAAGAGTTAAAAGACCACCTACAGACTCGGAAAAAATTTTCAGCTACGATATCTCTGACCAGTGCCTGATCTCTGAAATCTACATGATTCTGCTAAAATTCAACCACAAAAAGACAAACAACCCAATTAAAAATTGGGGAAAGAATATGAACAGACACTTCACTAAAGAAGACATTCAGGCAGCTAACAGATACATGTGGATATGCCCTTGATCATTAGCCATTAGAGAAATGCAAATTAAAACTACAATGAGATTCCATCTCACTCCAACAAGTCTGGCATTAATCCAAAAAACACAAAATAATAAATGTTGGAGAGGCTGTGGAGAGATTGGAACACTTATACACTGCTGGTGGGAATGTAAAATGATACATCCACTTTGGAAATCGATTTGGCATTTCCATAAAAAGCTAGAAATAGAACTACCATACGACCCAGCAATCCCACTCCTTGGAATGTATCCTAGAGAAATAAGAGCCTTTAGACGAACAGATATATACATACCCATGTTTATTGCAGCACTGTTTAAAATAGCAAAAAGATGGAAGCAACCAAAGTGCCCATCAATGGATGAATGGATAAATTATGGTATATTCACACAATGGAATACTAAGCATCAATAAAGAACAGTGATGAATCTGCGAAACTTTTCCTAACATGGAGGAACTTGGAAGTCATTATCCTGAGTGAAATTAGTCAGTTGCAAAAGGACAAATATTGTATAAGACCACTATTATAAAATCTTGAGAAGTAGTTTAAACTGAGAAGAACACATTCTTTTGTGGTTATGAGAGGGGGGAGGGAGGGAGAGTGGGAGAGGGTTATTTACTGATTAGATAGTACATAAGTGAAGGGAAAGGTAACACTGAATACAGGGGAGGTCAGCAAAACTGGACTAAACCAAAAGCAAAGAAGTTTCCTGAATAAACTGAGTGCTTCAAAGGTGAGCAAAGCAGGGGCAGGGGTTTGGGGACTATGGCTTCAGGGGACATCTAAGTTGATTGACATAATAAAATCTATTGAGAAAACATTCTTCATCCCACTTTGAAGTGTGGTGTCTAGGGTCTTAAACGCTAACAAGTGGCCATCTAAGATGCATCAATGAGTCTCAACCCACCTGGATCAATGGAGAATGAAGAACACCAAGGTCACAAGGTAATTATGAGCCCAAGAGACAGAAAGGGCTACACGAACTAGAGATTACATTATCCTGAGACCAGAATAACTAGATGGTGCCCAGCCACAACTGATGACTGCCCTGACAGGGAACACAACAGAGAACCCCTGAGGGAGCAGGAGATCAGTGGGATGCAGGCCCCCAATTCTCATAAAAAGACCAGACTTAATGGTCTGACTGAGACTAGAGGGACCCCGGTGGTCATGGCCCCCAGACCTTCTGTTGGCCCAGGACAGGAACCATTCCCGAAGCCAACTCATCAGATATGGATTGGACTGGACAATGGGTTGGAGAGAGACGTTGATGAGGAGTGAGCTACTTATATCAGGTGGACACTTGAGTCTATGTTGGCATCTCCTGCCTGGAGGGCAGATGGGAGGGTAGAGGGGGTTAGAAACTGGCAAACCAGTCATGAAAGGAGAGACTGGAAGGAGGGAGTGGGCTGACTCATTAGGGGAGAGTAAATGGAAGTACGTAGTAAGCTGTATATATGTTTATATGTGAGAGACTGACTTGTAAACTTTCACTTAAAGCACAATAAAAATTATTAAAAAAAATAGTGAAAAAGCACAAAATGCAATATGACATACAAAAAATAAAAAAAACAACAAATCAAGCTTACAGCATGTAGTTTTCAGATCCCAAAACTCAACATGTACATTTAAAGATAGACTCAAGTTCAAATGCTTTTTCTGGGCCTTTCCAACTATGTGATTTGAAGCAAGACGCTTCAGCTTTTTGATATATTTTTATCTACAATATGGAGATAAAAGTCCTCAGTTTATGTAAAAAGTGCATATATAAGCATATGATTAGATTTCTGAAAGAGAAGAATAAGCATGGAAAACTACCCCTATTATCAAGCTACCATAGTTAAAGCAGACTGGCTTCAACACAGAAAAACAAATGAAACAGAACAGAGTCCAGAAATCCATCCCAACAACCGAGGAAATTTTGCATTTGATACAGGAAGAACTTCCCATTGATATTTGGATCAATTCAGTGTTTTCTATTGAGACGAATCAGTAGCTGAGGAGAAACAGATTTTCAGGATGGTGGAAAACTAGAAACTGAGATGTTCAGGAACACCTGGGCACTGACCTGCTTTTATCTCCCCGGTGATGATATGGACCTGATGACAAGGAGCTTGTACAGGGAACTGGGTGCTTCTATGTATTTCCATGAATTTTCCTGGAATGATGATAAAAGGAGCAAGTATAAGAGGGTTGTAATATGGCAATAACTCAGCTTCCATATCTGTCAGAGGCTGCTGAGGTGAGAAATAAGTCATCATTCAAGACTCTGAGACCAAGGGAACCTGTGAGAAGGGTTGTATCTCCCTTGACCTGGGTGGCACCTCTTTTGAAAATATTATTTTTGTGCTTCTGTTTATGTGCTTTCTTTCTATTACTCTGTCAGCCAACCAAGAAGCTGCAGAAGCTATCTGTTGTTGTTAGTTTCCGTACACTCGGCTTCAACTCATGGTGACTTTATGTATTACGGAATGAAAAGTTGCCTGGTCTTGTGCCATCTTCCTGATCATTGGTATGTTTGAGTCCATTGTCGTGGCTGTTAGCTTATTTCATCTCATTGACGATTTCCCTTGTGTTTGCTGACCCTCTACTTTACCAAACATGATGTCCTTTTCTAATGATTGGTCTTGCCAAATGATGTGTTCAAAGTAAGGAGCCTAAGTCTGGCCATCATCACTATCCACAGATAGTAGAAGCTATCTCTAGGTAACCAAATTAGTTTTCTTCCTCATTCTTTCAATGAAAATATCAATAAAATCAAAATTTTAAATGCAGATAAAGAAAAACACAAAAAAAACACCAAGGATTTTTTTCTTAATGATCTCAGAATGGAAATATTCCCAGTATGCCTCAAAGCTATTTTCAAAAGTAATTGATAAACTACATGGAAAAACTTTTTACCACTTCTCCTATCCTTGGCTCCTAATCCCCCTGTACTTCTACCCAACAACCACCAACTTTCCTAGATCTTTTTGAATACAACCTTAAAAGGTCACCTAGGCATATATAAGAACAGAGAAACTTGGAACAATTAACATTTAACAGAAATGTTAACATACTATAGGGATTGTTCTTAACTTTCTTTTTAAAAAATAGTATATATGAAGTTCTATATCAATATAAGAATATGATTTGCTGAAGGTATATGCACTCTATTTTTTTTTAAGCTATTGTAAAATTGTCTTCCAGGGACATTGAAATCATATATTGCTAAACCAGTTGAAGGTGAGAATGCTGATCTTCCTATCCCGTGATTAGGGAGATGATTTATTAGACATTTTGATATTTGCCAAGGAAGCAGTTGAAAATGGCAACTTATGGTTTTCATTTGTATTTTTTATATTATGAATGAATTAGGTTCGATATTTTTTAAATGTTTAAAAGTCACTTACATTGCTTTTCTTTGAATTGTGTTCCTATCTTTTTTTGAACTCATTTTTTCTACCTTAATTTTGATGTTTTTTCTTATTGCGCTGGAAGAGCCATTTATATATTAAGATAAGCATTTGTCTGTAGTAATTCATAGAAAATATTTTTCCCAGTTTGTCCAGTGTCTTAGGATTTGTTTATTGAGCTTGTATGTGAGAGTGCACATATATAAGTGTGTCAGTGAGTTTGTGTGAATTTATTTCTCTTCTTAAAAGAAAGTTTTTTTTTTTTTTTAGGGAGTATTTTCTTAAATACCAATTTATTTTAATAAATGACACTTTCAGGCAGTCCAAATCAACTTTCAACATCAAATGCAGAAAAGTTTAGTTTCAAACAAATGCCAAAGGGTAACAAAATCAAAAACAATATTTTGTTTTTAGTTTAACATGTTGTACCATTTTTTTAAGAGTTGTTTTCCATTAAAACTAGCAAAATGCTTAGATTTTATCAATGTTTGGTTTTCTGAATCATACTTTCATTCAGGCAGCAAAAAATTAATTGAAGGGTTATAGTCTGTAATTTTCACCATTAATATTAGAAAAAAGTATAGTGAACAAATTTCAAACCTAACAATCAAAAATATTCTAAAATCATCTACCTATTTTTTCCTGTGTTTTTTCTCTTTAATCAGCTAATCTTATTAAAATTAGATCCCTTTGGATATAAAAATATCTCACTGAAAGTTATGATTATGATTTAACACTGTTCACTTTTCTTTATTAGCAAATATTTCATATGAGTCTTTACTGGTGACTTAACTAAATTAATCCACAGCGTATTCAGTGGCTAGAACAATATCAGTTAAACATACCTGTCTACATTACAAGGAGCCCTGGTAGCATGGTAGTTAAACACTTGGCTCCTAACCTAAAGATCGGTGGTCCAAACCCCCAAAGCACCCTGTGATAGAAAGATGTGGGGGTCTGCTTCCCTAGACTGTCATTGTTAGGTGCTGTCAAGTCAATTCTGAACCATAGTGACCCTATGTACAACAGAACAAAATACTGACTGATCTTGTGTCATTCTCAAAATCTTGCTATGTTTGAGCCCATTGTTGCATCTACTGTGTCAACCCATTTCATCGACGGTCTTCCTCTTTTTCACTGACCTTTTACCTTACCAAGCATGATGTCCTTCTCCAGGAACTGGTCCTTCCTGATAAGATGTCCAAAGTACTTGATATGAAGTCTTGCTATTCTTGCTTCCAAGGAGCACTCTGGCTATACTTCTTCTAAGACAGACTTGGTCTTTCTTTTGGCAGTCCATGTAGCCTTGGAAACCCTACAGGGCAGATCTATTCTATTCTAAGGGTCACTATGAATTGGAATTGACTCAACAGTAACAAGTTTCATTTTTTGGTATACATTACCGATTATTTTAGAAGATATTCAAAGATAAAATTATTTTTTGAAGCAGGTTTTAAAGAAACTTTTTTGACTTATTTAGTAGCCAGCTCTACATCAAAAACTTTATTCTCTCTATTTCTTTTTACCTCCCTCTCTTTCTTTCTTTTTCCTTCACCTTTTATTTGCATTTCTGTGGGAGGAACTATAAGAGACTTAACACAGTTAGCTGTTGGGAGGGATGAGGTGGTAGAAACTATTTTTATATTTTTTTCACTATTGTATCATTTAATGTTTTGTCATAAAAGTGTCTATTATTTTTATTTTTCTAGAAAAGAAGTTGGGTGGGCTTCTGGTAAGAAAATTATAAACCCCTCCCCCTTTTTGTGTTCTTTGGTAGGGTGAACATGACAACAGGAAACATGGATTTTTTGCAAAAATATTTAAAAGTCTGTGTTCTGTGTGATCAGGGTCTATGTGATCAGTTGTGGACTCTGAAACGAGTTCAAGAGTAAGTGGTTTATTTATGAGGTGAACCCAGAAGACACTGGTGCAGCAGCAAGGAGGTGAGAAGAAGAGAAGGGTAGAGCAGCAGGGAAGTGAGACAGAGAAGGCAAGGCTGCTTAAAAAGTGCATGTTATCACCTCACTTCACTGGATCTTAATCCCCTCTGGGGTCTGGGAGTCAGAGAGTACATGTGTCTCAGAGCCATCCCTAACAGAGGGGTCACTGACTGACGGTTGCTCTCAGAGAGGATTAATCCCTTGGTCCTTCAACTTGGCCAGAGGTTTGGGGAAAGCTCAGGCTGCCAGAGAGAGGCCTCAGGTAGTGAGAATTCAGAATAATAATGCCTGAGGGAATGCTGGCAAGAAGCTTCAAGTCTGTTTCAAAAGCCTTACGTTTACTCAGACATTTACTTTGAGGGATAGTATACTTCATCATAACATCACCTCTCTCTGTTGCCCTGATTAGGCCACTGTTGAGTCTTAGCGGCTGTTCTGAAGGTGGCCCTGGCTTGTCTGGAAGGGGAACAATTGTACTCAGGACAACTAGAAAGCAGATGAACCCCAGGTTCTATTTTTGTTCACCTACACAGAAAGCATTCTGCTTCTTTAAAGTGCTTCAGTTTTTACTTGTGAACATGTTTTCCCTTCCTGCTCCCACTCCACACATCCTCTCCGATCACACAAATCAGGATGGGAACATGATAGTTTGAATAGGGACAATTTAATCCTGGAGCATTTATTCCTGGGGCCTCTGCTAAGAATACTGGCAAAAGACACTCATGTCTTTGCATTGGAACTGAGCAAATGTTACCCCTGTTACTTCTGTCTGCCATTATGGGAGCACAGAGGGAAGCCCTCCGTATGAATAGGGGGTCAGCACAGGGAAAGAGAGCTGTGAGTTCAAGACAGAGAACACATATGCCCTGAGCCATCTTTGAGATGAAGTCCTTTTCCTGACACACTAAAGCCCTGACTTAACCCTAGGTTACCTTAACTGTCTAAGATAAATAAGTTTGAGCCATGGGTTTCAGTCATTTGTACACAAAAGTTACCTAAATGCAACATTAGGTGATCAGACCATTTCAACTCTGGAAGTAATAAGATACTAGAAAGCCTGGGAATAGATAGTGTTGACTCATTCTAATAGCTGTTGTTTAGAAACAGTGCTCCAGGTTTAGTGGAGGAATTAGAAATTGGACAAGTCAGGTCCTCAGTCCTGGGAGATCTGGAGCACAAAATAGTGAACCCAGGCAGCCTCTACATGTCAGGACACAGCCTCTTAGCTACTTAAATGGGTCTACAATGCAAAGCCTTGAAGACAAGAAATGTAGCAAAAGCTCAGTTATAAAACTCAGGAATAAGAGGTCAGCCACACATTGCCTTTGATATCAAGTTCCTTTTCCACGCTTCTTTGTAAACCACTCCAGTATCCTGTTTCTGTTCCCAGCACATGCTTGGTACTTCGCTGTGAGGATGAGCAGAATGAAGGACTCTTTGCTCCTTCATTATTTAACCTTAATGCTCTCTATCCTTTAAGGAGTTCCTGGGTGGTACAAAAGGGTAAGCACTCAGCTACTAATCATAAGGTTGACATTTGAGACCTAATGATCTGCTCCTGAAAGGTCACCGCCCATGGAAAATTCCTGAGGAGCACAATCTTTAAAATGTGATTGCAGACCAACCTGTATTCAAATATGTACATGCTCATGTGATACTCTGTGAACCTCAGTTTCCTCATCTACAAGCATGAATAACAGTGACAACCAGATACATTTGTTTTGATGACCAATGCTAGTTCATATAAAATGCTTATTTCAGGGTCTTCCAAAAAGTAAATGCACAGCAACTTATGTTCAAGTGGTGTCTTTTCAATTCTAGAATGCAACCTCCTAGTGTTTCCTCTCAATTGAATTCCAGGTACCTCAAACTAGAAGTTGTGCCCCAGAGCAACAACCATCCTCTTATCCAGTTCGGATTCTTAGAGAAGAAAAGTTTTTCCTAACAGAAAGTTTCAGTGCCCTCTCCTTTATCCTGTCCATTTTACCTGGTCTCCCAACTTCTCCTGACATATTTAACCTTAGAACTCCCTCCTTGCTCAGAACCACGGGCTTTTGCAGCTATCAGCTTTCTGAAGCTTACCTTGTTATCTTGGCCTGTTGTTTAAGGAATGTTTCCTTGAGACTGCAGTGAACTTTTCAGTTATAGAAAAATTTCCAAGTTTACTAAAATGGCACAACTATTTTTAAAAGAACATGCTTGGTAGTTACCTAGCAAAATCTGGGTAAAATGAACATCTGCTCAGTTAGTTTGGAAAGTGCTTCATGAAGTCCTGGGCCTCTTAAACTTTAATTTTGAAGAGGCCTCTGGCCATAGTTCAGACTGTCTGTGAAGAGAACATTCTTTTACCAATAGCCAGTGTCACATTATAATGCTATTCACATCCCTTTCAGAGGTGAGCTTCTAGGATGATGGGAAACTTGAGGTTTTGTAACCTTGCAGATATTTGGCCATTAAAGCCTATTTTGCTTGTTATTTGCATAAGGACAAAGACAGAAAAGCTTGGATTTTGCTTCCAATTTGTTTTCTAAAAATAGCAGGCTTGGGAGTTAAAAAAAAACCAAACCAAACCCATCATCCTCAAGTCAATTGTGACTCATGGTGAGCCTATAGGACAGAGCAGAACTGCCCCGTAGGGTTCCCGAGGCTGTAAATCTTTACAGAAGCAGACTGCCACATCTCTCTCCCACAGATCCGCTGATGGAATTGAATCACCAACCTTTTGGTTAGCAGCTAAACCAAGCACTTAACCACTGTGACACCAGAGCTCCTTATGCTTGGGATTAGGTGAGGTTTATGTTGATAGGGCCTTTTTTTTTTTTTTTTTTCCATTCTATGTGCATTCCTCCATTTCTACAACTCTCACTTACATCTCTCCCTGCTGAGAAATTTGGAGGTATCCTCCTTGGCCCTAGCTTTCCTGGTGACATGGGCCTGTCCCTGATTCAGGCTCTCCTTCTACTATTCCCACTGAAGTGAAGCTCTCCTCTGTCCTATTATCTCAGGGTCCTCCCTGTTCTTTGTTGCCTAATGTGTTTGCTTAATTTATGCAAACTTCCACTGTAATGGACATTTACAGCTATAACCTGTTACCCCATCCATCAATGTCACATCTCTTTAGGACTAAGCTAACCAGTACCAGTTGCCATCTAGTTAACTCTGGCTCATGGCAACCACATATGTGTCAGAGTAGAACTGTGTTCCATTGAGGTTTCGCTGGCTGATTTTTCAGAAGTAGATCACCAGGCCTTTCTTCTGAGGTGTCTCTGGGAGGGTATGAACCGCCAACCTTTCCATTAGTAGTTTGTGCCACCCAGAGATTCCAGAATTCACTTTAGATGACTTGTAATTTTAAAATCTTTCTCTGTCTCTTTGAAAGGTATGTAAATCTAAACTGCTAACTCAAGGATTTTTCAGCAACTTTTTTAAAATGTAACTTGTGGTAATCCTCTCCTACCTCTCAGTTTCCTGGAAAGACATTAGTATAACCTCAGATATCCTGCCACAAAGATACTAGAAAATCAGCAATTTTTCTTGAAATCATGAGCTAAATAAAGAGAAATATTTCTTTCTGTCTTTTCAATCTCTTTAGCAGATTGCCTGTGGTGCACTACTTTCTAGTTTAATGCTTATTCAATGATAAAACATGTCTTACTCTTTGCTATTTGTAGAGATGGTTTCAGGGTTGGGAATAGTTTTGTTTTTAATTATATTTCCCCAACAACTTTGATATCTGTCTTCCCCACTTGACTACTGTATGTTCCCTGAAGGTAGAAACCATGTTTTGCAGACCTAGCACAGAACCAGAAAATACATTCAGCGTGTATTCAATGAATATGTGCTAAAAAAAAGATTAAATGGAGGCTGAATCCCAGTTTCAGGCCTCTGTCTTTCTGCTTGGGATAGAGAGAAGATCAATCATCTGGATTACTGATGGGGCCTCTACATCTTTCATAATGTTCTTTGTCCCTTAACATCTAAATCAATGGTTCTTAATGTAGGGTGAGTCTGCTCTCCCCCTCCCCCCCCCCCTTTTCTTCTCCCAGGACTTTTGACAATGTCTGGAGACGTTTTTGGTTGTCACAACTTGGGGAGAGGGAGTGCTCCTGAATTTAGTGGGTAGAGGTCAGGGATGCTGCTTAACATCCTACAATGCACAGGACAGCCCTCATGGTAAATAATTATCAAGTCCAAAAACGTCAATAGTGCTGAGGTTGAGAAACATTGGTATAAATGTACCACCTTTTCTTCTGCTTCACCTTGTTTTCCTCCTATCCTGAATCCCTTTGCTGTTCTCCCAATAAAATTTCCCAGATGAGTTTCAATTAAGTTATTGAAAAGTGATTGAGACTGTACCTAAAGTTCTTAGAATAAAGAAGTATTAGCAAAAGAAGAGTTAGATTTGAGAAGAGGATTTCTCAAACCCAGATAGAAAGGGATACATTGTTCATCTCTTTTCCTAAAAATCTGTCAGGAAGAATGTAAAAGGAGGAGGTAGTTACGGGGCCAAAACTTTCTTTAGAGTCCTCAGCCATTTGAAACTGGCAAAGAGGTTAAAAAAAAAAAAAAGGCCTGAAAACTGCTGTCCAAAAGAAAGAAAGCTTAGCTTCTGCAAATGATTAAATAATTCAGAGCTCCATTATAAGCTTGATCCTAAATACTTTCAAGTAATATAAATGCCCCGCCTGTATTAGTTTCCTAGAACTGCTATTATAAACTAGGTGACTTAAAAGACCTTAAATGTATCGTCTCAATTCTGGAGACAAATAGTCCAAATTTAGGGTGCTGGAAGGGCCATGTTCTCTCCAAAGGCTCTGGAAGAAGATCCTTACTTGCCTGTTTCTGCTTCTGGTAGCCCCAGGTGTTCCTTGGCTTACAGTTGCAGCATAAGTCCTTCATCACATGGATCTGTCTTCCTTCTCTGTGTTTCTTCCCTCTGCCTTTCTGTATCTCTTCTATTTATAAGACATCACTCAGATTGAATGAAAATATACCCTGTTCCAGTATGACCTCATATTAACTGATAATATCATCAAACACCCTATTTCCAAACAAGGTCACATTCACAAGTAGCTGGCTTAGGACTTCAACATGTCTTTTTGAGGGACACAATTCAGTCAGTAACACCACCTCACAGAATGAGGTTCCAGTTAACCAAGAGTGAATTAGTATTCCTCCTCAGGAGGAAGGGCATCACATGGCCTTGGAGGCAGTTTTAGGGAATCCTGAATCACTTCCTGTTCATCTCTCAGTCAGACCACCCACACAGAAACAGAGATAACTGCAAAAGTATGGGGTATATGGCCCCTTTCTGCTGAGAGTTGCTTAGATCTGATATCATCATTACGTGCACACAAGCATGTTCACACATGCGCCTGCACATACACACACACACACACACACACACACACTCTGATCCAAACTAAACATACATAACAATCCCAGGTGCACTGTGTAGAAAATAATAATACCTCTAGGAGTTATTAATGAAGTAAAAATGCTGGGTAGAAGATTTCAGAGGGCAGCTCAAGAAAACAAAGTAAAGTATTATGATGAAGTATGCAAAGACCTGGAGATAGAAAACCAAAAGGGAAGAACTCACTCAGCATTTCTCAAGCTGAGAGAACTTAAGAAAAAAGTCAAGCATCGAGTTGCAATACTGAAGGATTCTATGGGGAAAATATTAGATGACACAGGGAAGCATCAAAAGAAGACAGAAGGAGTACACAGAGTCACTATACAAAAAAAAAAAAATTGGTCGACATTCAACCATTTCAGGAGGTGACATATGATCGGGAGCCAACGGTACTGAAGGAAGAAGTCCAAGCTGCACTGAAGGCATTGGTGAAAAACAAGATCCCGGGAATTGACAGAATACCAACTGAGATGTTTCAACAAGTGGATGCAATGCTGGAAACACTCACTCATCTATGCCAAGAAATTTGGCAGATAGCTACCTGGCCAACTGACTGGGAGAGATCCATATTTATGCCTATTCCCAAGAAAGGTGATTGAACTGAATGTGGAAATTATTGAACAATGTCATTGATATCACATGCAAACAAAATTTTGCTGAAGATCATTCAAAAGCGGCTGCAGCAGTATATTGACAGGGATCTCCCAGAAATTCAAGCTGGGTTTAGAAGAGAACTTCTAACCAGGGATATCATTGTTCATGTCAGATGGCTCCTGACTGAAAGCAGAGAATACAGAAAGATGTTTACCCATGTTTTATTGACTATGCAAAGGCATTTGACTATATGCATCATAAGAAATTATGGATAAAATTGCAGAGAATGGGAATGCCTGAACACTTGATTGTACTCATGAGAAACCTGTACATGGATCAAGAGGTAGTTGTTCGGACAGTAAGGGGATACTGCATGGTTTAAAGTCAGGAAAAGTGTGCATCAGGGTTGTGTCCTTTCACCATACCTATTCAGTCTGTACTCTGGGCAAATAATCTGAGAAGCTGGACTTTATGAAGAAGAATGGGGCATCAGGATTGGAGAAAGACTCATTAGCAACCTGTGTTATGCAGATAACACATCCTGCTTGCTGAAAGCAAAGAGGACTTGAAGCACTAACTGATGAAGTTCAAAGACCACAGCCTTTCATACGGATTACACCTCAATATAAAGAAAACAAAAATCTTCACAACTGGACCAATAAGCAACATCATTATAAATGGAGAAAAGATTGAAGTTGTCAAGGATTTCATTTTACCTGGATCCATAATCAACTCCTATGGAAGCAGCAGTCAAGAAATCAAAAGACGTGTCGCACTGGGCAAATCTGCTGCAAAAGACCCCTTTAAAGTGTTGGGAAGCAAAGATGTCACCTTGAGGACTAAGGCGCCCCTGACCCAACCCATGGTGTTTTCAATGGCCTCATATGCATGCAAAAGCTCGGCAATGAATAAGGAAGACAGAAGAAGAATTGAAGCCTTTGAACTGTGGTGTTGATGAAGGATGTTGAATATACCATGGACTGCAAAAAGAACGAACAAATCTGTCTTGAAAGAAGTACAACCAGAATGCTCTTTAGATGGACTGACACAATGGCTGCAACGATGGGCTCAAGCATAGCAACAATTGTGAGGATGGTGCAGGCTCAGGCAATATTTCATTCTGTTGGCATAGGGTTGCTATGAGTTTGAACAGGCTCAACAGCAACTAACAACAACAACAACAGGAGTTATGGTTGTTGTTAGGTGCCATTGAGTCAATTCTGACTCACAGCAACCATATGTTCAACAGAATGAAAACACTGCCTGGTCCTGCACCACCTTCACAATCGTTTAGCCTCTGTGTTATTCCATCTCACTGAAGATCTTCCTCTTGTTCCCTGACCCTCTATTTACAAAACATTATGTTCATCTACAAGGACTAGTCCCTCCTGAACACATGCCCAAAGAATGTGAGATGAAGTCTCTCCATCCTCGCTTCTAAGGAACATTCTGGCTGCACTTCTTCCAAGACAGATTTGTTCGTTCTTCTGGCATTTCATGGTATGTTCAATATTCTTTGCCAACACCATAATTTGAAGGCATCACTTCTTCAGTCTTCCTTATTTATTATCCAGCATTCACTCGCATATGAGATGATTTAAAATACCATGGCTTGGGTCTGGTGCGCCTTAATCCTCAAAGTGATATCTTTGCTTTTTAACCCTTTAAAGAGGTTTTTTGGCAACATATTTGCCCATTGCAATGTGTCATTTGATTTCCTGACTGCTGCTTCCATGGGTGTTGAATATGGAGCCAAGTAAAATGATATCCTTGACAACGTCAATATTTTCTCCATTTATTATGATGTTGCTTATTGGTCCAGTTATGTGGATTTTTGTTTTATGTTGAGGTGTAACCCATACTGAAGGTTGTGATCTTTGATCTTCGTCAGTAAGCGCTTCAAGTCCTCTTTGCTTTCAGAATTTATAGTGAGTATTGAACAAATACAGTTTAGATAACTGCACAACTGTTTACCCACCTGATTAGTACAGTGATTGTCATTATATGAGTGCAGCCTTCCAATGAGGACTGGCTTTAACTATACTTCTAGATATCACTATTTACCAAGTGTATGGTGATTATGAAAACCTTCTGCATATTAGTTGTTTAGATCTAGGATTTTAGCAGTAACTAGTAATTCTCGAAGATCAAATAGTATAATATCTAACAACATCTGAGGAAGCCACTGGCGTGGACTGCTGAGAATAGAAAATAGTAGTTGTAGTCATTGTCATCATAGTAATAGCAGTATTATTATGTGTGATATGGTTTGGTTCCCATGAAGCAACTCTGAGATGGAGATTAGAGCACAGAGCATCTTTTAGGATCAGTATTTGTGGAAGGGGAGAAAGCAACTTTGGGCAGAGAGAGAAGATGAGATGTGATGCAATTCTAGCACATACTTGAAGGACCCCCTGGAGCTGGGATGGCCTTCAGAGTTACCTTGAGTTGGGGAAACGGTATCTGGTCTCTATTCCTTCACGTTGGTTTGTCACTGGATGCAGACTGCCATTGGAGGGAGACTTGACCTTGGATGAGGCAGTTGGCTTCAGCGGAGGTGATCTTCTAAGAGGGCAGAAAGCACTGTCAGATGTTTTCAGCCGTTAGCTGAGGGAATGCATCCATCTTTTCTTCCCAAAGATGCTCCTCAGAGCATCTATGATGATGTGACAGGACCTGGGCATAACATGTACCACGTGTCGCCTGGTTTAAATTTTTATTATACCCCAGGATGTAGGTGAGATGTTCCAGATGAAGTAAGTAGGACCTTGCAGTTGTTAGTTGCTGTTGAGTTGATAGCAACTCATGGCAACTCCAT
The DNA here is from genome assembly GCF_030014295.1 of Loxodonta africana. NCBI lineage: Eukaryota > Metazoa > Chordata > Mammalia > Proboscidea > Elephantidae > Loxodonta > Loxodonta africana. Next base: position 178,799,766 of record NC_087343.1, on the reverse strand, counting down.
GTGTGCAGAGTAGAACTGCTACATAAGGATTTTAAGGCTGTGATCTTTGGAAGAAAATCACCAGGACTGTCTTCTGAGATGCCTCTGGGTGGGTCAGCATTTTGGTTAGTAGTCATCTAGAGAGGTCTTATAACTTGCCCAGGAAAAATGTAACACAAGTCATTTAGGTTTACATTTTCTTAAAAAAATATAACTCTTAATTATTTAAATAATCAGTTGAGATAAAAAAGGATGTAGAGAATTGAGTCAAAGCAAAGTGACATTAGGGCTTAGAGGTATGTTCCTGTTTACCCAGATGATCCCAGTGTAATTAATACTAGTGACCCTTTTACTATCAAAAGTGTTCCAGTTTAGATGATAAAATAAAAGGTTACCCTAGTTAGGGCCAAGGTTCCTAGGTGGTATAAACAGTTTGTACTTAGCTACTGATTGAAAGGTTGGAAGTCAAATCCACTTAGAGGTGCCACAGAAGAAAAGCCTGGCAAACTGCTTTCTTAAAAACATGATAGCCAAGAAACCCCCATGGAGCTCAGTTCTATTCTGTAACACATGGCGTTGCCATGAGTTGGAATTGACTCCATGGCTACAGGTTTAGTTTTTGATTTTGGTTTAGTCAGGTCAGCATTAAGGGGCCCTGATGGTACAGTTAAGGGCTCCGCTACTAACTGAAAGGTGGGTGGTTCGACCCTACAGCAGCTCCACAGAAGAAATACCTAGCAATCTGCTTCCTTAAACATTGCAGCCAAGAAAACTTCATAGAGAAGTTCTACTCTGTCACGTGTGGTTCCAATGAGTCAAAATCAACTTGATAGCACCTAATGACAACAAGAACAGGGCCAGGATTGAAGCTATGGAAACTGGATATCAAGGTAGTGCTGGAGACCAAGGCCAGAAGATCCCGCAAGGAGCATAGAAACTAATAGAACAGACTTTTTTGTTTATGATGGTTGCCATGGAGTTGACCTTGACTCATGGCGACACCATGCACAATCCACAGGCTGATTTTTGGAAGCAGATTACCAGGCCTTTCTTCCTAGGAAATCTTAGTCTGGAAGCTCCGCCGAAACCTGTTTAGCATCATAGCACAGAAGTTTCCATTGACAGATAGGTGGTAACCGTGCATGAAGTACATTGGCTGGGCATTAATCCTGGGTCTCTGTCATGGAAGGTGAGAATTCCACCACTGAGCCACCACAGCCCCATAATAGAAGAGACTAAGGGTTCCCAAAGTCAAATCCCAATATCTGCATCAATTGAGGATTTGTCATAAAAACAAATTACCAGAACCCACCCTGAACTATTGAATTAGAAACTCTGGGAGATGAGTGAGGCAATCTGTGTTTTATGGAGCCCTTCCGGTGATTTTGTCACCCACTCGAGTTTGAAAACTACTGGGAAAGTTCTGATTTGGGCAAGAAGTCTCTAACTAACTTATTTTTGACTTTGCTTTACTTTTGGTTATAGCCAAAAGGACTACTTTCCCAGCATATGGAGGGGGAATTCTAGGATGAAATAAATGCAGGTTTGGGGTCTCAAAATTTTCCACAGTGCTGTGACTCACCAAATCTAAAAATCCTCATAGTTTCTTCCTTCTGGTTTCAAATAAGAAATTTGTATGAACTTTGAGAGTCAGCTCTGTGGCCTCCATCAGTTACCTGCTGTGGGATGATAAAAAAACAAAACAAAACAAAAACAACCCATTGCCACCTAGTTGATTCTGACTCATAGCGACCATATAGAACAGAGTAGAACTTCCCCATAAAGTTTCCAAGGAGCTCCTCATGGATTCAGACTGCCACCCTTTTGGTTAGCAGCTGAACTCTTAACCACTATACCACTAGGGTTTCCTATGGGATGACAGTTGCTTTGAATCTTGCTCTTCCATTCTGTCTCTGTCTCTTTACTAGCATATTCTAAATATCTCTAAGGAAACAGTTTTGTGACCTGAATCTAGACAAAAAACATCTTTGTGTCTCCATTTACAAAACAGGGAAGGAGGTGTAATATCTATTTTACCTCTGCCATGAACATCAAATAAAATTGCATATGTAAAGTTATTTATAAACTGTGAAGTGCTATGCAGTCATAAATTGGGCCTAGTAACAGCATGGTTTTTACTTTCTAGATTTTTTTTTTTTAGCTCAAAGGAAGCAGAACTTTCTTTTGATCAATCCACATGTAATGTTTCTAGGGAAATCTCATGAAATTAATGGTTTCTACAACAGGAGAGATATTGTATTATCTCACTTATATGTAAAGACAAGAAAAAGCAAATGTATAGAGACTAAAATTTATTACTAGTTAGCAGGAGTAGGTGGGAAGCATTGAGTTTCTGTTTATGATGATGGGAAATTTGTATTAAGGGTAATGGTTTCACAGTATGGTTAATTAAACTGACATCACTAAGTTGTACACTTTAAAAATGTTGAATGGACCTTGTTAACTCAGAAATGAACCCACTCCCAAAGTCCCCCTTTCAGCCAAAGATTAGACAGGCTTCTAAGACAGTTGGAAACCCTGATGGCTTACTGGTTAAGAGTTTGACTGCTAACCAAAAAGTGGGCAGTTCTAATCCACCAGGCACTCCTTGGAAACTCGATGGGGCAGTTCCACACTGCCCTATAGGGTCACTATGAGTCAGAATCAACTTGATGGCCCTGGGTTATGGTTTTTAATAAAACAAAAGATAACACATGAAGAAATTGCTTCTTACTTCAATCAAGTACAGGAAACTAAGGGCAACACTTGCTCAAAAGCAAACATAAGAAGGTGGAAAGAGACAGGAAGATTAGACAAATGGACATGGAGAATGCTGGGGTGCAAAGGGAAAAGGGCAGGGTGCTCACACATTGTAGGGATTGCAACCAATGTACCAAAACAATTTGTGTGTAAATTGTTGAATGAAAAACTAATTTCTGCTATAAACTTTCACCTAAAGCACAATTAAAAAAAAAAAAAAAACCTTTTATTTGAATGGGGAAAATGCTGTGTTATATATATATTTATACACCAACTAAAATATAGCTTCTACTGTGAATGTTTTCACATACTAAAGGAAACAGAGGAAGAGAGAGAGAAGGTTAACATATTTCAACAACAACAACAACAAAAGTTGACATTTCTTATTTAATAAATGTAGTTTCTCCTCTGGCTGTGAGAACAGAAACTGAAGCTTTTAACAAGTATCTAACCTAGAAAGATGTCTTCTGGTCCCTGTTTTTTCATGAGTACAGCATCAGTTTCCTCTGGGGCACTCAAAAAACATCAGTTGGGAAAGCAAAAATGAACAAATAAAGGATTGAGAAGCAATCTCATCATATTTTTGGAATTGCACAAATGTTACTGAAACCATCCAAGAAAACAAAAACCAGTCTCTGTAGATTCTTAAATCCATTTTTGTGCTTACTAGGGCCTTATCAGGGACATATTTAGCCACGGGGAGTGGGGACATATATTTCAACAATATTAACTGAGTGAAAATCTAACTGATTCTTGGTCCTGGTACAGCCAGAGCCCAAACTATAACCCTGACTCCCCCCACCCCAAATGAGCCCATTTGTGATGGTTTTAAAACTGTTCTAGCTATTTCTTTGATATCCCTCCCTTGAACTAGGCTAGACTTCTAAGAAGTAGAATAAAGTAGAAGTAATGGTGTGTGACCCTAAAATAGGTCATAATAGGCATTAGAGATTCTGTGCTTGCTCTTTCTCTGTTATCACTTGCTGTGGGGGATGTGATGCAAGCTGCCATGTTGTGAACAGCCCTGTGGAAAGGCCCACATCATAAGGAACTGAAGCCTCTGGCCAATAGCCAATAGGAACCAAGACCTCAAGATAACCGCAGCCTCACGCTGGGCTTGACCGCAACCCTGAGTCAGGGTCACACAGATAAGCTGCTCCTGGACTCTGAAGCTCGGAAGCTCATTTTTTAAGTTTGTTGTTTTAAGCTACTAAATTGTAGGGAAACTTGTTACACAACAATGGCTAGCTAGTACAACTCATTGTTTAAGCGAAGGTCTTTTGCCTTCAACTGATTCTCAGATGACTGGGGAAGTGTTATATATGCTAAGAGAGTAGAGATCAACACTTGTTCATATCCACTTCAAGAGCTCTTTCTACAAAATATTGTTACACTGGAACTACAATCAACACCCATGGAAGCAGCAGTCAAAAAATCAAATGACACATTATGTTGGGCAATCTGTGGCAAAAGGCCTCTCTAAAGTGCTAAAAAGCAAAGACAACACCTTGAAGACTAAGATGCGCTTGACCTAAACCACTGCGCTTTCAGCCTCCTCACAAGCATGCGAAAGCTGGACAATGAATAAGAAAGACCAAGGAAGAATTGATGCCTTTGAACTGTGGTGTTGACGAAGAGTGCTGAATATACATTGGACTGCCAAAAGAACAAAAAAATCTGTCTTGGAGGAAGTGTAGTGAGAACGCTCCTTAGAAATAAGGATGTTGAGACTACTTCTCACATACTTTAGACATGTTATCAGGAGGTATCCGTCCCTGGAGAAGGACATCATGTTGGTAAAGTATGTTGTTGCTGTTGTTAGGTGCTGTCTAGTCGGTTCCGACTCATGGTGGCCCTATGCACAACAGAACGAAACATTGCCCGGTCCTGCACCATCCTTACAATCATTGTTATGCCTGAGCTCATTGTTGCAGCCGCTGTGTCAGTCCACCTCATTGAGGGTCTTCCTCTTTTCCGTTGACCCTGTACTCTGCCAAGCATGATGTCCTTCTCCAGGGACTGATCTCTCCTGATAACACGTCCAAAGTATGTAAGACGCAGTCTCGCCATCCTTGCCTCTAAGGATCGTTCTGGCTGCATGTCTTCCAAGACAGATTTGTTCGTTGTTTTGGTAGTCCATGGTATATTCAAAGTTCTTCGCCAACACCACAATTCAAAGGCATCAACTCTTCTTTGGTCTTCCCTATCATTACCCAGCTTTCACATGCATATAATGAGATTGAAAATACTATGCCTTGGGTCAGGCACACCTTAGTCTCCAGGGTGACACCTTTGCTCAACACTTTGAAGAGGTCCTTTGAAGCAGATGTACCTAATGCAATGCGTCTTTTGATTTCTTGATTGCTGCTTCCACGGCTGTTGATTGTGGATCCAAGGAAAATGAAATCCTTGACAACTTCAATCTTTTCTCAGTTTATCATGATGTTGCTCATTGGTCCAGCTGTGAGGGTTTTTGTTTTCTTTTTGTTGAGGTGTAATCCATACTGAAGGCTGTGGTCTTGGATCTTCATTAGTAAGTGCTTAAAGTCTCCTTCACCTTCAGCAAGGAAGGTTGTATCACCTGCATAACGCAGGTTGTTAATGAGTCTTCCTCCTATACTGATGCCCGGTTCTTCTTCATATAGTCCAGCTTCTATTATTTGCTCAGCATACAGATTGAATAGGTATGGAGAAAGAATACAACCCTGATGCACACCTTACCTGACTTTAAACCAATCAGTATCCCCTTGTTCTGTCCAAACAACTGCCTCTTGATTTATGTAAAGGTTCCTCATGAGCACAATTAAGTGTTCTGGAATTCCCATTCTTTGCAATGTTATCCATAGTTTGTTATGATCCACACGGTCAAATGCCTTTGCATAGTCAATAAAACACAGGTAAACATCCTTCTGGTATTCTCTGCTTTCAGCCAGGATCCATCTGACATCAGCAATGATATCCCTGGTTCCACATCCTCTTGTGAAACTGGCCTGAATTTATGGAAGTTCCCTGTCTATGTACTGCTGCAGCCATTTTTGAATGATCTTCAGCAAAATTTTGCTTGCATGTGGCATTAATGATATTGTTCTATAATTTCCACATTTGTTTGGATCACCTTTCTTGGGAATAGGCATAAATATGGATCTTTTCCAGTCAGTTGGCCAGGAAGCTGTCTTCCATATTTCTTGGCATAGACGAGTGAGCACCTCCAGCGCTGCAACTGTTTGTTGAAACATCTCGATTGATATTCCATCAATTCCTGGTGCCTTGTTTTTCGCCAATGCCTTCAGAGCAGATTGGACTTCCTCCTTCAGTACCATCAGTTCCTGATCATATGCCACCTCTTGAAATGGTAAAGTATAGGGTCAGCAAAGAAAGAGGAAGACCCTCAAAGAGATGGATAGACATAGTGGCTGCAACAATTGGCTGAAGCATAACAGAGACTGTGAGGATGGTGCAGGGCCAGGCAACATCTCATTCTTTTGTACATAGGATCACTGTGGTTTGGAACCGACTCGACAGACAGCACCTAACAACAATAACAACATTGTTACTGAAAGATTTGAATCTTCCAAACCAGCTGTTTATTAACTGAGACTTAAAAAAAAAAAATTGTGACTTAGGTATCACAGCTCAAACTTGGACTTGGGGGCTGATAGCTGCATTGCTTCTGTGAAGACTTTCTCAGAACCTATTTTATGTTAGATGTGCTTATAGGCAATAGGGCCTGGCTGTGCACAAGAAAGGTCTCCTCCTTCATTCTGCATTTGCGAACTCACCTGACTTCCTCCTATCTGCTAATGAATTCCTAAAAATTTCAAGGGTATTTTGATATAAAGTCTGTATCACATCCCTCCCCTATTTCTTTAACCCCACATTGTAGTCTACAAGAGAGGAGATAAGTGATAAGGGAATACGATTGTCAGATGATGGAAATTGCAAAATTGCATCCTCCTTTTAGAGCATCTTTTTTTCTAAATACAGATGAAATAACCTTTATTTTCTTTATTATTACAAAAGTGAAGCATATTCATTTTGTAAAACACCGTAAAGTGTATAATCAAATATTACATATGATCACACCAAAAATAGTAATAATTATATATATATATATTTTCCCTTACCAGTGTGTCCTTGTGTCTTTCTCTCTCAATGTATGTGTCTGTATGGTGTATGCATATGTATATATATGTGTATGCTCAGTGCTCTTGTTGGTGAATTATGCTGGTGAATTGTTGCATTGACATACAAGTACTCCCCAGCTTACCATGTATTCGAATTATGACAAATCACACTTCGGACTGTCAGTGTGTCTGGAACATTGTGCCTTCCTGGGAGGAAGTTATGGAAAATGTACATAGAGGATATGGAAAAAAAAAAAATTGCTGAGTTATGTGAACATGCTCCAAGCATTTGATCAGGATAATATAAGATATCTGTGAGAAAATTGTCTGTATGCCGAAAGCTGAATTTAGAACACCTACCTCATAGATCATAAAGAAGGAGAGTAGACAGACCTAGATTTAATGGATTTTGAAGAGGAAAGGAATGATGAAGAAGAAAGAAATAATGAGGGAAAGGAAGGAGAGAAGTTGTCAAAAAATTTTACAGTGAAAGAATTTAGAAGGATTTTTTTTTTTTAAACTAAATCAGAGGTTTCTGTTGCTTGGAAACATGGATTGAAATGCTGATCACTTTGCTGAAGAAGACAGGCAGATTCAGAAAGCAGTGAGATGTTACAGCAAAATATATGAAGGAAAAAAGAAAAAGACCATATGGATAACTCTCACTAATTTCCTAACTAGGAATCCCATTCCCACTCCCAGGAATAACACAGATGATTCAGAGCCTTCCACAGGTGGTATTATTACCGCAACTGACATAATGCCAAAGCCTTCCAACTCTTTTTCATCGTAGGAGTAAATGTTTATGATTTGTTTTTTTTTTTTAATGTATGTATTAAAATGTATCTGTAAATTTATATGTAATGTTTCCAATGCCCAAAGACAAATAAAGATTGTATTTATAAAGATACTGATAATAAAAGGCAATAATAATGAAAACTAAAAAAACAAAAAATGAGGTGTTCGACTTACGTCAGAACAAACTTCCAATGCAGTCGTGGAAATGGAACCCCATCATAAACTGGGGACTACCTGTCTTCAGGGTTGTATTGAATCATCTCCAACAGCTCAGTAAATAGGTGGACGGTCTTAGAGGCACAGAGTGCATCTTATATATCTTCCATCTGTATCGTAGTGCCTAGCATGTGGCACGAATTTCATATTTGTTGAAATTAATAACTATTGAGATATGGAGTCAAAGTGATACAAAGAATTTTATTCAACTTTTATTCAAATCATACAGCCAGTTTTCAGTAGATCCAAGATCAAGAACCACTATAACCCCACCCAACCTGCCCTTGGGAACTCAAACTGCTCTCTGGGGTCGTGGAGGGAGAAAAGAATACATTGATGAAGAAAATGACCCTGGAGACTCTGGAGGCCAGACTGCAGTTGATGTCTGAGACCAGCTTTCTCAAGTAGTTTTGAAAATCCGTGTCATTTCACCCACAGCTGGTCAAAATTCAGAGCCAGCCAGTGTGGAAGATGGTGGTAATGAGACCAGGTTAGAGGAGTCTGCAAAGAGTATGGCTTCTGGAAAAGTATGGCGCTTTTCATTTCCAAACCATTGTCTGCAGGCTGTATGCAGCAGAGAAAAACTTCATTTTTTTTACTGTTCCCTTGACCAAAAAGCTATTTCAGAAATCATCTCCATGCTATTGCTCAGTGATTCATCCACAACAGCAGACATTCTGTCAGAACTTGTCACTTTTATTTAAGTAAGGCCCTGACATAGAGCAACTTTATTCTAATCATGCTCACATTCGATTTGACAGTTTCAGGATATCTCCTGTGTCCATTACACATGCCTAGGTAGGTAATTTATCACCAGACATTTCTCCTTTGGCAACTCTGATCGTTTTTCACCTTCTGTTAGCCCAATTTCTGGGTAGCAAAACAGCATATATTAAAAACATCACAGTTTTCCAGTTCTCTGCGCATAGGGTGATATTATAGAAACAAACACAGTTTATTTGTTAGGACAGAAAACCATCAACAGAAAACAGCATAAAAAGATGTGAAACCCACGGAGAATTGAATCCTAAACTTACATTCTTTTTTAATCCTATTTTTCTCAAAGGAATAGATCACACTCACCCAGTCGGTTTTGTTGGAATTCTCAAAAGTCCTTCAAATGCTATTTTAAATGTTAGATTAATAATGATTTGAAAACTCCATGGAATATTGCTCAATCTTCTAACCATTTCTAACAAAAAAAAAAAAACTGACCTTAAAAAGACTCAAGGTCAGAGAATGGCATTGCTGAACAATTTGCTTCAATTGTGGTGCAAAAAAAAAAATTGTCATAATAATATTATCACTTCATATTTCTTGAATGTGTGTTATGGCTCAAGCAATCTACTTGCCTTATATACATCATCTCATATAATCTTGACAATCACCCTACCAGGTAGTATCATATCCATATCCCAGAAAAGAACTAGCTTCAGAGCAGCTGAATATCTCATTTTTTATCATGCTTTAAGTGAAAGTTTACAATTCAAGGCAGTTTCCTATCCAAAAACATACACACATTGTTATGTGACCCTAGTTGCTCTCCCTACAATGTGATAGCACACTCCTCCTCTCCACCCTGTATTTCCTGTATCCATTCAACTGGCCCCTGTCCCCCTCTGCCTTCTCAGTTCACCACTAGACAGGAGCTGCCCATTAGTCTCATGTATCTAGAATTTGAATTCTGGACCCCGTTTTTCTCCCCCTCCATCAAGGACTCTCTTGTTCCCTGTCAGGGCGCTCATTGGTGGTAGCCAGGCACCATCTAGTTCCTCCAGTCTTAGGCTGATGGAGCCTCTGGTTCATGTAGCCTTTTCTGTCTCCTGGACTCATATTTTCCATAGGTTCTTCATTCTCCTTTGCTACAAATGCGTTCAGACCAGTAAATGCATCTTAGATGGCCACTTGCTAGATTTTAAGACCCCAGACACCACTCACCAAAGTGGGTTGCACAACATTTACTTAATAAACTTTGTTATGCCAATTGACCTAGGTGTCCCCTGAGCAGGTCCCCAGGTCCTGCCCCTGCTACTCTGTCCCTCGTAGTGTTTGGTTGTATTCAGGAGACTTCTTTGCTTTTGGTTTAGTCCAGTTGTGGTGACTTCCCCTGTATTGTGTGTTCTCCTTCCCTTAACCTAAAATAATTCTTGTCTACTATCTAGTTAGTAAATACCCTTCTCTCTCCCTCCCCACTTTTGTAATCATCAGTGTGCTATTCTGTGTTTAAACCTTTTCTTCAGTTCTTATAATAGCAGTCTCATACAGTGTTCGTCCTTTTGCAACTAATTTCACTCAGCGTAATGCCTTCCAGATTCCTCCATATCATGAGACGTTTCATAGATTCATCATTGTTCTTTATCATTGCATAGCATTCCATTGTGTGAATACACCATAATTTGTTTATCCATTCATCCATTAACAAGCACCTAGGCTGTTTCCATATTTTTGCTGTTGTGAACAGTGCTGCAATGAACATGGCTGTGCATATATCTATTCATGTGAAGGCTCTTATTTCTCTAGGATATATGCCAAGTGGGATTGCTGAATCATATGGTAGTTCTATTTCTAGCTTTTTAAGGAAGCACCAAATTTATTTTCAAAGTGATTTTACCATTTCATATTCCCACCAGCAATGTTTAAATGTTCCAGTCTCTCCACAATCTTCCCAACATGTATTATTTTGTGTTTCTTGAATTAATGCTAGCCTCATTGGCATAAGATGGTATCTCATAGTGGTTTTTATTTGTATTTCTCTAATGGCTAACGATCATGAGCATTGCCTCATGTATCTATTAGCCACCTGAATGTCTCCTTTGGTGAAGTGTCTGTTTATATCTTTTGCCCATTTTTTAATTGAGTTCTCGGCTTTTTGTTGTTGTTGTTGTTGTTGAGATTTTGCAGTATCCTGTAGATTTTACAGATTAGACACTTATCGGATTTTTCTTAGCAAAATTTTTTTCCCAATCTGTAGGTTGTCTTTTTACTCTTGAGGTGAAGTTTTTGGATGAGCATAAGTGTTTGATTTTTAGGAGTTCCCAGGTATCTAGTTTCTCTTTCTGTGTTTGTGCATTGTTAGTAGTGTTTTGTATTCTGTTTATGGCATATATTAGGGCTTCTAGCTCATCCCTATTTTTCCTTGCATGATATTTATCGTTTCAGATTTTGTATTTAAATCTTGATCCATTTTGAATTAGTTTTTGTGCATGGTGTGAGGTATGAGTCTTGTTTCATTTTTTTGCAAATGGATATCCAGTTATGCCAGCACCATTTGTTAAAGAGACTGTCTTTTAACTGTTTAACCAACTTTGGAACTTAGTAAAATATCAGCTGCTCATATGTGGATGGCTTTATGTCTGGATTCTCAATTCTGTTCTATTAAATTAGTCTATGTATCTGTTGTTGTACCAGTACCAGGCTGTTTTGACTACCGTGGTGGTATAATAGGTTTTAAAATCAGGTAGTGTGAGACCTCCAACTTTGTTCTTCTTCTTCAGTAATCCTTTACTTATCCAGGGCCTCTTCCCTTTCCATATGAAGTTGGTGATTTGTTTCTCCATCTCATTAAAAAGTGCCATTGGAATTTGATCAGGATAGTATTGTATCTACAGATTGCTTTTGGTAGAATAGACATTTTCACAATGTTGAGTCTTCCTATTCTTGAACAAGGTATGCTTTTTTCTACTTAATGTATGTCTCTTTTGGTTTCATGCAGTAGTGTCTTGTAATTTTCTTTGTATAGGTCTTTTATGTCTCTGGTTAAATTTTTCCTAAGTATTTTATCTTCTGGAGACTATTGTAAATAGTATTTGATTTGTTGATTTCCTCTTCCACATTCTCTTTGTTGGTGCAGAGAAATCCAACTGATTTTTGTACGTTTATTTTGTATCCTGATATTCTGCTGAAATCTTCTATTAGTTTCTGTAGTTTTCTTGTGGATTCTTTAGGGTTTTCTGTGTATAAGATCATGTCATCTGCAAATAGAGACACTTTTACTTCTTCCTTACCAATTTGAATGTCTTTTAGTTCTTTTTCTAGCCTAATTGTATATATAGATGGCTTTTGGTAGAATAGACACTTTTACTATGTTAAGTCTTCCCAGCCATGAGCAAGGTATGTTTCTCCACTTATGTAGGTCCCTTTTAGTTTCTTGCAGTAGTACCTTGGAGTTGTTTTGGGGTTTTGGGGTTTAGTTTCTTGCAATAGTACCTTGTAGTTTTCTTTGTATAGGTCTTTTACACCTTCGGTAAGATTTATTTCTAAGTATTTTATCTTCTTGGGGGCTACTGTGAATGGTATTGATTTGGTGATTTCCTCTTCAATGTTCTTTTTGTTGATGTGGAGGAATCCAACTGATTTTTGTATGTTTATCTCGTAACCTGAAACTCTGCTGAACTCTTCTATTACATTCAGTAGTTTTCTGGAGGATTCCTTAGGGTTTTCTGTGTATAAGATCGTGTTGTCTGCAAATAGAGATAATTTTACTTCTTCCTTGCCAATCCGGATGCCCTTTATTTCTTTGTCTAGCCTGATTGCTCTGGCTAGGACCTCCAGCACAATGATGAATAAGAGTGGTGATAAAGGGCATCCTTGTCTGCTTCCCATTCTCAAGGGGAATGCTTTCAGGCTCTCTCCATTTAGGATGATGTTGGCTATTGGCTTTGTATAAATGCCCTTTATTATGTCGAGGAATTTTCCTTCTATTCCTATTTTGCTGAGAGTTTTTATCATGAATGGGTGTTGAACATAGTTAAATGTCTTTTCTGCATCAATTGATAAAATCATGTGGTTCTTATCTTTTGTTTTATTTATGTGATGGATTACATTGATTTTTTTTCTAATGTTGAACCATCCCTGAATACCTGGTATGAATCCTGCTTGGTCATGGTGAATTTTTTTTTTTTTTTTATATGTTGTTGAATTTTGTTGGCTAGAATTTTGTTGAAAATTTCTTCATCTAAGTTCAAGAGGGATATTTGTCTGTAATTTTCTTTTATTAATTTATTTTTGGGATGTCTTCACCTGGTTTTGGTATCAGGCTTATGCTGGCTTCATAGAATGAGTTTGGGAGTATTCCATCCTCTCCTATACTCTGAAATACCTTTAGTAGTAGTGGTGTTTACTAATCTGTGAAAGTTGGATAGAATTTTCCAGTGAAGCTGTCAGGGCCAGGGCCAGGGCTTTTTTGTTGTTGTTGTTGTTGCTGGGAGTTTTTAAATTACCTTTTCAATCTCTTCTTTGGTTATGGGTTTATTTAGTTGTTCTACCTCTGTGTTAGTTTAGGTAGGTAGTATGATTCTGGTAATTTGTCCATTTCCTCTAGGTTTTCAAAATTGTTAGAGTACAATTTTTCATAGTATTCTGTTATGATTCTTTTAATTTCAGTTGTAATATAGCCCTTCTCATTTTTTTTTTCAGGTTATTTGCTTCCTCTCCTGTTTTTCTTTTGTCAGTTTGGCCAATGGTTTATCGATTTTTTTTTATCTTTTCAAAGAACCAGCTTTTGGTCTTGTTAACTCTTTCGATTGTTGTTCTACTCTCTATTTCATTTAATTCTGCTCTAATTTTAATTTTTATTATTAGCTTTCTTCTGGGGCCATGGGCTTCTTTTGCTGCTCTCTTTCTATTTGTTCTAGTTGTAGGTTTAATGCTTTGATTCTGGCCCATTCTTCTTTTTGGATGTGTGCACTTATTGCTATATATTGACCTCTGAGCACTGCTTTTGCTGTGTCCCAACGCTCTGGTAGGATGTGTTTTCATTTTCATTTGATTCTGTGAATTTGTTTATTCAGTCATTAATTTCTTCTATAACAGTCATTTTTGAGCAAGGTTTTGTTCAGTTTCCATGTGTTTGATCTTTTTTCTTGCTTTTTCTGTTATTGATTTCTACTTTTATGGCTTTATGGTCAGAAAAGATGCCTTGAAATATTTTGATGTTTTGGATTTTGCTAAGGCTTGCTTTATGGCCCAATATGTGGTCTATTCTGGAGAATGTTCCATGTGTGTTGGAAAAGAAAGTTTACTTGGCTGCTGTTAGGTGGAGTGCTCTGTATATGTCTATGAGGTCAAGTTGGTTGATTATGGCATTTAGATCTTCCATGTCCTTATTGAGCTTCTTTCTGGATGTTCTGTCCTTCACTGGAAGTGGTGTGTTGAAGTCTTCTAATACTATTGTTCAGCTGTCTATCCCTCTTTTCAATGCAGCCAGAGTTTGTTTTATGTATTTTGGAGCCCTGTAGTTGTGTGTGTAAATATTTAGTATGTTGTGTCCTCCTGGTTTATTGACTCTTTAATCACTGTATAGTGTCCTTCCTTATCCTCTGTGGTGGATTTAACTTTAAAGTTTATTTTGCCAGAAATTAGTAAATTAGTATCCCCTCTCTTGCTCTTTTTTGTTGTCGTTTGCTTCATATTTTTTTTCCATCTTTTGAGTTTTAGTTTGTTTGTGTTTTTAAGTCTACAGTGTGTCTCTTGTAGGCATCATATAGATGGATTGTGTTGTTTTATCCATTTTGCAACTCTCTGTGTCTTTTATTGGTGCATTTAGTGCATTTACATTCAGCATAATTATAGATAGGTATTTTTTTTTATGAGTTTAGTGCTGTCCTTTTGATGTCTTTTTTGTGTGTTGTTTACAGTTTCTTTGTTCCGTGTAACTTTCTGTGCTGAGTCATTTTTCTTTATATATATTTCATTTTTTTCATTGTTGATTTTGTATTTGCTGAGTCTTTATGTTTTTCTATTTTCATGTGTAGGATTGTTGGTTTCCTTTGTGGTTACCTTAATATTTACCCTGTTTTTCTAAGTTTAAAACAAACTTTTATTTCTTGATATCACCTTGACTTCCTCTCCATATGAAAGATCTATGACTACATTTTTTAGTCCCTCTTTTTTGTTTTAATGTTGCCATCTTTTACATAATGGCTCCTCTGTTTCCCTATTTTTGGTGTTTTAGCTTTTATTTTGTTTGTGTGTGTGTTTGTGATTTCCTTATCTGGGTTGATATCTGGTAGCTCTGTCCTGTATTCTAGTCTTGGGTTATTATCTGATGTTATTGATTTTCTAACTGGAGGACTCCCTTTAGTATATCTTGTAATTTTGGTTTGGTTTTTGCAAATTCCCTAAACTTCTGTTTATTTGGAAATATTCTAATTTCGCCATCATATTTGAGGGGCAATTTTGCTGGATATATGATTCTTGGATGGCATTTTTTTTTTTCTTCAAGGCTTTATATAAGTAATTCCATTGCCTTCTTGCCTGCAAGGTTTCTGCTGAGTATTTCAAACTTAGTCTTATTGAATCTCCTTTGTAGCTGACTTTTTGTTTATCCCTAGCTTGTTGGCTGCTCTTAAAATTCTCTGTTTATTTTTGGTTTTGGCAAGTTTGATTACAATATGCATGGTAACTTTTTGGGGGATCTACATTATGTGGGGTTTGCTTAGCATTTGGATAGATACTTTCTCAACTTTCACGATATCAGGGAATTTTTCTGCCAACAAGTCTTCAACAATTCTCTCTGTATTTTCTGTTATCCTCCTGTGCTCTGGTACTCCAATCACTCTTAGATTATTCATCTTGATAGAGTCCTGCATAATTCTTAGGGTTTCTTCATTTTTTTTTTTTAATTCTTTTAGCTGATTTTTCCTCAGATATATTGGTGTCAAGTGCCTTGTCTTCAATCTCACTAATTCTAACTTCCATTGACTCAATTCTGCTCCTATGACTTTCTATTAAGTTTTCTAATTCTGAAATTTTAGAGTTAATCTCCTGGATTTGTGTTTGCTGTCTGTCTATGGATTCTTGCAGTCTGATAAATTTATCATTATGCTCTTCTCTAGTCTTCTTAAGTTCCTCTATTGCTTTGTCTGTTTGCTGCTTGGCTCGTTCTGCATTTTGCCTGATCTCTTGAAGAGTTCTGTATATTAACCTTTGGTGTTCTACTTAGATAATTCTAGGAAATTATCTTCATCTGGAAGATTTCTTGATTCTTTGTTATGGGAACAGGCAGAAGCCATCATGGTCTGCCTCTTTATGTGATTTGATATTGACTGTTGTTTCCAAGCCATGAATAAAGTTATTGTATTTATTTATTTATTTTATGTTTTCTTACTGCGTCCTAGCTTCTTGTTTTGTTTTGTTTTGATTTACCTAAATAGGCTGCTCATGTGAGCTAGTTTGATTATTGGTGGCTTGAATCTCTAAAGTCTGTGGTTAGGGCTGTTACTCAGTATCTGAGTCCAGAAGTCTGTTTACTTTTCTTGCCTGGATTCAGCTGAGGTGTCCAGGTAGTTAGTCACCAAGTGTGTTATGTCGGCTCTCACCTGCATTCCTACAGAGTCAAGGGTGATTGGCGTAGGCACAGGTATCTGCAGTAGGAAGTCACATGCTGAGCAAGACAGGAGGCTGATAGCAACCCCTGAGAGTCTGTGATGAAAGAGTGTCCCTGTTCCCTATAGTGCATAGGTAGTTGGGTTTTGCAGCTGGACTATGGGCACCCAATGCTGTTGGATGTAAGGACTGGGAAGCACCATTTTTTCCTGGACCCTGTTGTGGGTGGCTAGATGGCTTTAGTGGAGCCGCCTGTCTTGAGTTCCCTGATGTGCGTAGGTGAGAACTGTGCTTAATAGGCAAAGCAGTGTTAAATGTCATGAACCTACCTTTCCACCATATAGGTTATACAGTTGAGGTTAGACTTCAGGTATATACCCTGTTGTACTGTGCTAATGAAGGTCTACGCTGTTGTAATCGTCCCACACAAGTGTATGTAGTGGTGAAATGCATTCAAAGTCCATGGATCCCTTATGCCTGTGCCTAGGCAAAGGAGCTGTTTTTGCCCTGAGTTCCCAGCTTAGGGGAGCCAGCAGATTATTTTTTCCTGTTTGTTAGTTTGTTCCCCCTCCAAGGCCAAGAGAATGACTTAGGACACATGACAGGTCCTACTTCCAGCCCAGGGGACTTGGCAATCTCTGAGGCCAGCTAAGACCCAGTGCAGAGTGGGAAGGGAGCAGGTAAATAGGAGAAAGATTTTTCCCAAAGGGGTGTTTTTTGACCTGTGCGGTAAGTTAGACACATGTACTTATTTTTTGCCTATTGAGCGCAGCTTTTCACTGATTCTGGAGGCATGAGTGAACTCTTCGCTGCTCAGTCTCTCCTCAACACCGCTGCTTGCCTCACTATGCTTATGCCAATGGCTCTGGCTGTGGGGTGCCAGTTCCCACTGGGTCAGTTCTGGCAACCCCTTGCTGCTTCTGAACCATCTCTCCTTCTCCCTGCCACTCAATCCAGATTCCTCAACTTTATCTTTGATGTTCAGGGCTCCTAGATTGTTATATATAATCAATTCACTTGTTTTTTAAGGTCTTTGTCGTAAGACGGGGAATAGAAAGTCTCTGACTACTCTGCCATCTTGGTCCCAACTCCTCAAATATCTCATTTAATGTTGTAAAGAAGATTCATCTCAGGGAGAGGGCTGTTTGAGAATTTCCTATGTAGAAAATTATCTACCCCTGTAACTTCTTTTGGAGGGGTGAACTCTAACTGGACTGTCTTGTTATGGGGTAGAGAACTGATAAGGGGAAATGGTACAAATGGACTTTGGCTAGATTGATACTTTCACAAAATATCAATCATCAACACACTTCAATAAATGTTATTAGTTGCCATTGAGTCAACTACTACTTATAGCGATCTTTCTTAGTTATCTAGTGTTACTATAACAAAAATACCACAAGTGGGTGTCTTCAACAAATGGAAGTAGGCTAAAAGTCCAAATTCAGGGCATCAGCTACAGTGCAAGCCTTTCTGTCTCTGTCAGCTCTGGAAGAAGGTCCTTTCATCAATTTTTCCCTCATCTTGGAACTTCTCAGCTCTGGGACCCTGGATCAAAGTCCATGTCCTGCTTCTGGTACTACTTTCTTGGTGGTATGAGGTCCCCCTTGTCTCTCTACTTGGTTCTCTCTTTTATATCTCAAAACAGATTGACTTAAAACACAACCTAATCTTGTAGATTGAGTCCTGCCTCGTTAACATAACTGCCTGTAACCCTGCCTCATTAACATCACCCATAACCCATTGCCATTGAGTCAATTCTGACTTATAGCAACCAGGTAGGATTTACAACACATAAGAAAATTCAATCAAATGACAAAATGGTGGACAATCACACAATACTGGGAATCACAGCCTAGCCAAGTTGACACATATCTCTGGAGGACACAATTCAATCCATGACAGTGACTTTATGTATAACAGAACAAAATGTTGCCTGCTCTTGTGCCACCTTCATGATCATTAGTATTTTTGGGCCCATTGTTGTGGCTATTGTATCAATCCATCTTATCGAGGGTTTTCCTCATTTTCATCCACCATCTACTAAACATGATGTCCTTTTCTATCAATTGACCTTTCCTGAAGCTGTGTCCAAAATAAGCGAGCCAAAGTCATGCCATCCTTGTTTTCAAGGAACATTCTGGTTTTATGTCTTCTAAGACTGATGTGTTCATTCTTTTGGCAGTCAACAGTATATTCAATCTTCACCAATACAACAGCTCAAACATATCAACTCTCCTTACTTCCTTTTTCATTATCCAACTTACGCATCTATATGAGGCAGTGAAAAAGATCATAGCTTGGGTCAGACACACCTTAATCATCAAAGTCTCATCTTTGCTTTTAAAATTTAAAGGAGATCTTTTGCACAGATTTGCCCTATGCAATACGTTGTTTGATTTCTTGACTATTGCTTCCATGGATGATGACTATTGATCCAAGTAGAATGGAATCATTGACAACGTCAGTTTCCTCTCCATTTATCATGATGATGTTTATCAGTCCAGTGAGCGTTTTGTTTTTCCTGATGTTCATACTGAAGACTGTAATCTTTGAACTTTATCAATCAGGGCTTCAAATCAGCTTCATTTTTGGCAAGTGAGGTTATGTCCTCTGTGTAACAAAGGTTGTTAATGAGTCTTCCAAAAAACCTGATGTTGTGACTTCCTAAACACGGCAGTACACACTTTGCACAGATTACTAGTGTAGGAGTCTTCTGGCTGTGTGTCCCTGAAATCTCTGGAGATGTGAGTTTCAGTCACGTAATAGTCTAAAAGAAATGGTGTGTCAGAGGGAATTTATTCTCACTATGTATCCATGTCCTTCTCACTAAATGACAGTAGCACTATTCCCCAGTTACCTCTCAGTTTTGACAACCAGAAATGTCTCTAGACATTGAAAAATGGCCCCACCTTGGGGAAAACCAGTTAAACCACCAACTGCCATTGAGTTAATTCAGACTCATGTGATCTCATACGTGTCGGATTAAATATGTGCTCCATAAGATTTTCAAGAGCTGATTTTTCAGAAGTAGATTACCAGGCCTTTCTTCCAAGGTAACTCTGGGTGGACCTGAGCCCCCAAATGTTCAGTTATTAGCCAAGAGAGTTAACCATTTGTACCATTCAGGGACATTCTTGGGGAAAGGGAGGCACAAAATGGGCCACAGTTGAGAAACACTGGTTTAGAGGAAGATAAGAAAACACTTCTGCATGTGGCTCTATCTTTTCACAAAAGTTCCAAACAAATCAATTCCTTATGATTTACAGGCCAAAATTAGATCGTATATACATAAAACAAATGTTAGTTCTCATCAGCTGCTTGATGTTGGGGATAGAAACCAAAACAAAATATTAGTCCTTTCAGGATGGGCACTCCGGTAAGGAACCAATAGTATGCATTAGTCAGAGTAATTAACACTAGCTGCCACCACAAATAAACCCCAAATTCTCAGTGGCTTAACAGAATAAAAGTGCTGTTTCTTCACCTAATGTCTTATGTAGGCAGTATGAACTTTCTTCATCTTTTGGCCTGATACATAATGCATGGTTCCATCTGGTAGACAGAGGACATGAGGGATGGAGGAGGCTCACTGGCTTTTTTTTTTTTTTTTACTTTTTGCTTTTAACTAACTTTTTTTGGTTTAGACTTACAAAGATGTTGCAAAAATAATACAGAGGGTTCCCTTTCATTCCTTTCTCAGCTTTCTCAAATGTCACATATTAAACAAGACCAGGAAATTACATTGGTACAGTAGTATTAACTAAACTGCTTATTAGAAGTCTACGAATTTGTCCACTCATGTACTTTCCTATAACTGCCTTGGTCTGTAAATGACACAGGTCACATCTGCTCTGAGTTCATTGGCCAGAACTTACTATAGGGCCATTAGGCTCGTGTGGCCCTAATATCTCCGAGTTCAGATAAGTAGTGGAATTACAGTATTCCTACAACATTCCTGTTCTCTGGAACTTGCTGGTTTGGGTAAGATTCTACCTCATTCTTCTCATTTGTCAAATTAAGCAGTTTAGAACATAAGTAAGACTCCATTCAGAACTGAGTTCGATAGATTAATATTGTAATGACCCATAAATAATGACTATTTTTGTCTCTTTCTACGCATGAGTGCATGTGAGAGTTGGATTAAAGGCCACAGTCCTTTCCATGTAAGAGTACTGTAACAACAACAACAGCAAAGAAAACTAAGTGCTTTCAACCAACATGGTACAACAGATGGAAGCACTAGGCCATCTCTCCAGAGCAAACATCCAGAAAACTAAGTAAAATGGAGACAAACTTCAGTCCTTGAACCTTAAGCATCAAATGAAGAGATAAAGAACTCAGCCACGCACTGAATGGAATAAGAAACTAACAGAAAAGAGGGTGAGGAGAGAAACATGCAGAGGTCTCCTATCAGCTAACAAAGCATGGACATGCCATCTTGGACTCCTGTCGAAGATCATCTGACAGAGAGTAAGGAAAAGCAGCTTCAAAGCAGGAGACAGAACACCCAGTAACCGCCCACCATTCTTTTCCTCCCTGCCCAACCTCCCCCCGGTTCATAGCTGGCTGCGGTCACTTGGTTGGCCGAGAAGTACAGGGTCCAAGATGCTTGGATTCACCCCACTCACACTGGAGATCAGTGGACAAGGACTACAGGAGAACAGCTTACAGGACCTCCTAGAAGGAGTCGGAGCACTGGTAACCAGGGATATATGCTTCCCCAACCCCCATCCTTCTCATCCCTGCTGCTCACCCTCTTCTGCTTACTGCTGGCCATAGTCTCTTGGCTGAGAGGCACTAGCTTCAGCCCCTTGCCACTTGAATATGCTCTGCCACACTGGTTGGCTGCTGGTGTTGCTTTTTCCCACTCCTTTTGGTTTCTTCCATGCCTCTTGCCACCTCCCCTTCCTTTCTCTCAAACACCTGGCTCTGTGTGCCATCTTTGTTTCTTCTTGAAAGGACGTGAAGCACTTCTGGACTGGGGAAGAACTTCCCTGGCCCACTATCATGCTGGTGGGATCCCTTGGGCTTTGTTTGTTTTGGTTGTTTTATTTTTCTTTTCAAGGCTTGGGAGGCCCTTCTAGCTGGGCTCTACTATGTGGCTTGGGAGACACTTCCTGGTTTGTGCAGTTGCTCTGGTGGAATCACTGGGGGCATTTCTTTCTTTTTCTTTTTTCCTTTCTGTCATTCTTTATTTCTCAGTTCCTTATCTCTCTGTACTTACCTCCTTTTCCTGTCTCCTGAACACCTGGCACTGTGTGACACCTTGACCCCAATATAGCCTATATTATGTGGCCTGAGAGCCATTTCCCCGGTTTTGCAGCTGCACCAGTGGGGCCCCTAGAGGCTTTTATTTCCTTTCCTTTTCTTTATTTTTTTTCTAATTTTTATTTATTATTATTTTTTCTTTTTCCCTTTTATTTTTCTCCATTTCTCAGGTTCCCATCTCTCCACTCCAACAGCAAGTTCCCTTAGCACTTTTTTTTTGTTTGTTTTTGGCCCCTGTTTCTGTCTCCTCTCTCTCCTCTTTCCCATACTCATCTTAGCTCCACACATCACAACCTCCCCCTCCTACCTACTTATCTGCACCATGTGCTGAACATCACACCCCCGAGCAGCACACGCATGGCATACTGGAACCTGCTCTGCACTGATTACCAGCCCACCCTGCTGGCCCTAGTACATGCCACAAACAACCTATACCAGCCCCTCCCCTTCAGCTGGACCTCCCTTGCTGCACCACAGCTGAGTAACTGGCCCTGCCCATTGGAAAAGGAGATGAAAAGTCTTGTGCCCACAGATGAGCAAACAACAAAGAACATACAGCCAACCTGCTCAGACATAACAAAATAAAACAAAAAAGCAGAACAAAAAACCAAATCTACAATCAATAAACAAAGAAATTAACTGCTGAATGCTCCAAAGACAGTAGACAATATCAAAATATATATACAAAAAAAGGACATGATCATTCCAGTAGGTATCCAAAATAAAACACCAGATGGCTTTCCAGTAGAAGAAAAGGCACTAGAACTACCTGATGGGGAATTCACATCTCTAATGTTCAGAGCTATCCAGGAGCTGAAGGAAAAAAAGAAGACAAAAATGAGGAAAAATAGAAAAATTAATGGAAAAGGCAGACAAAGTCATGGAAAATACAGGCAAAAAAAAAAAAATGGAAGAATTCAGAAGAGTAATACAGGAACAAATGTCAAAATAAATTCACAACTAGAAATCATACAAAAACATTTAGAAATCAAAAAAAAAAAAAAAAAAACAAGATTTCAGAAATGGTAGGTAGAAACTCACTACCTAGCCAAACTAATGCAAAATGATATTGAGAATCTGAGAAGGTCCAAAATAGGAGAAGAGATTAAAAAGGTAATTAAAAACAAAACAAAACTCCCATACACAGGCAGAGGAGCAGGTTTGAAATGATGGAAGACAGGATCAGCAAAGTTGAAGACAAACACTTGGAAACAACTCTGTTTGAGGCAAAAATCAGAAAAAGAAGGAAGAAAAATGAAGAAACCCTGAGAATTATGTGGAATACAACCAAAAGCAAAAATCTGTGAGTGATTGGAGTTCCAGAACAGGGAAAGAAAATGGAAAACACAGAAAGTATCACTGAAGAATTGCTGACAGAAAACTTCCCTAACATCATGAAAGATGAAAAGGTGACCATCCAAAAACCTCAACAAACCCCATGTAAGATAGACCCCAAAAGAAAATCATCAAAGCATATCATAATCACACTCGCTAAAACCAAACACAAAGAAAGAATCCTGAGAGCAGCTCAAGAAAAACAAAAAGTCACATATGGAGAAGAAACAATAAGACTAAGCTTTGACTATTTGGCAGAAATCATGCAGCTGAGAAGGCAATGGGATGACATATATAAAACCTTGAAAGAAAAAAAAAATTCCCAACCAAGAATAATATATCCTATAAGAGTTTCATTCAAATATGATGGTGAAATTAAGACATTTTCAGACAAACAGAAACGAAGGAAATACATAAAAACCAAACCAAACTTACAAGAATTATTAAAGGGAGGACAAACAACATCAGACCACAGCCTGAAGCTAGGATACAAGATTGCACCCCGCCAGATACCAACCTAATAAATGAACCCTCAAGGACGATCCAAAACCGAAAGACTTACAACAGGGAACCAGAGAGGTTAATCTATAAATAACAAAAATGTCAGAACAATAAAAGAGGGAATAAACAGTGTAGGTATAGAACTTTCTAATGAAGAGGAAAGCAAGGTGATACCAAGTAATAATAGACTGGTTCAAACCTAGGAAGATAAGGGTAAATTTCAAGGTAACCTCAAAGAAACCTACTCATCAAAATAAAGAAGAAAAACCTACTTATCAGAAATAAAGAAGAAAAGCATAAAGCCTCAGTAAAAACAATCTACAAAAAAATAAAAAATCCACAAACAGGGAATTCAGCACAGGAGAGTAAGAGGACCAAAGGAAATGTCAGCACCACACACACACACACAAAAAAAAACTACAAAAAGATAGCAATAAACTAAAAAAAAAAAATATCAATAATTACACTAAATGAGAATGGCCTACGTTCACCCATAAAGAGAAAGAGAGTGACAGAATGTATTAAAAAAAAAAAAAAAAATCCATCAATATCCTGTCTAAAAGAGGCACAACTTAGAAACAGGTACAAATTTATTAAAAATCAAAAGATGGAAAAATATATATCAAGCAAACACCTACTAAAAAAAAAGTAGGAACAGCAATACTAACATCAGATAAAATGACTTTGAAACAAAATCCACTGAAAAAGATAAAGAAGGCCACTATATAATGATTAAAGGAATGATCCATCACAAAAACATAATCATAATAAACATCTACACACCCAATGACAGGGCTCCAGCATACATAAGCTCTAACGGCACTGAAAAGAGAAATTGACAACTCCACAGTAATAGTAGATTTCAACACACCGCTTTCACTAAAGAACAGAACACCTAGAAAGAGGCTCAACAAAGATAGAGAAGAGCTAAAGGGTGCAATCAGCCAACTTGACCTCACAGACATATACAGAACATTCCATCCAACAGCTGGAAAGTACACCTTCTTTTCTAACACACATGGAAAGTTCTCCAGAATAGACCACATCTTAGCTCACAGAGCAATCATCAACAAAATCCAAAACACTGAGATGATACAAAGTATCTTCTCTGACCCCAATGCCATCAAAATAGAAATTAACAACAGGAAGAGCAAGGAGAAAAAAATCAATTACATGGAAATTGAATAATACTCTGCTTAAAAACTACTGGGTAATAGAATAAATCAGAGATAGAATAAAAAAATCCCTAGAATCAAAATGAGAATGAAAACGCATCATACCGAAACCTTTGTGTCACAGCAAAGGCAGCACTTAGAGGTCAATTAATAGCAATAGATGCACACATCAAAAAAGAAGACTGGAACAAAATTAAAACATTAGCTACACAACTTGAACAAATAGAAAGAGAACAGCAAAAGAAGCCTATAGTCATCAGAAGAAAGGAAGTAATAAGGATCAGAGCAGAAATAAATCAAATAGAGAATAGAAAAAACAATAGAATCAACAAAATCAAAAGTTGGTTATTTGAAAGGATCAACAAAATTGGCAAAACACTGGCTAGCTGACAAAAGAAAAACAGGAAAGGATGCAAATAACCCAAATATGAAACAAAACGAGGGACATTAAGACAGGCGCAGCTGAAATAAAAAGGATCATAACAGAGTATTATAAAAAAAACTATACTCCAACAAATTTGAAAACCTAGAGGAAATGGACAAATTTCTAGAAACACACTACTTACACAAACTAACACAAAATGATGTTGAAAATCTGAACAGACCCATAACAAGAGAAGAGACTGAAAAGGTAATAAAATAGCTGCCAAAAACAACAACAACAAGAAAAAAAAACTGGCCCAGATGGTTTCACTGGAGAATTCTACCAAACATTCAAAGAAAACCTTACACCAATACTACTCAAACTATTTCAGAACATAGAAAAGGGAGCAATACTTCTTAATCCATTCCTTGAAACCAGGATAACCCTTATACCAAAACCAGGCAAAGACACGACAAAAAGAGAAAATTACAGACCAATATCTCTCATGAATATAGAGGCAAAAATTCTCAACAAAATTCTAGCTATAGAATTCAGCATTACATAAAAAAAAAAATAATATACCACAGTCAAGTATGATTCATACCAGGTATGCAAGGATGGTTCAGCATTCAGCAGAGTGGCAGAATACAGTATAAACATACAAAAATCAGTTGGATTCCTATACACCAATAAAGAAAACAATGAAAAGGAAATCAGGAAAACAGTACCATTTATAATAGCCTCTAAAAAAAATAAAATACTTAGGAAAAAATCTAACCAGGGATATAAAAGACCTATACAAAGAAAACTACAAAACACTACTGCAAGAAACCAAAAGAGATCTACATAAATGGCAAACATACTGTGCTCATGGATGGGTAGACTCAACATTGTGAAAATGACAGTTCTATCCAAAGTGATTTACAAATACAATGCAATCCCCAGTCAGATACTAACAAAATTCTTTAAAGAGATGGGAAAAACTAATCATTAACTTTATATGGAAAGGGAAGAAGCCCCGAATAAGTAAAGCATTATTGAAGAAGAAGAATAACGAAGGAGGACTTGTACTACCTGACCTCAGAACCTACTATATATAGCTGCAGTCAAAAGAGCCTGCTACTGGTACAACGACAGGTACATTGACCAATGGAACAGAATTGAGAACCCAGGTGTAAATCCGTTCATCTATGGTCACGTCATCTTCGACAAGGGCTCAAAATCCATCAGATGGGGAAAATACAGTCTTTTTAACAAATGGTGCTGCCAAAACTGGGTGTTCATCTGCAAAAAAATGCAACAGGGCCCCTACTTCACACCATATACAAAAACTAACTCAAAATGGATCAAAGACCTAAATATAATGCCCAAAATTATAAAGTTCATAGAAGAAAAAATAGAATCAACACTAGAGGCCCTAATACATGGCATTAACAGGATACAATCCACAACCAACAACACACAAACTCCAGAAGATAAGCTAGATAACTGGGATCTTCTAAAAATTAAACACTTATGCTCATCAAAAGACTTCACCAAAAGAGTAAAAAGAGAACCTACAGACTGGGAAAAAGTTTTTGGTTATTATGAATCTGACAAAAGCCTGATCTGTAAAATCTGCAAGGTAATCCAACACTTCTACAATGAAAAGATAAATAATCCAATTAAAAAATGGGTAAAGCAAAAAAACAGACACTTCACCAAAGAAGGCATTCATGTGGCTAGTAGACACATGAGGAAATGCTCACAATCACTAGCCGTTAGAGAAATGCAAATGAAAGCCACAGTGAAATGCCATCTTACCACAGCATTACTGGCACGAATCCAAAAAACAGGACACAAATGTTGGAGAGACTGCAGAGAGATCAGAACACTTATGCGCTGCTGGTGGGAATGCAAAGTGATACAACCATTTTGAAAAATGATATGGCACTTCCTTAGAAAGCTAGAAATAGAAATACAGTATGATCTAGCAATCTCACTCCTAGGAATATATCCTAGAGAAATAAGAGCCGTCACACCAATAGACAAATGCATACCCATGTACACTGCAGCACTGTCCACAATAGCAAAAAGGTGGAAACAACCTAGGTGCCCATCAACAGATGAATGGATAAGCAACCTATGGTGCATACACATAATGGAGTATTAGGCAACAATAAAGAACAAAGATGAATCTACGAAGCATCTCACAACATGGATAAATCCGAAGGGCATTAAGCTCAGTGAAATAGGTCAATGACAAAAAGACAAACATTGTATGAGACCACTACTGTAAAAACTCATGAAAAGGTTTACACACAAAAAGAAACAATCTTTGATGGTTAAGAGTGAGAGGAGGGATGGGGATGGAAAAACACTAAATAAACAATAGGTAAGTGCTAACTATGGTGAAGAGTAAGACAGTACACAATACCAGGGAAGCCAGCACAACTTGTATAAGGCAAGGTCATGGAAGCTCCATAGATGCATCTAAACTCTCTGAGGGACCACATTGCTGGGCTGAGGGCTGTGGGGACCGTGGTCTCAGGGAATATCTATCTCAGTTGGCATAACATATATAAAGAAAATGTTCTACATTCTGCTTTGGTGAGTAGCATCTGGGGCCTTAAAAGCCTGTGAGCAGCCATCTAAGATACAACACTGGTCTCAGACCTTCAGGAGCAAGGGAGAATGAAGAAAGCTAAAGAAAAAATACAAAGGAAAGATTAGCCCGAGGGCCTAATAGACCACATTTAGCATGGCCTCCACCAGATTGATTCTAGTACAACTAGGTGGTGCCTGGCTACCACCACTGACTGCTCTGACAGGCATCACAATAGAGGGTCCTAGACAAAGCTGGAGGAAAAAGTAGAACAAATTCCTAATTCACAAAAAAAGACCAGACTTACTGGTCTGACAAAGACTGGAGAAACCCTGAAAGTATGGCCCCCACATACTATTTTACCTCAGTAATGAAATGAAATCACTCATTAGGCTGACCCTTCAGCCAAAGATTAGACAGGGCTGTAAAACAAAATGAGATGAAAGGGGCACTCCAGCCCAAGGGAAAGGACCAGAACGCAGGAGGGAAAACGAAATCTGGTAAAAGGGAACCCAAGGTTGAGAAAGGAGAGTGTTGACATGTTGTGGTGTTGTTAACTAGTGTCATAAAACAACATATTTATTAACTGTTTAATGAGAAACTCTTGTGTAAAACTTCAATTAAAGTACAATAAAAATTATTAAAAATAAATCTATGACAGTGACAGATGTTCACGGTTTCACATGCCAGTTGACAATAATAATTATACTAGTACAATAGCACTTACTCTGGACATAAAAATGTACCTATGGAAACTAAAGATCCATTAAGACATACAGTCTGTGAGTCATGATGAAATGGAAATAATGTCATTAAAAAGTGTCTTCTTCAACCACACAAGGACAGGTTTTTTTAATGCCTCTTTTATAAAAAGACAAGAATAGACATAAATATATGTAGAGAGAGAGAGACCAATGCTCATTGGTGGTTACCAAGCAGAGGAGTGGGATGGGGGAAGAATGCTTTCGATCGTCGATACTTGTTATTTTTGATGATGGGAAAAGCTGCCCTGAATGTGGGTGTAGTGAGTATAGCATGACCAAAGTAAATGTTATCGCTGGAAGCATTCAAGAGAAAAGGATACCTGTACTAAAGAAATTAACATATATAAGACAACAACTTCAACAAAACCAAAAAATGAGTATATGATCACATATGGATGGGTATAGGCATATAGATATATGGGTAGGTAAATCTGTATACACACATGAGAACAGATAGAAGTATAAACCAAAAAAAAAAAAACAAAACCAAACCCAGTGCCTTCAAGTCGATTCCGACTCATAGCGACCCTACAGGACAGGGTAGAACTGCTCCATAGAGCTTCTAAGGAGTGCCTGGCGGATTCGAACTGCCGACCCTTTGGTTAGCAGTCGTAGCACTTAACCACGAGGCCACCAGGGTTTCCAATAGAAGTATAAAAACATACTTCTATTGGAAACATATGTATGTATAAATACAGACATGTGTGTGCAGGCACATATATATTCATCGAAGACTCAACTATAGATACTCCTCAGGCATAATCAAATACCTTTTGAGATTGGTTTTCTAGGTTTTAAGGCTTAGGACCATGGGATAGCTTTGTCAATTGGCATAATAGGGTTCACAAAGTTCATGTTCTGCATCCTAGTGAAGTGAATAGCACCTGGGATCTTGTGATGGTTAATGTTATGTGTCAACTTGGCTAGGCTATGATTCTCATTAGTTTGGCAGACATTCGGCTGATTTCTCTTCCGTAATGTTTGTTGTTGTTAGGTGCCATTGAGTCGGTTCTGACTCATAACAACCCTATGTACAACAGAACAAAACACTGCCCGGTCCTGTACCATCCTCATAATCATTGCTATGTTTGAACCCATTGTTGCATTCACTGTATCAATTCATATCCTTAAGAGTCTTCTTCTTAATGAAATACGGTATAATCACCTTCATGATGCGATCTGATATAACTTAATCATCTCTCTGCTATAGTATCACATATAATGTAATTATCTCCATGACAAGATCTGCTATAAGTAGCCAATTAGTTGAAAAGGGAGTTTCCTTGGGGGTGTGACCTGCCTCCAGTACATAAACAGATGACCCAGCAAGGCTCACTCTTGCTCTGTTTTCTGCATCTGACTTTTCATCATCTGACGTCTGGTTCTTGGTTCTTGGGACGTGAGCCAGCAGCCTGCTACCTGACCTGCCGATTTTGGGTTCTTCAGCCCCTGCAACCACTTGACTCAGGAGAAGTCTCCAGCCTGACACCTAACCCACGATTTTGGGACTTGTCAGTTTCCACAACTGGATGAGCCATTCTTTGATGTAAATCTCTCTCCCCCCGCCCCTCCATATATGTTTCACTGGTTTTGCTCCTCTAGAGAACTCAGCCTAAGACAAGTCTTAAAAACTTGCCAGCATCCATCTAAGATACAAAGGAGTAAGAAGGTAACCAAAACTAAGGTTGTTTACCTACACAAGCCAGGACCTCATCTATCCTGAGACCAGAAGAACTAGATGGTGTTCGGTTACCACCACTGACCATTCTGACTGGGGTCACAATAAAGGTCCCAGATAGAATGGAAGAAAAATGTAGAACAAAACTCAACTTCTTAAAGAAGGTCAGGCTAACTGGACCTGTTGAGGCCAGAGGACTCCCTAAGACTAGCGCCATAAGATACTCTTTAAATCTTGAACCAAACCTATCCCCAGAGATCATCTTTTAGTGAAGCACCAGAGAGGTACATAAAATAAAGAATAATACCTGTAAGAATGCTGCTTTACTAAAAAAAACTGTCTGTATGAGACCAAAAGGTTAACATTTTCTTTAAAGCAAAAATAAGACTATAAGAGGGCAAAGAAACTAGAACACTGGAAATAAAATAACCAGAACACAATTAAAGAGAATGTTGACAGAGTGTGAAAAGATATAACTAATGTCACCAGACAATTGGTGTGGAAATTGTCAAACAGGAACCTAACTTGCTATGTAAACTTTCATACAAAACACAAGAAAATATTATTAAAAAAATTAGCTTCTTGACTTGGAATTATGTCCTGCTGCATAATCCTCACATTCAACTAATACGTGGCTGCTGAATTTTGGTGGCCTGAGTATAAGTGCTCAAGAAGAGATGTTGTTGTTAGGTGCCATCGAGTCGGTGCCAGCTCATAGCGACCCTATGCACAACAGAACAAAACACTGCCTGGTCCTGCGCCATCCTTACAATCGTTGTTATGCTTGTGCTCGTTGTTGCAGCCACTGTGTCAACCCACCTCGTTGAGGGTCTTCCTCTTTTCCGCTGACTCTGTACTCTGCCAAACATGATGTCCTTCTCCAGGGACTGATCCCTTCTGACAACATGTCCAAAGTATGTAAGACCCAGTCTCGCCATCCTTGCTTCTAAGGAGCATTCTGGTTGTACTTCTTCTAAGACAGATTTGTTCATTGTTTTGGCAGTCCATGGTATATTCAATATTCTTCGCCAACACCACAATTCAAAGGCATCAATTCTTCTTCGGTCTTCCTTATTCATTGTCCAGCTTTCACATGCATATGATGTGATTGAAAAAACCATGGCTTGGGTCAGGCGTACCTTAGTCTTCAGGGTGACACCTTTACTCTTCAACACTTTGAAGAGGTCCTTTGCAGCAGATTTGCCCAATGCGATGCATCTTTCGATTTCTTGACTGCTGCTTCCATGGCTATTGATTGTGGATCCAAGTAAAATGAAATTCTTGACAACTTCAATCTTTTCTCCATACTTCGTACATTCCAGGTTCCGATTATTAATGGATGTTTGCAGCTGTTTCTTCTCATTTTAAGTCATGCTGCATCAGCCAATGAAGGTCCCAAAAGCTTTACTCCACCCACATCATTAAGGTCGACTCTATTTTGAGGAGGCAGCTCTTCCCTGGTCATCTTTTGAGTGCCTTCCAACCTGGGGGGCTCATCTTCCAGCACTGTGTCAGACAATGTTCCGCTGTTATTCATAAAGTTTTCACTGGCTAATGCTTTTCAGAAGTAGACTGCCGGGTCCTTCTTCCTAGTCTGTCTTAGCCTGGAAGCTCAGCTGAAACCTGTCCTCCATGGGTGACCCTGCTGGTGTCTGAATACCGGTGGCATAGCTTCCAGCATCACAGCAACAGACAAGCCCCCACACTACAACAACTGACAGATACATGGGGGCAGGAAGAGATAGGAAGGGAATTTTGAACATCCGCAGTCTGAGATAGCACATGCGTGAGTGCAATTTTTTTTCTGGAATTTCTATTCTCGTTTTTTAGTTTTTGACGTGACGATTAGCACCTACTTAACTAGCAGAGTATCATGACATTTGTCATGTAATTGCAATTAGCCAAATATATGAAATTTCTTGTGTAATAAAGAGTCTGACTCCATTTTTTGTATTTGACTGCTGACAGCTCTAAGACCCATCACACCCCTTTCCTCTCTGCCCTACATCTAGGAAAGCTGTAAGAAAGCCCTGTTGCTATGTCCTTTGTTACCAGCAGGAAACTCAAGTGATACAATCTCTGGCCTGTGCATGGGGACCTATACCTACAGCCTCACCAATTAGCCACCATAAAAGCTAAGCCTTTTCTTCCTTTCTCAAGCTATTTTTGGACCTGCTGGGGAGCCTGCTCTGCTCTCCCCAGAAAAACTCACTGTATTAGTAACCAAACTTCTTGTGCTTCCTTGGGGTGTGTGGGGTGTGTGTGTGTGTATGACCACCAGTCTCAAAACTCAAACTGATTTTTTGGGGGGCCCATCTCATTTCTGTGGGTGGGAACGTCTTCTATGTTTCTTCCTATAAATTGAGGAGAATAACACATTCCTCAAAAGTTTGCAAAAAAGAAAAATGGGAACACAGAAGAAGGTAATGCATTGGGTGAGTCCTTTCTTTTTACTAAGAAGGAACATTGGAAAGTTCAAGAACTCTGGACTTCCAGGTAACATTCTCATAAAAACAAATTATAAAGAAATGAACAAAGAGAAACAAAAATTTAGAATAATATTAGAATCATGTAAAAGCAACACATGATAAACCCATTGCTCTCCAGTCGATTCCAACTCATAGTGACCCTATTGTTGTTGTTGTTGTTAGGTGCCATCCAGTCGGTTCCAACTCATAGTGGCTCTATGCACAACAGAATGAAACACTGCCCTGTCCTTAGCCATCCTCACAATTGGTGTTATGCTTTAGTCACTTGTTGAAGCCACTGTGTCAATCCACCTCATTGAGGGTCTTCCTCTTTTCCACTGACCCTGTTTTCTGCCAAGCATGATGTCCTTCTCCAGGGACTGATCCCTTCTGACAACATTTCCAAAGTATGTAAGATGCAGTCTCCCCATCCTTGCCTCTAAGGAGCATTCTGGTTGTACTTCTTCGAAGATAGATTTGTTCATTTTTTCAGCAGTCCATGGTATACTCAATGTTCTTTGCCAACATCACAATTCAAAGGCATCAATTCTTCTTCGGTCTTCCTTATTCATTGTCCAGCTTCCACATGCATATAATGTGGCTGAAAATATCATGTCTTGGGTCAGGCGCACCTTTGTCTTCAAGGTGACATCTTTGTTCTTCGACACTTTAGAGAGGTCCTTTGCAGCAGATTTACCCAATGCAATGCATCTTTTGATTTCTTGACTGCTGCTTCCATGGCTGTTGATTGTGGAACCAAGTAAAATGAAATCCTTGACAACTTCAGTCTTTTCTCAGTTTATCATGATGTTGCTCATTGGTCCAGTTGTGAGGATTTTTGTTTTCTTTATGTTGAGGTGCAACCCATACTGAAGGCTGTGGTCTTTGATCTCCATTAGTAAGTGCTTCAAGTCCTCTTCACTTTCAGCAAGCAAGGTTGTGTCACCTGCATAATGCAGGTTGTTAAAGAGTCTTCCTCCAATCCTGATGCCCCATTCTTCTTCATATAGTCCAGCTTCTATTATTTGCATACAGATTGAATAGGTATGGAGAAAGAATACAACCCTGATGCACACCTTTCCTGACTTTAAACCAATCAGCATCCCCTTGTTCTTTCCAAACAACTGCCTCTTAATCTACATAAAGGTTCCTCGTGAGCACAATTAAGTGTTCTGGAATTCCCACTCTTTGCAATGTTATCCATAGTTTGTTATGACCCACACAGTCGAATCCCTTTGCATAGTCAATAAAACACAGGTAAACATCCTTCTGGTATTCTCTGCTTTCAGCCAGGACCCATCTGACATCAGCAATGATATCCCTGGTTCCACTTTCTCTTCTGAAACTGGCCTGAATTTCTGGCAGTTCCCTGTCCATATACTGCTGCAGCCATTTTTGAAAGATCTTCTGCAAAATTTTGCTTGTGTGTGATATTAATGATCTTGTTCTACAATTTCTACATTTGGTTGGATAACCTTTCTTGGGAATAGGCATAAATATGGATCTCTTCCAGTCAGTTGGCCAGGAAGCTGTCTTCCATATTTCTTGGCATAGATGAGTGCGCACCTCCAGCACTGCATATTTTGTTGAAACACCTCAATTGATATTCCATCAATTCCTGGTGCCTTGTTTTTCGTCAATGCCTCAGAGCAGCTTAGACTTCATTACCATCAGTTCCTGATCATATGCCACCTCTTGAAATGGTTGAACATCGACTAATTCTTTTTGGTATAATGACCTTGTGTATTCCTTCCATCTTCTTTTGATGCTTCCTGCATCTTTTAATATTTTCCCCATAGAATCCTTCACTATTTCAACTTGAGGCTTGATTTTTTTTTCAGTTCTTTCAGCTTGAGAAATGCCAAGCGTGTTCTTCCCTTTTGGGTTTCCATCTCCAGCTCTCTGCACATGTCATTATGATACTTTACTTTGTCTTCTCAAGACACCCTTTGAAATCTTCTGTTCATTTCTGTTACTTCAGCAATTTTTCCTTTTGGTTTGGCTGCAGGACATTTGGGAGCAAGTTTCAGAGGCCCCTCTGACATCCACCTTGGTCTTTTCTTTCTTTCCTGTCTTTTCTTTCTTTCCTGTCTTTTCAATGACTTCTTGCTTTCTTCATGCATGATGTCCTTGATGTCAGTCCACAACTTGTCTGGTCTTCAGTCACTAGTGTTCAATGTGTCAAATCTATTCTTCAGATGGTCTCTAGATTCGGGTGGGATGTGCTCAAGGTCATATTTTGGCTCTCGTGGACTTGCTCTGGTTTTCTTCAGTTTTAGCTTGAACTTGCACAGGAGCAAATGATGGTCTGTTTCTCAGACGGCCCCTGGCCTTCTTCTGACTGATGATATTGAGCTTTTCCATCGTCTCTTCCCACAGATGTAGTCAATTTGATTTCTGTGTGTTGCATCTGTCAAGATCCATGTGTATAGTCACTTTATGTTGGTGAAAGAAGGTATTTGCAATGAAGAAGTCGTTGGTCTTGCAAAATTCTATCATTCGACCTCTGGCATTGTTTCTATCACCAAAGCCGTATTTTCCAACTACTAATTCTTCTCGTTTCCAACTTTCTCATTCCAATCACCAGTAGTTATCAATAGATCTTGATTGCATATGCGATCAATTTCAGACTGCAGAGGCTGATAAAAATCTTCTATTTCTTCATCTTTGGCCCTAGTGGTTGGTGGGTAAATTTGAATAATAGTCGTATTAACTTGTCTTCCTTGTAGGCGTATGGATATTATCCTATCACTGACAGAGTTGTACTTCAGGATAGATCTTGAAATGCTCTTTTTGATGCTGAATGCAATACCATTCCTCTTCAAGTTGTCATTCCCAGCATAGTAGACTATATGATTTTACGATTCAAAATGGCCAATACCAGTCCATTTCAGCTCACTAATGCCTAGGATATTGATCTTTATGCTTTCCATTTAGTTTTTGATGATTTCCAATTTTCCTGGATTTGTACTTCATACATCCCAGGTTCCGATTATTAATGGATGTTTGCAACTGTTTCTTCTCATTTTGAGTCATTCCACATCAGTGAAAGAAGGTCCCAAAAGCTTTAGTCCATCCACGTCATTAAGGTCAACTCCACTTTGAGGAGGCAGCTTTTCCCCAGTCATGTTTTGAGTGCCTTTCCACCTGGGGGGCTCATCTTCCAGCACTATATCAGACAGTGTTGTGCTGCTATTCATAAGGTTTTCACTGGTTAATGCTTTTCACAGAAGTAGACTGCCAGGTCCTTCTTCTGAGTCTGTCTTAGTCTGGAAGCTCAGCTGAAACCTGTCCTCCATGGGTGACCCTGCTGGTATCTGAATACTGGTGGCCTAGCTTCCAGCATCACAGCAACAAGGAAGCCCCCACAGTACAACAAACTGACAGATATGTGGGGGAGTGACCCTATTAGGGCTCAGCAATTAGGTACTATTATTCTTTTTATTTACTGCCATGGTATAAAAGAATACTGAGAATAACAGGCAAGTTTCCAAGTTATTTATATCCATCATTGGTCAGGCGTTAATATAAAACTAATTTTTGAACTCCAGTGGTTGATGTGTACCTTTTATTAAATAGAAGTTATATATGCATTCTCTTTTTTTCCCTTGATCTATTTAAGATTATCCATGAAACTCCCTTAATAAGAAAAAGACAATAATGAACCCCAGGAAAAGTAATAGAACTAGATTCTACACAGCTGGAAAACTCAATCCTTATATCTCATTCTTAACATCCATGGGAAAATTATCACATGCAACTAAATTATACAGTATATTTTAACAGTCCTCTCTTTGGAAGTCATGTACTAATGGTGCAAGAAGAGCTGTAGCTGAGAAAGTGAGAAGATTTACCACAATTCATTTAACAAGCTGGCAGAGTGAACTATAGTTTCACAAGGAATAACTCAGTAATCTCTACAAATTTTGCCCAATGAATCACCCTGTTACTGTATAATTTATAATGCTGGTAATATACTTTACAGCTCTAAATCTAGAAAAACAGCCAAGTAAGCAGGGAAATAATCATTTTATAAGAATTGCAATATTCACACACTATTTTCTCAAATTCAGTTAATATATTCTCATTTATTTGCAACAGAGAAAAGTAAAATTATTGGATATATGGTTAAATTAAAAACCAATAATATTTACTGTGATCTGACCACTCAAAACATAACTTTGTTTTCCCTAACTCTGCATCTCTGAAATTGTTGTTCACAGTTGAATTACACTTAATCAAACAATTTGAGGACTTGGGTCATCTGATGTTTTATTACTTAGGCTGAAATTAATGCACTTGTCTTCAGGAGACTTAACCCTCAGTGCTATGCTTCCCAAACTGAGGCACAGTTCTTAGAAATACATGGTTTTTTGAAGTGATTTAGAAATCACTTTCTAAAGTTACCTTGTTCTTTTATTTATTTATTACTTATCACCTGTATTCCCCATCATACCTGCTAAAATCTTTCAGTGATAGATTTACATCTAAGGTCCTTATGATGGCCTCGAAGTCCTTCCTCATTTAATTACTGGTTGCCTTTCTCTAACTCACTCCCTGGCTCACTTCCTCTGGCCACACTCCCATGGAATAGCCTCAGCCAAGGACCTTCCTCTTTCTGTTCCCTCTACTTGAAACACCCCTCCCACGGACATATCACAAAACCCCCATTCCCACTCAATTCAGGTTCCAGCTCAAATGTCACCTCATTGGGGAGGACTTTCTGACCATACCAACTCAAACATCAACCTACTCTTCAATACAGTTCCTCAAAATTAATAGTCAAAACAAGAGCATATGTTCTATTAACCTATGAGAAAATAAGAGTTCTTTTTTTTCTTATTTACTTGTAAATAGCCGAATAATACATAGTTATGGCCATGATCGTGATTACGGAAATTGATATATATATATATATACATACACACTGTTTTTCTCATTAAAAAAGTAAATCATGCTCATTGTACAATAGTAAAACCACACATACAAGAAGAAAGACTAAAGTGACCATTCCCTATCTAAGCATCTATTTGCCCTTCTTCCCTCCTGCCTTCCCCCTCTTTCTTCCCCAAACTCCACCATGACATACTGTGCTATGATCACTGCTCTTAAGAATTTTGTATAAACCCTTCCATATTTTTAAAAATATGTGTTAACTATCTATATAATCTTTCTATATATGGATGCATACGTGTATGCCTATTTTACATATGAAATAGATATATAAAATAAAACTCCATGAACTATATATATACAATATATACACTAATGATATAATATGTGTGATTATATATAAGACATATACGTGTGCATGTATACAACTTGCTTTTTCCACTCAACAATATATTATGGATTGTTAGAGCTTAAATCTATATCATTACTTTAACAGATGCATAATAGCTCATTGTATATATGTACCATGCTTATATATATACATATATATATATATTTTTTATAATACTCAATCTCTTTGTAATGGTTGTTTCCATGTTTACATCAGTAACAAAAAATAGAGCAATGCATGCATTTCTTCACACATCTTCATGTGCATATGTGGCCTTTATGGTATGCTGCAGTAATAGGCCAATAAATTGACTGATCAGAATACAGATTCTGGAAAGGCACAATTAGGTATGAGTATTTTTTTTATGCTTGTTACATAGTGGAAGTATGCACTTTAGTAGGGGAAGTAGTTGAATAATGAGTAATTTTTGTTGGATTTAATGGTTCTGCATACGTGATAAATTAAATTGGATCCAAACTTAAATAATATAATAATAAATTCCAAATGGATTGCTTAATTTACTTAAAAAAAAAAGCTATAGAACTATTATATAAAATATGGAAATACAGCTTTATAACCACTGAGCAGGGAACTTTTTTTTTTAGGAAAAGTTAAGTAAGTGTACACTACTATATGTAGCAAATGTACGGTCCTATGTCAAAAACAGGAGCTTGGTGGTGCAGTGGTTAAGCATGAGGCTACTAACGAAAAGGCTGGCAGTGCAAATCCACTAGCCACTCCTTGAAATTCTACGGGGCAGTTCTACTCTGTCCTATAGGGTTGCTATGAGTCGGTATCATATTGAAGGCAATGGGTGGGTTTTATGAGTTGGAATCAACCTAACAGCAAAATAAAAAAAAAAAAATTTAATATGTCATAGCAATCATAAAGTTTAAAAGACAGTGGGTGGTCTTGAGAGAAGAAATAGCATCTATAAATCTGTTGTAGCAAAAAGCAACAAAGACCTTCAAATTAAAATTCAAAGGATTTATTCAGCATAAAGATTCATCTGGATGAAGGAAACCTCCAGCTCACAGAAAACATGACAATTTTCAGTGAAACGGTCTTAGAACAAAGATTATACAGGGCTAAGGCAGGAGGTTACAGTAAAATCATGATTGGTTAGTTTTTAAGTAAGGTCACAGGTGAGAAAAGAATTTCTATTGGGTACTATATACAAATGGACTACAGAATTGGTTACGGGGCTACTCATAGAATTGTAGATGGGCACAGAGGTTACAAATCATAGTCACAGAATACTTAGTATAAATATTTCTAAAGTAGTTAGTAAAAGTGTTTTATTTGAAGTAAAACACTTTGGGTGTCATCTTTGAAGCAAAATATTTCTTGGAAATGTTCAGTACCATGTCTTACTGACTCCAGGGTCCTCCCTCCTTAAACCCTGCTTGTCAAAATAAAACCATTCTTGTTGCCTGGGAGCTTCAGATAAGGCTGGATGCAGGTCACAAGTGTATTTGTCTCAAAGCCCCTTCCTTAGAATGCATTTCTTTCACATCTTGGCTTGTCCACAGAGAAAATATCTCCATACTGTGCATGATTTCTGATTTAGAGAAAAAGCCCAAAGAGCAGACTTTGTTAGCTTCCGTTTCAAATCTGATGAATGTATTAGAAATACGGGTTTAGTTCAGACATTTCAATCTCAAAGGTTTAGGAAAATTTCTCTCTCACACATCTATAACGGATGATAAATATACAGACTACAACACACACATCTACAAATGATTAAGACCTAAGAGAAAGAGAGAGAAGAAAAATAAAGGATGCAGATAGCCAATTCACAGAAGAAGACACTGAAATGACCAAAAACACATGAAAAGGGTCTAAACCTCAAGAGTAAAGAGGAAAATGCAATTTAAAACAAATTAGCACAATTTCACAACCAACAGATTAGAGAAAAATATTGAAAATTTTAATATTTATCAGGAGGAGTCTGGGAAAAACTATTTTCTTTTTTTTTTTTCTGGCGAGAGTCTAAAGTGATGCAGTTACTTTGAAAAGAAATTTGTCAGTAGATAGGAAAACTAGGAATAGGATAAGGGTGACAACCCAGCACTTCTTTCATGGTATATACATTGCAAATTCTCCTTTCATTCACTTGAGATTAAAAAAGAATTGCAAATAAGTTCAGAGAATTCATAGACTCTCTGAAACCTATTCATAAATTTTCTCTGGTGCCCATTAACTTCCAGCTATCTTTGGAAACTTTACGGGGCAGTTCTATTCTGTTCCATAGGGTCGTTATGAGTCGGAATTGGCTCGATGGCACACAACAACAACAAATATATATATATATTTATTATATATAATAAACACTCATTGGCTAGCAAACCCTTTTAGGAGACTGAGAATAACTTAGACATCTCCAAGCTATTTGTATAACAAGGAAGAAAAATTTCTCCGTAATAGTTTTCCTCACCCTTGGTGGACTTCCAGGTGAAAGACAGTTCACTGAGAATAATATTAACAGTTTTGGTATTTATTTGGGTTAGTAAATTTTCTAATTCCCTAAAATATCAGTTAAAAAAAATAAAAACTTCTTCCCATGAAATACCCATGAATCAAAAAAAAAAAAATGTATACAGAAGTAATAATAAGTAAGTAATATTAGTTATTTAGTAATAATTA
The DNA here is from genome assembly GCF_030014295.1 of Loxodonta africana. Lineage (NCBI taxonomy): Eukaryota > Metazoa > Chordata > Mammalia > Proboscidea > Elephantidae > Loxodonta > Loxodonta africana. The sequence continues at coordinate 178,759,494 of NC_087343.1, read as the reverse complement.
CTTATTAAGCAAACCAGAATGATTACTTATTAAGCAAACCAGAATGGTGCATAAAAGTCCTGGGTGATATCAATGCTCAAACCCCAAAACACTTTCTTCCTCTATTAGAGAATACAATGTCAGTCTCTCAGGTCAGTTTTTCATGTATATGAATCTTTTTCCAACAACAATTCAAGGAATCATTTTTAACTGGAACATGAATTTTGTAATGGGTTGAATGGTGGCCCCCAAAATGACATACACACATTCTGAAACTTGCGAATGTGACTGTATTTGGTAAAACGGCTTTTGCAGATGTAACTAAGTTAAAAATTTTAAAATGAGATCATCTTGGATTATCAGGATGGGCCCTAAATCCGCTGACATGTGACCTTATAAAAGACACACAGAGGACAGGCAGATGGGAGAAGAGGAAGCCACATGAAGACGGAAGTAGAAAGTGGAGTAAGGCAGCCACAGCTCAAGGAACTCCTGGAGCTGCCATAACTTTTTCATGGCCTATGGTATACGGGGTTGACTACCCACTTTTATGCTTCTGGAGCTCTTTGGTAAAGCAATATTCCTGTTTTAGCAGGTTTAACCTCAAAGTGGGTGCCTTTTGACATGAATGAAATTCAAAACATCGCACTTGGAACCCCATTACTGTGTAGATTAAGCATTGTATTAGGCAATGCATCTTGAACATGTGAATTTTCTAAACTTTTCTACTGTTTTGCCTTTACTTCTGTGAGATAAGCCACCTCGTGTTATTTTCCAGTTACTATATTCTCTTGAAAATGTACTTATCTGAGAATAAGCTGTTCTTACTTTTCATTCATTGCTTCCAGGTGTTACTGGATCCCTGTTCAGCCTGTGGCATACATGGCTGAGCACCCACTTCTTATGTTTTGACTCATATTCCAAAATTTACTGCCTTCAGGGTCCACTGATCCATATGTGATACCACATAATATGTATCAAAATCCATAACTCATAACAAAAATTCTGAACCAGTCCTTGAATCAGCATGCCTTTCATTAGTGAAAACACGTAGTATCAGCAAAAAAATTAAACGAGAAAATAGTTGGATCTTGAAAGGGATAAGATGGAAGAAGTAAGAAAATACTCTCTCCTATCTTTTTTTTAGAGCCTTCAGTGGCCGATATCTTGATTTCAGATTTCTAGCCTCCAGTACTGTGAGAGAATACATTTCTGCTGTTTTAAGCCACCAAATTTGTGGCAATTTATTGCAGCAGCCCTAGGAAACAATTTAACTTCCTAGGGCTTGGATCTCCCAGGTGCTCAGATTAAGTGATGGAACAAGGCGTTTCTCCCTTCCATGCTGGTTAACTTTGCTTCATTGTATCGCTGCAAACCCCACGCAACTTCCATCAACTAGCCCCCACAAATTTCACCATAGTGCAAGTTATTGGGCATGGCCAGAGGAGATTCTTGAAATTAAGTATAAATCAGTGAGCTATAATGGCAAGAACATTTGATAGTGGTGCTTTTAGGCTATAATTTTCTAATGACAAATATTTCTATTTAAACTTGTAGGCCTCCATTTCTTCACCTGTAAAATACAGAAGTGGTAGAAGAGAGAAAAGCTGTAGAAGAACTCAAAAGAATTACAACCGTTGCTTAGAAAAATCACTTTGTTTCTCTGGTTCTGTTTATTCTTCTGTACCACCAAGTTTGCTTGGTCAGGTCAGAATTATCCTTAACACTGAAAAATATTTCTAGGTAATTGCTTATTTACTACACTATTTTGAAAATTAAAATAAAATAATGTAAAACGCAGAAATAAAATAACCCATTGCCTCCAAGGAGATTCCGACTCATAGCTACACTATGGGACAGAGTAGAACTGCCCCACAGGGTTTCCCAGAAGCAGATGGTGGATTTGACCTGCTGACCTTTTGGTTAGCAATTGAACTCTTAACCACTGCATCACCAGGGCTTCAAAAATAAAATAAAGACATTAATTTAAGAACATGACTCTCAGTTTTGTTACTATTTGCTTCTCGTCTTTACTGACATTTACAGATTTTCCAATTGACCCCCACCTCATTTACTGGTTTACAGGTAATATTTAATAAATCATAAATACTGTAGCTTCTTCTTCCTTAATACTTTATAAACACTGTGATTTGTCTTTATCCCCACTGTTCAAAATACTGTTAACCCTCCCTGAATCACTGCCACAGCTTCCTAACTGGTGCCCCTGCTGAGGATTATGGTCCCTCCAATTAATTTTTCACAAAGCTGCCTGAGTAATTTTTGGAAGTCAGATCTGATAATGTCACTTCCTTTCTTGTGTAAAACTTGCCAATGCCATTCTACTGCCCTCCAGATGAAGTCCAGACTCCTTACCAGGGCATGCAAGGTCATTCATGACCTATTATCTGCTTACATCTACGGCTTCTTCTGTCCAAACTACTCAATTCATTCTAAGCTCCAAACATTCGATCCCATTTGTAATTCCCTGAACAGGCCATGCTCTACCTCACTTCTAAGATTTTAAAAAGATTCCTTTCCTCTGCTGGTAGTGCAGTGATTAAGAGCTACAGCTGCTAAACTAAAGGCTGACAGTTCGAATCCATCAACTGCTCTTTGGAAACCCTATGGAGCAGTTCTACTTTGTCCAATAGGGTCCTTATGAGTCGGAATCAACTCAATGGCAATGGGTTTTCCTCTGCTTAACAATTTTACCCTTCTTCCCCCATTCAATGGGTTAACTCCACCTCATGCTACATGGTTGAGCTTAGGTGTCACATCCTATTTTAAGCCTTTCTGTATCCACCAAGATCCTCTTGGTTCTCCCAGAATATGGTCATTACCCTGATCATAGAATTTATCTCATTGCACCATAATGATCCATTTTCTTTCCTGATTCTGACACTATACTTCATGTTCCTTCAAGAGTGAGCACCTAGACTTTCTCTTAGTTTACTTTTGCCCAGAAGCAGATCCTGAGGGAAGGAATCAAGTGTTAATAATTTTGAAGGTGATTTCAGCAAGCACTGGTGGTCAAGCAAGGCAGTGAGACAGGGAAGGGAAGACAGACAATGAAGATCTCCTCATCAAGCACATTTACCACAGTGGTAAGTTGATCTTATATGCTGAGGCACTCTGGGGACCAGGGTAAAAGCTGTGCCCTAGAGTTAACCCACCCTTTTTCAGAGTTGGAGTCCCAGGGTGGTGCAAGCCATTAATGTGCTCAATTGCTAACTGAAAGCTTGGAGGTTAGAAGCCAGCCAGAGGCACCTCAGAGAAAGGCCTGATAATCTAGTTCCAAAAAAAAAAATCAACCTTTGAAAACCCTGTGGAGCACAGTTCTACTCTGACACACATGAGGTTGCATGAGTCGGAATCAACTCGACGGTAACTAGAAAAACTTGACAGCATATTCACACACCAACTAGTTTGACCAATCTCTTGGTTGCCCTGAAAGTTTTAGTTTTAGTACTGAAAGTTTCACATCTGTGAAACCCTTCAGTCCCAGACAAACCAGGGTGGTTAGTGACCCTAACACCAACTCTCCCTTCAGTTATTGGCTGAAGAAAGCTTGGCAAGGGCAGTTGTTGCAGGGGTGTATCAGTTCCCTGAAACTTTTAGCCTGCTGCGTGGAGAGCAAAATGGACTCCACTGATTCTAAAGATGTCAGGCAAAGAAATGCAGAAGCTGCCAGTGGAAGGTGTGGTAGTTGTGCACTGGAGATGAATAAGAGAAGGACATCAACAGCATCTGTTGTAGACTTGTTTGCATGTTTGTTCTAGTTGTAATGCCTCAGTGTCTACGACATAATATGTGCTCGAAAAGTATTTATTTTTCAGTTAACCCAGAACCGAAACCATTTTCAAAGCCCACTCTTCAAACAAAGAGTAGACAAGATTATAAAACCAAAAATAATACACGTGAAGAGAGTGTTTCTTAGTTCAATCAGATACATGAGACCAAATGTGTGGCTCCTTTCAGGAAAGGACAGGAACTTGTTGAATGAACAAAGGAAGAAAAGAAAGAAAAAAAAAAAGAATAAAAATTATATATATATTTACTTTATTGAGTAAGGAAAAAAAAAATCACCACTTTCTGTGAGTTTTCCTTGTTCTATCCTCACCATGGGACATTATTTCTAGCACTTAATAAGATATTAATAAATATGTTGGAATGAATTAGTAATTGAATAAGGACCCAAGTGAATGAAGCAGACGATCTTCAAGGTCTTTGTAAGCTGTGAGATTCTATAATATAAAAATAATAATTCCAACATGCACCTTCCACTCTGTCCTTTTCAAAGCTGTCACATAGCATCTCTCTGGAAGCACTGTGGAGAACAAAACACACTATTTAATCACTCTTAACCAGTCCATATTAAGAAAGAGGAATGTTACAGTGTTCTCTCATCAGCCTCACAGCAGAGTGGCTGTGACTAATTGGAGGAGGGCCAACATGACCCCGTTTTTAAGCCCTGTCACTTCAGGAACACTTAAAATCACACTGTGGGATGGTGAAACATAGATTGACTATCGCTACCTGAGCTCCATTAATGACGGAAATGTAATGAAAACTCCGTTCTTTGGAGCTATTATTCTGGCACTTCCCATAAGCACTTTCTGTGTTTTTCAAAAAGAAAAGGCACTGAAATTGGAGGTGTGGGTGTGGGAGAGGGTATGTCTTCAAATAACTCCCTGAAATACCATCTGTAATAGGAAGGGCTTGGAGGAAAGGACAAAGGGAATGCATTTAAACAACGGTAGAAAGTGAACACACTCAACTCCAGGTTTTTTAGAACATTTTGACATTTAAAAAACTTTTTTTAAAAAAATCTTATATGTAGCACTGCAGTCTAGTTTACCGGATGGTGATTTTTAGTTAGAATTTCTTGTTTTTTAAGATAAAAAAACTTTCCTGTGCTGACTTCATATGATGTATTTTAAAAATCCAGGTCCTTATCATAGCATTTTTCTAATTCAATGACATACTTCTTTTCTGAGTATAAAATTAAATCATGAGCACAATCAAAAATTGGATAAAACGCCTAGTGGGATTTTAAAAAGTCATTTCAATAATCTCCAATTTTCCAAACCACATAATTATTATTAACATTTATTTCATCTATCTGTCTACCTACCTACCTAAAACCAAAACCAAAACAAAACAAAAAAACAACTATTGCCGTCCAAAAGATTCCAACTCATAGCAACATTATAGGACAGAGAGGAGCTGTCCCATGGGGTTTCCAAGGCTGTGATCTTTATGGAGCAGACTGCCAAGTCTTTCTCCTCTGGAGAGGCTGGTAGATTTGAACCACCAACCTTTTGGCTAGCAGCTTGTGCCACCAGGGCTCTCCCTACCTATATACATGTCTGTTTATCTATCTACAAATTTGGAAATTTTCATTATAACTTTCTGACTTAAAGTATGTATTAAATGGCATATTCAAAATATATTTTTGGAGAAGCCAGAGAAGTTACAGGCCATGATTTGCTATGAACACAGTGATTTTTTGTAGCTGACTCTCATGTGGGTGACGGAAGGCTTGACTACTGCTCTTGGGAGCTGTCCTTCAGAGCTTCCGAGATTTAGGCACAGCCAGAGGGTCATGTGAATCTGGTTATGGAGAGATGGCCTACAGGTACTGATGCTGTGGATAGACAAAACAGTGATTTTAAGTCACCTGTTACAAAAGAAAATTATCCAAATTGGAGCCCTGGTGGTGCAATGAATTAGTGCTCAGCCACTAACTGAACTCACCACCTGTTCTGCAATCTGCTCCCATAAGGATTACAGATAGAAAACCCCATAGAACAGTTCTATTCTGTCCTATAAGGTTGCTATGAGTTGGAATCAACAGCACATAACAATAATAATCCTCCTTGGCAAATGTACGTCGCATGAATCCTAAGTGTATAGCTCAAATAATTTTCACAAAATAACCTACCCATATATTTAGCACTTGAATCAAGAAACAGAATATTATCAGTATCTGATCCTATCAGGTTGAGTAGCATCAAAGATTTACTCATATAATGGGGGTTTAATAGTTATAGATATGACTATAAACATATTTTCTACAATATTTGGATTCTGTTCATAAAATATTATGATTTCTTCTACTTGTGGTTAAAACTTGTGACCAGCTTATGAATTCATTCTGTAAAGTGAACTAATATAAGCTTGAATAAACATAAAATGGAAGTACTGATATTCAAGAAAATATATCCTTTTTTTTTTCAGCAGTATCAATGCCTGGAGGGCATATGTGAAATTTTGCATATAGCTCATGGAGTGTAAGATATAGAACATAAACCTCAAGTTTATATGGTCCAAGACCCTCATGAGAAAACTTTGGGCCTGCTATTGTGTTTTTCCTCATGAGCAAAGACAGAGCTAGAATACAATTGATTTTCAATTGAGATTATTTGTTATACTCCACCGCTTCCTAGCCAAAGGGTGTATTTCATATATATATTTATAAGTTTTTATTTATAAATGAATATGGAGCCCTGGTGGTGCAGTGGTTAAGAGCTTGGCTGTTAAATGAAAGATCGGCAGTTTGAGTCCACAAGTCATAGAATCAACTGAGTGGCAATGAGTTCTTGGTGTATATATATATATGACATATTGGAAGTATTTGTAGTTATGAATAACTATAGGAAATATATATATGCAAAACACCACTAGTCTGTCAGTTTGTCATCCTGTGGTGATTTGGGTGTAGCTGTGATGCTGGGTGCTATGTCACCAGTATTTCAAAAGCCAGCAGAGTCAGCCATGGTGGACAGGTTTCAACTGAGCTTCCAGACTAAGACCGACTAGGAAGAAGGACTTAGTGATCTACTTCTAAAAAAACTGGCCAGTGAAACCTTTTGAATCACAGCAAAACACTGTCCGATATAGTGCCGGAAGACAAGCCCTTCATCTCCCTTAACGACATGGATGGAGTCAAGCTTTCAGGACCTTAATTTGCTGATGTGGCATGAACCAAAATGAGAAGAAATAGCTGAACATATTCATTAACAACAGGAACGTGGAATGTATGAAGAACAAATTTAGGAAAATTGCAAGTTATCGAACATGAAATGGAACACATAAACATTGATATCAGTGAGCTGAAATGGACTGGTATTGACTATGTTGAATCAGAAAATCACATGGTCTACTATGCTGGGAATGACAAATAGAAGAGCAATGGCATTGCATTTATCATCAAAAAGAACATTTCAAGGTTTATCCTAAAGTACAGTGCTGGTCAGTGATAGGACAACACCCACACACTTACAAGGAAGATGAGTTAATATTATTCAAATTTTACAGCAACCACCAAAGACAAAGATGAAGAAATTGAAGATTTTAACCAACTTATGCAGTCTCAAATTGATGAAACATGCAATCAAGACACATTGATAATTACTGGTGATTGGAACGCAAAAGCTGAAAACAAAAAGAAGGATCGGTAGTTGGAATATGAAGCCTTGTGGATATAAATGAGTTGGAGATTGCATGATAGAATTTTGCAAGACCAATGATGTACTCATCACAAATAACCTTTTTCATCAACATAAACAACAACTATATACGTGTACATTCCAAGATGAAATACACAGGAATCAAATCCACTACATCTGTGGAAAGAGATGATGGAAAAAGCTCAATATCAATAGTCAGAACAAGGCCAGGGGCCAACTGCAAAATAGATCAATTGCTCATACATAAGTTCAAGTTGAGGCTGAAGACAAAACAAATATGCGAGAGACAAAGTATGATCTTGAGTATATCCCATGTGAATTTAGTGGTCATTTCAAGCACAGGTTTGATGCATTGAACACTAATGACCAAAGACAGACAAGTTATGGGATAACATCAAGGACATCATATGTGAAGAAAGCAAAAGGTCACTAAAAAGGCAGGAAAGAAAGAAAAGACCAAAATGGTTGTCAGAAGAGACCTTGAAACTTCCTCTTGAACATAGAGCAGCTAAAATGAAAAGAAGAAATGATGAAGTAAAAGAGTTGAACAGAAGATTTCAAAGGGCGGCTCAAGAAGACAAAATGAAATATAATAAAATGTGGAAACACCAGGAGTTATAACCAAAATGTAAGAACAAGTTTGGCAATTCTAAAGCTGAAAGAACTGAAGAAAAAAAAAATTCAAGCCTCAAGTTGCAATATTGAAGAATTCTATGGACAAAATGTTGAATGATGCAGGAAGCATCAAGAAAAGATGGAAGGAATGCACAGACTCACTGTACCAAAATGAACCAGTTGATATTCAACTCTTTCACAGGTAGGATATGATCAGGAACCAAAAGTACTGAAGGAAGAGGTCCAAGCTGTACCGAAAGCTCTGGGGAAAAAAACAAGGCTCCAGGAATCGATGGAATATCAATTGAGAAGTTTCAACAATAGAATGCAAAGCTGGAAGTACTCGCTCATCCATGCTGTCCTAGAGTAACAGTCCGTACTCTGATTAGTGTAAAATTGAAAGATTCAGTGAAAGTAAAGAGAGAGCAGGAGATGGAGATAAGCTGAATTCCATGCAGCGGAACCCAGTAAACCAGTACGGTGGCCCAGCAGTGTCATTTAATAAGGGGGAAACTAAGGACATGAATCAAAAATCCTCACAACTGGACTAACAAGAAACATCATGATAAATGAATATAAAAGTTGTAAAGGATTTCATTTTTTAAAAATTTTTGTTGTGCTTTAAGCAAAAGATTACAAATCAAGTCAGTCTCTCATACAAAAATTTATATACACCTTGATATATACTCCTAATTGTTCTCGGTTTAATGAAACACGCCACTCCTTCCATCCACTCTCTCTTTTCGTGTCCATTCTGCCAGCTTCTAATCCCCTCTGCCCTCTCATTTCCTCTTCAGATAGGAGGTTCCAACATAGTCTCAAGTGTCCACTTGATCCAAAAAGCTCATTCTTCACCAGCATCTTTTTCTATCCCGTTGTCCAGTCCAATTCCTGTCTGAAGAGTTGGCTTTGGGAATGGTTCCTGTCCTGGGCTAACAGAAGGTCTGGGAGCCATGACCACCAGAGTCCTTCTAGTCTCAGTCAGACCATTAAGTCTAGTCTTTTTACAAGAATTTGGGGTCTGCATCCCACTGCTTTCCTGCTCTCTCAGGGGTTCTCTGTTGTGTTCCCCGTCAGGGCAGTCATGGATTGTAGCTGGACACCATCTAGTTCTTCTGGTCTCAGGCTGATGTAGTCTCTGGTTGATGTGGCCCTTTCTGTCTCTTGGGCTCATAATTACCTTGTGTCCTTGGTGTTCTTCATTCTCCTTTGGTCCAGGTGGGTTGAGAACAATTGCTGATGGCCGCTTGCTAGCGCTTAAGACCCCAGATGCTGCTCTCCAAAGTGGGATGCAGAATGTTTTCTTAATAGATTTTATTATGCCAGTTGACTTAGATGTCCCCTGAAACCATGGCTCCCAAACCCCCGCTCCTGCTACGCTGGCCTTCTAAGTATTCCGTTTATTCAGGAAACTTCTTAGCTTTTAGTTTAGTCCAGTTGTGCTGACCTCTCCTGTACTGTGTGTTATCTTTCCCTTCACCTAAAGAAGTTCTTATTTACTATTTAATTAGTGACTACTGCCTGCCTCCCTCTCTCCCCCATCTCATAACAGTCAAAGAATATTTTCTTCTCTGTTAAAACTATTTCTCAAGTTCTTATAATAGTGGTCTTACACAATATTTGTCCTTTTGCAACTGATTTCACTCAGCATAATGCCTTGCAGATTCCTCCATGTTATGAAATATTTCACAGATTCATCACTGTTCTTTATCGATGTGTACTATTCCATTGTGTGAATATCCCATAATTTATTTATCAGTTTATCCGATGATGGGCACCTTGGTTACTTCCATCTTTTTGCTATTGTAAACAGTGTTACAATGAACATGGGTGTGCATATATCCGTTTGTGTAAAGGCTCTTATTTCTCCAGGATATATTCCAAGGAATGAGATTGCTGGATTGTGTGGTAGTTCTATTTCTAGCTTTCTACAAAAAAAAAACCCAACCCAGCGCTGTCGAGTGGACCCAGACTCATAGCGGCCCTATATGATTTTGAGTCTAGATTTCTAAAAAAAAAAAAAATTTTTTTTTTCCTAAGGACGTGCCAAATCAATTTCCAAAGTGGTTGTACCATTCTACATTCCCACCTGCAGTGTATAAGTGTTCCAGTCTCTCCACAACCTCTCTAACATTTATTATTTAGTGTTTTTTGGGTTAATGCCAGCCTTGTTGGAGTGAGATGGAATCTCATTGTAGTTTTGACCTGGATTTCTCTAATGGCTAATGATCATGAACATTTCCTCATATATCTGTTAGCTACCTGAATGTCTTCTTTAGTGAAGTGTCTATTCATATCTTTTGCCCATTTTTAAATTGGGTTATTTGGCTTTTTGTAGTTGAGTTTTTGCAGTATCATGTAGATTTTAGAGATCAGACACTGATCAGAAATGTCATAGCTAAAAACTTTTCCCCAGTCCATAGGTAATCTTTTTACTCTTTTGGCAAAGTCTTTGGATGAGCATAGGTGTTTGATTTTTAGGAGCTCCCATTTATCTAGTTTTTCTTCTGCATTGTTAGTAGTGTTTTGGACACTGTTCACGGCTTCTAACATTGTCCCTATTTTTTCTTCCAGGATCTTCATCATTTTAGATTTTATATTTAGGTCTTTGATTCATTTTGAGTTTGTTTTTGTGCATGATGTGAGGTATGTGTCTTGTTTCATTTTTCTGCAGATGGATATCCAGTGATGCCAGCACCATTTGTTAAAGAGACTATCTTTTCCCTATTTAACTGACTTTGGGGACTTTGTCAAATATCAGTTGCTCATATGTGGATGGATTTATGTCTGGATTCTCAATTCTATTCCATTGCCGTATGTATCTGTTGTTGTACAGTACCAGGCTGTTTCGACTACTGTGGTGGTGTAATAGGTTCTAAAATCAGGTAGAATGAGGTCTTTCACTTTGTTCTTTTTCAGTTAAGGTTTACTTGTCCAGGGGCTCTTTCCCTTCCCTAAGAAGTTGGTGATTTGTTTTTCTATCTCATTAAAAAATGTCATTGGAATTTGGATCGGAATTTTACAAGGCTTAGTCTTCCCATCCATGAGCAGGGTATGTTTTTCCACTTGTGTAGGCCTCTTTTGGCTTGTTGTAGAAGTGTTTTATAGTTTTCTTTGTATAAGTCTTTTACATCTCTGGTAAGATTTATTCCTTAGAATTTTATCTTTTTGGGGGCTGCTGTAAATGGTATTGATTTGGTGATTTCCTCTTTGATGTTCTTTTTATGGTGTACAGGAATCCAACTGATTTTTTATGTCTGTCTTACTTTTCAATGCTGATAGAGTTTCTTTTATGAATCTTGGAACCTTGTTATTGGGTGCATAAATATTTAACATGGTTATATCCTCCTGGTATATTTTCCCTTTAATCATTATATAGTGTCCTTATTTATCCTTTATGATGGATTTAACTTTAAAGTCTATTTTGTCAGCAATTAATACTGCCACTCCTGCTTTTTTTTGATTGTTGTTTGCTTGATATATTTTTTTCCATCTTTTGCTTTTTAGTTTGTTTTTCTCTCTAAGTTTAAGGTGTATCTCTCTTAGGCAGCATATAGATGGATCGTGTTTTTTAATCCATTCTTCCACTCTCTGTCTGTTTATTGGTGCATTTAGGCCATTTACATTCAGCTTAATTATGGATAGGTATGAATTTAGTGTTATATTTTCATATCTTTTTTTGTGTGTTGTTGAGTTTCTTTTTCCCACTTAATTTTTTCTGTGAGTAGATTGCCTTTAAATATTGCCTTTTCCTCGTATTCATTGTTGTTGATTTTGTTTCTGCTGAGTCTCTATTTTTTTCTTGTATTTTATTTTGATGTGTAGTATAGTTTGTCTCCTTTGTGGTTGCCTTATTATTTACCCCTATTTTTCTAAAATTAAACCTAACTTATATTTCTTTGTATCACCTTATTTTCTACTCCATATGGACGATCTATGACTACTTTCCTTATTTCCTCTTATTGATTTAATGTTGTCTTCTTTTGCATAATAACATGGCAGTTTTCCTGTTTTCAGCATTTTTTATCTTGATTTATTTTTGTGATTTCCCTGTCTGGGTTGACATCTGATTGCTCTGTCCAGTGTTCTAGTCTTGGGTTGATACCTGATATTATTGATTTTTTAACCAAAGAACTCCCTTTAGTATTTCTTTTAGTTTTGGCTTGGTTTTTACGAATTTCCTAAACTTCTGTTTATCTGGAAATGTCCTAATTTCACCTTCATATCTGAGAGGCAGTTTTGCTGGATATGATTCTTGCCTGGTAATTTTTTTCCTTCTATGTTTTATATAAGTCATACCATTGCCTTCTTACCTGATGGTTTCTGCCGAGTAGTCTGAGCTAATTCTTATTGACTCTCCTTTGTCGGTGACTTTTCATTTATCACTAGCTGCTCTAAAAGTCTCCCTTTACCCTTGGTTTTTGCAAGTTTGATCACAATATGTTTTGGTGACTTTCTTTTAAAATCTACCTTATGTGGAGTTTGATGAGCATCTTGGATAGATGTGTTCTCATCTTTCATGATATTAGGGAAGTTTTCTGCCAACAAACTTTCAACAATTCTCTCTGTATTTTTTGTTATCCCTCCCTGTTCTGGTACCCAGTCACTCATAGGTTATTCATCTTGATAGAGTCATACATGATTCTTAAGTTTTCTTCATTTTTTTAAAATTCTTTTATCTGATTTTTCTTCAAATAAATTGGTGCCAAGTGCTTTATCTTCAAGTTCACAAATTCTGCCTTCCATTTGCTGACTCCTGCTCCTCTGACTTTTTATTGAGTTGTCTAATGTTGTAATTTTATTGTTAATCTTCTGAATTTCTGATTGCTGTCTGTCTATGGATTTTTCCAGCTCATTAAATTTTTCACTATGTTCCTGAATAACCTTTTTAATTTCTTCAGCTGCTTAATCTGTGTGTTCCTTGGCTTTTTCTGTGTATTGCCTGATTTCCTTCCTGGTGTCTTGAAGGGTTCTGTATATTAATATTTTGTATTCTGCCTCTGATAATTCTAAGAAGGCACTTTTGTCTAGAAGATCCCTTGATTTTTTTGTTCTGAGAGCTTGTTTAGGTGATCATGTTCTGTTTCTTTATGTGACTTGATATTGACTGTTGTCTCCGAGCCATCTATAGGTTATTGTATTAGTTTATTTTATGTTTGCTTACTCTATCATAGCTTCTTGCTTTGTTTTGTTTTGATATGCCCAGATTGGTTGCTTGAGTGAGCTAGATTGATTGTTCTCACCTTTGGAGCTCTGAAGTCCTGTTCCCAGATGGCAAGAGCTGTTATCAGATATATCAGTCTAAGAGTCCATTCACTTTTCTTGTATGAATGCAGCTCAGGTATCCAGGTAGCTTCTCATCATGTGTGTGGTACAGGCTCTGTCTTACAGCCTTAGAGGGGCAGAGGTGATTGGTGTAGGTACTGGTAACTGGTTGCAACAGGGGGTCACACTCTGAATAAGGCAGGGGGCTGAGAATCATCCCCCATGTGTCTCTGAGGAAAGCATGTTCCTGTTCCCTAGGGTGTACAGGTAGGCGGGTTCGGCAGAGAGACCATTGGCACCCAGTGTTTTTTGTTGTAATTGGGAGGTACCAATTATCCTTGGACCCCTCTCATGGGTGGCCAGGTGATCTGAGTGGAGCAACCATTCCTTAGGCCCCTGATGTGGGTAGGTGAGAACTCTGTTTAATTAGCAAAGCAGTGTCAAAGATCAAACATCCACCTCTTCACCACACAGTTGAAACAGTTGTAGTCTGCCAATAAGGGCCTATTCTCCTAAAATAGGCCCACAGAGGTCCATGCAGAGAGGACAGGTATTCAAAGTCCACTGACTGTTTACACCTGGACAGGAGCCACTTCTGTACTGAGCTCCCCTGATTAGTGGAGCTGGAAATTATCTTTTCCCCCAATTGCAAATTTATTCCTTCTGCAGGGCCTGAAGGATGGCTCTAGGTGCTCAACAGGGCCTATCTCAGGCCCAGGGAAATCAACAGCCACTGAAGCTGGCTTGGGAGTAGAAAAACCTGGCATGATAAAATATACACAACTACTTAGCTTTTGCTGAAAGTGCCATTCTTCTCTGGTTCTGAAGGTGTGAACAGACTGTGTGGCTGGCTGCTTCTCTCTGAGGAAACTGTGGCTGAGCATTCTATCAGCCCACTGCAGCCACTCCCAGGAATGATGCCTGAGGGCTCCCGCCAATTCAGGTCCAGTAACTCCTTTCCACTTCTGAACCATCTTTTCCTTCCCCTGCACCTCAGTTCATTTTCTAACCCCTTGCCTTTGATGTTTAGGGCTCCTAGCTTGTCATAAATATACTCATTTCACTTGTTTTTTTGGGTCTTTGTTGTTGTAAGACGGCTTGCCTGAAGCATCTATTCCATGATCTTGGCCCCACCTCCCATAAAGAATTTCATTTTACTGGGATCCATAATCAATGTCCATGGAAGCAGCAATCAAGAAATCAAAGGATGCATTGCATTGGGCTTATCTGCTGCAAAAGATCTCTTTAAGGTCTAAACCAAGCCATGGTATTTTCAATTGCTTCATATGTATGCAAAAGTTAGCCAATGAATAAGGAAGATTGAAGAAGAATTAATGTTCTTGAATTATGGTGTTGGCAGAAAATATTGAATATTCCGTGGACTACTAAAATGTGTGAACAATTTCATCTTGAAAGAAGTATAGCCAGAATGCTCCTTAGAAGAGAGAATGTCGAGAGTTTGTCTCACATACTTTGGACATGTTACCAGGACGGATTAGCCCCTGGAGAAGGGCATCATGCTTGGTAAAGTAGAAGGTCAGTGAAAAAGAGGAAGACCCTCCTTGAGATGGATTGACACAGTCAGTGCAACAATGGGCTCAAACACAATAACAATCATGAGGATGGTGTAGGATCAGGCTGTGTTTTGTTCTGTTGTATACAGTGTTGCTATGAGTCGGAAAGGACACGATGTCACCTAACAAGAACAACCACATTCACATGTGAAAGCTGGACAAAGAATAAGACAGACAAAAGGAAGATTGATGCCTTTGAATTACTGTGTTGGTGAAGAATATCGGATATACCACGGACTGCCAGAAGAATGAACAAATTTGTCTTGGAAGAAGTATAGCCAGAATGCTCCTGAAGGCAAGGATATCAAGACTTCATCTCATGTTCTTTGGACATGTTCTCAGGAGGGACCATTCCCTGCAGCTGAACATCGGCTTTTTAAAGTAGAAGGTCACTGAAAAAGAGGAAGATCCTCTATGAGATGGACTGACACAGTGGCTATGACAATTGGTACAAACCTAGCAATGATTTTGAGATGGCGCAGGACTGGGTACTGTTTCATTTTGTTAAACATAGGGTTGCTATGAGTAAAAACCATCTGGGAAGCAACTAACAGCAACAACAACATATATGCAAATGTACTCCTCTAAGTATTTTGAAATTTTTAATTAAAAAATATATATGTAGATAAAAGCA
This sequence comes from Loxodonta africana, assembly GCF_030014295.1. NCBI lineage: Eukaryota > Metazoa > Chordata > Mammalia > Proboscidea > Elephantidae > Loxodonta > Loxodonta africana. The sequence continues at coordinate 178,743,955 of NC_087343.1, read as the reverse complement.
CGAATTTTTAGCATACAGTTTAAGATTAATTTTCACAAAATGACCTATACATAGACCTAGCACCCAAATTAAGAAACAGAATATTATCTTATCCCAGAAGCCCTTCTTGTGCCTGTATTCTGTCACTACTATCCCACATAAGAATAAAAATTCTCATTACTTCTGCACTATAGATTAATTTTGATTCTTTCTGTATTTTATCTAAATAGCATCTTAAAATACTTTCTCTTTTGAGCTTGGCATTTTGCTCAATATTACAGATGTGAGATTTATCCGTAGAGTTGTTTATATTTTTAATTTGTTTATCTGATTACTGTAGATTCTGTAGCGTAGACTATACTGTTATGTGAGTATACCACAATTTTTTAATCCATTCTGTAATTGATGGCATTTGAGTGTGTTCACAATTGTAGCTATCACAAATAGTGTTGTTGTTACTGCAGTTTCGTGAGATAGAGCCACCTGCTGCAGTCAGTTCTTGAAACAAGAGTGAGATGGGTAGCAAGAGCTTTATTATATATATTGATATATAGGAGGCAGAGGGGAATGATGTCCTCCTAAACCTGTCTTTTTTTTTTTTTTTTTTAATAATTTTTACTGTGCTTTAAGTGAAAGTTTACCGATCAAGTCAGTCTCTCACACAAAAACCCATATACACCTTGCTACACACTCCCAATTACTCTCCCCCAAATGAGACAGCCCTTTCTCTCCCTCCACTCTCTCTTTTCACATCCATTTCACCAGCTTCTAATCTCCTCCACCCTCTCATCTCCCCTCCAGGAAGGAGATGCCAACATAGTCTCAAGTGTCCACCTGATCCAAGAAGCTCACTCCTCACCAGCATCCCTCTCCAACCTATTGTCCAGTCCAAGCCATGTCTGAAGAGTTGGCTTTGAGAATGGTTCCTGCCCTGGGCCAACAGAAGGTCTGGGGGCCATGACCACCGGGGTCCTTTAGTCTCAGTCAAACCATTAAGTCTGGTCTTATGAGAATTTGTTTTTTTTTTTTTTTTTATCCCACTGCTCTCCTGCTCCCTCAGGGGCTCTCTGTTGTGTTCCCTGTCAGGGCAGTCATCGGCTGTAGGCGGGCACCATCCAACTCTTCTGGTCTCATGATGATGTAGTCTCTGGTTCATGTGGCCCTTTCTGTCTCTTGGGCTCAAAATCACCTTGTGTCCTTGGTGTTCTTCATTCTCCTTTGATCCAGGTGAGTTGAGACCAATTGATGTGTCTTAGATGGCCGCTTGCTAGCGTTCAAGTCTGCAGATGCCACTCTTCAAAGTGGGATGCAGAATACTTTCTTAATAGATTCTATTATGCCAATTGACTTATATGTCCCCTGAAACCATGGTCCCCAGACCCCTGCCCCTGCTATGCTGGCCTTCGAAGCATTCAGTTTATTCAGGAAACTTCTTTACTTTTGGTTTAGTCCAATTGTGCTGACTTCCCCTTTATTGTGTGCTGTCTTTCCCTTCACCTGAAGTAGTTCTTACCTACTATCTAATTAGTGAATACTCCTCTCCAATCGTCCCTCCCTTCCCCTTCGCGTAACCACAAAAGAATGCTTTCTTCTCAGTTTAAACTATTTGTCAAGTTCTTATAATAGTGGCCTTATACAATATTTGTCCTTTTGCAACTAATTTCACTCAGCATAATCCTTCCAGGTTCCTCCATGATATGAAATGTTTCACAGATTTCTCACTGTTTCTTATCGATGCGTAATATTCCATTGTGTGAATATACCATAATTTATCTATTCATCCATTGATGGGCACCTTGGATGCTTCTACCATTTTGCTATTGTAAACAGTGCTGCAATGATCATGGGTGTGCATATATCTCTTCGTGTAAAGGCTCTTATTTCTCTAGGATATATTCCAAGGAGTGGGATTGCTGGATCATATGGTAGTTCTATTTTCTCTATTTCTAGCTTTTTAAGGAAGCGCCAAATCAATTTCCAAAGTGGTTGTACCATTTTACATTTCCACCAGCAGTGTATAAGTGTTCCAATCTCTCCGCAGCCTCTCCAACATTTATTCTTTTGTGTTTCTAGGATTAATGCCAGCCTTGTTGGAGTGAGATGAAATCTCATTGTAGTTCTGATCTGCATTTCTGTAATGGCTAATGATTGTGAACATTTCCTCATATATCTGTTAGCTACCTTCGAATGTCTTCTTTAGTGAAATGTCTACTCATATCTTTTGCCCATTTTTTAATTGGGTTATTTGTCTTTTTGCAGTTGCATTTCTGCAGTATCATACAGATTTTAGAGATCAGGCGCTGATCAGAAATGTCATAGCTAAAAACTTTTTCCCACTCTGTAGGTAGTCTTTTTACTCTTTTGGTGAAGTCTTTGCATGAGCGTAAGTGTTTGATTTTTAGGAGCTCCCAGTTATCTAGTGTTTCTCTACATTCTTTATAATGTTTTATATACTGTTTATGCCATGTAATATGTATTAAAAAAAAAAGTAGTATGTAGGGCTCCTAAAATTGTCCCTACTTTTTCTTCCACGATTTTTAATGTTTTAGATTTTATATTCAGGTCTTTGATCCATTTTAAGTTAGTTTTTGTGCATGGAGTGAGGTATGGGTCTTGTTTCATTTTTTGCAGATGTATATCTGTTTTTTAGTTATATCCAGCTATGCCAGCACCGTTTTTTAAAAAGACTATCTTTTCCCCATTTAACTGCTTTGGGGTCTTTGTCAAATATCAACTGCTCATATGTTGGTGGATTTATGTCTGTGCTCTCAATCCTGTTCCATTGGTCCATGTATCTGTTGTTGTACCAGTACCAGGCTGTTTTGACTACTATGGCAGTATAATCGGTTCTAAAATCAGGTAAAGTAAGGCCTCCCACTTTGTTCTTCTTTTTCAGTAATGTCTTATTTATCCGGGGCTTCTTTCCCTTACATATGAAGTTGGTGATTTGTTCCTCCATCTCATTAAAGAATGTCGTTGGGATTTGGATCGGAATTGCATTAAATGTATAGATCGCTTTTGGTAGAATAGACATTTTTATAATATTAAGCCTTCCTATCCACAAGCAAGGTATGTTCTTCCACTTATGTAGCTCTCTTTTGGTTTCTTGCAGAAGTGTACTGTAGTTTTCTTTGTATAAGTCTTTTACATCTCTGGTAAGATTTATTCCTAAGTATTTTATCTTCTTGGGAGCTCCTGTAAATGGCACTAATTTGGTGATATCCTCTTCGATATTCTTTTTGTTGAGGAATCCAACTGATTTTTGTGTGTTTATCTTGTATCCCGATACTCTGCTGAACTCATCTGTTAGTTTCAGTAGTTTTCTGGAGGATTCCTTAGGGTTTTCTGTGTGTAAGATCATGTCATCTGAAAATAGAGATACTTTTACTTCTTCCTTGCCAATCTGGATGCCCTTTATTTCTTTATCTAGCCTAACTGCTCTCACTAGGACCTCCAAAGAATGTTGAATAAGAGCGGTGCTAAAGGGCACCTTGTCTGTTTCCTGATCTCAGTGGGAATGTTTTCAGGCTCTGTCCATTTAGGGTGATGTTGGCTGTTGGTTTTGTATAAATACCCTTTATTATGTTGAGGAACTTTTCTTTTATTCCTATTTTGCTGAGAGTTTTTATCATGAATGAGTGTTGAACTTTGTCAAATGCCTTTTCTGCATCAATTGATAAAATCATGTGATTCTTGTCTTTTGTTTTATTATGTGGTGGATTACATTAATTGTTTTTCTAATGTTGAACCATCCCTGCATACCTGGTATGAATCCCACTTGGTCATGGTGAATTATTTTTTTGATATATTGTTGAGTTCTATTGGATAGAGTTTTGTTGAGGATTTTTGCATCTACATTTATGAGGGATAACCCACTGTTTTATATAGGTCTATCATTTTTTTGTGGTGTCTTTACCTGGTTTTGGTATCAGGGATACGGTGGTTTCATAGAATGAGTTTGGTAGTATTCCGTCCTTTTCTATGCTCTGAAATACCGTTAGTAGTACTGGCGTTAACTCTTCTCTGGAAGTTTGGTAGAACTCTGCAGTGAAGCCGTCCGGACCAGGACTTTTTTTTGTTGGGAGATTTTTGATTACCTTTTCAAATCTGTTCTTTTGTTATGGGTTTATTTAGTTGTTCTACTTCTGTTTGTGTTAGTTTAGGTAGGTAGTGTGTTTCTAGGAATTTGTTCATTTCGTCAAGGTTTTCAAATTTGTTTGAGTATAGTTTTTCATAGTAATCTGATATGATTCTTTTAATTTCAGTTAGGTCTGCTGTAATATCGCCCCTCTCATTTCTTATTCAGATTATTTACTTCCTCTCCCGTTTTTCTTTTGTCAGTTTGGCCAGTGGTTTACCAATTTTGTTGATTTTTTTTCAAAAAACCAGCTTTTGGTCTTGTTAATTCTTTCAATTGTTTTTCTGTTTTCTATTTCATTTAGTTCAGCTCTAATTTTTATTGTTTTCTTCTGGTGCCTGTGGGTTTCTTTCGTTGCTCTCTTTCTATTTGTTCAAGTTGTAGGGATAATTCTTTGATTTTGGCCCTTTCTTCTTTTTGGATATGTGCATTTATTGATATAAATTGGCCCTCTGAGAACTGCTTATGCTGTGTCCCAAAGGTTCTGATAGGAAGTGTTTTCATTCTCATTGGATTCTCTGATATTCTTTATTCCATCCTTAATGTCTTCTATAATCCAGTCTTTTTTCAGCAGGGTAAAAAAAAAAAAAAATTTTTTTTTTTTTTTTGTTCAGTTTCCAAGTGTTTGATTTCTTTTCCCTGCTTTTCCTGTTATTGATTTCCACTTTTATGGCCTTATGGTCAGAGAAGATGCTTTGTAATATTTCAATGTTTTGGATTCTGCTAAGGCTTGCTTTATGACCTAATATGTGGCCTATTCTAGAGAATGTTCCATGTGCACTAGAAAAGAAAGTATACTTGGTTGCTGTTGGGTGGAGTGTTCTGTATATGTCTACCAGGTCAAGTTGGTTGATTGTGGCATTTAGATCTTCCGTGTCTCCATTGAGCTTCTTTCTGGCTGTCCTGTCCTTCACTGAAAGTGGTGTGTTGAAGTCTCCTCCTATTATTGTGAAGCTGTCTATCTCACTTTTCAATGCTGATAGAGTTTGTTTTATATATCTTGTAGCCCTGTCATTGTGTGCATAAATATTTAATATGGTGATATCTTCTTGGTGTATTATTCCTTTAATCATTATGTAGTGTCCTTCTTTATCCTTTATGATGGATTTAACTTTAAAGTCTATTTTGTCAGCAGTTAATATTGCCACTCCTGCTCTTTTTTGATTGTTGTTTGCTTGATATTTTTTTTTTCCATCCTTTGAGTTTTTTTTTTTTTGAGTTTTAGTTTGTTTGTGTCTCTAAGTCTAAGGTGTGTCTCTTGCAGGCAGCATATAGGTGGATCTTGTTTTTAATCCATTCTGCCACTCTCTGTCTCTTTATTGGTGCATTTAGTCCATTTACATTCAGGGTAATTATGGATAGGTATGAATTTAGTGCTATCATTTTGATGTCTTTTTTTGTGTGTTGACAGTTTCTTTTTCCCACTTGATTTTATGTGCTGAGTAGATTTTCTTTATATATTGTCCTTTCCTCATATTTGTTGTTGTTGATTTTGTTTCTGCTGAGTCTGTATTTTCCCTTGTATTTTATTTTGATGAGTAGGATGTTTGTCTCCTTTGTGGTTCCCTTATTTTTTACCTCTATTTTTCTAAATTTAAACCTAACTTTTATTTCTTTGTATCACTGTATCTTCCTCTCCATATGGAAGGTGTGATTACATTTGTTTGCCCCTCTTTATTATTTTAATATTGTCCTCTTCTACATAATATCATTGCTGTTACCCTGTTTTGGGCTTTTTTTTTTTTTTTAATAATCTTGCTTTTTTTTGGGGGATTTCCCTGTCTGGGTTGACTTCTGGTTGCTCTGCGCAGTGTTCTAGTCTTGGGTTGATACATGATATTATTGATTTTCTAACCAAAGAACTCCCTTTAGTATTTCTTATAGTTTTGGTTTGGTTTAAAGGAATTCCCTAAACTTGTGTTTATCTGGAAAAATCTTAATTTCACCTTCATATTTAAGAGTCAGTTTTCCTGGATATATGATGCTTGGCAAGCAATTTTTTTCCTTCAATTTTTTAAGTATGTCATCCCATTGCCTTCTTGCCTGCATGTTTTCTGCTGACTAGTCCAAGCTTATTCTTATTCGCTTTCCTTTGTAGGGCACTTTTCGTTTATCCCTCGCTGCTCTTATAATTATGGTTGGTTTTGGCAAGTTTGATTATAATATGTCTTGGTGACTTTCTTTTAACATCTACCTTACGTGGAGTTAATGAGTATCTTGGATAGATATCTTCTCATCTTTCACAATATCAGGGAAGTTTTCTGCGAACAAATCTTCAACAATTTTCTCTGTATTTTCTGTTATCCCTCCCTGTTCTGGTACTCCAATCATTCGTAGGTTATTTCTTTTGATAGAGTCCCACATGATTCTTAAGTTTTCTTCAATTTTTTAAATTCTTTTATCTGATTTTTCTTCAAGTATATTAGTGCCAAGTGATTTATCTTCAAGTTCAGAAATTCTAGCTTCTACTTGCTCAATTCTGCTCCTCTGACTTTCTATTGAGTTGTCTAATTCTGTAATTTTGTAGTTAATCTTCTGAATTTCTGATTGTTGTCTGTCTATGGATTTTTCCAGCTTATTAGACTTTTCGTTTAAGTTCCTGAATAATCTTTCTAATTTCTTCAGTTGTTTTATCTGTGTGTTCCTTGGTTTGTTCTGTGTATTGTCTCATTTCTTTCCTGATGTCTCGAAGGGTTCTATATATTAAACTTTTATATTCTGCATCTGGTAATTCCTGGAATGCACTTTCATCTAGAAGATCCCTGGATTCTTTGTTCTGAGAGCCTATTGAGCTGATCATGGTCTGTTTCTTTAAGTGACTTGATATTGACTGTTGTCTCTGAGCCATCTATAAGTTATTGTATTAGTTTATGCTTGCTTACTGTGTCATAGCTGCTTGCTTTCTTTTGTTTCGGTATGCCCCTATGTGTTGCTTGAGTGAGTTAGCTTGATTATTTTTGCCTTTGGAGCTCTGGTGTCCTGTCCCCAGCTGGCTAGAGCTGTTATCAGGTATTTCAGCCTAGGATTCCATTCAGTTTTCTTGTATGAATTCAGCTCAAGTTTCCAGGTAGCTGATCATCAAGTGTGTGGTACAGGCTCTGTCCTACAGTCTTAGAGGTGCAGGGGTGATTGGCGTATATACCAATATCCGATTGCAGCAGGGGGTCACACTCTGAACAAGGCAGGGGGCTGAGAGCCCACCCCCGAGTGACTCTGAGGAAATCATGTCTCTGTTTCCTAGAGCGTGTAGGTGGGTGGGTTCTGCAGATGGACCAAGGGCACCCACAGTTTTTTTGTTGTAAGGACTGGGTGGTACTAGTTATCTTTGGCCCCCTCTCATGTGTGGCTGGGCAACCTGAGTGGAGCTACCAGTCCTTAGGTCCCTGATGTGGGTAGGTGAGGACCTTACTTAAGAGGCAAAGCAATGTCAAATATCAAACACCCACCTCTGCACCGTACAGCTGAAATGGTTGGAGTTTGCCAACAAAGGCCTGTTCTCCTGAAATAAGCCCACACAGGTCCGTGCAGATGGGAAAGGTGCTCAAGGCCCACAGACAGTTTATGCCTGGACAGGATTCGCTTCTGTCCTGAGCTCCCCCAGTTAATGGAGCTGGCAAATTATCTTTTCCCCGCAATTGCAAATTTTTTCCTTCCCAAAGGCTAGAAGGATCGCTCTAGATGCTCACCAGAGCCTATCTGAAGCCCAAGTATTCAGCTGCTGAAGCTGGCTTGGGGGTGGGGGGGTGTGTAACAAAATGCACACAAATACTTAGCTTTTGCCAAGAACTCCGTTCTCCTCAGGTTCCAGAGGTGTGAGTAGGACATGTGGCTGGCTGCTTCTCCCTGAGGAAACTGCGGCCGAATGCTAGTAACAGCCCACCACCACCGCCACCGCTGCCTCTCCTGGCATGGTGTCTGAGGGCTCCCCACGATTCATGTCCTATAACTCCTCTCCACTTCTGAACGGTCCCTTCCTCCCACTCCCCCCAGTTCATTGTCTAAGCTTTCCTTTGATGCTCAGGGCTCCCAGCTTGTCACAAACATACTCGTTTCACTTGTTTTTTTTGGTCTTTGTTGTAAAGAGGGCTTGCCAGAAGCACCTATTTCACCATCTTGGCTCCACCTCTAAACCTGCCTGTCTTAAGAAACTCGAGGCCAGCCAGGGTTTTATAGGGAAAAGAGGACATGGGTTTTAGGAACTTGTGGAATGTCCATTCTCTTTCTGTATGTTCAGTGGTCATGTTTAATAGGCTGATTTTTTCCTGCCATTATCCCATCAGCCCAGGGGATGACTGGCACCATCATGGAGAGCATCGTCCTGTTTGACAGGCTTAGATCAATATCACTTGTTTTTCCATGGTCTTAGGGCAGTTCTGTTCTGTCCTATAGGGTCGCTATGAGTCAGAATTGACTCCATGGCACTGAATTTTTTTTTTTTTTTTTTTTGGGTGGAGAGGAAACATTGGTTAACTTTTAACTTTTAGAAGAGCTAACAGAAAAAATCATACTTGGAGACAGAGACAGGCTAGGAACGGGAAAAAAAATGGCACAGGTACTGTTCAAGATATGGCTGAATAGCCTGTTCCATTGTGGTGAATATTATTGTAACTTGCTTTGTTGGTAAACATATTTATATATTTAGAAGTGAAATCACTAGTCTGTTGGGTATGCAGTTTATCTTTAGCAGATTCTTCCCATAGTTTTCCAAAGTATTGGGCAATTTACACTTTCAGAAGCTGAGTGTGAGAGTTTAAGTTGCTCTACATCGTTGTCAACACATGAAATTAGCACCCTTTGATGACTAATGAAATTAGTTTATCAGCCAACTGGATATTCTCATTTGGGAAAAACCTCTTCAAGTGTCTTACCCATTTTTACCTGTCTTTTTCTTACTCTTTTGTAATAAAGTTATATATAATTTTATCATATATATGTATTGTAAATAACTTCTAGCACTTCTGTGGGTTAATTTCTTAATTACGTCCTTTGAAGAAATTTTTGTTTTATCTTAATGATGCATTTTAATGTTTTATAATCCAATTTATTATCTGTTCCCCTTATGGTTAACACTTTCATATCTTGACTAAGACATCTTTTACTCCCTCAAAGCCTTCTTAAGGTTTTTTAATTACCTATACAGCCACATAACTCTGCAAGGGAAAACTTGTTAGGGATAAATGAAATATGGGAATATGGCAAAGATCTAGATTAGCAACTTAAATAACTTCCTCAAGTAAAATTTATAAGCAGAAATGTTGATCAAAATATAGAAACATGTCTTTCTTAGGATATATTTTTATGTCTTTATCATTTTCACCAAAGTAACCAATTATTGAGGACCAGCTATAAGCAGAATTCTGTGATTTAACTTTGTATCATAAACAGCAGAGCATTTTGTGAAGAACAATTTTTATTAAATATACAAATTTAAGTGCTAAAATCATTACAAGTAGTAATATGAAGGTTCAAGTGAATTTCAATAATAATAATAATTTTAAAAATCCTGATGTGATGGAATAAGTTCATTTGAAATTCTAGCTAAATTACAGGAAACAGAATGAATTTGTGGCCGGTAAAGTGTAAATACTCTCATACTTTCCTCGTTGTGCCATTTATTCTCTCACTCTCTCTGGTATGCTATTGGTCTTATTCTTATTCTCACTCACTCTGAAGAAATAAAGATGACCTATGTATTATATTCTCTATAAAGAATCTATTAAGGATGTTTAAAAAAGAACTCTGGAGGCAAGAATTGTTAACTGCTCAGCAGCTTACCAAAAGTTTGGTGGTTTGAACCCACCAGCAGCTTCTCTGGAGACAAATGTGGCAGTTGGCTTCCTTAAATATTGCAACCTTGGAAGCCCTTTGGGGAAGTTCTACCAACGGTGTCATTCAGTGCGGTAACTCATGGTGTCATCCTCCCATGGACCGCCTTCCGTATCAGACCATACAGAATCCTTAGTGATTTGGTTTGGGCTTATGTTACTCATAAATCATAATTCTCATATGTCACTGAACGTAATGACAATAATAGTGACATAAACAACAAGCAAAATTAAATTTCGCCTTTAAATTACGATGATGTACACATAGCTTAAATGTATTTACATTTACATAGTTTCATGTGGTTAAGGTGAAAATTTGTTAAGAAAACAATAGGATTCGAAGAAAAAATATTCAAGAACTACATCAAAATTATCTTCATTTTCATGTTAAATTTCACCTTTCCATGAGATACATTAATGGATTAGCTTTGCATAATCAATAACGGCCCAAATAATGTAGAAGTTGTGGGCAAATTTGTATGGAAATAAATACATAAATGAAATAATACTATAAAAATAAACAGGAACAGATATACAAGCATTTCAGCACGAGTGAACATATTGACTAAATCAGAACTTTCCTTTCCTGGCCTTCAAAATTGCAGACTTATGAATCACTTCATTGAAATCAATGCCTTTGGCCAACTCACTTTCAATTGATAACTTCAAAAGATTTTAAGGCCTTGACTGTCCCTTGGTAGATAACAAATAGTTCTTTATAAGTTTCAGCTCTGAAAAGCTCCTCTCACATGAAGCCACAGACACACAGATAGTCGGAAATAATTTTAGGCTTCTTGAAAGGGATGGAAGAGGTTCTATGAAGTCCCATTCAGCAATGAATATCAAAAAGTCTGAAGTTGCCCAATCTTGGGTTCTTTCCAGATAATCTGTGGCTTTCAGGTGCCTTCTCAGCCTTGGTATTTCTTTTAAAGGCTCATTCTTGGGTATTCATCATTGAAAGTGATAGATTTTGGAGTGGATACATTTAACTCTTCCCCAGTGGCAGATATGAGGCTCTTCATTTGAACAGCCTCATATACGGCTGCTACTTCCTTGATAACTTCTGATCTGTCCTGGAATTTAGAATGAAAGTGATCAATGCACTCAAGCTTTGCCCTTTTATTTTCTTCTTGCAGAGTGAGTCTAGCATCGCTTGCCTGCCCCTCATTCCCTGCCATCCTTCTCTTGAACTTGACTTTTATCTCTACTGCAATTCCGTATTCATCTGACTTTAAAAATGCCTGTTCAATTGCATGTTCCACTAGGTGACTACACTCTTTGTGCAGAAAGTCTTAGCACCTCTAGCTTTGTTACCACCTTGTTGAGAGTTAAACCCTTAGTCTGCAGGTACTGCTATGTAAGATTAACTTCCCGGAGTGAATCACACCAGAAGAACAGGTAGCACAGAAAAATGAAATCACAGACAGCAGGAAAAGACCTTGTGCTGCTCTTCTTGAGTCCAAATTTTCATGTGGATCACAAACAGCTTCAATTGCCACCACAAATTTATCAAATTTTTCTTCAATGGGCTTAACTGCAGCATGATGAGCACTCCAGTGTGTTGCTGATAGCCTTATCACTGATACTCTAGTATGGTTGATTAACACATTCCATTGATGGGTGGGGGAACCTTGGTGACGTAGTGGTTAAGCTCTATGGCTGCTAACCAAAAAAGGTCAGACACTCCTTGGAAACTCTGTGGGGCTGTTCTACTCTGTCCTATAGGGTCACTATGAGTCAGAATGAACTAGACATCAGCGGGTTTATTGATGGGTGGAAGCAGCAAAGAAAGAAAACATCGTCTCAGAAGTTCCAAAATATGTCACAAGAGATCAGCAAAGAGTGCTGGCTGTGCAAGTTAACTAAATGTTACACAAAATCATTAAAAATACCTTTCTTCTTATTTCCCTTAAGAATGGCTTGTGCACCTCCATGGATTCCAGCCGTAGTGGCAGCATTATTGTAACCTTGGCATGGCACATCATTATGTCCAGTCTATCACTTTCCAGTTTTTTAAGAATGTCAGAACAGAAGTCAGCAACTTTTTCCCCTTTAAAGGGAACAATCTTAGAAAGATACCTTTCACTTCAACTTTCTTATTGTTGATTTTTATATATCTGATCACTTCAAATATCTCCAGTTAATATGTGATGTGTCTGTTGTGCTATCAAACATGATCCCAAAGTACTTCACAGAGTTTATGTTCATGACAAGCTTCTCCTTCACATAATTTGCCAGGACACTTATAACCTCATTCTGAGTTTTTGGTGCAAGATAAGAGACTGATACTTTAAGTTTACAGTGCTATGCTTTAACCTCATTAGGTGCTCTTTCAGCACTGGATTATATTTTGAAAGTATCAAAACCAGCTCAAGAAAGTTCCCTTTATTTAATGAAGATTTGCCTTCCTCATGGCCATGAAATGCCAGGTTATGCTTGGGAAGAAACAATATGATATCAAGCAAGGTGTCCCTTCAATTTTCCCTCTCTATTTCCATCAAAGCAATAGCCCAGCATCAATGGTTTTGCACAGCCTGAGTCCTGCTGCCAATGTTTTCCACTTTTTAAAACAAAAAATGGGGGAGTTCTTCAAATGTCTCTTGGTAATGTACTTTTAGGCTCAGTTTCCACCACTTCTGAAACTCAGTCATAAGTTTGGATGTCCTATCTGTAGCACTAATGGTAAACAGTCAGCAGCAAAAATAGTATAAATTCTCATTGACGAGTGAGTAAACCATCCACGGCCACAGAATTTTCTTGTCATCTGGCATCACTTTACAAAACCACTCTTTTCAAAGCTGGTGCACAGCTCCCTTTGCTTTTGCACCTTGCCTTGCCACAACACTGAAAGACCCATCTTTGTTCTGGAAAGAAACACTTCCCCTTTTGATGATTTCAACCTGAAAATGATCTGGAACTGGAATCTCCCAGAAAGAAACATCACATAAAATTTGCAAATCTTTCTCCTTAACATCTCTTGTATCATTTACACCAACATGGCTAGAGCCACTTTGAGCACTCTCTTCTGCTTCAAATTCTACCATTCTCACTCTTTGCTCTTCTGCAGAAAGCATGCTATCATCAGAACAGTCAGCTTTATCAATTAGAGACTGATGAACAGTGCATTTTGATGAAATCTGGCAATCATTGGTCTTTTGGTATATTAAAGCATGAATCTAGCAAGCGTGATTTAGTTCTTGCCTCTTCTGCTTTCCTTTGTTGGCATCCATTTGGCCTCTTTGATTTATACACTGCATGTGGCATGATAGAATATCCCCGCACAATTAAAAAAAAAAAAAAAAAACAGTTAATTAACAATATTGGAAAAGAAAATGTAAAATGTAAATCTTTTGATTGTGATAGTTCTATCAAATTCAAAATTAAACCCTGAAGCTTTCATATATATTTGCAAGACAGTGATTTTTTTTTTAATAACTTTTATTAAGCTTCAAGTGAACGTTTACAAATCCAATCAGTCTGTCACATATAAGTTTACATACATCTCACTCCCTACTCCCACTTGCTCTCCCCCTCTTGAGTCGGCCCTTTCAGTCTCTCCTTTCTTGACAATTTTGCTGGCTTCCCTCTCTCTCTATCCTCCCATCCCCGCTCCAGACAAGAGTTGCCAACACAATCTCAAGAAGACAGTGATGTTTTTAAAGAAACTTTAAAAAAGACTAAAATTTAAGAACAAGCTGAATTTATGACTTAAGCTATATTTCTAAACATGTATCAAGAAACATTGCATTTCCCCCACTTCGTGTTTTAAACTATCAGTTTCTCTACTTAGCTATAAAGTGTTACATATTCAATAATTTTTATGCATGTAAGTTTATTATCGGTTTTGATAATAGAATAATATGTAATCCCAACAGCTGGAAAGTACACATTTTTCCAATGCACATGGAGTATTCTCAAGAATAGATAACATCTTAGGCCACAGAGCAACCCTCAAAAAATCCAAAATATTGAGATAATGCAAAGTATCTTCTCTGGCCACACCACCATTAATGTAGAAATTAATAACAGGAAGAACAAGGAAAAAAAATCAATTACATGGAAACTGAATAACACCCTGTTTAAAAATCGCTGGGTAATAGAAGAAATTAGAGATGGAATAAAAAAATTCCTAGAATCAAATGAGAATGAAAACACTTCATACCAAAACCTTTGGAACACAACAAAAGCATTCCTCAGATGTCACTTTAGAGTAATAGATGCACAAACCAAAAAAGAAGGGACAAAATCAAAGCTTTAGCTATACAACTCAAACAAATAGAAAGAGAACAGCAAAAAAAGCCCACAGCCACCAGAAGAAAGGAAATAGTAAAGATCAGAGCAGAAAGAAATGAAATAGAGGATAGAAAAACAATAGGAAGAATAAACAAAATGAAAAGTTTGTTTTTTGAAAGGATCAACAGAACTGAAAAACCACTGGCCAAACTGACAAAAGGAAAACAGGAGAGGACACAAATAACCCAGATAAGAAATGAAATGGAGGACATTACAACAGACCTAACTGAAATAAAAAGGATCATAACAAAATATTATGAAAAACTATACTCCAACAAATATGCAAACCTAGAGAAAATTGACACTTTTCTAGAAACACACTACCCTACCTACCCAAACTAACAGAAAGTGATGTTGAAAATCCGAACAGACTCATAGCAAGAAAAGAGATTGAGAAAGTAATTAAAAAAAAAAAAAAAAACCTCCTGCAAAAAAAAGCCCTGGCCCAAATGACTTCACTGGAGAATTCTAACAAACATTCAGAGAAGAGCTTACACTAGTACCACTCAAACTATTTCAGAACATAGAAAAGGAAGCCATACTTCCAAATTCGTTCTATGAAGCCAGCATAACTTTGATTCCAAAACCAGCCAAAGACAACACAAAAAAGAAAATTATAGACCAATATCTTTCACTCATATAGAAGCAAAAATTCTCAACAAAATTCTAGCCAGTACAATTCAGCATCATACAAAACAAAAACAAAACACTATGACCAAGTAAAATTCAGACAATATATGCAAGGATGGTTCAATGTTAGAAAATCAATCAACATAATCCACCACATAAGTAAAAGGAAAGAAAAGAATCACATGATCATCTCAATCGACACAGAAAAGATATTCGACAAAGTCCAACACTCATTCCTGATAAAAACCCTCAATAAAATAGGTATAGAAGGGAAATTCCTCAACATAATAAAGGGCCTCTATACAAAACCAACGGCCAACATCATTCTTAGTGGAGAGAGGCTGAAAACATCCCTCTTGAGAACAAAAAGACAAGGATGCCCTTTATCACCATTCCTATTTAACACTGTGCTAGAAGTCCAAGCTAGAGCAATAAGGCAAGAAAAAGAAATAAAGGGCATCCAAACTGGTAATGAAGATGTTACACCATCCTTATTCATGGATATGATATACATAGAAAACCCAAAAGACTCCATGAGAAAACCACTGGAACTAATAGATTCAGGAAGTTAGCAGGATACATGATAAACAAATATCGGTTGGATTCCTATACACCAGTAAAGAGAATGATGAAAAGAAAATCAAGAAAACAATACTGTATGTAATAATAAAATAGTCCCTAAAAAATAAAATACTTAGGAATAACTCTAACCAGGGATGTAAAAGACCTATACAAAGAGAACTAAAAAACATTACTGCAAGAAACCAATATTTTCCTACATAAATGGAAAAACGTACCATGCTCCTGGATTGGTAGACTCAACATTGTAAAAATGACAATTCTATCCAAAGCAATTCACAAATACAATGCAATCCAGATACAAATACTAACAACATTCTTTGAGGAGATGGAAAAACTAATCATTAACTTTATATGAAAAAGAAAGAAGCCCCAGATAAGTGAAGCATTATTGAATAAGAAGAATAAAGTAGGAGTACTCACACTTCCTGACTTCAGAATCTACTGTACAGTTACTGTAGTCAAAGTAGCCTGGTACTGGTAAGACGACAGATACATTGACCAATGGAACAGAATTGAGAACTCAGGTGTAAATCCATTCACCTGTGGTCACCTGATCTTTGACAAGGGCCTCAAATCCATCATACGGGGAAAAGACAGTCTTTTTAACAAATGGTGCTGGCAAAATTGGATGTCCATCTGCAAAAAAAATGAAACAGAATCCATATCTCACACCATACACAAAAGCTAATTCAAAATGGATCAAAGACCCAAATTTAAAGCCAAAAAGTATAAAGTTCACAGGAGAAAAAATAAGATCAACGCTAGAGGCCCTAATACATGGCATAACCAACATCACACAAAATCTAGAAGATAAGCTAGATAACTGGGATTTTCCAAAAATTAAACACTTATGCTCATCAAAACATTTCACCAAAAGAGTAAAAACAGAACCTACAGACTGGGAAAAAAAATTTGGCTACTACAAATCTTACAAAGTTCTAGTCCCCAAAATCTACAGGAAAACCCAATACCTCTACATGAAAAAAACAAATAACCCATTTAAAAAGTGGGCAAAGGAAATGAACAGGCACTTCACTAAAGAGGACATTAAAGCAGCCAACAGACACATATGGAAATGCTCCTAATCACTAGCCATTAGAGAAATGCAAACAAAACCACAGTAAGATACCATCTCAAACCAGCGTCACTGGCAGGAATCAAAAAAAAAAAAAAAAAAATGGAAATAACAAATGTTGGAGAGGCTGCAAGGAAATTGGAACTCTTACGTACTGTTAGTGGAAATGCAAAATGATACAACCATTCTGGAAAACTATATGGTTTGTCCTTAGAAAGCTAAATATAGAAATAACATATTACCCAGCAATCCCTCTCCTAGGAATATAACGTAGAGAAATAAGTCATCACAAGAATAGATACATGTACATCCACGTTCATTGCAGCATTGTTCTCAATAGCAAAAAGGTGGAAACAACCTAGATGCCACACACTGGAGTATTATTCAACAATAAAGGACAACAACGAATATGTGAAGCACCTCATAACATGGATGAATCTGGGGGGCGTTATGCTGAGTCAATCACAAAAGGACAAATATTGTATAAGACCACTACTGTAAAAACTTATGAAAAGGTTTATACTCAAAAATAAACAATTTTTTGATGGTTACAAGGGAGGGGAGGGGTGGAGATGGAAAAACATTAAATAGACAAGAGCTAAGTGGTAACTATGGTGAAGGGTGAGGCAGTACACAATACTGGGGAAGCCATCACAACTTGTACAAGGCAAGGTCGTGGAAGCTCCATAAAAGCTCCATAAACACATCCAAACTCCCTGAGGGACTGAAATGCTTGGCTGAGGGCTGTGGGGACCACGGTCTTGGGGAACATTAGCTCAATTGGCATAACATAGTTTATAAAGAAAATGTTCTACATTCTACTTTGGTGAGTAGCAACTGAGGTCTTAAAAGTCTGTGAGTGGCCATCTAAGATACTTCACTGGTCTCACCCCTTCGGGAGCAAGGAAGAATGAAGAAAACTAAACACACAAGGGAAAGATTAGTCCAAAGGACTAACATACCACATCTGCCATGGCCTCCACTAAACTGAGTCCAGTATAGCTAGATGGTGCCCAGCTACCATCACTGACTGCTCTGGCAGGGATCACAATAGAGGGTCCCAGGCAGAGCTGGACAGAAATGTAGAACAAAATTCTGACTCACAATAAAAGACCAGACTTACTGGCCTGACAGAGACTGGAGAAACCCAAGAGTATGGCCCCTGGACACACTTTTAGCTCAGTAATCGGGTCACTTCTGGGGTTCACCTTTCGGCCAAAGATTAGACAGGTCCATGTAGCAAAAGGAGAATAAAGGGGCACACAAGATCAGTGGCAAGGACTAGAAGGCAGAAGGGGACAGGAGAGCTGGTAGTAGGAACCCAAGGCCGAAAAGGGAGAGTGTTGACATGTCACGGGGTTGTTAACCAACGTCATAACACAGTAAGTGTACTGTTTAATGAGAAGCTAGTTTGTTCTGTGGAAACCCTGGTGGCGTAGTGGTTAAGTGCTACGGCTGCTAACCAAATGGTCGGCAATTCGAATCCTTCAGGCGCTCCTTGGAAACTCTATGGGGCAGTTCTACTCTGTCCTATAGGGTCGCTATGAGTCAGAATAGGCTCGAAGGCACTGGGTTTAGTTTGTTCTGTAAACCTTCAGCTAAAGTACAATAAAAATAAAAATATGCAATAAATATCATAAATTGCTTAAATGTAATATTTCTTAGTTTGTATGAATACCAACAACCACATTGTTCTGTAAAATCTTTCTAAATTGAATTACCACATTATTTGTTACATTACTAGTAACTGAGCAGAAGGCTTTTTGATTTTTCTCCTTCTTTTCCTTTAATTACTACTTCATTCTCAAAAAAGGTATTGACATAGATTCACGAACACTAATTACCACAATATTGTATTTAAACACTAGAAAATTTGACAAAATCATCAATTATAAATACACTGGTGGCAACAAAACCAACAGTGTGTGGTCATAGCACATGTGGACAAAGCCATGTGATTTGAAGCTCCATTATGATTGGGAAATAATGGCTCTGATTGCAGTGTAATTTGTTGTTGTTGTTGTTAGGTGCTCTCGAGTTGGGTACTGACTCATAGTGACCCTATGCACAACAGAACGAAACACTGCCAGGTCCCGTGCCATCCTCACAGTCGTTGCTATGTATGAGCCCATTGTTGCAGCCATCTCGTTCAGGCTCTTCCTCTTTTTCACTGACCCTCTATTTTACCAAACATGATGTCCTTCTCCAGGAACTGGTCCTTTCTGATAATATGTCCAAATTTTGTGAGATGAAGTGTTCCCATCCTTGCTTCTAAGGAGCATTCTGGTTGTACTTCTTCCATGACAGATTTGTTCGTTCTTTTGGCAGTCTGTGGTATATTCAATAGTCTTCACCAACACCACAATTCAAAGGCGTCAGTTCTTTTCCGGTCTTCCTTATTCATTGTCCTGCTTTCACATGCACAGGAGATGATTGAAAACACCATGGGCTGGGCCAGGCACACCTTAGTCCTCAAGGTGACATCTTTTCTTTTCAACACTTTAAAGAGATCTTTTGTAGCAGATTTGCCCAATGCAATGCATCTTTTGATTTCTTGACTGCTGCTTCCCTGGGTGTTAATTGTGGATCCAAGTAAAATGAAATCCTTAACAACCTCAACCTTTTCTCCGTTTATCATGATGTTGCTTATTGGTGCAGTTGTGAAGTTTTTTGTTTTCTATATGTTGGGGGAAAACCCTGGTGGCATAGTAGTTAGCAGCTACAGCTGCTAACCGAAAGGTCGGCAGTTCGAATCCACTAGGCGTTCCATGGAAACTCTATGGGGGCAGTTCTACTCTGCACTACAGGGCTTCTATGAGTTGGAATTGACTCTGTGGCGAAGGGTTTGGGTTTTTTTTTTTTTTTTTTTTGTGTGTGTGTGTGTGTGTGTGTTGATGTGTAATCCATACTGAAGGCTGTGGCCTTTGATCTTCATCAGTAAGTGCTTCAAATCCTTTTCACTTTCAGCAAGCAAGGTTGTGTCATTGGCATAAGGCAGGTTGTTTATTAGTCTTCCTCCAATCCTGATGCCCCGTTCTTCTTCATATAGTCCAGCTTCTGGGATTATTTGCTCAGCATACAGATTAAATAGGTATGCTGAAACATACAATCCTGATGCACACCTTCCTGACTTTAAACCACACAGCACCCCCTTGTTCTGTTCAAATGACTGCCTCTTGATGCGTGTACTGATTCCTCATGAGCACAATTAAGTGTTCTGGAATTCCCATTCTCTGCAATGTTATCCATAATTTCTTCTGATCTACACAGTCAGATGTCTTAACATAGTCAACAAAGCACAGGAAAACATCTTTCTCATATTCTCTTTCAGCCAGGATCCATCTGACATCAGCAATGATATCCCAGGTTTCACGTCCTTTGCTAAATCTGGCTTGAATTTCTGGCAGTTCCCTGTTGATATACGGTCGCAACTACTTTTGAGTGATCTTCACAATATTTTGCTTGCATGTGATATTAATGATATTGTTCTATAATTTCCACATTCGATTGAATCACCGTTCTTGGGAATAGGCATAAATATGGATCTCTTCCAGTAGGTTAGCCAGATTTCTTGGCATAGGCAAGTGAGCACTTCCAGCACTCCATCCCTTTGCTGAAATATCTCAATTGGTATTCAGTCCATTCCTGGAGGCTTGTGTTTCGCCAATGCCTTCAGTACAGCTTGAACTTCTTCCTTTAGTACCATTGGTTCCTGACCATATGTTACCTCCTAAAAAGGATGAATGTCAACCAATCCTTTTTGGTATAATGACTCTGTGTATTCCTTCCAGTAGAAGGTTCAAAAATTAAATTAGCATAGAGTTTTGGCCTTGTAGGTATATTGATATATGTAAGGTGGGCTTACAAAAAATGTTTTGGTTGTTATAACTAACTCAGGGATATTTTTATTAAAAATATAATAAATTTCTACTGAAACACTGCACAAAAATTTTATAGACAGTCATTTTGGTGTCACCACCTGTGAGAGTGTCACCCTGTGCAATCTGTAACCCCTGCATCCGCCAGTAACATCATTGAGTCCTACCCTGTCCTGTAGGCTCACTATAAAGCAGAAACTACTCAACAGTGCACAACAAGAGCGTTTAAGTTATATAGAGTAACCAGAAATCATCTCTTTAACCACCTACCTCTGATTAGGCATTGGAACATTATACATGAAGGAAAAAAAAAAAAGCACAAAAAATTGGTTTTGGTGACTACTTAAAAAATTAACTGAATAAATTATAAATAATTGCTAACTTATCAAGAAAGCAAGTATTTTTAGCCTTCCCCCTACTGAACAGAATCTGCCTGGAAAACTCTAAGGAAATATTTTTGGTTCCCCACCAAAATAGTTGCCTCTATCGGATGCCTTTGATGGACAATTAGTGACTAGCAAACCTCATTAATTTTTTTTTTTAATTTCATTGTGTTAGTAAATGTTGGCTTTTGTAATGGTCTTACAGCAATATCTGAAGAGAGAGTGCCTTGGAAGATTATTACGATTATGTGTGTGTGTGTGTGTATGTGTATATATATATATATAACAAAAAACAAACAAACAAACCTGTTGCCATCAAGATGATTCTGACTCATAGAAACCCTGTGTAACAGGGTAGAACTGCCCCACAGAGTGTCCAAGTGGTGCCTGGTGGATTTGAACTGCCAACATTTTGGTTAGTAGCTGTAGCTCTTAACCACTAAGCCACCAGGGTTTCCATATATGTGTATGTGTGTGTGTGTATATGCGTGTGTGTGTGTGTGTGTGTGTATATATATATACCCCCAGGTGTCTGCAGTTTGTCGTACCATGGGGGCTTATGTGTTGCTGTGATACTGGAAGCTATGCCACCAGTATTCGAACATCAGCAGGGTCATGAAGAATATTGAATATACCGTGGACTGCCAAAAGAACAAAAAAATCTGTCTTGGAAGAAGTACAGTCAGAATGCTCGTTAGAAGCAAGGATGGCGAGACTATGTCGCACATACTTTGGGCATATTACCAGGAGGGATCAGTCCCTGGAAAAGGACATCATGCTTGGTAAAGTAGATGGTCAGCGAAAGAGAGAAAGACCCTCAGGGAGATGGATTGACAGTGGCTGCAACAATGGACTCTTGCATAACAATGATTGTAAGGATGGCGCAGGACTAGGCACTGTTTCATTCTGCTGTACGTAGGGCCTCTATGAGTCGGAGTCCACTCAATGGCACCTAGCAACAACAAAAACAACAACAACAACAAATATGTATATACACACACACATTCAATTCCCATTATTCACAGATTCCTTATTTGTGAATTCATTACTCTCTAAAATTTATTTGTAACAACAAAATATTCATACCCACAGTAGATGTGTTCAGAGTGGCAAAACATTTGAGTCACCCAATGCGTATGCTTTCAACTGAGATTGAACAAGGTGACACTGCCTTCCTGTTTCAGTTCTCATAATGTAAACAAATTTTTCATTATTTGTTTGTTTTTCTAATGATCTATTTTGTCACACATGGTGTTTCTATGTGTTGGAATCTATTGAACAGCAACTAACCACAACAATATTCAGTGCCATGTTTTTTGCATTTTTGTTGGTGATTTTGCTGGGTAAAATGTCCTCCAAATTGAAGGGCTCATGTGTAGTCTATCCAGTGTGTTTAAAATGGCCAATGCTGAAGTGCTGTCTAGTGTTTCTAAGCACAAGAAGGCTGTGATGTGCCTTAAGTAGAAAGTGAGTGTGCTATATGAACTCTGTTCTGTCATAAATCATAGCTCTGATGGCCATGAGTTCAATGTTAATGAATCAATAATGTACGTTAAATAAGATGGCTTTAAACAGAAATGCAAATAAAACAAGGTTATATGGTCGACAAAAATGCTGTGACCACAGATTCCCAGGAAGCTAACCCTGTATTTCTCTTAGGAATGATGTTCAGTATTCACCAATTCAGTATTCATGGTACACTGACTTACAACTCACAACTTATTCATGTTACGATGAACCTCACTTACGACTGTCCTATTTTTTTTTGTATATCTTATCATATTGTAAGTAATATGTCCTATACACAATGTTGCAACTCCTAATTTGCTGTTATCGTTCTCAGATGTTCAGTGACAGATGTTAATTTTATGATTTATTGTCCAAGGATTAGCTGAAGTTTTTTTCCAAACTGAATCAGGGGCTTCAGTTGTTTGAAAACATGGACCCAATTGCTAATAGCTTTGCTAAAGTGGATAGGCAGATCACGGAAGCAGTGAGATGTTAACATGAAATATATAAAGAAAAAAAGAAAAGGGCCATAAAACAGCTCTCACCAATTTTCTTTCTAAAAGCTCCATCCTTATTCCCAGGGATAATCCAGATGAACCAGAACCTTCCACAAGTAGAGTCGTTACTGCAACAGACGAAATGTCAACATCATACAACTCTTCTTCATTGTTGGAGTAAATTTTTATGATTTGTGTATTTTTTATGTATATATTAAAATATGTCTTTAAGTTTATATGTAATGCTTCCAACCCCCAAAGACAAATAAAGATTGGATTTATAAAGATACTGATGATAAAAGATAATAAAAATGAAAACTAAAAAACAAAACAAAACAAGGTATTTTACTTACTTTGGAATGGACTTACAAAGGGTAGTCAGGACAGAACCCCATTAAAGCAATTATAGGACATAATTACCATGAATAATGACAAACTGAATAAATAATATAATGGAGCCCTGGTGGCACGGTGGTTGAGAGCTCGGCTGCTAACGAAAAGGTTGGCAGTTCGAATCCACCAGCTGCTCCTTGGAAACCCTATGGGACAGTTCTAGTCTGTCCTACTGTATCTCTATGAGTCAAGATTGACTCAATGGCGACAGGATTGGTTTTTAGGTATATATATATATATATATATATATATATATACATAACATATACACACACATATATAATTTTTTAAAAATGAAGTATTTAACTTATAACCAATTTATGATGGAGAAGTTGGAAGAGAACCCTGTTATAAGTTGAATACTACTTATAATTATATATATATATACATATATATATATATGAGGAGCTCTGGTGGTGCAGTGTTTAAAGTGCTCGACTGCTAACCAAAAGGCTGGCTGTTCAAACCCACCAGCCCCTCCATGGGAGAAGGATGTGGCAGTTTGCTTCGATAAAGATTTACAGTCTTGGAAATCCTATAGGGTCACTGAGTCAAGTTTGGTGTTTTTGGTTTTACATATATATATAAAACCCAGAAACCCAGTGCAGTGGAATCGATTCTTTTATATATATATATATATATATATATATATATATATATATATATATATAAGATTCCTATTTTAAAGTATCATGGGCATTTTAAATGTAATTTTCATAAATAATAGTCTAGCAACATTAGTTTTGCAGATTTTGGTTTGAAAACTCATCTCTCAAGTGGCTATTATGGGTGCAATAAGATTCCAATGGTGAGAAGTCTAGCCTCCACTTTTAAAGAGCTTACAGGTTTACAGGGCAGGCTGTCAGGCATACATTTTTGTGAATGCACACATGTGCCTGTGCTTGTATATTAGTTTGTAATGTAATATGATTTCTTATCATCGGTGGTCCATAGAAGTTTGAAAGCCACAGACCTCAGGGTGGCAACAGGAATGTATTACTTTAATAATTATTACTAATTCTCTAGTGCAAAACTGGAAATGTCAACTATCTAATATAACATCTTTCAGAACACTTCAAGATTCTCTATCGTTTAGTACCCAGGTAAAAACTGAGCCACTATCACTGTTCCTGAAAACCAATATCTGTTCAAAATGAATGCAATTTCACACATATGACAGAAAATACATTTGTAAAAGAAAAACTGATTCAGTATTCTGTTAGATACTAGTTTTTTTTTTGTTTGTTTGTTTTTTAAATAAAAAAGAATATGTATTATCCCAGGAAAATCCCCAGGTCCACCACTTTCTAGACTTATGTTCTATTTCAGCCTCTCCATATAGACAGCATTGGGAATGGGTAAGGATTTTGTGATCAGGTCTTTTTTTCCCATTAATAATTCTCACCATACATTGAATTTCAATTTCTTTTACATTATACTGTTAACGGTAATTACAGGATGTTTGTGCAATAGTTACCATATCTACAATGCATAACACCAGAAAAAAAAAAAACCCAAAGCCATTGAGTCGATTCTGATTCATAGTGACAAAGTAGAACTTCCCCATAGGTTTCCCAAGGAGCAGCTGGTGGATTCAAACTGCTGACCTTTTGTTTAGCAGGTGATCTCTTAACCGCTGTGCCACCAGGGCTCCATGCATAGCACAGTGATAGATAGTAGTCACTTAAATCATTTATTGAATCAAATCAAATCTTCATTAACTAACAATAGTATTTTTGGAGAATAAAGAAAAAACAGAAAGAGAAAGAGTAAAAAGGGAGAGACATAGTCAGTAGAGGCTTAGGAGAGGAAAGGAACCAAATTTAAGTTCCAGGTAGATTTGTCATCTTCTGTTCAAAAGGAAGAGCCCTGGATGCGCGATGAGTAAAGAGCTTCGCTGCTAGCTGAAAGATAAATGGTTCAAACTCATCAGCCACTCCTCAGAAGAAAGATGTGGCGGTCTGCTTCCATAAAGATTTTAGCCTTGGAAATCCTATGGGGCAATTCTGCTGTGTCCTGTAGGACTGCTGTCAGTCAGACTCACCTTGACAGTAGTGGGTATTTGGGTTTCTGTTCAACAGGATTCTCGTTTGGCCCTAATGAGGAATCAGTCTCTTCTGTGATTTGTAAGAGTAGGGGGCACTGTTCAGTGAGAAAGTCATAGTCTTGTACCCTGTTGAACCTTGGGCTCAGAGTGTCAATACCAAGCTGGTTTGGCTGTAATGATTTTAGGTTAAGTTGTGCTAATTAAATTTTAATTGTTCCTATAGGCATTCTGTTTACAGAAACAGGACTGTGGCTTTGCTATTTTTAGTTTTGAACTCAGCATAGAATTATACCCTTGAGCTCCCAGTGACTCAAAAGCCCTATCTCTTTTTAAGCTCAGCTATAGCAGATGGGGAATATTGGCTCAGAATGTCCACCCTTTGTTATTAACGCTAAAGGCAGCTTTGGTCTGCAAAGCACTGAGCGACTTGGCACTCTTGCCATGGGGCTCGCCAAAGAGACATGTCTATTAACTCACATTAACTCCCAGAAAGTAGTTTCATAAATACATTTACTTGCCATTATAAAGCCAATTGGAAAGTTATTCATGTTGAATAGAAATCACAGTATAAAATATATGAGTCATCAGAGTTTCAATGCAATTCATTTTAAAAACTAGTTTTCTTCATGGGATAAGAGTCCAACTGAAAATAACTCAATGTCACCATTATCATCAGAAGGTTATGATGAGTAAGATGTGGACAAAGGGGCTCTGACATGCACCACATGGGCAAATAGTTGGAGAGGTTTTCTGCATGAGAGTTTTGCTGGATGATTTCCATTCTCCTCCATCTCCATGATGTTGTGTGCTCAGTGAAGGCAACCTATCTGGCCCACACTACCTGCATTTCCTTGGCCTCTAGGCTCAATTCGGCTTTGATCAATAGGGTAATTTAGATCAATAGGGTAATTTAGAAAAGGAAATTATGAGTACTTATTCCTCCTCTTCCTCCCTGCCTGGCCACTCTTTGGCAGCGGCTATAACATTTATCTAAAGCCACCGCTCCTGTTGGATGGCTTCTCTTCTACAGCTTTTTTAAGGTCCTGGTAACTTGTACTTTCACAACTAGACTAGTGTGGTAGGCAGAATAATGACTCCCTGAAAATGTCCCCACCTAATATCCAGAACATTTGAATATGGTGCATCACTTGGTAAAAGGGACTTTGTAGATGTGATTGAGTTAACTATCTATAGATAGATCCTGGCTTATGGGAATGAGTTCAATGTAATCACAGGGTCCTTATAAGAGGGAAGCAAGGGGGTGAAAAATAAGAAGTTGATATGACAAAAGAGACAAAGATTAGAGTGACACAATTGCTGGCTTTAAAGATGGGAGAAGACCACCAAGGAATACAAGGGATCTCTGTTGTTGTTGTTGTTGTCAGGTGCCATTGAATTGTTCCCAACTCATACCAACCTTATGTACAACAGAACGAAGCACTGCCTGGTACTGTGCCATCCTCACAATCATTATTTTGAGTCCATTGTTGCAGACACTGTGTCAATCCATCTTGTTGAAGGTCTTCCTTTTTTTTGCTGATCATCTACTTTTCCAAGCATGATATCCCTTTCCAGGGACTAAGCCCTCCTGATAACATGTCCAAAGTATGTGAGACATAGTCTTGCCATCTTTGCTTTTAAGGAGCTTTCTGGCTGTACTTCTTCCAATATAGACTTGTTCCTTTTTTTGGCAGCCTATGGTATACTCAATATTTTTTGCAAACACCATAATTCAAAGGTGTCAATTCTTCTTTGGTCTTCCTTATTCATTGTTCAGCTTTCTCATGCATATGAGGTGATTGAAAAATACCATAGCTTGGGTCAGGCATAGCTTAGTCCTCGCCCGTACCTTACCCATTGCCGTTGAGTCAATTCCAACTCATAGTAACCCTATAGAACAGAATAGAACTGCCTCATAGGGTTTCCAAGGAGCACCTGGTAGATTCAAACTGCCACCCTTTTGGTTAGCAGCCATAGTTCTTAACCACTACACCACCAGGATTTCCATTAGTCCTCAAAGTGATATCTTTGCTTTTTAACACTTTAAAGAGATCTTTTGTAGTAAATAAGAGATGTCTAATACAAAACCCGTTGCCTTCGGGTCGATTCCGACTCATAATGACCCTAAAGGACAGAGTAGAACTACCCCATAGGGTTTTCAAGGAGAGCCTGGTGGATTTGAACTACCAACCTTTTTGGTTAGCAGCCATAGCTCTTAACCACTATGCCACCAGAGTTTCCAAGAGATCTCTAGGTGCTGTAAAAATCTGAGAAAAACATTATCCCATAGCGCCTCCAGAAGGAGCACAGCTCTGCTGATATTTTTTTTCGCCAGTGAGATTTCTAACCTCCGTACCTGTAATATAATAAATTTGTGTTGTTTTAGGCCACTAAGTTTGTGGTAGTTTGTAACTGCAGCAATAGGAAATTAACACAGAAGTTAGGAGCTTTCTGCTGTTGCTAGGCCTAAGGTACTAAAACATCCTTTGTGGGTGGACCCTAACCTTACCCACAACTGTGTAAGTAACCTTTTCATGAATTTCTCTTCATTTGTCCCTTTGAGTGTACTACGTGCTTTTTGCCAAGACCCTGATTGTTAAACGCTTATACTTCTTTTCATTTAGCAAAGCCACTTTTAGGGTTATATACTATGAATGTATGCTTTAACAGTGCCTGACAAAGACTCATTGTAACATTATTGATAACAAAAAAAAAAATTAGAGATAATGCAAATTTTCAGAGCTAAAAGACTGGAGAAATAAATTATGGTACAGATGTGTAACAATAGAATGCTGGAAAACATTTATTCCACATGTATACATGAATTATTATGTAAAAATTAGGCTACAAAATATCCATGTATCTATCTATCTACCTGTCTATCATTTATCTAACTATAGAAGTATACATGTTGTTAAATATATGAGGAGAGAGAAACGAAGACCGAGAAAAAGATAAATGATGCTTTCAGCAGTTAACTGTTCCTAGTGAATTAAGGATATTTTTTTTCTTTGTAATGTTTTACATTTTTCAGATTTCCTACACGTTTTTCATTAGTAATCAAAAAGAAAAAAAATTTTAAAACAAGAACTAAGATTTCATCATATTTGGTGGAATGCTTTTTATTGTAGAGAAAACTTTTCCTGGTTTCACTTACAGAATAATGATTTCTTTTACCATAGCTATATGTGTGCAATTTCAATATGGTTATTTGTATTCTTGTTTAACTCTTCTATCATATTATGCACACTTGAGAGCAGAAAATGCTCTGAAATTGATTTCTTCCTGCACTCACAGCTCTCTGTGTGAGGCCCATAGTACATGTTTACTAAAAGAATTATATTGAACTTAATTTATAGATGCTTAATCAAAACTCTTTTGATGAGGAGCTTATTTTCAGGTTCATAAAATATACAAAGTGACAGAGAAAACTATGAGACAAATTTATATAGCAGGGATATAGACAGAAGACAAACAACCTGATTTAAGATGCAAATGAGTAGTGAATTATTTATATCATATTCTTGTCACAGACTTGTTGATTTAAAATTTGTTTGCTAAGAAGATTGGATGAATGTAAGTACTTAGCTGGGATAAACATTAGGATTGAAGCCATTCAAAAATCACATCAAGTACTGAAAGAGATAAAATAAAATAGCATATTGTAGTTCAGTCAAACTGGAAAGACTCCATGGATCAGTAGAATCCTTAATGAGAGACTGTTCAGCGTGGTAAGCAGATAAAGGCTCTTTAAGAATATGGAACTCTACTGAAGAAGACTCAAAGGAGTAAATAGGACAAATGAACCTAGACAGCTGTGTGGAGATATGACACAGCTTCATAGACTTTGAATATTAGATTATAAGAAATAAAATCAGACTGTAATAAATAGAAGAGGAGGGATGAAAGCAAAGTACATCAGAGGACAAAAGGACAAACTCACTTATTTACATATGAGAAATTGAGTCAGCAAAACAGAGGTATTTGGGGAAATCTCCAGATGTGACCTGAGAATTCTAACCATGGTCCAGCAACAATTTTCCCTTTTTATGAGGAAAAACAAGGTTTTTATCAATGAGAAACATTCTTCTTAAGCAAGATAGACTATGGTTTTTTGCTCTTCCTTTTGTGATACTTTATATCTGCTAAAGTATATAACTAACATCCAATCATACCTTGGTAATAGCAGTTACACTTTACAATAAAACTATGAATTACGTGCCATTATTATCCCCATATTTCAGATGAGGAAACTGAGAAAGAGAAAAGTTGTATAACAGACCAGAACTTGAATCTAGGTCATCTGGATTAAGAACCTCAGCTTTTCTATTTTCTTACACAAACAATAATTAGGGAAACCTTGCTTTAGTGTCCCAAATACGGCAAAATTAAGTTACAAATGGATTTTGCAACCAGTCTGCAATTTCTAACCTTGTAGTGAGTGACAACAGATGTACTACTCATATCTGTTTGCTGAAAGCATGGAAAGAATGAGCCTGCAGAGACTAGTGATAGGAAACCCCTTAGTTGTCTATTGTCATGTGTGCAGAGAGACAAAGGCCAACTTCAAGGCCATATTTTTTCTGATGATTAAATTTAAACAGAATTCCGAGAGGTGCGTTCCTAATGCCTGAACATTATATTTGATAAGATATAAAGGAAGTGAAAAATTTGTTTACTTATTTCTGTTGCTAGGTATTCTAAAATATCTGTCTCACTGCAATTAAAACAATCAAAGTAAGGTCAAGATCAAAGAAAGAGGGCATCCCCAAGTTGGGTAAATCCGAAAGCATTCACAGAGAGATAACACATTCTAGATTTTTAATTTCAAATCTTGAAATATTTTGAGGTATTGTAGAAAGAGCAATGCTGGGATACCTCTCCCAGATCTGCTGTTTACTAGTTCTATGATTTTTAGCAATTCACTGAACACTGAAAAACATATTAGAGTTATTGGTCTAGGTCGTTCTCTCTTTCTCCTACACATATGACAACAGTCCATAGTGACAAAGCATAGAGATAGCTATTTTTGACACAATCTCCAAAGACTGCATCATTTGATTAATTTAATTTGAACTTCAGAGACAAAAATTGTTTGCTACTAGTCAGGATAATATTGAGATTTAAAAAAAATATGATGAATATGCACTCAGCTAAAGATAAGGGGTTCAGTTAGACAACAGACAAGATGTAAGTGATAACTTCATTTTTTACGTGCCTACAAGGTGAGAAATAGGTATTTAAATTGGATCCAGAGAGTTATCTGGGACCAATAGAATGAAAGGCAGAGGAAGCTTAGGGAAGCTGTGTTTGTAACGGATTATGCTGTACTGTTTTATCCTTTGGAGAATCTCAAAGGACTTCAAGGAAATAAAGCATTGTCTCTGGAGAATGGCTAAAGTCTACTCAAATCCCTATGCTTTTAAGTTTGGGGGTACATAGAAAGGTTATCTGGCTTTTAAAATTTTGCAGTATGTGAATTTTTTTTTTTTTTCAAAAAGAGACATGAATTTTTAACATATATTTTAAAAGAAAGTTTACAATGCAAATACTATTCTGTTCTACCGCTCAATTCATTGTGTAGTGAAAAGCTTGCAAGTGGCCATCCAAGGTACGACAATTGGTCTCTATTTGCCTGGAATAACAGAGGAAGAAGAGTCAGGAATACAGGAAGAAATGGAATATGTGGCTAACTGTCTCCGTGAACAACTGCCTCCCTTTCCATGAGACGAGAAGAAATGAATAGTGTTTGGCTATCATTACTGAACATTTTGATAACAGATTCTATTGAAGAATCCTGATCAGAAGAGGAAAATTCAAAACAGAATTTAAAATTCTCATGGAATCCAGACTTTCTGGAGCCACTGAGGCTGGATGAATCCCTGAAAGTATTGCCCTGAGATAATCTTTAAACCTTATCCCCAAAATAGTCCCTGAAGTTGTCTTTAAACCAAACAACGATTTAGCTCAAAAAAAAAAAAAAAAAATTTTTTTTTTTTTTTTTTTAGTAGAGAATGGCTGCCTTGAGCATTATGCTTTTTAAGATCTATATGGGAATAAATTGATAAAAGCAGCTCGAAAGATTAGTTAGGAAACTTAGGCGGCAGTGAGTTTATGCTAATGGAGGAGGAACAATTCAGAAAAGGAGGGTGAAAAATGATCATATGACTTAAATGTAATCTATGTCACTGAATTGTACATGTAGAAATTGTTTAATTGGTGTATGTTCTGCTGTGTATATTCTAAACAAAAACAACGAATTAAATAAATAAATGAAACATTGTGCTGTAGAGTCACATTATGGTATATATGCTTACTGCTGGGTTATTTTGAAAGCTAATTTCAATAAGAGTGATGGGGTCGGGGGGGGAGCATGGAGCCATAGTGGTTAATCAGAATGTTGGCGGTTCAAATCCACCAGCCGCTCCTTGGAAACCCTGTGGAGTAGTTCTTCTCTGTCGTATAGGGTCACTATGAGTTGGAATAGACTTGATGACAATGGGCTTGGTTCTTGGGGAGGAGCATGGAAGCAGAACATTGGAGGAACTGTAATCGAGGGATAGATCTTTCAACCAGTTCTTGTATGCTACCGCATATTGTTGTTAGTTGCCATTGAGTTGGCTTCAAATCATGGTGACCCCCTGTACAACAAAACTACAATGTCGCCCTGTCTTGTGTCATGTTTATAATTGTTGGTATGCTCTAGTCCATCTTCATAGCCACAGTGTATTTTGAGTGCCTTCCAACCCAGAGGGTTCATCTTCCAGCACTATTTAGGACAATGTTCTGTAGTGATCCATAAGGTTTCCATTGGTTAATTTTTTAAAGTAGATCACCAGACTTTTCTTCCTAGTCAATCTTAAGCTGGAAGCTCTACTGAAACCTGTATACCATGGAGGATCCTGCTGGTATTTGAAACACATGTGGCATAACTTCCAGCGTCATAGCAACATTCAAGCCACCACAGTACAACAAATGAACAGGCAAATGATGGGCTACTACATGGGGAGGAGTTATTATACCTAATCTATAGCTTGTAAAACAGAGGCTTAGAGAAGCTGAATGACTTGGCAACTGGCATACAACTGGTGAATGGTAGAATTGGCATCGCAACTCTGTCAGACACCAGAGTCCATATTTATAACCACACCTAATGTCTTGAGGTACCAGAGGCTTATACCATTTCTGGCTTCCTTCTGCACTTTACAGCCAAAATACATCACTTAATTCTTTGAAGTGAACAGGGTCATTATGAAAAACACAATCACACAGCATATAAATAGGGATCACTGAAAGGGAAGACAGTGTTGGGGAATGAGACAAGAAAAAAAGGTCACAATATTTAAGACAAAGTAGTCCAACCAGATCACTGAGATGCCACTATGTATTAGGATGCAGCATTTTTATTGCAAAAGTCCACAGGTTAGGCAATTCCTTTGTGAAAATGTTTTCAAATACATAGACAGGGAGCAGCTGATAATTAAGCTAGGTTATATATAATAGATATTTGTATTGCCAATACTATGCACACATTGGAAAGCTAGCTTTTTTGTGTCCCTATTACAGAACACATTTTGAGCTGACAATAATAACATATTTCTCACCATTGAAATTTGCCAACAACTCTCCCAAAGTGTCAACATTTAATATCCTAACAATTAAAAACAAGAAAATAATTCATTCTATTTACATGTGTTTGAGGTTATATACTAGAGCTTGGTATATTAAGGGTTTGCATATCTGGCAGCTAAATGTGTTTCAAGATTCATCCAGATGACTGATGATGACTTAAATGGTTTTATATCACAAAACCACATTCTTCTTTTCTACTGCTTTTAGATTATAAAATCTATGCTAGCTATGACTAAGTTCCAACTTAGAGCAACGATGGCCATAAAGAAGAACTGACAATGGTCAGTTTCTAAACATAAGGATGCTGAATGAGTGCGTGAAGGTGAGGCTCAACTGATCATGTTTGAAGTCAGGACAATCACTTCATTTGATGACAATATGGTCAAATGAGGCCATAGTTATAGGCTGAAACTTCATGAAAGTCATTAATTTGTTCTTTCATTATTTAGTCCTTGAGTTCATTTTTTTCTTCAAAGATTATTGAATAGTACATTCTGAACGCTAGTCAGTTATGATCTTGCCTATGCCTGTCATATGTCCAAAAGTAGAATTGTGGATGTGTCAGGACAGACTCATCCCCAGTCCTAGAAAAATGATACACAGGCAACTCTAACTATGCCTTAGTAGAGTCATTTCTGGCCCTGGTGGTACAATGGTTAAGTGCTTGGCTGCTAACAGAAAGGTTGGCAGTTTGAACCTACCAACCACTCCAAGGGAGAAAGATGTGGCAATACGCCCCCTTTAAGATTTACAGCTTTGGAAACCGTATGGGGCAGCTCTACCCGGTCCTGTAGGATCGCTATGAGTTGGAATTGACTCAGTGGCAATGAGGGTAGAGTTGTTGTTTTACACAAACTTAGGACATAAAGAGTGCTTTAAAAATAAGCCTGTACCTTGCCTAAAATAAAATTTGGATGATGAACATAAATAACCAAGGTTCTTTGGATCCTTCTGATTACTTCTATGAGATCAAGTATTACTTGACAATGCCTATGTGAAAAGATGACTCACTGGTTCCAAGTCAGAACAGAGAGATTCACCAGAGCATTTCAGGTGAATTTGCTTCAAACCACATTTATTGAGCACCGACTCTGTGCCAGGCACTATGTAAGGTGCTGAGGACTCAAAAGGGAAATTACAGGGATTCTGCCCACAAGGCACTCACATCACTAGAAGCAGATCTTGAGATGGAGACTATGCCTTATTATGATTTATCATCGTAAAAGAGAGAAAAAACAGCAAGCATGTACAATTAATTTATACACTATTTATGAAAATGGGCATATTTAGAGGTGACAAATATCAATTATTCAGTCAATATTTTACTTAAAGTATCATAATATGTCATACGAATTTTAAAAATAAGCTGTTTGAATATCCATGCATGAGGGAGAAGCAGCAAAAATCCTCTCCTCCAATTCCAAATCCAAACCCTTATACATTCATGATTCTTTTATAGCCCAAAGACACAAAATAAAAGACAATACTTTATGATGATAACTTCAGTCCATTTATTTTGGCTCTAAAGAGATGCATGCATTAAACTTGAAGCATTCTAAGCTATTGAAATATTTACATCATTTTACATGTGGTATGAGGAAAATTTTCATCCTGTCTTGGGATAGGGGTGCAATAGATGTCTAATCTAGGTTTTTATATTTATAGGGAGTTGTGATTCTTCTTATATAAAGGAAATATTCTATTAGGATCAAATTTACCGTAACTTGACCCATGTGAACATAGGATACATTTCCTGTGACTTTCTCATCTAATTGTATCATGGATTAAGTTAGGATACCACCACTGTAGATATTCATGGATTTCATTATTTCCATTTCTGTACCTAAATATTATCTTGTTTGGTTTCAATGTTCTTGCTCTAATTTCACTTTGCATTGCAGGTTTCAAACACAGCAAACATTAAAGTTCAAATTATATTAACCAAAGGAGAGTTGGGCACAGACAATATGACATTAATACGGTTTACCAGTTAGGACAAAAACAAATTCAGATCATTATAATTAATATAGAAGATTATTTTAAGTGGACTTAGAAGGGCCATGTTCTCTCCATGAGATTCAGTGAATAAGACCCATATCAATATCCCCCCTTCCTCTTTACAGGTAAAGGTAGGAGACCCAGTAAACCAGATTGAACAAGCAGAAGGCCGTGGGGAAGAAGATCCGAGCATATGAGTCCATTTTGGCAATACGGATATGTATCCTCCCGTGTCTCCAAGCCCCTGTTCGGCAGTCTTCAAAACAGCAGAAAAAACTGGCACAGTCCTTGCCATCCAGACACTCATACCCGTATTCTTCATCTCTCTCTTGAAGATGTGTGGCATTGTTCATTTGAATGGTTGCCGATCGTGGGCGGATATCAATGGTAGGGGCCTGAGACAAGGGTAGGCAAGGGGAGGGACCAGAGTTAGTTACACTTGATAGATCCTAGAATTTTTGTCCACGATGTCACCAATGTGAATAATGGATCTGAAAATGGGTGCTTAGGAAATTGCTATGACATCGTGATCTACAATGGTGAAATTGAACTTAGAAAGAGAGCACATTTGCCAATTTCAACTTTTGAGCTTAAGCAGCGCAGCTGAAAATAATACCACCAAGCTAATAGCTATAGCAAGAAGATTGAACACCAAAAGAACTCAAAGTTTAAAGATTTAAATCAAACAACTACATGGCATTTTATTCTAGTAGCTATTAGATATGAAGTTAGATACATGGAGGCATTTAATGGTGCTGCATGTGAGTGGAACAGAGAAATAAAAATGCATCAATTTAGAAATCAACGTTTGTGTCATGCTTGCTTATAAGCAAATAGTAAACTCCATCACACTGAGCAAATACACTGTTAATAGAAAATGTTAAAAGGAAAAGAAAACTAGCTATGTAAATACGTAGTGGATTGCTGGGTTTATACCACAACAGCCTAATTTATGTTTTAAGGGAATCGAGTATTTTGTCTAACATTTAACATCTAGAAATCTCAAAATGTCGGCAATGTTTACCTACATGTAAATAAAAATTCATAAAAAATGTTACTATCTAGCTGTCAAACACTTTTTAGTATCTGAGAAGAAACTAGTAGCAATTAAACACATGCTAATGTAATCTTTGCTGCCAGACCAATTATGAAATTTCTATAAAATTAATTGATTTATTTAATGTTGCTTAAGATGAGAAATTTTGAGGTTAATATAAACAGAAATCCTAATGTCTCTGAAAAAGCCATCAGAATTTAACTGAAAATAGAAATGTCATTGTCCAATAGGCCCAGTGATCACATTAGAAGGAAAGGATGAATGTTTTCACATAAACTCTTTCAAAGAGAACATTGTTCTTATAGAACTGAAAAGTAGAGTTCAGACCCAGAGATTATTTTTAAATTTACCTACCAAAAAACAATCCCATTTTGTTAGGAGCAAGAGTTAAATTTTAGTTTTCAAAGGTCATGTACACAGGTGTAGCCAGCGAAACTGGGTCCCATCTTCATCTGAGAAGAGGAGGCCAGTCTTGACTTTGATATTGAAAGAAGACCTCTTTACTAGTGACATTGCATAGGTTTTATAGTGTTTGAACTTCATGTCCAAAACTTCTGTAAATTAGTGTAGTATAGCTGAATCAAGTGTAGAAACCTGTAAACTTTCTTCTGTCTTGTATGTGTTACCTCTAGTACAATGCTTAAATGACTACTTATAAAAATAAATAAATAAAACACCATGTAAGCGTTAATAGTTACAGTCAGCAGTGGCATGCAGTGAATTTCCATTCCAAAACATTATACCTTGAAGGAAAACATCCGAAGAAGCTTTGGGTTTGTAGACAGAAAAGAGAATAGCATTTTTTTTTTAACGAAAAGAAGGAAAGAAAAAAAAGAGAGAGAGAAAAAGAGAGACAAAATAAGATAAATTAAAGATACATTTTGAAAACATAGTGAGATGAACTGAAATTATAAACACAAAAGGACAGTACTGAGCTTAGGATAAAAATATATACCAGAAGTTGCAAAATAGAATCTTGTGATTTCCTGTGAAATTCTCAATAAATCAATCCAGAATTATCTGATTGTAAAAGCTAGTGTTGTCCAAATATGAGGAAGCTTATTAGTGCCTGGTTATAGAAATACTATGATTGCATTTTCTAATTATCATCAAGGAGGACTTAATAGAGTTGAATTTTGACACAATGAGCCAAAGGGCATATTAGCTGAAAAAATTCAATTTTAGCTTCTCATTCAAAATTTAGGCTCTTACTTGTTTTGATAAATTACCTTATTAGCTTAAAAGAGAAAATACATGTAATTCCCAGGTAATTTTATTTTTTCAGCTCCCTTAGCCCCCTTTCACCTCTGCCTTCTCTTTTTCTTCTGCCATCTCCGTGTCCCTAGATACATTATCTAACTGTTTCCATCTCTACAACGAGATGCACTCTTCAATGACATAGCTTTTGGAGGGAGTCAGAGAGTTCTTTCCAAAGAATTCTTCAAAGCTTATTTGAAAGCTCATCCTCACATCCTTGTTTCTGTGAGCAGGTAGAAAAATGCCTCATGTGAATAGAACCATTTTCTCCAGGGAGAATGAAATGGAAAAGGGAAGAGGGGGAACAAACAAGAAATAACACGACAAGGAAAGTAAAGAAAACGATAGAGAAAATGGAGAGACAGAGAGAGGCAAAACAGACAAGGAAGGGAAGGACTGCGTAAAGCATAATAAATATTTGAAAAATTAAAAGGAAGCATTTTAAAAAATGAATCATTATTATTGGTGCTTCTTTCTTTACTTGTTACAAAGTATTACATCTAAAAAAAAAAATGCCACTTGTATAATTTCACTGGGGATCCTGCAGATGAAACCTAGAATCAGCTAGACTCTCTCAGTATAATTCAGTCCCCAGTGTTCACAGTTCAGATGGGGAGCCACTCTCATGGCTCTTAGAGCAGAAGACCAGGAAAAGCCATCAATCCAAGAGCATAGGGAAATTCCCTCTGACCCCAACTTGGAGGGAAATGAACCTTAAGTTTCATGGGGGTTCCTGTGATCCAGACATTTTGTTCTGATGGATAAATGGATAGCTATGTGTTCTCCTCAACATCAACAGTATAAGACAATTATTGTACACACATTTAGTCTCTGTTAAAAGTTTGGTGGCAAGTTGAAGTCGTCTTACCTGTTTCCAAATCATGCAGACACTGAAATCAATCCCAATTGAGAAATGTAGAAATCATGAACATCAACCATCATCATCAACTACTAATGGTGAGAACTTTCGTGTACCAGATCCTCCACAATGCTTTTACCTCCATTAACACATTGATTTCTCACAAAAGTCCCAGAAGTAATGTATTTTTATAAATACCCATTTGATACATGAGAAAACTAAGGCACAGGGATGTTAAGTAACTTGCCCAAAAAATAGGTGAGCCATGTGTCTTAAAAACAAATCAGATACATTTTGAGTATGAAATCAATAGAAGTTCTTTGGTGGAAACACACACACTCAAGTGCATGCATGCACACACACACACACACACAAACACCTATACACACACATTAAATTATTTGCAAAAGTGCAGTCACACTTAAAAGTTGAAGAACCTTTGGCTTCCCATTGAAATGTCTTGGATGAAAAGTTTAATTTAAAACATCAGTAATTTAAAAGTATTATACTAAGGGTACCAGGAAGATGAAAATCAATGAAACCTAGTCTAATAAAAAAAAATAAATAAATAACATCTAGGAAATGGATACATTTCCCAGCAGTGGTAACAGTCCGCATGCAAAGAGGAGAGCAGGTAATTTATTTGCACAACTACTGTAACTCACAGATCACACCCACTGGGGGGAGACTGCCTTAGAGAGTCAGTTCT
This sequence comes from Loxodonta africana, assembly GCF_030014295.1. Taxonomy (NCBI): domain Eukaryota; kingdom Metazoa; phylum Chordata; class Mammalia; order Proboscidea; family Elephantidae; genus Loxodonta; species Loxodonta africana. The sequence goes on along the minus strand of NC_087343.1, from coordinate 178,705,214 downwards.
CTCCATAATGGAACTTATGGCCAAACTCACACATTCCGTTTTCATCTTGATGCCCTAAGTACTAAGGCTTCCCCTGCAGATAGGCTAACAAAAATCAAAGCTAAACAAAACCAGGTATTCTTTCTACATAAGATTATCTGTGACCTCAAAGGGAAATACTACATACAGGGTTTTTCTTCTTTTTGTCTTTGTCCTTGCTTGGTTTCCGGTTGCTAACAAAATAATGCAGGGTGCCATACTCCACCAAAGCAGAGAAGACAAAGATGAAGCAAACAGATACAAAGAGATCCATCGCTGTGACATAGGAGACCTTGGGGAGTGATTTCCTGGCAATGGTGCTGAGGGTGGTCATCGTCAAGACAGTGGTGATACCTGAACAGAGGGAGATAGAGCAGACGAACGTGTGAGTACATCAGCAAGTCAGGTCATTCATCACTCCTGAAACAGAACTTGGTTTATGACTTTCGATAAGTAGCCTCAGGACTAGCAAAGGAGGTGTTATGGAATGAATTGTGTCCCAAAAATACGTGCTGTAAATCATAACCCCTCTATCTATCGATGTAATCCCATTTTGGATTAGACTTTCATTTGTTATGTTAATAAGGACGTATCAGTGTAGGGTGTGTTTTAAGCCAATCATTTTTGAAATACAACAAGAGCAGGTTAGATAGACACAGAAGCAAGCAAGCACAGATAGAGGAAAATAGATATCACACCACAGGAAGATCGCCAAGGAACTGAAGGCTAGAAGCTGAAAAGAAACAAGGATTTTCCCCTAGAATTGACAGAGAAAGAAAGTCTTATTTTAGAGCTGGTGCCCTGGATTCAGACCTGTAGCCTCCTAAACTATGAGAAAATAAATTTCTGTTCACTATAGCACCTTTTATAGCACCTACTTGTGGTATTTCTGTTATAGCAACACTAGGAAACCAAGACAGAAGGCATAAGTGGAATTCAGTCACTCCCGTCTGCTATGTACCAGTCATGGGAAAAGGCACTGGATATTTACTACAACTAAAATAGGAATGTCCCTGCCCTCATGTACCTTATGTTTTAGTGAGAGAGGTGCTCTATGAATCAAATATATAAAGAAAAGTGTAATTACAAATGTTGGTATGTGCCAGGGAGAATAGCGGGGATGATGAGAATCTAGAATGCTGAGGGAAGGCTTCTCTGAGGAGGTTATGTTTAAGGCAAAGTTTAAAATATAAGAAGAAACCAACTGTTTTACCACTAACACAGGAGAGAAACTAAGGAAGGATGCTGAGGAAGCAAATCCAGAATCATTGTCTGTTCTCTGAATTGTTAGCATACCTGCCGTCTGGACAGGGGCAGGAGGATCAAGGTGATGTTGGTGAAACAGAAATTACATAATGCAGCAAAGACAAAGCATTTGTATTTTATTCAAAGTGCAAGGAGAAATCAGGGGAGGTGGTATGTGTGGGTGACACGGTCTGATGGATGAATTTTTTAGACCATTGTAGGATGGAAATTAGCATCTCAGAAGTAACATAAGAGCTTATATGTCCTGAAAACCAAGTGCTTCAACAAAAAACAAAACAAAAAACAAACACATTGCTTTTGAGTTGATTTCGATTCCCAGCAACCCTATTGGGCAGAGTAGAAGTGCCCCATAAAGTTTCCAAGACTGTAATCTTTACAGAGGCAGACTGCCGCATCTTTCTCTGGCTTAGTGGCTGGTGGCTTCCAACTACCAACCTTTCGGTTGGCAACCACGTGCTTAGCCACTGTGCCACCAGGGCTCTTGCCAAGTACTTTAGGTGCATCGTGTCTTTGAATCTTCACAGCAGGTATTTTCATAGATCAGGAAAATGAGTCTAAATGATCAGCTCTACATTCAACAGTAAAGTAGTAGAAGGATTTGAGCATGGAAGTTGAATATATGATTCTAAAAAAAAACCCTTATTTTACTCATTGTACAACAGCAGTCAAGAAAACTGGCCCTCCACAATGGTTGTTTAATGACCAGGGACAAAACTGAGACAACCTATACGTATCAACCAGAGAACGATCAGTGGCTTTACTTCTATAAAAGCTGTGTTACTTTGATTTAGTATTAGAATGAATTCCAGCTTCTGCTGTACAGACTTAAGTCATCTTAATAGTCTGGTCCTCGGTTGTCCCACCTGTTGGACGATATATTTGCAGACCTACCCTTATCTTATCCTTCTGTGATTCTAATTCAGCATTTTCTTTCATAACTGGAAAGCATCATTTTGTACTCCAGAAACCACAAGCTCTTTCCATCTCCAGCTTGGTAACTTACATTTCTGATGGGGTGGGAAAAAAGAAGTTTCCATCTTCTAATTATGTGAAATTCCGAAGATAACTACCGACCAAGAGACTTCCAGAGGGCAATCAACTTCCTCTACCCCAAATGGAGGTTCTGGGAGCACTCAGAAGGTAAAGGAATCAGGCATAAGAGACTTGGATAACAATGGTAGAAGAAGGCTACAAGGCAGAGCAGCGGTAGCTATCTCCCTGTAAGTCACACAGGGTCATTATGAGTGGTAATCGACTACAAGGCTCACAACAACAACAAGACATGAGTAACTGGTATAGTATGTAAATATTAAAAAAGAGCATATCTCCTCTGGATCTCTTAAGCGTTGATTCTTCGGAGCCGTTTTTGAGGGGCTTACTTATGTTTCAGGGACCCATGTGGCTCTCTTAGTTCATTTAATCTTAATACCAAGTTTCCTAAGTGCATGTTGTGCTATTTTGTGTTACTAAATTCCACATAAAAAGGAAGATAAAGGCTGGCTGAAATAACTTTAAGGAAAGAGAGATCATCAAGAGAACTGTAGCTATAAAGGCTGTCTAACCTTTTACTACACTATTATTTATTTTTTAAATTTTTATTGAGCTTCAAGTTACTACACTATTATTACTGGTTATATAATAAGCTGCCTCCTTTCCTGCTCTCTATACTCTGTGAGAGGCAGATAAGTCATCTGTCTTGACCATTGTATCCCTACAGTTGAACAAACAGCTGCCACTCAATAAATGTTTGTTGAATGACTCAATGAATAGGGTATATATGAAGGATAAAAAAAGCCTCAACCTACATTTGAGAAGTGGAATCCATATTGACAACTGGTGGGATACCTTTTTTAATGCAAATAACAGTAGCTCACATTTATTGATTTCTCCCTTTGGCCAGGCTTTGTGCCAAGCACTTTATATATTATCCTCAGGATGGTCTTATGAGGTAAGCACTATTATTTCTTTTATTCAGGTGAAATAACTGAACAAAGAAAGATTAAGACACTTGCTAAAATTTGTAGATGGTAGAGATGTGATATAAACCTAGGAAATCTGACTTCAGATGCTATGCTTTGAACCAAATTGTTATATTCCCTCTCTAAGAATAGGCTCCAGGAATTCAGGGAATATCAATTGAGATGTTTCAACAAAGAAATGCAGCACTGGAGGTGCTCACTCATCTATGCCAAGAAATATGGAAGACAGCTTCCTGGCCAACTGACTGGAAAAGATCCACTTTTATGCCTATTCCCAAGAAAGGTGATCCAACTAAATGTGGAAATTATAGAACAATATCATTATATCACACATAAGCAAAATTTTGCTGAAGATCATTCAAAAACAGCTGCAGCAGTGTATCGACAGGGAACTGCCAGAAATTCAGGCTGGTTTCAGAAGAGGACGTGGAACCAGGGATATCATTGCTGATGTCAGATGGATCCTGGCTGAAAGCAGAGAATACCAGAAGGAGGTTTACCTGTGTTTTATTGACTATGCAAAGGCATTCGACTGTGTGGATTGTAACAAATTATGGATAACATTGTGAAGAATGGGAATTCCAGAACACTTAACTGTGCTCATGAGGAAGCTTTACATAGATCAAGAGGCAGTTGTTCGGACAGAACAAGGGGATACTGGTTGGTTTAAAGTCAGGTAAGGTGTGCATCAGGGTTGTATTTTTTTCACCATACCTACTCAATCTGTAGGCTGAGCAAATAATCCAAGAGGCTGGACTATATGAAGATGAATGGGGCATCAGGATTGGAGGAAGACTCATTAACACCCTGTGTTATGCAGATGACACAACGTTGCTTGCTTAAAGTGAAGAGGACTTGAAGCACTTACTAATGAAGATCCAAGACCACAGCCTTCAGTATGGATTGCACCTCAACATAAAGAAAACAAAAATCCGGGGGGGCGGAGCCAAGATGGCAGACTAGGCAGACATTACCTCGGATCCCTCTTACAACAAAGACACGGAAAAACAAGTGAATCGATCACATACATAACAATCTACGAACCCTGAACAACAAACACGGATTTAGAGACGGAGAACGAACTAATACGGGGAAGCAGCGATAGTTTCCAGAGCCTGGAGCCAGCGTACCAGTCAGGTACGGCACAAGCACAGAGACCTGCTCCACCCCCCTGAACTAACCCCGGGAGAGGGACCAGCCGGTTCCACGGGCGGCGTGGGACGCAGCCGGTAGGAGAAGTCCCCGGGAGGCAGTGACTGATCTTGGAGCAGAAAGAGCAGCATCCGAGCCGGGGAACCGTCCCGCAGGGATTTGGACTGCTCGCAGGTACGCCATAAACACGGAGAGTTGCTCCACCCCCTGAACTAACCCCGGGAAGGGGACCAGCCGGGTCGCGCGGGCGGCGTGGGACGCAGCCGGTAGGAGAAGTCCCCGGGAGGCAGCGACTGGTATTGGAGTGGGGAGAACAGCGTTCCAGCCGGGACACTTGGTCGCGGCACAAGCACGGGGAGCTACTCCACCCATCTGAACTAACCCCGGGAGGGGGCCCACCTGGTTCACGGGGGCGGCAAGGCCACCCGGCTGGAGGGACGAGAAGTCCCCGGGAGGCAGCGACTGATTTTGGAGTTGAGAGTGCACCGTCCCAGTAGGGGAGCCTTGACGCTGGGCGTGGGGCTGGAAGCGGAGGATCTGACCGTGACTCCAGCGGGCCAGACCCCCTGGGGGCAATCTCCACACAGCCAGCACACATAGGCGACGCGCCCGCGGGAATCTCAGATATAACAGTCATTCCAAGCAAGACAAGCAACTCTGGCTATATTCTGAGGTGCTACTCTCCTATCTCTCTGTTCCCTCCCCCACCCTCCCCAGGCGGCTTCATTAACATCTGAATAGCCTGAGCCAGAGGGAGAACTCTGATAGGGATCTGACTGCAGTTTTTTTTTAGCGGATTTTCTGGAAAAACTAGTTTCCCAGTGATGGCTCGGAGACAACAATCCATATCAAACCACTTAAAGAAGCAGACCGTGACAGCTTCTCCAACCCCCCAAACAAAAGAATCAAAATCTTTCCCAAATGAAGATACAATTTTGGAATTATCAGATACAGAATATAAAAAACTAATTTACAGAAGGCTTAATGATATCACAAATGAAATTAGGATATCTGCAGAAAAAGCCAAGGAACACACTGATAAAACTGTTGAAGAACTCAAAAAGATTATTCAAGAACATAGTGGAAAAATTAATAAGTTGCAAGAATCCATAGAGAGACAACATGTAGAAATCCAAAAGATTAACAATAAAATAACAGAATTAGACAACACACTAGGAAGTCAGAGGAGCAGACTCGAGCAATTAGAATGCAGACTGGGACATCTGGAGGACCAGGGAATCAACACCAACATAGCTGAAAAAAAATCAGATAAAAGAATTAAAAAAAATGAAGAAACCCTAAGAATTATGTGGGACTCTATCAAGAAGGATAACCTGCGGGTGATTGGAGTCCCAGAACAGGGAGGGGGGACAGAAAACACAGAGAAAATAATTGAAGAACTTCTGACAGAAAACTTCCCTGACATCATGAAAGACGAAAGGATATCTATCCAAGATGCTCATCGAACCCCATTTAAGATTGATACAAAAAGAAAAACACCAAGACATATTATCATCAAACTCACCAAAACCAAAGATAAACAGAAAATTTTAAAAGCAGCCAGGGAGAAAAGAAAGGTTTCCTTCAAGGGAGAATCAATAAGAATATGTTCTGACTACTCAGCAGAAACCATGCAGGCAAGAAGGGAATGGGACGACATATACAGAACACTGAAGGAGAAAAACTGCCAACCAAGGATCATATATCCAGCAAAACTCTCTCTGAAATATGAAGGCGAAATTAAGATATTTACAGACAAACACAAGTTTAGAGAATTTGCAAAAACCAAACCAAAGCTACAAGAAATACTAAAGGATATTGTTTGGTCACAGAACCAATAATATCAGATATCAGCACAACACAAGGTCACAAAACAGAACGTCCTGATATCAACTCAAATAGGGAAATCACAAAAACAAACAAATTAAGATTAATTAAAAAAAAAATACACATAACAGGGAATTATGGAAGTCAATAGGTAAAAGATCACAATAATCAAAAAGAGGGACTAAATACAGGAGGCATTGAACTGCCATATGGAGAGTGATACAAGGCGATATAGAACAATACAAGTTAGGTTTTTACTTAGAAAAATAGGGGTATATAATGAGGTAACCACAAAAAGGCATAACAACTCTATAACTCAAGACAAAAACCAAGAAAAACGTAACGACTCAACTAACATAAAGTCAAACACTATGAAAATGAGGATCTCACAATTTACTAAGAAAAACGCCTCAGCACAAAAAAGTGTGTGGAAAAATGAAATTGTCAACAACACACATAAAAAGGCATCAAAATGACAGCACTAAAAACTTATTTATCTATAATTACTCTGAATGTAAATGGACTAAATGCACCAATAAAGAGACAGAGAGTCACAGACTGGATAAAGAAACACGATCCATCTATATGCTGCCTACAAGAGACACACCTTAGACTTAGAGACACAAACAAACTAAAACTCAAAGGATGGAAAAAAGTATATCAAGCAAACAATAAGCAAAAAAGAAGAGGAGTAGCAATATTAATTTCTGACAAAATAGACTTTAGACTTAAATCCACCACAAAGGATAAAGAAGGACACTATATAATGATAAAAGGGACAATTGATCAGGAAGACATAACCATATTAAATATTTACGCACCCAATGACAGGGCTGCAAGATACATAAATCAAATTTTAACAGAACTGAAAAGCGAGATAGATACCTCCACAATTATAGTAGGAGACTTCAACACACCACTTTCGGAGAAGGACAGGACATCCAGTAAGAAGCTAAACAGAGACACGGAAGATCTAATTACAACAATCAACCAACTTGACCTCATTGACTTATACAGAACTCTCCACCCAACTGCTGCAAAATATACTTTTTTTTCCAGCGCACATGGGACATTCTCTAGAATAGACCACATATTAGGTCATAAAACAAACCTTTGCAGAGTCCAAAACATCGAAATATTACAAAGCATCTTCTCAGACCACAAGGCAATAAAACTAGAGATCAATAACAGAAAAACGAGGGAAAAGAAACCAAATACTTGGAAAATGAACAATACCCTCCTGAAAAAAGACTGGGTTATAGAAGACATCAAGGAGGGAATAAGGAAATTCATAGAAAGCAACGAGAATGAAAATACTTCCTATCAAAACCTCTGGGACACAGCAAAAGCAGTGCTCAGAGGCCAATTTATATCAATAAATGCACACATACAAAAAGAAGAAAGAGCCAAAATCAGAGAACTGTCCCTACAACTTGAACAAATAGAAAGTGAGCAACAAAAGAATCCATCAGGCTCCAGAAGAAAACAAATAATAAAAATTAGAGCTGAACTAAATGAATTAGAGAACAGAAAAACAATCGAAAGAATTAACAAAGCCAAAAGCTGGTTCTTTGAAAAAATTAACAAAATTGATAAACCATTGGCTAGACTGACGAAAGAAATACAGGAAAGGAAACAAATAACCCGAATAAGAAATGAGAAGGACCACATCACAACAGAACCAAATGAAATTAAAAGAATCATTTCAGATTATTATGAAAAATTGTACTCTAACAAATTTGAAAACCTAGAAGAAATGGATGAATTCCTGGAAAAACACTACCTACCTAAACTAACACATTCAGAAGTAGAACAACTAAATAGACCCATAACAAAAAAAGAGATTGAAACGGTAATCAAAAAACTCCCAACAAAAAAAAGTCCTGGCCCGGACGGCTTCACTGCAGAGTTCTACCAAATTTTCAGAGAAGAGTTAACACCACTACTACTAAAGGTATTCCAAAGCATAGAAAATGACGGAATACTACCCAACTCATTCTATGAAGCCACCATCTCCCTGATACCAAAACCAGGTAAAGACATTACAAAAAAAGAAAATTATAGACCTATATCCCTCATGAACATTGATGCAAAAATCCTCAACAAAATTCTAGCCAATAGAATCCAACGACACATCAAAAAAATAATTCACCCTGATCAAGTGGGATTTATACCAGGTATGCAAGGCTGGTTTAATATCAGAAAAACCATTAATGTAATCCATCACATAAATAAAACAAAAGACAAAAACCACATGATCTTATCAATTGATGCAGAAAAGGCATTTGACAAAGTCCAACACCCATTTATGATAAAAACTCTTACCAAAATAGGAATTGAAGGAAAATTCCTCAACATAATAAAGGGCATCTATGCAAAGCCAACAGCCAATATCACTCTAAATGGAGAGAACCTGAAAGCATTTCCCTTGAGAACGGGAACCAGACAAGGATGCCCTTTATCACCACTCTTATTCAACATCGTGTTGGAAGTCTTAGCCAGGGCAATCAGGCTAGACAAAGAAATAAAAGGTATCCGGATTGGCAAGGAAGAAGTAAAGTTATCACTATTTGCAGATGACATGATTATATACACAGAAAACCCTAAGGAATCCTCCAGAAAACTACTGAAACTAATAGAAGAGTTTGGCAGAGTCTCAGGTTATAAAATAAACATACAAAAATCACTTGGATTCCTCTACATCAACAAAAAGAACACCGAAGAGGAAATAACCAAATCAATACCATTCATAGTAGCCCCCAAGAAGATAAGATACTTGGGAATAAATCTTACCAAGGATGTAAAAGACCTATACAAAGAAAACTACAAAGCTCTACTACAAGAAATTCAAAAGGACATACTTAAGTGGAAAAACATACCTTGCTCATGGATAGGAAGACTTAACATAGTAAAAATGTCTATTCTACCAAAAGCCATCTATACATTTAACGCACTTCCGATCCAAATTCCAATGTCATATTTTAAGGGGATAGAGAAACAAATCACCAATTTCATATGGAAGGGAAAGAAGCCCCGGATAAGCAAAGCACTACTGAAAAAGAAGAAGAAAGTGGGAGGCCTCACCTTACCTGACTTCAGAACCTATTATACAGCCACAGTAGTCAAAACAGCCTGGTATTGGTACAACAACAGACACATAGACCAATGGAACAGAATTGAGAACCCAGACATAGATCCATCCACGTATGAGCAGCTGATATTTGACAAAGGACCAGTGTCAATTAACTGGGGAAAAGACAGCCTTTTTAACAAATGGTGCTGGCATAACTGGATATCCATTTGCAAAAAAATGAAACAGGACCCATACCTCACACCATGCACAAAAACTAACTCCAAGTGGATCAAAGACCTAAACATAAAGACTAAAACGATAAAGATCATGGAAGAAAAAATTGGGACAACCCTAGGAGCCCTAATACAAGGTATAAACAGAATACAAAACATTACCAAAAATGATGAAGAGAAACCGGATAACTGGGAGCTCCTAAAAATCAAACACCTATGCTCATCTAAAGACTTCACCAAAAGAGTAAAAAGACCACCTACAGATTGGGAAAGAATTTTCAGCTATGACATCTCCGACCAGCACCTGATCTCTAAAATCTACATGATTCTGTCAAAACTCAACCACAAAAAGACAAACAACCCAATCAAGAAGTGGGCAAAGGATATGAACACACATTTCTCTAAAGAAGATATTCAGGCAGCCAACAGATACATGAGAAAATGCTCTCGATCATTAGCCATTAGAGAAATGCAAATTAAAACTACGATGAGATTCCATCTCACACCAGCAAGGCTGGCATTAATCCAAAAAACACAAAATAATAAATGTTGGAGAGGCTGCGGAGAGATTGGAACTCTCATACACTGCTGGTGGGAATGTAAAATGGTACAACCACTTTGGAAATCTATCTGGCGTTATCTTAAACAGTTAGAAATAGAACTCCCATACAACCCAGAAATCCCACTCCTAGGAATATACCCTAGAGATACAAGAGCCTTCATACAAACAGATATATGCACACCCATGTTTATTGCAGCTCTGTTTACAATAGCAAAAAGTTGGAAGCAACCAAGGTGTCCATCAACGGATGAATGGTTAAATAAATTGTGGTATATTCACACAATGGAATACTACGCATCAATAAAGAACAGTGACGAATCTCTGAAACATTTCATAACATGGAGGAACCTGGAAGGCATTATGCTGAGCGAAATTAGTCAGAGGCAAAAGGACAAATATTGTATAAGACCACTATTATAAGATCTTGAGAAACAGTAAACCTGAGAAGAACACATACTTTTGTGGTTACGAGGGGGGGAAGGAGGGAGGGTGGGAGAGGGTTTTTTTTATTGATTAATCAGTAGATAAGAACTGCTTTAGGTGAAGGGAAAGACAACACTCAATACATGGAAGGTCAGCTCAATTGGACTGGACCAAAAGCAAAGAAGTTTCCGGGATAAAATGAATGCTTCAAAGGTCAGCGGAGCAAGCGCGGGGGTCTGGGGAGCATGGTTTGCGGGGACTTCTAAGTCAATTGGCAAAATAATTCTATTATGAAATCATTCTGCATCCCACTTTGAAATGTGGCGTCTGGGGTCTTAAATGCTAACAAGCAGCCATCTAAGATGCAGCAATTGGTCTCAACCCACCTGGAGCAAAGAAAAATGAAGAACACCAAGCCCACATGACAACTAAGAGCCCAAGAGACAGAAAGGGCCGCATGAACCAGAGACCTACATCATCCTGAGACCAGAAGAACTAGTTGGTGCCCGGCCACAATTGATGACTGCCCTGACAGGGAGCTCAGCAGAGGACCCCTGAGGGAGCAGGAGATCAGTGGGATGCAGACCCCAAATTCTCATAAGAAGACCAAACTTAATGGTCTGACTGAGACTGGAGGAATCCCGGCGGCCATGCTCCCCAGACCTTCAGTTGACACAGGACAGGAACCATCCCCGAAGACAACTCATCAGAAATGAAAGGGACTGGTCAGCGGGTGGGAGAGAGATGCTGATGAAGAGTGAGCTAATTATATCAGGTGGACACTTGAGATTGTGTTGGCAACTCTTGTCTGGAGGGGAGATGGGAGGATAGAGAGAGAGGGAAGCCGGCAAAATTGTCAAGAAAGGAGAGACTGAAAGGGCTGACTCAAGACGGGGAGAGTAAGTGGGAGTAGGGAGTGTGATGTATGTAAACTTATATGTGACAGACTGATTGGATTTGTAAACGTTCACTTGAAGCTTAATAAAAGTTATTATAAAAAAAAAAAAAAAAGAAAACAAAAATCCTCACAACTGGACCAATGAGCAACATCATGATAAACGGAGAAAAGATTGAAGTTGTCAAGGATTTCATTTTACTTGGATCCACAGTCAATAGCCATGGAAGCAGCAGTCAAGAAATCAAAAGACACATTGCATTGAGTAAATCTGCTGCAAAAGACCTCTTTAAAGCATTGAAGAGCAAAGATGTCACCTTGAAGACTAAGGTGCGCCTGACCCAAGCCATGGTATTTTCAATTGCATCATATGCATGTGAAAGCTGGACAATGAATAAGGAAGCCCAAAGAAGAATTGACGCCTTTGAATTGTGGTGTTGGTGGAGAATATTGAATATACCATGGACTGCCAAAAGTACGAACAAACCTGCCTTGGAAGAAGTATAACCAGAATGTTCCTCAGAAGCAAGGATGGCGAAACTGTGTCTTACATACTTTGGACATGTCAGGAGGGATCAGTCCCTGGAGAAGGACATCATGCTTGGCAGAGTACAGGGTCAGTGGAAAAGAGGAAGACCCTCAACGAGGTAGATTGGCACAGTGGCTGCAGCAATGGGCAGAAGCACAGCAACGACTGTAAGGATGGCTCAGGACCGGGCAGGGTTTCGTTCTGTTGTGCATAGGGTCGCTATGAGTTGGAACCAACTTGAAGACACCTAACAACAACAACAACAACGATAATAGGTGGGGGCATTGGTAGTTCAGTAGTACAATTCTTACCTTCCAGGAGGTAAACCCAGGTTTTGTTCCTGGCCAACGTACCTCATGCACAGTTACCAACCATCTGTCAGTGAAGGCTTACCTGTTGTGATGATGCTGAACAGGATTCAGCAGAGCTTTCAGGCTAAGATGAACTAGGAAGAAAGGCCTGCAGATCTACTTCCAAAAATCGGTCAATGAAAACCTAATGGGTCACAATGGTTCTATCCCAAACCAGTCATGGGGATGACTCAGGCCTGGGCAGTGTTTCATTTCATTTAGCTGTGCATGGGGTCACCATGAATTGGCAGATTACTCCAAGTCAGCTAAGAACAACAAGAAGAATCGGCACATAGACTATGTGGCATGAAATGTCAGGCAGTGGGAAGAGCTATTACAGATTCCAAACTGGGGATGTGATGTGAGTCTGTGGATCTGACACATTGTCATGGTGGAAACTTAGGAAGCTTTAAGTTTTTCATCTACAAATGGAGGTGGTGAGAGAGGAAAAAAACAAACAAGCTCGTGGGGCTCTTGTGAAGATTAAATTAAATCACATGGATAAAGTTAGTCTCAATAAATGCAAGGTATTATTATCATTTATTTCAAAGTTCTGCTTCTCAAACTGAAAATGCTTCTCCGAGGTTGTCTACGCATTAATTCGTGTAGGAGTTCTTGGTTATATCTAATTACAGTTGATATTTTTATAGAGAAATTGAACATTAAATTGGCACCGTGACCTTCATTTCAGATTCAGGCCTCAAGCCATACTTGGCCTATAAGAAGTGAAAATGTCCCTGTATATCAGAAATAAGTTCACTTAAAAAAATTTAGTATGTGATAACTTAGGTGAAACAAATTCTGACATGTAAGTTAAACACTGATCTAGCAAATTGAGAAGTTATTTAGGATACATGGGAGTTCATCACAAACATGTAAAAACATAATGTGGAAAAATTGCTTCATGATATTTTCAAGGTTCTGGCTTGAACCATAGACAAGAGAGCTGTTATGACATCAACAATAAGAAGTAGTGGTTTTAACAGATTGATCAGCCAGCAAAAGACAGCTGACATGGTTTTTAAGTCCAGTTTTGCTAAGCAAAGAAAGGAAACTTCTCTTACCTGAGGTAGATGAAAAATATCCATAGCTTTCATCAATTTTCCAAATCTTGGCATGAGGGATGTTAACTTACCTCAAATTACTTGGGTGAAAAATACTAATATATATATATTCTTCATTCCATTCATCCTCATTACACCATGACTAAAGGTACATTCAGGTGTTATAAGCTCCAAGAGCACTCTATCCCATGTCCTGGTGGTCTGTGCTCAGAACACAGCCAGATCCCCCAGCCGTATGGTATATTTATCTCATTCATCAAACAATATGGCTTTAATTGTGTTCTATGGCAATAAGCTTAAAGTCTGCAGGTGTTTAAGGTCATCACATTTAACTCTTGATCCTAAACATTGAAAAAGGTGATGGGGCTTAATAAAATCTAGGGCAGTATTTGAAAGCATGCCTGCACATTAGAATCACCTGGGCAAATTTTTAAAAATCCCTACACCTACTTGAGACAAATTAAGAATCTCTCTGGTGGTTGGACTCAAGTTATCTGTATTTTTTACAGTGGCACAGTGGTTAAGCACTCGGCTGCTAACCTAAAGATTGATGGTTCAAACCCACCAGCTGCTCTGTGGGAGGAAGTTGTGACAGTCTTCTCCCATAATGATTACAGCCTTGGAAACCCTATGGGGCAGTTCTACTTTGTCCTATAGGGTCGCTATGAGTCAGAACTGACTCAATGGAAACTTTTTTTTTTTTTTAAGTAGTGATATAAATATGCAGCTAATTTTGAGAAGAACTGATCTAAGGAAGTCAACGGTGCAGCATAGGTAAAGATAGAGAAACTGTCTCAGGCCCACTCCCCACCTTCCCCCACAAATGGCCTCATGCCCATAGCAAATCTTTGTGCCATTAGCTGAGGTACAGATCTATACCAGACTAGCTGTGTGATCTTGTGGAAGTCATTTTACTGTGTAGAACCTCTGCTTCCTTAGCTCTAAAAAATATGATAATGATAATAATTTTTATCTTTATCACAACTGCTTCAATGGAATTGTTGCGAGGCATAGAAAAGGCTTGGAAAACACATTGAACTTGCCTGACATGTAAATGATCAAGAATTATTCTTATTGTGCTCCATTGAGTCGACTCTGACTTATAGTAACCCTATAGGACAGACTGCCTAGTAGAACTACCTCATAGGGTTTCCTAGGCTGAAATCTTTATGGGAACAGATTGCCAGGTCTTTTCTTCCACAGAGCTGATAACGGGTTCTAACCACCAACCTTTCGGTTAGCAGCGGAGTTCTTAACCATTTTGACCAGGGCTTCTTGATGAAAAGCTTGGATCATCTAACTGCTCTTTGCTTAGGGCCCTCACCCTCAGTCCTTGACTCACTCACCTTGAATCCTTCTCCCATCACTGTCCTTTGTCAATGAGCAAATGCATGGCTGAAATGAGCTACTCCAGTTTTCACAGAGGGAGTTAGATTAGGACTCTTGGTTCAAGAAGATAGGTTGATATGAAATCTTATCCTTAAAATATTTTCAAGAGGTATAAATTGGAATTCATCAATGCATTTCTTTAATCCATTTATAAGGACCCCAAACAATTTATAAGAGCATATACTAATTGAATAATCATTGAGGTACCAGCTATGTACCAGGCACTGTGCTAATACAGATGATGAAAAAGATATTTATATTCTGATGTGAGACACAGACAGCTAAGTATCCAATGCAATACATTCTACTCACAGTGATGAGAAATAGTCCTAAAGTAATAGTTTCAACATATTTTTAGTTAGCATGCAGCATTTGACAAGATGTAATTGTTGAATAGGACTTGTAACACAGAGTACAGCATATAACAGGAGGAATCAAAATAACTTCATTTTTAAACAGATGGAAGACTAAATTGGGCTTGGAAGAGGACAAATATGCAAATGATGTCCTTTTTCTTTTTTCTCCCACGTAATTGTATGTAATATCTTATTTAACCCTGATAATATCTCACCAGTTGGGTGCAAGAAATTATACATGTTTCACTTATGAGGAAACAGATTTAGAGAGATTAAAGGGCATTTCATTACCATCTCTGTATGTGGGTTAAAAATCCAGATTAGCTGCTGTCTTAGTTATCTAGTGCTGCTATAACAGAAACACTACAGGCGGGTGGCTTTAACAAAAAGAAGTCTATTTTCTCACAGTTTAGGAGACTAGAAGTCTGAATTTAGAGTGCCTGTTGTTTGCTCTAGAGGAAGGCTTTTTCTTTCCGCTGGTTCTGCAAAAAGGTCCTTGTCTCTTTAGGCTTGCATTTCTGGGCGATCTTCACATGGCTTGACATCTCTCCTCCATCTCCGGTTTTTTGGTTTGTTTGTTTAACATCCTTTCTATCTCACAAGAGATTGACTTAAAACACACTCTACACTAATTCTGTCTCATTAACATAAAAAAAACAATTCTCAAATGGGATTATAACCACAGGCATTGTTATTGTTGTTAGGTGCTGTAGAGTCAGTTCATATCGACCCTATGCACAACAGAACAAAACATTGCCGGGTATCTGCCATCCTCACAATCATCGCTATGACTGAGCCCACTGTTGCAGCCACTGTGTCAATCCATCTTATCGAGGGTCTTCCTCTTTTTTGCTGACCCTCTACTTTACCAAGCGTGATGTCCTTCTTCAGGGACTGATCCCTCCTGACAATATGTCCAAAGTATGTGAGGCGCAGTCTCACCATCCTTACTTCCAAGGAGCATTCTGGTTGTACTTCTTCCAAGACAGAATTGTTCAGTCTTTTGGCAGTCCATGATATATTCAATATTCTTCACCAACATCACAATTCAAACACGTCAATTCTTCTTCAGTCTTCATTGTTCATTGTCCAGTTTTCATATGTATATAAGGTGATTGAAAGCACCATGGCTTGAGTCAGGCACACCTTAGTCCTCAAGGTGACATCTTTGCTTTTTAACACTTTAAAGAGATTTCCTGGAGCCAATTTGCCCAATGCAATGCGTCTTTTGATTTCTTGACTGCTGCTTCCATGGCTGTTAATTGTGGGTCTGACTAAGTAAAATGAAATCCTTGACAACTTCAATCTTTTCTCCTTTTGTTATGATGTTGCTTATTGGTCCACTTGTGAGGATTTTTGCTTTCTTTATGTTTAGGTATAATCCATACTGAAGGTTGTGGCCTTTGATTTTCGTCAGTAAGTGCTTCAAGTCCCCTTCACTTTCAGCAAGCAAGGTTGTGTCATCTGTATAATGCAGGTTGTTAATGAGTTTTGCTCCAGTCCTGATGCCCCATTCTTCTTCATACACTCCAGTTTCTTGGATTATTTGCTTAGCATGCAGATTGAATAGGTATGGTGAAAGGATACAACCCTGACATACACCTTTCCTGATTTTAAACCACGAGATATTCCCTTCTTCTGTTTGAACAATTGCCTCTTGGTCTATAAACGGGTTCCTCATGAGTACAGTTAAGCGTTCTGGAATTTCCATTCTTTGCTATGCTATCTGTAATTAATGATACATACAGTCAAATGTGTTTGCACACTCTACAGAACACAGGTAAACATCTTTCTGGTATTCTCTGCTGTCAGCCAGGATACATCTGACATTAGTTGTGATATCCCTTGTTTCTCATTGTCTTCTGAATCCAATTTGAAGGCTTGGCAGTTCTTTGTTGATGCACTGCTGCAACCATTTTTGAACTATCTTCAGTAAAACTGTACTTGTATGTGATATTAATGATATTGTTCAATAATTTCTGCATTCTGTTGGACCACCTTTCTTTGGGATGTGCACGGATATGAATCTCTTCCTGTCAGTTGGCCAGTTATCTGTCTTCCAAATTTTTTGGCATAGATGAATGAGCTCTTTCAGCGTTGCATCTGTTTGTTGAAATATCTCAATGGTGTTCGGTCAATTCTTGAAACATTGTTTTTCACTAATGCCTTCAGTGCAGCTTGGATTTCTTCCTTCACTAGCATCAGTTCTTGGTCAAATGCTGCCTCCTGAAATGATTGAACATTGACCAATTCTTTTAGGTATAGTGACTCTATCTATTTCCTCCATCTTCTTTTGATGCTTCCTGAGTCATTAAATATTTTGCCCATAGAATCCTTCAATATTGCAACTCAAGACTTGAACTTTTTCTTCAATTCTTTCAGCTTGAGAAATGCTGAATGTGTTCTTCCCTTTTGGTTTTCTAACTCTAGGTATTTGCATGCTTTATTATAATACTTTGTCTGCTCATGCTGCCCTTTGAAATCTTCTGTTCAGTTCTTTTACTTCACCATGTCTTCTTTTTTGCTTTAGCTACTCTATGTTCAAGAGCAAGCTTCAGACTCTCTTCTGACCTATTCTCCAAGGCAAATAGCACCATACGTGATTGGTTGAATAAACTGCACATAATTTTAAAAGTGTGTGGGGGACTCCCCATAATTTCAAATGCAATTTTCCCCAAAATATTCTTTTCAATGGCTCTTCTGTAAAGAGCTAGTCACTGTATATGGATGTCTTCAAATATCCACACAAAAATTTTGCATGTTAGAATTAACAGCCAGTGGTGTGATGGTAGATAACAATTGACTCTCTATTAAAAAAAAAAATAAAGAAAAAGAAGGCAGCCCTAATTTGTACTGTTTGCCTAAGTCATGGTGTGAATATTTCCACCTTGATTGATTTCAAGCTACCAATGAGGCATCACTGAATATGGAGTTAGGAAAAGATAAAACACAATGAGCTCTCACCAGCTCGTATAAGCAGCTTCAGCAAAGCACTACCCAGACTTCTCAACTACTGGAACTCGGAATGGAAAAACAAACAAACCTGAAGTAAAGGCTACATTTTCCAAACTTTTCCAACCAAAACAAACAAAAATCTCTTGAAAATACAGGGTTTTTTGAAGTTATTTTAAATTCATTAACAAGTAAACTTCCTAAAGAAACTCAAAAAACTAATGACTTTAAGAAATTGCTGGCTGAATTTAAAAGCAAATCAACTTAGAAAGGAAAATCAAGATAACTTTGTGCTGGGTACTTATTTTGGGACACTACAGTACAAGGAAATGTGTCTCACCTAGAGATGTTCTTGCTGGAACAGCATCCTTATTGATCCAGAAAGACACCCAAGATAGGACAACGATGAGTGTGCAGGGAATATAGGTCTGGATGGTGAAGTATCCCATTCTTCTGCTCAGGTCAAAGTAGACAGACATGACCACATAATCTCCTACAACAGAGCAAAGATAACACCATGACACCATAACAAAAACTGGTGTAAAAAAAAAAAAAAAAACAACGGTGTGCACAATTTAAATTAAGGATTCTATACAAGGAGTATGGGGCCCTGGTGGCATAATGGTAAAGAGCACTCAGCTGCTAACCAAAAGGTCAGCAGTTCAAATCTACCAGTCGCTCCTTGGAAATCCTATGGGGCAATTCTACCCTGTACTATAGGGTTGCTATCAGTCAGAACCGACTCAACAGCAATGGGAATGTAGGTATACAAGCGGTAAGGAGCCCTGGTTGTTAAAATGCTCAGTTGCTAACCAAATATTTGGCTATTTGAGCCCACTGGCTGCTTGGTGAGAGAAGTATATGGCAGTCTGCTTTTGTAAAGATTTACAGCCTCAGAAACCCTATGAAGCCGTTCTACTCTGTCTTATAGGGTTGATAGGAGTTGGAATCAATGCAACGGCAATAGATTTTTATACAAGGGGTGGGGCACATGTGTGCCGTGTATGATTAAACGCTTGGCTACTAACCAAGAGGTTGGAGTTCCAAACCCACCAAGAGGCCACCTGGAAGAAAGGCTTGCAATTTGCTTCTGAAAGGTCACAGTCATGAAAACCCTAAGGAGCACATGGGGTTGCTATGAGTCAGAATCATCTCAAAAGCAACTGGTTCTTATTTTTATTCATTCATTTTTTAAGAAGGGATATATTCTACCCACTTGGGTTAAGAAAACAATCAAACAACAAGCCAACACCCTGAATTGAATCCTGATCCTTATAGAAGCACTGTAAGAACTAGAGGGAATAAAATATTTTCTTTTTTGAGATGTTCTTTGACCTTGTCTTCTGTTCTTACTTAAAGCACACAATACAAATTTTTGTGTTTGGTGTGGACAGCAGAGAACAGTGCTTCTATACTGTTCCTCTCTTGCCTACAATGAATTCTGAGGTTTGCAACAATTTTCTCTTGTTCTCAAGACCTCTATTCATAAAAAGCCAGAGAGGGATATCCTGGTACTTGACATTAATAAATGAATATATTACTCAGAATTTATAACCAAATCTCAGTGCTGAGACATATTTATTATTGGATTTTCATTGAACCATATGGTTTTCCTTCACAGAAATTACTTCAATTTGTAATTGATTGTTGTGACGTCCTTCTTCCCTGTTGGGCGTTAGCTGCTGAGTCCATGAACAGTGCCAACTTTAGCCCACCATTGCACCACCAGTGCCTAGCATACTGCTTGACTCCAAATATGTATGCAATAACATTTGTGGAATAAGTGAATGAATGCATTTATAAATTTTAAACATAAAAAAGAAAAAAAATCAAGAAGCTGTATTATGGAACATATAGATTAAAACAGGAATTTATATAGATCGTCCAGCATATGTACTAATAAAAATACTAAAGAATCAAATAATCATCATATAGGTATGAATGAAAAAAAAATTTAACGTTATCTAATTTGAAATTTCTGAGTTTTTAAAATGATGATTTGAAAATTGCTTTTAAAATCTCATGCCATTTATTTTGGATGATTCCCAGTGAAATTTTAGGGAATTTCAGTTTTTGAAATTAGAAAATATACTGTTAAAATATGTCCCAGTTTTTCTCTATGTTTTCCTTATACCCTTTGAGAGCACCAACTTTAAAGACTATGTCTTCCCTCAAAATGAGAAGTGAATAAATGAGACCACTTTTCAAATGTGGCTTCTTTTTTCTTTACTAAATTATATTTTGCTCTAATATACATGGATAATTAAATCCAAATCATGTGTCTTAGCTTAATTATTTGGCTTCCTGCCTGTGTTTCTCTATTTACTTGGCTGATTTAGAGCTGATTTGAAAATAAGGTGTTTTAGAAGCCTCATGCCGAGCAGACTGACTTAGCAGGGTGAGTTATTAATACTCAGGCCAGTTCTTCTTTCCACTCTCAAGCTTCATAATGAGGATTTGCTCTTCCAAGCTGCCAAGACAGAAAATCTTCATGGGCAACTCTTTAAGGGAGTAAAGGTTCTTCCTTAAGCCTGCAATGTTTCCTGAGTGGGGTTATGAATGCCTTCTAACAGTACCTTTTGGTAGAATGATGGACTAATACTTGTCTGAGTCAGGTGTGGTTAAGGCAGTGATAGTGACAACTGACACCGACCAGGGAATTGAGCCTCCAGTGGAACACCAGTCCCCTCAAAGACCAATTGTTGTTGTTTTAGCTGCCATCAAACCGGCCCCTGATTCATGGTGACCCCATGTGTTACTGAGTAGAGCTAATCCATAGTGAGTTCTTTAGCCTCAGTCTTTATGGAGGCAGTTTACCAGGGCTTTCTTTAAAAAAAAAAAAAAATTTTTTTTTTTTTTTTCTTTCACAGAGCCACTAGGTGGATTCAAACTGCCAACTTAGGTTAGCAGCCGATCATAAAACACTTGTACCACGCAGTCTCCTCAAACATCGATAAGTAGCAATCATTCCTGAAAACTTCAAGATAGTAATGTCTTGCTGGTGGTAATTAAATTTTGGTTAACTCCATGATATTATACTTCTCACGGTCCAGTGGTTAAGAGCTTGGCTGCTCATCAATAGGTCAGCAGTTCAAAACTGCTAGCCACTCCCTGGAAACCCTATGGGGCAGCTCTACTGTGTCCAATAGGGTCACTATGAGTTGGAATTGACTCCCTGGCAATGGGTTTGTTTGGTTTGGTATTGACTTATCTGAACATACGGTATTTAAAGTCGTAGGATTTCATAAACTAGTTTGGTCCCTGCTTTTGTCCTAATTTAGACTAGGGCAGAGACTATTCTAAATTAAACTATTCTGAATGCTAGTCTAATTTAGAATAGACACAAGCTATGATTGAAGATGAAAAACCTTTAATTTGAGATGACCCCTATTAATGCCTATATTTTTCTCTCTTGTTTGTTTGGCCAGAATATCAGAAGCAAGTGCAAGCTCCCTTACTTTAGACAGAAAAAATAAGCCATTAGAAAAGATATATTTTTTAAGTGATAATTTCATAGGGTGTTTTCTTACTCCTCTTTTCCATGTCTTTGAGAGTTCTTTCTCCATATTTCAAATGTGTGGAAATGAAAATTTACAAATTATAGTATTTGAAATATCTAAACAATGTTAGCAACTTCCTTCCTCCTCTCATATAAGTCAATAAGAATCTACACTTTGGCCTTAATGACCTGACTCTTCTAAAGGTGAACTCTAAAGTTGCCTCAAGTTAACAAGATAATTATTTCAACACAATTCACTACTTCCCCTTAGGGTAGAGCCTAAACTTCTTTGGCCTACTTATCTATCAATTTCTTTTATACGGTAATAGCTTCCGAGCATCTTTCATCTTTGCGCGCAAATCCCAAGCTTTTCTACCACTGTATTACGGATTCAAACTTGGAAACAGGCCGTTTAAAAGCAAAGCTGCTTCACAGTGTCAGCCTGATGCCGTCTTATCTCTCAGACCACATCGCTTTTTGTATTCTTAAAAACTCTCGGGCAGAGGAGCCTATAAAATCAAATCCTCTTAAAGCGCCGCATCAGTGATTCCCCAAGCCCGAAAGGTTTAAATGCCAACCAAGTCAAAGGTGGTTATTTCAGCCGCTTCAAATTTATTCTATTGATTCATCTTACCGTAAGCTATTTAAAGTCACAGCAGTTTATAAATTAGTTTGGCCTCTGCATTTATTCTAATTTGGGATGCTATAGACTCAGGCTATGATGGAGGAGAAAAGGTATATAATTTGAAATAACGCCTATTAATGTCCTTTTTTCTTTCCTTTTTTTTTTTTTTTTGTGAGCTTTGTCCAGATTTAGGAGGAGACAATCAACATCAGTAAAAGAGACAGCTGTAATCTTTTTTTTTTTTTTTTAAACTGTGGTGTTAAATAGCCATGTAAATATTTTAAAATTCAGTGTTTATTAGAATGTTCAGGCTTTTATCTCAAACATGAAATAATTTTAAATCTTAACAGTTCATGATAGAGAAGTCTTTTCCTTTGTTGAATCCCTGAAATAATAAAAATAATTATTTTCTAGTTACTGGTAATGAGAGCCTACTATGTGCAGGCATTGAGCTGAATTGTTCGCATGTATTTTCTCTAAATATCCCAAAAACTCTGTCAGGGTGGTGAAAAAAACCTAAGACTCAGGTATACTTTCACTTTCTTCCTCTGTCATCATCATTTTTACCTTGTTGTATGCCCTTAGGCCTTTTCCTACTCATAGCAACCCCACGTGACAGAGTTAAAATTGCCCTGTATGGTTTTCTTGGCTGTAATCTATGGAAGCAAACCAGCAAGTTTTTCTCCTGTGGAGCCACTTGGTGAGTTCGAAGGACCAACCTTTGAGTTACCAGCTAAGCACTTAACTATTACTCCACCACAGCTTATTTTTACCTTACTCCACTGAAAGGTAGTTGCGTGGAGTCTACATTATTCTAATAGGTTCACTTTGGATGCTTAACTTCCTGCTATACTCTGCTTTACGATAATGGTGTTTACTTACCTAACACACAAATACGAATTTAGAATGGGCTGAATATCCCAATTTAAGCATGAATATAAATATTACACAAGGAGATATATTTATAATCTTACTGTGGTGAAAGGCTTTTCAAACATAACATAAAACATAAAAGGCATAAGGAAAGACAGGTTTACTAGAACTTCTATATTATGAAGAACGCTATAAAGTCAAAAGGAAAAACATGACACTTGAAGAAAATATTTCCAAAATAATATTAATCAAAGGTTAATGTTACTGATAAACAAAGAATACCCATCAGTCATTGAGAAAAGGAACCCAAATTTTTCACTATGATAAAAAAAAAAATGAACTGATAAATCGTGGGCACTAAATGTATGAACAATTCTCAACTTCAGTCGCGATCAATGAAATGCAAAGTAAAAGAAGAGTATTTCGTTTTTAGTCTATCAGATTGGCAGAAATCAAACTGATTGGTGATATCCAGCACTGCCCAGATGTAAAGTCTTAAAGAACCATGGCAGAAATTCAAAAATTAAATTTTTAAATAAGTATTTATAAAAATATCAAAGTTTTACTTTAAGCATTATTGTACTCATGAATATTTTTACTGGATAACTTGCTGAACTTAATCCTTTGAGGTGTGGATATAAAGTCATGCGAGGTGTTAACAATCTTAACTTCTTGCCAAGAAGGAAAAAGGGAAGGGAAATCAGCTTTATCAGGGTGGCTGCATTGTGCTTATTAACGAATTGATCTGTGATTTGAGCCTCTAAGCCAGATCCAATTAGAGAGAGAGGAGAACAAAAGCGCTTGGCTGTCAAAACAGAACCATCACAGTCTTCCAAGCTAAGTTTGCTAGGTAGGTGTGTTTTTATTTCAAAGCTTTATCATTTTTGTTTGCTCGTTTATTTGTTTAAACTCATATGTTGGGGGGGGAAAGCATCAGTTGGGGAAAATATAATGAAAAATAAAGTGCAATGTATAGTAATTTATTCCCATGCTAAATCCATCCTTTTAAAGACTTTCTTTGACTTTTCCCCTAGGGGGAGTAGTGTAGAATCATGGTGAAGAACAGGTGATACTTTAAGTTAGATTCCCTGGAAGCAGAGCTTGAGTCCAGGATTCTTTCAAGGGTGACTTGAACTCTTAGATAAAGAGGCGTAAGGGAAGCATGACAGGGCAAGGGAAAAAAAAAAAACAAAACTAAACATGGATTTGCTTCAGCCTGATTTCATAGGAGGGTCTGGAACAAACTGCAGCACAGAGTTAGTCCCACCTTGAGGCAAGGTGGACAGTCATTTGTACCCCGTAGGTGGGGGGAAGGGTCTTCATCTGCTATGACTCTACTTTGATCAAAGACAATTCTCCAGAAAAGGAGACAGTGGTGAGCTGTTAGCAGCCACCACCTGTAGCATTGGGGGGATGGATGCACCATCTCAGGAATGGTGATGATGAGGGGCATGGAAGGCATTGGTACCCTCCACTGCAAGAGTTGTGGTGCCAGACTGCCAACGTTCAAACATCCTAGTCCTATCACTAACTGGTTGTGTGATTTGAGGTAAATTCCTTTACTTTCTGGGCTTCAAATTCCTTATCAATAAAGTAGGGATAATGATAGAACTCACCACATAGGGTTATTATGAACATACTAAGAGTTAAGACATATACTGAGATTGCTACAATTCCTTCTACATAGGAAAAGACTCATTAATGTTAGTTATTAATTACAAAGAAAGGTAGTCTATGTATTATAATTAGCACCATTCTAGCATATAATAAGTATTTGGTTTAGCATATAATATGTATAGAAGAAATATTTGTGAACATTCAAAAGTAAAATTAGAAGGCATCTTATAATTCATCTATACCAACCAACTCTACCCTCTTGAAAATTAAGCAGTTGAGGCCAATCAAAGAAGATGGGCATTTTATTCAGACAGAGCTACCTAGTGGCAGGCCTGATACTCCTGCCTCCCAAATCAATAGTATTTCTGTAGTAAACAACCTCTTCATTATGAGCCAGTGGTTAGAACCATGTAGATAAAGCAAAAAAGTAGATAGTTAACCAATTGTTGAATGTGGTTAAAACAGAAAGCCGGTTTAAATAACTGGGACCCCCAAACAGAAAGAGAAAAATTGCCTTCATTTGTTCTTGAGCTTTATACAATAGGCATACTAGGTCCAAGATTATGCTAAACCCCAAGCCAGCAAACCAAAACCTAGCTGGTTTCTACTTCCTGTAAATTCCTGAACTTCCCAGGAGGCGAAACCTAAGTCAACCAATCCAAGCTTGCTGCCTCAGCTGTAGCATATGAAAGTCCCAATATGCCATATAAGGAAAGTAACAGAATTAACCCATCACTCTTTGCCCAGTGTTACTTTCTTGTTCTTACACCACTTTCCCCATATAACTCTGATTTCTTCTGCTTGTCCTTTGGAGCTCTTGTCTGACTTCCAGACCAGATGTCCCCACCACCCCCCCCATACCCATTCATGAATTACAAATAAATCTTAATGAGTTAATACACCAATTTAATCTAGTGGAAATTTTTATTTTTAACACTACCTTTTAGAGGCTGTAAACTCGTTTGTCTATAACATCAGCCTATCTGACTCAAAAACCATAGTTGAGTTTTCCTCTTGGAGAATAGGTTTAGATGAAAGGAACCTCAATATTTGCAAAGCCTCCAGAGAATGGTGGCTTTTCTAGGTTCACACAGTGAGGTATTTGCTAATATCTTAATTCTCTGCACCTAACAGACAATTGTCTTTATTACTGCATTAGTTTCTCTTTCTCACTCTCAGAAAAAGCCACCACAGATACTTAGTCCAATGTGGCCTTTTGTAATGTCATTCATTATTCTGAGCCCATCAGAGTCTAAAAACACAGCAAAGGAATTCACCTTGGGATATATATGAATAAAACAACTCTGTCTCAGAAATCTGAAGCTGAAGATACAAATGAATAAATTTGCCACTTTGATCCATTCAAAGGGAATACAATTTCCCAGCATAATTAAGTCTAATTCCTACAAACATCTGACTAGATACTAAAACATGTTTTACATGAGTACAGACTAGTTCAGAGCAGCATGAAATATATGAGAATCCAGTCCTAGGATTTAAATCCTAGCAATGCCATTAACAAGGTTCAGGGACTTAGGTAAGTCATTTAAATTCTCCCAGTGAAATAGGGATCATCATATATATTGCCAAGGGTGTTGTGAAAGGTAACGAAATATCCTTTCATATGTAGTTACTCTTAGGTACAGTACTGTTGAGATACCAGCACATCTCTGAATTTGTCTTTCCCAAAGCCAAAAACCCATTGCCGTCAAGTCGATTACGACTCATAACAACCCGATAGGATGAGCAGAACTGCCCCATAGGGTTTCCAAGGAGGGCTTGATGGATTTGAACTGCTGACCTTTTAATTAGCAGCCAAACCCTTAACTACTACACCACCAGGGTTTCCATATCTTTTCCAGAAGTCCCATTTCTGAAGAAATTTTGGAATGTGAATTCAGATTTCGCTCTTAGCTCTCCTGGCTCTAAGTCACTCATTGGTTCATTTTCAGCAGTTCAGAAGGGAGATAATAATAAAGAGCACAGACAACAGTATAGCAAATCTGTTTCTGTCAACTCTCATAAAATATATACACAAACACAAACAAATATATATGGAGAGAGAGAGAGAAAGAAAGACTGGTTTAAAAAAAGAGATGGTATTTACAGAGATATCAGTGAACATCTGAGAAATCCTGAGAAAACTTGTAGTAGTCATTTACCTCCAGTCAACCACACACACTGAGGTAAGTGCTAGCTGAGGAAGGACTCTGTGCTCTGTGGAGGTAGAGATTATAATCTATTTGTCACAGAAAAGGGGTCAATATGTCATAGTTTGACATAGAAATGATGAGACTACACTTCATAGAGGAAATGAGCGGAAATCCTATTTTGTTACATAGAAATGATGAGACTACACTTCATAGAGGAAATGAGCAGAAATCCTATTTTGTTACCTGTGGAAAGGAGCAAGATTTCCCAATACAAAAACGCGTTTTCCACAGACCTGTCCCTGGAAAATGGTACCTTTAGCCATGGGCTCGTTCCATGTACTGTGAAGAGCGAAGCTTGTTCTCCTGGAAAGTTGTTTGGCATTCATCAATTCGTAAAAACAAAAGAATATCCATAACAAGAACTGGGCTCTTGTGCCAAGTTGGCCAAAGACTAAATTTGTAATATTAGGGGGTTTCTTTAACAAATCACACTGATTTTCAATTTTCCTTTATGTGAAATGGAGGTGATAAAACCCACCGTAGAAACCTCACAGAGTAATTGCAAGGATCGATAACTGTTATAATTACTACCATTTTTGAACACTTCCTATATGCCAAAGATTCTACCATGTACTCTAAATATCAGTCCAAAGTTATGTCTCAGTATTATTAGACATATTTTACTGATTAGAGTACAAATTCTCCCAAAAGTGTAGTAAGCTGCTTACAGCTACTAACAGTGGAATAGGCATCTCGCTAAGGTCTCACTCTAAATTCAAGGCTCACACATTATTTTCCACTAATTCTGAAATGATAACAAATGCAATTAAGATTCGAAGGGCAACCATGAAATACGGCCTCAAATTATAATTAGATGGATGTTGCCTTTTACGTCCTCAAAGAAACATTTTTCATTCTTTATAAATCTTTATAAACTTCATTTATAAATCATTTTTATTATTTATGAATTATAATTTTAATATACATTTTTATTCTTTTTTCAGCTCCTACTTAATTTAATTCATCATTTTTCACTTCTGCCAGTGTTTGAGAACCACCAGAAATTAAAATGTTAAAGAAGGAAAAGAAAAGGAGAGGAGATGGAGAGGAAGTAGAGACCACCTGGGAGCATTCATAAAGCAATATGTCTAAAAATGCATTTCATGGAGCATTGATTCCATAAGATACTAAAAATAATGGGTCCCCTAATCAGGAACATTGTATTTGGCTGCATAGCAGCCTACACTATTATAAGTTCACTGTGCACCTTGGCAGAGATGTGGCTCTGCACTATGAAAAGAAGATGCCAAGCACGTGCTCTCATGGAACCTGTTTTTAGAAAATACTTGCTATTGCCTACAAAACAAATATTCAGCGGTTCTTGCTATGGGACATATTCTTCTTTTAGGGGCAGAGTCTTCTCCATCTTCTGACCTATTGAACAGGAAAATCCGCTGTTACAAGTTTGGGGAAGCAAAGATTCCATTCTTTCATCTGTCCACTTCACTTGTTTCTCTTTATCTGATTGGTAAAATAGGGAAACTTGGCACTTATGTTTCTCTTTTCTGAATGGATTTTGCTTCTGTTTTTCATTTGGTAAGCACGCTAATATCAAGGTACAGCCTTACATTTAGAGGGTGATCTGTAGGCCTGTCTCACTCACTCTACTTTGGGTAATCAATAATTACCAGGCAGTTGTTCTCTGTATGCTGTCTTGCACATTCACATCTCTCTTGGGTTAGTTAATCCCAAAAATTAGACTTGGATAAAAAATATTAAGAATCCCAATTATGACTACAAACCAATTCTCCAAATGGCTACTACTAGGAATGAAGATGATATTTGCTCTGTTGTCCAATTTATGAATGCATCTCACAGCTGGTTCCAAAATCAGTAAGTGAAGATAGAAATATTATTTATGATTATAACCCAGAAACCACTTCTGGAGAAATAAGCATGTTAGTAGACCAACATGTTGTCGTCAAGTTGATTCTGATTCATAGCGACCCTACGGGACAGAGTAGAACTAGCCCATATGGTTTCCAAGGAGCGGTTGGTGGATTTCAACTGCCGATTTTGGGTTAGCAACCAAACTCTTAACCACTGTGCCACCAGGGCTATGCTGGTTGAAGAATTTTATTTTTATTGTGGTTTTTATTCTTTCAGTGGGCCTGGTATAAACTTTTTTTTGAAGCCAGACCTGATTAGGCTAACGCAGGCACTGACATTTTCTTAAAGAAAAGGCTTCACAGAGGTAGAGAAACTTAATGTTACCAGAATACTAAGCTTTCTAAAACAGCTTTGAAAGCAGCTGGGAAAAGAATCTTCAAATTCAAGGCAACTGCAAGCAATGGTTGCAAAAGGTCAAATCACAAAATGTTCCCCAAGATGTCAAATCACTCCTGGGGATACTCTGCAAAATTATAGGCTTAAAATCTTGACCTCACTTGTTTTTGCTCTATGCCTAAGCAATCAATTTTAAGGCTTTTCATTTCTTTCCCCCTCCTGAAATTCTCTCACCCAGAGAGTTGTGTATTTTGTCGTATTCAAGGCTATTTTTATAATATTTGTCAAAAGACCCTTACCAATACTCAAAAAAATTATTATAAGTTATAACATACTACATAAAACTCATTGTCATTGAGTCGATTCTGACTCATAGTGACCCTATAGGACAGACTAGAACTGCCCCATAGGGTTTCCAAGGAGCACCTCGTGGATTCAAACTGCTGACCTTTTGGTTAGTGGCCAAACTCTTAACCATTACACCACCAGGGCTTCCAACATATTACATAAAAAAAAAAAAAAAATTTTTTTTTTTTTTACATAGTTCTTATTGATGATTGGCTAAGATGATTATTTCCAGGATCTTAAACTTATTTTTTAGAATTTGTTTTAAAAAGGCTCAATTTGATTAAATAAGAAAACTTCACATTTTGATGGAAAAAGGACTGGTCTTAAAGTCAGCAGGCCTGGGTTCTAATTTCTGTCAACCATGATCTTGTTGGTAATCTTGAATAAATCCTTTTCCCTTTCTGGTTCCCTTTTTCTCTTCTCTCTAAAATATAACTCAATGAGATCATGGATCTAGTGGAAACTCTTTGTAAAATGTTAAATGTGCTTTTAATGTTAAAAATGTAATTATTAGTATAACCGTATAAACCTGCATAGTCGGAATTGACTCAACAACAGGTTTGTTTGTTTGTTTTGTTGTTTTGTTTTCTTTAGTTGAAACATATATCCAGATCTCACCAATGAGAGGTCTAAAATTTATATAAAAACAAAGGAACAGGGTATTTGAAGAAAACAAACAATAACCTCAGCTATTTCTTAGTGTGCCATTCACTAACTGTATGACCTTGAGCAGGTTACTTAACCTCTCTGGTATTAGTTTTGTAACATGGAAAAATAAGGATAACAGTTATCCTTATCTCATAGGGTTGTGATGAGGGTTAAATAAAATGATTTGTGGGGAGTATTTAGGACAGGGTTATAAAAAAATTTTTTTTCTTTTTTAGCAGGTGCTTAATAAAGAGCATAGATGATTTTTGCCATATATGCATTCATGTTTTCAGATAACTCAGAGGGTCTCATGACCTTGAGAATCTACTTGGATATCAGAGCTGTTCATTTTTATTTGTATTTATAGTAAATAATTTCCTAGTTTGTCCACCTGTCAGGAAATCCCATCCAAAGTTTAATTCCATCTCTTCCTCCTCCCTTGCACTGTAATGACTGTTGTTGTTGTTCTGTTGTGGCTGTTAGGTGCTGTTAAATCAATACCTACTCATAGCAGCCCCATGAGTGTGGCAAAGTAGAACTGCCCCATAAGTTTTCCTAGGTTGTAATCTTTATAGAAGAGGTGGCCAGGCCTTTCTCCTGTGGAGCTGTTGTCCCCTTGGGGCCAAAATCAAAAGGGCAGAACAATGCATTCTCATTGTTCCATTGACAAAAGTCTGTTACAGGAAAGAACACAAGAGAAGGCCACAGCCCAGCCGTGTATGTTCTATTAGAGCATTGCTGGCCTTGTGCTCTGTGTGTGACTCTTTGCAGGTTCCTGAGTCCACCCCAGTGTTGGTGACATCTGCCCTACCTCAATCCTCTGTGGAGCACACTGGCCTCCTTCTATGTATTCAAAAGGCTTTGTTTGTGACTTGATTGCATAATAAAGTAAAATAATAGGATGACTTGGGGAAAAGCATGCAACCACACCCATTTTCAGATTATATTTGGAATTCTGACCTCAGGTTGTTTTGGTTTTCAATTTATATGTCAAAGAATAAATTCTAGAGTCAGCCTGCTTATCTCATGAGATATTGTGTCTCTTTTGTCTTAAGAAGGGTGGGCTGAGGAAGGGGACTCATGTCAAGCATTCTCTGTCCATGGGGAAGTGAAAGATTGTGCTTTTGAGCAGAATGCTGGTCCCACCAGAACAGGTTTCTGGGAGTAACTGCTCTGAGATAACTATGATGGGAACCCGGGTATGGAGGCATCTGTCCCACATGTGGCTTCTGCTATTGCAGGGATTGATATAGGGGATTATCACAGGCCCTCCAAATCGGTTTTTTGAGTTGGCACTTGCATTATGTTCACAGATGGTACTCTGTGTCTAATCAGCATCAGAAACAATGGCATAATGCTCACCAACACTGAAACTGTCTCTGGCCTCATTGTGTAGGGAGTTTGCAATGCTTTCAGCCCTAAATTAGAATCTGGATTTGCTCTTACAGTGTCACGCTAAAAGGGACTTGAGAGATCAGATCAGTTCTTCCATTTTACAGTTGAAAAGCAAGCTCTGAAAGGTACAGGGTCTTGCCAAAGGTCATGGATCAAGTCACAGAATCTGCCCTGGGAGTCAGGTCTCTCAATTCATCCCAGAGTGTTTTTTTTTTTTTTAATATTCAGTAATACTGTCATTTAAATAACTAAACTATGAGTTGTACAATTGAACACTGGAATTACGTATTAAAAATTTAATAGATTTTTCTCTCCTCTTTTCCCACGCTTGAGTTCCTGAATAAACTTCAAAGTTAACCAATCCTGCTGTGGAGTGATTACTTTTATGATTTACAAAGAATAAGAAGGAAAAATAAGTCTTAATTTTAAAAAGCGATATCATTTGTGGAAACCCTGGTGGAGTAGTGGTCAAGTGCTATGGCTGCTAACCAAAAGGTTGGAAGTTCGAATTCACCAGGTGCTCCTTGGAAGCTCCATGGGGCAGTTCTACTCTGTCCTGTAGGGTCACCCTGAGTCGGAATTGACTCAACGTCAATGGAGTTGGTTTTGGTTTTTTCTATTATTTACTGAGGCAGTACTGTTATTCAATATTGAGGCAACAATTTATCAGCAAGTTGCTCAGGAGAGATTTCTGAAGAAGGA
Organism: Loxodonta africana; assembly: GCF_030014295.1. Classification (NCBI taxonomy): domain Eukaryota; kingdom Metazoa; phylum Chordata; class Mammalia; order Proboscidea; family Elephantidae; genus Loxodonta; species Loxodonta africana. Next base: position 178,673,000 of record NC_087343.1, on the reverse strand, counting down.
TTTGACAATGGCATTAATGAAATTGTATCCTATTTAGAAGGAATCCAGTGTTTAAATAATAAGGTAATTGAACTCCCTCTCTCCCTTTCTATAAGCTTTGTTGCAGGAGAGGAGAACAAACAAACAAAACAAAACAAAAAACAACTCACTGCATCTCGGCAAGCAGTTTCGACGGGCTGCGCTTTTTGTAGAGTGTAATCACATGAATTTACATCTCCTTTACCTCAAACAATTTCTGAACAGCATATAGAATTCAATGGCACAGAAGTACTAATGGGAAAATCTGTGACTTCTAGTGTCAGGCCATTATAGAGTTGATAAAAAGTTGCTTTAAGACAAGCACTAGTACTTTTCATCTTTGCAATGAGGAAGATACTTTTGGTGATGTTTTAAGACTTCTTAAAAAGGAGAAGACACCTCTCTTTCCTTGTTTACCACTTGTCAGCTTTTGTGGGCAGTCTATAATCGGGTCTAATGTCAAATTCATCAAGCTTACATATAGCTCATCTCTTGTGGAGACGCAAGGAAAATTTTGATGGCATAAACATTTCCCACAAACCCTCTTGTTCTTCTATGCCAGTCTGGCCATTGTTCTTAGTAAGAGAAGGCACTGTTAATACAGGGAATAGATTATAAACAAACTCCCTTCATTCCTAGTTCTAAAATCAGTCTTTCAAATCACTATCACTTTAGAGTAAGTACAGAAGATACACCAGTAGGAAAGCAGGAGAAAGCGTGCAGCTTAGATTATTTAGAATCAGAAAGACGCTCAAGGATCATTGAATCCAGCTATAACTGAAGCTCTAAGTGTTGAAATTATACACCCAGGGCCACACAATTAATTACTACCAGTTTTGGGATATAGAATTCCAGTTGCTTGATTCTTAATGTGAAATTTTCTCATAATGACTCTCCTTTGAGAGCATTGCAAAGATTTTTGCTTCATGCTACTGAAAAAACACAATAACCGTAACCACACCCAGTAACCCGCTGCCCTGTAATCTCTTCTGATTCATAGCAACCCTATAGGACACAGTAGAACTGACCCATAGGATTTTGAAGGCTGTAACCCCTGGTGGCGTAGTGGTTAAGTGCTATGGCTGCTAACCAAGAGGTCAGCAGTTTGAATCTGCCAGGCACTCCTTAGAAACTCTGTGGAGCACTTCTACTCTGCCCTATAGGGTCACTATGAGTTGGAATCGGCTCGAAGGCAGTGAGTTTGGTTTTTTTTTTGGAATCTTTATAGAAGACTGCCGCATCTTTCTCCTGTGAAACGACTAGTGGGTTCGAACCGTCGGCCTTTTGGTTAGCTGCAGAGTACTTAACCACTTTGCCACTAGGGTCCCTTTACCATAAACAGAAATACACAGTTTTAGACATTATCTTGACCAATTGTTTCAGCTTAGAAATGAGGAAACTGAGGCCCTAAGAAAGGGCCCATCACTCCCTATTCTGCCTCCTACTGAATTTGAAGTTATGGGTATTCCTCTGTTACAGTTTTCCAGGTGTGATGTGGCAGAAGAGACATAGGAGAGAGGAGAGAAGAGCTGGACGTGAGGGAAAATTGATTATCTGACTGCTGAGAATTGTGCTCATAGCAACAGCATTTTGCAAGTTCTGATTTTTCCCTCTCAGTCTTCCAGGGAAGCCAGAGCCATTTCCAGCATTGTTTCTTGGACATCTGTGGCATACTGTTATGTAAAACAAACCCAGACAAGGAAGGGGATGCCAGCAAATGGTCTCGTCTCACTTAGTCAACTGTTCTCCAGGGAGAAACTGACTGTGTCTCTCTGCCTCCAAGAGTGGAAGAATGCCACTTGCTCAATGTGAGTTGAATGGCCCAGATGAGAATCTGAGCTGAAATCAATATAGCTCTTCACTGTATCTCAGCCAGGAAAGAGAATTCAGTATAGAAAAGCAGAAGAGATGCTTGGCTTGGCATGAATCCTTGTTTTCTAATCCCCAGGAAAGGAAGGGCATTCAGGAAATTGGACTGGCAGTTACAAGAAAATATCAGGCTTTTCCCTCTGATTAATTCTGAAGACCTAAGCAAAAACATGATAAAGGCTAAATTTATCTCTCATGTTTCACATTTCTCTGGTATTTTTCTCTTGATGATCTCTGTCCTGTGTGGTCAAATATCTCTTTTCCACTCCCTGCCTAACTTTAAGCAGGTCCTCCACCAGACTTAGCTACCATTAGCAACATGCTGTGCTGTAAGCCTGTTTAAAACAACAACAAAAATACAAACAGCAGTTACTGTCGAGTTGATTCTGGCTCATAGTGACCCATGTGTGTCAGAATGGAACTGTGCTCTCAACAGGGTTTTCAGTGGTTGTGATCTTTTGGAAGTAGATGGCCAGGTCTTTCTTCCAACCTGACAATCTACTGAGTGGATTCAAACTATCAACCTTTTGGTTAGTAGCTGAGCACTTAATTGCTTGTGCCACCCAGGGCAGTAGAAATAGTGCAGGCTTTGAGTCAAATCTGGATTTGCACCCTGACTCTGGTTCTTATAAGATACATAACTTTGGGCAAGTTACTTAACTTCTTAGAACTTGAGTTTCTTCATATCTACATTCTTCTTCCTTCTTTACCACATTCTCTGACTTCTGGCTGATCTGGTAGAAATAAGACATGAGAGGCTAGATGGCTAATGAATGAAAAAAATCTTAATACATTGGCTTTCTTGGGGCATTTGTATTCTATAGGGAATTCCTGCAGACACAATGCTTTAGCTCAGTGGACAAGACCCTTAACAGGGGGATTTCAGGTATCATGACAGAAATGAGGCTGGGATTCTTTCTAGGGCCTTTAAAAGCATGTATTGAGAAGACTGATTCTCTAATCTGTCCTTAAGATCAAACTTCATTATTGTTCACTTCTGGGAATTTGTGCTTCCTGTAATGGCGGGACTACATGGTAAACAAAGATACTCCTAGTCTTATGAGCTTATATAAATCTTAGGTTCAGTCATAAACCCTAAAGCAGGCCATATAGCTGATTAGATAGAGAGGATACAATAAAACAATCTCATAAGATTCTGGAATAATCTTAATGTTTTCTACTATAGTTTTAATTTTAGGTGAAAATCCATTTATGCCAAATATCTAAAGAGGAGGAAATTGTGAAGGAAATAACATTAATATTCAAAACACACGGGTCTTCTTTGTTGTTGTTCTTAGGTGCTGTCGAGTCGGTTCCGACTCATAGTGGCCCTATGCACAACAGAACGAAACACTGCCCAGTCCTGCACCATGCCCACAATTGTTCTTATGCTTGAGCCCATTGTTGCAGCCACTGTGTCAATCCATCTTGTTGAGAGTCTTCATCTTTTTCACGGACCCTGTACTTTACCTAGCATGATGTCCTTCTCCAGGGACTGATCTCTCCTGACAACATGTCCAAACTATGCAAAATAATCTCGCTATCCTCATTTCTAAGGAACACTCTGATTGTACTTCTTTCAAGACAGATTTGTTCTTTCTTTTGGCAATGTATGGTATATTCAATATTCTTCACCAGCACCACAATTCAAAGGCATCAATTTTTCTTCTGCCTTCCTTATTCATTGTCCAGCTTTCTCATGCATATGTTGCTATTGAAAATACTATGACTTGGGTTAGGGGCACTTCAGTTTTCAAAGGTGACATCTTTGCTTTTTAATACTTTAAAGAGGTCTTTTAAAGCAGGTTTGCCCAATGCAATGCATCTTTTGATTTCTTGACTACTGCTCCCATGGGTGTTGATTGTGGATCCACATAAAAAGAAATGCTTGACAACTTCACAGGTCTCTTAGTGTGGGCAAATTTAATAACTTTGCTTTAAAAAAATCCTTAAAAAGAATGAAAAAGCTTCATTCAGGTAATCCTGCTCTCTTAGTCTCCATTACTTAAGTGTCTACACTTAAGATTTTTTTCCCTCTCTTCTCATCCTTTGAGACTCTTGTTGTATTGTTCTTTGGCTTCAAGTAGGTTCCAACTCATAGCAACCCTATGCACAACAGAACAAAATACTTCCCGGTCCTGTGTCACCCTCACAATCCTTGCTATGTTTGAGCCCATTGGTGCAGTCTGTACTTAAAAATGTTTCCCTCTCTTCTCATCGTTTGAGAGTAGCACTACTGAATTCTAATGATGGTTGATTGCAGAGGTAATGGCATCTGGACATTACCTCTGGAATTTTGGATTTATGAATTCAAAAAGTTCAGGAAGATCAATCCTATTGGAAATTAAATGGATTTTTAACAACCAATGTGTATTTATCACTTGCTATGAGTCCATATTTTATGAGTCCATTCCAGTGATATAAACTAGAGATACAAGAGTGAACAAGACAGTTCCAGTTTTCAAGATGCCATTCATGCATAATGAGAGACTACAGGTAAATAGACAATTCAAATCATGATTATAAGTGCCAGGAAAAAGGAGAATAAAGGAGAGGGGTGCAAATATATTCTCAAAAGTTGTTATATCTCATCTGAAACATGAAGGACAAATAGGAGTTGGCAAGTGAAAAATACAGGAAAAACATTCTATGCAGAAAACTGCAAGCGCAAAGACTCTGAGGGAAGGAAGAGTCTGACATATTTGTGTCTATAATGTGGAGTGTTAGGATTAGGTGAAGAAGAAGGAAGAGAAAGACGAGCTTGAAAAAGTCGACACTAAGGTTCATGTAACGAGCCCTGGTGGTGCAATGTTTAAACTCTCAGCTGCTAACAGAAAGGTCAGAAGTTTGAAGCCACCAGTTGCTTCGCTTAACCGTTTTTGCCACCCAGGGACCAGGTCATTCCCCTTCATTTCTTGACTCACTCAGCGCCAGTCACACTGGCCTTCTGTTGTTCCTTGGACACTCCAGGCAATCCTCTTCCCTTAGGAACTTTGTAGCAATTACCAAGCAATGTCTAGTAATCTAGGAATTCTAACTCCAAACTGGCACACAAAAACACAATAAACCTGGTACAACTATTTTGGGAAACAAGGAGTTTCAACTAGAGCTGACTATATCCATACTTATGACCTAGCAATTCCACACATAGGGATATAGCCAAGAGAAATGCATGCATGCGTACACCAAAAGACACGCAAATGAATGTTTACAATACCCTTATTCACCGTTGTCAACAAGTGAAACAACCAAAATGTTCATAAAAAGTAGAATAAATAAGTTGTGGTATATTGATGAAATGGAGTATTATATACCAATGAAAAGAAAAGAACTTTTGCAACAAAGAACAACATTGATGAGTACAGCAAACCTAAGGTATCAGACGCAAAAGAGTACATATTGTATGATCCTATTTACATACATTTCAAAAACAGGCAGAATTAATCTAAACAATATAAAAACCAGAATAGTAACAGAGATAGTAGTAAGGGTATAATGGCTACAAGGTTAATGAGGGAGATTTCTGTGCTGTTAGTCATATTCTGTATTTTTATCTGGGTGGTGGCAAAGAGGTTGTGGTCACTTTGTAAAAATTCATTGAGCTGAAAACTTAATATGTATGCATTTTTCTCCAGGTATGGTATTCTTCGATAAAAATGTTCACTTAAAAAATTAAAGAAAATATTGCTGTAGCCTTAAGAGCTATTTTAATCCAAGCTTTACCTTGTAAAGCAGGGGAGGGTCTAGAAAGATTTGTTATTTGGTTTCTCTGCTTTATATTCTCAAAGGTCATAAGGTGGCATTTTCACCATCTGAGGTTATTTCTGTTAAATGAAATTTCATAGACCCTCATAATAAAGTTTTATTTTTTTTAAAATAATAAATTATCGGTATTTTTCTTGGTTTCATTACCAGGGGCTGTAATGAAACTAATAGAAAAGAGACATAAAGTATATGGTCATGGGTTGGGGATAAGAAAGTAAGGAATGAGTTCAAAAATATGTTAAAAGTCTCTATACCTAAGATGAAAATGTCATTATGCGACATGACGTATGGAGTGAAAAGTTCTTTTTAATCCCACCTCTGCCACCATTAGTACATTTTGCAGGAAGTGCTGCTTAGCTTCATTAGCCCTCATCTCCCCCACCTGTACTTAAGAGACTGGACTTCAAGTATAAGAACTCAAAATCTATAACATAACTTATTTATGGAAGGTTGTAAAGTCCAAGATACAAATGAGCAGCTTTGGAAATTGAACTCTTTTAGAGTTTCTTTTAAAAATATTCTTGTTTTATACTTAACATATACTCATCTGTATCTCATCATTTATGGTGTTGTGGCTACAACAGAGTTTACAAATCACCAGGTGGATAAATAGCTTCACTCCTCTTAGCCCACACTCATCTCTGTTTATCTTTCATGTTGTCACTGACACCTACAGAGTTTATTCATAATAGATCAACATGCAGTTTAGTTTTCTTGGGGCTAGCAATTTCCACTTCTGTCCTGTATAAGAATGGTCCCATGTGTATCCGGATTTTTCTATGTTCAGGTATAATTTTAAGAAAATAATTTAATTCTTGAGTAATTAAATTTAGTTCTGTGTTTTGTTTTGTTTTGTTTTTTAAAGCCAAGTGCTGTATTTTACTCTGTATTATTCATTTAATCAAAATAAGCTTTGTGGTAGGTCTTAGTTTCTCCATTTCATAGATGAAGAAAAGTCCATTTAAAATAGATAATTAATACGAGCAATTTGCTAAACTGGTAAATTGCGGGTTTGAAGTTCAAACCTCAATTTCTCTAGCTACTGAGCCCATACTTTTTACCATGCTTGCTTGAAAAACCAAGGTCAAGTGGATGTGAATAAGTCTAAGATGACAAATTAATGTCTGCTTAGGTATTTCCGTTTGAAGCATTTGACCACATCACCATACGTCTCTATTTCCGTTTGAAGCATTTGACCGCATCACCATACGTCTCTATTAGTACTTTTGGTCAGATGTGTGGTAAGAAAGAAACCACACGTTTGTTACATTCCTGTCGAGTCTGAAAAAGGAACAGGCATTTCCTTAGCATTCCGATCTCCCTGGTTTATTTTTCTCAAGAAGGTTAAGACACTCTCATTTTCCTGAAGCTGTTGGAAGACCTGTACGTAGAAAGCCCAGGTGGCAACCCTCAGCAATAAGAAAGTTACAGCTAAGAGTATCGGGGGACAAAAGAGCATATCAAATACAACTGAGGAGAAATTGAACAATATTCCTGTGAAATAGGAACACCGAATGCAATGCACAATGTGATGGGAAAGAAATTTGTTGGGGTGATAATGGATCACTCATACAAGAGGAAATAAAAAAGGCTAACTTAACCTTAGCGTCTGAGGCAGCACTTATCAAACTTTAGTGTATCTAAGAATCACCTTGGGGTCCTGTTTAAAATGCTGATTCCAGGACCCCATCTCCAGAGGTTCTGATTCAGCAGGCCTGGAGTGGGGCCTGGATATCTGTATTTTGAGTAGGTAGTTTGGGCAGTTCCAAAGCAGGAGTGCCTATAACACAGAGTGAGGAATCATGCTCTAAATCAAAGTAAAGGGATAAAGGGCTAATTAATAAAGATTTTGAATGAAGCAATAGTTGAGTGATTCCAATCCTACTTCTTTTTATTTCAAAGCACTTTCTTTGCCTTACAGGAGGAAATAACGAATTGTCTCTATAAGCCATCTTAAGGGTAAACATGAGTAGATAAAATAATCATTTTGATTCCAATCCTACTTCTTTTTATTTCAAAGCACTTGCTTTGCCTTAAAGGAGAAAATAACGAATTGTCTCTATAAGCCATCTTAAGGGTCAACACGAGTAGATAAAATAATCGTTTTGATCAATGGTAGAGATATATGTACAAGCATAAAATCCCTTATCCCACAGCTCTTGGGGATAGGTGTGTTTTAAGCCATTTAAAAAATATATATTTTACCAAGTTTACACTATGCATATGACATAGGTTATGTAATAACCCAGAAGCGTCTGGGGCTGCACACGTAGTCAAACATATTAATGTTTCTTCAGGGAAATATGTGAATATCATATTTTTACGTAAATAACATGTGCCTTATACATTTGTTTTCCGGCTGCACCCATCCCCTGTGAAGCACCCTCATAAGCACTGTCATGTCAGTCCTTTTCCACATGTTACTATAAAAAATTAGCATAGTGTACTTACCAGAATACCTTGTGGGGCGAGGGTGTGACCAGTGCACATTATATGTGTACAAATATGATATTCATACTAAATGAGATAATGTTTATAACCAACTTACTTTTGTTATATTAATGTGATCATATCAGAGTAGGGTGGATTTTAATCTTAATTACTCCTGAATGATGTCTCATGAAAAGATCAGAAGAGACACAGACATACATGGGTGAAGACGTACAGACATATGTCATTTGAGGGCCCTCCTAAAGCAAAAATACTGAGGATTGTCAGCAGATGCCAGAAACTAGGAGAGAGGCCCACAGAAGGATCTGAAGTGGCTGAGATCCTGATCTGGACTTTGAGCCTCCAGAATTGTGAGGCAATAAATTCCAGTCTAGGCTTAAGCCATATGAACCTTCGGTTGCACTTATTATTTAAGCCACTTGAAGATGTTTATCTTATATTTTTGACTGAAACAACTCTATTTTACACATATTTTGATTCTAAGTAAATCTCTTTTGGCCTACATTGAGGAAAAGTGAATGTGGGTATCTTTATATACCTGGAAAAGTGTGAACAGTTTTTTTTTTTTTTTCCTCGAGTAGAACCAATAACTACGTTTTAGACTTTCCCCAAGTATAAACTGAGCCTCCATCAGATATTCTCCCAAAAAGACGCAACATAGGGATACTTAGTATCTCTCCATTTCTCGTGAACTTACAATCTATTCAGAAAGGCAAAAAATCTATGAGAAATAATTTAAAAAACACAATTTTCTTGGTTGCATTGTGGCTGCTGTAAGTGAAATAAATGGAAGCTTTGAAGACAACAGTGCGTGCAGCCATAGCCAGGGGAAATTTCATACACACAGTGAGACTAGGTCTTAAAGATAGTTATGATTTGACCATAAAGAAAGGACATGAGAATTTCCAAGAAGAGGAATAGAATTGTAGTGGAATGATAGTGGAGAAACTAACACCACCCAGTCGTCCACTTGGTGTCAGCTATGGGGCAAGGCCCTTTCCCTATACCATTTCTTTTTGTATCTCAGGACAACCCTGTGATAGAGACAATATCAACCATATTTTCTAGACTAGTAAACCCAGATTCAGAAAGCACAAGTAATTTTCCCAAGGCCACACTTTACATGATAGTGGTTTAAGTTATATTTAGAAGAATTTCTACAAATTTATGTTGAAAATATATTTTCTTATATGACCACAGGTTCATCTTGAATATTCCTGTCCTGCCAACAATACCACACAACAAAGAATTTGCTTGGGGTGGGGAGGGGGGTAAGTGAGAAGATAATTTGTCTGTTCTTTGTCAATATTTTTCTTGATGTAAGAGGGTCACTGATTATTTGATGTTAGAGGAGAACTAGCACCCAGAAAACAAAGCTAAAAAATAAAATAAAACTCCCATAACAAAACACAAAATTTTATGTAATTTTCACCTAAAGCCTATAATATCAAAACAATTTTAACACACAATAATAAATACTGCCATGGCTGAGGCTTACAATGTGCCAGGAAACTGGATTATATATATATATATATATTTCTTTTTCTCCTCATTTTTTTGAAAATATTTTATTGTTTTTTAAGATGAAAAGTTTACAGTGTATTAGGTTCTCATTTAACAATTTTTATAAAAATCATTCCATCATATTAGTTATAATTTTCACAATGCATCAGCATTCTCATTATTTCCATTCTATTTATTGTTTCCGTTGATCTAGTTTCTCTTCTTCTCCTTGACTTCTCATCTTTGCTTTTGGGTAAATGTTGACCATTTGGTCTCATATTAAGAGCTCAGCTGCCAACCAAAATGTCGAGATTTCAAATATACCAGCCACTTCTTGGAAACCCCGTAGGACAGTTCTACTCTGTCCTATAGGGTCTCTATGAGTCAGAATCAACTTGATGGCAATGGGTTTAGTTTTTTTTGTTTTTTTTTTTTGGTCGCGTGTAGTTAATTGTTTAAGGGACACATTATCCATGGGTGATATTATTATTTATTTTATAATCTAGTCGATTATCTGGCTGCAAGTTGACCTCCAGGAGTGGTTTCAGCTCTAGGTTAAAAAGGTATCTTAGGGTGATAGTCTCTGGGGTTCCTCTAGTCTCTCTCAGTCCGATAAGTTGGATCTTTTTTTTATGAATTTGAGTTTTGTTCTATATTTTTCTCCCATTCTAACCAAGACCTTCTATTGTGTCCTTGGTCAGAACAGTCAGTAGTGTTAGCCGGGCACCATCTAGTTCTTCTGATCACAGATTAGAAGAGGCCATGGTTTGTGTGGGCTACTTTCTTCCTTGAGTCTTTGGTTTCCTTCATTCTCTTTTACTCTACACGAGTAGAGAAAAATAACTGTATATTAGTTGGCCTCTCACAAACTTTTAAGGCCCCAGACTAGAGTGTAGAATATCAAATTAACTTATGAATTATGTTATGCCAGTTGACTAAATTGTCCCACAAGACTATGGTCCTAAGCCTTTCAACCCAGTTAAATAATTCCATGAGTTGTTTGGATATGCCTAGGAAGTCTCTTTAACTGTGCCCTTTTGTGTTTTATTATATCGATGAATATATATCCAGCACACACAAACATATATTTACATATGCCTATGAGTTGGAATAAACTCGATGGCAACAGGTTTGGTTTTGGTTTTTACTGATACACCTATACCCACACGTGATGACACACATATCCCTTCCTATAGACATATGCATACACTTCTACCTATGTAACCACACACATATTTTTTAGTTATTATTACTGTTGTTGCAAAATTGAATATGTTACAGCATTTACTAGGTTGTCCCTTTTTCTTTTGTACTTTTATTTACTTTGGTCAAGTTATATGGATGTTGCCTTTATTTGGTATTGCCTTTTTTTTGGCATCACCAAAAATAACAAGTGTCTTCTATCTAGAAAGTGATTCCCCCTCTATCCCCGTTTCATCACTGGTGATTATCAAAGAAACTTTCTATGTTTATACCTATTTCTATCTTTTTTATAATACTGGAGCCATGCAATATTTTCCCTTTTGTGATTGACTTATTGCTCTCAATATAATGTCCTCCAGATTCATCCATGATATAAGATGTTTTGTGAACTCCTCATTATTCTTTATAGTTTTGTAGTATTCCATTGTATGAGTGTATCACAGTGTGTTTATCCATTCCTCCAGAGATGGACACTTAGGTAGTGTCACAGATTGAATTTTGTCCCCCCAAAAATGTGTGTATCAACTTTGTTAACCCATGATTCCCAGTATTCTATGGTTGCCCTCCATTTTGTGATTGTAATTTTATGTTGAAAGGATTAGGGTGGGATTGTAACACCACTGTTACTCTCATCACCTCCCTGATCCAATGTAGAGGGAGTTTCCCTGGGGTGTGGCCTGTACCACCTTTTATCTCTGTAGAGATAAAAGGAAAGGGAAGCAAGCAAAGAGTTGGAGACCTCATACCACCAAGAAAGCAGCACCAGGAGCAGAGAGTGTCCTTTGGACATGGGGTCCCTGTGCCTGAGAAGCTCCTCGACCAGGGGAAGACTGAGGACAAGTACCTTCTTCCAGAGCCAATGGAGAGAGAAAGCCTTCCCCTCGTGCCAGCACCCTGAATTTGGACTTATAACCTACTAGACTATGAGAAAAATAAATTTCTTTTTTTTAAAAACCATCCACTTGTGTTATTTCTGTTATGGCAGCACTAGATGACCAACACAGGTTGTTTCCATTTTTTGCTATTGCGAATAATGCTGCAATGAACATTGATGTGCATATGTGTGTTCATGTCACTGCATTTATGTCTCCTGCATATATATCTAGGAGTGAGATTGCTGGATCATAAGGTATTTCTATTTCTAGCTTTTTGAGGAAGCGCCATACCATTTTCCATAGTGGTTGTACCATTTTACAGTCCCACCAGGAGTGTGTAAGAGTTTCAGTCTCCCTGCAGCCTCACTAGCATTTGATGTTTTTTTGTTTTTTTTTTTTTTTTTTTATCATTGCCATTTTTACAGGGGTGAGATGGTATCTCATTGTAGTTTTGATTTGAGTCTCTGTAATGGCTAATGATCACAACATCTTTTCATGTATTTGATGGCCATCAGAATGTCCTCTTTGGTGAATTGTCTGTTCATGTCCTTTAAATCACACCTTTATTGGGTTGCTTTCCTTTTTGTTGTTGAGTTGTTGAAGTTTTATACATATTTTAGAGATTAGACCCTTGTCAGGTATGTTGGTGGCAAAGTTTTTTCCCAGTCTGTAGGTCCTGTTTTTACTGTTTTGGTAATATCTTTTGATGAGCGTATTTAATTTTTAGGAGGTCCCAGTTATCTAAATTATGTCCTTTTGTTCATGCATCCTTAGTGTGTTTAATACACTATTTATACCAAAAGTTAAGACCTCTAGTTTTGTTCCTATATTATCTCCCAGGAACTTTATAGTTTTAGATTTAACATTTACATCTTGATCCATTTTGAGTTAGTTTTTGTGTATGGTGTTAGGTATGGATCCTGTTTCATTTTTCTGCAAATGGGTGGTCAGTTTTGCCAGCACCATTTGTGGAAGACACTGTTTCTTCCCATTTGAATGGATTTTGATCCTTCGTTGAAGATCAGCTGCCTGTAGATGAATGGATTTACTTATAGTTTCTGAATTCCTTACCATTGGTCTGCATCTGTCATTGAACAGTACCAGCCTGTTTTGATTACTGTGGCTGTATAGCAAGTTTTGAGATCAGGAAGTGTGAGGCCTCCTACTTGGTTTTTCTTTTTCAGTATTGCTTTAATTATTTGGGGTCTCTTTCCTTTCCAAATAAATTTGGAGATTAGTTTTTCCATTTCATTAAAGAATGTTGGGATTTGGATCAGGATTGCATTATATCTATAGATGATTTTTGGTAGTATTGACATTTCACAATATTAAGTCTTTCAATCCATGAGCAGGGAATGTTTTTCCATTTATATAGTTCTCTTTTAGTTTCTTGCAGTAGTGTTTTACAGTTTTCCTTGTATAAGGCTTTTACTTCCCTGGTTATGTTTATTTCTAGGTATTTTATCCTTTTCAGGGCTATTATAAATGGTATTAATTTCTTGATTTCCTTTTCAGAGTCCTTCTTGTTAGTGCAGAGAAACCCAAATGATTTCTGTGTGTTGATCTTCTATCCTGTTACTCTGCTGAACACTTCTATTAGTTCCAGTAAGTTTTTTGTGAAGTCTGTAGGATTTTTTAATGTATAGGGTCATGTCATCTGTGAATCAGGATAGATTTACTTCTTCCTTTTTAATTTAGATACGCTTTATTTCCCTTCTTGCCTTATTGCTCTGGCTAAGACTTCTGGTACAATATTGAATAAGAGTGGTGATAACAGGTATCCTTGCCTCATTCCCATTCTGAAGGGGAAATCTCTCAATCTTTCTCCACTGAGAGTAATGTTGGCTGTTGATTTTGCATGTATGCTGTGGGTTGTACTGTGGAACTTCCCTTCTATTCCTATTTTGCTGAGAGATTTTATCAGGAAAGGGAGTTGGATTTTATGAAATGTCTTTTCTGTGTTGATTGAAATGGTCATGTGATTCTTTTCCTGTGTTTTGTTTATGTGGTGAATTATGTTGATTGATTTTCCCATCATTTTATTATTATAACCATTTTGTTGTATGATGAGAACACTAAGTCAGGGAAGTTAATTTGTCTGGGGTCATTCAGGTAGGAAGTGGTTCAGCTGGTATTTAAACCTAAGTTTTTGCTCCTCCACAATCTGGTCGTTCCTTCCTTACAGAGTCTTTCCTTTGGTTTAAATGAAAAGCCATTTGATAATGGGAGCTCTGAAAAATACTCTTATTTTTAGTAATATTTTATCCTTAAGTGTACTGGTTGCTACAGGAGTAGTAAGATAACACTCTTACTCTAAGCTCACATTCATTTAACTGCTACTTTTTTAATACTAAACATATAGCAAGAAGGAAGGCAACAAAGATAACTGCAAAACAGTCCAGAACAAATCTTCTTTGATTTCCAGCTGGAGTAGAGAAGGGCTGGATGCCCTCATCTCTGATGTATCTCTGTCAAGCTTGGAAATGGAATGCTGATGAAAATACAATGGCTATGTATCACAGAGAAAGACAACAGTTCCTCTGCAAGTAACTTGTCTAATTTCTGAAAAGAAATCTATAGCTCAGAAACCTAAACAAAGTAAGACAGAGTCCAACATGCTCACTTTAACAAACCTCTTAAAAAAGAATAAACTAAGTCAACATCCACTCAACACCTAAGTGCTAGGCATTCTTGCAACCCCCTAAGAGAAAAGGTCAATTAAAGTAACCTCATTTTGTTTTTTAATATCTTTGTTAAGGCACTTTTGACATATAATAAGTTGCACACATTTAAGATGTACAATTTAATAAGTTTTGACATATGTATATAGCCATGAAGGAGCCCTGATGGCACAGTGGTTAAGTGCCCCGCTGTTAACCTAAAAGGTTGGTGGTTTGAACCCACCAGCCACTACATGGGAGAAAGATGTGGCAGTCTGCTTCTGTAAAGATTTACAGGCTTGAAAACCCTATGGGGGAATTCTACTCCATCCTATAAGGTCACTATGAGTCAGAATCAACTCTACAGCATCAGGTATACAACCATGAACCCAACAGCACAATCAAGATAATGAACTGACCTATCACTTCTTTGTGTTCTTTGTAGGCTTTCCCTTTCATTCCTCCCCATCCCACTTCAGTCTCCAGAAAACCATGGCTAAGCATTCTGTCACTATAGGTTAGTTTGCATTTTCTAGAATTTTAAGAAATAAAGAATAGTGTATACTCTCTTTTGGCTTGTGCTCTCCACACAGCATAGTCAGTTGAGATTTATCCATGTTATTGCCTATATCAATAATTCTTTCATTTTTATAACTGAGTATCATTTCAGTGTATGGATTTATCCAAGTTTCTTTATCCAATCACCAGTTGATGACATTTAGGTTGTTTCCAGGTTTTGATTATTACACATGGGTACTATGAGTATTTATAGAGAATTCTTCGTATGAACATGATTTCATTTAACTTGGTTAATTACCTCAGAGTAGCTTTGTTAGATATTAGATGGTCACAAAAACAAAAACAAAACTAAACCCAGTGCCGTCAAGTTGATTCCGACTCACAGAGACCCTATAGGACAGAGTAGGACTGCCCCATAGAGTTTCCAAGGAGCGCCTGGCAGATTTGAACTGCTGACCCTTTGAGCAACTGTAGCGCTTAACCACCATGCCACCAGGGTTTCCAATCAGATGGTAAGTGTGTGTTTAACTTTTTGAGAAACTGACAGACTCTTTTCCAAAGCAGCTGTACCATTTTAGATTCCCACTAGATTCCCATGACTTTTCCCTAATAATTAATAATAATGAGCATTGTTTAATGTGTTTATTTGCCATCTATATATGTTCAAATTATTTACCCATTTTTGAACTGAATTGCTTATTTTTCTATTATTACATTTTGGGGGTTCTTTTTATATTCTAGACACAAATCCTTTATCTGATATATGTTTTGCAAATATTTTCTTCCAGGGTGTGGCTTGTCTTTCATTTTCTGGACAGTGGCTTTTGAAAAACAGTAAATTCTGATGAAGTTCAATTTATCATTTTTTTTTTCTTTTATGGATCATACTTTTGATGTAGTATCTATAACTCAATGGCAACGGGTTTGGTTTTTTTCTGTATCTGCAAAATCTTTGTCTAAGCCAAGGCCACAGACTTTCTTCTAAGTCTTCTTCTATAAGTTTTATTGTTTAAAGTTTTGTATCCATGATCCATTTTGAGCTATTTTTAGATACGGTGCAAGGTATGTATGTTCATATGTAATACGTCTTTTTTCCTCTTACTGATGTTAAGATTTTTTCTTCATTACAAGTGTTAAGAAATTTGATTATGATATGATTTGGTAAAGATAGATTTCTTCCTGTTTCCTGGGTTTAGCGTCCATTGAGTCTCACATCTTTGGGTTGATATTTTTCATCAAATTTGTAACTATTTCAGCCATTATTTCTTTATATTTTTTAAATACTTTTTTTCTGTCCTCCCCTCTCTCCTCCCTCCTTTGAGAACTCCCAAAGGCTACATTATGCTACATTAATTATATCAGGCTGATTGAAGTTGCCGCACAGTTCACTGATGCTCTGTTTTTCTTAAATTCTCTTTTCTCTCCATGTTTCATTTTGGATAGATTCTATCAGTATGTCTTCAAGTTCACTAATATGTTCTTTCGCAATGTCTAATCTACCATTAATTACATCCTGTGTGTTTTTCTTCTTACTCATAGTAGCATTAATCTTTAGCTAAGTTCAGTTTGATCCTTTTATATAGCTTCCATGTCTTTACTTAAATTTGAAATATATGATATACAATTATGATAATAGGTCTAATGTCCTTCTCGGAAAATTCTAACATACTAATGAATTCTCGGTTGGTTTCTAGTGCTTGATTTTTCTCCTCATTGTGCATTGTATTTTTTCCTATAAATATTCTGGAGCTTTGTGTTTTGGGATACAATTAAGTTATTTGGAGATATTTTCATCTTTTGGGGCTTTGTTTTTAAATTTTCTTAGGTAGGACCAGAACCCTGTATAGCCGATGGCTGGATAGTCCCTTCCACTGAGTTAAGACTTTTCTGAGTATGCTACCCAATGCTGCATAAATTATGAGGTTTTCCAGTTTGGCTGGTATGGACAGGCTCTGTTTTTAGCACTGTGGGAGTGACGGGTACTGACTCCTTTAACCTTTTCAAGTAGTTCTTTCCCAGCCTTAGATCGTCTTTTCACATGATTACACTGATCATTGCTTTGCTGAATAGTCCAGTGGAACCCTCACCACATTTCTGGGGTTCTCCCTCTGTGCCATTTTCTCCCCTCCAGTACACCATTTTGTGAACACCAGCTGCTTTGATATTTCCAGACTCTAAATTCCATCTCCTCAACTCAGTCACTGGGCTGAGCTTCTCCAAGGTTCCTTCTCCTTTCCCTACAGCCTGGAAATTCTCCCAAAGTGCAAAGAGGAGACAATCGTAGGAGTCATTTCGTTTATGTCACATTTCTCAGGAATCATCATCCATCATTGTCTGATATCCACTGTTTTGAAAATTGTTGTTTCATATATTTTGTCCATTATTTTGTTGTTGTTGTTTCAGTGAGGAGATAAATTCAGCTCCTGTAACTCCATGTTGTTTGAAAGTGGAAGTTTGGTTGCTCTTTGGAGAAGAAAAATGCTGTAAACTTCCTCTGGTTCCCATTTTAGAGGTAAGGGTAAAGAAGTTTAAAGGTTTAGAGATTTGCATAAGATCATAACACTAGTAAATTAGGGTAGCCACGGGATTTGAACCCAGGCTAACTGCTTATAGATGGTACATGCTAAAGTCCGATGTATGCTATATGGCCACATATTTTGAAGTGAGGCTGTTTCACGAGGTCCTTCTAACGTCTTTATGATGGAATTGCTGCCTCGCTTATTGACGCAATCATTACTACTTGCTGAAAATAAGGTTAAGTCAGGATTCCAAACAAAAACTCAGTTTAAAGGTTTCCCTTTTCAGAAAGATCTGACCTTTTAAATCTGTTCATTTACATCCAATATCCCATTATAAATTTGGATTTAAACATGTTATTCATTAAGTTGAATTAAGAAACAGTGTTTCCTTCACCATTTGTCCTAAATTTAGCATTTTCTCTTGCTTCTATTCTTCTCTTATAAATCCCCATGATTCTTATCTCAACTTTTGTCTCTGTTCCGAAGTGAAAGATGTTTGTCTGCGCTTATTCTAATGAGGGTTTAAGATTTATTTCCAATATATATTCTATTAAAAAAAAAAAAAAAAAAACTATGCTAAAGTCCTCTTCAAACTAGAAGAGTAAATTATTGATTTTCTTATTTCAATGATCACGCAACCAGGTAAGGGAAGATAATGTTGGATGGAAGTCTTTCAGGTACTTATCAATCACTAAGCTAGTTGCTGACCCCCAATGTTCAGTGGGAGAAGACCACCCAAAGCCATCCCAAATTTATAGGATCCTAGAGCTGAATGAGGAGCCCTGATGCTGCAGTGGTTAAGAGCTTGGCTGCTAACCAAAAAGTCAGCTGTTCGAATTCACCGGCTGTTCCTTGGCAATCGTATGGGGCAGTTTTACTCTGTCCTGTAGAGGTGCTATGAGTAAGAATCAACTCTACAGCAATGCGTAGAACTGAATGAAGTAAATCATGGGGCTGGGGAGAGCATCAATTGTCCAAAATCTCACTGAGTCACTTTTCAAAGTAGCCACATTATTCCATGGCGTGATGTTTCAGTGTGACCTACGTTTAGTACATTCTTAGAGATTTCAAGTATAAAAAACCCTAAACCCACCGCCATTGAGCCAATTCTGACTCATAGTAATCTTATAGGACAGAATAGAACAGTCCCATAGGGTTTCCAAGGCTATAAATATTTATAGAAGCAGACTATCACATCTTACTCCCATGGAGTGACTGGTGGGTTTGAACTGCGAATCTTCCAGTTAGCAATTGAGGGCTTTAACCACTGTGCCATCAGGACTCCTAATCTCAAGTATAGAGAACTGATTTTTCTTTTTTTTCCTTCTCCTCATTTAAGAAAAGCCTTTTTGAAAAGGACTGAGGCCCTAGCATTCCCTCTGATAACTGAGCCTCTTTTACACAAGGACCCCGAATGGCAACACTGGCATCCAAATGAGATGCCGAAGAGAGGAAATGGGAGGCAGCCTTATACTTCTATTTTATGACTTGAAAAATTGAGTCAGAGAGCTCCCCAAACCCCAGACCAGGAAGCATAGGACACCTAGCCTTGTATTTTAGCCAACTCTTTGAGATTTAGTGAAGGGAGAGGAGCACTTTCATGGCAAGGGAATGATAAGCAATATTTGGAGGCTCACTGACGGGTGGGTGGCTTCCTACTCTAGCATGCTCTGCTTAGTGATTTTTGTGAAAAAGGTTAACATCCACCCAGGGTTCTGGCAAGTACATAATGGGTTTAGTAAAAGGAGAAAATTTCTGAATGCAGTGAGGGGTGATGAGCTATTGTTTTTAATCAACTGATCCTGTCTCCTGTAGCCACAAGGTGAATAAAAGTAAGAAAGCACAAGCAGAGTCTTTCCCACAATATATTATGTGACAACTTGGATTTGCAGGATAATTTCAAATACAAGGGTAGATTTTTATTTTTAAATGTTAATAGTTAAATGTGTTTTAGAGAAACACAAACTTACACTTTGAATCTGTGAGTTCAGGGATTTATTTTTGGATAAATAATAATAATAATAATAATAATAATAACAACAATACATGCCAGACACTTGTCTAAGCACCTTACCTAAGATCCTCCTTTGATCTTTACGCAATTCTATGACATGCGTACTATTATTATTCCCGTTGTTTCAGATGAAGAAATTGAGGCACTGAGAGGATGGATTAAAGTCAGTGGTGACTCCAGAGTTCAGTTTGACTCCAGACTATGTGTTCTTAACCATCACATTGCACTATGGTTTTAAACTCAGAATTTAAAAGATATTTAGTTTATATAAAAATAGCAAGTAAAGAGTAGTAGAGGTAGTATTTAACTATGCAAAGAGAGCGAAAGGCCAAGTTGAAGGTGATTGCACACTGGACCAAAACAGTAATTATTCTCTCCTGATAAGAGTTAAAGTCCAACTAGGAGCTGGGTGGAGAGCCATGAAATAATTCATCACAATGCATAAAAAAAGAAAAATCACAATGCATATTTAAATATTTATTTGTGTTCCTATTTGGAGCCCTGGTGGTACAGTGGTTAAGACTCAGCTGCTAACCAAAAAGTCAACAGTTTGAATCCACAAGCCACTCCTTGGACACCCTATAGGGCAGTTCTACTCTGTCCTATATGGTCGTTATGAGTCTGAATCAACTCAGTGGAAATGGGTTTAGTGCTTGTTCAGACTTGTTTAATGTCTATCTCCTCCACTTGCCTGTAACTATCGATGAAGGCAGAAAAGGAAACAGGGCTCAAAGAGGCTAAGTAACTTACCCAACCCAGTGCCGTCGAGTCGATTCCGATTACCTACTACTATTATATCATTATATTGACTTAATGGCAACGAGTTTACCCAATAATATACTAATAATAATGACACATAGATTCAGAAGAAAGGCTTAGCAATATGCTTCTGTAAAGAGCATTGTTGTAAGGAGCCATTTAGTTGGTTCCAACTCATAGCTACTCCATATACAACAGAATGAAATGCTGCCAGGTCCTGCACCATCCTCACAATCCTTGTTGTGTTTGAGCCCATTGTCACAGCCACTGTATCAATTCATCTCATTCGAGGGTATTCTTTTTCTTGGCTGATACTTTACCAAGCATGATATCCTTCTTCAGGGACTGGTCTCCTGATAACATGTCCAAAGTAAGCCAGACCAAGTCGTACCATCCT
Organism: Loxodonta africana; assembly: GCF_030014295.1. Lineage (NCBI taxonomy): Eukaryota > Metazoa > Chordata > Mammalia > Proboscidea > Elephantidae > Loxodonta > Loxodonta africana. The sequence goes on along the minus strand of NC_087343.1, from coordinate 178,652,448 downwards.
TGTTTCTAAAGATCTTTCTGGTTGTACTTCTTTCAAGACAGATTTGTTCATTCTTCTGGCAGCCAATGGTATATTTGATATTCTTCACCAACATCATAAGTCAGAAACATCAATTCTTCTTCGGTCTTTCTTATTCATTGTCCAGCTTTTGCTTTCATACGTAATCTGGAAAGATTACAGCTAAGAAAATCCTATGGAACTCAGTTCCAGTCTGTAACACATGGGGTGCCATGAGTGAGAACAGGCTCAGCAGCAAAGGGTTTAATGATGAAACCAGGATTCTAACTAGTTTTTTTTTTTTAACTCCAAAACCTGAAAACTTAATACTTGAATGGCCTGTTGAATGAGTAAAACTTAAAAAAAGTTCCACTGAGATCAATGTTGTATGACTTCACCTGCATTGCCCAGGATAAACTATGTCAGTCAAGGATTGATGACTCAAAACCTTCCAAGGGCTGGGAAGGTATCATAAATGAGTGAAATGGCTGTGTGAAGACAGGGATTGTGGTAACCCAATTAATCCTGCCCAGTCTCAAGTGAGCAGTTACTGCATAGGTCCAGAAAACTGTAAGCACTTGATAGAGCAAAGTCAGGGTGGGCACCAGATTTTATTTGATACACAAGCTGTAAATCTAGAAGCTTCAATGAAATCTCCATATTTTTAAAATATTGGCTAATATTATTTTTTAAACAACACATGGGATGCCATGGGTTGGAATCGACTCAATGGCACACAACAACAACATGGGACAAACGAAACAAATTTGTTTGTTGAATTCATCCTGAAGTTTGCCAGTGAGTGACTGCACAATTCGTATATTTGAACGAGTGAGTTGCCCAATTTCTGCATGTCTTCAATACCCTGTGTTACTTTCAGTCACAACAGAACATGAACACTCCCAGATTAAAAATCCAGTCACACTTTAAATTTATATCAGAGATTTATCCAAGCATCTGAAACTTGTGAGACTCTGAAGTGTAAACACATTTAAATATTATTGGAGAATTATTGGGGTTTCTGATTTATATATGCCCAGAGCTACTTCTCAAGTCTAAGGCATTGTCATTGGCATATATGTGGTGTGTTTTTAGTAGAAGGTGAAGAAGATCAGTATATACAGACATGTCTGTGTTTACTGGCTTATTAAGGAAGACCATTGAGTGGTTTCTAGATGTGTAAGCTGAGAAAATTACTTATTTCTACTAGTTACCCTTTATTTTCTTTTGAAAGCCTTTTTTCCCATTCTTAGTTCACGTGGCTTGTCTGATCACACCTTCAGCCCTAAGAGTTAAAATATGGCCATAATTGGTTCAACATGGACAAGTGACCCAAGCTAGGACAATCAATACATTCAAACTTGAACCCAGGATTTTTAGTGTGATTGACAGAAAAGAGGCATGCTCTTTGCTCCGGGGGTTTCCGAGAGAACAGAGTCATAAACCTGGAGCTCCTGACAGCCATTTTGCCACCTCAGGTGTTGAGGCTCCCAGAGGATGAATTCAGCATAGAGGAAGGCAGTGGTGCAAGACTGAGAGATCAAGACTAAAGCCTGATATTACAATTTCGTCCCTGGGGTTCAACTGTGTCTGATTTCAGACCCAGACCTACTTTTTGACTTTTGGTTGTGTAAAACATTCCCTTTTTTTATATAATAAGTTCTTTGAATACAATACTCTTAAGTGCAATAGTCTTGAAAAATATTGTGGACTTCAGTTTCCTCATTTATACAATGACTTATATTGACCACCTCATTGGATTATCATAAAAATAAAATAATACTAAATAATCTGAAATGTAAAATGATTATCTCTGAAAATTCTCTATACCAGTGATAAAGCCATTCCCAAAACTACCTGCAGCATGTAAATTGTATGGGTTATTTACCTTTGGAGCCCTGGTGGCACAGTGGTTAAGAGTTTGGCTGCTGACAAAAGGTCGGCAGTTGGAATCCACCAGCCACTTCTTGGAAACCCTGTGGGAGCAGTTTTACTTTGTCCTGTAGGGTCGCTATGAGTCAGAATTGACTCGTCAGCAACGGGTTTGGTTTTCTTGGTTTTTATCTTGTCCTTTATTACATCCAGTGTAAAGGTATTCTAGAATCATTTAAAAAGTATATTTTAGTTCATCCAGTTACACTTTATAGTTTTAGAAATTTTTTGTGTGTGTTTTGATTTGTTCAGTTACTTTAGCTTTTATTTTGTTTGATTTATTTCTTAACAGGTGCAAAACTCAAGCAGAAGATTAAATCTTATAGTTATTATGATGTAGGATATATGAATTTCACTAAAATATTCAACTTTCTCCTTAATTTTAACCAATGAAACTTTCTCTTAACTCTGAATAATTCAAAATACTTCAAAGTATATAAGTATATATATTTTTCATATTTTAAAATAAGCATATATATCTGCATGTGTGTGTGTGCATGCATACATGTGTTTGTGTATACCTTATAGAGCCAGCAAAATATTTCAAGCTCCAGAGTAGTTGAATATGGGAAGACATATATTACACAAAATTCTCTTAAACTTAAGAAACTTCTAAACTTGACTTTCGCCTTTAGTAACATTAAGACATTACAAAGTTAATAAAAGCAATAATTTATCCATGCATTCACACATAGTTTCTAGAAGATTCTTTGATTGCTACCTATTCCACTTTTTACAGACCTAGAAATTCAAACGCCAAACTAATATTTTTCCTCAAAAACAACAATTAATTTTCCCCATGGGATTCCCTCAGTCTTTGTTGAAGACCAAGGACTGTGAGAAGTACAGACCTAGAATTTTAAAATATGCTTGTATTTTCAGAGATAAACCTATGGATCTTATGCGCCCTACATTAAATCACAAATGTTTGATCTCAAGAGTTAGGCTGAGTGTAGAAAAGGATTGTAGTTTTCTTTCTACATCTCTACCAAACTTAATTTATCCCAGTTTTAATGATTCAGTTCAAACCCTTCTATCTCCATGAAGCTTCTTCCAGTTATCGCTTTTCAGTTCTACAAAAAGAGTTTATGTATGTGCCAGTCACCGTACTTGCTGCTAAGAAGGTAATAAGGAGGTTGGACTTTCAGGACATTTTATCTTCATTCCTTTTTATAAAGGAAAAGTCCACTTATCAAATTCAAAGAGAACTTCCAATAGATCAGTTACTCATAAATTTTATTGTATAAGATATTAATAAATATAATTTGTGAGATGCTTTAAAATATATCCTAACCTAAAAATCTATAAAATGTACATTTTATTTACCATTTACAAAAAATAGACTCAAGGCTGTTCGAGCAAGGGTCTGTCCATTGGTTACTAGTGTCGTCTTTCATATATAAATCACACTCAAATCCATCTACTTTACAATATTAAGTGTAGAATCTTTTTAAATATTTCCTCTTTTTATAATCATTTACAATTAATGAGCCCACACCTAAATATGAAATTCTATGTAATATTTTAAATTATATCATTAAAAAATAAATCAACATTTGTAAACAGGTTTTGAAAGAAACACAACTGACTCTGGATAAGTATTAAAGTCAATGGAACTACATGGACATGTACTAATGTAATCCACGAGCCTCAAGTGTTCCAGTTACCATGGACGTTAGTCAGTACTCTCAACAGAGGCAATTGAGAGGGTAGGTGTATCAGCTAGTCTGCAAGTCAATTAAGTAAGGAGAAAGAGTCCTTCTACAGACTTATAATTATCTGAATAAATAAAATAAGTAGACTAAGTTTTTTGGAAGTAGGAGCCACACTTATTTAACTTTGAGCCTAATATCCATTTGTACAGTGTTTTATATAAAATATCTATCCAGAAAATACTGAACAAATAATAAATAAGCTATCTAGCTGCAGAGTATCTTGGTGAATGAAAGCAATGCTGGATTTCCCTACCATGTTTTAACAAGCATTCTTAATCTAAACTGCCTAATTTCCTTCTTGTATGAAATGATCCTATAGAGCTATAGAGTGCTTTGCAATTACAAAATAATTTTCACATATTTTAGTCTGTTTAAATTATTATAAATACTGTATGTTTGGCTAAATAGAATATTTGAATCCCTATCTATTTTATCTATAGGCATGAAAACTGTGGCTCAGAGAGACTAGCAACTTGCCCAAGTTCAAGCAGCTTGCAGAGATGGAGCCAGAGCTCAGGCTAACTCCTCATCCAGAAATCTTCCAAGTCTACCTGTTGGTTTAGAAAGAACCATTACTCAAATAAAAGCTACAGTCCTACAGTACAGGCTACAACTTCCTCATATCTCTTCTGTACAAAGAATTTCAGTTGGTATAATTTCATGTTTAGACACGAAATTGAAATTTTAGAGTGATGGATCTCAAAGAGAGCTCAATATGCCCCATGACTATGATCTAATATATTCTCCCAGGCCTGAGAAAGGACTCCTGAGGGACTGAAGATGGTGGATTGAAGGTGAACCCAACATCAAGTGCCTATCATATCCTCAACTGCAGACAGGTCAGATTAGCCTGTATGCCAAGCCTATGCCTGATACTTCCACAAACCAAAAGTTGAACGTAGGAGATAGGGAAAGGAATGTATAAACCAAGCAACAGCTCACTCGGCATTAAGATGGCACAGATATGGAAATGCCACCTTCACCACTGGCTGACATTTCAGCAGAGGCTCCCTAAACAAACTCCAGTTATTAAGAACTGGGCTGGCAGTTAGTCTGTGTGAACATCTCTTTCCCACCAGCCCCTGCCTGGGAGCCTCTAGGCATCACAGTCATGGGGGTGAGCTTCCCAACTGCCGGAAGAAGAGTGGGTGGCTGTAGGCAACTCACTAAAATAAGACCACTCAAACATTCACAGTTAAGAATTACAAAAGCTCCTAAATAGATAATGACTGTACTAATACCCTCAAATTATATTCCAAATATATACTAAGGTATTTTAAGAATTGGAAGTATTTCTAGGATAATGATTTTTTCATTAAAAATGAGGATGACGTGCTACTGAAGCATGTGTGCATTGATGTGCTCCTCTGCAGTAAAAATAGAGATTTCTGTATGTGGTACATTATCATGGTTGTCACACAGGGATTCATGTAGAAGCTATTTAACATTTAGATCTGGCTTATGGTTATTCCACTGAACTATGAACTGCTCAAGGGCAAGCTCTATGTCTGATTATCGTCCTGAACCCTGTTAATGGGGCAAGGAGCATAGGAGGTCCCGAGTACATAGCCAATGAACTGAGCTGAGCTAACAACAAAAGAGCTCATCAGAGTTTCTGGTTATTCCAATAGAGAAGTGCTGGACCAACGTCTACAGGCAGACTTTTCTCTCTGAACTGATTTTGAATCCCAGCCCTTCTGTTCACTAATCATGTGACCTGGGGCAAGTTATCCTTCCCAAGCCTCAATTTTTTCATTTGTACAATGGCTATAATAATATCCACAGCATGGAGTAATTGAGAGAATTAAATACAGTGGAATTAATTGGAATTAAATATAACTGAACTAAATATAATGGAATTAATTATCATTTACACAACAATGAATAAGTCTTTTTTAATTTTTTTTCACTTTTAACAGTAAGTGAGGTATATTTTCTTTAGAGCAATCAAAATCCAAAGCCAGAATGAAAAAAAAAAAAGAAATGCAATAAAGAAAATACCTCTAAGTCCAATATGTTTTCAGTGGTTCCACCCACTGATTTCCATGAATCCCTCATCTGTGTTGAGTCTGTGGCTATTCCTAGAGTTGATGAATTCAACACTAAATAAACCTTTAAGGAATGAGGAAGCTGGCGTATTCAAGTGTCTGTCACTAATTTAGGAGTCCCTTGGTGGTACATATGGTTAGCACTGGCATACTAACTGACAGGTTGGTGCTTCAAACTCACCCAGAGGTGCTCTGGAAGCAAGTCTTGGCAATCTGTTTCCAAAAGGTCACAGCCTTAAGAATCCCTATGGAGCGTTTTTACTCTGACACACATGATGTCACCTCACCATGAGTCAGAATCCACTAGACAGCAACCAGTTTGAGTTTTTTGGACAATAATTTAAAGACCAAGGAATTTTTAATTTTTTATTTCAACAGCTAAAACATGGTGAGGAGCATGGCTGAGAAACCAAAGCAGCACTGTTGAGCCTGCCTTTGGCAAAACCTCATAGCGGCTTGGCAAGTGCCTCCCAGGCCTTCCGTGTCTAAATCTCATGGGTATCTAAAGTGGACTTTAGCTGCAGAATTATTGTCTCCCCTCCCCCTTTACCCCGTATCTCTCTATATCACTTTTTCATCAGAGGCATCCTTATAAGAAATTTTACAAAGCAGAATGGAATTTGTGGTTAGTTAAATTTTATTTCAAATACTCCTATTTTTCTTACTGACTGTGAGGACTTGGACTAATTACATGAATTTCTTGAGTTACAGTTTCCTTATCTCTGAAATAAGAATAGTGGTCATGTCTACCTTGAGGTTTTTATGGGGATTAAATGAGATGATTTATAGACCTTGCTGTACGTAGTCTGTTACACATAGCATGTTTTCAATAAGTTAAGAGATTATTAATTTTTAAAACATTGAATAGTTACGGGGTCTTAGTAGAAACCGCAGTTATTCTTCAAGAAATGTTGGACCAGGCTACCAGTTTTCAAAATGAAATAAGTAGGTGTTTCTCCCAGTGTTAGAACAAATACCAGCAGTAATGTAGAATCTTGTATGTTCTGCTGGATCTCCATTTAGAGACAACAAAATTCATTGAATGTTTTGAAATGAAAGGGTACTTCTCTTAAAACCTGCTTCTACATCTCTACGTGAATTCTAATGTCAAATTGTTTACAATCCTACATTCCTTGCCTGAAAGTTTAACTTCTAATTCCAGTAAAACTTAAAAGGCTACGTTTAATCAGCTCAACTGTCTCACACTGCCCCAGGGGACATCAAACTGTTAACTGTTGTAGGTTACTTACTGGCATTAGGTGAAAACACGTAAATCCTAGGAGCTTCCAAATTTTGTCTTCCTCTGCCTTCCTTTGACTGCAGTCTCTTTTATCCTTTCATTTCCACAGTTAGCCTAGATATTTTAATAGCAGTTTTTCCACCACAGTGGCAGAAAAAAGTCAGAATTTTGCCTTTTGGGTCTCTTTAGTATTACCTTTTATCAAAAAAAAAAAAAAAATTATCATTCTTAAGTCCTGATGGCAAAATCTGATCACAGGAACCCAAGTGAGAAACAGGAACTTGAGTCACACTCCCAGCCCTGCTCTTGCTGGAGCTGGGATAAATGATTCATGTTCTTCATGTTTTAACTTCCTTACCGGTGTACACACACACATACACACACACACACACACATCATACTTTAAGTCTTAACTCCGTGGAATAACTCTAGAACTTCTTATCTACAGGGGACCTTAAAGATAATTATTAAAACAATGATGACTTACATATGTGCCACACTCTCAACATACTATAAAGTATGTCCACATTCACTGTCTCATTTGATTCTCTCTATGCCAGTCATACCACAACCTGTCTGTCAGTTTATCACACTGTGGTGGCTTGCATGTTGCTAAAATTTAAAATACCATTAGGCTCACCCATAGTGGACAGGTTCCAGCAAAGCTTCCAGACTAAGGCAGACCAAGAAGAAAAGCCTGGTGATCTTCTTCCAAAAATTAGCCATTGAAAACCCTATAGGTCGCAACAGAATATTCTCTCATACAGTGCTGGAAGATGAGCCCCTAGGTTGCAAAAAAAAACCCAAAGCCAAACCTGTTGCCGTCAAGTCGATTCTGACTCATAGCGACCCTATTGGACTGAGTAGAACTGCCCCATATGGTTTCCAAGAAGCACCTGGTAGATTCAAACTGCCGACCTTTTGGTTAACAGACATAGCTCTTAACCACTATGCCACCACGGTTTCCCCTAGGTTGCAAGGCACTCAAAATACACAGTGGCCACGTCAGTGAACTCAAGCACACCAAAAATTATGAAGATGGTATAAAAAAAAAGGACCGAACAATGCTTTGTTTTGTTGTACTTGGGGTCGCTATGAGTCAGAGCCCAAACTATGGCCACTTAGAATAACAACACACCTCTCTCAGAATGGAAGTCTGCTCACCATGCATAGTTTACTAGGAGAAACTGAAGCACAAAGAGCTAAAGGGATTTGATGAAAGCAGCACAGCAAGTCAGAGGCCCACCTGGTGGTGGAATCTGCATTTTAAAGCTCTTATTCTAGTTTTTCTTTCACCATTCTGTGATATTTCAACTAATAATTAACAATTATAGACATATAAAAACACTTAATATGCCACTCATTCCTTAGAAACCATTGAATGCTGGCATTGTATAGCAAAGTCAAAAGTAGGCCATCTTCTTAACTCAATCATTCTTTCCCTCTTGATTTGTATTTTTCTTCATTCTGTTTTTCCTCAACATCTGACACAAGAGAGAAGACCTGCAATGTAAGTAAGCTTTTAAGTTCTTAAGTTTTAAGAACTTAACAGAGAGGCTTGAGGGAGGCTTACTGGAAGGAGATCAGGAAACCATTTCAGGTTAAAGTCACAATTATCAAAACTCTGAATATTGCCATCAACTTGAATAACAAAACAGATTTGTTACAGTATGCAATTGGCAAGATGTACCAATGAAATAAAAATTCCTTTTTATGCTTAGCCTTAAGTAGTGGCCAATAAAGGAAGAGGCATCATGGGACTCAGATACTTGGTGCTTAGCTCCAGTTCTACTAATACCTAGCTGTGTGACATTGTTTTAAATTATTAATAGCACTATACATCAAGTACCTGATTTATAAAGCAGAGGAGTAGAATTGCTTTTAGTAATGTTTCATAGATGAAAGAAAGGGCTTAAAAATCACAGCCCATGATTAAGATTGAACACAAGAAAACATGTAAGTTCTGTTTGAAACTATTTTGACTACGTCTGTTTTTTGAGCCCTGGTGGCAAAGTGGTTAACAGCTTGGCTGCTAACCAAAAGTTCAGCAGTTCGAACCTACCAGCCCCTCCTTGGAAACCCTATGGGGCAGTTCTACTCTTTGTTATAGGGTCTTTTATGAGTCAGAATCAACTTGACGGCAACCCTTTCTAATTTATTTTTTATTATTAGAGGCAAGGTCCTTGGGTGGCACAAATAGTTCGTGTTGATTACTAACCAAAACGTTGGCGGTTCCAACCAGAGGTGCCGTAGAAGAAAGGCCAGATAATCTACTTCCATCCGATTACAGCCATTGAAAACTCGGTGAAGAACAGTTCTACTAGGACACGTATGGGGTCACCATGAGTTAGAATTGACTCCATGACAAAGGTTTTGATTTATTATTAGAAAAAGACAAGGATTATTTTCCCCCCGTGCAGAATAAATAAATAACAGCCATCAAAACAGCCTGACCTTTTCATTATTCTGTGCCCATTCTTTATTAAATTGTGTTCAATTATTTCCTCCTACTGCCAAGTGGATGATTCTGGTTTACTGTTTCTTAGAAGTTACCACTCTCTAATAACTGTAAAATTGAATTTAGTACTAGATCAATATTTGTGGGCTTGTGTTTGTTGCAATTAATAAAACTGTCCCTGTGGTACAGCAGGGAAAATCTTGCCCATGTTTATAAAACCTGACAGTTCCCATCACCCTACAATCATTTTCATGTTAATGTTTTGTGTTACCACCTGCTCCTTCTGAAGGTGATTTTACGTAAAAAGGAAATCATGGCTATAGGTCATTGACAAAGTGAGACAAGCTTGACCCAAAAGAGTCTCTTTTCAAAAGGATAATCCTCAGAGGTAGAGACATATTCATGCCTGACCTGCATTTTCCTTGAGAGTAAGTCAGCCCTTTCCCTTGCTGAAGGTGATTTATCCTGATGTTTTAGAGACCAACAGAAACTGAAACTGATCACTCACCAGCACAGGGCTCAATTCCCACCCAGTTTATGAGGCGTTACTTTCACTTGCTATAAGAAGACAAGATCTTTGTCAAAGACATGGTCCTAACTGCAGGATTATGTGACCTAGAGTGCTGTATGAACCACTGTCTCACTGCCTCTGAGGATGGCTTCATGAGGAAGGACGAGTGGGAACTTCTGACTGCCTGCATTTACAAGGCAAGGTAGATAGGATGTAAAAAATTATGCTAACATCAATTTTTGCATATGCTTCCAGAGTTCAAAATATATGCTGCTCCTTTCTACCAAGACCATTCCTTCATAGCCTTCCCAGTGCCCCTTTGTGTAAGAGGATCATGCATTCCCTCACTGACATCATGCTTGGCAGCATAATTTGCTTTGGTCAATTTTATGTGAGCTACAATGACTTATGCCCATCAAGGCAGACACTTTTAGAATGATTGTGTTCTTCTGTCATTTTCAACCTCTTCCATGAGACTATGTCTCAGAATGAAGAAGCGCTTGGATCATAGAAATATGTGAGATATAAACATTTTTTGTTTGTTCTCATCTGAAATATTGTTGTTCATCTGAAGTATATGAGACTGTAATAGCTTAAGCTAGACTATATGTTAACATAATATAGTCTAGCTTAAGCTATTACAGTCTGACTGTGCCATGTTTGTATGAAAAAAAAAAAAAAAACATTGCGACTGAGTCTATATTGACTCATTGCGACCCTATAGAACAGAGTAGAACTGTCCCACAAGGTTTCCAAGGATTTGAAATGCTGACCTTTTGGTTAGCAACCGTAGCTTACCATAGCTCTCAACCACTGTGCCACCAGGGTTCCTATCTGGATGGATCCAGTTTAAGTATATATATATCTACCACTCATCTCTCGGTTTGTTGCATTGTGGTTATTTGCATGTTGTTATGATGCTAGAAGCTATGCCACTGATATTTCAAATAACAGCAGGGTCACCCATGGTGGACAGGTTTCAGTAAAGCTTCCAGACTAAGACTGACTAAGAAAGGCCTGGGGATCTAATTCTGAAAATTAGCCAATGAAAACCTTATAGATCACTACAGACCATTGTCTGACTTGCTTGCTTTGGACACATCATCAGGAGAAAACTATGCTTGGCAAAGTAGAGGGCCAATAAGCGAGACCCTTGGTGAGACAGATTGGCATAGTGGCTGCAACGATAGACTCAAACATGCTGGCAATTGTGAGGATGATGCAGGACTAGGCAGCATTTTGTTCTGTCACATAAGTTGTCTCCATGAGTTGGAGTTGACTTGAAGACAGCTAACAATAACAATATAGATACATATTGTATATAAACAAATATAAATATATAAACAGATATATACACTACATAAAGATATACACACTACAGGGACATGGGCAAGTGTTTCTGCAAACTCAAATTCAGAAACAACTCTAAGGCTTAATTACCACATCACCGGGTTGGAATCAGAATGGAAGTCAGGAAAAAATAGGTGTCTGTTCAGTAACTTACTCTGTGATCTTGGACAAGGTCCTTATATACACATGTGTTTCTACAAAGCTGGTTGTAAAAGATAATTTCATTTTGAAAACAGGCATCCCCTCATAGAATTGCTGGAAGAAGTGAATGAGATGGTGCATATAAAGTCCTTACAATGGTTAGTACATTCTGTTACTATTATATTAGAGATGGTAGTGTCATTTCTATTATCATAGATTGCTGGTGCAAAACACCATATGTTGTTGTTGTTGTTAGGTGCTGTCTAGTGGGTTCCAACTCATGTTGACCCTACACACAACAGAAACACTGCCCAGTCCTGCCCCCCTCCATGACTGTTGTTATGCTTGAACTCATTGTTGCAGCCACTGTGTCAATCCATCTCATTGAGGGCCTTCCTCTTTTTCACTGACCCTCTACTTTACCAAGTACGATGTCCTTCTCTAGGGACTGATCCCTCCTTACAACATGTGCAAAATATGTGAGACAAAGTCTCACCATCCTCACTTCTAAGGAGCATTCTGGCTATACTTCTTCCAAGACAGATTTGTTCGTTTTTTGGCAGTCCATGGTATATTCAATATTCTTTACCAACACCTTAATTCAAAGGTGTCGATTTTTCTTGGATCTTCCTAATTCATTGCCCAGCTTTCACACACATATGAGGCAATTGGAAACACCATGGCTTGGTGTTAAAGTGACATCTTTGAAACACCATATACACCTGGTCAAAACACATATTTAAACTACTAAAAAATTGACTAAGAAATTAATAAATTAAGGTCACACTTTTATCATATTGATTTCAAGTATTGTGTTTCTAAGACTCTGAGTGTCTATTCTTTTTCTTCTCTGAAACCCTTGTCACAGACAGCTATTGTCCCATCTTCAGCCCCCTTCCAATTTTGCATTCACAGTAGATTAAATTAAATTAACATCCACCCTCACACCTGACACCCACAGTGAGCTTATTTTTCCCATGCCAAATTTGTTAGACCTGAGTCAACTTACCAACCATCTCCGTGGCAACACCCTGGGCCCTTTACCCCCACAGCTGACACCAAGGATCAGTACACATGACAGATAAAATAGATTTGTTAATTTGTGTGTTTTATATAATAAGAAAACATGAGAATATTTCCGTTAGAAACTCTTGGAGACATAGAAGACCGCTTTATAACTGGATAGCTAAATATCAGGATACACAGAATAGCATTTTAGAACTGAAAATACCTTCAAAATCAAGCTAGGCTGTTCTCTTATTTTACAGATGAAGAAAATAAGAGACAAAAGAGAAAATTATTTGCCCAAGGTCATTCAAATATATGGTGAGAAGACAGTACATCATCCCTTAACCAGGAGTAATTCTTTTTTGCTCTATACTGAGCTGTCTTATTTCATCAGAGAAAATGGAGAACAGGGTTTTGTTGTAGACTAAGCAATTGTCCACTGTGTGTATCTTCTGAGAAATACAACGCAACAAAGTGTTAATTGGCTATGCAAGGCTGCTAATAAGTGATGTGCAAAAAAAAGGCAACAAAACTTTTAAAAGCTGCTTAGAAGTGAGTTAAGGAACAAAGAAAAGTACAGAGAAGACTATTTGCACAAGTGTCCCTATCTAAAGCTTCATAATTATATTTAAAATCCATCTTCCACTAAAGCAGATAGTAGAGATAAACCAAATGAACTGATAATTGATTTACATTGTTTGTGCTAGATATTAATGATTAAGGAGCCCAGTAGTAGAGTGTGAAAGGAAATGACACGTAGGCAGACCAGGTTCTGGCTCCTTGGGCAGCTGGCTTAATATCTGTTTCAGTCAAATCTTGGTTGAGTTCATAGGTTTGATAATCATTTCATACTGTTGTTTTTTATATGCTCTAAAAAATAAAGAATATTCTTCACTTTTACTATACATAGGTAGGTAGACAGACGGACAGACAGACAGACAGGTAGATCCAAACCAAACCCACTGCTATCAAGTCAAGTCCGACTCATAGCGACCCCATAGGGTTTCCAAGGCTATAAATCTCGACAGAAGCAGACTGCCACATCTTTCTCCTGTGGAGCCTCTGGTGGCTTTAAACTGCTGAGCTTTCAGTTAGCAGTTGATTGCTTTAACTACTATGTCACCAGGTCTCCTTAGATAGATAGCAAGATATATGTGTTTCATTTTTTATTTATTTGTTTTTTTTCCCCAGGAGTTGTTGGGTGGCACAAACAGTTAAGTACTGGGCTACTAACCAAAAGGATTAAAGTTTGGCAGTTCGAATCCACCTAGGGATGCCTTGAAAGAAAGGCCTGTTGATCTCCTTCCAAAAGGTCACAGCCATGAAAACCCTATGGATCACAGTTTTACTCTGCACACGTGGGGTCTCTATGAGTTGGAATCTGTTTGGACAGCAACTAGTTTGTTTTTGGTTTTTCATTCTTCCTTACTTTTCATTGAGACACAACCAAAACCGAACCAAACCCACTGCCATTGAGTTGATTCTGACTCATAGCAACCCTATAGTGGCCCTATAAGACAGAGTAAAACTGCCCCATAGAGTTTCCAAGGAGCGCCTGGTGGATTTCAACTGCCGACCTCTTGGTTAGCAGCTGTAGCACTCAACCACTACACCACTAGGGTTTCTGATTGAGACATAGGTGCACATAAATTGAGACATAGGTGCACATAAATTGTTTTCCAAAACAAGAAAATAGTAATTCAAGAAGAAAGACATATAGCTCTAAAAATACAACACAGCTTGGCCGGGACTTTGGTAAATTGGATTTTGTGTGCCCCATCTATTGGGACAAATGATAACTCAGGCCTAACAAATTCTTTTCACTGGAGAATGATAGCCAGATGCTTAACAGAAGAAAAACAACTATATTTTCATATGAAATCCCTCAATTGTCTATTGATGGCTACGATAAATATAAGTTTGTTATGGTGAGTTGGAGATGACTGGACATTGGCTGTTACATAAGTAGGATGCCTACTAATCCATGCTGTAGGTTGGAGTTACGCAATTGGCTGCTAGTTTACAACCTCTGATTTTGCTTATTTGGATTAATTTTTCTTTAAGTAAAATTACAATTGAACTCAGACTTTAAAATTTGGCCTAAAATTTTATTTTTGTATCAATCTAATTTCACTTGCAGTCACTGATATTGGTAACAAGAAATCACCAACTAAGGAAATGTCATCACTAAGTGGTTACAACTGGTGTCCATGATTGCATTATCTCTTTAACAAGGAGCTATTACACAGCTCATGAATTACACATTTTCTATTACAAAGCTCTTCACCATTTAGCAGTGAACAATAGATATAATGATGAAAACCAAGATGCGTGGTGCTGTTCATAATATGAGTATAAGCAGATTAGAAATCCTATTTGGAAACTATTCCAGTGAACTGAGTTGTTTAAATTGACGCTTTCACCTACAAATCTTATCAGCAGGGTCATTTATTTACAGTATTCCAATATTTGTAAATAAGGACATCATTTTATATAGTTAATAGGGAAGCCCTTATGGGCAAAACAATCAGGTTTGTGTTGGGACTGGGAGAAGAACTATGCTTTTAAACAAATGTTATTGGTTAACACTTCTGTTTATCATCATTCTGAGGGGTGGTGTATAACAGGGAAGAGATAATTTTAGAGTGAATGAGATGGAAGATGAAGAAATGTGAAAACATAGACGTGTATGATATGGTTTCTATGCTAAATGTAACATAAACTGACATAAAATCATAACACACTGCTGTCGGGTCTGTTCCAACTCATAAACGATTGTATGGGACAGAGCAGAACTTCCCCATGGGGTTTCCAAGGCTGTAATCTTTAGGGAAGTACACTGCCACATCTTTTTCCCTTGGAGTGGCCAGTGGTTTGAACTCCTGACATTTCACTTAGAAGCTGAGAGCTTAACTACTACACCACCAGGGCTCCTTTAACTGTCATAAAGCATGGTCAATTTCTTGAAAAGCAAGGATGTCCATATGTAAATTTAAACAAAAAAAGACTTTATAAATCATGTTCCATGTATTTGTTAATCTTCTCCCCCACCCCGCTCCGGGAATTAGCGGATCTATTTCTTTCCTTCTGGAATGTACTAATTCAACTGGCTGCCCTTGACTTTCTAACAGAGATGGATTACACCAGCAGCCACTGAGAATGGTAAACAAATGCCGGTCAGCTCCTAGTCCATATGCCAAGCAAATTCTTTCCTGGACTGTTACGCACTGCAATGTGTTGTGACCTTCATAATAACCTCTTTTTTTAAAGAAAAGAATGCTAAATTAAAAAAAAAAAAAAAACACTGTTTTCCTCACTGCTATTTACTGCCCTTTTCAGTCTCTTTCTGCAGTGATGAATAGCATAATTTTCTGAAAGTACAAAAAGAAGATGAAACATTCAATTACATCAGATATGGTGAAAGTTGTCTTCAGTGAGCTTGATCGTAGTATGAGTTCCATGGACTCAGTCCCCATCTTCTCTCTCACATTTTAGTATACGTATTTTGGATTTATTTAATACATAAAGTGTATTTGGAATCACATACATAAAGTGTATTTGGAATCACAGGCTGGATAGGAAGGATGTTAATAGCTGTATCATACTGATGCAAGTGTCCTTTAAATGTAGCAAATAGAATTGTCAAATGGTTGGAAAATAACTTTTTTTGATCTGGTTGCCATTATTGATGGGCTGTCAAAACAAAATATTAATCTTGTAAATTACTGGACATAGAAGTTATGCAAACATTTATTATTATTTTTTTCTTTAAGGTGGAATTTTTCTGCATGAACAAATGTATATAAGAACACTGCTTCCAATAGTTTCTTAATTAAGGACAGATTTGGATGGTGACCCATAGGTTCACTTGGCTAGTAAATAATAATTTCTGTAAAGCAGTTTGCTAAATTAAGCTTCTCACTGGATATTTTTTCTATATCTAAATATAATTGCTATTCCTACATACTAATAGTGTGTTGATGTATAATATTTTTTATTGCATTAAGCACTAATAAACACATTGTATTACACTGTCACTGTAAAATTAGCTATCATCAAGCTTAGGAATAATACTTTTTATTTTAATTAATATACCCTTTTAACATGTTTATGAGAAGTGGTGGGTTAAAAATTTGAGATCAGGATTAATAATTACTTCACTGTAGGTCCTCAAACAAATTCTTAGCCCCTCTAAAGGTCAGTTTACACTTCCATCAAATGGGAAAAAAATAATACTACTCTTTGTGACTTGATGTGACGTGTAAGATGATACAATCTCTCATTACAGAATATAAAGTTGCAAAACTCATTTTCTTTCCTTGTACATAAGTGAGATACATTTCCCAGATCCATTTTATCTCCATGGGCATGCAACTAGTTCTTGCCAAGGGAATATAAATAGAAATGTTGTGTGTCACCTTGAATCCAAACAACTTTCTTTGAATTTCATGTGACTTGTCCATGTAACCTCTCTCCACCCCTCCAGCCCCATCTTCCAGCTAGGTAGTATCAGGGCAACCTTGGAATTTAAAAGTTAAATACATGATTTTAAAAGAATGCATGTGAATTCCCCTCCCCACAACACAAGGGAAGTCAGCACAACCAAATAAAAGCAAAAGCTAAGAAGTTTCCTGGACACCTCCAAACACTTTGAGGGAGAGAGTAGCTGGGGCTGAGGTCTGGGAACCATAGTTTCAGGGGACATCTAAGTTAACAGCCATAACGAATTTTGTTTAGAAAATATTCTGCATCCCACTTTGGTGAGTGACATTCAGGGTTTTAAAAGCTTCCGAGTGGCTGCCTAAGATATATCAATTAGTCCCATTTCACTTGGACCAAAGGAGAATGAAGAAAACCAAAGTCACAAGAAAAATATTAGCCCAAGAAGCTAAAGGACCACTTAAACCAGAGACCCTACCATCCTGAGACCAGAAGAACTAGATGGTGCCCAGTTACCACCAATGACCTCACTGACAGGAACACAACAGAGTCTCAGACGGAGTGGGAGTAAAATGTGGAGCAGAACTCAGATATGCGTAAAAAGACCAGACTTAATGGTCTGACAGAGACGGGAGGAACCCCAAAAATGATGCCCCTGGACACTCTGTTAACCCAAAATTGAAATCATTCCTGAAGCTGACTCTTCAGACAAAGATCAGACAGGAATATAAAACAAAAAATAATATACGTGAGGAGTGTGTCCCTTAGTTCAATCAGATACATGAGACCAAGTAGGTGGCTCTTGTCTGGAAGCAGGAGGAGGAGGTAGGAAGGGACAGGAACTGGTTGAATGGACACAGGGAACCCAGGGTGGAAAGGCAGGCTGTGGTGTCATATTTAGAGGATTGTAACTAATGTTACAAAACAATATGTGTATAAGATTTTGTATGAGAAATTAACTTGAGCTATAAACTTTAACCTAAAGCACAATTTGAAAAAAAATGAAAAAAAAATTGTTATGCATGAATATTCTAGTACCGAAATGGACATAAATTGCCTTTGGCATACAATTTTTAACATGCATTTTTATATTTATAATAATGTATTGCTAAAAATAAAATAGATGGAGAAAAAGTGTCATTTCCTTTACATTAAACACCCAAATGTCACAAAGTTTGTTTCTGCAACTGACTTGCTTTGAAAATATTGAAAACGTGATGAAGGGAAAACATTCTAGGAAAACACTGATTTATAAAGAAAGCAGCTCTTACATTTCAACACCTACATATAACCTTGGTTATATTAGGATTTATTCATAAGTGCTAAGGGCCATGGCTTTAAAGAAGCATCCAGTCAGATGTGTTTATGCCAGATAAATAACCTTCATCCTAGAGAGGGCAAATGACTTCTCTGTGGCCCTCTTGGCCAGATGTCCTTACATAATTCATACACTTGCCAGATATCAAGAGTTAGCCCTTCTAAATAGAAGCTTGAAAATAAAATAAAAATCTATTATTGTGCAGCCAACCTCTGATTTATTTTAAGATATATTACGTTGCTTCAAGTAGCTTGAAAAGTTTATTATTGACTAAAATAGGCTCACAAGCTACTCTGACTCAAAAAAAGTTACTGTGACTTAGAAAGTAACTACAGGATTGATGCTATAGTTATTAGTGTTCTCCTATCATTTAGAATTTTCCTTTCCTTTTGACCACTTCAATAAAAAAAAAAAAATCATTAACTTGTACCTTTTTTTTTTTCCCCTTCCCTAAATAGCTTATTCAGTGATCAGTAAATTTTTAAGTGTGTTCTCCTTAGCTAAAAAAGATTTCTCTCTTGCTTTCCCGATGACATCTAAATTAAAACACAGCGTGGAAGCCGGGCCTTCTTTATTTAACTCACATTTAGAGAATTATTTGACCAGTAAGTACATACTCATGGAGGCAGACGAGGCTTCATAAGAGAAGGCTGGTGTTGACCTTGGTATTAAATAATGAAAATAGGGCATCAAAATGAACAAAGGCATGAAGTAGGTACAACCTACACAGACAACCTCAGCCAGGGGAAAGGGTATGGTAAGGTAATAATGGGCAATGTTTGAAGATATAGGTTAAATTATAGATATTTTAGAAAACAGACAATGAGCATGGACTTTATCCATGGTGCCAGTGATTTCAAAATCCTGCTATGAATCCCAGTGGAGGAAAGCAAGAAGAAATTTACAAAATTAACTGTCACAATAATCAAGCTGCCTCTCAGGATCAATGCTATTTTTTAGGTTAACTCTTCTCTCTTTACAGAGGCAAATGGAACTTATTTTATTACTATTGTTATTGATCCTAATATGTAAGCGACACATGGGATCACTTACACATTAGGAGCAATAAGAATAATTTAAAAAAAAACAGTTGCTGAGGAGTCAATTCTGACTCATGGCAACCTCATGCATGTCAGAATTGAACTCTGTGCCACAGGGTTTTCAATGGGTAATTTTTCAAAAACAGATCACCAGGCCTTTCTTCATGGGCACCTCTGGGATTGTGCATAGTTTTGGACTCAGGCTAGTGGGCTGGAGGAGTGAGGCAACTCGAACTTACTGAATTCTTCAGATGTCTTAAAAGTTGAAAGCTGTGCTTCACAAGTACCCACTGAGCCACAACAGGAGGAAAACAATAATGATTAAGAGCATGAGCTTTGGGAGCAGACCACTTATGTCCACGTTCTATCTTCTACACTTGATGTCTGCAAGTCAACGGACCTTTCAAAGTCTGTTTCCTTACCTGCAATGGTACCGTCAGTGCTGATGACCGTAAATATGAAAATCAAAACAGGTCATTTACATAAAATCCTTGCCACCTGCATGTAGCTAATAGTAAGTTTTAACTTTTTCTGATTAATGTGTAAAGGACAGATTGTAACAGGGAGACTCACAGTAGGGATACCACTTAATAGGCTACTGACACAGCCCAGATGACAAGACACAAAATCTAGAACTAGGACAGTGGCGTTGGCAACCGAAAAGAGGACACTGTTAAACAAGATATTTTCGAGGCATAAGTGCCTTCATGATTCATCAGATGTGGGAGGCAGAGACATGAGCCTCGGAGTGCTCACACCTGCCTCACTGGGACAATGACGATGCTACTGCCAGAAATAGAGCCATCAGGAAGGGATGATTGTTTGAGGAGAGACATGGCGGATGCAGACTCTGTTTTAATGTATCGGCTATGCTTTAAAAGTATTCTCCAAATCTTACCAGTCTACAACCAAAACAATATAGGTCTCAAGTGTGGTGGTAAAGGAGACAATTTAGAGGGTGGATGCACAGATTATCAAATATTATTGAATTATTTGGTGAGGAAATTATTTTCTAAGAAATGTTCCTTCTGTCTACATCAAGGATAATGTTTTACTTTGATGCTAGTTTCACTTTATTGTCTCTTAAATATCTCTCTTTCTCAACATATTCACAGCCTGGGGAACAAATATATCCACTTAAAATTTAAGAACATTTGTTTGGTTTCCACTACACTGTTTTATCAACTTCTATATATGCCAAATGATTTTTTTTTTCAATTATGGTCCTGATATGAACTTTCTTTTTTAAAACGCATCCATTTTACTAAAACCAATAAGTCAATGTAAAGGAAATATACTAAGAAAGCAACAGTGCAGGTGCCACTTGGATATAACAAAGTCATGAAAGGCTCGAACGAATGAAGGGAAAATAACTCTACACTAAGCTAAGTTAAATTTTAGGCTATACTCTTCCCCAGTTACAAGGATTCTTAAAGGGGGATACATTTACTCCAAGTCTGGAAGAAAACCACATTATAATATAAAATGGTTAAGGTCCAAAAGGACCAAAAATTTGATCTTCTGATGATTTTCAAAGAATGCTGTTAATATAACATTTTTACAGATATTAACTAATTATGAAGCTATGATTTGAAGATAAGAACAGTATCAGAAACCAAACAAAAGATCAAGTAGAAACTTCCAGGCATTACAGAATTGTCACAAGAACCAAGCTGTCTCTCAGCGCCAATGCTAATTTTCAGTTCAGCTCTTCTCTCTTTACGGAGGCCAATAGAATGGTTTTAAGAACAAAATACAAATCAGCAAGAAGTGGACAAGAAGACCAATGTGGAAGGCTAAATACCAGATTAAAATTTTCAAAGGAGTTGAAGAGATTAATGATGCTACTCAATATCAAAGGAACCCTGGTAGCTCAGTGGTTAAGTGATAGGCAGTCTGAACTCACCAGATGCTCAGTGGAAGAAAGATATGGCAGTCTGCTTCTGTAAAAATTACAGCCTTCGAAACCCTATGGGGCAGTTCTACTCTTTCCTGTAGGGTCGCTATAAGTCAGGATCGACTGGATGGCAATGGGTTTAGTTTTTTTTAATTTACTCAATAACAAACCTAATATCTTATCAAATGTGATTTTTATTTGTATATAATTTTTATTGTAAGCTTCATAACCCTGGTAAGCTTGGTAATTCTAATTGCCATGCTTTAAGTAGGTAGACAATTTTCTTTAGGAAATATCTCTTAATAAACATTAAATTGGCCTAGGTCATTCTCAATATGAGACATTGGGGATGGGAAATGATGTTAGGCACCAAGATGTAAAGTCATCTCCCCTCCCCCATTTGGTCTTGATGCCACTTTGGTCTCAAAATTACTAAACAAAATGCAAGATAGTTGTATACGTAAAAAAACATTAAGTTGGTAAATTTTGTGTTACATACATCTTTACAGTAAAAACACAAAGCTGGTCAGTATAGAAATATGAATATATAGAAATATGAATATATATCAGAACTTATCATCCAATTTCTCTTTCTGGAAGCATGCAGAATTGAAGAATATTTGTGCACATGTTCTTTCTTGGATGGAAGTTGGAACCAAATAAGAGACTACTCTTGGACTTGATGACCAGGATGGCTTGTGAATATGGGAACAGAAGGCTACTTTTTTAAAGTGTACCTTAATATTGCTTTGACCTTCTTTCAGATTCTTTTTGCAAAAGAATAAAGCTGTTCGGTATAAATTTTCAAATTCTAAGAACAGCGTTAGGTCAAGATAACTCTTTGATTCAGGTTATTGTGTATATGAAGGCAGAATCTTAAATTTCTCTCTTTGCATAAGTCCTTAATTTTGGTTCTCTTTGTAGAATAGAACAAGAGTTTATTCCTAATTAGACAACACAAAAATATGTCCAGAAAAAAAAAAATCAGATATGTGTAGGTAAATCGACAGAAAATGACACAATACATGAAAATATATTTTAAAAGACACACCTTAATAAAGACTAATTTTTTTTTAACAAAATAATGTTTAAATTTGAAGTTGGGATGTATTTAAATTCACATAATTTTTAGAGAAGTAGCTGGAGTAATCTGCATGGAGTATGTATGCAGAATTGCAAAGGTTTCCATCTGGTTACCTCTGAAAGAGATCTGGGTTGGGAGTATGTTTAACTTTGCCTATATGGAGTTTTAACCAATTAGATTCAGCCCTTTAAAAATCATGAGATTTCATATAAAAATATAGATTTTTAGCTTCTCTTGAAAAAATTCCAAAATCCATACCACATTAGACCCCATACACAATTAATAATTATAACTAATATTAACAACAGCTACTTATTCAGTACTCACTGTCAGTTATTCTAAGCATTTTACTTTTTTTTTTCCCCCATACACACAATATCCTTGTATAATGTAAGTGTTCCTATCCACACTGGATATTTAGGAGTGTTGATCCCACAATAAGATTCAGTACTTTGTTCAATGTCTATAGCTAGTCACTGATGGAGCTGAAATTCAAACCCAAGTCTGTTTGACACCAAAGTCCATCTCTTATCCACTGGTGGAATCAGTTTGAACTTAATAATATTAAGTTACTGAATGGAGAATTATTCATATTCACCATGGTCAGTTTTTTTTTTTTTTTTTGCATTTATGGAAAGCTTATTATTCCTATGTGATTATTTTAAATGCTGCTGTATTGATCTCTAAAAGGAAACATTAATCCTATACTGGCCAACTCATTTTTTAACAAGTCTTTTCTTTTAATATATGCTACTCATTTTTATTTAAGGAAGTTGGACAATAATTTTCTAATTCAACTTGAATCCAATTTGATTCAAATTGATTAAATGCATTTCTATTAATCTATTTTACTAGAACAACAATTGTAACTTTCTCTTGAAAATTAAAACACTCCGTTTAATCTTATGAATATGATTTGCAGACAGGTATTGAGAAGTCTTTCCAATTACATATACCAGAATTTTAACTCTGGAAAGGTCACTTGAAATTATTTTCAAGCATATCTTACCAGAAGTCGTCTTCACTACCTCAGTGGTATTTCTCAGTCCAACAAATGAAAACTGATAAAGCCTCCAAGATCTTGTGTCGCCCACTTCAACAGAGCTGCGCTTCCATTGATAGACAATTTCTTCACGAGGATAGCCATCTGCCATGAGATGGGAAATATGCTATTAACATTATTACCATTGATTATATGTAGCAACCACCTTCCATGAAAAAGACACTGAGGGAGGTACTGAGAGCTATAAAGTTATGACTTAGATGAGGATACTGGACTAAAGAACATCACAATCGAGAATAAATGGTATCACATCTCAATGGGAAGTTAAAGTTTAAAGTCTGAAGGTCAAAATCACTCTTAAGAAACCCTGAAATTACATAGGAGGTCTGCTATACATGGTTTTTCAAGTACTATATGCATATTTTACATTGTCTGGGGTGATGTATAAAATGCTAACTGTATACAATAAATAGTAGATCTGCATGATACAGTTTCATTGTAAAAGAAGTCAGTATGGCAAGATTTTGAGAGTCGTGAAGAAACAGAAAACACTGGGAAAACAGCAGACTCGAATCCCTCTCCAGGGCATGCTCCTGGAGCAGAAGATGGCTGGGAAGAATACCCTCAACTATTTACATTATTTAATCTCTCTGTCTGTCTCTCAATTTGTTGGGACTCCGTTTTAATGTGTACAGAAATTTATAATTGCATGCAGCGAGTGGAAATGCTTGGTATGCTACCTGACACACTGTAAGACTCAATAATGGTTCTTATTATCTGAAAATAGACTATAGCAACATCATTGGTGAATTCCATTGAGCCCTTTGGAGACTGAGAGTGGGTGAATATGTCCAGCCAGGAGACCAGAAAATCTTCATGGGAGGGATACTAAGTACATTGAGAGGTGGCATGCTGTAGTGGTTACTAGTTCCATTTACTAGCCATAATACCCTGGACAAGTTTCTTAATTTTTGTGTTTTCTTTAATAATTCCTTTCCTTATGAGAATGATAATCATGTAACTGAGGTTCAATGTACATTTGTAGAATGGATACACATTATTATTTAATTTATTATTAAATAAACTATTCAATGAACCCTTACAAGTAAAAAAAAAAAAAAAAAGAACAAAAAACTCTAGTTAAAAAATTAGAAATCATCTCAGCTATGTGTCTGCTAAGAATACTATGTAGAGGAATAAGTGATAATGAAGGCTGATTGGCTGCTTGAGGTAAGATACCTTAAGTTTCCGCCTTTTCTTTCCTTTTGGTTCAATTCTGTGGCTATTTCATGTTTATTAGTTAAGAAGGGAGAAAAAAGGAAGGTGGGTCTCCAGAGAACTATGGGAGGCAGTAAAAACTGATGAAAAGAACGACGAAATTAAGAGTTTTTTTTTAATGGAGAATATATTGGTGGCTGAATTGTTTTGATAGCAATGGTAATGTTAAATTGTGTTTGGATTTAGAGAACTTCATTGAATAGTGACATATGCCACAGAAATCACAAGATTTTTAGTTTTAGCTGAGTCAAAGGAAGACTAGACCCATTTGGGATATTAAAAGAAAAGAATCCTAATCTCATAAAGCTCTGGGGGCCTAAAATTTATAATTAAATATATTTCATCCTTGGATGAGATAAAACATATGAAATGAGAATTATAATGAGAATTTTTCTAAATATACATGGTATAAAACCAAACCCAGTGCCGTCAAGTCAATTCCGACTCATAGCGACCCTATAAGACAGAGTAGAACTGCCCCATAGAGTTTCCAAGAAGCACCTCGTGGATTTGAACTGCCAACCCTTTGGTTAGCAGCCGCAGCACTTAACCACTACGCCATCAGGGTTTCTATGGTATAGAGTGATATTTTTCCTCTGGTTCCCTCTGGAATTCATAAAATAATTAACAGGAGGTTATTTTTGTGGTCATTGATTTAAGAATAATATGGTTATTACGATTTAGTTGGTTATTATGATTCTCCCTGGTGTTCTGGGAAATTATATTTATAAAAATAAAAAAAAATACATACTTAAAATTCATCATCAGTTTTTAATTCACAATTGGCAGGCCAAAGATAAAGAGGAGGTGAGCTACCTAACATGGACGCTGAACAAATAGTAAGGCAAACATTTTAGGAAAACTGAGGTTTGTTTTTGGTTCAGGCAGGGAGCACCTCTGAAAGTTACTAAAGCTCAGCCTACGTAACAACATCATTGATCCTCTTTCTGTAAAGTCTGTTACCTGATAATAAAAGTTAACTAAAATAGTAGTGAGTTTTAACTGAGTCTATTGTGTGTTGGGAACACTGGTGGTGTAGTGGTTAAGTGCTATGGCTGCTAACCAAGAGGTTGGCGGTTCGAATCCACCAGGTGCTCCTTGGAAACTCTATCAGGCAGTTGTATTCTGTCCTGTAGGGTTGCTATGAGTCAGAATCGACTCGACGGCAGTGGTTTGGTTTATTGTGTGTTAGAGGAGCCCTAGTGGTACATTAGTAAAGCTTTGGCTGCTAACTGAAAGGTTGGCAGTGTGAACCCACCAGTCTTCCCATGGGAGAAAGATGGGGCAGTCTGCTTCTGTAAAGATTATAGCCTTGGATATTCTGTGGGGCAGTTCTGCTTTGTTCTATAGGCTTGCTGAGTCAGAATCCACATGATGGCAAAGGATTTAATGTGTGTTAAATAGCCTACCAAGCATTTTACATAAATAATATGAATCAGACAATACCTCTGTGGAGTTGGGATTTGAACTAGACCCATCTGAAACCAGAGCCCAGGCTTTTATTCATTGGTGGATAACTAATTCTAGACACAACTAGAACTCCAAGTTAAGGAGATATTTTTAATTTTACTACCTTTAACAGACATATCAAAAATGAAATCAGTAAATGACACTGTTGGATCTCTGTGCTCCCTGATGTGTAAAGGAAGTAAATAAATAATCAGCAAATGTTTTACCACATTCTTCTTCTGGGTCAATGGGAAAGATGTATAATCAACGACTGCACCCTATTTTTTCAGTCCAGGCCTGGTCTTACAACTCTTCTCAAGAAAACAGTCCAGACAACCACTACCAACTTATAAAACTTATTTGCAATCCCTGATTAAAAACAAACCAAAAAAATTCTTACTTTTGCAGGAATCTCCCTAATATAGACAAGCAGGGGTTATGATGAAAGGATTGTCAAAATCTTCTAAGACAACAACATCAATTGATGCAATTCTGCAAGTTGCTGTGACCCTCCCAGTTAACTGACGCTACAATCACACAGACTACTGGTGAGAGGGGCTGCCGACTACAGAAGGAGGTATTACTTACAACTAGAGAACTCCAGGGGGCAAGAGTGTTCATCCATTGGGAAGTTGTGCAACTGTAGTTGGCACTCAGCATCAATTGTCAACCTAAATAGAAAGATATTATATTCTCAATCTAATATTAAAAATGTACATTAGCACAATTTCTAATGATCATTAGCCTTCATTCCTGGAGAATATATCTTACATTCTTATTGATAACACAAGGTGATCTCTCCTAAAGAAATCCACCATGTTCAATATTATTTAAGACTTAATGCAGTCTATTTATTTTCAAACACCAAGTAATAACATCTCATTCATGCAAACTTCATTATTCAGAATTTATAATGACTTGTGCTTTTTTTTTTTTTGGACAAATTAATTGCACACATGAGATTGCTCAGTGAATACATTTAACTTAACAGAACAAACCAAGCTTATTTACTGTTTATGTGCAAATTAATGCTGATAATGCTCAGATCTTATATAATAATTGAAGCAAGACATTCTGTTTGTAAGTGCTCCTTAGCTGTAAATTTAAATTATTATATGTGAGTTTAAACAAACCTACATCACACAACAAAGTATGCGTTCTTACAATGGGACATTATAAAGCCATTAAACAGGATTTATAGAGTAGAAGATATCTAATGGCCTACAAGAAATGTTAAATACACAGTTACACACCTATTAGAAGATGTTTCTCAGTGATTCTCAATTAGTGTCTGTCAGGTGTGTTTATTAAAAATATTTTCTGGGTTTCAATATGCGCTGGACCCGAGGGGGCAGAAGATGAAAGGAGTTCCAGATGTTTGGACCATCTTTGGAGAAATATGACTATATTCTGAACTGTCATTGCAATAAACTAATGATGTTTTTTAAATCCCACATTTGTTAGCAATATTTTTTAGAATGTACGGACATTAATGTTGAAGTAATAAAAATGTGATTTTACAAAAATATATTCACTTTAAAAGGTTATCAAGTTCAGAGTAATTTTTAATTGGGACGGTTTTCTTATTCTAGGATGTATAACTACTACTTAGTGAGACCTTAATTGTCTGAAAGACATTGTTTAAAGTGAGTTGTTTTCTCACTTAGTGTTATTATGCCTCTCTTGTAGTTGAACTTGTCCAAAGTTACGTAATTAGTGGCACAGTTGGAATTTGAATGTTTCCACACCTGAAGGCTTTAATCACTGTTAAGCAAAAATTATATGCTCTTCTAAAGAAAAGATTAATTTTATTCATAAATAAGATCACAATTTCTTTTATATTTTATTATTTCTAACAAATTAAAATTAAATTATTATACTCTAAAACAAACATGATAGACCATAGATAGGAAAGTAAACACACACATATATAGCTGTACACACAAATGCTCATATAGATAAGAATCGAGAATAAAGCTACCTCTGTATATTGTTAACACATTGAAACCTTGACTGAATAGCATGAGTGACATCTTCGAGATGGTTTCATAATAATTCCATAAATATCAGTGATTTCACAAATTAATGCAGTCAAAAACTACTATAATGTTATGAAAATAAGAAAGGGACTTAAGGTAGAATAATTGGCTTAATATTTCAATAACTAGACTAAGGTCTGATGCATCAAGCACATTTGGGTTTCCACTGAATTCTAATTTCAGCCATTGCCTTATCTCCAGTTTAATGAATACATGATGAATACATACAATGAATTTCTTTCCTAAATGCAGTCATTTAGCCTACTATCTACAATACCTCTGATAAAGATTTTGGAGCTATTTTAAGATATTTATTTTGTATGTAAGATATTGTATAAGACATAAAATATATGTCACAGTGCACTTAACATTAATCATTTTAAAGCTAGCAATTCCAGGATACTAATATCCAGAATAGTATCATATTTAAGGTGACACTAAAAAAAGAAAAATTATTCATGTTTGTTTCTGAAAATGTATACAAATACTTTTAATATCTGGTTTGTTTATAGTATATCAGCCCTTAAGTTAAGGACTTTATATATCAATCCATTTAGCCTTTACACCAACTCTAAGATAAGAACTATTATCTCTATTTTATAGAAAGCTGAGGAAATTAAAGCTTTAAAAAAAAGCCTGTGCAGTTTCGGTGCTAGAGAGTGTCTAATAAGTGTGTGTGTGTGTGTGTGTGCGCACGCGCGCGTGCATGTGGCTTCTTTCCCAATAATCTCCATGAATTTCTATCTAGTCCCTCTAAATAAAAATATAACAAGTGCAAATCAAGCTTACTACATAAACACAGCCTTATAAGCCTGCTAGAACCAAGACTTCTTCTTCCACTAATTTCCTGCTATATGGAAATTCTGGAGAGTTGCCCATATTCAGACACAGAGTATTATACAGACCTAAGAGCTAAAACCAGATCTGTCTGCTTCCTAAATCTATGTGTTTATCTATTATACAGTTTGATAATGTAATCTCACCAAGGAGAAATGTCAAAGTAAAAATGTTTTAATGAATATAAGTATGATGAGCCACAGTGAATGGCATAAAATCTTTTAAATTAAAAAAAAAAAAAAACCTTCCAAATGTTGTCTAATATTTAGATCAGAAGATAAAAGACAGTTTCTTCAATTTATTTTTCAAAAGGTGTGTATTCCTAAAATAGCCAGCAAGTTAATTCAAACAGCCTGTCGATGTAATGAGGGGTGAGGTGCCGGGGCTTGGAAGACAATTCAGTCTAGTTACTTGCTATTGTGCAGCTAAAAAGAGAAGAAAGTATGGAGACATCTACATCAAAATTCCTTAGTGATGATTTTCTTGGAAAAGGAGATATTTCCAAGCGTAGCAAAAGGTGGTTCCAAGGATGACCGACTGTGTCTTAGTTTCCACATTTTAAAGAACCAGGACACACACACACAAGCCAAAACTGATGGAAAGGTCAGATCATCTTGCAAACATAGGCGAAATTTCATGCCACTTGTGAGAAAACAGAGTTCCCACATGAGTCACATAAAATAACAAGTGGTGAGTGCTTTGAAAAAACTCATAGAAATGAGAAAGAAAAACTAATTTTGTTGTGTCACTTGCTATTTTGATCAAACATGCCAGCTCTGAAGAAGGCTTGAAGTTTCTTTATTTGAAGCAGGGGAGGTTGATTCCTGTTTTATTCCCAGCTGTTACCCCTTTCTTTTTTCAAAAGAATACCTTAGAGTGTAGAGGACTCGGCCGTCATTCCAAATTCTCAACATCCTATTGGGGGTGGTTATCCAGTGTGCATCAGCCTTTTTTGAATTTCTGAAGAAAGTGTCTGGAATCCAGATTTTCCCCACCATGTTGCTGTTTAATCGGAGGACTTTAATGGTGCTGTTAAATTTCAGACGTCTGTCATACCATGTTTGGGCAAAAAATATATCAATTGTGTACTCCTGTTTTCAAGAAAATGACAAAACAGAACATTGTTAACAGTAGGATTGAATTCCAGAAAATTCATTTGTATTTTTCTCTTTTCTCATTGCCAATATGAGCCAAAGCTACATTTGGCTTTAAATAGTTCAAAACAGAGTGAAAGCTTTGCTGGGGAGACTACTGACTCATCCATCTTTTGTAGAGCAGCTTAAGAGAAATGGACCTGTCTCCATGAGCTCTGGGAGAAGATCATAGCCCCGATACAATCACCTCCTTTCTGTGTCTATAGAGCAGAATTTCTCCACCTTGGCACTCTTTTTAAAAAAAAAAAAAAAAAAATGTACTTTAGATGAAGGTTTATAGAAGAAACTAGCTCCTCATTAGTACACATATTGTTTTGAGACACCAGTTACCAATTCCATGACATGTCAACACTCTCCCTTTCTAGACCTTGGGTTCCCTATTAACACCTTTCCCATCCCCTCTTGCCTTCTAGTCCTTGACCCTGAACTGGTGTGCCCCTTTAGTCTCGTTTTTTAACCTTGGCACTCTTGATATTTTGTTCTTTATGAATTTTTTATTTTGGACCCTAGTGGTACAGTGGTTAAGAGCAATGGGTTTGGAATCCTTTTTTGTGGAGGGTGTGTCCTGTGCCTTGAGGAATGGTTAGTAACATCCTTGGTCCCTAACCACTAAATGCCAGCAGCACCCCTCACCTTGAGTTATGACAACTAAAAATAGATGGACACATTTCCATATGTTCCCTAGGAAGTAAAATCTCCTAGGTTCTGAACCAATGCTGTAGAGTGAAATAAAGTCCAGAATGCTCAAAAAAGCCCTAAACTAGAGCTCTGGAGACTCAGTCGCCTTATCATAAAATGGAGAGTCTAGTAAGGTCATTAGAATATAGAAAAGGAGAATACACATAAAGCACTTTGCTTCATGCCTGGCCGATGGTAAACACCCAAGGAAAGGTGACTATGTTTTCTTTTTTTTTTTTACTATTATTGTTCTTTTTGCTAAATGATATTAATCAGTTAAAATAATCTCTAATATTGCATTAGTCTCTGTCACAGATTATGTTCTTAAAATACTATGATATCAAATGACTGTGCAATAATTCCCCTCATGTACATATAACTAAAGTAGAACATGGATGATCTAATCAAAGAGAAATAGGTAGAGTGTGAAAGACAGCCCTTTATTTGGAATCAAAACAACTGAGTTCTACTTTGATTATTATTTTGAGAGTTCTGTTTTGGGGAAACCACTTTTAGTCTCTGGGCCTCATTCTTCTCATCTGTAAAAATCACAAATAAACTCAAATGAATTTGCCACCTTTACAATGCTACACTTCTTCGCTTCTCAACTCTATCATCACAGTGATCATCATGTTGTTAATAAAAAAGTTTACTACTGTTTTTATTCTTGTTGATGTTACTATTCATCCAGTATTTGTTTTATGCCAGTCTTCCTGCTAAACACATTTCCCGCATAGCCTCATTTAAATACCACCTTATGTGAATAATAAAAACAAGAAATAAATGATAATTATAATAAACAACAGATTAAATTATTTGGTATTTATAGCATTTCAATTAACTTACCCTAATTATGCATAGTGTTATTTTATTACTTGATTTTAATCATGTCTATAAATGAGAAAATAAAAGGAAACAAAAGCTCTGCTTTCCTAGATTATGAGAGTTGTGGGGAAGATCTTCCACATTTCTTAGTCCAGTTCCCTACACACACCACCATTTTATGGTGAAAACCCTGAAGAAATAGGGAGATTATTATTTATTTGCTCCAAAATACATGACCACTCAGGATCAAACTAGAATCTCCTTTTGCCTCATTCTCATTGTTCTGTGTTCTTTCCCAGCAACACCGGCCATCATGTCTAATTGCGATTCACTACACTTATGTTGCTGTAATGCAGTGGTTAAGAGCTCGCTACTAACCAAAAGGTCAGCAGTTCAAATCAGTGGATCCTTGAAAACCATATGACGCAGTTCTACTCTATCCTATAGGGTCCCAATGAGTCGGAATCGACTCGACAGCAATGGATATAACAGGTATGCTTGCCATAAGCCATCCCACATTTGTTCATAATTTAGATTCATATTTGCAATATATAAATAATAAGATGCAAAGCTATTTTACAAAATCCTTTCTAATTAGCGATGTCCCAGGAGATAGAATACTTATTTTTTAGTTTCTCACATTTTAACACACACACGCAAATGAAAAGCTCTATGATTTTTTTAACCAACACTTTACAAACTGTGGTCCTGGGACAGTAGTTCTGGTGACTAGTATTCCTAAAACAAAGAGTTCTGAGTAATCTACCTATAGTTTCCCCCTCATAGATATTTACAATTCACATCAGAATATTAAAGATTCCGAGAATCCTAGAATAAACATTTTGGAATCTGTTTAATGGTTAAACAAATAGCCTTATTTGTATGGAGTACGAGGTTAGTGATATAGTTCTTATCCTTCCAAATGAGAGCAATTAAAGTCTTTTTCTCTGACTGCATAGAGAGTGTCCTTATTGCTAGCTTGTCAAGCATGGTCTTAAAGTTATAGAATCACTACATTATGGTTTGGTATGCTATGGTATAGGATTGGATAAGATGGGATGGGATGGGATGCTACATTGTCTTGTTTTGTGCTGTGATATTATATTATATTAATCCCAATCTATTTTATTTTTATTTCAGATTTGGGTAGAAAATGTTATTAAAGAACAAAGCACATTTATTATTATATCTTATGTGCTATTTCTTCTATGAAATATTTCTGATTTGAAGCAAATTATATCCTACTGTACTACTAATGTTCTAAAAAGTAGTGGAGCACTATATTTTATTTTGTAACAGGTAGCACTTACCAAGTACATGATGATAGTAGCGTATTTACAAAAATTAATCTTATTTTTGTAACAAATACATATGATCACATTTAATTCTGATAACAAATAGTAAAAAGTAATGACCTTCATATTACAAGAGAGCAAAAAATATATTTGCTTTAATTATCTGACCTTTCCAAAGTCTTGCACCCATTATTTTTTGAGAGGAAGAGGGTTATGTCCTCTGTTATTTCCATTATACCACATTTCCTCTGTAATAGGTTGATAAAATAGACAAACTATTAAAAACTTACCATGTTGATAGCATTCACTGGACCAATGCTATTCACATACATGTCTGTGTGAATTAATGTTGGTTTCACTGCAAAAAGAACCATAGAAATACGTGTAGACAGAGAAATACAATATTTTAATATTTCAGCCTTTGTTGCTCTAGAAATAGACACATTTAGATATATTAGAAGTGATTTACTCACACCTAATTTGGTGCCAGTGACTAATTCACTATCTAGTGATTTGCAGGATCATCTTGTTTTCAAAGAAACACCTCCTTTTAAGATGTAAATGCAATAAACAAGCATAGTAGAGTTTTGAAATGAATTATTCTTTTAAAACTGTATATAAATGAATAAATCAGAATTCTGTTCTCAGCTTTCTTCATCCTTCTTTCAAGTGTCTTAAATTTTAACATTTTTCATTCAAGCTCCAAAATCTATTTGGACATTGTCACTTGACATGACTAAGACAGAAAAATAACTACTTAGTGATCCAGATAAAAATATGCATTAGAAACTTGAAGGAGATATAAAAAGCAACAGCTAAATATGAATAGCTTTTGAAATATTACTCCCTCTTGATTCCCTTTATGACCACTTTATCTTTATCTAGCCAACACAAAATCAATCTTCCTCAATGACTTATTGGATGCTGTGACTCGACAAATAATATGAGGAAACCATATGGAAACCCATTACATACCTATTTGTCAGAAAGGATGGATATTAACAATCTGTGGTACAACATCCATGACCAAATGCAGGTGCTCCATTTTTATTAAACATTTACTGAACAGGAATTCATAATATCATTCTGGGCTTCCATTCAACAAGCACATTTGTCTCATTTTTATTTTCTTTGAAAGTGCTCTGCCCTCTCTCTCTGTGGTAGATTGGATTCTTCACTGTCCCCCACCTGCACATCCTTGCCTTGGCCTCATTCAGGGCACTTCCTGGCCTTTTGTCTTTGGGCTTGCCCACTGACCTACTTTGGCCAACAAATATGGGCAGAAATGACAGTGTGCCAGTTTTAAGCCCAGGCACTAAGAAGTTTTATGAGTTTCTACTTTCTCTCTTGCTCTTTGCTGTCATTGTGAGGAGGCTCACAGCTAGTCTGCTAGTCCCAGGAGTAGTATGAGAGATACTTAGAGGGAACCTACCCCAGATGAATAGCCTGGCCCAGGCTAGATTACAATACTCCCAAAAGAGTGCTAAAAGTATGCTTAACATTTTATGCTACTTGGATTTTGTGGTTGTTTGTTACACAGAAACAGGTAATTAATTTACCCTTTTTTTTTTTTTTAATCTTTTTTTGCTTATCTTTTGATGTTACTTCATAAACACTTTGCCACCATTCTTCTACAGCCTCTGTATGGGGTGGTTAGGGAAATTTGAATTTTTAACTCTCAAATCTCACTTGAAAAATCACATTTCTTCATTTTGAGTTTCTCAATACCGGGCCTGAATGCTATTTATACACTTTTTGTTAATTTGTTTTCATAAACTATAAGGAAAGTTTCATTTAAATTTTTATGACTCTGGAAATATGCTTCTGTTTGCCTTCGGCATGGTAGGCGTGTGTTCCTGTCTACACTATGCTACAAAAGCTTTTAACATACCTCCTATATCAGGTCGAAGTTTATTGTCATATCCTTCCAGTAGGTTGTTTAAAATGACGGTGACATCACCCTCAGGAACTTTGGGTGTCAAGACCCATGTTTTATTAGAAGCATAATCTTCATAGTCATCATCAGATTTTTGGCTAGTGAGGCTGAGAAAACAAAAACATTGGCCAAGAAACACTTAGGCTACATTCGTTAACTTTCACCCATAGAAGACTGGTGGAAAGTCTTCTCAGGATCATTATACTAACCAAAATGCACAGATAGAGATTAAAACATATTCTCATAAACTCTCCAGTTTTCCAGAAAGCTCTTTGTTCATGTCTATAAATACACCATTTTCTACCAGTTATTTTTGCCTTTCCCATATTTGACTTTCTTCCTGCCTACCTTCCCAGCACCACCAAGGACTTACAAAAATCTAATTTTGTGAACGTGATGCTTAAATCATCAGAACATCTTCTACGAATTCAAGCACAATGTCTACTTCTTTCTTTGAGAAGTTAACTTGTTCCAACCCATTAATGAAAATAAGAGACTGATAATTAGATTCACTCCCACAAACTGAGCGGCTGCCTCTCCCTTCTCAATTGAACTACTAAGGAGAGCTCAGTCTTGCTGCCTTTTCTTCCCCCAGGGTGTGTGTATGTGTATTTTTCCCCCTCATTTGCACTGAAGGCAAGGGTGGTTCATTTATCTTTGGTTCTTAAGAACCTGGTACTATGAAGAAAAATGTAGTTGTAGACTTTAAGCCACCTTTTATTACAGAAAAGTTTTCTAAGCTGGGAAACACATACTAATGGCTAATTTACTGCAATCATAGAAATGTGCTACCTATTTTGCTTGATCATAAAGCCGAATCATATCCTGCGTCTCAATTTTATACCCCCAAACCTGTCAGAAAACTCTGCACAATTGGACTAGAAACTAAGGCTGTTCTTAGAAGGTGATTGGGATTACTAGATACTGCCTCTTTCCCTGCCTTGAGTTCCACCCCACCCTTCACAAGATGTTTATATTTTCCAAATCCAGGGGCCATGCAAACTCTTGGCAATAGCTACCATTTTCATTTTTATCAGCACTCAGTAGTTTATATAGGTTACTTCTGTGGTTTATGGTGAATTGAAAAAATGCAGATTTAAAATGTAAGTTTCCCCACCCCATGTTCAGTTTATCTTCTCAAAATATGTTTTAGACTAGATCTTGTCAGATATCAAATCATTTTTAGTTTCTTTTTCTAAATATAGGGTATAAAATGGATTTTGTCAGATGTCATATCATTGGCACATTATTCTGAATGTGCGTATGTATGTATATCAAACCAGATTCATCACCTTTCTATCATACTCAGTTATCAAGATATAGAAAACATACGCATGTGTGTGTATGAAAATGTCTCTGAAAATGAGAATGGGAGATAATGAAGTTTTAAGAGTAATCACCACTAAAGATCAAATTACTAAGCAAGTAAAGCAACTCCCTCTTTTTCTATTCCTTTAAAGCTTCACAAATAGGAAACACTATAATTAGCTGCACATCTACATAGACCCTAACATAGCTAGGGTTTTACATTTTCCCCTTCAGTTAGCACACAAGCTTTAAACAAGAACTGAATTTTATGGAGTGATTGCAGAAGGTATGATGGGGTGGGCAAAGTTTTGGCCAGCTCTCAAAAAGAAAGTCCTCAGTTCAGTCACAGAAACCAGTTCTCAGCTAGGAAATTCCTTCTTGGGCCTAAATTCATCATTTCTTCAGAGCACTACTGAGCTCTAATAGAATGCTAACCCGATGGCCTAAATCTCAGTTTAAGGGGAAAAAAATCTAAAGAAACAAACAAAAAAAACACAAACTCTCTGATTAAAGAAAAACTTCAAACCCCTCCAATAACTTATTGAGAAAAGAATGTAGTTGATCCTTTGGAAGTCACCATAGTGAAATTTTACCATGGTTTTATTTGTTCACGCAAAAGTGGCTTTTCAAACACTCCCCTCTCTCTGTGTGTGTACATGTGTGTGTGTTTCTCTCTCTCTTTCTCTCAGACACATGCATGCTATTAAAGTTTCTTCCCTGAAGGGGATATGTATTTAATTGTTTGTTTCTGGCGCCTTCTCATACTAATAAATGATCCAAACATCATGTTGTTGTATTACTGGTATTACTGTTATCTAGCAGACCAAATGAAGTTGAATAGCAGGAAAAATACCCTAAGTGAAGAGATAAGGAATGATTGCTTAGAAGGAATACTACTTTTCAGAAGTGCGCCAAAGATTCTATCAGAGTCTACACCTAAAAAAAAAAAAAAATCAAAACAACAACAGAAATGGTCAAACTGATTCTTTCGTATAAAAAGGTCTGTCACAGACTTTTTCACACATCAGCATGTCTACTAGCTAGAGGCAGGTAATATAGAATAGAGGAATTAAGAACATAATTTTGGGAGTTAGAAAGTGCTAGATCTGTTTTCTAAAGTCATGCCCTGCATGGTCACTTACTGTTTTATAAGCAAGTTATTAACCTTGATAGGTTTCAAATCCTCATTTTAAAAATATAGATAATACTATCACCTATGTCATATTTTTGTGAAAGGTTAAGATAATGCTTATCAATTGTTTAGCACAGTGCCTGATGCACCACCCTGAAAATAGGTCCATTATAATTATTGTTAGAAAGTGACCGCTGCTGGATTTGTAATAACAGCCCCAACCATGGAACTAAAACCTGACTCTACTGATGCTGCTTCCAGGCCTGTGTCCAATATGGGCTGAGAAGGACTAAAAACAGATGTTTCCAGGAAGAAAAGTAATGAACCCCTACGTTATAAATAAATGAAGGTTTTCTTTTGTAGGGCCTTCACAGCGGAGATCTAAATTAAAGGGTTGATACCTAACCTGGGAAGGTTTCCAGATTTGTCTAAAAAATAAAAACAAAAAAACAAATTCTCTCAATTCAATGTTGCCTGTTTCTCTGGGCTTCTTCGGAGGCAAGAACCCCGCACATTTAGGGGAGGCGGGTCATCTATGGATGATGAAATCTGCCTGGCAGATGAGGCATTCTGTGGAATCAAGAGCTCCATGAAAATGCTTGGGCAGAAATAGGCTGATAATAGTTCAAGAAAATTGAGTTAACAGTTGAGTGGGCTGAGAACAAACATAAACTTGGAACTTCTGGCTAAAGGCATCTATCTGAATTTATAAGCCTTTGGAAATTATTACTCTGTGTGCCCTTTGATTTTAAAAATAGTAATCATCATCATCTCAAAGAGGGAAAGAATTGAAGTTGGAATTATGTTTAAATTAACTGACAATAATTAAATTTTTGTTGTTGTTGGAGGGTCTCAGGATAATTTATGAGAAACAGTGCAAGAAAAGTTGTGGAGTTTTCATCTCTGAAGCTTTTAAAAATGGTTAGAAAGCAACAGACTGAGAGTTTTGGACCAGCAGCATCAGCATCGCTTGGGAGCCTTTAGAAATGCAAAACCCTGGGACTCACACAGACTCTTGAATCAGAATCTTTATTTTAGCAAGATTTGCATGTGATTAATATGTATACTATAATTTGAGAATCTCAGTCGTAGAGCATTTAGACCAGTCGTGCTTAGTCCTGGCTGCATGTGTGTGTGTGTGGGTGTGTGTGTGTGTTAGGGTGGGCTTTTTAAGAAATATGGATTCCCTGATTTGTCCTAGACCTAAATCTGAATCTCCATGCTGTAACTTGGATTATTCATTTTTATTTGCATCTTCATAGTTTTATGCATGGCTTGAATTTTTGCAATGAAGATATTTCATGTTTGTAATCAGAAACAAAGATGATTATACTTAGGAAAAAAGTGGCTTTCGAAAAGAAGACAAATACTGAATAAACCTTGTTTAATGGAAGGTTGCTCACAGTTGATACGGAAGATTCCAAATATTTGAATTTTAGCACATACTCTAGGCGCTTGCTACTGTGAAGATTAATCATACAGTGTACAGAATTTTAATTTTTAATTCATATGTTTTAGATTCCTATAGATTCAATAAAGTTCTAAGTTTATGGGAGTGGAGTTTCTAGACATTGTAACCTTTCTCAGGTTAGTGCAACAGCAAACAATTGGATAAGAAACAAAAGCATGTGTTTTTTCATTCATTTATCATTTAGTTATTTTCAAATTCATTGGTGTTTGGTATCATAAACACAGAAAGTATATTTTTCTTTCCCAAACATAGGTAGGTGGCTAGTAGAATATGATAATAAAAAATAAAAATAAAACTCATTTAGTTTTATGCTTAATATATTAAAAAATTAAAGTAGTATTTCACTCTAATGGTAGTTTCACAATTATTTTGTTGACCCACACTTTGCCTTATTTTATTTTATTGGTACAATGTAGTTAAATGTAGAGTATTTTATATGTTAAAATAAATCTCTCACCGCATATATGCCAGCAAAATGAAACCTTTGAGTCTTATCTGTTAAAAATCCCCATTCATTAGATTTTCTGCTCTGTTATTGTTACCTCTATTATGAATCTCCACTGTTTATATTTCATAAATCTCTATTCCTTTCTGTTACCACACTCACAGAGATCCCCTGCTACTAAAATTCCAGTCAGACTGTAGAAGCCTGTGGGGATCCCACATGCCAAAATCATCTTTACCACAGCAATCTGCTGTTCCTTACAATATCATGTTACCTGAGAGTTGGTTCAGCTCTGGAAACCAGGCTGAACTACAGTAGATTTGCATGTACTGTCCTTTCTGCCTACAACATTTTCTCTATCCTATCCCCCAAACCAATTCTTGCAATGGATTATTCCTTCTTATCTTTAATTTCCCACAGAAACGTTCTTTCTCATGAAGTCCATCCTTGACTGTCCTATCTACATTTGGCCTACACTTTTCGTGTTCTAGCCAGTCCTTTGATTCCTGAAAAGCATTAGTTACAATGTGTATTTACTGATTTTCTTATTGTATGCCCCCATTACCAAACAATAAACTCTGAAAGGCATGCATAATGAAGATCTGGAGAAAGAATAAATTTTGGCTAAGTTTTTGCAGAGAAATAGCAATACCTACAGTAAATGCTGTCAATTGTGTAGTCACTGTGTTCTAGGAAAAACTCTAAGAATTTCACACACGTTCTCCCACTTAATTCATAAAATATTGATGTTCCTATAATTATTCCCATTTTATAGATAAAGAGACATGGTAATATTTACCGATATTCACTTTGTGTTGCACAAACCAAAACGTTTAACAATTATGCAGCATGGCTTTGTGAAAGGAATTGAGGCCAGAGAATCTGCTACTGTACATTCATCACACAATGAGATGGTCCACAGTAAATGATTGTTCCAGCTCATTTTCCCTTGGGGCAATAAACTGATTTATGCCTGAATCCAATAAAAGATATGGTGCCTTCAGCACAAAGTTAATAACGTTCAGATCTCATAAATCCTCCATTGCAGATACCAATGATTTGATCTCCACACAATGAGAAATAAAAGCAAAGTTTGGAATTTAACTTAATGGATGTGATAAACTGCCTCAACGAAATACTTTCTCAAGTTGGAAAGCAATGTACACTGGAGAGGGAAGGCAAATATACAAACCAGTTTATTTCAGAGTACCCTCCAGCTACCACAAAAGGTAGACTTTGGTTAAAAGTCTAGGAGCAGGTAGGGTAGGTGAGTATTCATCCTTAAAGGGCATAAGAAACTCAGAACATATTCATGGGAGGATAGGGCTCTACTTTTCACTGTCCAGGACTGGGAGTTTTTGAGAGACACCACGTTCTGTAAACAGGAGCTCTGAAGCACCAGTTGTTCCTTTATCTAGGGCCCTTCAATGGCTTGTGGGATTCTGTACCTGCTGATTTGTTATTTGACTGAGTCAATTTTCAGACTATACATTCCAATATGTGAAACGAAAACAGTTTATTTTATTAATGGCCACTAATGACCCACAGAAAACCCTGGTGGCGTAGTGGTTAAGAGCTACAGCTGCTAACCAAAGAGTCGGCAGTTTGAATCCACCAGGTGCTCCTTGGAAACTCTGTGGGGCAGTTCTACTCTGTCCTATAGGGTAGCTATGAGTTGGAATTGACTCAACGGCACTGGGGTTAATGACCCACAGCAGATATATGTCTGTGTGAGGTGTTATTAGCTAAGAGGAATTTGATTTCAAATATCAAAACATTCACACTAAATGTGGATACACTGGCACATATAATTACAAAGTCTGAGGTAGAATGAGCTTCAAAGTTCTTTGGTTCAGTGTGTCAATTATGTATTTAAAAAGTCAGAATCTTGCTGTATCTCTCTTCTGCCTTCTGTAATGCCAGCTTCAACTGAAAGCTGACTGGACTTTGTCCTCACAAGATGCTGGGGAAAATTCTTTACCTCTATGCTTATGGATAACATTGTGAAGAATGGGAATTCCAGAACACTTAATTGTGCTCATGAGGAACCTGTACATACATCAAGAGGCAGTTGTTCGGACAGAGCAAGGTAATACTGAGTGGTTTAAAGTCAGGAAAGGTGTGTGTCAGGGCTGTATCCTTTCACCATATCTATTCAATCCGTATGCTGAGAAAATGATCTGAGAAGCTAGACTATATGAAGAAGAATGGGCCATCAGGGTTGGAGGAAGACTCATTAACAACCTGTGTTTTGCAGATGACACAACCTTGTTTGCTGAAAGTGAAGAGAACTTGAAGCACTTACTAACGAAGATCAAAGACCACAGCCTTCAGTATGGATTACACCTCAACATAAAGAAAACAAGAATCCTCACAACTGGACCAATGAGCAACATCATGATAAATGGAGAAAAGATTGAAGTTGTCAAGAATTTCATTTTACTTGGATCCACAATCAACACCCATGGGAGCTGCAATTAAAAAATCAAAAGATGCATTGTATTGGCTAAATCTGCTGCGAAGGACCTCTTTAAAGGGTTGAAAAGCAAAGATGTCACCTTGAAGACTAAGGTGTGACTGACCGTGATATTTACAATCACATCATATGCATGTGAAAGTTGGACAATGAATAAGGAAGACAGAAGAAGAATTGACATCTATGAATTGTGGCGTTGGTGAAGCATATTGAATGTCCCGTAGACTGCCAAAAGAATGAACAAATCTGTCTCGGGAGATGTACAAGCAGAATGCTCCTTAGAAGCAAGGATGGCGGGACTGTGTCTTACATACTTTGAACATGTTGTCAAGAGGGATCAGTCCCTGGAGAAGGACATCATGCTTGGTAAAGTACAGGGTCAGTGGAAAAGAGGAAGACCCTCAATGAGATGGATTGACACAGTGGCTACAACAATGGGCTCAAGCCTAACAAGATTGTAAGGATGGTGCAGGACTGGGCAGAGTTTCCTTCTGCTGTGCATAGGGCCACTATGTGTCGGAACCTGCATGACAGCACCTAAAAACAGCAACATGCTTCCTTGTGTATACCCATGACCACAGAGGGATAAAATCCTCTACAAACTGTCTCAAATAGAGTAAGAAAAAACTTTCCTAAGAACTCCCAGGAAATCCCATTAGCCCAAATATATGTTTGAAGCCAATGTCTATGACTAGGGGATAGGATTATACTAATTTATTTTAAATACATGTAACATCACTAGGTTCAAAGACGGAATCACCTTTCCTCTCTTCCCCCCCCCCAAAAAAGAGATACAGAATTCAGAGACACCAAAGGAAATTGGGGTATTTTAGAGGGTGAGGAGGGATTGTGCAGACAGCAACCACAGCACTCACAGGGAGGGGAGTAAACAGGAAAAATCATCAGTATCAGGTCATGCCCTAGGTTTATCACTAAAATCCATTTTCTCTGGGTTAGAATCCTCGCCCAAGTTTTTGTTTGTTTCCTTAAACATGGGAGGATATGAAGCAGCTGGGACTCCTCATGCATTCTTGTGTCTCTCATATACTTCTAGAGGGAAAATATGCTGGTGGTATCTACCAATAATGAATACACATCCATGCTATAACCCAGGGATGTCATTCCTAGGTTATGGCATGCATAACTTTGTATGTGTCAACTACAATATATACAAGAATGTGTATAGTTGCATTGCTGGTAATTGTCAGAATTGGATATAATCCAAATGAAGAGTGGCATGGACAAACGAAATATGATACATTCAAATATTGAAATATTATGTAACAATAAAATTAGTGAATTACTGCTATGTGATGCACAAAAATGAATCAGGCAAATATGATTTTGAGAAAAAGATGTCACACGTATACACATAGACACACAAATATTTTATGTCTCTTTTTATATAAAATTTGGCAACAAGCAAATTCATCAATAGTGCTTAAAGTCAGGATAGCAGTTACTTTGAAGGGAGAGAGAAAAGATAGAAAGCAAGAGAAGGATGAGGAGTTTTTCTAGGGGAGTTGGCAATGTTTTATCTCTAGACTTCATTGGTGATTACATGTGTATTCATTTCCATTGGTGATAATTCATTGAACTATACTAGTGTTTTATGCACTTTTTATACTATATATATCATAATTTTAAAAAGTTTAAGAAATTAGATTTAGTCATGAGGACTAGAAGCAAAATATTAGATATTTAAAGGCAAGAATTATTTCTGCCTTCAACAGTGTCATTTTCCAAAACTTTGCATAGTGTCTGGTACTTTACAAGACACTCAGTGAATAATTTTCAAAACATCGAATGAACCAATAAGAGTATGGGTTATTTTTAAAGAACATTTGATGTTTGTGAAAAATAGTAAATTGTCTATGTAGCAAGTATGGCTGATACTAAAATGAGCTGATTATATAATACACTCTCCGATGATCACTACCTCT
Organism: Loxodonta africana; assembly: GCF_030014295.1. NCBI lineage: Eukaryota > Metazoa > Chordata > Mammalia > Proboscidea > Elephantidae > Loxodonta > Loxodonta africana. The sequence goes on along the minus strand of NC_087343.1, from coordinate 178,609,000 downwards.
TATTTAAATGCTACTGATTTTCTACAAAGGAAAACTTAATTGACTTACATTGAATATATATATATTGTTGGGGGGGCGGGAATCAAAATGAAACGAGGCCAAGATTAATACAAGAAAACAATTCTAAAATTACCTTGACTACCTATACCTATTTGGTAGGATATAAATAAATGTATTGATGGTAAATTGTACTAAGGAAATAAGTGCCAATGGATATAAACATTCTTATATTCTAAATCCACTGCCCATCTGTCAGTTTATGGTGCTCTGGTGGCTTGCATGTTGCTGCAATGCTGGAAGCTATACCACAGATATTTCAAATACAAGCCGGGTCACCCATGGTAGACAGGCTTCAGTAGAGCATCCAGACACAGACAGACTAGGAAGAAAGGCTTAATGATCTAATTCTAAAAGTTAGGCAAGGAAAATCTTATGGATTGTGACAGAACATTGTCTGACTTGCTTGTTTTGGACAAATCATCAGGAGTTACCAGTTGCTGGAGGTGAAGATCATACTTAGTGAAGTAAAGGGCCACCAAGGTCAAGGGAAACCCTCCATGACATGGATTGGCACAATAACCCACAAAGATGAACCTGAATGTTCTGGTAATCCTGAGTATGTCACAGGACAAGGCAGGGTTTTGTTCTGTTGTACCTAGGTCACCATGAGTTGGAGTCAACTGGACAGCAGCTATCTATCCATCTGTTTATCATTTATCTATCTACTTACCTATCTATCTATCTACTATCTATCTATCATCTATCTACTATCTATCTATCTATCCATCTAACCATCCATCCATCCATCCATCCATCCATCCATCCATCCATCCACCCATCCATCCATCCATCCATCCATCATCTATCTTCCATCTATCATCTATCTATCATCTATCTAACTATCTATCTATCTATCTATCTATCTATCTATCTATCTATCTATCTATCTATCTATCTATCTATCTATCTGTCATCTATCTGTCATCTATCTATCTATCTGTCATCTATCATCTATCTATCTATCTATCTATCTATCTATCTATCTATCTATCTATCTATCTATCTATCTATGTATCATCTATCAAGTCCTAAGGAACAGTGATTATTAAACTAGCATATTCCCAATTTATCTCTTTATTTGTAAAACACATTAATGTGATTATTTATGAAGTAATAAAAATAATAATTCGGTTTCTTATTTGTGTGGACTTTGCCACAGAATAGAAGCTATTGAAACATTGTTCCACTTAACAGATGGCTTCAAAACCTGAATTATTTTGGGAAAACTGTACACCTTATCTTGAATGCTACACACAAACGTGTGATTTTAAAAAAGTCAATAAATGGAAGCAGGTGCACAAGTATGTCAACTTCAAGCAACAAAATTTTGTAAATGATGGTACAGAACTTAGACACTACAGGTTTTTTTTTTTTTTTTTTGCTATTGGGCTATAATGACAAACTAAACAAATGTAAAGTTTAGCGCCTATCTCCTTCACTCAGAAACACACGCAGGGTCTGTATTTTTTGCTATCATTTAACTATGAAAATCCAAGACCAATTTGAAGCACAGAAGATGTACAAACCATCACAAACTAATGTCAGAGAAAGGCGTAATTATTTATTGTCAGGAAATACACCAAGGAGGAAATACTTAGCATTTGTTTATTTACATGACAATTATCTTGCATTAAGGATGCATGGTGCCCAGCACACACTGAATGTCCAACACAGGGTTTAGACCAGTGGCTTTGAACTCCGGCTTCACGTTAAAATTACCTGAAGTGATTTTAAAATATGGCAGTGCTCAAGGCCTCCCTCTGGAGATACTGATTTAATAGTTACGGGGTAAGACCAAGACAGTGGTATTCAGGGGACTTCAAGGGGCAGTCAGAATTAAAAGCCACTGCCAGAGATTGTGACAGAACCACCTGGACTTTCTTTTCTTAGATTAAATGATCACTTTGGTAACCACCGTCAGGCCATTCAGAAGTTACTTACTATAATACTTCAAGGTATACTGGAATTCAAAATAGCATCATCCGCAGTATTTATGCCCGGTTAAGATTGCCAAATACCAGTGTTTTCCAAAGCTTGGAACACCTGTCTTTGGTGCACATATGCAGTTTTAAGTGATACGTGGGTGGAGCATTAAAAGACATTGAAGCACAAGAATGTTACTATATTTTTTAATTTTCTTTCAGGCCATTTAACTGTATTAAGGACAAAATCTCATTTAGTTTCTAATTTGTCTTCAGCCACTCTCATATTTGCTAACCTGCTTTCTTGTGACAGCAAATTTTCCAGTTTTTTAATGAAATACTTTTATGAAATGAAATGTATTAAATAACTATATTCAAAATATCATGGGTTTTATGGAAAATATCAAAAAATGACCAATGGTCACTAAGATGTGGCGCAAACCATAAAGGTGACTGAATTCAGGAAACCCTGCCATATATATTTAGTTTTTTTTGATCCTTCAGTTAAGCAGCATATACTTTGAGGCTCTATTTTATGCAAGGCAGATTTGCAGATGGAAAAAAGCGCAAAGTACAATGCTGATATCAAAACAGCTTTTATCTATTTGAGGAGAAAAAAAAAATACCTGAAGAGCTAGGAAAATGCAACACTTAAATAACAATGCAAGACAATAATAAAAACATTGTCACATGGCAGACCATGACTAATCTCTGTCTGTCAGCATCTTCAACTTGATGTCAAGGTTATTTATATCTATGTACCACCGTGTTTGTTTCCAAATCTTGATTTCTGTGGGCAAGAAGGACATTTTCCTCCATAACACAAGACATCTTTAGATGTCAATATTCCAATGGAAAAAAAAAAAGGCAGTCATGTATATAAACATGCAAAATGGTTCACATATTTTCAGGGAGGCCACAGGTGAATAGAACTTTCTCATTATCCATGGACCAAAGGTTAAACTGTCCCAGGTTTAGAATAGTTTAAAGGCAACTGAGTGTAATTGTATGAAAATAAAGGCTGGTTCTATTATATGAATTATCTGCACACATTGCAATACATGCAAATGTATTGATTCTAAATGTATTCCAAATATATTGAAAATTCATATCGTTATAGTCTGTTGTACTCTGTGAGAGTAGGGAATAAAATATTCAAGTTTTATTTGAATATTTGGAATCATGGAGCTAGTTCTCATAGGTGGCAGAATAAATTTTCTCTTTCATAGTGACATACTAGCAACATGTGTACTTAAATCTGAGTGGCCATGATTCTCGAAATTTTGTCTTCTTTTATTTATTTCTTTTCTTTTTCCTTTTCTCTTTCTTAGCTAAAATTGTGCTACAGCTTTGATGTAGGTGTGCAGTGGTATTGTATCGTAGTTTTCATTTGCATTTACCTCATGGTTAATGATGTTGAACCTCTGTTCCTGTGCTTATTTGACAACTCAACAACTTGGATGAATCTTCAAGGTGTTATGCTGAATGAACAGTATGATTCCATGTATATGACATTTTTAAAAATACAAACTATGACAATGAATAACAGATTAGCTTTTGCCAGGAATTAAGAGTGAAATGAGGGTGTGACTACAAAGGGTTAGTAAGAGGGAGTTTTTTGAGGAGAGAGAACTGTCTGGTATCCTCATTTTTTTGTGGTGGTTACAAGAATCTACATGTGAGGTAAAAATCATTGAACTATACACAAAAAAGGTCAGTTTTTCTGTATATTAATTAAAAAAATAAAAAAGAGCAATTATCCTATAAATTAAATCACTGAATTTATTCAAAATGTTCCCTGACATGAAATTTTGTGAAATTCCCTGACATTGACTATGAGGTAATTGAGTCTGAACATTTAAAAATCTCCTGTAGAGTGGGAACAGGAAAGCTGATAATAGGGAACCCAAGGTTGAGAAGGGAGGGCGTTGACATGCCATGGGGTTGCTAACCAATGTCATGGAACAATGTATGTACTAACTGATGAGAAACTAGTTTGTTCTGTAAACCTTCAACTAAAGTACAATAAAAATAAAATAAATAAATAAAAATCTCCTGTAGGGAAATAAAATTTAGTTAATAAAATAGTATTGTGGTTTTTTTGTTTGTTAATTTTATGCACAGATTTTTGTATTTCTTTCAGGCTTTTCTATGGTATATTACCTTCCCAGGTTTTACTGTACACAGATTAAACCCCAAAACTTATTTTATGGATAAGAAATAACCATTACTGTCGAGTCAATTCTGACTCATAGTAACCCTGTAGGACAGAATAGAACTGCCCCATAGGGCTTCCAAGAAACAACTGGTGAATTCAAACTGCTGACCTTTTGTTTAGCAGCTGAACTCTTAACCATTGTGCCACTAACACTCCAAGAATTAAATATCCTTTTCTTAATAGTCTTAAAATTTTTAAACCAATCACCCAATTAACTGCTGCAAATCATACATTAATTTTTAATTTAGAAATAGTCTTTGCCATTTGTTAAATGCAAAGTACATCTATACATAAAACTATGTCTGCTTAAACACATTAGTTAAATATAGTGAAATAATTTCACAACATTGCTGTAAAATAATCACTATACTTCAAATAATTCATATAATAGCAGAATCAACAGCTAGTTCTTGGTCCTGCTGGTTCTCTTATATAACTCTAAGACTGTAGGAAGCTAAAAGTCAACCATCAGTTAATTGCCAAGTAACTGAAAATTGGTGGGCAAATTGCAATCCTCACCATTCCCCAAAACATATAGGCACATTTCAAGGAAAAAAAAAAAAAGAATCATATGTATTTATAGGTTAAAAAAAAAATTGATTGTAAAATATGCATCTGTTTACTCAATGCCTTTAAATCAGAGACAATAAATGAAGCAAATAAAAAAAAAAAGATAGATATTAGTCTATACGTAAATTTATGATACCAAAACCCACAAGCCAAATCCATTGCTGTTGAGTAGATTTCGACTCATAGCAACCCTACAGGACAGAGTAGAACTGCCCCATAGGGTTTCTAAGGCTGTAAATTTTAATGGAAGCAAATTGCCACATCTTTCTTCTACAGAGCAGCTGGTGGGTTCAAACCACTGACCTTTTGTTTATCAGCCAAGTACTTAACCACTGAGTTATCAGTTCTCCCAAATTGATGAAAGTAGGGTTATAATATACACTGTATAACATTATACATAATACACAATATCTATACTGTATCTATGGGGCCTTGGTGATGCAGTAGTTAAGCATTTGGCTGCTAAATTCCAGGTCAGCAGTTCAAACCCACCAGCTGCTCCTTGGAAACCCTATGGGATGGTTCTACTCTTCCCTATGGGGTCGCTGAGTCAGAATTGACTCCATGGCAGTGGGTTTGTTTTTGTTTTTATACTGTATCCAGTCCCTATGTGATGCAAATGTCTAATAAGCTCCGAAGCTGTCTCAAAGATCAAAAGTTTGAGTCCACCCAGAGGAATCTCTGGAGAAAGTCCTGGTGATCTGCTTCCAAAAACCCAGCCGTTGAAAATCCTATGGAGCACAGTTCCATTCTGACACACACGGTATAGCCATGAGTTGGAATTAATTTCACAGCAAACATATTTTGGACTTTTTGTACTGTATCTAAAATATCAGATGGATCTTGGCTGAAAGCAGAGAAGGCCAGGAAGATGTTTCTCTGTGTTTTATTGACTGCAAAGGCATTCGACTGGGTGGACCATCACAAATTATGAAGAACGTTGTGAAGAATGGGAATTCCAGAACAATTAATCATGCTCATGCAGAACCTGTACATAGACCGAGAGTCAGTCCTTGGAACAGAACAGGTGGATGCTGCCTGGTTTAAAATCAGGAAAGGCCTGCACCAAGGTTGTGTCCTTGCACATAGTTATTCAATCTGTATACTGAGCAAATAACCTGAGAAGCTGTACTATATGAAGAACGCAGCATCAGGATTGGAAGAGACACATTAACAACCTACGATATGCATGACACAACCTTGCTTGCTGAAAGTGAAGAGAACTTGAAGCACTTACTGATGAAGATCAAAGGCCACAGCCTTCAGTATGGATTGTTCTTCAACAACAAAAAAACAAAAATCCTCACAACTGGACCAATAAGTGACAGAGAAAATATTGAAGTTGTCAAGGATTTCATTTTACTTGGGTCCACAATCAATGCCTAGGGCAGCAGCAGTCAAGAAATCAAACTACTATATTATATTGAGCAAATCTGCTGCCAAAGGTCACATTGAGGACTAAGGTGCACCTGACCCGAGCTATGGTTATTTTCAATCACCTCATATGAATGCAAGAGCTGGGTAATGAATAAGGAAGACAGAAGAAGAATTGATGTCTTTGAATTATGGTGTTGGGGAAGTATATTGAGTGTACCATGGACTTCCAGAAGAACAAACAAATTTGTATTGGGAGATACACAGCCAGAATACTCCTTAGAAGGGAAGATAAAGAAACTTTCTCTTAAGTACTTCGGACGTGTTTTCAGGAGGGACCAGTGCCTGGAGAAAGACATCATACTTGATAAAATAGAGAATCAGCAAAAATAGGAAGATCCTCTAGGAGATGGACTGATACGGTGGCTACAACAATAGGCTCAAGTATAGCAATGATTGTGAGGATGGCACGGGACTGGGCAGCGTTTTGTTCTGTTTTACCTACTGTTGCTATGAGTAGGAACTGACTTGATGGCACCTAACAACAACATATCTAAAATATATGATACATTAACTTTTTAGAGCCTGTCCTTATTCTAGAATGTAAGTACTGCAGGAGCAAGGACTATATTGGCCTTGTTCAAAGCTATATTTTCAGCACCTGGCATTGTTCCAGGAACATCTCATTGCTGTTGAGTTGATTCTGACTGATAGTAACCCTATAGGTCAGAGTAGAACTGCCCCATAAATTTTCCATGGCTGTAAATCTTTATGGAAGCTGACTGCCACATCTTTTTCCCATGAAACAACTGATGGGTTCCAATTTCTGATCTTTCAGTTAGCACCCAAACACTTAACCACTGTGCCACCAGGGCTACTTTCTAGGAACATCCAAACCCAAACTCAAACCTGTTGCTGTCAAGTCAATTTTGACCCATAGCAACCCCATAGGACAGAGTAGAACTGCCCTAAAAGTTTTTCAAGGAGCTGCTGGTTAATTTGAACTGCTGACCTTTTGGTTAGCAGCCTGAACAACTAACCACTGTGTCACCAGGGCTCCTCTAGGAAAATAGTAGGTAGAGAATAAACAAAATTTGATTCACAAAATAAAAGGTAATTCAGTAGGACACATTCTAATCACTTAAATCAGAGTGCGTAACCTTTTCCTCCAATCTCCTGTATTATGTGCATCTGAATTTTTATGATATATTTTACTAATACTTAAAGGTGTTAAGAAATCAGCTTGGGAGATTACCTACAGCCTGTAGTCACGGAGAATAAAATCCAATGAGGAAATCCCTTCCTCCCTGTATGACTTTCTATAATTTTTACTTTGTTGCTAGTTTATCAGAGAAACTGAGCTGCAAATGTAGATAGTATCAGATCTGCAAGGATGAGCTCCCATCTTGGACCTTGGAAATCTGTCGAATGGTTTTTGTGTCAAGGGCACCTAGAAAATCAGAGTCAACTATGGCACACGATTGGAGGAGTGTCTGAGTTCCCATGTACCCTTAGTTTTATGGCACTGAGGCCATTTTTTTTTTTTTACTATTTATTTTTATTATATAATGGATTTCAGTAACATGTGGTATGACTGGGAAGGTTCGTTTTTGTTTGTGATTGAAAATTATTACTCCAAGTATACTGATTAGTTTACTTACAAATCATTCCCTTTGTCGTCTCCCATTTTAAACTATCATTTAGAAATCAATAACAATAATAAATATCTCTCAAATCCTGAGACATCTCTCAGGTACTGAGTATGTATTGAATATTAGAAGGTTCAAAAGGAAAAGAAGTAACAAGCTCTGAAAGTACTACATGTAAAGGAGGTGAAAAAATGAGGGTAGTGTTTTGAAGAGTCTAATGAAATTTAGTGTGGCAATATAGTTGTGTCTGATGGAGAGGTGGGCAGAAATCCATTCACGAAGGAACCTATTGAGTGCCCAAATGCCCAGTTTGCCTGAGAGAACACCAATTGACACATATGGTCCTGGCACAATTATTAATAATCACACTTCCACTCTACACAATGTATCATTTTATAAAACAAATATATGGTAACATGAACTATAAATCTAGTTGAGAAGACTGGATCTTATGGGCAAAGAGAAGATATCGCAAAGCTTTAATGTGATAGCGGCATACTCATATTTGTGTTAAGAGGTAAAGTCTTAAATGAAACTGTCTTCATTTGCAGATGATAATATTGTATATAGAAAATTATAAAGAATCAACAAAAAACTACTAGAAGTAATAAACCAATTTAACAAGATAACAGGACATAAAATTATTGTAAAAATGAATTGCATTTCTATATGACAGTGATAAACAATTGGAAAACAAACACTTAAAATACGTATTTTAAAATAGAATAAAACAGAAATATTAAGAATAAACTTGTGGAAAATGTGCAAGATCCCTACATTGAAATGTACAATAAGTTACTGAGAAGAATTAAAAGATGTCTAAATGAATGGAAAGATAAACTAGGTTCATAGACTGGAAGACTTAAAATTATTAGTATGTCAATGCTTGTAACTTGATCTATATATTCAGCACCATCTCAATAAAAACACAGCAGTGTTTGTTTTTTTTTTTTTTTGAGAAATTGGCAAACTGACTCTAAACTGTACAAGAAAATTCAAACTTTCTATAATAGACAAAGCAAACTTGTAAAAGGAAAACACATATGAATGTCTCACATTACCTGGTTTCAAGAATTACTACAAAATTACAATGATCAAGGTTATACAGCAGTGCATAAGAATAGACAAATAGACCAACTGAATGGATACTAAGTTCAGAAATAGACCTACACATATATGTTAATAACCTTTTGACAAAGATACCAATGTAAATGGGAAAACAAAAATCTTTTCAAAAATGGGGCTAAACAGTTGGATAAATGTATGGGGAAAATGAATCTCAATCCCTAACATATGTTAAACTATAATAATGATAATTTTAGAAGGACCGTGAAGGTAAATGATGAGGTATTGCTCTGAGACCTCTAGGAAAAAAAGAAGAAAGAAAGAGAGTATCTTTGCAACCTCAGATAAGGCAAAGATTTCTTACAGAGGACGGGGGAAAAAAAAACTAACCATAATTTTTTAAAAAATGGCAAATTGATCTTTATAATCAAATATTTTTGTTTTCCCTTTCTATCCTCTCCTTCCCTCACCTCCTCTCTCTCCCCCTCTTCCCATGTTTCTCCCTTACTCTTTTTCTTCCTTCATATGAATAGCTCATAAAGTAAGAAATCGAAGCCTCCTGCCAATAGCCATGCTGGAGTGAGCTCGGAAGTGGAATTTCCAGCACCTGCAGTTGGCTGGAACCCTTGTCAACAACTTGACTTCGCCTTCATGAGAGATTCTGATCCAGAATCAACCAGGTAAGCCACTCCTGGATTCCTGATCCTCAGAAACTCCATGAGATAAGAATTATTTCTGAGTTTGAAAGGCTGAGTTTTGGATGACTTGTTCTGTAGAAATGTGTAACCCAAACTGATAGACAATAGCTAAAGCTGTCAAGGATTTGGAGCAACTGTCATACACTGGAAAATTCTTTTGGTAGTTTCTTATAATGTCAAAATATACCTACCCTATCACCCAGTGGAAACTCTGGTGGCATAGTGGTTAAGCGCTACAGCTGTTAACCAAGAGGTTGGCAGTTCAAATCCGCCAGGCACTCCTTGGAAACTCTACAGGGCAGTTCCACTCTGTCCTATAGGGTCACTATGAGCTGGAATAGACTCAAAGGCAGTGGGTTTGGTTTGGGTTTATCACCCAATAGTAGCCTTGGTGGCACAGTGGCTAAGAGCTACGGCTGCTAATCAAATGGTTGGTAGCTCAAATCCACCAGGCACTCCTTGGAAACCCTATGGAGCAGTTCTACTCTGTCTTGTAGGATCACTATGAGTCAGAATCGACTTAGCCACAATGGGTTTGTTTTTGGATTTATCACCCGATAATTTCACCAAGTGAAATGAAAACATCCCATAGAAACACTTGTACAATATTGTTCTTGTGAGCTTTGTCCAAATAGTTCCAAATAGGAAGAATGAAGAGGAGAAAGGGTAAACATATTCTAATTCATACAATGGAATAGTGCTCAACAATAAAAAGGAACTCATGATACATCCAACATGTTTCTCAGAAACATTTTATTGAGCAAAAGAAGTCAGACACAAAAGAGTACACATATCATTAACTTCATCTATAGAAAGTTCTAGAACAGCATAGAATAATCTATGGCGAAAGAAATCAGAAGAGAGGCTACCGGGGAAGGGAAGGAGGGAAGAGGGAAAGGATGATTGAAAGGATAAAGTCACAAGGGAAGTTACTAGTGTGATATAAATTGTTACATATGTATGTATGTATTATATATGTATCTATATGTACATGTACATACAGGTAGTTACGACTTACGAAGTGTACAAGTTACAACAAACTGCACTGATGACCATCTATTTTTTTGTGCATCTTATCAGTAGTAATATGTACTACATACGATGTTGCAGTACTTCATTTGCTGATGTTGTCATTCTCATGCCAGCCCCTAAAAACGATTGGATTTAGAAAGATACTAATAATAAAAGGCAATAATAATAAAAACTAAAAAAAAAAAAAAAATGAGGTATTCGACTTACATCAAAACTAATATACGATGGAGTTGTTGGAATGGAATCCCATTGTAAGTTGAGGACTACCCATATATATTTGTGTGTGTGCGTGTGTGTGTGTGTACATATGTATACACATATGTATGATGGTTATACTGGTGTTTACATTTTTCAAAACTCATCTAAATGTACACTTAAATTCTGAACAGTGTTGAATCTAAAATATGTATTTATTTAAAAAAAATCGTGGGGAAAAATTCCCTCTGCAATTTGGTAAATGACATGGAAGGTAGCAAAACTGACAATAAAAAAAGTTAGGCGGTTGATGTAGTAACCTAGGTAATGGATGATAATGAGTTTTGTTATGATTAGATGCAAAAGGCACAAAGAAAAGTGAAGAGTTAGTCATGATCTTACATAGCAAAATGCTAGCTCAGATTGTCTCCTTCCTCATTAGATTGAACAGCTACTGCTTCCGTTTCATGCTGTCCAATATAACCTTGACGACTGCCAAGTAGCAACATGGGTTAGTTCTCAGAAATGAGATGAGCGATTTTGTTCAGAAGCTCAGAGACAATGGTTTCACATTCTCTTTACAGAATAATGCAGTTAGTGAAGTTGTCTTCAGGAAGAAAGCCCACGTCTCAGCACATATTTCCTCTTTACGTTGAGATCTAATCCACATGTATTAGAGCTGTTATTACATTTACAGTAATAATCTACTAAAAATGAATGAGGAATAAAGGCATTCTGGTAACTTAGGGACTTCTATCAAATTTGCTTCTCTCACACAATAATCAGAGTATTGAAAAATTAGAGAATTTTTATGGAGAAATTCCTCTCCATTTGGCCAGGACTTTCTTTGCTATGATGTAGAGTTTGACAGGAGTGGAGTGACTACTTGTGCATCTAGGATATTCCCACAAAATAAATAACGACCCTGCAATAGTAACATCAGCAGCAGCAGCAACTTGATAAGAATGTTTACCATGTGCCAAGTTCTTAACATGTATTACACCAATTGCTACTCAAGCTTATAAAGAATTAACTTTTTTTTTTTTTTTTTTAATACAGAGACAGAAGCAAAGTAAAGCCAAGTAAGTTGACTGAGGACAATTGAGTAGTAACTGGCAGAGGTAGGGGGATTTGAGTCCTGGTCAAGTCTGTCTTCATAGCTTGTGCTCTTTATGACTATACTATTCTGCAGGACCCATTTGTTTGCTTGTTGTGTTTTTGTTGGCAGTCACATAGGCTGGACTTAGGGTGACATTACCGTGGAAGAGATGGAAAGTTATTCTTTCTTCCTTTTATAAAAGAAGACAAATTTTGGGGAAAAGAACATATAATTTTCATTATTTAATTAACCAAATATTAAAGCATCTAATAGAAGCTAGGCATTTCTCTAAAAGTCTGGATTCTATTAGTGAACAAAATAACATAGATCTAAGCCCTCATGAATCCTGGCTCCTAGCTGAGGGGTAAGAAAAAAATAAAGTAAAAATAATAAAATCAAACAGTGTAATAAAAAATATTCTATATGCTTACCAAAGGCTATAATTGCTAAGGAAAAACAAAACAAGGAAGAGGATAAGAGGAATTAGGAGTGCAGGTTGAGAGGAGTTTTCAGTATTACATTGAGTGATCAAAGTAGGTCTCATAGACAAGGTTGCATCTGAGAAAAGGCTCAAAGAAGGTGTATTAGCCAGTGGGTATTTGGGAAAAATAGACTGGATAAGGAATAGAAAGTTAAATGGGGCTTTCTCTACTGTCATCATGGCTGAGGTCCCAGAGATGAGAATAATAGGTCCCAGTTATTACACTCCCACTTAACACAAATGCAGTAGACTACTAAAAAAAGGCAGAACTTGCTACAGAAGGCCAAAGTCTAATCCTGGGTTCCTTAACCTTCACTCACCTGGCAGTTGTATAAGAGAAGGTTAAGGGTGCAGTGAGAAGATTCTTGTGGAAGAAGGTTATTGGCTCAAAAGTAGAAAAAGCTATGCAATATTATATACCTTCCTCCCACAGGATTGTGGAGACCATGCAGAACCAGGCAGTGTTTGGTTCAGACATGCAAAGAGTCACTATGAGTCGGAACCAACTCAACAGCACCTAAAAACAACAACCCATAGGGTTCTCGCTCCATGCCCACCTCAGGTTAAGTGAAAGGGAAATCGCGCTCATAGGTGTCTACCATGAAAGAATCATAACAAGGTGATTAGCTATTTCCACCCCAAACAGGAAACTTGCATACCTGCTTCTTAGTGTTCTCTGAAAACGGAGTAGATAGAGAATTCACAGGGGAATTGACCTGTATTCTCTAGAACCTGGGCAGTCCAGTGACTGCTGCAGTCTGATTCTTTCCTAAAAAACTATAGAAGCAACAGGCTGGTTTGAACTACCGCAGTTGTTAGTCTGAGAAACAAGGGCTTTCACTTCCAGAATTTGACAGGTGATTTTGCTGAGTTTTGTTTTGTTTTCGTCTTTTCCACGTGCTAAATGGATGTCAGAAAAATAGCCATGCTGAAACTATCTTGAAGAGACTGCTTATTTCGGAAGATCATCCAAACAGAGTCAGGGTGGGTGTATCTTTGGAGTGAAGCTGAGGGGGCGTTGTATAGCACGAACCTTGTCAGAGACAGGGACCTAACTATGGAAAATAGCGCCTACGGCAATTAGCATTATATTCCTGAATGATCTCTCACAACTGGCGATGGGAACTTGGTGTGCTAATTGGCACACCGCTTCAAGCAATGCCCAGGGCACACACCCTGCCTGCCCTCTACCTTAGTTAGGCCTCTGGTCAGGGAACAGTGCACTGCTGGAGGTCCCCAGCAGTGAGTTTTCTCCATAAAAACCACTAAATCCCTTAATGAAAGAACAATTCAGTATTAGGCATCTGTCACTTATATGGCACAAATCAACATCTTTCTGCTTTTTTAACTTTCCTCCCTTCCTCCAACCCAATCTTGAAAAAGCTTGGGCAGCATAATAAGAAGGAAAGAAGGACTTTAAACAAAAAGTGAAGAAATAGTGTCAGGCTGCTGATATCTAAGGTCAGACATGATCAGAGAAGGAAAAAGGCTTTAAAATGAGAGATGGAACGATTAATGTGGTTGAGACTTTAATGCCTAACAATGAAATGTTCTAAACCCTAAAGTTAATGGAAAATTTACTTGAGATATTGTCCACCTGTGGAAAAGAGAGATTCAATAGAGGAAATTTAAAGAGAAAGATAATACAGGCTGTACCTTTCTAAGTCCAGTCTGTTCAATAAATTGGACATAAGAGAAATTCAGGTAAATTAAGTATCATAGTAGAAAGTATAAAACTGAAAGATCTTTTAATTAGTAGTGGTATTTAAACAAGGTGTCCCTGGGTGGCATAAACCATTAAGTTCTCAGCTACTAACTGAAAGGCTGGGGGCTCAACTCCACCCAGAGGCATCTGGGAAGAAAGACCTGGTGACCTGCTTCTGAAAGGTCACAGTCATAAAAATCCCTAAGAAGCATAGTTCTACTCTGCACACGTGAGGTCGTATAAGTCAGAATCAACTTGATGGCAACTGGTATTATCTAAACATGTGTCCTTCTGCTAGCATGCGCTTTACACTCCCTCAGCCAGATTTTATTATGAGTTAGCATGAAAGATTTTTAGAGGTAGATATCACATATCCCAATATAGAAATACCAATTAGATGTCTCAAAGGTATACACAATGTTGGCCTTATATGGTTAAGGGACTTCCCCAAGATGATTTAATTTATTAAAATCAGAGTTTAGAATAACCTATTTTATAATACCTAATAACTTTTTTTAATAACTTATTCTATAAAGTGTGAGTTTATGAATTAATAACTTTTTTTAATAACTTATTCTATAAAGTGTGAGTTTATGAATTAATTATTTACATAATTGAAGTATTTAAGTAATTTTTTGTGGAATTAAAACAAGTATGATCAATTCCATATGTACATTAAAAAAAAAGAGGTACCTTTTGAAAATTATCTTAAAAAATTGAAAAAAAACAATGTAGGCTTCTATTAGCAAAGAAAAGTCAAAAGAAGATGGTTTGCTTTTAAGACCCCAGGTACTGCACAATGAACTAGGAGGGAGAACAGAAGCACTATACCTGTTATTAGGCCAATCATTAACAGGGATGTCCCATGGAACCATGACCCTAAACCTCCAAACCGAGGAACCAAATCTCATGAGGTATTTGGTTGTACATAAGCAGTCTCAGCAGCTACTCTTTTTTTTTTTTTTTGTCATTGTTGTAAATATTTATCACCCAACTTTGTCAGTTCAACTTCTTACAGGTGTACAGCTTCTTGACAGCAGTTACAATAATCAGCAGTGTGATGTTACCCTTAATCAATGTGAGAGGAAGAAGGAAAGTCAGGAATAGGAGGAGGGTATGGAATGTTTGGCTATTTGCCTCTATGAACAACTGTCCCCTTTGCCATAAGACTAGAAAACTACCATTATTGAACATTTTGATCAAGGATTCTATTGAGGAATCCTGTTCAAAAGGGAGAAAATATAGAACAGAACTTCAAATTCTCATTGACTACAGACTTTCTGGAGCTGTGAAGGCTAGGTGAACTCCTAAAATTGTTTCCCTGAGGTAATCTTTAAAAGTTAAACCAAAAAAATCTCCTGAATTCTTCTTAAAACCAAATAGTTTAACAAAGCTATTTAAAAAATCTGCTACTTTTAAAAATTGCCTATATGGGATCAAACTAACAATAGAAACTCAAAAGATTAGAAAGAAACCTTAGGGGGCAATGAGTTTATGTTAATGGGGAGGAATGACTTGAATAATAGGGTGAGAATGGTTGCACAATGTAACGAATGTAATCAACGCCACTAAATCGTACATGTAAACACTTAAAAAAGTGAGTTTTGCCGTGTATATTCTCAACAACAAGATAAATATTTTTTTAATAATAAAATAAAACAACATCTGAGAAAAAAAAAGGAGGTGGTTTTGTTCAGTAATAGTTTTTACATGGAATCATCTAGATGTTACTGACTCTACAAATTATCCCTTCAAATTTTCCCTAATAAGATGTACTAGGGAAAATCACTGTCTTATTAACTAGCAAGAAATATCTGAAGACAGCTTCAGATTTAAAAGTTGCCTTATTTGTTCTTTCATTTTGGAATAATTTAAGAGGAATTCAATCTTTTATCTAACAAAAACAATATTTAATGAGATAGAAAAGCCATTATCCAAATGGAGATTTGTGTTTATGATTACATAGCACCTTGCATTTAGAATGATGATAATTTGATAAGAACTAAAATCTTGCTTTCCTATTCTAATAGAATAAGATGTAGCAGTTACTGGAAGAATATAGATTAAAAAAAGAAAAGCAGTTGATAACATTATTAACACTTAATTATAACCATCTATTTTTTTTTACTATTATTCTCATACCAAAGGATTATAAACTATCAATATTCAAAAAAAATGAAGAACTAAAATCTCCTTATGTACATATTTTTTATAGATCATATGCAGTATGGTTTTCACTTAATGCTGAAAAGTTCCAAAAATTCACTGTATTTTTTATTTTGTTTTAAATTAATATTTTTTAAATTAATTGTCGCTCACAACTCATATATATTTAATGTGCTCATTTTTTATCTTTTCTTGTAAAGGAAAATAGGACAAATCTAATAATCAAATATTTGGTTGTATTTGGCTAATCATATTGGATTGACAAATACTCAGAGAAGATGTGTCAGTAGGAAATGATGGCAAGAAAATAGATCAATGTCACACAACAGCAACAACAGAGAGGCCTTATGTGCACATAAATTAATGGGTAGGAAGTTGTTGGACCATAAATATATCAACTGGCTACTGTTTAATAAATTCAATCTATGCTAAAATAATGTTGTATACCACAGAGTTGCTTTATTTAACTATCCTCAATATAGTTATTTGTATAGCATATAGATCCAAAAAAACTAATGAAAAATAGTTGCAAGAATTTTTTTTATTTTTAATTTACACTTTTTTCTCTTCAACAAATGAAAACCTCTTTAATGAGGGGAAAAAATGACCATTTAAACAAAGATTATTCTGATCAAATAAAGATTGTTGGCCTGATGGAGCAGGAGAACAGTGGGATGCAGATCTTAAATTCTTGGAAAAATACCAGGCTTAATGAATGGTCTGACTGAGACTGGAGGGACCCTGGAGGTCATGGTCCCCGGACCCTTTGATAGCCCAAGATTGGAACCATTCCCAAAACCAACTCTACAGACAGGGATTGGCCTGGACTGTAAGACAGACGATGTTGGTGAGGAGTGACCTTTGTGGCTCAAGTAGGCACATGAGACTATGTGGGCAACTCCTGTCTGGTGGTGAGATGAGAAGGCAGAAGGGGACAGGAGTTGGTTGAAGGGACACAGGGAATACAGGGTGGAGAGGAGGAATGTGCTGTTTCATTAAGGGGAGAGCAGGTGGGAGTGCACAGCAGGGTGTGCATGTCTTTTTGTATGAGTGACTGACCTGATTTGTAAACTTTCACCGAAAGCACAATAATAAAAAAAAAAAAAAAGATTGTTGAAATACTAAAACCACCTAATTGGATAATTGCTGATGAGTCTCCCATAGTTAGTGATTCTCAACTTCTCTGTCCTATGACTTCACCAGGCCAGAAACATGTTATATCATGTCATAGCACCAGATGACATTCCTGTGTTGCATATATTGGAAATAAAATTTGACAATTATTGGCACACCTCTTTGATTGTTTCCTGCCAGTCCATGAGATTATAAACCCCATGATGTTAGATTTCATATCTTCCCATCCCCGTACTTATACACCCAGTCCATAGTCCAGATCTGGATCAACTAGTATTCTTTTAATGAATTAATCAATAAACTATACATTTATTTCCACCTTTTATATCTAGAGTTATTGTCCTCAATATGTATTTCAAATAGGCTTTCCAAAGCACTTTACAAAGAGAACTGATAGCCTGAAGAAAAAAAAAAAAAAATACACAATTATTTAGTCATTCATTTCTTCTTGCCAAGGTTATATTGACACGTTGTACTGGGTTTGTGTTATTTAAATATGCCTAAGTAAATTACAGAACTTAGTGTATATTTTCTTACTATATAGACTACATTTCTACGACTAAACTTGGGTGATCGCAGAGTTTCAATAATTTCAAAGAATCTTTGCCTAAAATACCCCTTTTTCCCCCATCATTATGCTATTCCTATGGTTTTCTTTATGAATGGGTGGAGAGTGTAATGTCAGTGCTACTTATTCAGCATTTGCATGGCAGTGTATCTTTACAAAGTTATACAATGATTTTTGCAATAATATAGAATTATTACCATATTTTGTGCTCTTGTATCATAATACTATAGGAATTAATATGATTTAGAATTAAATTTCATTTTTACCCTAAGCCTCTAATGTGTAACTTAAAAGGAGCTTTTTATTTTCTTTTAAAGGTTATTTATTTTCTAGAACATGGAGGAAATGAATAGCAAATAACCCTCCTAGTAAGGCAAACTGGAGGGACCTTTCGCAACTCAAAACAATTCAGGTATTTTCTTACTTTTAATGTGTGGGGGGCGGGCTGTGGTATAAACCATGACTGTACTTGAGTAGTTTTATAGTGTGGTATATTGCCTAGAGATATACCCACAGGAGATTTTAATTCTGCTCTACAGTTAAAATCAAAGGAATCTTAGACAAGTTCCTTAACTTCTCCATTTCTCATTCTGTAAAGCTGCCAGGAGAAAACATGATCTCTCCCATCTAACTCTTCAGTCTATTATAATAATAAGAATGTGGTGCAAACATTCTTGGAAAAAAATTAAAGTCTGAATGGATTTATTGAAATTATAGCTTCCTATTTTTTTATACCTTTTTTTTTATGCCTTAGAAATCAAACTCACATGATTTGGTATCAAGTTATCACAGAAGGCGGCAAATTAAACAATAGCTTGTATAGTTGAACTGATTAAATATGTAGATATCCAGGTATTGAAGACAGAACATTATTTTTACTTTAATATTTGGTATCATTGCCTCAATTTTGTCTTTTGCTTTTCTAAGAATTTTAATGGGGAATCCGAAGGGCAACAGTGAGCAGGTTAATCTGTAACTTTGCTCAATGGAGGGCAAGATCTCATCTTTAGAAATGCTGGGGTGACATGCATTTAAGTTCCTGGGTAAAAATGACTGAATTAAGTTACACTTTGCTTATATAGATACTTCCTTTGAAAAAATATATTTCCAGATTTTCTAGACATAATTTTAATTCGTGATTTTAATAATGCCATTTAACTGATTCATAAACTCATATAATGATGGAATAGCAGATTATTTGTAAGAATTTTTGTCTAGAAACTTCAAACAAATAATCATATATAATCTAATAATGGTTTGATTGGTGAAGACTGAGGATCTCAAACCAGGCCACTATGTAGATTAAAATTTTTTTTAATGTATTCAAAGGGTTGATTGGGTCTAAGGTATATTTTCTAGGTTTTGTTATCTGAGGATAGCAACAGAAAGTCATAAAAATAAGCTGATAAACATCTTAAAGCTAATCAATCCCAGCTACTACACTTTGCACTTACAATATGCTGAAACGAGTATTGATGGGTTAAAGCTGTTCAAAGACCACATAAGAAAGCTATCAACAGTTCAGCAGTAAAACCAGTTGTATATTAAAGTGGTAATACGTATATCATTTTATATATATATCTACCTATCCACATACAAACATTCATATTAAATGACTTGCCTAAAAGCAACATATAATTAAAAAATTTTTTTTAATTATATGTTGCTTTTAGGCAAGTCATTTAATATATCTAAAATCTTGATTTCCTAGTTTGTCAAATATGGTTGACAGTAACTACATCACAGGGTTATGGTAAAAATTTTAAATATAGGCAGACAGATGGATAGATGATAGAGAGATGGAGACAGGTTTGGTTCAGTGTATGTATGTGTGTGTGTGTGTATATATATATATATATGATACTACTAGGTATGAAAAGTCTGAAGTTAATTTTTTGCCATGATTATATTGCTTCTGATTTTGAAGATGTCACATAGATGACTTATAACTCAGTAGCAGAGTTATGAATTCTTCTCTCTTCAGGGAAGGTATCACAGCTGTAGTATCCAGCCAAATTGAAACTCTGGCTCTTTAAGCATTTAAATTGTGCTGACACTCATAATGGTCAAACAATTCCTGAACTGCTTTAATAATAACTTTTACTTAAACGTCTATGATCAGTCAACTTAGCAAGAGTGCTCTGGAGAACTATGGGTGTGTACCATTTCTCTAGGGCCTGCCTGTAGGAAGCTTCTCTTGGAATGGGAAGTAGTGCTGTCATGGTGAGAGGTAACAGAGGCTTTAGTCACATAATCACAATAAATATTAAAAAATAAAGTCTTTGAAGTCAGTCTTAACTTCGTCCTGATTTTAGTGGAAATTCTTGGCGTGAAGCAATTTTAAAATGTATAAAACAAAGACTTCTATTATTAAATAGTCTATAAATAAATGCTTTTGGAGAGAGAAGCCCTGGTGGTGTAGTGGTTAAGAGCTTGACCTGCTAACCAAAGGTATGCAGTTCGTCTCCACCAACAGCTCCCTGGGAATGCTATGCAGGCAGTTGAATTCTGATCTATAGAGTCTCCATGAGTCGGAATTGACTCAATGGCAACAGGCAGCTATTCTAAACTGAGCCCAAGATATCAAATAGTTGTTTTTATAACTATGACTATTTAAATGAAAAGCACTTTTTGAATTCTTGCCTACAATGAAAGTATTTTGTCTCGATTACATCAGGTAGCTGGATTCTGGTAAATACTGGGTGATGTGAATTTCTCCCCACCACCCAGTTGGATGTGTACCTCAGGGCAAACTTTTTGAAATGCTAAGTCTACAACTAAGTAATTAAATATACTGAGGAAACGATTTTTTTTTCCTAGATAAAGCAACCTGGAACATTTAGAAAGATAAGGAATATAAAGTTTGTCTATTAAGTCAATAAACAAAAATATATGAAGGACTCACAATGTTGACTTTGCACTCACTCATAACTTACCGGAGTTAAAAACTACCTAACATTTAATTATGGGCTTAAAAACCTTATCTGCTGTAAGAGAAGTCATCTGAAGCATTTCTGTTCAGGCAGCAGCTAAGAAGAGAAAATTTTTACAAATCTTTGACTCAAAAGTTAAAAAAACAAGACAAACAAACAAAAAAATGAAGTGCTAATATAGCATAATCAGATTTAGACTAATCTCAAAATTCGATCCTCTTTTCATTTCTGCTCAATCTATCTTTGAAGAAATAATTATTAATCTCTCTAAGTATATTATAAAATCTTATTATAATAGAAATAAATTTGTCTTTATTATTCCTATTTCCTCTAAATGGTTTTCTGTAGTACCCCAATTTATTTCATCCCTTTTAGGACATTTTTACCCTGGAATGGTGCGTAGTTATATTGAAGAGTTTAAATAACTATGAAATTTGACTTTAAACCTACATGTGTGTATATATGCACACGTAATGTATATAGAAAAACCAAAAAAAACAAACCCAGTGCCGTTGAGTCAATTCAGACTCAGCGACCCTGTAGGACAGAGTAGAACTGCCCCATAGAGTTTCCAAGGAGTGCTTGGTGGATTTAAACTCCCAGCCTTTTGGTTAGCCGCTGTAGAATGTGGATATAAATACATACACACCCATATATGCATTTTTTAAGTTTTTAACCAATTACTTCTGGTATGTGATGGAGGTTTATTAAAACTCTTTATAACTGTTTCTTTTTCATTATTGTTTGTATAACACACTTAATGAATTACATATAAATTAAAAAAATCTAGATACGAAAGGGTGTATTGTGCACAGCTGAACAATAAAGTAACAATGAGCAAAGTACTTGTAAACATTACATTTCTTGGTGAAGAAACTTTCTGAAATTAACGAAGAATAGACCAGTTTTCTTCAATGTGTGCTCAAGGGGTGTTTGCTGAAAGACAAGGTTCTTGGGCTCCACCCCAACCTAATAACTCAAAAACTTTCAATGGATGGCCCAGGATTCTTCATTTTAGCAAGTTCTCTAGATGATCCTTACAACAGCACTGTAAACAAGGTTTGACAGTTTAGAAAATTTGTGTTTTAGAAATTCGTGATTTAACTTATGAGATGTCAGCTATTAAAATTCTTACACCAATGCTTTATTTTCCTTGTTGTTTTACTTTTGTATAGACACAATCTAATGATTTTCGTCAATCTACTGAGGGAAAACACTTTATTCTTTGGAGTTGTTTATATGAAAATGTCAATTAATTTTTTTAATTTATTTTACTTTATGTTATTGGCTGCTAGGATTCCTCCCCCCCCCCCTTTTTTTTTCTTCAGGATCAGTTTCACAGATCAAAGTTTCTATTTACCTTCAGGCATACTCAGCCATTCCAATGGACTTTTTATGGAATTGCAGCAAACATAAACTCTGATTACATTCTATGCCCCAGACTGCAATAACTTCATTCCCTGTCATTACTTAGAAAATGTAAAAGTCCCCTGACTAGTAAGTTTCTGTGACATTAAAACTCCCTTTAGATCTATTTAAAAAACTCATCTAGGCTGCTATGGTAACATTTCACAATTAATCTGTATCACAAAATTTTACTTTTTTGTGATAATGGAAAATAAAATATGAGGCTGTTACTATAAGATGACAACTTACATACTATTCTGTTACGAAAAATAATAATGTTACATATTTTTCTGTTAAAATAGGATCCTCAGAGATGAATGCATAAGAACATCCACATCTCTTTAGTTATAAAATTGTTTATGAAGATGGATGTGAAGAAAAAGTACATTCCTCTATGTCTCATCTATACTTAAATCCACAGGTTTCATAAGTGATAGGAAGAGAGAAATGATATTTTTCTATCAGCAACCAATCATCACACTCTCTAATTTCTGACATATTAAGTTCAAGAGCTACATGCAACATTAAACAGAAAAAAAATGTTGAAATTTTGAATAGAAAAATGTTTTTCAGGATTCCACTGAAATGTATTGCACGTAAAATCATTTCCAGTAAAAGGCCCTCTCTTCTAGAAACCTACTTAATTTTATACTCTTAGTGGAAATACATTATGTTTTTATAATAAAGGAAGGAAGCATCAGAAGTTCTGGAAGTGTTAAACAAACCCTATCTCTGCTTGGAAACTCAAAAAAGAGATTTTTACTCAGTATTTACTGGGTCTTCTACTGGGTCTCTTCTTTATGATAAATTCACATTCTCCCATTACCCACCCCAGGGAAGGAGTCCAGTGGAGCTGACTAGATATTTTTTGTTAAATAAAACACTAGTTTAGCCCCCATCCCTTCCAACTCTCTTTATTATAACTACTACATTCCAAGGAAAACCTTAGTAGTGTCTTGATTTCTCTTATAGTGTTTATGTTATTTTATTTTGTGTGCATTTTTGGGGGTAGTAATCTTAATAGAGCTTTATTTAAAAAAGACAGCATAGAAGAGGTCAAGTCCTATAAATAGTAGACTTCTATCCCACCTTTGGGCATGACTGAACATCCTGAGGAGGACTGTTTAGGTAGAGATATGAAGGGTAAATAAGATGTGGAGAGATACTCCCCTGATACTTCCCTTAGTGCAAAGCAGTTGAAGAAAATTTAGGTTCAAAGTACTTCAGAGAGCACACCTGCTCATCTCCCTCTTCCCCTCTTCTGTGTTCAGCACAGCAAGGCTCTAAGGCACTAATGCATACTTCACAATTTTGGCATAACATTCACCTGGTTCAGCATATTTTTCAGTACTGCAGCAAGGCCAACTATTTTTCAGACATATATCCTTCCACTCCATGGATTCAGTCAACTACATTCTCCATGCCATGTCCATGTCCAACAGTCCCCCTCCCATCCCACGGAAGAGGGGGCAATATTCAGAGCAGGATCCTAGGATTTCACTAGCACTCCTTGGCTTCGTCGGCCTTCTGTCTGCACTACATGGATGCACTGTCTAGATTAAGAGACGTCCTATTTATTGAGCTAGATAAATCTCTATTTGGCCCAAGCGGGGCTGCTGTCCCTGGTGCTGAACCATGTTTGCCCGTCTGGAGTTGGCTGCCAGGTCATTGAGGCTAAATAGAAAACCTGACTGTCTGACCTTAAGAATACTTAGGTTCAGGAGCAGGCAACACTTTAGTGTACAGAAGCAGAGCCTCCCCGTCTCCTCTATTCCTTCCTTAGGCATATCTCCCGGGAGTGCTCCTCCAGGACCCCATTTGCAGCTTTCTTACCCGGACCCCCACCCAAAACGCCTCCAACATGGCCTCAAATGCTGGCGTGTTATCAGCACAGCCCACCTGGATATCAGATTGCAGCAATGTCAGAACGCTACTCCCCAAACACAGTCTTTATGATGTTGGCTTTTCCACGCTAAAACAAAACCGATAAATAAAATCAAATAAATTAATAAATAAATCAGTGCATAAACGCAAGTGACCTTCCTCTTTCCTGCCTTCCTTTCCCACCCCATGTATTCACACTCGTCTAAATTTAAAAGCCAGATCCTAGGAGAGAGTTTGCATATATTCGAGTGGTCTCCCTAGTTCCACATCCCCAACCCCTTCAGCCACCTCTCCGGAACAAAACGGCACCAAAAAGGGCACATCTTACCCTGGGTAGAGCGATAGCAGGAGCAGAATCCACACCGTCATTTTCTGGGAAAATACAGGAGTCGAGTAGACTGGGCTTCTTGTGCTCCATATATTTGGCGAACTCATCGCTTTTTTTTTTTTTTTCCCTCCCCTAGCCTTCTTTCTTTGGGTTGCAGAAGAATCCCTCCCCTTTGTATTATTGTTATGCTTATGATCTGATGGTGGCTCCCCCACCTGCCTCTAGTAGGTCCTGTCGCTGGGGAGATGGATTGCTACCAGATTCGGGTATTAATATTCAGGGGGCAGAAAGAAGATGAGCAGAGAAGCTTGCAGATCCCATCGAAGCGTCAGCTCAGTCAGCGGCTTCCAAGACTGGGGAAATAATGTAATTGAGGCAGGGGGAGGGTGCAGTCAAAGAAGCACGCCAAGGCAATTAAGGGAGAGAGAAACGCCTGCACTTACTCATGCCCCTCACACGCTCCTCTACTCCCCCAGGTCCCTCCGTCTTTTTTTGGTTTATTTGTTTTGATTTGCTTTCTCTTTTAGAGGGGGCAGGGTTGTGTGTGTGTGTGTGTGTGTGTGTGTGTGTGTACAGAAATATCACTAGTGGCTCAGCGTGATTATCACGCAGATTAACTATGAGGTCAAAGTGGAAGTGCTGCTTGCTGCTGCAGCAGGAATTAACACTTTCCTGGTGTCTTTCCACAGCTTTTTAACCCTTCACTGCTCACACAAGCATATAAGGACTGGCTTTCATGGGGACCAGAGTTGCTTAGCTAGCCCAGAACCTATGTCACCAATGACAGATTTGCCTCATCAGACCTGCCAAGAATCCTTATTTTAAATTGTGCTGTCTTAGAAATCATGATTACATTGTGGGAAAGGGGGATCAGACAAAGGGGGAGGAGTGGCTGATCCTTTGTAAGCCAACTGGTAGGAACTGAGATTTGGTGGATTCAACTTGAATGAAGGGAGAAAACACAAGATTAAAACATGTGGAGAAATTCTATGCCTTACAAGATTCATTCCTCCCTTCTGTGTTCTCCCCACCTCTAGCGGAAATGCAGAGACACAAACTAATTGAAGGCTTAAGAATATAACAGCATGGGGGTAGACACTGGAGTAAAGAATATAAACCACAGAACCCTCAGGAGGCTGAATTTTGAAGTGAAGGGGGAAAAGGAGGATGGACAAGAGGACATTTAACAATATAAGGGGAATTCTATTTGATGTTTGGTGATTGTTTTTCTGCTTTTTTGTTAAAGTCCTGAAAATTCCTGGTGTAAGTGAATAGGGTGAGCTTGTTCCTTCTTGCCTAGAATGTTACCATGGATACTGATACAGGAGAGATATCCCACTATGCCAACTTACCTCCTCCACCACAGAGGAAACCCCATTTAGTCATCATAGGGAATGAAGTGGAGGAGTGTTTAATGATTTCTCTAGAGTTAAGAGAACACAGTAAAGATGTTCATCAGGAGGTAGAGCTGAAGAGGAATAATCAGACCTGGCCTGGAATGTAGAATTGTCTCAAAACCAGTGCCTTTTCTGCAAGGGGAAAGTCTTCCAGGTAGGGGACCAGAATAAGGAGTCAGGAGCCATAAGAACAGGACATGAGATGATCAAACGCATACTCATTGCTAACTCTAAAATGCACCCAAGGAAAACAGAGAGACTTACTGATGACTACTGCCCAGGGAATAGGCTGAGGCGATACACTGAGGATAAAACAAAAAGACCCACAGACACACCTGGAGTCCTGAATTACGAGGTTTCTATTTTATGTCTTTTTATGACACTTGCACAAAATCCAGTTAAACAACAACGAAAACACTCACATACAGTCAATTGGCTTCTTTCTCTGATGCTTAAAATGGAGATAGAGCAAATGGCAATCCCTATTCTTTGTAGCTCTTTTGTCCCTGGCTGCGCTGTGAGGACCTTTGTCCCTTCTTATATTTACAAAATGAAAAAAGAGCTTAGATTGTTTATAACTGTGTGTGTATTCTTTTAGTGATCATATTTTTGTAAGCCAAAACTTAACATACTTGTAGGTCTACAAAAACCAAGTAAGTGAGATAAATGAAAGAAACAGGCCTATTCTGAGCCAGTATTTTTTTTTTTTAAATGGTGCAAACCGTGAACACTGAGTGACCATACCTCAGCTAGACAGAGTTTTTGCTGCTCAATTCCAGTCCCAGTTCCCAGAGAAAATGAAAATGAGAATTTTTCTATGAAATGTCCCAATTTCTAAAACAGAGTAGGCTAAACAAATCAGATATGCAGGCCACTAAGTTGTAAATTTTGTTCCAGACTATATATATATATATATAAATCTGTATATGAGTATTCTGTCTTTCTTCCCGTTCTCCAATGCAATATTGTAGATGAGTTTATTTAGTGATAAGCATAAAAAAGCTTTAAGAATGAATGCTATCACATTCACAAAATAGTAATTCATATTCTGACATAGTCTTATCATAATGATTTCTGTAAGTAATAATCTAGTTCAATAATGGAATATCTCCCAGAATATTAGGACAATTGGAGGAAATTTTACTATTTACAGGATGTGGGTATAATTTTTAACCATGCCATTTATTGCCGGTATGCCTCTGTGGGTCTTACTTATTTGATTACTGTTCTCTGAAAAAAATATTTTAACATCTTTTCTAGAATTTTGTAACATGTATTATACTCATTGGACTAATTAGACTTATTCCAGTAATTTCCTTTGTAATAATATTTTGGTTATATTTATTCTTAAAGGCCCTGCTTGTTCAGTGATAGAATTCTCCCTTTTCTTGCAGGAGACCTGGGTTTGGTTTCCAGCCAATGCACCTAATATCCAACCACCACCCATCTGTTGGTGGAGGCTTGCATGTGGCTTTGATGCTGAATAGGTTTCAGAGGCACTTCCAGACTAAGATGGACTAGGAAAAAAAAGGCCTGGAGACCTACTTCCAAAAATCAGTCAACGAAAACACGCTATGCACTACAATAGTTCAATCCCTAACCAATAATGAGGAAGTATTTTGTGCCATTATCTTGAAAAGATAAACAGAATTGATTAACCCATAGCTAGACTAATCGGGATAAAAGAAAGAAAGAAAGAAAGAAAAATGCCAAGAATAAATGTTAAAAAATATAAAAGAATAAAAAGGGTCTCTAATGAACAACTTATTCCAAAGTATTTGACAATTCTGACTAATCAGACAAATCCTTGAAAAAACAAACAAGCAAAAACAACTTAATAACTGATAGAAGAGCATCCAAATGTCTCTATATCTATTAAAGAAATTGCATACATATCCCATATTTTCTCAGAGATAGCTCTGTTCCCAGATAGTTTCATTATTGAATTATATCAAATATAAAATTGCAAATAAAACTCATCTTAGAGAAACATTTTTTTAAAAAAAACTGAGGATAAAGGACCTTCAAAGTCATTTTAAGTGTCCAGAATGTCTTCAATTCCAAATTCTGACAAATATGTAAGAAAAACATAGCACAAACTAAACTATCTCATAAGTTTAGATGCACATTTTATTTGCAAAATATTATCACAAGCAGTTCAGTACTATATGAAAAGAAAGGCACATACTTACCATGAACATAACACTATCCCACAAATAGAAACTTGGTTCAATAGTCACAGTTCAATGCTTTTTAACACATAAAGAGATTAATGTACAAATACCATGAATTAACCTCAATAAAGAAAAAAACTCATTTGATAAATTACAGCACTCACTCATTTAGAAAAAAATAAAATAAAACTCTCAACAACCTAGAAATACCAAAAAAAAAAAAAAAAAAAAGTTGCCATTGAGTTAATTCCAACTCAGAGCACCCATTTAGGACAGAATAGAACTGCCCCATAGGGTTTCCAAGGAGAGACTGGTGGATTTGAACTGCTGATCTTTTGGTTAGCAGTGGTAGCTCTTAACCACTGTACTACTGGGGCTTCAACCTAGGAATACAGGATACTTTTCTCAGTTTGCTAAAGGGCATCCACGAAAAACCTACAGGTGTTATCATCCTTAACAGTGAAGTATGGAACACCTTTGCCATAACATCAAGACTAAAGCAAGCATGCCTATTCTCACAGTTTTTATTTATCATCGTACTGAAGTTCCTAGGCTTTGCATTGGGTAATGAAAGTAAATAAAATGCATTATACTGGATGGGAAATTAAGATGTAAAAATGTCTTTATTCATAGGCAATGTGATTGTTTACATAAAAAAATTTAAAGATTCTACATATCAACTATTAAAACTAATGACAACATCCTAGGTTACCATGAGAGTAAACAAAACTCTGTTTCATTTCCATATATGCAGCAAATAATTAGACAATAAAATTCTAAAATGTTCTACTTCCAAAAAATTTAAAAACAAAATACTTAGGAAGCAATATTGACCAAAAGAAGAACAGGGTCCGTAAAATGAACATTTTAAAGCATTCTTTAAAAAATAAATAAAAGACCTAAAAAATGGATGGATGGACCACATTCATGGATTAGAAGTCCATCATTGGTAAAATATTGATGAAATTCAGAACAGTGGTTGCCTATAAAGCACAGGAATTAACAGGATGGGGCACCAGAGAAATTTCTAGGGTGAAGAAAGTATCCTATGTCTGTCTTAGAGAGGTGGTTACATGGGCTTATACACCAATAACACTTCTCGAATTGTACACTTAAGATCTGAGTATTTCACTGCATGACAATTTCACCTTAATCAATAATTACATTAATATAATATATACGTTATATTTATCAATTCTGTGCCAGGCATAGCACTGCATGACAGGCATTACTCAATTCTCATCAAACACACACACACGCACACGCACACATGCACATACACTGTAGGTGTTATCATTATCCAAGTTGTATACATGAGAAGATTAAAATTAAATCTTGTTGTGTTTATCTGTCATCTAGTTGGCCTCTGACTCATAGCAACCCCGTGCACACTGGGCTGAAATGCTGTCCAGTCTTGCCGTCTCCATAACTGGTTATGAATCAGACCGTTGTGATACATAGGGTTTTCACTGGCCGATTTTTGAAGTAGATCATCAGGTCTTTCTTCCCAGATGACCTGAGTCTGGAAGCTCCTTGAAACCTATTCAAGGTCATAGCAACATCAAGCCTCTACTGACAGATGGATGGTGGCTGCTCATAAGGTGCTCTGGACAGGATTCAAACCTGTGTCTTCCACGTGAAACGTGAGAATTCTACCTCTCAACTACCACTGCCTTCTGATTAAACCACTCAACTACCACTGCCTTCTGATTAAACCACTCAACTACCACTGCCTTCTGATTAAACCACTCAACTACCACTGCCTTCTGGTTAAAGTTTAGGGAGGCTAAATCTACCAGATGAACCTGGGAAACCCTATGGGGGCAGTTATACTCTATCCTATAGGGTCACTATGATTCGGAATCCACTGGATGACAATGGTAATGGGTAAATTATTTTCCCAGGATTCCACTTATAGTCCATGGCAGAGCTAGGTTTTTAACCTAGGCAATCAGATTTAAGAATTTGAACTCTTAGATATATTTGCATACAGATTTAAATAACATGAATATAGTAATAAACAACATGGTTAAGAATTCACTTCTCTAATCAGCTATAATAAAAACCTAGAGACAGCACGTTGTAATGCCAAGAGCATGTAATTCAGATTCAGGAAACTTGGTTCTGTCATTAAGTTTGTGGCCTTGGGGAAATTACTTCATTCCTCTAGGTCTTATTTCCTCATCAATAAAATGAGGGGCTAGTAGTACAGGTGAAGCATGCAAACTTTTTCAGTTCTATTATTCAGTGACCTATAATTTGAATAACATTTCCTAGGGAGTAGGATGGGAAGAGATACATATAACTCCTTCATATAGTTAGCCCTTTTTTTTCTAGAGCATGACAGTATTGGGGTCAATGTCCATGCTGTTTCACTAAAATAAACTGGCAAAAAAAAAATAGCTTTGCTTAGTTGTCTCAATATT
The DNA here is from genome assembly GCF_030014295.1 of Loxodonta africana. Taxonomy (NCBI): domain Eukaryota; kingdom Metazoa; phylum Chordata; class Mammalia; order Proboscidea; family Elephantidae; genus Loxodonta; species Loxodonta africana. Next base: position 178,578,515 of record NC_087343.1, on the reverse strand, counting down.
AGTCTTTGATCTGGTTCCAACATAAACACACACACACACACAAACTCGCACAAGAGGGAATGAAGATACATCATTGCTCACAAAGATATTGAATGAGCCAAATTCAGAGGTGAACACTGTTTCCTCAGGCTCTGTATCTGCTTGGCCCAATAAAAGGCCCAATAGAATGTAGCAAATAAGTGAGTTCTGAAGCTTGGGCCTCAAGGGGCATCACTACTTTCATCTTCATCTTGAAACAATTCTGCCATCATGTCAAGAGGCCTGAGCTGTAGAAGTGAATGATAAAAGATCATGTGGAACCCAGGACCCAGGCCCAGGCACATGAATGAAGCCTTATTACACTACTTCATCCTCAGTAAAGGCACCAGGTAACTGTAGCTTCATGAGTGGCTCTATGCAAGGCTCATAGAACTGCCCAGCAGAGCTCAGCCCACTTTAAAATTATGAGCAAATAAATGGCTGCTCTTTTAAGCAACTAAGTTTGGGGCGGTTAAAATAAATAAATAAATAAATTTTTTGGGGGGGGTGGTTAGTTACGCAAAAATGCATTCCTGAATAATTAATAATTTCAAACTAACCACCAACCAAAACCAAAAACCAAACCTACTGCCGTCAAGTCAATTCTGACTCACGGTGACCCTATAGGGCAGGGTAGAATTGGCCAATAGAGTTTCCAAGGAAGGCCTGGCGAATTCAAACTGCCAGTCCCTTGATTAGCAGCCATAGCACTTAACCACTATGCCACCAGCGTTTAACCACTAAATCACTCAAAATTTCTTTAACTCTTGTCGCCAAATTTGTAGAGAAAAAATAGGCTGTTCTCCATCAGTGTTTTTTTTTTAATATTTTTCCTCATTACTAAATGAACAAACGTCTTCAGTAGACAGTTAAGGGAAAATGCTATGCATTGTACCACACCCCAAAAAACACCAAATAATCTCACAACCTAAAAACATGAAAAATATTTTAGTGCATTTCTATGAAAATGTGTTATCTATAAGTTAGATAGATAGATAGATAAAGAATACATAATTGAGGTCATTACATATAGTTCTTTGTCTTAACTTTTTTCACTTAACAGTACACAATGAATATGTTATTACAGTACTTCATAAATTTCACTTTTGATATCTGTGTAATATTCTATTGGACAAGAAGTCCATACTTTATTTAAATGTAACTTTAATGGTCAAAATTATGTTGTTTTCACTTTTTAGCTTATATAAGTAACTACAAAAATAACTTCATGCATAACACCACTGCATTTATGATATTTTTTCAGAATTATGTATTTTTTTTACTTGATTTGGTCCTAATGACACAAGTAATATGTGTATATCAGAGAAAACCCCAAGACGTGGTTTAACAAAGGATAGAAAACAATGGTATCAACACTACATAGAGATGATAGCTATTCATATTTTGACATATATGTATCTTTCCAGATATGATAGAATGATGATAGATAGATATAGATAACTACCTGGATGTCTAGATAGGTAATCTGCTTGGAATAAACAATTGTTCAAAATCACACTTTTTAGCAACCTATCTTTTCACTCAATAACATATCATGTATTCAATAATCATATATACACACACATATATGTATTATGTATATTAATATATACACGTACACACATATATAGTATATATTGTATATCTTCACTCATGAATATTTTTAATTCAATACGTAGAATAGCAACAAGCATCAAATGAGTTTTTCAGCGTGTTAGGCATAGTTCTAATAAATACATACTACATGCACTACATTATTTAATCTTCCCAATATAATTTGATGACTTTTGCAGATGATGAAACGTAGGTGAAATAACTCACCTAAGCTTATGCAGTTAGTGAGCAGAAAAACAGGTTCAATCACAAGTACCCTGTCTTTAGAGCCAGTTTGCTTATCCTCTACAAGATTCTTCAACTGTATTACTTAAAAGTATATATGATATTACAGTGGATGAATATATTATTCTTTAATCAATCATATAATGTTCTGATATTCAGTTATTTATAATCTTCTCTATTATAAAATATCTATAATTAATTTTTTTTTAAATCTTGAAATTATTCTTTTTTAAGAAAATATTATACTGTATTTTTGGTGAAAGCATACACAGCAAAGCAGGTTTCCATTCAACAATTTCTTCCCTTAATATTTAGTGACATTGGTTACATTCCTTAGTTGTGTCAACATTCTCATTATTTCTGTTCCAGTTCTTCCATTCCCAGTAATTTAGCCTCACTATCCCCTAAACTTCTCATCTATGCTTTAGAGGAACTGTTGCCCATTTTTAATAGAGGGCAGTTCTCAAGGGTGAAATTCTTTACTTCTTGAGCTAATCTGCTATTTAGTTAAAAGTGATTTCAGGAGATTGTTTTTGTTTAAGGTTTAAAGAGTATCTCAGGGCAATATTCTTGGGGATTCCTCCAGTCCCAGTGGGTTCAGTACGTCTGGATTATTTTAGAATCTGAAGTTCTGTTTCACATTTTTCCCCCTTTCTATCATGATCCATCTATTGTGAACCTGATCAGAATGTTTGGTATTGGTAGCCAGACACCATCAAGTTCTTATGTTCTCAAGGTAGAGGAGGCCATGATTCATGGAGATAATCCTGTATTCCAGTTCCTTCTCTGATTCTTGGATTTTCTTCATTCCCTTTTGCTCTAGACAAATAGAGACCAATACTTGTATCTTAGATGGCTGTTCACAAGCTTTTAAGGCCCCAGATGCTACTCATCAGACTAGAATGTAGAACAGGAACTTTATGAACTATGTTATGCCAATTGACTGAGTTGACCCACTAGACTATGATCCTAAGTTTTCAAACCAAGAAAAGCAATCCTGTGAGGTAACTGGTTATGTCTAAGAAGTATCTGCATCTGTAGCTCCTATTTCACTTATTAATATATGTAAAGCATTTATACAATGTTCAATAAATATAATTCATTATATTATTATGTTTTCCATTATAAATAACATTCATCAATATTTGTACTTACTAAGTGCCAGGCATCAGCCTAGAGATCCTTTAAACAAAGATTTATTAAATACCTCCCTTGCCCTTGAGAAGCTTATACTTCATGACCACAATCTTGAGTAATTTTTTGTTTAATTTTATACCAATCTACCGTTACTAGAACACTAAGTGAACCCTTTTCCACCACTCTTCTACGCTTCATAAAGAAATATTCCACTGCTAGTTGATCTCTTCATTTGCGAGTCTCCCAGAAAAACAAATTTAGGAAATACAAAATTTAACTCCTCGTAAGATCTTTCTCACAAAAATTCATTCAACCATCTTTGTACACTCATTTTTCTTGCTTCAACATGGAATCCTGGGTATATCTTATAGAATGTAGGCACTTCAGATAATAAATTAATAGCTATTCACCATGTATTAAGAGGTGCAGTTTAACTTAACATGAAACTCTAAACACTTGCCAATGTAAAATGTTCCCTGCTACACTGATAAGATGCACTTCAGTATAGGAAAACTGAAAAGGGGAGGGCAAGTTTAATACACAGCACACACAGACAGACAGACACACACAAATCTAGAGAGGCAAAAGGGTATCACTTGGCTGGTGCATTTTACTCTTTCATCAGGGGCTTAGATACACAATCGCTGCCTCCTTCTCTTGTGAGGCATTTTGAGAGTTTCTTGGAGATCGCCACGAAAGACCACCAAAACCAGTTTTCTGGTGTAGATTATGTGTCTGGAAAGTGGTGATGACCCCTCTCAGTTTTGCATCTTGTAGTAGACCTAAATCTTTTTGTATTGACCAGAAGCCCTTTACAATGGTATTATTTCAAGATGGCCCACAGCCAACCCCCTTCCCTGGAAGCCACATCTGACTCATGGAACACACACATCATTTTATTGCCAACCTCTGAAAGTGCAGACTGTTTCCAATGCAGTCCTGTTTCTTCCTCTGTTACCAGAAAGCTCTGGTCACAACCTCTTCCTTGAGGATGTTCCAATCCTGAGTCATGTAGAGATCCCTGTGTTCTCTAAGTCTCTAAAGAATAAATGTCACACTGTTTGAATGGTTCTCTCGAACTCTTATTATTCACTTAGCTTAAAATAAAGCAAAGGAACCCCACTTCATCACTTCCTTTCCATAATGGTGTTTTCCTAAACAGAACCTGAAAGGATGCTGACAACTCTTCAATAAAGTCCTCTCTGCCAGCTCTTTAAATACTTAATGTATTTATAGTTTCAATTTCATATGCTGATGTTGGGTGATGGGCTATGGGTATGGTACTCAATTCTATAAAATCTATAAAATCATTCCTTTTGTTAACTATTATTTTAATTCTCCATGTTCTACCTTGAAGTAAAATTTAAAGAAATTATAACCTAGATACACATATAATTAAAACACATACTTCTTTAACTGTAATATAGAAGCCCTGGTGGCGTAGTGGTTATGAGCTTCACCTAACCAAACAGTTGGCAGCTTGAATCCACTGGGTTCTCTTTGGAAAGCCTATGGGGCAGTTCTACTCTGTCCTATAGTGTAGCTATGAGTCAGAATCAACTCCATGGCAACAGGTTACAGGTTACTGTAATATAAAGTAAGGTAAAAGGAAAGTAATGTATAGTAAAAATATATATATTAATATGTAAATATCTACGCATGCTTACCATAGAAAATATGAAGAAGCCATGTGCTGGAACTAATTTTTAGTGAATAAAGTTAGATTTAGGAGAAACAATCTCAGAAATCATTGCCTGCAAGGGATATAACAAAAGTAATAATGTGGTTAGTTCAGCTGGATAATGGATAAAAACTAGCATTAGAATTAGTAACAAACACATAACACTTGTAGGGTTACTATGAGTTGAAATCGACTCAGTGGCAATGGATTTGGTTTTTTGGTTTATTTGATGAAAGAGTAAAGAACATTTCCTTAATTGATGAAGGGATAATATATTAAGAACATTTCAATGCTGAGAAAGTTAGAAAATTTGTTTTCAAATGAGCTAGGCCTTATTTACAAACATATTGTAAATAAATTCCTTGGTTGTGACCTGGGATAAGATAGTGACATCTCCTATCTGAAATCTCACTGCGGATTGAGGCATATTGCGTTCTAAAACTGAAAAAAATAACTTTGATACCATATCTTCTGGGAGGTGAAAGGAAATACAGGATGGATTTGTAAAAAAATTGAGGGAACTACTTCCTGAAAAACAGAGTAGGGACATCCAAAAATCTGTACCTCCGTAAAATCAATAAGAACTTTGGCAGAAATTTTCAAAATCAACTTTTTCAGAACACATGAAATTAATCAAAGTTTTGCAACAGCCTGAAGCGTGTTTAGTCAAGAAAAACAACTAAATCTCAAAGAACAGTAACCTTTGTGATATTTTAAGGCATTCTATTCCACCCCCCTCTCCCTAGCTCTGCAATAGGCTGAAGAACCTGCAGGCTTGCAACCAAGCGATTAACACTCTCCACTGCCAACTGAAAGATTGAAGGTTCGAGTCCACCCAGAGACATCTCGGAAGAAAGATCTTGTGATCTACTTCCAAAAAATAATCAGCCATTGATAATACTATGTACCAGAGTTCTACTCTGACACACATGGGGTTGCCATGAGCTGGGGTTGACTCCATGGCACTAGTCTATTGGTTAGCAGCCACTTAAGGGAAGTAGAACAGGTTTGAAGCTCCTGAAAACGTCCCATCTGAAAATAATTTTCACTATTTGACCTCTTTGGAAATTCTCTTAAGAAGCCTCATTCACAAGACTGGCCTTTATTTGATCTGGCTCAGATACTACTCAGTGAACAAAGCTGTTGTCAGAAACAACCAGCAGCAGTTGTTTAACATCACAGCTGCCAGAATCAGTAATACCAGCCCGGGAAAACAGGTTGGCCAAAACACTGAAAAGGAAAATCTAGGGAATGAGATGACCAGAAGGGACTTTGAAAAGCTCCGATATATTCCTCACAATCTAAAACGCAGAGTTGTGTACATGTCCCAGGAATGACCTAAAAAGGTCTTATTTTGAAGCTCTATAAAAATGAGAGGAGTCTAAGAGTGGTACAAATGATTAACACACCTGGCTACTAACTGAAGGCTTGGAGGTTTAAGTCCTAGTTTAGTTTTAGAGATCTATTTCCAAAAAATCAGTCATCGAAAACCCTCTGGAGCACAGTTCCACTCTGACACACATGGGGTTGCCATGAGTCAATGTTGACTCCGTGGAAACTGGTCACTGGTCACAAATAAGAAGTGAAGGTTCAGGGTGAGTTGTAAACTGCATAAGAATTGAGGGCATTCCCCAAAATACAGGGATACCCAGTAAAGGATGTGAGACATTATTGGTTGAAGGCATTTAAGAAAATCTCTGTTCAATCATTAGATAACCACTGTGTTAACAGAGCAGAAATTTTGGTGGCCACACACTAAAAAATAAATACATAAAATACTTTACAGAATTAATCCAAAAAAGTTATTAAACAAATAGCACAACAAAAAACATAAACTGCATCAAAACCTGGGAGGGGGAGAGGCAATCTGATTGCCAGCATTGCCAAATTATATTGTTAAAAATGCCTAGTTTTAATAAAAAAAAAAAAAGAGAGACATGCAAAGAAACACAATTTATGGATGACACACAAGTCAGTAGAAAATGTCCCTGAGGAAGTACAGATGTAAGACTTACTAGATAAAGTTATGAATTGCTCATTATGTTGTCCTTCGTAGGTGCCATCCAGTCAGTTCCTTCTCATAGCGACCCCATGTACAACAGAACAAAACACTGCCCAGTCCTGTGCCATCCTCACAATCATTGTTATGCTTGATATCATTGTTGCTGCCACTGTGTCAATTCATCTATTTAAGGGTCTTCCTCTTTTTCTCTAACCCTCTACTTTACCAAGCATGATGTCCTTCTCCAGTGAATGATCCTTCCTGATAACATGTCCAAGGTATGTGAGACACAGTCTTGCCATCCCTGCTTCTAAGGAGCATTCTGGCTCTACTTCTTCCAAGACAGATTTGTTCCATCTTTTGGCAATCCATGGTATATTCAATATTCTTTGCCAACATCTTAATTCAAAGGTGTCAGTTCTCCTTAGATCTTCCTTATTCATTATCCAGATTTCACATGCATATGGGGCGATAGATAACACCATGACTTGGGTTAGGCACACCTTACTCTTCATGGTGACATCTTTGCTTATAAACACTTTAAAGAGATCTTTCCCAGCAGATTTGACCAATGCAATGTGTCTTTTGATTTCTGTACTGCTGCTTCCATGGGTGTTAACTGTGGCTCCAAGCAGAATGAAATCCTTGACAACTTCAATATTTTCTGTTTATCATGTTGCTTGTTGGTCCAGTTGTGAGAATTTTTGTTTTCTTTATGTTGAAGTATAATCTATACTGAAGGCTGTAGTCTTTGATCTTCATCAATAAGTGTTTCAAGTCCTCTTCACTTTCAGCAAGCAAGGTAGTGTCACTTGCATAATGCAGGTTGTTAATGAGTCTTCCTCCAATCCTAATGTCCCATTCTACTTCATAAGGTCAGGTTTCTTGGATTATTTGCTCAGCACACACATTGAATCGGTATGGTGAAAGGATACAACTCTGACACATACCTTTCCTGAATTCAAACCACGCAATGTGCCCTTGTTCTGTCTGAATGACTGACTGCCTCTTGATCTACGCACAGGTTCCTCATGAGCACAATTAACTGTTCTGGGATTCCCATTCTTGGAAATGTTATCCATAATTCATTATGATCTACACAGGCGAATGCCCTTGCATAGTCAATAAAAACATAGGTAAACATCTTTCTGTCATTCTCTGCTTTCAGCCAGGATCCATGTGACATCAGCAGTGATATCCCTGTTTCCATGTCCTCTTCCAAGTCTGGCTTGAATTGCTGGGTGCTCTTTGGTGATATATTGTTGTAGCTGCTTTTGAATGATCATTAGCAACATCTTACTTGCATGTGATGTTATTGATATTGTTTGATAATTTCTGCATTTGGTTGGATCACCTTTCTTGGGAATATGCATAAATATAAATCTCTTCCAGTCATTTGGACAGGTAAATGTCTTCCAATTTCTTGGCATAGACAAGTGAGTACTTTCAGCACTGCATCTGTTAGCTAAAACATCTCAATTGGTATTCTGTAAATTCCTGGACCCTTGTTTTTTGCCAATGCGTTCAGTACATCTTGAGCCCCCTCCTTCAGTACCATCAGTTCTTGATCACATGCTACCTCCTGGAATGGTTAAACTCTGACCAATCCTTTTTGGTATAGTGACTCTGTGTATTCCTTCTATCTTCTTTTGATTCTTCCTGCATCATTTAATATTTTCCCTGTAGAATCCTTCAGTACTGCAACTCTAGGCTTGAATTTTTCTTCAGTTCTTTAAGCTTGAGAAATGCCAAGCATATTCTTTCCTTTTGATATTCTAACTCCAGGTCTTTGGACATGTCATTATAATACTTTACGTTATCTTCTTGGCCACCTTTTGAAATCTGCTGTTCAGCATCTTCATCATTTCTTCCATTTGCTTTAGATACTCAGCATCCAAGAGCAAGTTTCAGAGTCCCTTATGACATCCATTTTGGTCTGTTTTTTTTTCTTTTCTTTCCTGTCTTTTTAACGACATCTTGCTGTCTTCATTATAACTATATTCAAAGAACTAAAGGAAATCATGTCTAAAGAATTAGAATAACGCATAAGATTTCATATCACTAAATTGATACTATCAATAAAGAAAAATTAAATAAGAGAACCAAATAAATTCTAGAATTAAAAAGTAGAATAACTAAAATGAAAATTAACTAGAGGTTTAAAAAAAAATCAGCAAACTTGAAGACAGTTCAATTAAGATTATTCAATCTGAGAAAGAGAAAGAAAAAAATATGAAAAATAAAAAGCGCTTCAGAGATCTTTGAGATAACATCAAGTTCACCAACATACACTTGCCGGGGATCCCAGAAGAAGAGACAGGAGAAAGGACAAGACAGAATATTCTAAGAAATAATAGCAAAAGCTTTCCAAATTTTATTTAAAATGAAACAAATAGGCAAAACCCTCAAACTTGCATATATCTATCCAAGAAACTCAGTGAACTCCAAGTAAGAAAAATTCAAAGAGATTAACATGTAGAAATATCATAGTTACTCTAGGAAAACAAAGGCTAATAGAGAATATTATTAAAGCATAAAAAAACAGACAAACAAATAAAAACAGCTCATGTACAAGGGATCCTCAGTAAAATTAGCAAATGCTTTGCATCAGAAACCTTGGAAATCAAAAGGCAGTGGGAGGACATATTAAAAAATTTGAAAGAAAAATGCCATCAATAAACAGTTCTACAGCTAGTAAAAACACTGCAAAAAGGAAAGAGAAATTCAGATATCTACAGATAAACAAATAGGAAATCCATTTAGCCCAACTGCCCTATAAAAATTTTTTTTAATGGAGTCCTTCAGTCTGAAGTTCAAGGGTATAAGGAAAAAAAAAAAAAAAACGTCGCCACTGAGTGGATTCGGATTCATAGCAACCCTATAGGACAGAGTAAAACTGCCTCATAGAGCTTCCAAGGAAGTCCTGGTAGATTCAAACTGTGGACCTTTTAGTTAGCAGCCATAGTACTTAACTGCTGTGGTACCAGGGTTTGATAGTACCTCTAATTCATAAGAAGAAATAAACCATATCAGTTAATATAACAACACAGGTAAATATAAAAGACAGTATATACACATTCTTGTTTGTAACTATTTTCTTCTATCTGATACCAGCAGCTCTGGTGGCACCATGGTGAAGTGCTCAACTGCTAACCAAAAAGGTTGGCAGTTTGAACCCACCAGCTGCTCCATGGGAGAAAGAGGTGCTAGTCTGCTTTCATAAAGATTCACAGCCTTGGGAGCCCTATGGCACAGTTTTTCTGTCCTATAGGGTCCCTATGAATAGTAATCAACTCAGCAACAATGGTAAAAAGTATATATGATATAAAAGGCAACTACATTAAACAATAATTATAAAACTGTTTTTATCCTCTTATAATATATAACAACCACCCGTCAGTTTGTTGTACTGTGGTAGCTTATGTATTGCTGTGATGCTGGTAGCTATGCCACCATTATTTCAAATACAAACAGGGTCACCCATGGTGGACAGGTTTCAGCAAAACTTGTAGACTAAGACACGTTAGGGAGAAAAGTCTGGTAATCTACTTTGGAAAATTAGCCAATGGAAAATTTTATGAATCACAACAGAACATAGACTGACTTGCTTGCTTTGGGCACATCATCAGGAGGGATAAATCCCTGGAGGAGAGCATTATGTTTGGTGAAGTAAAGGGCCTGAGATCTTTGGTGAGATGAATTGGCACAATAGTTGCAACATTAAAACCAGAACATGCTGGTGATCATGAAGACAATGTAGAATCTAGAAACATCGTGTTTTATTGCAACATTTGATGACAGGTATCTATCTATAATGTATAATCTATGGAGCATAGATATATCTAAATATAATCTCAGTCTGTAACTTTAACAACATAGATCTCTTATTACTGGTCTACAGAAATTAAATATATAAGAAAGCAACACTAAAAATATTTTAAAGCAATATTTATTGGTGAAATTGAAGAAGATCCGAGCATTGTATGTGTTCAAAATAATTTAATAATATTGATTCTAAGTGCATATCTCGAAGATCATCTATTTAATATGCAATTAGTTTTGTTCAGCGATTACACCATTGCACTGCAACATTGCCAAGTAAATATGGAGTTTATTAATCATATTAATAATGCCATGAAGTTAAAGTATACACGGCATACAGAATATGCTCCATGAGAAAATTTTCTAGATGTTTTCTTTCCATTTAAACTGCCCTCCCAATAACAATGACCCCCTAAATTATTAGCTTTAGATGTAACTTATAAAAATCTTTAAGCCCTACTGAGAAATATGATTTATATTTGTAGCAGATTTAATCTGATGAGACTTTTGAAAGTCTTATGGAACGGAAGATGGTTCTTCCATGAGCAGCACTGTTCAGCACAGACAGCAGCACTCCAATTATTGTGACAGCCAAAAACATTCTGCACAGTTCCAAAATGTTCCCACTGAGAAATACTGGCTAAGTACTATAATCTTAGTTTTGCATTTTTTAGTATGTTCTTCATTGGAGTACTGAAACTCTACCTTGTATGTTTATCAGCTTTTGGTCTCAGCCAAACTCAAGACAGATGATTTGTCAAATACTATCCACTAAGCATCTTAAGACATAAACCTGGGGTCATTTTTAATAACTCACTCATCTCCACATGCAAGCACTGTCTTCTCAATTCTTTACCATAAATACAATTTTAAGCAATACACTAGCTTCCTTCCCCCTGCCACTCCCCTAATATTAGTCAGCATCGTCTTTTACCTGCCCTGCTTCAATATCCTCATGTATCTGGCCATGTATCCATTCCTGCATTCAGAATAGTCAGTGTGATCTTTTCAAAACACAAATTGGATTATATGACAACCTTTTGTTAAGATAATTTATCTTATTTCCTCCTGTCACAGTAAGACACAGTCTAGTACCCCTAACATGACATTACAAAGCCCCTGGATGATCTAACCCCAGCCTACCTCCCTAGCTTAATCTCAGGCCACTTTCATAACAGCTTCTTTTGCTCCAGCCACACTGAAACTATGAAGTGCACAAGACACATCATGCTTTCCTAGCCCCTAGGCCTTGTGAAATGCTGTTCTCTCTCAAATTGTCCTTATTTCTTGTTAGCCTGGAAATCTTTTCCTCACTGAGCAGATCTCAATTTAAACATTGTTTGTTTTTTCCCAGCAAAGACTTCCCTGACCCACAAACTAAGATAAGTCCTCATTGAATATGATTCCATACCATCTTGAAGTTATCCTTTGAAATAGAGATAATTATATACTTAATTATTTATAATTATTTAGTGTTTGTCTTCCCATCTAGGCCATAATTTCCATGAGGATAGGCCCTCTGTTTAGTACTGCCTGCATAGTGGAGTAAAACTTGCATGACTGAGTGACTTATGTCCAAACCCCACTGCTTGTATTACCCCCATTCTTTGGTTTCTTGCTTTTATTTAAACATCAAAAAGTCTGCATTAGTTGGGTTTACATAATAATGACAAAGGATTATATACGATAGCTTTAAAATCTGAAAAAAAAATTAAAACTTAGGGACATTGTGTATCATATTGGTCTTAGAGATATTGTAATAGGACAGTATGCACAATAATTAAGGGAAGATTTTCTTTGATATTACCTACTCAGCTCACATGAGTAAGGCAGCTACTTACTTCATTGATTGATAAAGTTATCCCCACTTGCTCGAATCCTATCTCTACTAGAAAACTTTTGTGAACTTACTTTTCCAGAAAAACCAGTTTGCTTTGAAATTCATTCATTCATTCACTGATTCATTTAACAATCACCAACTAAAGTGTCAGGCACTGTGCTAGGTGCTGATATGGAGGTGAGAGATGAGTATGCCATGGTCTCTGCTCTCAAGTTCCACACAGATTCATAAGGAAGGCAGCCTAATGCTTACTTTTTAGGGTAGTATATGTGTGTATTAGAAAACTGATTTTAAAAATGAAATATTAGCAGTATTCTAATAGATTTATTATGACTGTGTGAGGGGACTTGATACTGAATAGAATATCAACTAAAAATTTGGAAATTATTGTAGCACATTGACGTAATATTTGTGAATGAGGTAGTTTAACAATTTTATTACTTTACCAACATTTCCATTAATCAATATCAAATTAATTATTCAGTACAAAGGTTATTGAATATAACTTCAAATCAGAAAGCGACTTTAGAAAATATCTGAGCAAAGTTTCTCTTTATAAAAATATGTAAATAAACTAGGTCCAGTGAGGTTTAGTGACCGTTACAAAGTTACCCCTCTGGTTAGTGGCAAAGCCAGGGCAGATTTTCTGTCAAATTTCTCATCATATCCCACACACATGCAAACAACTTCAGTGTCTAAACAAAAGTGAAGATTAACACCATGAGGTGTTTCAACTGTTCTTATCTAATGCTCTGAAATACATGAGATTGTTCCCTTTTTGTTTAGTCCCATCTTTGTCTTCAAAAGATGATTTACTTTTTATTGAGTCCAGATGGTTAATTCTTCTGTATACCAGTATACCAGTTACCATTATACAATAGGTGAAAAAAGAAACACTATTGATTATTGCGAGGTCTGGAGAGGGTACTTATGTCATTTTGGTGGCTTAAGCTTTCAGTTTAATAATAAAACCTGTTTTGGACCATTGATTTTGGAGTATTCACAGCCTCCTACTCTTCTCTTTAGAAAACCAGTCTTCTTTTATTTCTCTTGGAATATTGATTCTACCCAGGTAATTATCCAACTGACAGCCAAGTATTTTATTTTGATTATTTTTTTAAAACTACTATATACACCTGAAGTATACAGAAATGCAAACAATGATTAAACGTTCCCTTTCTATTTGAGAAAATGTGACTAGTTTCAAGTGGGTTAATATAATGCCTTTAGTATGAGCAAAGTAAATAAGAAAAACCAAAATTTTTTTTTTTTCTACCATAAAAGCCCATACCCTGCATTTTTCATCTCTCTTTAGACCATATTAACCTTGTCCTCTCCAGCTGCCTGAGGGGAGCCTGATTGGTTCTTTCTTTCTTTTTTTTTTTTTTATTTCAGACTTTGGGCTTCAATCTTTGAATAATTGAAACATTCCTAGAAAATCCAAGCTCTTTTCTGATATGTAGCTACTTGGCAGGACTGTTCTTTGAGCATACTTATTTATGAATACATAATTAAATTCAGGATCACGTTTGATTCATTCTATGAAAAATTATTGAGTAAAATGCCAAGTTTCCTGGGTATTTTTTAGGAAGTTAAAAGGTTAATTGAGGTTGATACACAAATTAAGCAACAAGAAAATAAAAATGGCACATTCTTCCTTTGAAGAAAGAGGTAGCTAATGTTAAAAACAGGGAGAAATATATGTGTCATTAAGACAATATTAAAATATTTAATAAAATGGAAAATATTGGTGATATATTACAGTTAAAAAAGTAGGCTTCAGAAGGTGTACCTATGATCATAATAATGTTATAGATTACTGAGATAAATAGATAGAGAGATGATGGGTGTATGAACGGACGGATCGTAACCAAAACCAAACCATGTTCCCTCTAGTTGATTCCAACTCATAGCAACCCTATAGGACAGTGTAGAACTGCCCCATAGAGTTTCCAAGGCTGTAATCTTTACAGAAGTAGACTGCCACATCTCTTTCCTGTGGAGCAGCTGGTAGATTCAAACTACCAACCATTAGGTTAGCAGTTAAGTGATAACCACGGCACCACCAGGGCTCCTTTGATAGATGGTAGACATGTAGACAGATAGATACTGAGAAGGGATAAATTGTAGCTACAGGGATCAGACAGTTAGAATCTTGGTTGAAAATTCAGTAGTTTTATGTTAATTATATATTAATGCTTATTACCTAACCTCATTGAGCCTTAGTTTTTCTATCCACAAAATGATGACAATAACGGAAGCTAGTTTATAGGTCATTATGAAGATTAAATGAGATAATCCCTGCAAAGTAGTTAGCATAGTGCCAGGCACATAGGTAGGCAGCACTCAGCAGATGTTCACTATTATAATTTAGTATTTGTGGTGAAATGAGATCCCTTATGTGGCCTTTTCCATTGATTCTTTGGAAAAACAGCTTGAAAGATTTTTCTCCTAAACCCTGAAGAGTTACCTGTGCCCTAGTTTTCTACACCAGGGGGTTTGTTAGTTTTGTCCAGGTTGATTGAAATGTCCTGGTTAGGCCGTAAGCAACTTGATGGTTTGATACTTTTTGTCTGGCCCTGGGCTGCAGTGTGCCCTGTGACTGGCCTATTTTACGCACCTTGCAACGTTTGGTCAATACACTATACACTATTTTTTTTTTTTTTTTTTTATGCAAGTGAAGTGACTATGGTCACTGAAAGAAAGCACTGATGATGTAGTGGTTAAAGCACTCAGCTGCTAACCAAAAGGTTGGCAGTTTGAACCCACCAGCTGCTCTACAGGAGAAAGATGTGGCAGTCTGCTTCCTTAAAGATTTATAGCAGTAGAAACTTTATAGGGCAGTTTCACTCTGTCCTATAGGGTCACTATGAATCATAATCCACTTGACAGCACTGGATTTTATGGTTCACTGAAGATAATGGTCAGTTCCTGGCTGAGCTGGGAGGACCATACCCTCAAATTGACAAAGATTTTGCTTATACATGCAGCCAACCCCACAGAGTTTTCAGAAATAAAGAAGAAAGGAGAAAAGGCAAGAGAGGCAAGAAGACAGAAGGAAGAAGCAGAGAGAGAGGAGGTGAGGAGCCTACTATAAGAGCTGTAACACAGGTCAAGGGCTGTAACACCGAAGACAGCAAAAGGCCCAGAACAGGCCCTGCAGCAGAGTTGTAGGTGAAGGGCCTGGGAGAGGCCTTGTAGCAGAGTCAGTGGTGATGGCAGAAACCTGCTGCTATGAATGCAGCAGAAAGAGAGCTGAACAAAGCTGCTACACTGGCTATGATCTGGGCCAGTTAGCAGTGGAGAGGCTGATGGCAGGGTGGCCAAAAGCAAAGAGTACTGCATGGCTGAGAGGGGGGATGTGAGTCTAACAGGAGGCCTGTCCTGAAGGAGTTAAGAGGCTTCCAAGGTTGAAAGGGGGTGTGCAGGGCCAAGAGGCCCGTCCTGATGGGGCCAAGAGGAGGCCTGTCCTGAGGGGGCTGAAGGGGAACCTACATGGCTGAGAGGGAGCATGCAGGTCAGAGGGAAGGGCCTGCTTGCTTGCATGACTGAAAAGAGCTGAGAGATGTCCTGCACTAAAGAAGGGAGAGATGTGCTCTCCACTTTGGAAGAGCCTTTCAGACTTTGCCTGCATGCTTCCTGAATCTGATTCTGAGTTGTATCCTGTTGATCCTGGTCCTGAGTTGTACCCTGTTACTTCCTTAATTAACCACTTAAGTGTAAGTATGGACTGTGAGTTCTGTGTGGCCACTGCAATGAATTATTGAACCCAGTTTAGAAGTAGAGATTGCTGTGGGGAGGACAGCTGGTGTCAGAACTGGTAAACAGGTTGGAGAGTAGAGATTTGTCTGACATCCCCCTCATAGGAATCAGCTTTGAGCTAATGGCAATTCTCCGACATCCTCCTTATGTTAAAGGACTTCAGACACTACTAGATCATCACGGTATTACAGTATATTTATATACATTTTATATAGCAGATTTGTTGTGTATATATTTTTACATTAAGCATTTGAGTCTCATTTTAAACCCATATAACATTTAAATTTTTAATTTGATTTTTGTTTCAACAAACATTTATTGACCACCTGGTATATGTAACTTTGTGAGATAGATATGAACATATGAATATGGCACAATGCTACGGCATTAAAGAGAATGGTAAGTTTAATCATGATGAGAGGAAAATGCAAACAAGAGACTGAGGATGAACTCAAGAACTATGGACTGAAAGATGAAAGAAAAGAGAGAATGAAGGGCAGGTGATTATTCCCAGGACCCTTATCATTGAACATATATACAAAAGGAGCAGAATATGAAGCAAGTGAATGTTTAATCCCTTATTTATCTTTGTTTCCCATATGTCATTCCAAGTATGAGTATCTTATCAAGTTTAATGTGACTCTATTGTTTAACAAAATTAGTTTTATGGACAATTTCTGGATTTTCAAGGTTATCATAACCATCCTGTTTTAACTATTTAAAGGCTATTTAAATATTATCTTAAATGTTAATTATCAATATATGTGGAGTTGAGAACCTATTACCTCCACAATTAAGGAAAATGAATTATAAGATGTATACTATATTCTCAAATAAAACCAAAGGCAGTTATTTGTTGAATGAATCCTGGTGACAGACAATTCAGTTCAACCTCTTAATTTTTCTAAAGAATAACTTGAAGTATAGAAATGCTAAGTGACTTCAACCAGGTCACGCAATAAAAGGGTAACAGAAACAGATAACAATTTTTAGGCCTTTCTGCAGTACCATGCTTTGAGTACCTTTCTGCAAAATCATGCCCATTTTTCTCTTTGAAATGGCCTATCCACAGTCATATCTCCTTTCTTCCACTTGCTTGCCAACTCAGGGTTGAATGTCCTCTCATTTTCTTTCCTCACAAGATATCCCTTTAAATCATTTTGTGTCATTTAATTTATTTAATATAAACTATTGAACAGGTTACTATGAGTCAGGCAATATGTTCTATGTGTCCTGAAGATACGGCAGTGAATAAAACAGGCATGGTCCTCTCCTTTGAGCTTAATTTATAGTGCAGAAGATAGATATTAAACCAGAAAACACATTTACAAATATGAACTAACATATTGTAAGAAGTACCATGGAGAAATTAAACAAGTTGCAATAAGAAATAGTAACAGGGTGGAAAATATGTTTATATTGAAGTGGAGGCTCAGAGAAGGCCTTGTTGATTCCTGTGCCTTTATGTAAGTTAAATTTGCTCTGTCTTACACATTTTTGTTCACTGGATAGAAATGAAAATAATTCTATGTACACACAATTTTGGTAACATTGAGGAGAAAATTGATGTCTGTGAATTAGCTTTAAAAATTCTAAAAACCCGTGTTAGCAAAATTCACAATATCCACACTTATACTAAACCTAGTTCCATAAAAAAAAATTTTTTTTTTTTTTTTATATGGACTGTTAAATACATTTTTATTCCATTCCATTGAGAACATTCACCTGACTTCTCTCACTTCTTGGCTTAGTGCTTTTTTAAGGACTGAGAATCTAAAAAGAAAAAAAAAAAGGTAGGACGTAGGTCACATGATATTTGTAGAGAAACTTGAGTGCAACCCAATTCTATATTTAAAGTGAAAATTCTTTGACCTCATTAAAGAGAAGATGAATCTATCCAAAGACTCCTGGGTATTTTGTATTTTTTTTTAACTCAAAGCCAAATTAAATTTTAGGATCTAGATCAATAAAAACAAACTACAATAGAGTGAAAAGGGAATGTTAAAGGCAAGAAAAGCCTTTAATGGTATTTTAAGAAATTATAGGGAAAACGGATTTTGATAGAATATTTTCCTAATAACGTTATAGAGCATATGTGTACTCCAAGTTTCACCCTACTCTGCTTTTGTGCCTATTCCATCATATGAAAATATGTTTTAATATTCTATTGATATAGTCTAACCTGTAATTAATATTCCTCTTTTTTAGAAAAAGAGAGTAGAATGTAATAGAATAACTTTTAGCAGCTTTTCTCAAAGAGCATTCCACAAATCACTAACCCTATGAGACAAATGCTTCACTGGAGTAAAAATGCATAATCAAATGAGCTTGAGAAGCAGTATGTACAATGTTCACTTCTGTAAAAATAGCATGGGGGCAGTGTCTGACCTCCCCTAACTTTGCAAGGGAGAAGGATAATCAAGATCAACAGCCCAAGGCTGATTCCTATGAGGCAGGGATCAGACAGGCCTCCTCTCTCCACCATCTTTATCCAATTCAGACACCAATGGTCCCTCCCAAGGCACTCCCTACTTCTCTGCTAAGTTCTATAATTCATTGCAGTGACTACACAGAACTCACAGACCATACTGACGTTTATGGGGTTTATTAGGGAAGTAATAGGTTACAATTCAGGCTCAGGAACACTGAAGGATACAGTTCTTCCATCGGGATAGCCTCTTAGCTGTGCTCGCTGGCACGCCCCTCCCTCAGTCTCTGCCCAAAGCCACTCAGGTTTCTCTTTTCACAGGCAGGTAAGCCCACCTTGCCATCTCCTACAGCCTTCTGCTTGGTCTCTGCTGCCACCACTTTTCACCATCTTCAGGGTTACAGCTCACGCTCTCTCTCTCCATCTCCTGCTTCCAGGAGCTTCTGCAATAAAGAAACTTATTATCTTTGCTATACAATGTGTTTTTAAAACTTATTTGCCCATGAAAACAAGTTTTTCACAACTTTCCTTAGATGAAGTCTACTTGTGATAGTTAAAGAACAGAGCATTGGTTAAATCTCCAGGCTTGGCTGAACATGTTTTGTCTAAGAAGTCCTTTAAAATCTCAAAACCTCTCTTTGCTTAGTACTGAGATGAACTTTTGATATATGACATGCAATACAGGAAGGAAAATTTGTATGAGGTAATTTCAATGCTTTGTGTTTCCCACAACTCTATTTTGGGCCTGTTAATTTTCACTTCTCTTCTATGGACAATTCACAATATAACAGTGGAAAAAAAAAAAAAAAACCAGCAGTGATATAAAAAAACAATTGGGCTCCTTTTAATTCACTGAACATGTGTTACAGATCATGAAAGTAAAAATGGTCTCTCAAATGGATAAAAGCCTTGATTCAGTTTCAGTCTCTTGCGTGTGTGTATGTGCATGTGTGTATGTGCATACACATGCATGCTGACATACACAGGTGCACATCTACCCCAAATAAAATACAAGATTTAATGATGGCTAGGAACCTGAACTTCTGTGAGAGTTAAAGTGACAGAGGCTCTAATTCTTACCAACTTTTTAAAATGCAGCTTATGTCAGAAGTCAGATGCAAAGATAGGCAAAGTTTACGTCTTCCTCGCAACTACACCATGCTAATGGTTGTACTAAAGTCGGGAATTCCAAATAACCTTATTTTATTCTATTTCTTCATTCCCCCCTCCATATACACACACAGCAACATTTTATGACAGAATAAAAATGGAGCAAGGGCTACAATTTTCTGAGAAGTTAAATGATATAATATTTCAATTATAAACAAGAAACTTCAAGAAACTGAAGAAATGTGGCTAAAAATCACAAGGCTTGGGCTTTTGCTTCCAGTCAAAATGCAGTAACAGAGACCAGATTCACACTTGTGCCTGAAACAGCTAAAGGAAAAAGACAAAAATGAAAAAATATATGAAACAATGATTCTGAAGGCAGTGAAGGGGAGTGATCCCAGAGAGTCTGGAAGTAATTGAGGTGAGTACCATGGTTTACTACCTGGAGAGTTTCTAGACCAGGGTGCAGGAAGAGGAATTCAGGCAGAATTCAGTAGTTTTTCTGTGTATTTTATCATACTTATTGCTTTTGTAAATGGGATTTTCTCTGCCATTATATCTTTTTTAAAATTTAATTCTATTTCTTTTTGAATTTTGTTTGGAGTTTAACTTTTTATTTTATCAAAACAACTAGTTGCCATTGAGTAGATTGCAACTCATAGTTACACCATGTTTGTCAGAGTGGAACTGTGTTCCACAGGGTTTTCAGTAGCTGATTTTTTTGAAGTCGATCAGGAGGTCTTCCTTCTGAGGCACCTCTGGGAAGACTCAAGTAGTCATTCTGTTAGCAGCTGTGAAACTGTTTGTACCACCCAGGAACTTCTTTTTCAAAAGAAATAACTATTTAAAATGCAAATATTGTATAATTTCCTATCATTCATAATTAGATAATTTTAAAATTAAATATGAAATAGATTAAAAAGAACATATATGAAATATATGTAAAGAATAAAGGTGTGGTGATATCCCATGGACACAACACTCAGTTTAGTTAAGAAGTCATCACTTGGAGTTTTCTGTGTGTCCAGTCACCTTCCCATCTTCCTCCCTGCATCCTCGGGGTAGTCACTATATTAAATTTCTTCATTGTGCCTTTCTTTTTCTTTAGTTGCATATGTTTATACCTCTAGCAGTTTCCCATTTCATTTTAGATATATGTCAGTTAAATTGTATCGTGTATTCTTCTGGCATTTTTGTTTTTCACTCAATATTGCTTCTAGTGTTTCATCCATGGTGTTGCATGTAGCTACAACTCATTTTTTTTCTTCTTCTATAGAAAAATAATTTAAATAAATACATCAAAAGTCATTTATCTCTTCTGTTGATTGTTATTGTTATTTAGATTATTTATTTACCTTTATCTTATTGCAAACAGTGCTTTTATAAACATTCTTGAATATTCCCCCTGGTGCACATATATGATTGAGACTATACAGGGAATCCACTTAGGAATGGAATCTGTGGGCTAGAAGATTTGTACAAATTCAATTTGAACAAATAATGCATAATGATTTTTCATAAAATGTTATATAACAATATTTTGCTGTTGTTAATGTATTCCAGTAGTTCAGCACTGTCATTAACATTTGATATTGTTTACTTATTTTTTTTTTTTTAGAAAAAGACTGATTAAAATTGCCCTTTCATACTCTCTAACCCTGGTGGCGTAGTGGTTAAGTGCCACAGCTGCTAACCAAAGGGTCTGCAGTTCAAATCCACCAGATGCTCCTTGGAAACTCTGTGGGGCAGTTCTACTCGTCATATAGGGTTGCTATGAATCGGAATCAACTCGACGGCAATGGATTTTCTGTTTTTTAGTCAGTAATTAAATACATAATCCTTATCTTCCTGCATTTAGGAAACGTTTACAATCATCAGTCCACATTCGTTACAATAATTCATACATAACCATTTTTGGGTGTAAAGAAGCTAATTTGCAATGATATATGTATAATCGTTTTTAATTTAAATAATAAATGCATCATATATGATGATTAAGATGCATCCAATTATTGATCACTAAATATGCCCAAAAAATCAGTTGACACAAAATTAAAATTTAAAAAGCAAGTTCAACCAACATTTGTATTTAATACTGGATAATCATAACCCATCAATATTTCTTTATATTTGCTTTAAAGACCTTTGCATTTAATTATTTTTAAAGTAATTTTTAAAAAGATAATACTTGAAAGATTCACTTATGCATTTCTAGCCATAAATGTATTTTTAAATGAACTGGTGATTCAATTATTGCTGGTAGACCTTATGAATTAGTGTATGTTAAGAATGTATTTCTTCCCTCCTTTCTTTGTTTCAATGTATTGACTGTCTTACTAAATAATAGGTATTTCTCTAGGTTTTATCAGTATAAATGTTTATTCAAAAACAATTTTAGATTATAAAACAAAATCAGTTACTATCAAATTAATTCCATCTCATGGCAACCCCATGTGTTGCAGAGTCAAACTGTACTCCATAGGGTTTTAGATTATAGATCTACTTAAAACAATATTTTAAAATATCAGTGCATGTTTCATATCTATTTTTTTAAGCTTCTGTATAGACAGGGAGTGATGGAGGGAAGCCAACTACTGTACAGGAAAATACTTTGATACTCAAGTCGGAATTTCTCATTTGTATAGCCAAAAACCTGTAGAGTCTTATGAAAGCCATTTCCTGTTATGAATTGAGTCGTGTTCCCCCAAAATATGTGTTGTAAATCCTAATGCGTGGTTATAATCCCATTTGGGAATGGGCTTTCTTTATTATATTAATGAAGCAGTATTTGGTGTAGGGTGTGCCTTAAATCAATATTTTTTGAGATATAAAAGAACAGATTAAGCAAGCAAGCCCAAACTGAAAAAAAAAAAAAAAGTCAAACCATTTCTGTGGAGTCAGTTCTGATCACAGTGACCCTATCAGAGAAAGCAGAACTTTTCTGTAGGGTTTCCAAGGCTTCTTTATGGAAGCTGACTGCCCCTTCTTTCTCCCAAGGAGCAAGGCTGGTGGGTTAGGACTGCCGATCTTTCAGTTAGCAGCTGAGTGATTCAACCACTGCACCCCCAGGGCTTCCTGAAGGGAAGATACATGCTACATAATTACCAAGAAACCTAGAAATTGATACAGAAAAGAGACAACGACTTTTCCCCGCAGCAGACAGAGAATCTTCCCCTAAAGCTGCTGCCCTGAATTTGTACTTCTACCCTCCTGAACTGTGAGAGAATAAATTTCTGTTTGTTAAAGCCACCCACTTGTGGTACTTCTGTTATAGCAGCACTAGATAACTAAGAAAGACATTTCCCTTCTCAGAATCTTTGTCTTCCTCATTTAAAAAGAGAGGGTTGACTGAGGTCATAAAACATGGTGCAACATAAAATAAACATTTTTTGCTGAAAGAATTAAAGGCCCATCTTGTTATTATGTAACATGCATGTGTAAAGAGAAAATTTACATTCTTTATGCATAAATATTGTCTTTAAGTGTAAAAACTGTCTATTCATGTATATATAATTGGGATTTAGAAATATAATAAATTCTACCAAATAGAAGTTGATACAGGTGAAGGGCCTTGATTGATGTAAGGTAGGAAATTACACAGTCATCCTCCACATTCCACTCAGTAAAAAATAACAACAGCAACAAAAAAAAAATGCAGCTTTCATGTAAGTTGCAATAAATATTTTTGCATGTATGATTTATATACAGCATAGATTTCTAGTGTTAGTAGCTGAATCAAAGGACATGCGCATTTTAAATTATTTACAGCTATTTGCTGATAATTATCCAAAAGAATTTCAATAATTTACATTACCACTGACTGTGTTTGAGATGTTGTTTCAGGCTACTTTGTGTTGCAAGTGACAGAAAGTGTCAATTTCTGCTTCTTTAAATGATAAGAAAATTCACTACCTCCTTTTATCAGAAGTAGAGAAAAATAAAAGGACTGTTTCTCCCAATAACAAAAATTTTTAAATAAATACATTCATCCTTTATCATATTTACATAGTGTTGTGATTCAGAGTGCCTTTGTGTTTTAATAATATTTGTGAATGTGTTTTTGCATTATTTTGTTTCTTTTTCATGAAAACATGTAAAGATATAAGGTCTGGGATTTAGATAGAGAATTGGTGTATATTGATAGATTTAAAAAAACCAAACCCATTGCCATTAAGTCAATTCCAACTCATAGCGATCCCATAGGACAGAGTAGAACTGTCCTATAGAGTTTCCAAGGAGTGCCTGGTGGATTCGAACTGCTGACTTTTTGGTTAGCGGCTATAGATTATTGGTTCATCAAACCGTCTTGTTCACCTATGCCCCACTGGAAACACTCCAGTGTGCTTATGTGTGTTGGGTAGCAGAGAGAGTGGTAGGAGATGGGGAGGGGAGTTTTTATTTAAATAGTGATGACACGTTGAATTCTTTTGTGGAAATCTCAGATAAATGAGAAAATTAACTGAATTAGTTTGTTATGCAAATAATTCCATTTTTGATTCTTAGAAGATTCTTTGGGAAGAACACATCACATTTAACACCATTACACAGAGACAGCAGGTAGGTGAAGCCAGAGAATTATTTTTTCCTTCAAACAACCTTCTCTAATGGATCTTCCAAAGAAAGTTCTAGAAAAACAGAAGGCCGAACATCTGTGGAATAAAAATTCAGGGAGTCATCTTGATTGTTCAATCAAGATATAAAAGAATAAGCAAAAAAGAGATTCTGGTTACCAAATTTTACCTTCAACAGTCATTCATTGCATATGCTACCTACCATATCTTGCTTCTTTTATAAAGTTTGAGCTTGGTTTTAAAAATTCTAGCTGTGTCTTAAATGGGGAAACAACAGTCTTTTTCACAAATGGAGCTAGCATAACTGAATATCCATCTCCAAAAAAAATGAAACAAGACCCATACCTCACTCCATGCACAAAAGCAACCTCAAAATGGATCAAAGGCCTGAATATAAAATCTAAAATGATAAAGTTATGGAAGAAAAAACAGGGACAATGTTAGGAGCTCTAATATATGGCAAAAACAGTACATAAAACATTACTAACAGTGCAGAAGAAAAACTAGATAACTGGAAGCTCCTAAAAATCAAACACCTATGCTAATCCACAGACTTCACCAAAAGAGTAAAAAGATTACCTACAGACTGGGAAAAAGTTTTTAGCTATGACATTTCTGATCAGTGCCTGATCTCTAAAATCTACATGACACTGCAAAAACTCAACTACAAAAAGACAAATAACCCAATCAAAAATGGGCAAAAGATATGAACAGACACTTCACTAAAGAAGACATACAGGTAGTTAACAGATACATGAGGAAATGCTCACGATCATTAGCTATTAGAGAAATGAAAATCAAAACTACAATGAGAGGAAGCCAAGATGGTGGAACACACAGGCATTTCTGGCGAGCCCTCTTTACAACAAAGACCCAAAAAAAACAAGTGGAACGAGCATATTTGTGACAAGCTGGGAGCCCTGAGCTTCAAAGGCAAGCTTAGAAAACAAACGGAGGGTCAGGGGAAGGAAGAGACCATTCAAAAGTGGAGAGGAGTTACCAGACCTGAATCACGGGGAGAACTCAGGCACCATTCATGGAGTGGTGGCAGCGGTGGGCTGCTGCTAGTGTTCGGCCACACTTTCCTCTAGGAGAGGCAGCCAGCCACACAGCCTACTCACACCTCTGGAACCTGAGAAGAACAGCGCTCTCGGCAAAAACTAAGTACTTGCGTATATTTTACCATGCCCCCCCACCCCAAGCCGGCTTCCGCAGCTGAATTCCCTGGGCCTGAGATAGGCACTGATGAGCACCTAAAGCCATCCTCCCGGCCTTGGGGAAGGAAAAAATTTGTGATTGGGGGAAAAGATAATTTGCTAGCTCCACCAACTGGAGGAGCTCAGGACAGAAGCTGCCCCTGTCCAGGCATAAACTATCCATGGACTTTGAGCACATTTCCCTTCTGCATGGACCTATGTGGGCCTATTTCAGGAGAATAGGAGCTTGTTGACAGACTCCAACCTTTTCAGCTGTGCAGTGGAGAGGTGGGTGTTTGATGTTTGACATTGCTTTGCCTATTAAACAAGGTCCTCACCTACCCACATCAGGGACTTAAGGACTGGTAGCTCCACTCATGTCACACAGCCACCTGCGACAGGGGTCCAAAGATAACTGGTACCTCCCAGTCCTTACAACCAAAAACTCTGGGTGACCAAGGTGCATCTGCAGACACACCCACCCACATGCTCTAGGAAACAGAGACATGCTTTCCTCAGAGTCACTTGGGGGTGGGTTCTCAGCCCCCTGCCTTGTTCAGAGTGTGACCCCCTGCTACAATCAGATACCAGCATATTTGCCAATCACCCCTGCCCCTCTAAGACTGTAGGAAAGAGCCTGCACCACACACTTGATATCAGCTACCTGGAAACCCGAGCTGAATTCATACAAGAAAACTGAATGGACTCCTAGACTGATATACCGGGTAACAGCTCTGGCCATCTGTGGACAGGAAGTCAGAGCTCTAAAGGTAAAAATAATCAAGCTAGTTCACTCAAGCAACCCATAAGGGTATACCTAAACAAAACAAAGCAAGAAGCTACAACACTTTAAGCAAGTATAAACTAATACAACAACTTATAGATGGCTCAGAGACAACAGTCAATATCAAGTCACATAAAGAAACAGACCATGATCACCTCAATAGGCTCTCAAAACAAAGAATCCAGGGATCTTCTAGATGAAAGTGCATTCCTGGAATTACCAGAGCCAGAATACAAAAGTTTAATATACAGAACCCTTCAGACAACAGGAAGGAAATGGGGCAACACATACAACAAGCCAAGGAACACACAGATAAAGCAATTGAAGAAGTTAGAAAGATTATTCAGGAACATAATGAAAAGTTTAATAAGCTGGAAAAATCCATACACAGACAGCAATCAGAAATTCAGAAGATTAACAGTAAAATTACAGAATTAGACAACTCAATAGAAAGTCAGGGAGCAGAATTGAGCAAGTAGAAGCTAGAATTTCTGAACTCAAAGATAAATTACTTGGCACTAATATATTTGAAGAAAAATCAGATAAAAGAATTTTTAAAAAATGAAGAGACCTTAAGAATCATGTGGGACTCTATCAAGAGAAATAACCTAAGAGTGATTGGAGTACCAGAACAGGGAGGGATAACAGAAAATACAGAGAGAATTGTTGAAGATTTGTTGGCAGAATACTTCCCTGATATCGTGAAAGATGAGAAGATCTCTATCCAAGATGCTCATCAAAATCCACATAAGGTAGATCCTAAAAGAAAGTCACCAAGACATATTATAATCAAGCTTGCAAAAACCAGAGATAAAGAGAGAATTATAAGAGCAGCGAGGAATAAAAGAAAAGTCACCTACAAAGTAGAGCCAATAAAAATAAGCTCGGACTACTTGGCAGAAATCATGCAGGCAAGAAGGCAATGGGATGACATATTTAAAAAAATTGAAGGAAAAAAATTGCCTGCCAAGAATCATATATCCAGCAAAACTGTCTCTTAAATATGACAGTGAACTTAAGGCATTTCCAGATAAACACAAGTTTAAGGAATTTGTAAAAACCAAACCAAAACTACAAGAAATACTAAAGGGAGTTCTTTGGTTAGAAAATCAATAATATCAGGTATCAACCCAAGACTAGAACACTGGGCAGAGCAACCAGAAGTCAACCCAGACAGGGAAAACATAAAAAAACAAAGCAGGTGGAACCAAGATGGTGGAATAGAAGCAAGCTTCCTTTGAGCCTTCTTTACAACAAAGACCTGAAAAAACAAATGAAACGAGTATATTTGTGACAAGCCAGGAGCTCTGAACATCAAAGACAAGCTTAGACAAAGAACTGAGGGGCAGGGGGAGGAAGAGGCCGTTCAGAAGTGGAGAGGAGTTACAGGACCTGAATCACAGGAAGCCCTCAGGCACCATTCCCAGAGATAAAGGGAGTTCTTTGGTTAGAAAATCAATAATATCAGGCATCAACCCAAGACTAGAACACTGGGCAGAGCAACCAGATTTCAACCCAGACAGGGAAATCCAAAAAAAAAAAAAAAAGATTAAAAAAAAAAAAGCCCAACACAGGGTAACGGCGATGTTATTATATAAAAGAAGACAAAATTAGAATAATAAAGAGGGTCTAAGAAATGTAATCATACACCTTCCATATGGAGAAGAAGATATGGCAATACAAAGAAATAAAAGTTAGCTTTAAATTTAGAAACATAGGGGTAAATAATAATGTAACCACAAAGGAGACAAACTATCCTATTCCTCAAAATAAAATACAAGGGAAAAATACAGACTTAGCAGAAACAAAATCAACAACGACAAATATGAGGAAAGGACAATATATAAAGAAAAACTACTCAGCACATAAAATCAAGTGGGAAAAAGAAACTGTCAACACACAAAAAAAGACATCAAAATGATAGCACTAAATTCATACTTCTCCATAATTACTCTGAATGTGAATGGACTAAATGCAACAATAAAGAGACAGAGAGTGGCAGAATGGATTAAAAAACAAGATCCATCTATATGCTGCCTACAAGAGACACACCTTAGACTTAGATACACAAACTAAAACTCAAAGGATGGAAAAAAAAAATATCAAGCAAACAACAATAAAAAAGAGCAGGAAATACTAATTTCTAACAAAATAGACTTTAAAGTTAAATCCATCAGAAAGGATAAGGAAGGACATTTTATAATGATCAAAGGGACAATACACCAAGAAGATATAACCATATTAAATATTTATGCATCCAATGACAGGGCTACAAGGTACATAACACAAACTCTATCAGCATTGAAAAGTGAGATAGACAGCTCCTCAATAGTAGTAGCAGATTTTTTTTTTTTTTTAATGAGGTACAATTTTATTTTCTCTTATGCATAATACACATCCAAAGAGTAAAGCAAAATATCCTATTTCCTCCAGGTCAATAGAGATAAACACAAAAGCTAATTACGGTTTTACAAGGGAACCAGGCAACAGAATGCAGGGACAAATAAAACCAAATGCAAATACAACGATTTCATAATGGCTTCCAAGGTCACTAGATAAAGGTGGCTGGTTTGAGATTTGACATTCACCAAAAAACCCCTGTCCCTAAATCTCTACAGCATTAAACGTGGGTGGATTTAGCTCACTTACGATCCCACTTATTTCCCACCTAAGATGCTAGAATGTTCCACCACTGCGCTGCCAGCGTTTCCTGAGTGCTCGCTCTCTGCCAGGCGGTGGGCTTGTCACTTTGCAGCCACCCTCCTCATCTGCTCGGGGTAACAGCTGTGAGGTGGCACACGGGGAACCAGAGGCTCAGGAGGCGGGCACCTTGCTCGTACAGCTAGCTGGGACTTGACCTGAGGTTGGTCTGACTCATGAGCCAGCGTACTTTTTTTTTTTTTTTTAATTAACTTTTATTAAGCTTCAAGTGAACGTTTACAAATCCAATCAATCTGTCACATATAAGTTTACATACTTCTCACTCCCTACTCCCACTTGCTCTCCCCTTCTTGAGTCAGCCCTTTCAGTCTCTCCTTTCGTGACAATTTTGCCAGCTTCTCTCTCTCTCTCTATCCTCCCATCCCCCCTCCAGACAAGAGTTGCCAACACAATCTCAAGTGTCCACCTGATATAATTAGCTCACTCTTCATCAGCGTCTCTCTCCCACCTGCTGACCAGTCCCTTTCATGTCTGATGAGTTGTCTTCAGGGATGGTTCCTGTCCTGTGCCAACAGAAGGTCTGGGGACCATGGCCGCCGGGATTCCTCTAGTCTCAGTCAGACCATTAAGTTTGGTCTTTTTATGAGAATTTGGGGTCTGTATCCCACTGATCTCCTGCTCCCTCAGGGGTCCTCTGCTGTGCTTCCTGTCAGGGCAGTCATCGATTGTGGCCAGGCACCAACTAGTTCTTCTGGTCTCAGGATGATGTAGGTCTCTGGTTCATGTGGCCCTTTCTGTCTCTTGGGCTCTCAGTTGTCGTGTGGCCTTGGTGTTCTTCATTTTCCTTTGCTCCAGGTGGGTTGAGACCAATTGATGCATCTTAGATGGCCGCTTGTTAGCATTTAAGACCCCAGACGCCACATTTCAAAGTGGGATGTAGTAGCAGATTTTGACACACCACTTTTGGTGAAGGACAGAACATCCAGAAATAAGCTCAACAAAGACACGGAAGATATAAATACCACAATCAACCAACTTGTCCTCGTAGACATATACAGAATACTTCATCCAACAGCAACCAAGTATACTTTCTTTTCTAGTGCACATGGAACATTCTCTAGAATAGGTCACATATTAGGTCATAAAGCAACCCTTAGCAGAATCCAAAACACTGAAATATTACAAAGCGTCTTTTCCGACCATGAGGCCATAAAAGCGGAAATCAATAACAGAAAAAGCAGGGAAAAGAAATCAAACACTTGGAAACTGAACAATAAATACTCTGCTCAAAAAAGACTGGATTATAGAAGACATTAAGGATGGAACAAAGAAATTCAGAGAATCCAATGAGAATGAAAACACTTCGTATCAGAACCTTTGGGACACAGCAAAAGCGGTGCTCAGAGGCCAATTTATATCAATAAATGCACGCATACAAAAAGAAGAAAGGGCCAAAATCAAAGAATTATCCCTACAACTGGAACAAAGAGAAAGAGGGCAACAAAAGCAACCCACAGGCACTAGAAGAAAACAAATAATAAAAATTAGAGCTGAACTAAATGAAATAGAAAACAGAAAAACAATTGAAAGAATTAACAAGACCAAAAGCTGGTTATTAAAAAAATCAACAAAATTGACTAAACCACTGGAAAAACTGACAAAAGAAAAAAGGGAGAGGAAGCAAATAACCCAAATAAGAAATGAGATGGGTGATATTACAACAGCCCTAACTGAAATTAAAGGAATCATATGACATTACTATGAAAAAGTATACTCAAGGAGAGCGGCTGATCCCAGTACTGAGGCGAGGCCAAGACGGTGGACTAGGTGGACGCTACCGCGGATCCCTTTTGCAACAAAGACTCGGAAAAACAAGTGAATCGATCACATACATAACAATCTACGAACCCTGAACAACAAACACAGATTTAGAGATGGAGAAAGAACAAATACGGGGAGGCAGCAATTGTTTTCAGAGCCTGGAGCCAGCGTACCAGTCAGCAGATTTTCTGGAAAAATTAGTTTCCCAGTGATGGCTCGGAGACAGCAGTCCATATCAAACCACATAAAGAAGCAGACCATGACAGCTTCTCCAACCCCTCAAACAAAAGAATCAAAATCTTTCCCAAATGAAGATACAATCCTGGAATTATCAGATACAGAATATAAAAAACTAATTTACAGAATGCTTCAAGACATCACAAACGAAATAAGGCAAACTGCAGAAAAAGCCAAGGAATACACCGATAAAAGTGTTGAAGAACTCAAAAAGATTATTCAAGAACATAGTGGAAAAATTAATAAGTTGCAAGAATCCATAGAGAGACAACATGTAGAAATCCAAAAGATTAACAATAAAATTACAGAATTAGACAATGCAATAGGAAGTCAGAGGAGCAGACTCGAGCAATTAGAATGCAGACTGGGACATCTGGAGGACCAGGGAATCAACACCAACATAGCTGAAAAAAAATCAGATAAAAGAATTAAAAAAAATGAAGAAAGCCTAAGAATCATGTGGGACTCTATCAAGAAGGATAACCTGCGGGTGATTGGAGTCCCAGAACAGGGAGGGGGGACAGAAAACACAGAGAAAATAGTTGAAGAACTCCTGACACAAAACTTCCCTGACATCATGAAAGACGAAAGGATATCTATCCAAGATGCTCATCGAACTCCATTTAAGATTGATCCAAAAAGAAAAACACCAAGACATATTATCATCAAACTTGCCAAAACCAAAGATAAACAGAAAATTTTAAAAGCAGCCAGGGAGAAAAGAAAGGTTTCCTTCAAGGGAGAATCAGTAAGAATAAGTTCAGACTACTCAGCAGAAACCATGCAGGCAAGAAGGGAATGGGACGACATATACAGAACACTGAAGGAGAAAAACTGCCAGCCAAGGATCATATATCCAGCAAAACTCTCTCTGAAATATGAAGGCGAAATTAAGATATTTACAGATAAACACAAGTTTAGAGAATTTGCAAAAACCAAACCAAAGCTACAAGAAATACTAAAGGATATTGTTTGCTCACAAAACCAATATCAGATACCAGCACAATACAAGGTCACAAAACAGAACGTCCTGATATCAACTCACATAGGGAAATTACAAAAACAAACAAATTAAGATTAATTAATAATAATAATAATAATAATACACATAACAGGGAATCATGGAAGTCAATAGGCAAAAGATCACAATAATCAAAAAGAGGGACTAAATACAGGAGGCATTGAACTGCCAGATGGAGAGTGATACAAGGCAATATAGAACGATACAAGTTAGGTTTTTACTTAGAAAAATAGGGGTAAATAATAAGGTAACCACAAAAAGGTATAACAACTCCATAACTCAAGATAAAAGCCAAGAAAAACGTGACTCAACTAATATAAAGTCAAACACTATGAAAATGAGGATCTCACAATTTACTAAGAAAAACGTCTCAGCACAAAATAGTAGGTGGAAAAATGAAATTGCCAACAACACACATGAAAAGGCATCAAAATGACAGCACTAAAACCTTATTTATCTACAATTACGCTGAATGTAAATGGACTAAATGCACCAATAAAGAGACAGAGAGTCACGGACTGGATAAAGAAACACGATCCATCTATATGCTGCCTACAAGAGACACACCTTAGACTTAGAGACACAAACAAACTAAAACTCAAAGGATGGAAAAAAGTATATCAAGCAAACAATAAGCAAAAAAGAAGAGGAGTAGCAATATTAATTTCTGACAAAATAGACTTTAGACTTAAATCCACCACAAAGGATAAAGAAGGGCACTATATAATGACAAAAGGGACAATTGATCAGGCAGACATAACCATATTAAATATTTATGCACCCAATGACAGGGCTGTGAGATACATAAATCAAATTTTAACAGAATTGAAAAGTGAGATAGACACCTCCACATTTATAGTAGGAGACTTCAACACACCACTTTTGGAGAAGGACAGGACATCCAGTAAGAAGCTCAATAGAGACACGGAAGACCTACTTACAACAATCAACCAACTTGACCTCATTGACTTATACAGAACTCTACACCCAACTGCTGCAAAGCATACTTTTTTTTCTAGCGCACATGGAACATTCTCTAGAATAGACCACATATTAGGTCATAAAACAAACCTTTGCAGAATCCAAACCATTGAAATAGTACAAAGCATCTTCTCAGACCACAAGGCAATAAAACAAGAAATCAATAACAGAAAAACTAGGGAAAAGAAATCAAATACTTGGAAAATGAACAATACCCTC
The DNA here is from genome assembly GCF_030014295.1 of Loxodonta africana. NCBI lineage: Eukaryota > Metazoa > Chordata > Mammalia > Proboscidea > Elephantidae > Loxodonta > Loxodonta africana. Next base: position 178,545,385 of record NC_087343.1, on the reverse strand, counting down.
CTGAAAAAAGACTGGGTTATAGAAGACATCAAGGAGGGAATAAGGAAATTCATAGAAAGCAACGAGAATGAAAATACTTCCTATCAAAACCTCTGGGACACAGCAAAAGCAGTGCTCAGAGGCCAATTTATATCGATAAATGCACACATACAAAAAGAAGAAAGAGCCAAAAGCAGAGAACTGTCCCTACAACTTGAACAAATAGAAAGTGAGCAACAAAAGAACCCATCAGGCACCAGAAGAAAACAAATAATAAAAATTAGAGCTGAACTAAATGAATTAGAGAACAGAAAAACAATTGAAAGAATTAACAAAGCCAAAAGCTGGTTCTTGAAAAAATTAACCAAATTGATAAACCATTGGCTAGACTGACTAAAGAAATACAGGAAAGGAAACAAATAACCCGAATAAGAAATGAGAAGGACCACATCACAACAGAACCAAATGAAATTAAAAGAATCATTTCAGATTACTATGAAAAATTGTACTCTAACAAATTTGAAAACCTAGAAGAAATGGATGAATTCTTGGAAAAACACTACCTACCTAAACTAACACATTCAGAAGTAGAACAACTAAATAGACCCATAACAAAAAAAGAGATTGAAACGGTAATCAAAAAACTTCCAACAAAAAAAAGTCCTGGCCTGGACGGCTTCACTGAAGAGTTCTGTCAAACTTTCAGAGAAGAGTTAACACCACTACTACTGAAGGTATTTCAAAGCATAGAAAATGATGGAATACTACCCAACTCATTCTATGAAGCCACCATCTCCCTGATACCAAAACCAGGTAAAGACATTACAAAAAAAGAAAATTATAGACCTATATCCCTCATGAACATAGATGTAAAAATCCTCAACAAAATTCTAGCCAATAGAATCCAACAACACATCAAAAAAATAATTCACCATGATCAAGTGGGATTTATATCAGGTACGCAAGGCTGGTTTAATATCAGAAAAACCATTAATGTAATCCATCACATAAATAAAACAAAAGATAAAAACCACATGATCTTATCAATTGATGCAGAAAAGGCATTTGACAAAGTCCAACACCCATTTATGATAAAAACTCTTACCAAAATAGGAATTGAAGGAAAATTCCTCAACATAATAAAGGGCATCTTTTTTTTTTTTTATGCAAAGCCAACAGCCAATATCACTCTAAATGGAGAGAAAATTAAAGCATTTCCCTTGAGAACGGGAACCAGACAAGGATGCCCTTTATCACCGCTCTTATTCAATATCGTACTTGAAGTCCTAGCCAGGGCAATTAGGCTAGACAAAGAAATAAAGGGTATCCGGATTGGCAAGGAGGAAGTAAAGTTATCACTATTTGCAGATGACATGATCTTATACACAGAACACCCTAAGGAATCCTCCAGAAAACTACTGAAACTAATAGAAGAGTTTGGCAGAGTCTCAGGTTATAAAATAAACATACAAAAATCACTTGGATTCCTCTACATCAACAAAAAGAACACCGAAGAGGAAATAACCAAGTCAATACCATTCACAGTAGCCCCCAAGAAGATAAAATACTTAGGAATAAATCTTACCAAGGATGTAAAAGACCTATACAAAGAAAACTACAAAGCTCTACTACAAGAAATTCAAAAGGACATACTTAAGTGGAAAAACATACCTTGCTCATGGATAGGAAGACTTGACATAGTAAAAATGTCTATTCTACCAAAAGCCATCTATACATACAATGCACTTCCGATCCAAATTCCAATGTCATTTTTTAAGGTGTTAGAGAAACAAATCACCAACTTCATATGGAAGGGAAAGAAGCCCCGGATAAGCAAAGCATTACTGAAAAAGAAGAAGAAAGTGGGAGGCCTCACTCTACCTGATTTCAGAAGCTATTATACAGCCACAGTAGTCAAAACTGCCTGGTACTGGTACAACAACAGGCACATAGACCAATGGAACAGAATTGAGAACCCAGATATAAATCCATCCACGTATGAGCAGCTGATATTTGACAAAGGACCAGTGTCAGGCAATTGGGGAAATAATAGTCTTTTTAACAAATGGTGCTGGCATACCTGGATATCCATTTGCAAAAGAATGAAACAGGACCCATACCTCACACCATGCACAAAAACTAACTCCAAGTGGATCAAAGACCTAAACATAAAGACTGAAACGATAAAGATCATGGAAGAAAAAATAGGGACAACCCTAGGAGCCCTAATACAGGGCATAAACAGAATACAAAACATTACCAAAAATGATGAAGAGAAACCCGATAACTGGGGGCTCCTAAAAATCAAACACATATGCTCATCTAAAGACTTCACCAAAAGAGTAAAAAGACCACCTACAGACTGGGAAAGAATTTTCAGCTATGATGTCTCAGACCAGCGCCTGATCTCTAAAATCTACATGATTCTGTCAAAACTCAACCACAAAAAGACAAACAACCCAATCAAGAAGTGGGCAAAGGATATGAACACACATTTCACTAAAGAAGATATTCAGGCAGCCAACAGATACATGAGAAAATGCTCTCGATCATTAGCCATTAGAGAAATGCAAATTAAAACTACGATGAGATTCCATCTCACACCAACAAGGCTGGCATTAATCCAAAAAACACAAAATAATAAATGTTGGAGAGGCTGCGGAGAGATTGGAACTCTTATACACTGCTGGTGGGAAAGTAAAATGGTACAACCACCTTGGAAATCTATCTGGCGTTATCTTAAACAGTTAGAAATAAAACTACCATACAACCCAGAAATCCCACTCCTCGGAATATACCCTAGAGATACAAGAGCCTTCACACAAGCAGATATATGCACACCCATGTTTATTGCAGCTCTGTTTACAATAGCAAAAAGTTGGAAGCAACCAAGGTGTCCATCAACGGATGAATGGGTAAATAAATTGTGGTACATTCACACAATGGAATACTACGCATCGATAAAGAACAGTGACGAATCTCTGAAACATTTCATAACATGGAGGAACCTGGAAGGCATTATGCTGAGTGAAATTAGTCAGAGGCAAAAGGACAAATATTGTATAAGACCACTATTATAAGATCTTGAGAAATAGTAAAAACTGAGAAGAACACATACTTTTGTGGTTACAAAGGGGGGAGGGAGGGAGAGGGTTTTTTAGTGATTAATCAGTAGATAAGAACTGCTTTGGGGGAAGGGAAAGACAACACTCAATACATGGAAGGTCAGCTCAATTGGACTAGACCAAAAGCAAAGAAGTTTCCGGGATAAAATGAATGCTTCAAAGGTCAGTGGAGCAGGGGCGGGGGTCTGGGGAACATGATTTGAGGGGACTTCTAAGTCAATTGGCAAAATAATTCTAGTATGAAAACATTCTGCATCCCACTTTGAAATGTGGCGTCTGGGGTCTTAAATGCTAACAAGCGGCCATCTAAGATGCATCAATTGGTCTCAACCCACCTGGAGCAAAGGAAAATGAAGAACACCAAGGCCACACGACAACTATGAGCCCAAGAGACAGAAAGGGCCACATGAACCAGAGACCTACATTATCCTGAGACCAGAAGAACTAGTTGGTGCCTGGCCACAATCGATGACTGCCCTGACAGGGAGCACAACAGAGAACTCCTGAGGGAACAGGAGATCAGTGGGATGCAGACCCCAAATTCTCATAAAAAGTCCATACTTAATGGTCTGACTGAGACTAGAGGAATCCCGGCGGCCATGGTCCCCAGACCTTCTGTTGGCACAGGACAGGAACCATCCCCAAAGACAACTCATCAGACATGAAAGGGACTGGTCAGCAGGTGGGAAAGAGATGCTGATGAAGAGTGAGCTAATTATATCAGGTGGTCACTTGAGATTGTGTTGGCAGCTCTTGTCTGGAGGGGGGATGGGAGGATAGAGAGTGAGGGAAGCTGGCAAAATTGTCACGAAAGGAGAGACTGAAAGGGCTGACTCAATGGGGGAGAGCAAGTGGGAGTACAGAATAAGATGTATGTAAACTTATATGTGACAGACTGATTGGATTTGTAAATGTTCACTTGAAGCTTAGTAAAAGTTAATAATAAAAAAAAAGTATACTCAAACAAATTTGAAAACCTAGAAGAAATGGATGAATTCCTACATTCCAAGTGAAAAAAAAAATTTTTTTTTTCTTTTTTACTACCTACCTAAACTAACACAAACAGAGGTAGAACAACTAAATAACCCATAACAAAAGAAGAGATTGAAAAGGTAATCAAAAAACTCCCAACAAAAAAAAAAAACCCTGGTCCAGATGGCTTCACTGCAGCATTCCACCAAACTTTCAGAGAAGAGTTAACACCACTACTACTAAAGGCATTTCAGAGCATAGAAAAGGACTGAATACTACCAAACTCATTCTATGAAGCCACCATATCCCTGATACCAAAACCAGGTAAAGACACCACAAGAAAAGAAAATTATAGACCTATATCCCTCATGAATGTAGATGCAAAAATCCTCAACAAAATTCTAGCCAAGAGAATTCAACAACATATCAAAACAATAATTCACCATGACCAGGTGGGGTTCATACCAGGCACGCAGGGATGGTTCAACATTAGAAAAACAATTAATGTAATCCACCACATAAATAAAACAAAAGACAAGAATTACATGATTTTATCAATTGATGCAGAAAAGGCATTTGATAAAGTCCAACACTCATTCATGATAAAAACTCTCAGCAAAATAGGAATAGAAGGAAAATTCCTCAACATAATAAAGAGCAATTTATACAAAGCCAACAGCCAACATCACCCTAAATAGAGAGTGCCTGAAAGCATTCCCACTGAGATCGGGAACCAGACAAGGATGCCCTTTATCACCACTTTTATTCAACATTGTGCTGGAAGTCGTAGCCAGAGCAATTAGGCTAGATAAAGAAATAAAGGGCATCCAGATTGGCAAGGAAGAAGTAAAAGTATCTTTATTTGCAGATGACATGATCTTATACACAGAAAACCTTAAGGAATCCTCCAAAAAAAATACTGAAACTAACAGAAGAGTTCAGCAGAGTATTGGGATACAAGATAAACATACAAAAATCAGTTGGATTCCCCTACACCAACAAAAAGAACATCGAAGGAGAAATCACCAAATCAATGCCATTTACTGGAGTCCCCAAGAAGATAAAATACTTAGGAATAAATCTTACCAGAGATGTAAAAGACTTATACAAAGAAAACTACAGTACACTTCAACAAGAAACCAAAAGAGACTTACATAAGTGGAAGAACATACCTTGCTCGTGGATAGGAAGACTTAACATTATAAAAATGTCTATTCTACCAAAAGCGATCTATATATTTAATGCAATTCTGATCCAAATCCCAATGACATTTTTAATGAGATGGAGAAGCAAATCACCAATTTCATATGAAAAGGAAAGAGGCCCCGGATAAATAAGGCATTACTGAAAAAGAAGAACAAAATAGGAAGCCTTTCTTTACCTGATTTCAGAACCTATTATTACCACCACAGTAGTGAAAACAGCCTGGTACTGGTACAACAGATACATGAACCAATAGAACAGAATTGAGAATCCAGACATAAATCCATCCACATATAAGCAGTTGATACTTGACAAAGGCCCCAAAACAGTTAAATGGGGAAAAGACAGTCTTTTTAACGAATGGTTCTGGCATAACTGGATATTCATCTGCAAAAAAATGAAACAAGACCCATACCTCACTCCATGAACAAAAACTAACTCCAAATGGATCAAAGACCTAAATATAAAATCTAAAATGATAAAGATCATGGGAAAAAAATAGGGACAACATTAAAAGCCCTAATACATGGCATAAGCAGTATACAAAACTTTATAAAGAATGTAGAAGAAAAACTAGATAACTGGGAGCTCCTAAAAATCAAACACCTATGCTCATCCAAAGACTTCACCAAAAGAGTAAAAAGACTACCTACAGACTGGGAAAAAGGTTTTAGCTATGACATTTCTGATCAACGCCTAATCTCTAAAATCTACATGATACTGCAAAAATTCAACCGCAAAAAGACAAATAATCCATTTAAAAAATAGGTGAAAGATATGAATAGACACTTCACTAAAGAAGACATTCAGGTAGCTAACAGATACATGAGGAAATGTTCATGATCATTAGCCATTAGAGAAACGCAGATCAAAACAACAATGAGATTTCATCTCACACCAACAAGGCTGGCATTAATCCAAAAAACACAAAATAATAAATGTTGGAGGGGCTGTGGAGAGATTGGAACACTTATACACTGCTGGTGGGAATGTCAAATGGTACAGCCACTTTGGAAATCAATTTGGCACTTCCTTAAAAAGCTAGAAATAGAACTACCATCTGATCCAGCAATCCCACTCCTCGGAATATATCCTAGAGAAATAAGAGCCTTTACATGAACAGATATATGTACACCCATGTTTATTGCAGCACTGTCTACAATAGCAAAAAGGTGGAAGCAACCAAGGTGCCCATCAACAGATGAACGGATAAATAAATTATGGTATATTCACACAATGGAATACTACACATCGATAAACAACAGCGAGGAATCTGTGAAACATTTCATAACATGGAGGAACCTGAAAGGCATTATGCTGAGTGAAATTAGTCAGTTGCAAAAGGACAAATATTGTACAGGACCACTATTATAAGAACTTGAGAAATAGTTTGAGAAGAAAACATTCTTTCGTGGTTACGAGAGGGGGGAGGGAGGTAGGGTGAGAGGGGGCATTCACTAATTAGATAGTAGATAAGAACTACTTTAGGTGAAAGGAAAGACAGCACACAATACCGGGGAGGTCAGCACAATTGGACTAAACCAAAAGCAAAGAAGTTTCCTGAGTAAACTCAATCCTTCGAAGGCCAGCATAGCAGGGACAGGGATCTGGGGACCATGGTTTCAGGGGACATCTAAGTCAACTGGCATAATAAAATCTATTAAGAAAACATTCTGCATCCCACTTTGAAGAGTGGCGTCTGGGGTCTTAAATGCTAGTAAGCAGCCATCTAAGATGCATCAATTGGTCTCAACCCACCTGGATCAAAGGAGAATGAAGAACACCAAGGACACAAGGCGATTAGGAGCCCAAGAGACAGAAAGGGCCACATGAACTAGCGAGTACAACATCCTGAGACCAGAAGAACTAGATATTGCTTGCCTACAACTGATGGCTGCCCTGACAGGGAACACAACAGAGAACTTCTGAGGGAGCAGGAGAACAGTGGGATGCAGACCCCAAATTCTCATAAAAAGACTATACTTAATTGTCTGACTGAGACTAGAAGGACCCCGGTGGTCATGGCCCCCAGACCTTCTGTTGGCTCAGGACAGGAACAATTCCCGAATCCAACTCTCCGGACATGGATTGAACTGGACAATGGGTTGGGAAGGGATGCTGGTGAGGAGTGAGCTTCTTGGATCAGGTGGACACTTGAGACTATGTTGGCTTCTCCTTCCTGGACAGGAGATGAGAGGGTGGAGGGGGTTAGAAGCTGGTGAAATGGACATGAAAAGAGAGGGTGGAGGGGAGAGAGCGGGCTGTCTCATTAGGGGGAGAGTAATTGGGCATATTTTTTTTTTAGTAAGGTATATATAAGTTGTTCACTTTTATTAGTTCACTTAAGCACAATAAAATTAAAAAAAAATTTTAGCTATTTCAAAATCATGTAAACAAGTCATAGAGAAATTGGGTTTGGCCATGCTTAGAAGATAGGGCCCAAGATCTAGGAAATGAAATACTTTGCAATAAATCTCCAGTAACACCTTGTCAAAGCCAACGCAAAATAATCAAATGAAGCAAAGGGAGCAGATAGATGGCTCTACTCTTGCTTTTAGAGATTCTATCATTTTAGTTAAGAAAGAAAAAGAAAACCTGTGTTGTGCCTTTTTTGGTAATAAGGATATAAATATTATTTTAATCGTAGTTTGGTCATAGTAAAACAATATGTAATTACAATTTACAATGGTACTTCAGAATTTTACTTGGTCTTGTAGATTTCACCCTCCAAAAGAAGAATATTGTTAAAATCTTCCCTGTAGTAATGCATTTTTTCCCCAGTCAAGGCAATTTTCTAACTGCCTCTACATGCTGAGTTTTTATTTTATACTCTCAGATGCTATCAGAAAAGATTACAAATAAAAATTTAATTCAGAGGTCACCTTAATAAAGTGAGCAGGCAACAAAGATAGCAGTGTTTTACCATCGAGATAAGAATTTTGTTATTTTAGCCTGACTTCTTTTTCATTTTATTTTGAGGTAAACATCAGGGAAGTGTTTCATAGAAGGTTGGGTCAGCTATTCAGTTTAGGAAAAGCAACAAAATGGTAGTGCCCAGACTACTACTGGGTGTTCTAAGTGAATTTTCTCCGTTCACCTGATTAAGGCTTTTCCTAACACATTAGGGAAGAAAGAAACTCACTGCTGTCTCAATGAATTGACGTGCCTCTTCCATGAAAACAGATTATTCCCCTTTGAATATTAGAATCATGCTCAACAAGACCAGCAATGCCAAAATAGCCTCTTTAAAATAGTAAAGTACAAGCAATGAAAAAAAAATTATTATTTCTTAGAAGTTGTAGTATCCAAGGAGCCAATTATTCTTTTCAAGAAAATATTCTTCCTATAAAGCAATATCTGTAATTGAAAAGAAGAACAGTAGCAACAGAAGGAGACATCGTCATCTGAGGAGCTCAATGACTCTTCCTCTGAAGCAATTTTAAAGAAATGGAGAGCAAAATTTGAATTACCAAACTCAAGATTGACAGGGATGAAATTCAGGCTTCCAAGTGTTGATGATGAGTTGTGCATTGTATCAACTCCAATGTTACTACTGTAAAGAGGTCTCCCCCGACCACTCTAGCTAAATTGCATTCCATTGCTTTCTATAATATTTCATATTTTTTGTAGAACTCACCACTATTAGAAATGATCTTATTTATTTACTTTTCTTAGTAAGCTTGCTGTCAGTCTTTCTCATTAGAATGTAAATTTGATGAGAAAGGGATTTTGTCTGACTTGTTCTGAATTTCTAATGCCCAGAGGGATCTTCATTCAGTAAATATTTGTTAAAGAACTAAAAAATGAGTGAATAAAATATGAAAATGGATACTACATAGAGTTGGAGTTGGGATAGATGTGATCTTGACCTCTCTGAGCTATAATTTAATGGGCTAATATAATAAGACCCCAAACAACATTTGCATAGCTATCATATTAGCTAGGAGGCAAATAAAAAAGGTGTTGAGATCCTTAGCTTTGGATCCAGAGTGACTAGAGATTAATATTCATTTGACTAGCTCTCAGAATTGTGACAAGTCACTTAGCCATGGATCTCAGTATTATTTGCTACAAAATGGAGACAATAGTATTCACTTTATATGATTTTGGGAGAGTTAAAATAGATAACTTATGTAAAGTGCTTGACAGAGTCTAAGTGCTCAAATAAGTGGTAGCTCTTAAGTTTTTTCTTGGAAATCTGTGGGGCTCCTTCAGTACAAAGTGAGTTTATTTTTCCCTAGGTCATCAATTTCAATAATTTGTCAAGTACATATGTTAAATAGAACTTTCCTCAATGTCTTTTACGTTTTAATTCTACATGTCAGTTTATACTTACAATGAGAACATCAATTATATGACAAGCAAGGTGTTGGCACCATACTTAGAAATTGAAAATACTTTCTTCTTAGAAGTAACTTAACAGCCTGTCTTAATTATCTAGCACTGCTATAACAAAAATACCACAAAAGAGTGACTTTAACAAATAAAAATTTATTTTTTCACAGTTTAGGAGGCTCGAAGTCCTAATTCAGGGCACCAGATCTAAGGGTAGGCTTTCTTTCTCTGTCAACTCTGGAGGAAGGTCATTGTCTCTACTGAGCTCCTGCTCCTAGGCAACCTTCATGTGGCTTGGCATCTCTCTGCTTCTCCCACTTGCTTGTTTATTTTTTTTAAATCAACTTTATCTAGGTATAATTTGCAATAAAATGTACCTATTTAAAGCATACAATTTGATGAGTTTGGACAAATGCGTACACCTGTACAACCAGTAACCGTCAGCACAATCAAGATATAGAACATTTCCATCCCCACTAAGAAGTTCCCTTCTGCCTTTTTTTAATCACCCTTAGCTCTAGGTGATCATTGATTTGTGTTCTGTCAATATAGTCTAGAATTTCATATAAATGGATTTATATAGAATGTATTGTTTGTGTCTGGATATTTTCACTCAGCCAAGTATTTTTAAGATTCAGCCATCAGTAGTTCATTATTTTTTTGTTGCTGGGTAGTATTCTATGTCATGGATGTACCACAATTGCTTATCCATTCTTTATTGATGGACTCTTGGGTTATTTACACTATTTGTCTATTATGAATAGAGCTGATATGTACATTCATGCATAAGCCATTGTATGAGCATAATCTTTATCTTGGATAAATGTCTAGGAGTGCAATTCCTGGTCTGTTCAAACATTTTACCCATTTTTTATATGGTTGTTTTGCTTCCTTATAATTGAGTTGTGAGAGTTCTTTAGATAGTCAGGATACAAATCCTTTGCCAGATATATGAATTATGAATATTTTCTCCTAGTTTGTGGCTTGACTTCTGATTTTCTTAAAGATGTCTTTTATGTTGGGAGTTTTTTTTTTCATTACCTTCTTAATCTCTTCTCTTGTTATGGGTCTGTTTGGTTTTGTTGATTCTTTCTCCTAAACTGTGGGAAAATAAATTTCTGTTTGTTAAAGGCACCTACTTGTGTTATTTCTGTCATAGTAGAATGAGATAACTAACACACTTCCACCAAATATTTAAACATAATTCAGACAAGTTCTTTGACATCGCTTAAGAAGCATCATTCTTCTTCCATTGCCCAATTACATGTTTATTATTTTCTTTTAAAGCCTCACCAGAAGCATATTTAATGTCCACATTTCTAACAACATGCTCATACCATACGTATTCTCTAAGATGACAGAGGCTTTGTCCATAGTTCTCCTCAGTTCTTTCTGAGTCCACATCACAATTGCCTTTGAAGTCCATAATTCTACCAACAGATTCTTCAAGGCAATCTAGGCTTTTAGCATCAGGCCCCATAAAACTCTTCAGCCTCTACCCATTACCAGTTTCAAAATTGCTTCCATATTTTAGGTATTTTATTAGAGTAGCACCCCACTTCTCAGTACCAAATTTTATCTTAGTCATCTAGTGCTGCTATAACAGAAATAACACAAGTGGGTGACTTTAACAAACAGAAATTTATTTTCTCATAGTTAGGAGACTCTTAAGTCCTGATTCAGGGCACCAGCTCTAGAGGTAGCCTTTCTTTCTCTGTTGGCTCTGGAAGAAGGTCCTTGTCTCTTCTGAGCTTCTATTCCTGGGCAGTCTACTTGTGACTTGGCATCTCTCTTCCCCCATCTCTGCTTCTCTTGCTTGCTTGTTTAATCTCTTCTATATCTCAAAAGAATTTGACTCAAGACACACCCTACACTAATCCTGCCTCATTAACGTAATAAATACAACCCATTCCCAAATGGGATTATAACCACACTCATAGAGGCTAGGATTTACAACACATACTTTTGTGGGACACAATTCAATCCGTAACACCAGCTATACTTCGGAAATCTTTCAAAGCTTCCCTCTACATGAATATACCTCAGTCAGTTTTAGCTAGGTATGCCTCTTTGTGCCAATCGCCAATTCTTTACTTTGTATTGGACTGGAAACTCTGGTGGTGTAGTGGTTAAGCGCTACGGCTGCTAAACAAAGGTTTGGCAGTTCGAATCTGCCAGGCCCTCCTTGGAAAGTCAATGGGGCAGTTCTACTCTATCCTGTAGGGTCGCTATGAGTCGGAATCAACTCGATGGCACTGGGTTTGGGTTTTTTTTGGGTTTGGATTGAGGTCACTGGAAGTAAATCTTAAATCAAGGACATTTACTTGCAGTAGATTTGCGATTTAACAAATGCAATTCTGGTAAATACAAATGACTTTGCTTTCTTTTTAACATCCACAAACGTCACTTCAGAGTGAAGAAACGTATGTGAAATGAACTAAGTTCAGGATTTGAATGCTTGCACGACCTTGAGGCATAAAATTGTCTCTAATTAAGGTTTGGGTCCTTCCCCCTTTCTTTCTAACTACTTACAAAAAATAATAATAATAACTTTTTTCCTTAATTTTTGGAAAAAAAATTCTTCTTAAAGAAAATAGCTTCTACTCTAAGAAATTTGAGATTTAGGTTATAAATTCTACCATGAATCTTTTATTCTCAGATAGCATTAATATTTAAGCCGTAAAACACAAAGTTCTCTGAAGTCATCATCTTTACAAATTCCTAAATGCAGACACCCTTTTATGGAAAAGGTCATGACACTAAAATAACCTCTTCTGATAGAATACCTCTTAATTATACATGTTAATGAAAATAGGGAATAGTTCAGATTATCTCAAATTTTAGACATACCTCAAATTATTTATATATTGCTTTGAGATATTTAAATATTGTTCTTATCAGAGTGTGTCTGAGGTTGATGTTAATCAAATGAGAAATGGCTCAAACAAAATGTAAAAGCTCTAAGACTTGATACTCAGCTGTTCACTTTTTGAGGCAGAGACAATATAATTTCTCTATTTGATGCAAAGCTATATGTAAACAAATAGTATTATTATGAAATTTATAATATACTAAAAATCATAAAAATCATATTTATGATAAATCAAAGGATAGAAGGTAGTAAAAGAAGACAAGTGAAAATAAAAAGATACAAGGTTCTTGCATTGATTATCCATTGCCATCGAGTCAATTTCAACTCATAGTAACCCTATAGCATTGATTAAGAAGTGGCAAATGAACTAATTAAATATATAGTATAATGAATCTAGAATGTATGTCTTAATCAGTAGAGTGACTCCTAAAATAATAATAACATAAACTGAGTAAAGAGCTAGTAAAGAAATAAGAAGGTAATTAAAATACTTAATCCAAAGGAATGGGCCAAAAAAGAAAGAAAGAAAGGGGAACATGTAAGAAAAATAGAAAGATAATAGACTTAAATACAACTATATCAGTTATCATATTAAATGGCAGGGTACTTCCAATGTCAGATCCGGAATGTAAAAAGCTTGCAAGTTATCACTCCTATCCTTGCAACAAGAAAAATCAGAACAAACAGAAATTCAACAAGTTTTCTTGGAATCCTCATAGAACTGAGGTCACAGAGCAAACTGCCATCTCAAAATCTGACAGATGGGCAAATTTAAAGATCACAGTTGAGATCTGCCTACGTGGAGTAGAAGCCATTGGTGCCATAAACTTGTACAAACAGTTAAATGATAATTTTGATAATTGGCTGAAGGCTGAGCATGAACTAGTTAGAGAGTAAGAAGCTTCCAGGGCTACAGGCTTAGAGGCCCCTCACACTTTTGGGGATTGTAATGCCAGTTAAACCTTACCAGATTCTCACAGACAAGATCCAACAAAGATCTTCTCCTGGATCTGGCAGAAGAGAACAGTAATGATTGTAAAATATGTCCAGAACATTCCTGTATTACAAAGGCCTAATCTCCAGAGGAAAAGACTTTATGAAAATTTATCCTACCTGGCAGAAGGACATTTTCCCCTTCCCAGCACCCTCTAGCCTTACTGTCTGACATAAAAGAGGAAGAAGATAAGAATTCCCTGTTAATGTCACAGAACAGGGACCAAAATACTGCTGCCAATGAGTCAGTTCTGACTCACAGTGGTTCCATGTATCTCACAGTAAAATCGTGCTCCGTAGGGTTTTCAGTGGCTTATTTTTTGGAAGCAGATTCTGGACCTTTCTTTTGAAGCACCCCAGTGTTGGCTCAAACCTCCAACCTTTTGGTTAACAGCCAAACGTGTTAACCATTTGCACCACCCAGGGACTCTAGAACAGGGACACAGGCCCAATAAAAAACAGATTTAATCATAAGATTATAGAATACTTTCTTTCCCCAGTGTCTTACCACCATACACCAACATGGATTCTGCAAAATAACAGTGAATTACAGCTAAAAGAACTGCAAAACACAGACTCTATCTGAGAAGGGGTTCTTAGGAAAGCTCAAAGACAATGTAAGAGACAAAGTCAAGGATACTGAAGGAATCTGAAGCCTCTGGCAAATATATCTACAGCAAACATTAAGTACAGCCCAACTCCTAGCCAAATGACTACAAATCCTCATTCTATAGACCTATTTACCTTAGTTCTTACAACCTGAATCAAGATGTTGAGATTTCAATAAAAGCTTGCATATCATACCAAAGGAAAAGTCTGAAAAGACAAAGCAATCATTAAAATAGGACTCAAAAATGAAAAAAAAAAAATGTTGACAGTGTCGAGAGTGAATGTAAAATACCCGTGATTATTACATTAAGGGCTTTGATGGAAAAAATAGACAACATCCAACATCAGAGGAGTAACGTAAGCAGAAGAAAATGGAAACTGAGAATCAAAAGAACATACTAGAAATTAAAAACAAAACAAACACTATACAAAATGCCTTTCATGGGATTGTCATTAAACACAGCCAAGGAAAGAACAAGTAAATGTTCAGATACTTCTTGAATAGAAATTCCCTATAGTGAAATGGAAATAGAAAAAAGAATTAAAAAAAAAGAACAACCAAGAATCGTGGTAAATTTCAAAAGCTATAAGATATATGTAATTGCAGTACTGAGAGGAAAAGAAGGAGAGACTAAAGCAGAAGAAATATTTGAAGTAATAATGGCTGAGAGTTTTCCAGAATTAAAGATAAGCCCTTAACAATATATACAGCAATCTCAGAAAACACCAAGTAGGATAAACACCTCTGCAAATGCACACATACACACGTACCAAGGCATAAAGTATTCAAACTGCAGAAAACCAAAAACAAAGAGAATATCTTGAAAAACAAAAAAGGAAAAACAAAACAAAACACCCTTACCTATAGAGGAACAATGTTAAGAGTTACAGTGGACTTCCCATAAGAAATCATGCAAAGTAAGAAGTGAAGTGAAATATTTAAAGTATTGAAATTAAAACAAAACACCAACTTATAATTCTATATTCAGCCAAATTATCCTTTAAAAGTGAAGAAAAAATATTTTCTCAGGTTAAAAAAAAAAAAAGGAAATAAATTATCAGTAGGCCTGTCCAGAAAGAAATGCTAAGGAAAATAATATGGGGTAGAAACTTGGATGTACATAAAAAAGGAATTTTAGAGAAGGAATCAAAAAAAATATATTTTCTTTTTTCTTATTTTTAATTGATCTAAAACATAGCTGTTTAATAATAGTAGCAGTGTAATGAATGGGTGGTTATAGCATATGGATAATTAACGTAAATGACAGCAATAAAACAAGGAAAAAGATGGAGAAATTGAAAATACTCTAACATAAGATACCTGCAGTATACATGTGGTGATACAGTGTATTTTAAAGGTAAACTTGTATCAGTTAAAAATATATACTAAAACTGTGGAGCAAACACTAAAGATTTTTTAAAAGAAATATAACTGACATAGTAAGAGAGGAGATAAAATACAATAACAGGAAATTCTCATTAAAAACAGAGAAAGCAGAAAAAGAGGGGATAAAAGAAATGAATAACAAAGGAACAGAAAACAGTTATAAACATTACAAACATGGTACATATTAATCCATCTATATCAGTAATTACACCAAATGTGAATAGTTTAATATACAAATTAAAAGAGATTCTTAGAGTGAATTAGAAAAGAAAAAAAAACAATTATATGTTGTCTGAAATGTCTGAAAAAAAAAAACATTTTAAATATAAAGACAATCGAATCGACTGCACCGTTTTTTTTTTTTTGGAGATAGGTTAAAAGTGAATAGAATGAGCAAGATATATCATGCTAACACTAATCAAAAGAGACCGGAAGTAACTAGTTAATTTCAGATAAAGTAGATATCAGAACAAGAAAAATTATCGAGGATAAAAAGAGACATTGCATATGATAAAGAAGTCACTTTTACCTAAACGTGCACGTACCTAACAACAGTGTCACAGTGTACCTGAGACAAAAATGAGAGAACTGAAAGAGAAAGAGAAATAACCAAATGTACTATTACTGTTTAAGACTTCAACTTTCCTCTGCCAGTAATTAATAGATCAATCAGGCAGAAATCAGTAAGGATATAGAAAAGCAATACAGCACTACCAATCAACTGAATTTCACTGACATTTATCAAAGACTTCCTTCAAGAACTGCAGCATACATTTTCTTCTCTAGCTCACATGAAAGCTTCACCAAGATACCAGATTCTTAGCCATGTAACATACAAATTTAAAATATAGGGATAACACAAAGTATAATCTTAGACCACAGTGGAATTAAACTAAAAGCAATGAAAGCATGTCTCTCAAAAATTTCCAAATATTTGAAAATTAAACAACACACTTTTAATTAACTGATGGGTCAAAGAAGGAGTCTCATAAGATAGTAAAATATATTTTGAACTAACTAAAAATGACAATAAAATTAATAAAAGTTTGTGGGATACAGTAAAAAAAATGCTTAGAAGGAAATTAATAGCATTAAAAGCATATATTAAAAAGGGGGGAGGATCTACAGTTAATAACCTAATTTTCCACCTTAGAAATCTTAAAAAAAAAGAGCAATTTTACCTAAAGTAAGCGGAAGAAAAGGAATATTAAAAATCAGATCAGAAAACAATGATATTAAAAACAAGAATACAATAGAGAAAATCAGTGAAACCAAAGATTGGTTCTTTGAAAAAATCAGTTTGGTAAACTTCTAACCAGGATTGCAAAGAATAAGAGAAATAATACTTCATTTATATTAGAAATGAGAGAAGGGTTTTCACTACAGACCTCATGGACATTAAAAGAATAATAAAAGAATACTATGAATAACTCTACAGCCACAAATTTGATAATTAAGAAGAAATTGGTAAATTCCTTGAAAGACACAAACTACCAAGTTTCACACAAGGAGAAATGCATAACATGAACAGCCATACAGCCATTGAAGAAACTGAATCAATAATTCAAAACACCCCCAAAAATAAAGCAACAAGCCCAGACGTTTTCACTGTTAAATTCTACCAGACATGTAAGGAAGACATGATACTAAGTCTCCACAATCTGTTTGAGAAAATAGAAACAGAAGGAACACTTCAGAACTCATTTTATGAGGCCACAATGACCCTTATACCAAAACCTAATAATGATATTACAGAAAAGGAAAACTATATACCAATATCTCTAATGAATATCAACATAAACCAAGTGAAACAGATCAGAAGACAATATGGAAATCTGAGCATCAAATGAAAGGATAAAGAACTAGATTGAACCCTGACTGAAAGAAGAAGCTGACTGAAAACTGTGAAAGAAAAGAGATGAGTGGAGGAGCCCTGCTCGCCAGCCTGGCACAGCATGGCCATCTTGAGAAAAAGATAGCAGGAATCCTACATAAGGAGCACAGAAGGCAACAACATAGAATACTCAATAGGACACAGAGTAACTGTGTAGACATACCTGGAGTGAAATAAGGTCCTAATTACTAGCCTCAGACAAAGGGAAGAGCCCAGTCACCTCACACACAGACCAAAGGAGTATGTTCCCCATATCCCTACCTCAGCACAAACACCCCCATTCCCGCAGCCTCGACTGCTGAGGACCATATGAGCCCTCCTTTATACCCCACCCAGCACCAAACGCCACCCTATCCCCCTGCCCTGACCACCACCCCTCCTCCCTCCTGACGACCTTGCCGAGTGGTGGCAGGCCATTCACCCCACACCTCCAGCCCACAGACCCAGCTTTCCCCCTGCTTGGCAAGAGGAAGAGGAATCACGTATACAACCACCCACCTCTCCTGCTTGCACCTTGCCTAGCCTGGCAAGAGGTGGCAGCAGCATGACCACTTCCTCCCCTCTTTCTGCCTGTCACTCAACACTACCACACCACCCAGAAAGGTTTGGTGAGTGCGTGACCATGTACACTCTGACCTACCACTCATACCACCCCCCTACCATGCAAAAGAAAGTGGCAGCACAACTGTGCATGCATATGTCTGCTACTCACCTCCCCATCGAGTGGGAAGCAGTGACTATGATCCCCACCCCCAGCCAGCCACACTCACCACACTTGCTCCCCCACCAACTCAGTGAGTGCCACTACCTGTTCCTGCACTACTGGTCCAATGACTGATGGTGGCCAATGCCTGCACAACCCTCCTTCAGCTCCCCTGCAAGACCAGTGAACAGAGACTCAAGCTCACATATCCAGCTGCTACCCCACCCACCCTGAAGACCCAGGTGGTAAGCACTCCAGTGTGGCCAGACTAGTGATCAGAGTAGCAAGCCCATGCCACCTGCTTGGAAACATTAAAACAAAACATAACAAAAATCAGGATGCAACCATCATACAATTAATAAATAAATATAATAATACCTTAATGTCTCAGAAACAACAGACAATATCATATCATCTAAAGAAGCAGGACAAGATGACTGTAGCAAGTGACCAAAATGAAGAACCAGGTAACCTCTCTGAGGAAGAAATGGTAATAGGACTATTTGATAAGGAATTCAAAGACATATATAGAGCTGTCCAAGAGATCAGAAAGGAGATCAAAGAAAACACAGCGAAAACTCTGGAATAATTCATGAAAATAATACAAGAACAAAGTGAAGAAATAAACAGACAATTAGAGATCATATAAAGACCACCAAACCCGCTGCTGTCAAGTTGGTCCTGACTCATAGCGACCCTATAGGACAGAGTAGAACTGCCCGATAGAGTTTCCAAGGCTCGCCTGGTGGATTCGAACTGCTGACCCCTTGGTTATCAGCCGTAGCACTTAACGACTATGCCACCAGAGTTTCCCATATAAACAGTAACTAGAAATTCAGAAGACTAACACTAAAATTGCAGAAATAGATAACACAATAGAAGGACCAAGGAGTAGAATTGAATCAATAGAAGACAAAATCAGCCAAATAGAAGACAAATCCCTTGGTATCAATCTGTTAGAGGAACAATCAGAAAAACAAATGAAGAAAAATGAAGAAAGCCTATGTGTGACACTACCAAGAGGAATAATTTACACATGATCAGAATTCTTGAACAGGAAGATACAAAAAAAAAAAAGCACAGAAAATTTTTTTGAAGTTCTTCTGCCAGAAAAACCAGTATCATGAAAGATGAGAAGGTTTCCATCCAAGAAGCTCATTGAACCCCAAATAAGACAAACCCCAAAAGAAAGTCAACAAAATATATCATAATTAAACTTTCCAAATCCAAAGACAGAGAAGGAATCCTGAGAGCACCTCAGAAAAAATGAAATGCTACCTACAAAAGGGAACCAATAAGACTAAGCTCTGATTTCTCAGCAGAGACCATGCAGGCAAGAAGGGAGTGAAAGGACATGTATAAAACTCTGAAAGAAAAAAAAAAAAAAATCACCAACCAAGAATTATATACTCAGCAAAATTTCACCTCAAATATGATGGCAAAATTAGGACATTTCCAGATAAAAAGAAATTAAGCAAATTTTTAAAACCAGACCTACCTTACAAGAAATACTAAAAGGAGCTCTTCTGACAGAGAACCAACAATGCCAGATAACAACCTAAGATTAACATAACATCACCCAGAAACCAACCCAGATAAAGAATTTTCAGAAATAAAATAAAGGTACAAGACTGGAAATAGGGACAGAGATATCAATCTGTAAATGATGACAACTTCAAAACAAAAAAAGGGAATAAATGATGTAGTTACAGAACTTCGACATGGAGAGGAAGTCAAGGCAATATCAAGATAGAACAGGCTGTTTTAAATGTAGGAAGATAAATTTCAAGGTAACCACAAAGAAAATTAATAAACCTTTTCACCAAAATAAAAAAGAAGAAAATCATAAAGGCTCAATAAACACAGAATAAACAGCAATGAAGGAAATGAAAAGAAAATCCATAAGCAAAAAGAACTCAGCACAGAAAAGTATACAGAACAAATAAATCATCAGCACCACGAAAAAAGCACAACAAAATGGCAGCAGTAAATTCATACATATTGATAATTACATTGCATGTAAATGGATTAAATGTGCCAGTCAGAGACAGAGAGTGGCAGAATGGATAAGAAAACATGACCCGTCAGTATGCTGCCTACAAGAAACACACCTTCGACACAAAATAAAATGAAGCTAAAAATTAAAGGATGGAAGAAAATATATTGAGTAAATGGCTACCAAAAAAGAGCAGGAGTGACAATATTAATCTTTGATAAAATAGATTTTAAGGCAAAAAGCAACATAAGAGACAAAGAAGTACATTATACAATGATTAAAGGGTCACTCCAATAAGAGGACGCAACCATAATAAATATCTATGCAGCCAATGAAAGAGTTCCAAAACACTTAAAAACAAACTTTAACAGAAAAAAGGAATAGACAACTCCACAATAATAATAGGAGAATTTAACACACCACTTTCAATGAAGGATGGAACAACTAGAAAGAAACTCAACAAAGTTACAGAAGATCTAAACAACACAATCAGCCACCTTGATCTTATGGACATAACACAGAATACTCTACCCAACAACAGCACCGTACACATTCTTTTCCAGCACACATAAATCATTCTCTGGAATAGACCATATTAGGCCACAGTGCAAGGCTTAATAAATTAAAAAAAAAAAAAAATCTAACCATTACAAAGCATCTTCTGGGATCATAATGCTATAAAATTAGAAATCAATTACAGGAAGGACAAGGAAAAAAAATCAAACACATGGAAACTGAATAACATCCTGCTTAAAAACCCCTGGGTAACAGAAGAAATAAAGAATGAAATAAAAATTTTATAGAATCAAATGAAAATGAAAATACAACATACCAAAACCTTTGGGACACAGCAAAAGCATTGGTAAATATATAGCAGCAAATGCATGTATCAAAAAGAAAGAGCCAAAATCAACACCTTAACCTACAACTCCAACAGACAGAAAAAGA
Organism: Loxodonta africana; assembly: GCF_030014295.1. Classification (NCBI taxonomy): domain Eukaryota; kingdom Metazoa; phylum Chordata; class Mammalia; order Proboscidea; family Elephantidae; genus Loxodonta; species Loxodonta africana. The sequence continues at coordinate 178,524,369 of NC_087343.1, read as the reverse complement.
GCAGCAAAAAAAAAAAAAAAAAAAAGCCCACAGTCAACAGAAGAAAAATAATAATAAAGATTAGAGCAGAAATAAATGAAACAGAAAAATAATAGAAAGAATGAACAAGACTAGAAGTTGCTTCTTTCAAAGGGTTAAGAAAATCAGCAAACCACTGCTCATATTGACCAAGGAAAAGAAGACAAAGATGCAGATAACACAAACAAGTGATGAGATGGATGACATTGCAACAGAATCAACTGAAATAAAAAGGATAATAACAGAATACTATGAAAAACTGTACTCCAGCAAATTTGAAAACCTAAAAGAAATGGACAAATTTCTAGAAACACACTATCTACCTAAACTAACACAATAAACAGAAAGAAAATTTGAACAGACACATAACAAGAGAAGAATTCGAAGAAGTTAAAAAAAAAAAAAACCCTGCCCCAGATAATGTCACTGGAGAATTTTACCAAACATTCAGAAGACAGCTGACAACAATTCTACTCAAACTATTCCAGAACATGGAAAAGGATAGGATACTCCAGAACTCATGCTATGAAGCAAGTGTGACCCTGATACCAAAGCCAAGCAAAGACACCACTAAAAAAGGAAATACAAAAATTACAGAACAACAGCCATCATGAATATAGAGACAAAAATTCTCAAGCAAAATCTGAGCCCATAGACTCCAATTCCATATCAAAAAAAAGTAATACATCATGACCAAGTGGGATTCATACCAGGTATTCAGGATGGTTCCATATTAAAAAATCAATCAACATAATCCACCACATAAATAAAACAAAGAAAAGAACCACATGATCATATCAATTAATGTAGAATAGGTATTTTATAAAATCCAACACCCATTCTGGATAAAAACTCTCAGCAATACAGGAATAGGAGATAAATTCTTCAAATAATTAAGGGTAAAAAAAATTAAGGGTATATACACAAAATCAACACCCAACATTATTCTCAATAGAAACCGAAACCATTCCACTTGAAAACAGGAATCAAAGATGCCCTTTATCACCACTCTTATTCAATATTGTGCTGTAAGTCCTAGCCAGAACAATAAGGCAAGAAAGGGAAATAAAAGCATCCAAGTGGGTAAGAAAGAAGTAAAAATATCCCTATTTGCAGATAATATAATCCTATATATAGAAAATCCCAGAGATTCTAACAAGAAAGCAACTGGAACAAATAGAAGGAGTCAATAAAGTGGCAGGGTACAAGATCAACATACAAAAGTCAGTAGGATTCCTCTACATTAATAAAGTGAACTTCGAAAAGGAAATCAGGAAAAGAATTCCACTTACAAGAGTCCCCCCAAAAGATAAAATAAACCAGGGATGTAGAAGATTTATGCAAAAACAAAACAAACAAGCAAAAAACCTACAAAACATTACTGCAAGAAACCAAAAGAAACTTATGTAAATGGAAGAACATACCATGCCTAATTATGGGAAGACTTAACATTGTGAAAATGTCAATACTACCCAAAGTGATCTATAGATAGAATGCAATCCCAATCCAGATTCCATTAACATACTTTAAAGAGATGGAACAACTAATCACCAACTTTATATGGAAAGTAAAGAGACTGGATAAGGAAAGGACTACTGAAGAAGAACAAAGTAGGATGCCTCACACTTTCTGATCTCGGAACCTACTATATAGCCGCAGTAGTCAACACAGTCCGGTACTAGTATACGGACAGACACCTAGACCAATGAAACAGAATTGAGAACCTGGAAATAAATTCATGCACCTATGGACAACTGATCTGTGAAAAAGGGCCAAAATCCATTAAATGGGGAAGAGACAGTATCTTTAACAAATGGTGCTGGCAAAACTGGATATTTATTTGCAGAAAAATAAAATGGAATTCGTACCTCACACCATATACAAAAACTAACTCAAGATAGACCAAAGACATAAGTATAAAACCTAAAACTATAAAGATCATGGAAGAAAAAAAATTAGGAAAAACATAGGGGCCCTAATTAATGGCATAAATAGACTATCAAACATAACTGAGAATGTACAAATAGCAGAAGATAAACTAGAGGATTGGGACCTCCTGAAAATTAAACACTTATTTGCATCAAAAGACTTTTCCAAAAGAGTAAAAAGAGAACCTACAAACTGGGGAAAAAAAATTTTGACAAGGACATATCTGACAAGGGACTACTTTCTAAAAGTTTATACAGAAAACTTCACCTCAACAACAAAAAAGACAATCCAATTAGAAAACGGCCAAAGGCTGTGAACAGACACTTCACCAAAGACATTCAGGTGGCCAACAAATACATGAAGAGATACAATCATGAGCCTTGAAAAAAAAGAGAGATGCAAATCAAAACAACAATAAGATATCATCTCACTCCAGCGTCTTTGTCAATGGTCAAATAAAAACCGAAAAAACAAAAGATGTTGGCAAGGGTGGGGTGATCCAAACACTCATACACTTCTAGTGGGATTGTAAAATGGTACAACCACTTTGGAAAATGATATGGCACTTTCTTAAATAGTTAGAAATAGGGGTACCATATGATCCAGAATCTTACTACTAGATATATATCCAGAGAAATAAAGGCTATCACAAGAACATATATATATATATATATGTATATATATATATATGCACACCCATGTTTATTGCAGCATTATTCACAGTAGCAAAAACATGGAGACAACCTAAGTGCCCATCAAGAGATGAATAGATAAACAAACTATGGTACATACATACAATGGAATACCATGGAACTTTAAAGAATAAAGATGAATCCATGGAACTTTTCACAACATAGATGAATCTGGAGGACATTATGCTGAGTGAAATAAGTCAATCACAAAAGGACAAATATTGTATGAGACCACTATTATAAAAAAATCAAGAAAATGTTTGCATATAGAAAGGTACATTATTTTTTGATGTTTACCAGGGATGAGAGGAAGAGGGAGGGAAAATCACTAACTAGGTAGTAGACCACATATTGACTTGGATGAAGGAAAAGGCAATACACAACAAGGGGGAGGCCAGTGCAACATGACTCAGGCAAAGGAAGGCACTGGGAGATAGGCAAATTAAGAGGAAACAACGGTAAACATTATCACATACACAATCCTGTAATAACAGTAATAACAAACAATAATGTTTGATTGGATACATAGGTAGATACATAAGCTGAACAGGTGTGGGATGGTGTACAAGAGTACACCCATGAACATATGTATAGGTTTGGCAGGATATATTTATACATACATATTTGTACGTGCTCAAATATATCCATGTATATAATAGAGCCCTGGTGGAACAGTGGTTAAGTGCTCAGCTGCTAACTAAAAGGTTGACTGTTCAAACCCACAAGCTGCTCCATTGGGAGAAAGATGTAGCAGCCTGCTTAGGTAAAGATTTACAGCCTTGGAAACCGTGTGTGGCAGTACTATTCTGTTCTGCAGGATCACTATGAGTCAGCATTGACTCAAGGGCAATGTTTTCCTGTTTGGGTATATACTAGAGCACACAGGGGACAAAGTTATGTAAACTTCTTAGCCATAAGAGAGACTGAGTCACTGGGCTTGAGGGCTTAGGACCAGGATCTAGGGAGACATCTAGGTCTGTTGGCATAACATAGTCCATAAAGACAAGGTTCTACATCATAGTTGGATGACTATCATCTGGGGTCTTAAAAGCTTGCCAGTTGCTAGCTAAGATACAACTATTGGTCCCTTCCCATCCGGAGCAGAGTGAAGGAAATCAAAGACTCAAGGAAACAATCAGTCCAAAGGACTAATCGACCACACAAACCACAGCCTCCACTAGCCTGAGACCAGAAGAACAAAATGATGCCTGGCTAACACTACCAACTGCTCTGATGAAGATGGTGATAGAAGATCCTGGACAGGGTGGGAGAAAAATGTAGAACAAAATTCAAATTCCTAAAAAAACCATACTTCCTGGTCTGATAGAGATTGGTGGAACTCTTGAGATGATGGCCCTTAGATACCCTTCAAACCTGGAGCTGAATCTACTTCCAGAGATCACCTTCCAGCCAAACAACAGACAGCTCTGTAAAGTGAACAATGAGGAATGTGCTCCTCAGAATGATCAACCATACAAGACCAAAAACCAAAAACAAAGTTCAGAAGGCAGGAAGGGGCAGGAAATACAGGCTAATGGGATGAAGGGATGAAGTGGGAAGAATGCTGTCACATTGAGGAGACTGCAACTAATGTCACAAAACAAAGTGTGTATACATTGCTGAATGGGAAGCTACTCTGTAAACTTTCACCAAAACCACAATAAAATGTTAAAAAAAAAAGAAAGGCCTAAACACCTATGAATAAATTTACTAAAAAATACTTAAGTTCTCTAAACTAAAAACTTTCAAATTACATTGAAAGACATTTAAGAATATAAAAATAAATGAAGAGATTTCACATGGATTTTAATATATATAATATTTTTAAAATTTTAATTCTCCTCAAATTTACTTATAAGTTCAACTCAATCACGGTAAAATTCTAGATATCTTTGTATCGTAGAAATTGACAAATTGATGTTAGATTTATATGAAAATCTAAAGAAGGTAGAATAGCCCACTTAATCTTGAAGAAGGACTAAGTTGTAAGACTTAGACTACAGATTTCAAAACTTAATATATAAAAAAAATTAAGGCAGCATGGCATTAGAGTAAGGCAAGGACATTAGACAATGAAATTAAATAGAAATTCTAGAAATAAATCCAGATACATGGTCATTTTATTTTCCTCACATGAGCCAATATTATTCAAGGAGTACAGACATATCTTTTCAGTAATTGATGCTCAAGTAACTGGACATCAGTTTGGGAAAAAATAAAAACAAAAAGAAATGTTTGCCTTGGTGCCTTTCTTGTATCATACACAAAAGTAATAGAAGTTGAACTGAAAGGCTTAAATGTGAAAGAAAATATAGGAGAATATCTTCAAGATCTCAGGATAAACAAAGTTTTTTGACATGTAGCATTAAAAAAAAAAAAAAAGGAGTAAAATGGCAATCCACTTGCAGCCAGGAGAAATAAAAATAAAACAGCCAAAGAACAACAAAAATCTGTTAATTAAAAAAAAAAATTATAAAAATTGACTGAAGTCTTGATAGGCTTCTCAAATTTACCAAGTAAACAGCAGACAAAAGGTAATGGCATCATAAATGACTGGAGAAATAGAAATCACTAGCACAGTGTGATATAACTGCACATCTAACAGAATGGCTAGTATTAAAATAGACCGATAATGCCAAGCACTGACAACGTATTGTCAGTCACATTGCTAGTAAATTGGTATAGCCTCTTTAAAAACCTATTTGGCAGCTTCTAATAAAGCTGAACATATGTACACAATGACCCAGCAGTAGAACAACTGGGTATAAATCCAACTGAAAGAGTTCTTAGGTCCATTAAAAGACATATAAAACATGGTCGAGCCAGCTTTTTTTTTTTTTTTTTTCCCTACAACGGTCTAAATTTGAAATAGTCCGAGTATCTATCAACAGTTGTTGTTAACTCGTGGTGACCCCAGGAAAAACAGGATCAGACATTTGTCACCCATAGGGTTTTCACTCCCTGATTTTTTCCCAAAGTAGATCACCACACCTTTCATCCTAGCCTAAGTCTGGAAACTGCTGAAACCTATTTAGTGTCACAGCAACACACAAGGCCCCACTGACAGATAGGTGGTGGCTTTGCTTCAGGTACATTAGCTGGGACTAGAACTCGATTCTCCTTGATGGAAGACAAGAATTCTACCACTAAACTACCAATATCTCATCAACAGGAAACCAAAAACAACCCAAACCCATTGCCGTCAATTCCAACTCACGGAAACCGTATAGGACAGAGTGAAACTGCCCCATAGGGCTTCCAAGGAGCAGCTGGTGGATTCAAACTGACGAACTTTTGGTTAGCAGCCTAAGCTCTTGGCCTCTGCACCACCAGGGCACCAACAGTAGTATGGGTAAATATATTGTTTTGTATTAATTTACCAAAATAAAAATAAAACAAAAAAATCGTTACAAATACTGTGGGCTAATCTCACAAACATTATGTATAGCCCAAGAAGCAAGGCACAAAATAGAGCATATTGTATGATTCCATTACTACAGATTTTAAAAAGATGCAAAAATAAGCTATAGTGATAGAGGTCAGAATAACACTCTTAAAGGGGGATAAAAAAAAAAAAAAAACCCATACTGACTAGAAGCAGAATAACAGATATTGCTGGTACATAAAAAAAAAAAAAAAACAAACACATACAAGCATACATATATATATATACACACACACACATATATGTACATATATGTTATATCTTATTTTTTTAAGAAGAAGTAGGTAATAATATCAATTGCAGTACAGGTAAGAAGTAGTAATAATGATTAAAAATTAAAATTTATCTTAATGTATATAAGTGGGTCTACAATGGTCTTCTTCTCTATACCCAGATCTTTGTTTTCATTTCTAACATTTAATAGCCGAAGGATAGACAGAAGAAGACTTCTAAGGACATAAAATAGGCGTGTGGTCAAATAATAAACTCCTTACTTTGTGTTCTGGAATCAGATTATCAGGATTCTAACCCCAGTTCTGTTTGACCTTATTGAGTTGCCTTCTGTAAGCTCCAGTTTTCCCATATGTGTTAAATGTAGACAATAGAGTTTTTTCCTTATTAGAATTGTTGTGAGAATGTGCTGAGTTAAAATCTGTAAAGAGTTTGACACTTAGAAAAGGCCCGATGCATTTTAGCTATAATTGTAATTTGCTCAAGAGAAACTACAATTACCAGATTTTTGATATGTAGAGCAATCTGTTTGTTGAATCACTGCCTTTATTTGCTTCTCTGTGGACAATTAAACAAGGTGAGTAGAAGACTACTTTCTGAAGAACTTTTTCAATTTTATTTGGCTTTCTAAATATCCAGAGAAAGGACTTTTTTTTTTTTTCAACTTCTAAACCATATATTTATCCAAAGGATTCTTATCTTTCCATTTTGTGAATACTTTCTTTCCATTTTATAAATGTTTATGTATTTCTCAGGAAAGATGCATGCTTTGTTAATTGTACATTATTATATTCTCTTACCTTTCATAAAAGTAAGTGGTATGCATATTTGACTGCAGAAATAAAATTATATCCCTTTGACCTAATAATTCTGCTCTCAGTTAACTATCCTGTGAAAATTAATAATCAAGGATGTAGCCAAATGCCTATGTATAAAATAATCATTGTAGTACAGTTTATAATGAAACAAATTTTAAAAAGTAAAACTGAACTATGCAACAGTATGAGATCAGTTAAGTCAATTCCATGTGGTTAAATAATTTTATGTAGCTGCTGATAATCAGCTTTTATGAGAATATTTATTACCCATGAAAATGTTCACCACATACAACTACGAGGAACAAAAAAATCTAGATACAAACCAGAATTCACAATACAACTCACACACACACACACAAATGTTTTTATGTTTTAGGTGCCACTGTGTCAGTTCCAACTCAAAAGGACCCTATGTACGACAGAATGAAACCCTGCCCAGTCCTGCACCATCCTCTGAACTGTTGCTATGCTTGAGCCCATTGCTGCAGCCACTGTGTCAGTACATGTGGTTGAGGGTCTTCATCTTTTTCACTGACCCTCTACTACACCTAGCATGATGTCCTTCTCTAGGGACTGACACCTCCTGATGTGTCCAAAGTACGTGAGATGTAGTATTGCCATCCTTGCTTCTAAGGACCATTTTGACTGCATTTCTTCCAAGACAGACTTGTTCTTTCTTTTGGCAGTCCATGGTATATTCAATATTCTTTGCCAACCTCACAATTCAAAAGTGTCAGTTCTTCTTTGGTCTTCTTTATTAATTGTCCAACTTCCACATGCATATGAGGCAATTGAAAACACTATGGCTTGGGTCAGGCACCTTAGTCCTCAGGTGACATCTTTGCTTTCCAACATTTTAAAGAGGTCTTTTGCAACAGATTTGCCCAATGCATCTTTTTATTTCTTGACGGCTGCTTCCATGGGTGTTGATTGTGGATCCAAGTAAAATAAAACCCTTGACAACCTCAATCTTCTCTCTATTCATCATGACGCTGCTTTTATTGGTCCAATTATGAGGATTTTTATTTTCTTTATGTTGAGGTGTAATTCATAAATACAAATACAACTTGTAGATTCATACATCTGGAACTGAAAACATCAAAATTTACCAATTATTTTGTGAACATAGTTTATGAGTGGTTTTTTAAATTAAATTTCTGTATATTTTTGGTGTTTTATAAGCTTTCTGCAATGAGTATATACTACTCTTTAAAATTTAGAACTAACATACAAATCAAAAATGCTATTAAAAAACAAATACAGTGAGGTTATGCTCCCATTGACAAAAACTTAATTTCACCAGCTTTCAGAAGAAGAATCAGGAAACAAGAAATAACACCCAGAAATTCTGAGCATTATACTTATGAATCAGTGTATAAAATTCCCCCTTAACATTGGACAAAATGAAAGACCTGAAAGGATTTTTACAGATTCTTCAAGCTCTTGCAGACAGTCTCAAACCCATTGAGCCTTGAGCTTTGATGCCAGGTATTACTCACCCTAAGATTATTCAAACCCTTACTAATAGATGATGACCAAAATTAGAATCCTTCCTCTGGAGATGAAATATGACAGCCTAAGTGAATTTGCTTCTTCTTGAGGAAAGTCTAGGAACGAGGCACCACCTGGTTGGTGTGTGTGCACATGTCAACGCATAATAATTCATCATGTCCTTTTGAGAACAATAAAGTGGCTTCAAAATTAAAAAGTCAAGTTTTGATCAATATATTTCACAGGTCTGTTGGCTTTGCACTGAATGTTCTTCCTAATGTTTTCTAGAGTAAAGGGCAATGGACTATAGCTGATATTTCACCACATTCTAATCAATCATGATGGCAAATTTGAATAAAAGTTACACACACTTCGGTGAAGTATTAAATGGAGTTTTCTAATGTGGGTGGCTGCACAGTCCTCCCAATTATGTTTAACTGATGTCTTTTATTGTGAGGTGATGAATGCTGGTGTATGGCTTTTAAAATTATTTTCTATAGAAAAATAATAAAAATGGTTATTTTTATGCAGCAATAATTTAGACAGCATTTGACTCCCTCTATCTCTGCCACTGTGTCTCCAAGGGAGTTGTAAAAATTACTTGCTACTGATATGCTTTCGCCTTTTAAAGTGGGAAAGCTGGGATTGCTTTTCAGAATTTCCTACAAGAAGTGCTTGTAAGAGAAAAAGATGAACGAAAAAGCCATAGTCTGCTTGATACCAATGCTGTGGATATTTTTAGAGTTTAGCCTCTTAACAATTGGGATATATAGCAATCTTTTTTAAGGAATTCTCTAGAGCTGTAGAACACTGGCCAGAGGAAAACAAAAGCTCATTTGTTTTAAGAAATAAATATAGAATCTATAATGAACTGAAAAAAAAAAATTCTCACAAATCAAAATCCAAGCTTCCCTTCTTCCTTCCTGTTTTTTATTATTATTATCATTAATGTCTTATGTAAATAGTACATATTAGAAAAGAAACAAGTAACATGCTGGACAACATATTTTACAGCTTTGAAGACCTGAAAATATAGGAAAAATTATTGATAGACCTGATGGCTTTGGTCCTCTTGAGTTCTGAGATTTAATTTTCTTGGTCTGCAGTTTGAATCTGCCAGGTGCTACTTGGAAACTCTATGGGGCAGTTCTACTTTGTTCTATAGGGTTGCCATGAGTCAGAATCGACTCGACGGCAGTGGTTTTTTTTTTTTTTTTTTGGAAAGAAAGGAAGGAAGGAAGATAGAGACGTGGTAGTCAGCCTCTAAATTGCCACCCATGATCTCTGCTTCCTGGTGTTCGAGCCCTTACATAATCCCCTTCCCTCAAGTGTGGGCTTAATGTAATGATTCTCTTCTAACAAATACAATATGACAAAAGTAATGGGTTGTCACATCCAAAATTATGCTACCAGGTACTCTTGCAGCTCCCACAAGCTGTTGCATAGTTGCTGACCCACTTCATTGGCTTGGACTAGAGCATGTCTACAGCTGCCCTTACTTGTCCACTCTCCCCTTTCTATTTTCCTTCAGCTTTTCCACCTCCTGGGAAAAATGTGTGTTTAATTCCATGATGAAGGGTGCTGGCTTCTCCTGCATGTTATCCAAGTTGAATGCAGTGAGAGGCTGACATGCATTCCAGCCCATCCTTATGGGTTCCTGTTCTTGTTTACGGGCTCCTGTTTATCCTCATTTTCTCCCACTTTACATCCATTGTCCCTTCCCAACTGCCTGTCCTGCAAACTTGAAGCTCCAGTAAAAGGCACAATGGCAATATATTTGCAGAGACTGTTTAATCAGCTCCCGAAATCGCATAATGTAAAATCCGTACAAATCCTCTCACACGCACAACTTAAAATAGATGATAAGCAAGTTACAGAAAATCACAGATGTCAAAAAAGGTGGTTTAATATGATAAAATCAATGTATTCACCAAATTAAGACATTAAAACAGAAAATTCTTTGATCTCAGTAGATTCAAAAAGATAATTTGAGTAGATCCAATGTAATTCATTATATAAGCATATATCCTTTGCAGCAAACTAGGAAACAAAGGAACTTTCTTGCTCTGATAAAATATATTTGCAAAATTTCCACCAGCTTTCTGCTTCCAAGTAGAATGGAATCTCTACAGGCCAAAGCTCCTGCTGCATCAACAGGATAAAATCAGATATATTACAGGTGTGAGGTTTTAAAGGCCCCCCAGGAGCAGGGGAAACTGTGAGGACATATAATCCAACATTTCAGAGAGGAGAGAATGATTCTGAAAGTGAGTAGATAATTGCCAGCTGGCCAGCTGTTTCTCTTGCTGTTGTTGTTGCTGCTGCTGTGGTTGCTGTTCTCTTGGAAACTTTTTTAATTCTGGGCTTGGGCTGAGGATCCAGTTTATCTCAGGCAGATAGATAGAATATGCTGGAAATTTGAAAAACTTTAGTGAGACGACCGTAGTGAATAAACTGGAAAATTGTGGAGACTAAAATGCAGGATTGGTTTTCCTCAGGTGCATTTTCTGTGGGCTGTACAAGAGGCTTGTAGCTGGACAAAAGTAAACAGAGAACTGCTCAGCATTCTCCGTATGCCTAAAAGACAAAAATGAATTAGGCCTGCCCCAAACTGACAGCCATTCTCCCTCTCAAGGCATTTGCCAAATGTTGAAGGTGTGTGGAGGAAGAGGCTAAAGAGCTAAACTCAAAACTGAAGGGCTAGATGGATCTCCAGTAGGCTTTCAATGACAAGGAGACACAGCCCTGACGAGCTCCCAATAAAAACTCAATGAGGATGGGAATGGATGGCTCAAGCTGGGTACAGGAATTATTATCACAGAATTCAGGATGGTGATTACCTCTGGGGAGGAAATGATGATGGGATAGAGGACATGCACTGGGGCTCTTCTAAGGAATTTTCAATAATATATATGTTGATAGTGGTTAAATAAATATCTTAGTTATCTAGAGCTGCTATAACAGAAATACCACAAGTAGGTGGCTTTGGCAAACAGGAATTTATTTTCTCACAGTTTAGGAGGCTGGAAGTCCAAATTCAGGGCGCCAGCTCTAGAGAAAGTCTCTGTCTGCTCTGGGGAAAGACACTTGTGTCTTTTCAGCTTCTATTTCTAGGTTCCTTGACGATCAGGAGGCATATATCTTCCTTTTTGTTTGTGTTTGCTTGCCTGCTTGCTTAATCTGCTCTTTTATATCTCAAAAGAGATTGATTTAAGATATCCTACACAAATACTGACTCGTTAACACAACAAAGAAAACCCAGTCCCAAATGGGATTATAGCCACAGGTATAGGGATTAGGATTTAAATATTATTTGGGGACACAATTCAATTCATAACGATAAGCAGTCGCTTTATAATAATTATTTAATTACACCTTCCTGGTTGATGTATTCTTTCACGTGGCCAATATACATCACAATAAAAAGTAAAACAAAACCATCTGGAAATTACAGAAGTGATAATAAAAATCAAATATAATCACTCTCAAGTCACTGATATTATAAGGTCAGATAACTCAGAGGAAACATAAAACAATGTCAGAAATTTGAATTTTATAGATAAAATGGTTAACTATAAGTCACCCAATCATTTTAATCAGAAACGATACAAGTGAAGAGACATGTCAGGCAAGGTCTAGGAGAGGTTATGGAATGAGACTTCCATTGTCACCAGAAATGTGTCATGCTGTCCTATACATGGAAAATCTGACCACTCCACGTAGCCCAAAGGAGAAATCCAAGGCCCAGGGTTCCTTACGAGTCATTGACAGCCAAGGTATATGCATGACTGGAACTTCAACACATATGCATAAATCAATGAATATGTATGATTGAATCCATCATGCACCTTCCCTTTCTCAAGTTTGCTGCCAGAGTGGGGCAAAATTTACACGTTTAAGTGTTACCTGGCTATTTTATAAAACAAGGACACCTTGATTGCTGGCAACTCCAAGGGCAATATTCAGAACCAGAGACAAAACATTAAACCAAGTTTTTTTGTCCCATAGTCACTTTACCATAAGCTAATAAAATGAATATAAAACAATTGTCCAGGAGAAGAGTGTCTCATGAGTTATCAGCTTATTGTATCTTATATAAATAGCCTAAGGTCATTTTTTTTTGGCAAAATGTACTCCCTTTACAAAAAGTAAGTACAATATTTTTACAGAAATAACATGTGCCTTCTATGTTTGCCAACCACACCCTTCCCCCCACCGGGTACTTTTGTCAGCGCCATTATGCCAGTTTTTTTTACAAGTTGTTGTAAAAAAAAATAGCATAGCAAGGTTATGAAAATGCCTTGTGGGGTTAGGGTGTGGTGGGGAAACAAACATAGAAGGTACTCATTATTTCTGTAAAAATACAGTGTGCCAATAAAATATTAATGAAGTCCTTAAGCCAAAGTATCTGTTCACATTTTATTGAAATTGTCCACATGTCTGAACTGAGGGAAGATGAATGATATTCACTCTTCGTCATGGTTCAAGTTAACTTTTGGTTAGAAATATTCCTTCTTGTTTTTTCGATAAATATGTTGTTGCTGTTGATAGGTGCCCTCAAGTCAATTTTCAACTCATAGAAACCACACATGACAGTAGACCTGCCCCCATAGAATTTTCTAAGCTGTAATCTTTACAGGAGCAGATTGCCAGGTCTTTCTCCTCTGGAGTTACTGAGTGGGTTCGAAAGCCTGCTTTGATTTAGAAGCTGAGTGCTTAATTGTTGCACCACTGGGACTTCTCTTTCCATAAATATATTAGGAAAAAACTGGTTCATGGGATTGTCATACTGTACTGAAGTTCTAATTGTATCTTCTTATGGACTCAGAGATTAAATAATGGAATCACAGCATAGTAGAGGCTAACAGAGCCTTGGATATGAAGTTTTGGCAACTCACACTTTTCTTCCCTCACGCAGACATGGTGCCAAATGTGAGGTCCTTGACCTTCCTGAAAATTGATACCCATCTTCGAGTAGAGATTTGAAAGTTCTAATAATAACATGTCAGAAATAAAGTCGGCATTACAATTAATAAAGAATGGTAGTCATATGAAACTTTTTGTCCCATCTTTGTCTTAAAAAAAAAAAAAAAAACACCTTTGCCATTAAGTTGATTCCCACTCATAGTGACCCTATAGGACAGAGTAGAACTGCCGCATAGGGTTTCCGTGGAGGGGCTGGTGGATTCTAACTGCCGACTTCTTGGTTAGCAGTCAAAATCTTAACCACTGCGCCACCCGGGCTCCTGTCTTTGTTCCATGAGTCCTGAAATTTCTGTCTCACTGTAATTGTGTTAAATCCAAGTGTGGTCTAACCCAGATTCCCTGGGTGGCACAAAAGGTTAAGCACTAGACTACTAACAGAAAGCTGGAGGTTCAAACCCACCCACAGGTGCCTTGGGAGAAAGGCCTGGTGATCTGTTTCTGAGAGGTTACAGCCTTGAAAACCCTATGGAGTGCAGTTTTACTTTGCAACACATGGGGTTGCCATGAATGGGAATTGAGTTGAAGGCAAGTTTTTTTTTTTTTTCTTTTAATGGACTAATACAGAGCAGACTCATACGGTGCCCTGGTTACACAGTAAACACTCTGCTGCTAACTGAAAGGTTGGAGGTTCAAACCCACCAGCCATTCTACAGGAGAAAGATGTGGGACTCTTAGAAGCAACTCGTTAGCAATGGGTAATACTGAGCAGGGAGGCCTTCTCACTCTTGTAATGTCTCAATATAAAGGCAGGTTCTCAAGGATGATTTTGGTGTTGTAAAGATTACTCTGACTATAAGACTTAGCACAAACCTGGTTCCTATGAGGTAGAGGTCAAAAAAAATACCCACATTCTCCAGTGTTTTTTCTTTTTTTTTTTTTTTTTTTTTACCATTTCCAACACCAGCTGTTTCTCCCATGGCGCTCTTTCTCGATTGGGCTCAATAATTCATTGGAATGGTCACAGAGAATTCATGGAAACAGCATAACCGCAGAAGATATACAAAGGGTGCAGTTCAGGAGGGATCCCAGTACAGAGCCTTAGTGTCTAAAAGGAGACCCGTTTACTTCTCAAAGGGGACCTGTTCACCGTTTCTGAAAACCAGCGTTCATCTCAACCATCGGGAAACCTTCACACAGGAAATTCAATAAATCAGTTGGCAGACTCAGTTATTGGTCGCTCCTCTCAGCTCTAGGCTCAAGGTTCGGTCTTTATACTCTGCTGGAAACCCTGGTGGCATGGTAGTTAAGTGCCACGGCTGCTAACCAAAGGGTGGGCAGTTAAATCCGCCAGGCGCTCCTTGGAAACTCTATGGGGCAGCTCTACTCTGTCCTATAGGGTCGCTATGAGTGGGAATCGACTCGACGGCCCTGGGTTTTGGTTTAGGCCCCTGTCTGGGTGTGCTCATTGTCTCTACTCCCTCTGATACCATTGCAGCCACTGTTCTGTGGCTGTGTCAGGTTTACCTGGTGTGGAAGGGTCATAGCCCAGGACCCATGTTCAAAGGACGAACTCTTGGTTTTTGTGGATCATGAAGCCTCACCTGAGGCTTGTGTTCTAGGGTTTATATTGGCTAGCCCAGTACTCCTTGTTAATTACAAGGCAGTTGCCTTAGGTAGACTGAAGGGGGAGGGGCTCAGGCAATTCCGGTAAAGGTCAGCTACTGGGTGGGTCGTAAACCAGCCGGTTACTTACAATCTGCTTATGTGCATAGCAAACTGATTAATCACTTGCAAGCCCCTTAACGCAGATAGTAAACTGACCACTCACTTGCAAGATTGCAGCCAGCCAATCGTTTTGGGAGAATTACAAACCCAGAGCCAAAAAGGGAGTATAAATAAGCCCATTACACCACAAGTGTTAGTCATTTCTTTTTCCTTAATTTTTATGTTTTTTTTTTTTCAAGATAAATGTCAAGAAATACATTTCACCTTCTAGCAATGCAGTTTTATTTTATATCTTGTCGATTTTGCTCAAGTGAAGAAGAAAGAGGGGAAGGAGATTTTGACTTTATAATATGAAAGAAATGCCAACCCACGTTTAAAAAATACCCTTCTCTAAAGCTTTAACTATTTTGGAATTTTCAGTTCAATCTACAATCTTTAAACTATCAAAAACAATTTAGACAATTTTGATAGAGTCAACCAAAATACCGTTACTTTCAAATGCTGTTTAGAACACTCCGTATCTTGAAACTTTAAAAATGAGGCATCAATTTTAGTCCCCTTGCCATTTCAGAAATGTAATTAAACATGCTATATATTGGCTAATCTGCAAATAATACATCTGAGATCGTTTGTGGAATTTCCCTCCTCCAGACTTCTATTCCAAGCTCCACATAAGAAGCTTCTTGGGAGTTATAGTTACCACACTTTCCTTCTATGGCTCAAAATTTTGAAGGTTACCATGTAGCCTCATGGGTTTACTTTTTTTAATATATAAGAGGGTGAGATTCAGAGAGGGGAAGGTAGACCACAGGGATTACAGAATTTTTATCAGCTTTTTGTCAATAGGTTAAAAAACAAAACAAAAAACTTTCCTAAGTACCTAAAAAAAAAAAAAAAAAAAGTACCTACAGTTCACTAAACAGCATTTAGGGATAACAAATAAGTATAATGCTTGGCTGTTGAGAGTAGAAACCTCCAACATATAAATATAGGTAAGACTAAGTAACTAAGTCAAATTCTCTGCCTAGATCAGTGGTTCTAACTGAAACAATCTTGCCACCTTCCTCCCTGAGACATTTGTCAATGTCTGGAGACATTTTTGCATGTCATACCTGGACAGGGGAGGTGGTGGTGCTACTGGTATCTAATGGGTAGACTATAGAGATACTGCTAAACATCCTGCAATGCAAGGACAGACCCCAAAACAAATAGTCCAAAATATCAATAGTGCTGAGGTTGAGAAACTCTGTCCTAGAGCATGACCCATGGTGAAAAAAACTGTTGTTATGCTTACTATTGCTTCTGTATTATACCATGACTTCCTGGAGAATGAATGAGATATTTTATTCATCTTTGTCTAGAAATTAAGTGGAAAGAGAAGACTATGTTCTTCAAGTAGCAGAGAAAACTACTCAAAATGATGTCTTTAAATTCTCAATTACAAAAATGAACATCATGCTGTTTTACAGTAATATTTAACCCTAGGAGGGAGGGAAGCCCTGGTGGCACAGTAGTTAAGAGCTCGGCTGCTAGCCAAAAGTTTGGCAGCTGGAATACACCAAGCGCTTCTTGGAAACTTTATAAGTCAGTTCTACCCTGTCCTGTAGGGTCGCTATGTGTAGGAATCAACTTGAGAGCAAAGGGGTTGCATTAGGAGAGAAGTATTCTTATCTCCACATTTTACAATAAAGTGGTTTATTGCTGCCTACCATACCGGCCGCTGTAGATTCCATTCTGACTCATGGCGACCCTGTGTGTATCAGAGTAGAACCACTCTCCACAGGGTTTTCAATGGCTGATTTTTCAGAATTGGATTGCCAGGCCTTTCTTCCAATATGCCTCTGGACACACTCAAAACCTCCAACATTTTGGTTAGAAGCCAAGCACATTAGCTATTTGCAGTGGCTAAAAACAACAAAGATCTATTTTCGCACAGTTTCTGTGGGTGAGGAATATGGAAACAGTTTAATTAGACCCATCTGACTCAAGTCTCCCATGAGGTTAGTAGAGAGAGAGAGAAGAGTGGGAGAGAAAGAACTCAAGATGGAAGATGTAGTCTTTTATAACCTAATTTCAGAAGTGACATCACCTCACTTCAGTAGCATTCTATCCTTTAGAAGTAAATAATTCCAGCCCACACTTAAGGGAAGGGAATTACACAAGTGAAGACCAGGAAGCAAAGGTCATTGGGAGCTGCACACCCTATTTTATTGAGTAAGACACTGAGATTCAATCAGGCACAATGAATTCATACCACTCGTGAAAGATTGATCTGATACTTGAACCCAAGGCTCCCAGGACTATGTAGTTAGACTTCTCTTATAGCAAAATGGTATTGAAATAATTTGAGTGCTGATTTATGAGGTCATGTATTTTATTACTTTACTTTAACTTATTGATAACATCATTGTGATTTATTTTCTATCTCCCTCAATTAGTTAGGTTTAGGTTTCTTTGCTTATAACTACATATAACTACCACTGCGGTAATTACCAACTATACAAAACAGATTTTTATTTCACTTTCACATAAAAAAAAAAAGTCTGGAAGTAGACAAGCCAGAATAAGTAAGAAGACTCCATGAAATGATGTAATGATTCATGGTATGAAGAACAAAGGAAAGAAAGGTATCTTCCTACATGAGGTTAAGAAGATACTTTCTCATTAAAGAATGTGTATACAGTAAAGTAGGAAGAAAAAAGGAAAGACGATATCATTTATAATCTCATTTCTCCAAGACAAGCACATTTTAACATTGCTTTGTGTTTTCTTCCCTTGATTTCCTCAGTTTATAGTTTGAGGATTATTTCTTTTTTAATTTAACAAAGGTTCATGTTATGGTCTTGAAAAAGTGAGGATAATCAGTGTGTTTTAGGACTAGAAACAAGATAGCTAGCCTAGGCTTTAGAACTCTATGAAAACAAGGTAAGTTAACCAGAGATAGGTTTCCTGAGTTCATAAGGTGCTTTTAGGGAAATTTTCACAGTATATGCTGCATATGTACTTTAGAAATTTCATTTGGAAGTTTGGACTATTCCAGGCAAGGAAATAGTAGAAGGAAAAATATAGGAGGTTGAACTGAAAATTTAGTCATGGGAAAACAACACTCTAGAGAATGGCACATGTAAAAGGAATGGAAGGAAAAAAATGAGACAAAATAGCATTGTAAAAATAGGAAACAATGGATGTGGTGTTAGCTGGATAAATAGCTGACTATAAGATTTTTGCCCTTTTTGAAGGATATGAATGTCATGAAATTACAGGTCATAAGGTAGGACCATGAGCTATAAAGATAAGTCATAAGTAAAATCAAAGGGGTTTGGAGACCACAAAGCTTATGAAAATCAGATCAGGAGCTTCACCAGGAGTTGCTATGTCAGGGGCAGAAATCAGAGGGGTGCACCATTGGAGGCTAGGAGATGCTGAATTCAGACATTGGTCGTATCCATAAAGTCACTGAGAGGGCCAGACAGTCACCTGCAACCATGGCCATGGACAACCAATCATCCAGAGTGAAGTAGAGTGAGTCTTAGGGAATCTGCAGGTAATTATGATTTGGAAAATGTGAAGAACCCAGGTAGTTCAGTCATGGCACATGATCAATGTTTGGTTGCCATGAGAGATTTTGTTTTTGCATTTTTTAATTTTATTTTAATACTTCCTGCCTGGGAAAGAACTAGTGTCGTGATGCAGACCACTTGAGAACTGACTATACCATTTTGGGTAGTGTCTTAGTTATCTAGGGCTGCTATAATAGAAATATCGCAAGTGAGTGATTTTAACAAGAAAAATTTACTTCTTAGAGCCTGGTAGGCCAGAAGTCTGAATTCAGGGTGCCAGCTCCAGGGAAGGGCTTTATCTCTGTTGGCTCTGGGGGAAGGTCCTTGTCGTTAATCTTCCCCTGGTCTAGGAATTTCTCAGTGCAGGAACCCCAGGTCCAAAGTGTGCACTGCCCTCCTGGTTCTTAATTCTTGGTGGCATGAGGTCCCCATGTATCTCTGCTTTCTTCTCTCTTTTATATCTCAGAAGAGATTGACTTAAAAACACAACCTAATCTTGTAGATTGAGTCCTGCCTAACTAACATAACTTCTGCTAATCCCATCTCCTTAACATCATAGAGATAGGATTTACAATACATAGGAAAATCACATCAGATGACAAAACGGTGGACAATCACACAATACTGGAAATCATGACCTGGCCAAGGCGACACATATTTTGGGAGGACACAATTCAATTCATGACAAGTAGTGAGAATATTGGTGTCAGATGTCAGCGGGAGCAAGAGTACGAAAGATGAGTTAGCAAGTGTTTTAGTTATTTAGTGCTGCTATAACAGAAATATCATAAGTGGATGGCTTTAACAAACAGAAATTTATTCTCTTATATTTTAGGAGGCTAACAGTCCTAATGCAGGGCATCAGCTTCAGGGAAGGCTTTCTATCTCTGCTGGCTCTGGGGAAAGGTCCTTGCCATTAATCTTCCCCTGGGTCTGAAAGTGTCTCGACCCTGGGACCCTGGGTCCAAAGGATTTGTCAGTGGTAGGAAGTCCCTCTCCTCTCCACTTGCTTCTCTCTTTTATATGTCAAAAGAGATTGACTCAAGATACAACCTAATCCTGTAGATTAAGTCCTGTCTCAT
The DNA here is from genome assembly GCF_030014295.1 of Loxodonta africana. Lineage (NCBI taxonomy): Eukaryota > Metazoa > Chordata > Mammalia > Proboscidea > Elephantidae > Loxodonta > Loxodonta africana. The sequence goes on along the minus strand of NC_087343.1, from coordinate 178,504,452 downwards.
TAACATAACTGCCTCTAATTCCACCTCATTAATATTATAGAGGTAGGATTTACAACACATAAGAAAATCACATCTGAAGACAGAATGGTGGACAACCACACAATACTGGGAATCATGGCCTAACCTAGTTGACACATTTTTGGGAGACACAATTCAATCCATGACAGCAACTATGTTCTTTAATACTGGCTTTATCTTTTGAAACATTCTTCAAAAAAAAAGTATTTCCCAAGAGTTGTGTGAATTAATTTTTACTTGCCAAATGCCAGATGGCTGGTGACTTATTTGTGGAATTAAAAATAATTGAGCAAATCACACTGTAATTGTTTTGTCCTATCTTCCAACTCACAAGTGTTTCTAGCTCTTCTTTCCCAACAGTGGATAAATAAACAAATGTTAAAATTTCGAATGTCCTTGTGCAAACTCCAAATCTCAATTGATTCTAAAATCAGGCTTACAGCCCATTTCCCAAAAAAGCCATTAAGCAAACTTCTCTGGCCTTCTCCACAACTGCTGGGCAAGTAACAGACCAAAATATGATTATTTCTCTCCTGAAAATCTTTCACTGTTAGAAATGTATCTCATTTCAAATCTTATATTGTAGAAGTTCAAAGGTACTGAGTTTGGTTCCCAGTTCTGCCACAAAATATATTTTTGTATCTGCCTCAAGAGGTTTGTGGTAAAATAAAAGGAAAAACCTATAAAAAGCTTCTAGTATAGACCATCAGACCAGCATGTTTTATATGCTCAACTAAAAATACCTGGCAGCTGTTGTGGGCTATCCTGGGCATTTTATTTTCATCATGTGTGAATCTTAAAACAATCCTGGAAAAAAGGCTATGAAACGTCTATTACAGTTATCCACAAATCTCGAAATTAAGAGCTAAGGCATAATGTGGTAAACTAAACTTCTCACAGTAACATAGCTAATTGTGGGAGGGGGTGTTGAGTTTCAAACCCAAGTCTTTTGAACTTCAAAGTAGGTGCTCATTTCAGTATGAAACTGTGTCTCCTATTAGGCCTGCCTTGTAACCTTCCCTGTTATTAGCATTAGTTCCTAATTTACCTGTATTCACAAATTCTTAAATTTAAGTAATTGTTTAACAGATCAAGAACAAATACCATTTATATAATACTTGAATATTTTCTGAATGCCTTCATGCCTTTTATTATCAGACAAATCAATCTGTCCCCATTAATACATATTTATTAACTACCTAATATATGTGAGATTCTACACTACTTCAGAAATATAATTTTAAAAATTTCCTAAATTTAAAAGCATAGTAAAGTTAATACTAGTACGGTTATAGAAAAAGAGTTGCCTAATTTAAGATTGTAAATTGGCAAATTATACTTCAGACAGTAATTGGACATTATCTACTATAATGCAAAATATTGAATACCTTATTCTACTTGAGGTTTATAACCCTGATATGCATTTGCTCATGTGAAAGCAGACATATGCAAGGATATTTCTGGTAACACTATTTGTAAAAGGAAAAAAAAAATGATAACACCCTAAAGTTCTGTACAACAGCGAATGGAAATTATGGTATATCTATGCTATGGTTAGGGGGTTTTATTTCTATGGTATGGAGCAGTTACAAAGATGAGGGAGGTTCATATGCATTTTTCCTGAAAGATTGTTAAGATATTGCAGAGAAGAAAGCAAGTATCAGAAAAAGTGTGCTAACATTTATTTAAAAACGAACACAGAAAAACGTATTTTTTGTTTTCCCCATGTTGTAGAAGAGGAAACTATCTGTATGGAGGGGTTGATTAAATTTCCAAGCATCACAGATCCTTGACTTCAAACTTAGATCTATCAAATTGCTATGGACTATCTATCTAATCTTGGAAGAATCAGAGTTATTAGATATGTAAAGAACTTCAGAGATTGTCTAGTTCAGTGGCTTGTTCCATACATACCTAAGGGCCTGAAAGGAAGTGTCAAGAGTACTAAAGGGGAACACTCTTGGCTTTTAACCTTCCCCACTACTGCTGTTTCTTTCTACTTCTACAGGACAACTCCAAATTGCTACTGTTTTTCATTTAAAAGTTTGATGGTGTTACGGATTGAACTGTGTACCCCCAAAATATGTGGTAGTGGAGTACTGATTATACGGTGGTGAAGCATTCTGCTGCTAATTGAAAGGTCAGCAGTTCAAACTAACTAGTGGGTTCACGGGAGAAAGATGTGGCAGTCTGCTCCTGTAAGATGTACAGCCTTGGGAGCACTAGGGAGCGGTTCTACTCTGTCTTTTAGGGTTGCTCTGAGACGGGATCCACTCAACAGCAATGGGTTTTTAAAATATATGGTCGAATCCTAACTCCTATGCCTGTAGATATAATCCTGTGTAGATACAGTGTTTTCTTTGTTATGTTGCTGAGGCTGTATAAGTGGATAGGTGTCCTAAACCTAGTCACTTCTAAGCTGTAAAAAGAGCAGAGACATGCAAGCACACAGAGGGAAAATAGACGCCACATGAAGGACGTCCAGGAGTGGAGGAATGCTGTACCTGCAGAAACTGAGACAAAATCTTCCCCTGAAGCCAACAGAGAGAGCCTTCCCCTAGAGCTGTTGCCATAAATTTGATCTTCTAGCCTTCTGAGCTGTGAGAAAATAAATATCTGTTCTTTAAACCCACCAATTTCTGGTATTTCTATTATAGCTATACTAGGAAACTAAGAGAGATGGGAAACATTTTAAAATTGTCTTTTATTAGTAAAAGCCCATTTGAACCCAAATACCTCAAACTAAAAATAAGGAAATTAAAGCACAGAGAAGGAAAGTAGGGTTGTACAAAGTCACAGAGGAAAGAATCAGAAATCAGAGTTCCTTCCTCTAAGTCCAGGGTGCCTCCTAGTACAACATGCTGCCTCCAGCCATTTTTCTGATCTTGACCTTGACGCTCCTTTGAACAAAGAGAAGTCACTACTGGAAAGAATGACATGCAGGAAAGCATCTTAAGGAGGCACAAAGGACCAAAAAAGGGGAAGTTGGACCTAAAGAGAGAAAGACAAACCTGCAGATGGACAACAAAGGGTGAGAAGACTCTTCAAACCATTTTTTTGCATTCCTCATGCATTTTCAGAGGTTTTGCTTTTCCCATGGAGCTGGAATACATTTTCAAAGGGGCTAATTGCACTCTTTTAGAGGAAAAAAAAGTAATTGCTTCGCAGTTTAATTGAATGAGGATAGATTAGTTTCCGCCGATGGTTTGTCTTCTTTCAGTAATGGAGATTCGCTGAAAATGAGAAGCCGGTGAGCGGAGGAAACCAGCTCTGCTCTTAGGGCCCAAGCTGATGGATTCCCAGAATATAAACACTGGTCTCATTTTCCTTGTTGAGGTTTGAAGGCATATCTATCTTTTTTGGTTCACCCTTCATCGTTAGTTCCTGTGGCCTTCCCACATCACCAAAAAGCTCACAACTTGGAAAAAAAAAAAAAAGCTTTTCACAGTACACACAATGTAGTGTGAAAACGATGGACTATAAAACACAGCCTCCTTCTTTAAAGAAACTTGGTCCTCTTAACCCTATTGCATCTTCATTCTGTCATCTCTAGTTAAAACCCTTCATTCAAAGAATATTTAGGGAGCAATGCTTCTCTATCACTCCAAATATTTTCTTGCACTTGAAAAGAGATCAGTCAACGTACCTTTTGGCTTCTCTCTGTCTCTTTGCAGATTCATCCTCTGGGTAGGCAGAGTGACCTTATCGAATTAGAAAAAAAACTAAGAAGAATAAATTGGGCATGCTCAGTGTAGTTTCTCCTCTTAAAAGCTAAGACTGCTCAGCTGCTTCTCCAGGTTATATTCGTCTGCGTTAGTGCTGACCCAGTCTTGGGTTGACTGAGACAGGGAGGGAAAGTCAGCCTTACTCTCAGGTTACTTAGTTGACCCATTTGGTTCTCACACTTACCTAGAGCCAATAATGCAGAAAACATTTTGGTCTTCGTCTTCCATTCTTTTGCATTTTCTTTCTCCCTCTCTTTTTCTTTCTTTTTTTTTTCCCTGAACATACATAGAGAAAATGTGCCTCTTCAGAGACCCAACCCCTCCAATGTGTCAGCCATTCTTCTAGACCTAGGATTGCAGTGATAACATTGATAAATAAGGACTTTTCACATGCAGATTGCATTCAAGTGGAGAATAAAAAAGAAATAAAGAAGTATAGGAAACAATTGTTGTTACGATAATGTTAGGAGATAGTGTAATTGAGTAGTAACGGAGCCCAGATAGAAAGATATAGGCAAGCATACGAAATTTTGGAAGAACAAGTGAAGAGGATCTTGGCATGTTCAATGGACAGAAAAAAATGTTGATATGAATGGAGAAGTGATAAATGGGAGACAATTTAGGGAAATTAGTACGAAGTATCAGGCAGAAATCTTAAATGAAAGAAAAGTTTGGTACAATATTACAGGAACGCTATTTGTTTTTGTTGATTATGTGGAAATAGATGATTAATTAATAGAAAGACAGATGATAGGCAGATAGGTAGATTAGATAGATGATGGATGGATGGGTGGATGGATGGATGGATGGATGGATGGATGGATGGATGGATGGATGATGGATAGATGATTGATAGTTGGATAGATGGTAGATGGATAGGTGGTAGATGGGTAGGTGGTAGATGAGTAGGTGGTAGATGGGTAGATGATAGATGGATGGATGATAGATGATGGATGGATAGATGATAGATGGATGGATAGATGGATGGATAGATGGATGGATGGATGGATAGATGGATGGATAGACAGACAGGTAGACAGACAGAGAGATGATAGATAGATTAGATAGACAGATAGATGATAGATGATAGATGGATAGATAGATAGATAGATAGATAGATAGATGATAGATAGATGATAGATAGATGATAGATAGATAGATAGATGATAGATAGATAGATAGATAGATAGATAGATAGATAGATAGATAGATAGATAGATAGATAGATAGACAGACAGACAGACAGACATTCATATCTACCCTTAATGTGAATTTTTAAAGTGTGGAATAACAAGAGTTTGGTTACTGAAAGAAGACTGAAATGGATATTTGCTTCTTTGATTTTTTTTTGCTTGCTTGTTTGTTAATTTTTCACACCCAAATTCTTTCTCCACTATTCTTCTCTTGCTATGATTATATACAAAAATAAGCAGTATGTCTGTAACATTTTTATCACCTCACCGTGTAATACACACACAGACACAGAGAACGAGAGCAAGAAAGACTTGACCTATCAAGAATTTGAAAGACAACAAACCACAACTCGCAGCACAACTTCTGGCTTTTAGACCTACTTTTGCCATCAATCACCCATGGGATTTTTTCTTTTTTGGTGGAAATACACACAACAAAACATACACATTAAATAATTTTTACATGTACAGTTAATTGACAATGGTTACATAATTTACATTGTGTCACCACGCTCACTATCTCTGCCCCTATTGTTTTACCACCATTAACTTTTACTCTCTATCCCTGGAATTTCTGACCTTGATTTAGAGTTACTGCTGTCATTTCAATCTCATGTAGATAATTCTTCAATAGGGCACAATTCTCAAGACAGACATTCTTTATTGAGCAAAATAGTTGTTTAGTTTGAAGCTGAATTCATGGGAAATTTTCAGTTCAAAGTTTGAAAGTTGTTTCTAGGTAATTAAATTGGGGGTTCCTAGAGTATCAGTGTGTCCAATAAGACTAGTTTTCAATAAGAATCTGAAGTGTAGTTCCACAATTTTCCTCCTTTGAACAAGATCCATCTTTTGAGTCCTGCACCAAATTGTTAAGTAATGGTAGCTGGGCACTATCTATTTCTTCTGTCCTCAAGGCAAGATAGATTGTAGTTTATGGAGGCAACTAGACTTTCAAATCATTTCCTTCTCTGATTTTTGAATCTCTTTCTTCCCCAGTTGCTCCAGGGAAATAGAGACCATTTGTTGCATCTTAGATGGCCAATGGCAAGTTTTTAAGGACTAAGCCATTACCCACTAAACTAGAAGGAAGAGTAGGCACTCTTAAAGTAATATTAAATAGCCATGTGGATTTGAATCAGCACTCCTGACCTCAAATTCTTCACTAAGTAAAAAATCAGGACAATTCTCAACTCTTCCTTTCACTCAGTTACACGAAGGACTTAAAGCCTTTTGATTCAATCTCAGAAGTATTTCCAAATTGTCTCCCTCTTTTGCATCTCCGTGTTAACTTGTTGTTGTTGTTCTTAGGTGCCATCTAGTAGGGGTCTTTTTGATCTTCCTCCTATTAATTTTTATAATATCCACCTTTCCTCCAATATCCTTCACAATTTATGGGGGCTTAATAATAATGAAACAAAGAAAGCAGAGTGAAAAAAAGAAATGATGTATAAAAAGATTAATGCACACAGATCATTTATTTGAAAAAGAGCACAGCACTCCTATAAATTTATTCCTTCTAAGAGTAGGTTGAGAAGGACGGAGTACCCACTAAAACGAAAAACACTTTCAATTCTGCAGGATTGACACTGAGTGGTTGAGCTATTCAAAATGCCAGGACATGCATGAATAACATGAGAAATATTTTGTGCAGACCACACATTTTTTTAAATAAATTAGGTGCCAACATTTAAATTTGAGGAAATTTCACACAACATTCAGATACTGAGTCTGTTTTAAAAAACCAGATCTGGCATAGATGGCTTGCATTTTTGCATGGTAATAATTATCTGGAACTGAGTAGAAGCTGTCCTATTTGGAGAAGGCACCCACTTATGACTTTGTTAATCTCTACTCTTCTCACTTCATGAGTTTATATTGCCTGCCTCTCTCCCATAAGCACTGGAGTTTATGTCTCATGACATAGGCCAAGAGAAGACAGGATGATGTCCTTAAAATAACAATGTAATCAGGTAAGGTAGGCATGGCTTTGTAAACTTAAAACACTTGCTCTTTATTTTTCTTACTTTGTAGCCAGGCACAAATCCCCGATATGCTTTGGTTCCCCTACCTGTAATATGAAGATGATAACATTTCCTTCATGGTGCTGATATGTAAATGAACTAATTTAAAGTATTTGACCACTACTCATCTGTCAATTTGTCATAGTGTAGTGGCTTGCTTGTTGCTGTGATGCTAAAAGGTATGCCACAGGTATTTAAAAATTCAGTAGGGTCACCCACGGTGGACAGGTTTCAGCAGAGCATCCAGACTAAGACAGAGTAGGAAGATGGACACGGCAATCTACTTCTAAAAAAAAAAAGTGGCCAGTGAAAACCTTATAAATAGCAGCAAAACATTGTCTGATATAGTGCTGGAAGTTGAGCCCTTCACATTAGAAGGCACTTAAAAGATGACTGGGGAAGAGCTGCCTCCTCAAAGTAGAATTGACCTTAATGATGTAGATGGAGTAAAGCTTTCCAGACCTTCAAAATGTGAAGAAATACCTGCAACACCCATTAATAATTGGGATATGGAATTTAAAAGTATAAATCTAGGAAAATTGGAACTTGTGAAAAATGAAATGGAACACTTGAAGATAGATACCATAGGCATTAGAAAGCTGAAATGGACTAGTATTAGACATTTTGAACCAGACAATCATATGATCTACTAAGACTGAATGACAATTTAAACATTGAATTTTGTCCCCCCAAAAATGAGCGTCAACTTGGCTACTTCATGATTTCCAGTATTGTGTGATTGTCCATTATTTTGTCATCTGATGTGTTTTCTATGTGTTGTAAACCCTACCTCTATGATGTTAAGGAGGTGGGATTGGTGGCAATTATAGTAATGAAGCAGGTCTCAATTTATAAGATTAGGTTGTGTTTTAAGTCAATCTCTTTTGAGATATAAAAGAGAGACGTGAGTAGAGAGACAGGGAGACTTCATACCACCAAGAAAGTAGTGCCTGGAGCAAAGTGCTTCCTTTGGACGTGGAGTCCCTGCACAGAGAAGCTCCTAGACCAAGGCAAGATTGATGACAAGGACCTTTCTCCAGAGCCGACAGAGAGAGAAACCATTCCCCTGGAGCTGGCACCCTGAATTCAGATTTCTAGCCTACTAGGCTGTGAGACAATAAACTTCTGTTGGGTAAAGCCATCCACTTGTGATGTTTCTGTTATAGCAGCACTAGATAACTAATACAACATTCACTGTCAAAAAGAACATTTCAAGGTTTATCCTGAAGTATAATGCTGTCAGTGATGGGAAAATGTCCATAGACGTACATGGAATACCAATTAATATAATTATTATTCAAATTTACAAACCAACCGTAATAACAAAGATGAAGAAATTGAAAATTTTACCAGCTTCTGCAACCTGAAATAGATCAAACGAGCATTCAAGATGCATTGATAATTACTAGTGATTGGAATGGAAAGTTGGAAACAACGAAGAAGGATCAGTAAAGTTGGAAAATATGGTCTTGGTGATAGAAACAACACCGAAAGTCGCATGATAGAATTTTGCAAGAACAACAACCTTTTCATTGGAAATACCTTTTTTCAACAACATAAGCAGTGGTTATATGTGTGGACCATGTCAGATGGAATACACAGGAATGAAATCAACTACATCTATGGAAACAGATGGAGAAGCTCAATATCATCAGTCAGAACAAGGCCAGGGACCAACTGCTGAACAGACCATTAATTGCTCATATTCAAGCTCAAGTTGGAGTTGAAGAATGTTAAAACAAGTCCACAAAAGCCAAAATACAAGCTTTAGTATATCCCATCTGAATTTAGAGACCATCTCAAGAAGAGATTTGACACATTGAAGACTAGTGACCAAAAATCCGATGAGTTATGGGATGATATCAAATACGTCATATATGAAGAAACTAAAAGGCCATTAAAAAGCCTGAAAAGAAAGAAAAGGCCAAAATGGATGTCAGAAGAGACTCTGAAACTTGCTTTTGAACATGGAATAGCTAACTCAAATGGAAGAAATAATGAAGTAAAAGAGCAGAACAGATGATTTCATAGGATGACTTGAGAAGGCAAAGTATTATAATGAAATGTGCAAAGACCAGGAATTAGAAAACCAAAAGAGAAGCACATGCTTAGCATTTCTCAAGCTAAAAAAATTGAAGAAAAAATTCAAGCCTCAAGTTGCAATAGTGGAGGATTCAATGGGCAAAATACTGAATGATACAGGAAGCATCAAAAGGAGGTGGGAGAAACACACAGAGTTATTGTACCAAAAAGATTTGGTAGATGTTCAACCATTTCATGAGGCAACATAGGATCAAGAACTGATGGTGCTGAAGGAAGAAGTCCAAACTGCACTGAAGGCATTGGCGAAAAGCAAGGCTCCAGGAATGGATGGAATACCAATTGAGATGTTTCAACAAATGGATACAATGATGGAAGTGTTCACGTCTCTATGCCAAGAAATTTGGAAGGCAGCTTCCTGGCTAACTGACTGGAAGAGATCCATATTTCTGCCCATGCCAAAGAAAGGTGATCCAACAGAATGTGGAAATTATCAAACAATATCATTAATGCCACAGGCAAGTAAAATTTTGATGAAGATAATTCAAAAATGTTTATGGTGGTATATCTCCAGGGAATTGTCAGAAATTCAAGCTGATTCAGAAGACAAAGTGAAACCAGGGATATCATTGCCAATGTCAGATGGATCTTGACTGAAAGCAGAGAATACCGGAATAATGTTTACATGTGTTTTATTGGCTATGCAAAGGCCTTCCACTGTGGGGATCATAAAAAATTGTAGGTAACGTTGCCAAGAATGAGAATTCCAGATCATTTTATTGTGCCCATGTGGAACCTGCACATAGATCAGTCATGGAACAGAACAAGGGGATACTGCATGGTTTAAAATCAGGAAATGTGTGCATCAAGTTTGTATCCTTTACCATACTTATTCAATGTGTATGCTGAGCAAATAATCTGAGAAACTGGACTATATGAAGACTATAGCCTTCAGTGTGGATTACACCTCAACATAAAGAAAATGTAGGGTCACTATGAGTCAAAATTGACTTGAGGGCACCTAACAGCAACAACAAAAACAAAGTATTTGGAAGCACATGGTAAAGCAATGTTAACTGATTAAGTTGTTGTTATTGAAGATTTGACAGCAATGTTAGAAGCAGTGCTGCAATTTCTATGATAAGAACTGGAGATCTAGAGTTAAACTTTCCTTCAGCAGTATAATAGACATTTATTTGGGAAGGTTCCAGGTATCCATATAGTCTTCTTTGGTAACATCCTGAATTTCCCGTTGGAGAATGATCCCTTCCCTAACAGAAATCCATTTGTTTGGACTCTGGTGTTGAATTAATATCCTTCTGTAGGTGTGATTCATGGGACTCAGACTGAGACAATTGAAAACACTGCAGACCCTCTCTTTCTGCCATCTACCCACATACATGCAGTGATTAGTTCAGGAATGGGTGTGTAGCCCAACCAGAACTAATGATGTAGTCATGGGATTTTTGCTTAGATGGTTAAAACAATCTTTCTCTCTCTTCCTCCCTTGTCCCTGATGTGAAGGAGATGTAACCTTGTACACGAGAGACCATCTAGTGGAGAGAAACTAAAAGGAAGTTCATCTAACACAAGTCAAAGCAAAGCCAGAGGAAACATGAATAGATAAAAGAAAGAAGAGAGAAAAGACCTGATTGTAATGTTTGGACATTAAGTAGTCTATTTCTGAAGTTAGCCCTTCCCTGAGTATTCCAGTTACTATCCCTCTCCCTTGCTTTGTTTGGTAAATATATTTGATATGCGTTTCTGCTAAGTGTAAACAATAGGCTGCTGATCAATCTATGTCTATAAATCTATCTTCTATCTACCTGTCTACCTGTCTATTTACCTATCTATTCCACCCATCCGGAAACCTGTAGAGTCGCAATGAGCCGGAATCGACTCAATGGCACTGGGGAGTTTCTGGGTTATCCACCCATCCATCGAATTTGCAACCTGCATGCTCGGTATTCCAGACAATGAATAAGGAAGAAGACATTTCTACATTTTTTGTCTTTTAAACTGTGTCACTTGGAAAGAATTCACATTTCATTTATTTCTATGTATGTTTTATTATCACCTTACCCCAAGTTGAGATGCAAGAATTTTTACGCAATTTTAGTATTCAACTGAATTATCGAGGAGGGGGCTCAAGTAATAAACATCTTTGTCGCTCTGATATCTGAAGAGTCAGTGCTTCTAGGAACTTTCAGTGCCTTTGTTTTAGACAACAATGCAAAATGCTAAAAGCTTTTGAGAATACTTCAGTCTTCAATACGTCTGTGAATTATACCACTAATCAGTCTGTTTTTGGAACATCTGGAAAAATTTCAAGATAGAATCTATGTTAGATGATACATAATTATTATTAATATTCTCAGGTATAGTAAGAGTATGTTGATTAAAATGAAAAATGATCTTCACTGTTTGGTGATGCATGTTGAAGCGTTTAAAGGCAAAGTGTCATGATGTCTGCAAATTACTTTTAAGTTGATTAAAATTACATGATATGTTTTGATAATAATATATTAATTTTCTTTTGGGAAGTGACCTAAATTACCACCATTCTCAATCCTTGTGTCCGTTTCATCAGCTCCATAATGGACGTGGACCTGGGCCTGACTATAGACTATATACCTCATCCACCTGTCCACAGTGATTGAACATAAGATTCACAATCAACTAAATGAATTTCTAGGTCTTTGGTTACATTTTGAGTCTAAAGTTCTGGAGATGATAGCAACCATATTGCCAGCTTACAGTGAGAGCCTCCACAAAAATGAAGCCAACATAGAAGAAAAAAGAATTGAGAGATAAGGAGAAACTGATAACAGATTAAATTGTTTGCATGCTTGGATGCAGCTATGCCTAAAATCTGCCAGGAAAAATCCTTGAGTTATGCAAGCCAATGTATTCATGTTTTCACTTTGTCTAATTTGAGTTAGGCTTTGTCACTCGTAAGTGCAGAAATTTTTTTTGTTCTTGTTGTTCTTGAAGTGAAAGTTTACAAATCAAGTCAGTCTCTCACACAAAAACTTGTATATACCTTGCTACACACTCCCAATTGCTCTCTCCCTAATGCGACAGCCCGCTCCCTCCCTCCACTCTCTATTTTCATGTCCATTTCGCCAGCATCTAAAACCTTCCTCCCTCTCATCTCCCCTCCAGGCAGGAGATGACAACATAGTCTCAAGTGTCCACCTGATCCAAGAAGCTCAATCCTCACCAGCATCCCTCTCCAACCCATTGTCCAGTCCAATACCAGTTTGAAGCATTGGTTTTGGGAATGAGTCCTGTCCTGGGCCAACAGAAGGTTGGCCACCGGGATCCTTCTAGTCTCAGCCAGACCATTAAGTCTAGTCTTTTTATGAGAATTTGGGGTCTGCATCCCACTGCTCTTCTGCTCCCTTAGGGGTTCTCTGTTGTGTTCCCTGTCAGGTCAGTCATCAGTTGTAGCCAGGCACCATCTAGCTCCTCTGGTTTCAGGATGATGTAGCCTCTGGTTTATGTGGCCCTTTCTGTCCCTTAGGCTCATAATTACCTTGTGTCCTTGGTGTTCTTCAATCTCCTTTGATCTAGGTGGGTTGAGACCAATTGATGCCATTTGCTAGCATTTAAGACCCCAGACGCCACTCTCAAAAGTGGGATGCAGAATGTTTTCTTAATAGATTTTATTATGCTAAGTGACTTAGTTGTCCCCTGAATCCATGGTCCCCAAACCCCTGCCCTGCTACGCTGGTCTTTGAAGCATTCAGTTTATTTAAAAAAATTTTTGCTTTTGGTTTAGTCCAGTTGTGCTGACCTCGCCTGTATTGTGTGTTGTCTTTCCCTTCACCTAAAGTAGTTCTTATCTATTATCTAATTAGTGAATACTCTCTCCCACCCTCCCCCCTCCCCACCTCATAACCATCAAAAAATAATTTCTTCTCTGTTTAAACTATTTCTCGAGTTCTTATATTAGTGGTCTTACACAATATTTGTCCTTTTGCAACTGACTAATTTCACTCACCATAATGCCTTCCAGATTTCTCCATGTTATGAAATGTTTCACAGATTAATCATTGTTCTTTATCGATGGGTAGTATTCCATTGTGTGAATATACCATAATTTATGTATCCATTCATGTGTTGATGAGCACCTTGGTTGCTTCCATCTTTTTGCTATTGTAAACAGTGCTGCAGTAAACATGGGTGTGCATATATCTGTTTGTGTGAAGGCTCTTATTTCTCTAGGGTACATTCCAAGGAGTGGAATTGCTGGATTGTATGGTAGTTCTATTTCTAGCTTTTAAAGGGAGCGCCAAATCAATTTCCAAAGTGGTTGTACCATTTAACATTCCCACCAGTAGTGTAGAAGTGTTCCAATCTCTCCACAGCCTCTCCAACATTTATTGTTTTGTGTTTTTTGGATTAATGCCAGCCTTGTTGGAGTGAGATGGAATCTCATTCTAGTTTTGATTTGCATTTCTCTAATGCCTAATGATCGTGAGCATTTCCTCATGTATCTGTTAGCTATCTGAATGTCTTCTTTAGTGAAGTGTCTGTTCATATCTTTTGCCCATTTTTTAATTGGGTTATTTGTCTTTTTGCAGTTGAGTTTTTGCAGTATCATGTAGATTTTAGAGATCAGGCGCTGATCAGAAATGTCATAGCTAAAACCTTTTTCCCAGTCTGTAGGTAGTCTTTTTACTCTTTTGGTGAAGTCTTTGGATGAGCATAGGTGTTTGATTTTTAGGAGCTCCCAGTTATCTAGTTTTTCTTCTACATTCTTTATAAAGTTTTGTATACTGCTTATGCCATGTATTAGGGCTCTTAATGTTGTCCCTATTTTTTTTCCATGATCTTTATCGTTTTAGATTTTATGTTTAGGTCTTTGATCCATTTGGAGTTAGTTTTTGTGCATGGAGTGAGGTATGGGTCTTGTTTCATTTTTTTGCAGATGGATATCCAGTTATGCCAGCACCATTTGTTAAAAGACTGTCTTTTCCCCATTTAACTGTTTTGGGGCCTTTGTCAAATATCAACTGTACATATGTGGATGGATTTATGCCTGGATTCTCAATTCTGTTCCATTGGTCTATGTATCTGTCATTGTACCAGTACCAGGCTGTTTTGACTACAGTGGCAGTATAATAGTTTCTAAAATCAGGTAGAGTAAGGCCTCCCACTTTGTTCTTCTTTTTCAGTAATGCATTACATATCTGGGGCCTCTTTCTCTTCCATATGAAGTTGGTTATCTGTTTCTCCATCTCATTAAAAAATGTCGTTGGAATTTGGATTGGAATTTCATTAAATCTATAGATGGCTTTTGGTAGAATAGATATCTTTATAATGTTAAGTCTTCCTATCCATGAGCAAGGTACGTTTTCCCACTTATGTAGGTCTCTTTTGCATTCTTGCAGAAGCGTTTCGTAGTTTTCTTTGTATAAGTCTTTTACAGCTCTGGTAAGATTTATTCTTAAGGATTTTGTCTTCTTGGGGGCCACTGTAAATGGTATTGATTTGGTGGTTTCCTTCGATGTTCTTTTTATTGGTGTAGAGGAATCCAACTGATTTTTGTATGTTTATCTTGTATCCCGATACTCTGCTGAACTCTTCTATTAGTTTCAGTAGTTTTCTGGAGGATTCCTTAGGGTTTTCTGTGTATGAGATCATGTCATCTGCAAATAGAGATACTTTTTTACTTCTTCCTTGCCAATCTGTATGACTTTTATTTCTTTATCTTTCCTAATTCCTCTGGCTAGGACCTCCAGCACAATGTTGAATAAGAGCGGTGATAAAGGGCTTCCTTGTCTGGTTCCCAATCTCAAAGGTAATGCCTCAGGCTCTCTTCATTTATGATGATGTTGGCTGTTGACTTTGTATAAATGCCCTTTATTATGTGGAGGAATTTTCCTTCTATTCCTATTTGGCTGAGAGTTTTTATTATGAATTAGTGTTGAACTTTGTCAAATGCCTTTTCCGTATCAATTGATAAAATCATGTGATTCTTGTCTTTTGTTTTATTTATACGATGGATTACATTACTTTTTTTTTCTAGTGTTGAACCATCCCTGCATACCTGGTATGAATCCTCTTGGCCATGATGAATTATTTTTTTGATATGTTGTTGAATTCTATTGGCTAGTATTTTGTTGAGGATTTTTGCATCTAAGTTCATGAGAGATATAGGTCTGTAATTTTCTTTCTTTCTTTTTTTTTTTTTTTTGGTGTCTTTACCTCGTTTTGTTATCGGGGGTTTGCTGACGTTGTAGAATGAGTTTGGGAGGATTCCATCCTTTTCTATGCTCTGGAATACCATTAGTAGTAGTGGTGTTAACTCTTCTCTGGAAGTTTGGTAGAACTCTGCAGTGAAACCATCCAGACAAGGGCTTTTTTTGTTGTTGTTGTTGTTGGGAGTTTTTTGATTACCTTTTCAATCTCTTCTTTTGTTTTGGGTCTATGCAGTTGTTCTACCTCTGTTTGTGTTAACTTAGGTAGGTAGTGTGTTTCTAGGAATTCATCCATTTCTTCTAGGTTTTCAAATTTGTTAGAGTACAATATTTCATGGTAATCTGATTTTTTTAATTTTGGTTGGGTCTGTTGTAATATTGTCCATTTTATTTCTTATTCAGGTTATTTGCTTCTTTTCCTGTTTTTCTTTTGTCAGTTTGGCCAATAGTTTTTCAATTTTGTTGATTTTTTCAAAGAACCAGCTTTTGGGCTTGTTAATTTTTTCAATTGTTTTTCTGTTTTCCATTTCATTTAGTTCTGCTCTAATTTTTATTTTTTGTTTTCTTCTGGTGTCTGAGGGCTTCTTTTGTTGTTCTATTTCTATTTGTTCAAGTTGTAGGGATTATTCTTTGATTTTTGACCCTTTTTTCTTTTTGTATGTATGCATTTATTGATATAAACTGACCTCTGAGCACTGTTTTTGCTGTTTCCCAAAAGTTCTGATAGGAAGTGTTTTCATTCTCATTGGATTCTATGAATTTCTTTATTCCATCCTTAATGTCTTCTATAATCTAGTCTTTCTGGAGCAGGGTATTGTTCAGTTTTCAAGTGTTTGATTTCTTTGCTTTTTCTATTATTGATTTCCACCTTTATGGGCTTATGGTCAGAGATGATCCTTTGTAATATTTCAATGTTTTGGATTCTGCTAAGGCTTGCTTTATGACCTATTATATGTGGTCTATTCTAGAGCATATGCCATGTGCACTAGAAAAGAAAGTATAGTTGGTTGCTGTTGGGTGGAGTGTTCTATGTATGTCTATGAGGTCAAGTTGGTTGATTGTAGCATTTAGATCTGTGCCTTTATTAAGCTTCTTTCTGGAAGTCCTGTCCTTCACCTAAAGTGGCATGTTGAAGTCTCCTACTATTATTGTGGAACTGTCTATCTCACTTTTCAATGCTGATAGAGTTTCTTTTATGTATCTTGCAGCCCTGTCACTGGGTAAGTAAATATTTAATATGTCTATATCTTCTTGGCATATTGTCCCTTTAATCATTATATAGTGTCTTTCCTTATCCTTTATGATGGATTTAACTTTAAAGTTTATTTTGTCAGGAATTAATATTTATACTGCTGTTCTTTTTTGATTGTTGTTTGCTTGAAACATTTTTTTTCCATCCTTTGAGTTTTAGTTTGTTTGTGTCTCTAAGTCTAAGGTGTGTCTCTTGTAGGCAGCATATAGATGGATCATGTTTTTTAATCCATTCTACCAGTTTCTGTCTCTTTATTGGTGCATTTAGTCCATTTACATTCAGCATAGTTATGGATAAGTATGAATTTAGTGCTATCATTTTGATGTCTTTTTTTGTATGTTGTTGACAATTTCTTCTTCCCACTTAATTTTATGTGCTGAGTAGATTATCTTAATATATTGTCCTTTCCTCATATTCATTGTTGTTGATTTTGTTTCTGCCGAATCTCTATCATTTTCTGGTATTTTATTTTGATGTGTAGGATAGTTTGTCTCCTAGCGGTGACCTTATTATTTACTCTTATTTTTCTAAATTTAAACCTTACTTTTATTTCTTTGTATCGCCTTATCTTCGTTTTGACTGGAGGAATTTTTACCAACACACTAGTGCATGAACACTTTATACCATAATATTTCACCTTTAATTTTATAGTCCATTATATTTTTCACAAATAACTCATGTGAATTTGTTTATCTTTAATTCAGCCAAAATGCAAGCTGCTTAAAAAGGTAGACAATCTCTGACTTATATCCATAAAATATCTGTTACTAGAGCTTTTATATAGTCGAGTAGATAGTGAATGATGATTAATAATAAATATTTGTTGAGTAACAATATTCATGGATGGTTGCTTTTTGTTGAAGTACATTTGATGGATGAATTAGTGACACAAGAGGAATATGTGGCCTTACCTCAAAAAGTAAATAAATAAATACTTTCTACATACACCTTACTATTCAGAAGTCCAATCTGGTTTACTTCCTCTTTTTGATAATCAGGAAGCACTTACATGAAGATGCAATAAAATGTGATTTCTAGATTTGAAAATGAAAAGAACACTGGCATGATAAAAACTAAGTTAAGATTCATAACAATTGACTAAGAGTAATACCAGTTCTGATTATAACTGATCAATGTTAATTGAATATTTTTTATATGTCAGATTCTTTGCTGTGAACTTCATATGTAGTGTCTCATTTAATCATATAACAACTCCATGAAGTATAAACAAACAAACAAACAAACAAAAAAACCCAAAACCATTGCTGTCGAGTTGATTTCAACTAATAGCAACCCGATAGGACATAGGGTTTCCAAGGAGTGACTGGTGGATTCAAACTGCCAACCTTTTGGGTGGCAGCCAAACACTTAATTACTTGTCTGTATGAAATTTATTGTTTTCATTTTACAGATGAGGAACGTGGGGCCAACCACGACTGAAGGCTTTCCTCAACGTTTTATAGCTAGTCTACAGTGGTACTGGGACATAAACCCAGGTTTGGATGACTCCAAAGGCCGTTCTTCGAGGAAAGTATAGGATTATTTCTACAATAAAACATAAATTAGACCACCAAAGATTGCACTCTTTATCAGATAGGTCACGTGTGCCCAGATATTGATCCTTTTATCCTCAGGAAACTAAGCAGAGCCTGGGATAGCCTGGTCACTTCTGGCTCATTTGCATATACCACTTCACATGTATTCCTTTGGATATACCACTATGCAAAGGAAAATATGATTTTAACTTTCTATGTGTGCCATGACATAGAAAAAGTTAGGAACCACCAAAGTAAAGGCCTGAAGTCCAACAGCACCTTTATAGAATAGCAAACACATTAAAATGGTTTTATAGCTTGAATACTTAGTATACGTTTACAAATACAGGTGGGAATGAAGACAGATATGATTTCTGGTAAAATTTCTAGTTGGCATTGATGATAGAGCATTTGGCTCTACACATTTCAGGATCATTAAAAGAACTGGCAGTATAAATGAAAGAGTTGCATTATTATGAAACTAATCTAAGTGAACCTGAATGTCTTAATGGTTTGCATTTATCAGGCACTAACACATGATTCATACTTGCTAAGCACTTTAACTTTAATCCTCACTTTAACCCTTTGAAGTAACTGTAATATCTCCATTTTACAGATACAGAACTTGAAGCTTAGAGAAATTCAGTTACTTACTCAAGATAACTCACAAATATATTATGGATCAGGATTTTGAACCCAAGTCTGTCTTTACAGCCTTTGGGCAAGATCACTGTATTCTTCTGCCCCTGGAATGCTCCAACAAGGCTCGTGACAGGAGCTTAGTGTATAAAACACTTTTGTTTACTGAATGGACAACTTGTTGTTGAATACAGCTTGTTGTTGTTAGCTGCCATGGAGTTGGTTCTGACTCATGGTGACCCTATATACAACAGAACGAAACACTGCCCTGTTCTGTGACATCCTCACAATCGTTATGCTTAAGCCCATTGTTGCAGCCACTGTGTCAGTCCATCTCATCAAGCTTCTTCCTCTTTTTCACTGACCCTCTGCTTTACCAAGCATGATGTCCTTCTTCATGGACTAATCCCTCTTGACAATATGTCCAGAGTATGTGAGACATAGCCTCACCATTCTTGCTTCTAAGGAGTACTCTGGTTGTACTTCCTCCAAGACAGATTTGTTCATTCTTTTGGCAGTCCATGGTATATTCAACATTCTTTTCCAACACTATAATTCAAACATGTCAATTCTTCTTTGGTCTTTTTTATTCATCATCCAGCTTTCACATGCATAGGAGGCAATTGAAAACACCATAGCTTGGGTCAGGTGCACCTTAGTCTTCAAGGTGACATCTTTGCTTTTCAAAACATTAAAGAGTTCTTTTGCTGCAGATTTGCCCAATGCAATGCTTCTTTTGGTTTATTGACTGCTGGTTCCATGAATGTTGATTGTGGATCTGAGTAAAATGAAATCCTTGACAACTTCAATATTTTCTCCATTTATTATGATGTTTCTTATTGATCCCGTTGTGAGGATTTTTATTTTCTTTTTGTTGAGGTATAATCCATAGTAAAGGCTACACTTTTTTTTCCTTTTTTTTTTTTACTGTGCTTTAAGTGGAAGTTTACAAATCAAGCCAGTCTCTCGTACAAAAATTTATATACACCTTGTTAGGTACTCCTAGTTGCTCTCCTGCTAATGAGACAGCACACTCCTTCTCTCCACTCTATATTCCCCAAGTCCATTCAGCCACTTCCTATATCCCTCTGCTTTCTCATCTCGCCTCCAAACAAGAGCTGCCCACATAGCCTCATAAGTCTATTTGAGCTAAGAAGCTCACTCCTCACCAGTATCATTTTCTGTCTTGTAGTCTAGTCCAATCCTTATCTGAAGAGTTGGCTTTGGGAATGGTCCCAGTCTTGGGCTAACAGGAGGTCTGGGAACATGGCCTCCAGGGTCCTTCTAGTCTCAGTCAGACAATTAAGTCTGGTCTTTTTACAAGAATTTGAGGTCTGCATCTCACTGTTCTCCTGCTCCATCAGGGATTCTCTGTTGTGATCCCATAGGATCCAGCAATCCCACTCCTTGGAATATATCCTAGAGAAATAAAAGCCTTTAGACAAAGAGATATATACACACCCATGTTCACTGCAGCACTGTTTACAACATCAAAAAGATGGAAGCAACCAAAGTGCCCATTAATGTTCAAATGGATAAATAAATTATGGTATATTCACACAGTGGAATACTATGTATCTGTAAAGAACAACGATGAATCCATGAAACATTTCATAACATGGAGGAATCTGGAAGGCATTATGCTGAGTGAAATTAGTCAGTTGCAAAAGGACAAATGTTGTATGAGACCACTATTATAAGAACTCGAGAATTAAACACAGAAGAAAATATTCTGTGATTGTTACGATGGTGGGGTGAGGGGGAGGGAGAGGGGTATTCATTAATTAGATAGTAGACAAAAACTATTTTAGGTGAAGGGAAAGACAACATACAATACAGGAGAGGTCAGCACAACTGGACTAAACCAAAAACAAAGAAGTTTCCTGAATAAACTGAAAGCTTTGAAGGCCAACGTAGCAGGGGTGGAGGTTTGGGGACCATGATTTCAGGGGACATTTAGGTCAATTGGCATAACAAAACGTATTAAGAAAACATTCTGCAGCCCACTTTTGTGAGTGGCATCTGGGGTCTTAAGCACTAGCAAGCAGCCATGTAACATGCATCAATTGGTCTCTACCCACCTGGAGGAACTTTAACTTTAGGAGCGAAGGAGAATGAAAAACATCAAAGACACAAGGTAATTATGAGCCCAAGGGACAGAAAGGGCCACTTAAATCAGACTACATCAGCCTGAGACCAGAAGAACAGGATGGTATCTTATTGCAGTTTTGATTTGCATTTCTCTAAAGGCTAATGATCGTGAGCATTTCCTCATGTATTTGTTAGCTGCCTGAATATCTTCTTTGGTGAAATGCCTGTTCATAACCTTTGCCCATTTTTTAATTGGGTTATTTGTCTTTTTGTTGTTGAAGTTTCCTAGTATCATGTAGATGTTAGAGATCAGAAGCTGATCGGAATTGTCATAGCTAAAAACTTTTTCCCAGTCTGTAGGTAGTCTTTCTACTCTTTTGTTGAAGTCTTTGGATGAGCATCTTAGTTTGATTTTTAGGAGCTCCTAGGAATTGACGTGATGGTACTGCGTAGTTATCTAGTTTCTCTTCTGGTGTTTGTACATTGTTAGTAATGTTTTGTACACTGTTTATGCCAAGTATTAAGGCTCCTAGTGTTGTGCCCATTTTTTCTTCCAGGAGCTGTATCATTCTAGATTTTATATTTAGGTCTTTGATCCATTTGGAGTTAGTTTTTGTACATGGTGTGAAGTATGGGTCTTGTTTTATTTTTTTATAGATGAATATCCAATTTTACCAGCACCATTTGTTAAAGAGACTGTCTTTTCCCCATTTTACTGATTTTGGGCCTTTGTCAAATATCAGCTACTCATATGTGGATGGATTTATGTCTGGATTCTCAATTCTATTCCACTGGTCTATGTATCTTTTGTTGTACCAGTACCAGGCTGTTTTGACCACTGTGGCAGTATAATAGATTCTAAAATCAGGTAGTGTGAGGCCTTCCACTTTGATCTTCTTTTTCAGTAATGCTTTGCTTATCCTGGTCCTCTTTACCTTCCATATGAATTTGGTGATTTGTTTCTCCATCTCCTTAAGAAATGTTATTGGAATTTGGATTGGAATTGCATTGTATCTATAGATTGCTTTGGGTAAAAAAAAAAAAAAAAAAATTAGAATTGACATTTTTACAATGTAGAGTCTTCCTATCCATGAGCAAAGTATGTTTTTTCACTTACGTAGGTCTCTTCTGGTTTCTTTCAGTAGTGTCCTGTGATTTTCTTTGTATAAGTCATTTATGTCTCTGGTTAGATTTATTCCTAAGCATTTTATCTTCTTGGGGGCTATTGTAAATGATATGGATTTGGTGATTTCCTCTTCAACGTTCTCTTCGTTAGTGTGGAGGAATCCAACTGGTTTTTGTACATTTATCTTGTATTCTGAAACTTTGCTGAACTTTTCTATTGGCTTCAGTAGTTTTCTTGAGGATTCTTTAGGTTTTTCTGTGTATAAGATCAAGCCATCTGCATATAGAGATACTTTTACTTCTTCTTTACCAATCTGGATGCCCTTTATTTCTTTATCTAGCCTAATTGCTCTGGCTATCTCTCACAATGTTGAATAAGAGTGGTGATAAAGGGTATCATTGTCCAGTTCCTGTTCTCAGGGGGAATGTTTTCGGACTCTATCCATTTAGGATGATGTTGGCTGTTGACTTTGTATAAATGCCCTTTATTATGTGGAGGAATTTGCCTTCTATTCTTATTTTGCTGAGAGTTTTTTTTAATCATGAATAGGTTTTGGACTTTGTGAAATGCCTTTTCTGCATCAATCGATAAGATCATGTGGTTCTTGTCTTTTGTTTTATTAATATGATGGATTACATTGATTGTTTTTCTGATGCTGAACCAACCCTGCATACCTGGTATGAATCCCACTTGGACATGGTGAATTATTATTATTATTATTATTTTGATATGTTGTTGACTTCTATTGGCTAGAATTTTGTTAAGAATTTTTGCAGCTAAGTTCATGAGATATATAGAGACCTAATTTTCTTTTTTGTGGTGTCTTTACTTGTTTTTGTTTTTTTTTTATTTGGTTTTGGTATCAGGGATATGCTGGCTTCATAGAATGAGTTTGGAAGTATCCCATCCTTTTCTATGCTCTGAAATACCTTTAGTAGTAGTGGTGTTAACTCTTCTCTGCAAGTTTGGTAGAATTCTGCAGTGAAGCCGTCCGGGCCAGTGCTTTTTTATTTTCTTGGGAGTTTTTTGATTACCTTTTCAAATCTCTTCTTTTGTTATGGGTCTATTCAGTTGCTCTACCTCTGTTTGTGTTAGTTTAGGCAGGTAGTGTGTTTCTAGGAATTCATCCATTTCTTCTAGGTTTTCAAATTTGTTAGAGTACAATTTCTCATAGTAATCTAATATGATTCTTTTAATTTCAGTTGGGTCTGTTTTAATATCAGCCCTCTCATTTCTTATTCCGGTTATTCACTTCCTCTTCTATTTTTCTTTTGTCATTTTGGCCAATGGCTTATCAATTTTGTTGATTTTTTCAAAGAACCAGTTTTTGGTCTTATTAACTCTTTCAATTGTTTTTCTGTTCTCTATTTCATTTAGTTCTGCTTTAGTTTTTATTATTTGCTTTCTCCCGGTGCCTGAGGATTTCTTTTGTTGCTCTCTTTCTATTTGTTCAAATTGTAGGTTTAATTCTTTGATTTTGGTCCTTTCTTGTTTTTGGATGTGTGCTCTTATTGCTATAAATTGACCTCTGAGCATTGCTTTAGCAGTGTCCCAAAGGTTCTGATAGGAAGAGTTTTCATTCTCATTGGATTCTATGAATTTCTTTATTATGTCCTTACTTTCTTTTATATCCCAGTTGTTTTTGAGGAGGGTGTTTTTCAGTTTCCAGGTGTTTGGTTTCTTTTCCCTGCAATTTTTTTCCTGCAGTGCTTTCCATGTGTCATCCCATTGCCTCCCTGCCTGAATGGTTTCTACCGAGTAGTCTGAGCTTATTATTATTGACTCTCCTTCGTGGGTGGCTTTTCGTTTAATCCTGGCCTGTCTTAAAATTCTCTCTTTATCTCTGGTTTTGGCAAGTTTGATTATAATATGTCTTGGTGACTTTCTTTTGGGATCTATCTTATGTGGGCTTTGATGAGCATCTTGGATGGATATTGTCTCATCTTTCACGATATCAGGGAAGGTTTCTGCCAACAAATCTTCAACAATTCTGTCTGTATTTTCTGTTCTCCCTCCCTGTTCTGGTATTCCAGTCACTCGTAGTTTATTTCTCTTAATAGAGTCCTACACGATTCTTAGGATTTATTCCTTCTCCAAGGCCAGGGGAATGGCTCAGGATATGCAACAGAACCTATCTCAGGCCCAGAGAAATCAACAGCCACTGAAGGGGTTTTGGGGTATGGGGGTGTGCTAAATAAGACACAAATTCTTAGCTTTCGCTGAGAGCACTCTTCTCTGATTCCGGAGGCTTGAGTAGACTCTGCAGCTCATTGTCTCTCCCTGAGAAAACCACGTCCCAAACTCTACTGCCAGCCCCAACATGGTCGCTCCAGGGGATTATGCATGAAGGGTGCCAGTTTCAGTGAGCCAGGTCCCAAAACTGCTCGATGCTTCTGAACCGTCTCTCCCTCCCCCTGCTGCTCAGTCTGATTTCCTAACTTTGCTTTTGATGTTCAGGGCTCCTAGCTTGTCGTATATATAATCACTTCACTGTTTTCTCTGGTCTTTTTTGTAAGAGGGATCACCAGAAGCATCTGACTACTCTGCCAGCTTGGCCCCACTCCCTAGTCTGTAGTCTTTGATCTTCATCAGTAAGTGCTTCAAGTCCTCTTCACTTTCAGCAAGTGTGTATCATCTGCATAACACAGGTTGTTAATGGGCCTTCCTCCAATCCTGGTGCCCCATTCTTCATATAGTCTAGCTTCTGCTGTTATTTGCTCAGCATACAGATTGAATAGGTATGGTGAAAGGATACAATTCTGATGCATACCTTTCCTGACGTTAAACCACACAATATCCCCTTGTTCTGTTGGAATGACTGCCTCTTGATCTATGTACAGGTCTTCATGAGTACAATTAAGTGTTCCAGAATCACCATTCTTGAGTGCAGCTTAGACATTTCTAAATGTCATATTTTTTGGCCCCACTTTGCTCCCTTTATTGGTAGTTTCCTCTCATCTTGCTTTCAATATTTCTGACTCTAAGTTCTACCAATCATTCAGATCTAACTGTAGGCATTATTCCTCCATGGAGTCTTTCCTTTTTCAGTCATATTGAATTAGGTTTGTTCTTTTGCTCTTCCTTAGCATGATTTTTATATCTGTCTTCTTACAGCGATTAAGTTCAACATCACATTATAGTTATATATGTTTGTGTTACCTGATTATCATAGTCATGACAGTTATATGGAGTTGAAAAAAAACAAATGCCTATTGTAGTATATGATCCTAAGCATGTTACTATTTTATATTAAAAAAATTTTCAAAAGACATTTCTTTAGGAGAATAAATTACACCATAGCTCAAAAAAAAAAAAAAAAAAACCAAACCCATTGCCATCAAGTTGATTCCAACTCATAGAGACCCTCTAGGATAAAATAGTACTGTCCCATAGGATTTCCAAGGCTGTAAATCTTTAAGAAAGCAGACTGCCATAGCTTTCTTCCATGGAGCAGCAGGTGGGCTCAAACCACCAACCTTTTGGTTAGGAATCAAGCGCTTTAACCACAGCTCCACCAGGGCTCCCTCCCCCATAAATAGCCTCCTATTATTATGAAATCGTATATTGTTAAGACCTTACTATTAGGTCGAACTGTATGAAATTGTTATCATTGTAGGTTAAAATTTTTAAATATGGCCAATTCCATATGATTCGATGTAATATACTAATGCATGTCCTTCAGAGTGCATGTCTTATCAAGTCTTATATTCAGTAAGAGCATTAAATATTCTGAAAATAATTTTTGGAAAAGCAAGATTTAGATGTTGTTGTTCTTAGATGTTGTCTAGTCAGTTTCGACTCATAGCAACACTAACTATGATAGAATGAAACACTGCCTGGCCCTACGCCATACTCACAATCATTGTTATGCTTGAGCCCATTGTTGCAGCCACTGCGTCAATCCGTCTCATTGAGAGCTTTCCTCTTTTTGGCCGACCCTCTACCAAAGACCTAGATAAGAGAAAATATTCTTCAAAATTTTGTTATTGACTAGGTAAGCCTGGAAGTTGGTCAAAAAATCCTTTTTTTTTTTTAATTAAAAAAAAAATTGAGGTAACTAAGTCCCTGCCAGCACTCACTGTGATGTCCATAATACATTAGAGAAGCCCATATGGGAAATATCTCAATCGTAAAGTATTGCCTGAAATTCTAGACAGCTGCTCGTGTAACATTTGACAAGGAGTTTCCATTTGAAATGTCTGCCATTACAATGTGTATTATCTTCATATGCATTGCAAGTGATAATATGGATTAATGGTTTCATTACCTCTCAGTTTCAGCTGCTGTGGAAATGAGTGCCTATTACTTTGAGATTCTTCCCGGGAAAACAACCTTCTCCTTCACTATCACAAGTTTCAAGAATGACACATAGCCTTTATTTCAAGTTCAACCATTCGAAATATTTCTCCACATTGGGTGAAATTTTGTTCAGCATGTTTTGCTTAATCTAATAATAGAGAAATACTAACATACTAAAATCCAATTTTTATTTACATAGAATTACCAGAAAAAATAAATAAAACAAAAACCTTCAGGTCCTCTATTTTGTTTTTTGTAAGAATTGAGAATACATAGTTTTTCAAAGCACAGAATCCTGTTTAAATTATGCAAAGTGTGACTGTTGTTCATTTCTTCAGGGCACTACATTGGCCCCGCCTCCCTTATAGGGCATGGATTACATAAGAGTGAGAGTTCATTAATTTTCTGATAAATGAGAAACATCTGTGAAGCTGAAAAATTGCTCATCTGGAAAGGACAAAGAAAAATACTATTAATACTTTATTAAGGAGACAGAAGCAGCATGAATATTCCCAGAAAAAATTATATATATAGAGTTGCTATGAGTCACAATTGACTCTACGGAAATGGGTAAAAGGGTATATATATATATATATATATATATATATATACACGGCAGTGGGTTTATATATATATATATATATATATATATATATAATCAAAAGTGTATATTCACTAAATGCATTTTTTTTCTTTCCCTGAAATGAGATTTAATTTATGCACTGTGATTGGCTTTTTCGGAAAAAAAAAAAAAAAAGCATTTTGTTTCACCTACTAACATTTGAGGATACATTCTTTTTAGGGGGAATTTAGTTTTGTTTTCTATTATAGTATATACTTGTCCTTGAAAAATGAACGATTAAATGATGATAGAGAAATAAAAAAAAGTTTTTTTTTAGTAGTTCTTTCAGTTGAGAAAAGAAATGTACACTGAAAACAAACTTCTAAACCCAGAAATGTTTGTTCTATTTTATGAGTTACATCCTATTTTCCTTCAATTTCATTAAAGAACAGTTAGCTCCTAGAACAAGAATGAAAAGATGTCCTAAAACCCCTTTGAATCTTAAAAGGTCAAACATGAAGCTATGTAGAGTTATATTTAGAAATGCTTTGTAATATCTTTAACAACCCAGAAGATAGGAGATTTACGGTTCTTCTTTTATCTCAGACGATACAAAGACTAAAACCTGGCATTAAATTTTTATTATTAATTACAGTATAATGTGTATTTAGAAAGTTTTTCTTCTAACAGGTCTCCATAATGAAAATGAAAATAAAATAGTCAAAAGTGAAAACTATTTGGAAAAAAAATCTATAATCTGTTTAGCTTGTTATCATAAATTGACTTGGCTGTTGTAATACTAAAGCAAAAAATGTCTTAACAAAATTTAGACTGATGAAGACTCTTTAATCCTGTAATTAAACCTATTTCATCCTCTAAGGTCTGAATGACAAAGCTGGGCTCTGGGATATTGTGAGAAAGTTAACATTAGTAAGGACAAAGGCCATAGAAAATCTGATTAAAGGAGGCTTTTAAAAACTTGGTTTTAAAACTTTACAGGGCATGAAGTGAATGTCAAAAGGAAATGAATGGTATGACTGTAAACCTTGGGTAAAAGATGATGACTTATATGCCATCTGTAGTTCTGATGTGGGTAGGTATTCATGAATATGAAGAACAAAATTATTTCTTTACAAGGAATATGTCTTACAAAGACATATTTCAAAAGACCATGTGATGACTAGGCTCCATATTCACTATCTGTAAGTGTTCGAGTGGCTTCCTTAAATGACCTATTAGAGCAAAATTAGAAAACTATTTAAATATGTATATTTCTATTATAAACACCTTTTAGAAAACTAGGCTATTCAAATTAGAAGCTTTTTAAAATATCTAAATAAATTGGATGGAATATTTTATTAGTTTTTTTTTTTAAGTTTAAGAATATTTAGACTTTTTCACAAAAAGTGTTAATGTGACACATGGAAGTTGCTGAAGTACTAAATGTACCCACCAGCAGTGGAATTAAGCATCACTCATTTATTCAGTGATTGTCATGGGAAAAATTAAAAAGAAGTGAATACTTTGGATTTTGTCAGTTATTTTCCCGGACTTCTTTCCTCCTTTTTAAAAAGTGATCGATTTTATTCTAGGCAGGTGAAAATGTTTTACATGCTTTTAGGTTTTCTTAAAGCAATTATAATATAATTGAATAATATAAAGATGCTTAATTTTAAAAGCTCAGTAGATTTTTAGAAAAGAATATACCTAGGAAGCCCCATTCAAATCAGGACATAGAATATTACTTGCAAGACTGAAACATTTCTTATGCCCTGTCAGAGTCAGCTCCTACCGCTCCTTCCACCCAAATGGAAAACAGAATTCTGACCTTTTAAAATCATTTATTAATGATGTCCATATAAGAAATTAATATCAGTGAAATCATATATGTTCTCCTGTCTGAGTTTTTAAACTCAATATTTTCTCAATTTCCAGGAAAAAAAAAATAACTGCATGCACTATGATTGCATTGGATTCATGGATCAATTTGGTATATCTTATTTCTTTTTTACCTTTAAGAATTTTCAGAATAATATTTACTAGTTTTGATTAAATTTATTTTTGGTGTTTAAAATGTTTTGAATTCATAAATTATAGTTTTCAATTTTACTGGTATATAGAAATATATACTACTCTCCAGTTACTTAATCGTTTTAATAGTTTTCCTTTAGATTCCTTTGGATTTTCTACATATGAAATTTTATGTGTGAATGAAGGTTAGTTTTATTTCTTTTCAAATTCATTATATGTTTAATGTTTTAATTTATTACTGCATTGGCTAGAACTTTTAGCATAATATTGTATAGAAATGCTTACAGAAGACATCTTTGTCCTTGAATTTAGTTTAATAAGAAAGTTTCTAATAATTTACCATTGAATATGATATTTACTATAGATGGTTCTGCAGATATTTATTAGATTAAAATAAAAAGTTTCCTTTTTTCTTAGTTTTCTGAGCTGTGAGGCATTATTCCTTTCTATATGGCTGGATTCAACTTGCAAATATTTCATTCTGGACTCTAAGGTCTGTATTTACAGTCATGTGTTGCTTAATGCCCAAGATATGGTCTATGAAATAGGACATTATGTGATTTGGAGGTTGTGTGAACACCATATTATAGAGGAAGTTCCTCTCAGTCATTCTCTTCCACAATAAGGAGGTTTTGTCCGTATTAAAAATTTTCTGGGACAAATAACCTCCCTCTACAATTAGTTAGAATACCAGAAAGATGTTTTTTTAACTAGTGCCAGTAATGTCGAGGTGAGATGGTATCTCATTGTGGTTTTGATTTGCATTTCTCTACTATGAGTCAGAATTGACTCGACGGCACTGGGTCACTGGGTTTAATGGCTGATAATCAGGAGCATCTCCTCATGTTTCTGTAATACACCTGAGTGCTTCTTTGGTGATCTCTTGATATCTTTTACCAATTTTTTAATTAGATTGTTAATTTTTTATTATTGAGGTGTCAAAGTATACTATAATATTTAGAGATTAGACCCTTTTTTATATGTGTCATAATCAAAAATTTTTTCCCAATCTGTAGGTTCTCTTTTTACTCTCTTGGTGAAGTCTTTTTTTTTTTTTTTAATAATAATTTTTATTGTGCTTTAAGTGAAAGTTTACAAATTAAGTCAGTCTCTCACACAAAAACCCATATACACCTTGCAACAAACTCCCAATTACTCTCCCCCTAATGAGACAGCCTACTCTCTCCCTCCACTCTCTCTTTTCATGTCCATTTTGCTAGCTTCTAACTCCCTCCACCCTCTCATCTCCCCTCCAGGCAGGAGATGCCAATATAGTCTCAAGTGTCCACCTGATCGAAGAAGCTCACTCCTCACCAGCATCCCTCTCCAACCCACTGACCAGTCCAATCCATGTCTGAAGAGTTGGATTCGAGAATGGTTCCTGTCCTGGGCCAACAGAAGGTCTGGGGGTCATGACCACCGGAGTCCTTCTTGTCTCAGTCAGACCATTAGGTCTGGTCATTTTATGAGAATTTGGGGTCTGCATCCCACTGCTCTCCTGCTCCCTCAGGGGTTCTCTGTTGTGTTCCCTGTCAGGGCAGTCATCGGTTGTAGCCGGGCACCATCTAGTTCTTCTGGTCTCAGGATGATGTAGACTCTGGTTCACGTGGCCCTTTCTGTCTCTTCGGTTCATAATCACCTTGTGTCCTTGGTGTTCTTCATTCTCCTTTGATCCAGGTGGATTGAGACCAATTGATGCATCTTAGATGGCTGCTTGCTAACATCTAAGACCCCAGATGCCACCCTTCAAAGTGGGATGCAGAATGTTTTCTTAATAGATTTTATTATGCCAATTGACTTAGATGTCCCCTGAAACTATGGTCCCCAGACCCCTGTCCCTGCTATGCTGGCCTTTGAAGCATTCAGTTTATTTAGGAAACTTCTTTGCTTTTGGTTTAGTCCAATTGTGCTGACCTCCCCTGTATTGTGTGCTGTCTTCCCCTTCACCTAAAGTAGTTCTTATCTACCATCTAATTAGTTTTTTTTCCTCTCCTACCCTCCCTCTTCCCACCTCGTAACCACAAAAGAATGTTTTCTTCTCAGTTTAAACTATTTCTCAAGTTCTTATAATAGTGGTCTTATACAATATTTGTCCTTTTGCAACTGACTAATTTCACTCAGCATAATGCCCTCCAGGTTCCTCCATGTTATGAAATGTTTCGCATGTTCCTCACTGTTCTTTCTTGATACATAGTATTCCACTGTGTGAATATACCATAATTTATTTATCCATTTATCCATTGATGGGCATCTTGGTTGGTTCATCTTTTTGCTATTGTTAATAGTGCTGCAATAAACATGGGTGTGCATGTATCTGTTTGTGTAAAGGCTCTTATTTCTCTAGGATATCCAAGGAGTGGGATTGCTGGATCATATGATAGTTCTATTTCTAGCTTTTTAAGAAAGCACCAAATCGATTTCCAAAGGAATTGTACCATTTGACATTCCCACCAGCAGTGTAGAAGTGTTCCAATCTCTCCACAGCCTCTCCAACATTTATTATTTTATGTTTTTTGGATTAATGCCAGCCTTGTTGGAGTGAGATGAAATCTCATTGTAGTTTTGATCTGCATTTCTCTAATGGCTAATGATTGTGAACATTTCCTCATATATCTGTTAGCTACCTGAATGTCTTCTTTAGTGAAGTGTCTATTCATAATTTTTGCCCATTTTTAAATTGAGTTGTTTTTTGTAGTTGAGTTTTTGCAATATCATGTAGATTTTAGAGATCAGGCACTGATCAGAAATGTCATAGCTAAAAACTTTTCCCAGTCTGTAGGTGGTCTTTTTACTCTTTTGGTGAAGTCTTTGGATGAGCATAGGTGTTTGATTTTTAGGAGCTCCCAGTTATTTAGTTTTACTTCTACATTCTTTACAATGTTTTGTATACTGTTTATGCCATGTATTAGGGTTCCTAACGTTGTCGCTATTTTTTTTTCCATGATCTTTATTGTTTTAGATTTTATATTTAGGCCTTTGATCCATTTTGAGTTAGTTTTTTTGCATGGAATGAGGTGTGGGTCTTGTTTCATTTTTTGGCAGATGAATATCCAGTTATGCCAGCACCATTTGTTAAAAAGACTCTCTTTTCCCCATTTAACTCTTTTGGGCCCTTTGTCAAATATCAACTGCTCATACGTGGATGGATTTATGTCTGGATTCTCAATTCTGTTCCATTGTTCATGTATCTCTTGTTGTACCAGTACCAGGCTGTTTTGACTACTGTGGCGGTATAATAGGTTCTAAAATCAGGTAGAGTAAGGCCTCCCACTTTGTTCTTCTTTTTCAGTAATGCCTTGTTTATCCAGGGCCATTTTTCCCTTCCATATGAAGTTGGTGATTTGCTTCTCCATCTTATTAAAGCATGTCGTTCAGATTTGGATCAGAATTGCATTAAATATATAGATCGCTTTTGGTAGAATAGACATTTTTATAATGTTAAGTCTTCCTATCCATGAGCAAGGTATGTTCTTCCACTTATGTCGCTTTTGGTTTCTTGCTGAAGTGTACTGTAGTTTTCTTTGTATAAGTCTTTAACATCTCTGGTAAGATTTATTCTTAAGGATTTTTTTTTCTTAGGGTCTACTGTAAATGGCATTGATTTGATGATTTCATCTTTGATGTTCCTTTTGTTGGTGTAGAGGAATCCAACTGATTTTTGTATGTTTATCTTGTATCCCAATACTCTGCTGAACTCTTCTGTTAGTTTTAGAAGTTTTTTGGAGGATTCCTTAAGGTTTTCTGTGTATAAGATCATGTCATCTGCAAATAGAGATACTTTTACATCTTCCTTGCCAATCCAGATGCCCTTTATTTCTTTATCTAGCCTAATTGCTCTGGCTAGGACTTCCAGCACAATGTTGAATAAGTGTGGTGATAAAGGGCATCCTTGTCTGGTTCCCGATCTCAGTGGGAATGTTTTCAGGCTCTCTCCATTTAGGGTGATGTTGGCTGTTGGCTTTGTATAAATGCCCTTTGTTATGATGAGGAATTTTTCTTCAGTTCCTATTTTGCTGAGAGTTTTTAATCATGAGTGTTGAACTTTGTCAAATGCCTTTTCTGCATCAATTGATAAAATCATGTGATTCTTGTCTTTTGTTTTATTATGAGGTAGATTACATTCATTGTTTTTCAAATGTTGAACCATCCCTGCATTAAAAAAAAAAAAATGGTATGAATCCCACTTGGTCGTGGTGAATTATTTTTCTGACATGTTGTTGAATTCTATTGGCAAGAATTTTGTTGAGGATTTTTGCATCTATGTTCATGAGGGATATAGGTCTGAAATTTTCTTTTTTTGTGATGTCTTTACCTGGTTTTGGTATCAGGGATACGGCGGCTTCAGAGAATGAGTTTGGTAGTATTCCATCCTTTTCTATGCTCTGAAATACCTTTAGTAGTAGTTGTGTTAACTCTTCTCTGAAAGTTTGATAGAACTCTGCAGTGAAGCAATCCGGACCAGGGCTTTTATTTGTTGGGAGTTTTTTGATTACCTTTTCAATCGCTTCTTTTGTAATGTGTCTATTTAGTCGTTCTACCTCTGTTTGGTTAGTTTAGGAAGGTAGTGTGTTAATAGGAATTCATCCATTTCTTCTAGGTTTTCAAATTTATTTGAGTATAGTTTTTCACAGTAATCTGATATGTTTCTTTTAATTTCAGATGGGTCTGTTGTAATATCGTCCCTCTCATTTCTTATTTGGGTTATTTGCTTCCTCTCCTGTTTTTCTTTTGTCAGTTTGGCCAGTGGTTTATCAATTTTGTTGATTTTAACAAAAAAACAGCTTTTGGTCTTGTTAATTCTTTCAATTGTTTTTCTGTTTTCTATTTCATTTAGTTCAGCTCTAATTTTTATTATTTTTTTCTTCTGGTGCCTGAGGGTTCCTTTTGTTGCTCTCTTTCTATATGTTCAAGTCGTAGGGATAATTCTTTGATTTTGGCCCTTTTTTCTTTTTGGATGTGTACATTTATTGATACAAATTGGCTTCTGAGCACCGCTTTTGCTGTGTCCCAAAGGTTCTGATAGGAAGTGTTTTCATTCTCATTGGATTCTCTCAATTTCTTTATTCCACCCTTAATGTCTTCTGTAATCCAGTCTTTTTGGAGCAGGGTATTGTTCAGTTTCCAAGTGTTTGATTTCTTTTCCCTCATTTTTCTGTTGTTGATTTCTACTTTTATGGCCTTGTGGTCAGAGAAGATGCTTTGTAATATTTCAAAATTTTGGATTCTGCTAAGGCTTGCTTTATGACCTAATATATGGTCTATTCTAGAGAATGTTCCATGTACACTAGAAAAGAAAGTATACTTGGTTGCTGTTGGATGGAGCGTTCTGTATATGTCTACAAGCTCAAGTTGGTTGATCATGGCATTTAGATCTTCCGTGTCTTTATTGAGCTTCTTTCTGGATGTCCTGTCCTTCACCAAAAGTGGTGTGTTGAAGTCTCCTACTATTATTGTGGAGCTGTCTATCTCACTTTTCAATGCTGATAGAGTTCGTTTTATGTATCTTGTAGCCCTGTCATTGGGTGCATACATATTTAATATGGTCATATCTTCTTGGTGTATTGTCCCTTTAATCATTATATAGTGTCCTTCCTTATCCTTTCTGATGGATTTAACTTTAAAGTCTATTTTGTTAGCAATTAATATTGCCACCCCTGCTCTTTTTGGATTATTTGTTTGATATATTTTTTTCCATCCTTTGAGTTTTAGTTTGTGTCTCTAAGTCTAAGGTGTGTCTCTTGTAGGCAGGATATAGATGGATCTTGTTTTTTAATCCATTCTGCCACTCTCTGTCTCTTTATGGGTCCATTTAGTCCATTTACATTCAGGGTAATTATGGATAGGTATGAATTTAGTGCTATCATTCTGATGTCTTTTTTGTGTGTTGACAGTTTCTTTTTCCCACTTGATTTTATGTGCTGAGTAGATTTTCTTTATATATTGTTATTTCCTTATATTTGTTGTTGTTGATTTTGTTTCTGCTGAGTCTGTATTTTTCCCTTGTATTTTATTTTGATGAGTAGGATAGTTTGTCTCGTTATTATTTACCCCTATTTTTCTAAATTTAAATCTAACTTTTGTTTCTTTGTATCGCCGTATCTTCCTCTCCATATGGAAGGTGTATGATTATATTTCTTAGTCCCTCTTTATTATTTTAATGTTGTCTTCGTTTATATAATAACATTGCTGTTATCTTGTTTTGGGCTTTTTTTTTTTTAATAATCTTGTTTTGTTTTTTTTAGATTTCTGTCTGGGTGGACTTCTGGTTGCTCTGCCCAGTGTTCTAGTCTTGGGTTGATACCTGATATTTTTGATTTTCTAACCAAAGAACTCCCTTTAGTATTTCTTGTAGTTTTTTTTTTTTTTTTTGGTTTTTACAAATTCCCTAAACTTGTGTTTATCTGGAAAAATCTTAATTTCACCTTCATATTTAAGAGATAGTTTTGCTGGAAATATGATTCTTGGCAGGCAATTTTTTCCTTTAATTTTTTAAATACGTCATCCCATTTCCTTCTTGCCTGCATGGTTTCTGCTGAGTTGTCCAAGTTTATTCTTATTGGCTCTCCTTTGTAGGTGACTTTTCATTTATCCCTCACTGCTCTTATAATTCTCTCTTTATCTTTGGTTTTGGCAAGTTTGATTATAATATGTCTTGGTGACTTTCTTTTAACATCTACCTTATGAGCATCTTGGATAGATATCTTCTCATCTTTCACAATATCAGGGAATTTTTCTGCCAACAAATCTTCAACAATTTTCTCTGTATTTTCTGTTATCCCTCCCTGTTCTGGTATCCAATCACTCGTAGCTTATCTCTTTTGTTAGACTCCCACACGATTCTTAAGTTTTCTTCATTTTTTTAAAATTCTTTTATCTGATTTTTCTTCAAATATTTTAGTGCCAAGTGATTTATCTTCGAGTTCAGGAATTCTAGCTTCTGCTTCCTCAGTTCTGCTCCTCTGACTTTCTACTGAGTTGTCTAATTCTGTAATTTTATTGTTAATCTTCTGAATTTCTGATTACTGTCTGTCTATGGATCTTTCCAGCTTATTAAACTTTTAATTATGTTCCTGAATAATCTTTCTAATTTCTTCAGTTGCTTTATCTGTGTGTTCCTTGGCTTGTTCTGTGTATTGTTTCATTCCCTTCCTGATGTCTTAAAGGGTTCTGTATATTAAACTTTTGTATTCTGCATCTGGTAATTCCAGGAATGTACTTTCATCTAGAAGATCTCTGGATTCTCTGTTTTGAGAGCCTGTTGAGGTGATCATGACCTGTTTCTTTATGTGACTTGATATCAACTGTTGTTTCTGAGCCATCTATAAGTTATTGTATTAGTTTAAGCTTGCTTACTGTGTCATAGCTGCTTCCTCTGTTTTGTTTTTGTATACCCCTATGGGTTGCTTGAGTGAGCTAGCTTGATTATTTTTGCCTTTGGAACTCTGGTGTCCTGTCACCAGCTGGCTAGAGCTGTTATCAGGTATATCAGTCTAGGAGTTCATTCAGTTTTCTTGTATGAATTCAGCTCAGGTTTCCAGGTAGCTGAGATCAAGTGTGTGGTATAGGCTCTGTCCCACAGTCTTAGAGGTGCAGGGGTGATTAGCATATATATCAGTATCTGCAGCAGGGGGTCACGCTTTGAACAAGGCAGGGGGCTGAGAACCAACCCCCAAGTGTCTCTGAGGAAAACACATCTCTGATCCCCAGAGCATGCTGGTGGGTGGGCTCTGCAGAGGGACCAAGGGCACACAAAGTTTTTGGTTGTAAGGACTGGGAGGTACCGGTTATCTCTGGACCCCTTTTGCAAGTGGCTGGGTGACCTGAGTGGAGCTACCAGTCCTTAGGTCCCTGTTGCGGGTAGGCGAGGACCTTGTTTGTTAGGCAAAGCAATGTCAAATGTCAAACACCCACCTCTCCACCACACCGCTGAAATGGTTGGAGTTTGCCAACAAGGGCCTATTGTCCTGAACCACGCAGGTTCATGCAGAAGGGAAAGGTGCTCAAGGTCCACGGACAGTTTATGCCTGGACAGGAGCTGCTTCTGTCCTGACCTCTCCCACTTAATGGAGCTAGCAAATTATCTTTTCCCCCCAGTTGCAAATTTTTTCCTTCCCCAAGGCTGGGAGGATGGCTCTAGGTGCTTACCAGGGCCTATCTCAGGCCCAGGGATTCAGCCTCTGAAGCTGGCTTGGGGGTGGGGCGGTGCGGTAAAATATATTCAAGTCCTTAGCTTTTTCCGGGAGTGCTGTTCTCCTCAGGTTCTGGAGGTGTGAGTAGGCTGTGTGGCTGGCTGCTTCTCCCTGAGGAAACTGTGGCTGAATGCTAGTACCAACCCACTGCTGCCGCTGCCACCACTGCCGCTGCTCCAGGAATGGTGCCTGAGGGCTCCCCGTGATTCAGGTCTGGTAACTCCTCTCCACTTCTGAACGGTCTCTTCCTCCCCTGCCCCTCAGTTCATTGTCTAAGCTTGCCTTTGATGCTCAGGGCTCCCATCTTGTCACAAATATTCTCATTTCCTTGTTTTTTTCAGGTCTTTGTTATAAAGAGGGCTCGTCAGAAGCGTCTGTCTATTCCGCCATCTTGGCTCTGCCTCCTTAGTGAAGTCTTTCGATGAGCCTGTTTAATTTTTAGGAGCTCCCCATTTCTAGTTTATCTTCTGGTATTCATGCATTGTTAGTTATGGTTTGTATTGTATATATGCCATGTATTAGGACTCCTAGCATTGTCCCTATTAATTCCATGATCTTTATCATTTTAGATTTTATATTGTGGTCTTTGATCAATTTTGATTTAGTTTTTGTGTATGGTGTATGGCATGGGTCCTGTATCATTTTTTTACAGGCAGGCATTCAGTTTGGCTAGCATCATTTTGTTTAAAGACTGTCTTTTCCCTCATTTATGGACTTTGATCCTTTATCAAAGATCAGCTTACCATAGGTGGATGGATTTACTTCCAGGTACTCAATTCTGTTCCATTGATCTATGTACCTGTCACTCTATCAGTATCAGGTTGTTTTGACTGCCTTGGCTGTATAGTAGGTTCTCAGATCAGGTAGTGTGAGGCCTCCTATTCTTTTTTTTTTTTTCCAATAATATTTTGCTTTCCTGGACCTGTTTCCGTTTTGTATAAAGTTGATGATTAGTTTTTCCGTCTCATTAAACAATGCTTTTACCATTTGGATAGGAATTGTATTATATATGTAGATGGATTTGGGTAGAATTGACATTTTCACAATTTTGAGCCTTCATATCAATGAGCATGGTATGTTTTTTTGATGTATGCAAGTCTGTTTTGGTTTCTTGCAAAAATGTTTTGTGGTTTTCTTTATATAGGTCTTTATGTCCCTGGTTAGATTTATTCCTAAGAATTTTATCTGTTTAGGGGCTATTATAAATGGTATCATTTTCCTGATTTCCTTTTCGAAGTTCCCTTTGTTGGTGTATAAGAATCTAACTGATTTTTGTATGTTGATCTTGTATCCTGCTACTCTGCTGAATCCTTCTATTAGTTCTAGTAGTTTTGTGTGTGTGTGTGTGTGTGTGAAATCTTTGGGGTTCTCTATGTACAGGATCATATTATCTACGAATAGGGATGGTTTTACTTTTTTCCTTTCCAACTTGGATGACTTTTCTTTCATTTTCTTGCCTTATTGCCCTAGCTAGGACTTCCAGCACAATGTTAAATACGAGTGGTGATAAAGGGCATCCTTGTCTTGTTCTTTTTCTCAGGGCGAATGCCTTCAGTCTCTCTCCATTGAGAATGATGTTGACTATTGGTTTCGTATAGAGGATATCTATTATGTTGATGAATTTCTCTTCTGTTCTTATTTTATTGGGAGTTTTAATCAGCAATGGATGTTGGACTTTATCAAATGTCTTTTCTGCATCAATTGAGATGATCATGTGATTCTTTTCCTTTGTTCTATTTATGTGATGGATTATGTTGATTGATCTTCTAATGTTGACCCATTCTTGCATACCCTGGTATATATCCCATTTGGTCATGGTGTATTTTTTTTTTTTTTTTAATATGAATCTGAATACTATTGGCTAGAATTTTGTTGAGAATTTTTGTATCTACATTCAGGAGGGATATTAGTTTGTAATTTTCTTTTTTTTTGGGAGGGGAGGTGGGTCTTTGACTTTAATATCAGGGTTATGCTGGCTTCATAGAATGAATTCAGGAGTATTCCTTCCTTTCCTGTGCTCTGCAACAGTTTGAATAGTACTGGTGTGAGCTCCTCTCTGAATGTTTGGTAGAATTTTCCACTGAAGCTGGCCCAGCCAGCGTTTTTTGTTATTGTAGTTGTTGGGAGCTTTTTTTTTTTTTAAATTACCTCCTCAGTCTCTTCTCTTGTCATGGACTTATTCATTTCCCATCTCAGTTTGTGTTAGCTTAGGTTGGTAGTGTGTTTCTAGAAGTTTTTCAGTTTCCTCTAGGTTTTCAAATTTGTCAGAGTACAATTTTTCATAGTATTCTTTTATGACCCTTTCTATTCCTGTTAAGTCTTTTGTAATGTCCCTCATCTCATTTCTCATTTGGGTAATTTGCTTTTTCTCCTGTTTTTCATTTGTCAGTTTCATCAATGGTTTGTCAATTTTGATGGTCTTTTCAGAGAACCAACTTTTGGTCTTATTGATTCTTTCTGTTGTTTTTCTGTTCTCTGTTTCATTTATTCTTGCTCTGATCTTTAGTATGTTATTTCTTCTGGTATCTGTGGGCTTCTTTTGCTGTTCTCTTTCTATTTGTTCAAGTTGTACAGCTAATGTTTTGATCTTGGCCCATTCTTCTTTTTTGATGAGTGCATTTATTGCTGTAAATTGACCTCTGATCACTGTCTTTGCTGTGTCTCGAAGGACTTAGTGTGATGTGTTTTCATTCTTGTTTGATTCTAAGAATTTTTTGTTGTTGTTGTTCCCTCTTTGATTTCCTCTATTAACCAGTTGTTTTTAAGCAAGGAGTTATTCAGTTTCCATGCATTGCCACTCCTGCCCTTTTTTAGGTTACTGTTGTCTTGATACTTTTTTTCCATCCTTTGATTTTTAATACATTTATGTCTTTGTGTCTAAGGTGTGTCTCTAGTAGACAACATATTGATGGGTCATGTTTTTTGTATCCCTTCTATCACTCCCTATTTACAGATGCATTTAAGCCATTTACATTCAGTGTGATTATTGGTAGGTATGAGTTTATTGTTGTCATGTTGTGCTTTTTTTGTGGTGCTGACATTTTCTTTGTTCCTCTTACATTCCTGTGCTGAGTTCCTTTTGTTTGTGGATTTTCTCTTCTATTCTTTCGTTATTATAGATTTTATGTTTACTGACTCTCTGTCTTTCTGAGTCTTTTTATTCTGATGAGTAGGTTTGCTAACTTTCTTTGTGGTTACCTTGAAATCTACTTTTAACTTCCTAAGTTTGAACCAGTCTTTTATTAGTTGATATCATCTTGACTTCTCCATTTGAAAGTTCTGTACCTACAATGTTTATTTCCCCTTTCTATTGTTTTGATGTTGTCATTATTTATAAGTTGACATCTCTATTTCCCTCTTTTAACTCTTTTACCTTTATTTTATTATTGAGAGTTGTTTAACTAGATTGGCAGCTGCCTGATGCTTTCCTGTGTCCTAAACTTTGATTGTGGTCAGATGTTGTTGGATCTCTAACTGAGCAACTCCTTTTAATATTCCTTGAAAGCTTGAGTTGGTTTTTACAAATTCCCTTAATTTCTGTTTATCTGGAAATGTCCTAATTTTGCCATTGTTTTTGAAAGAGAGTTTTGCAGGATATATTATTCTTGGTTGGCAGTTTTTTTGTTTTTTTTTTTTTCTTTCTTCCAAGATTTTGTATATGTCATCCCATTACCTTCTTGTCTGCATAGTTTCTGCTGAGTAATCAGAGCTTAGTCTTATTGTTTCCACTTTTTAGGTGACTTCTTTTTTCTCAAGCTGCTCTCAGGATTCTTTCTTTGTCTTTGTTTTTGGCAAGTGTTTTTATGATATCTCTTGGTGACTCTTTTGGGATCTATCCTATATGAGGCTTGTTGAGCTTCTTGGATGATCAGTTTTTTGTCTTTCATATTTGAGAAGTTTTTTGCCAGCAAATCTTCAACAATCTTCTCTGTGTTTTCCAATTTCTCCACAGCTTCTGAAACTCCAATCATATTCAAGTTTTTGCTCTTGATTGTGTCCCACATAATTCTTAGTTTTTCTTCATTCTTTTCTCTGATTTTCCTCAAACAAAATGGTGTCCATGGATTTGTCTGCACTCTTGCTGATTCTGTCTTTCATTGTTTGAAATTTGCTCTTAAAATCTTCTATATTGTAGTCTATTTCTGAAATTTTGTTGTTTACCTTTTGAATTGCCAGTTGCTGTTTTTCTATAATTTCTAATTGTTTATTTATTTTAAGGTTTTGTTATTGGATTATTTTCCTGAATTCTTCTGTTGCTTTGTCTGTGTCTTCCTTGACTTTGGCAATGTTTCATTGTTTTTGTCTGTGTTTTCCATGATTTTGTCTATTTTTTCCTTGGTTTTATCTGTATTTTCCTTGATCTCTTTTCTAATCTCTTGGAAATCCCTAAATATTAGCCTTTTGAATTCCATATCAGATAGTTCCAGTGCCCTTTCTTCTACCAGACGGTCATCTGATTCTTTATTTTAATCACTTGTTGGAGCCATCTAGTACCACTCTTTTATAAATTTTGATACAGTCTGCTGTCTCCCAAACATAAAGATATTCTTTTCTTTAATTATTGAATGTATGTTCATTTGTTTTGTCCTACTTTTTTGTTTTGTTTTGATGTATCAGGGAGGGCAGGCCAGGTGTACTTTACTCATTTCTTGTTTCTGGGCACCATAGCTCTTACCACCTTGTCCAGGTGGGTAGAGCAGCAGTAGGATGTGTGATTGTGGTTGATGGCTACACAAATTTATACATGGTATAAAATGACATAAAACTGTATACTTACAATGTAGCAGTGTCAAGTTCCTGTTTTTTAATATTGTATTATAACTATATGAGATGCCTCCCTTAGAAGAAATGAGGTAAAGTGTACACTTTACCTCTCTGTAACTATCTTTCAACCATCAGTGAATCTACAGTTATTTCTTAATAACAATGTTAAAAACAAAATTAGGGTTCATGTAGTAGATGAACAATGCTGAAACAAAGTACAAAATGTAAACATTTGGGAATAAAGGCACATGCTACTATGACTCATGTAACTCTCATAATTAAGAAGTCCTATGATTTTTTTTTAACTATAGGAAAGGTTTCTTTTTGCAAAAGAGTGTTGGCAGATTATTTGTGTGTAGATGTAGAGGTGTTGGGATTTGAATAGTTATCTTTCCATTTGAATCTTACCTTTTCATATGAAACACCATTTCCATAATTTCAAAGTGTCTATATTTTTCTTCCAGGTATTTGATTTTCTAATACATGCTCATTCAACCTCATATGTGAGTAATATTTAATTAAAGACGTCCTGTAACATACACTTGTTGAATTCAAAATTAACACCTCAAGACATATTTAAAGTTATGTGAAATGTGTTATAGTTACTATGTAGAATGAAATTTTGGTGAAAAAAATACAAGGTGATCGAAGAGGACAAATTAGGCTATTACCTGACAAGAAAAAAAAATTTAATTAAAATTTATTGTACCAGAAAGTAGTTTAATTAATATTAACTTATCTACTGTGTTTTTAAGCTCCAAGTAGATTTCTAGTGATGTGGAGAAAATCTTTTAATACATCATTTTTCCAGTTCAGTACATCTTCCATCTGAACTTAAAATTATTAGGTACTTTTGACTAAAATTCCCCTAGAAATTTGAAATATAGATTTCCCAGTAGTTGATTTCCAATCTTTAAACTTTTATTCATTTACTTATTCAGTACATTATTTGTTCCTTCAAACAATGTTTAGTCCTCCTACAAGCACTGGGAATACAGTAGTAAATAAGATTGATTTGGTCCCTGCTCTCAAGGAGCTTACAGTCTGGTGGGGAAAGACCTAGAAATAAAAAGGCAGTTACAACTCATTGGATAAGAACTGTAAGAGGAAAATACAGGGTACCTCAGAAATGCAGAAGGTCACTTAACATATTTTGCCAGACAGGAAGGAGAGGGGAGAAAATAAATTTTAGAAGGAGTGATACCTGGATTGAATTGAATGTTAAATGAAGTTTTCTATATGGAGAGGGTTGAAGAAAGTGTTTCAAGCTGAGAGAAGAGCATGTATGATGGTATAGAGCCAAAGTTCTGACCATCAATGGCATAATGGAGTATTCTAAAGAGCAAAGAGAGGTATAGTTGATTTTGAGTTCAGAAAGATCAATATCTGCAGAGCTATTACTAGAGAAGATTAAGCCCACATTATGGAGCCCAGTTAGAAGACTACCATAATAATCCAGGTGAAAAAGGCTGATGGCTTGAAATTAGGGTGATAGAAGTAAGAATGAAAAGAAGTTCATGGCTTTGTGAGATGTTTAGGAAAGAATCGACAAGACTTTCTGAATAGTTAAACATGATTGAAGAGGCTTAAAAGGATTCAAGGATGATATACAGATTTCTATATTGCAGCCCACTGGTTGGATGGTCAACTAAGATACTTCTTGGAAGAAGAGGAAGTAACATTAATCATATTTTCAAACAAAAGTGTGTTTGTGTGCACATGTGTTATCATGGATTGAATTATGTCCCCCCAAAAAATATGTGTAAACTTGGTTAGCCCACGATTCCCGGTATTCTGTGGTTGTCCTCCATTTTGTGATTGTAATTTTATGTTAAAGAGGGTTAGGGTGGGGTTGTAACACCACCCTTACCCAGGTCATACCCCTGATCCAGAGTAAAGGGAGTTTCCCTGGGGTGTGGCCTTCGCCACCTTTTATCTCTCAAGAGATAAAAGGAAAGAGAACAAGCAGAGAGTGGGGGACCTCATACCACCAAGAAAGCAACACCAAGAGCAGATCGTGTCCTTTGGACGTGGGGTCCCTGAGCCTGAGAAGCTCCTCGACCAGGGGAAGACTTCCTCCAGAGCCGACAGAGAGAAAAAGCTTTCCTCTGAAGCCGACGCTCTGAATTTGGATTAATAACCTACTCAACTGTGAGAAAATAAATTTCTCTTTGTTAAAGCCATCCACTTGTGGCTTTCTGTTTTGACAGCACTAGATAACTAAGACAGGATTTGCTACTGAGAGAGTGGGGTGCTGCTGTAACAGAACCTAAAATGTGGAAGTGGTTTTGAAACTGTGAATGGATAGAGTTGTGACAGCAGCAGAGGACCACTGCAGCAGAGAACCCTGCAGCAGCAGAGAAGCTGCAACAGCAGAGAGCCAGCATCAGCAGAACCAGGAGACAAGCAGAAGAAGGTGTTGGAGCTGACCCACGGAGTAAGAGAGATGAGTGCCTGTGCCCAGGAGGCTTTCTGGCAGGGTGGTGGGAACTTTGTTATTAACCTGGTAGTAAGCATTTGTAAAATAATGAAGTACAACTCAGGACACTGGGAAGGTCTAGAGAAAAGCAGCTTCATTCTTATTGTTATACTCTGCTACCTCTTTCTAAATGCACTCGTCTCCTCAATCAAAATGTCAGTAAGCTTGGTTCTTTCTCTCCAAGTATGTTTAGTGGCTATAGGAGTATGTACAATCTGCACCTAGACCAGCCCTAATTGATCGGCGGATTAAAGCACCAGCAGTGACACTCAACCATTGTGGGACAGAGGTTGGAGGATAAACTAACGAGTTCCTGCATACCTCAGTGGGATAATTCTAAATTATGCTCGGCATAGATTTCAGAGGGAACTGACTACACATTGCCACAATAGAAACCGTCTCATTAATACACCCTTTATTGACTTTTCAGTCTTTCTTACCTCATTTTCTCTCGTTCTTGTCACATTTCCTCAGATCATAACTCAAATACACCCAGTCCTAACTTCTTGGCATAGTTAAGTTCCAAATATCAGTTCATTATGCAAAAAACAGCATTATGCAAAAATGGAGGATGACCACATCCATCACAAAATGGAGGATGAATACATAATTACATAACCGTCAGATTACATCATTATATAGCTGCCAAACCACTGAGAATCATGGCCCAGCCAAGTTGACACA
This sequence comes from Loxodonta africana, assembly GCF_030014295.1. Taxonomy (NCBI): domain Eukaryota; kingdom Metazoa; phylum Chordata; class Mammalia; order Proboscidea; family Elephantidae; genus Loxodonta; species Loxodonta africana. Next base: position 178,459,595 of record NC_087343.1, on the reverse strand, counting down.
TAATCTTAGCCATCACAGCCAGTGTTACTCTCGCCTTGCACCTTGGCATTTATTAGTGCCAGATGTATGTCATTAATGTGCAAAATAGTTGGATAGTAAATGTTTTACTGTTTTTGTAAATGGGAAATGTCAGATAACAAGGAGTCAATAAGTGAGGAAAGTGAGGAGTAGGTGTAAATTGTTTGCTACTAAATTCTTACATTAAGATCTGTTTTGTTCTCACTGTAACTTTGTCTAGTATTTCTGTCTGATACACATTTTCCGATTTTTCTGTTAACTTTAAAATGTCTTATTATGTTCTTGTACTAAAAAAATAAAAATATATATGTGAGCAGGTTTCAAATTTCGCAAGTGCCCTGGTGTTTTATACTATGAAGTATAATATCTTTAACAGACATTACTGTTTTTTAGAGGATATTTGGTATGTGTGTTTGGTTTTGTGATTCCCACGTTCTGTTGTTGTTAGTTGTTAAAAAAAAAAAAATCAGTTTCGACTCATACCTACTGTATATACAACACAACAAAATAATGCCCAGTCCTGCGCCGTTCTCACAATTGTTGCTGCGTTTGAGCCCATTGTTGCAGCCCATTGTTGTATCAAACCATCTCATTGAGGGTTTTCCTCTTTTTTTCCGACCCTCTACTTTACCAAGAATTCTGTAGGGCCCTTAATTTCCAATACCTGTTTTGTTCATCCCTTTACCTTGAAGTGTCGAAGTTTGCCTATTCCTTCTTAAGAAACCGTACTCTTTCAAGACTGTTACCTCTGGTCCTGAACAATTTAAAGTCCTTTTTTGTTTTGTTTTATTTTTGGTGGCAATATGAACAACAAAACATATACCATTTACAATTTCTACATGCACAGTTCAATGACATTGATTATATACTTTACATTGTGTCACCATTATCATTATCTCTATCCATATTGTTTCATCACCATTAATTTAGACTCTCTGCCACTTAAAGTTCTCATATGTTCTTTAGATTAACTGTTGTCAGTTTGAACTCATACAGATAATTTTTTTTATAACAGCTTGATGCTCAAGGCAAACATTCTTTATTAATTGAGCTAAACTATTGTTTAGTTTAATGATGGTTTCATCAGATAGCTTCTGCTCAAGATTTAAAGGTTATTTCCAGGCAATACGTTTGAGGATTCCCCCAGTCTCAATGGATTTAATAAGTCTGGTTTTCACAAGAATTTGAAGTTCTGTCCCATGATTTTTCTCTTTCTGATCACAATCTGTCCATTTGGTCCTTGATTAAAATGTTCAGTAATGGTAGCTGGGCACCATCCATTTTTCTGGTCTCGTAATAATGGAGGAAGTGGTTCACGAAGGCAATAAAACCTGTATCCTATTTCCTTCTCTGATTCCTGAGACTCCTTCATCCTTTGCTATTCCAGGTAAATAGAGATCAATTTTTATAACTTGGGTGGCTGCTTGCAAGCTTTTAAGACCCCAGGCACTACTCACCAAACTAGGAAGTAGAACTGAAACTCTAAAAACAAATTTAGGCCAATCGACTGGGATAATCTACGAAGCTATGACCCTAAACCTTTCAACCAAGAAAATTAATCCCATGAAGTGTTTAGTTTTACCCAAGTAGTATCAACAGTGCAATCATTTAAAGCACCCCAAACTCAGTGTTCTGATGCCGCAGGTCTTGGACCTGTAATTATTTCCTCATTCAGGTGGAAATTTATCTTTTAGGAGCTGGTTTCAACTGTGTTCCACCATCAGTGGTCCCTCACTCAATGGGAGATATTAGAGCAAGCTTGTTATGCTTGAATATTTTCTTACTTGTGTGTAAATTGGCAGGTAGTAGCACTCTGCATGTCTTATTTTTTTTAACACTCTGCATGTCTTAATTATGTGGTACACATAGATTTATGTTTTTTAGTTTGCTCGTTTCTTTGTTCTCTTTGTGGATCTACATGGTTATTGGATAACAGATTTTAATTTAAGTAGCTTCCATCAGCCTATGAACCTTAAAGCCCTCTTTCAGGAATTTTGAAATTTAGCTTGAGGAACCCAAAAATCTGCTCCTGGTCAACCTGGGGTTTCAAAAATGAGACAACATCTCTGGGGAAAATAGAATTGGCTATCTCTTAGGACCAAAGATGAAGGCAGTAGTAAGAAATGAATTTTTACAATTTTTCTTGATGTCTCCTTATATACTTATGGGGATGTGACAAAAAAGAACATGGTAGGAGAGGACTGGGAAAGGTACAATCTTTATGAACATTTCTCCATAATAAACATTGTCATTTGATGGAAGCTTTTACTAGCTGTGTGCTGGGCAAGTTATTTAACTTTCTAAGTTTTAGTTACATCACCGATTATTTAACAATAAAGGAGATGATCAGGGACTCTATAGATGAAAAAGACTTAGAACAGCCCTTGATGCATGTTAAGAGTTCAAAATATAACATAGTCATTATTAATACATAATATGAAAATCAGAATTAAATTATTAAATAATATTTGAGTAGGAATTTGACTAGGTTGTTCCCTGTTGAATTGGCATCTCAGGATTCTACCACTTATGTTTAACTGTGATTTTTCCAGCACCTTATCTACCCGTGCTCTAGAAAAACAGTCAGCTGGCTGTTTGTTGAAGGGAATGTGCTTGAAGATCCTCTGTCATCATGTATCAAGAGAAGCAATATAACTTGTGGACTCTGATAGCACATATGGAAAAAAAAAAAATGATACTTTACTGTTACATGGAGTGGGAAATGATTAAAACTGTGTGTGTCCTGGTTTTTAAGTTTCAATATGTTGAGTCCAAAAGAAAAAACAAACCAAACCTGTTGCCTTCGAGTGGATTCCGACTCATAGCACTGTGAAAATGACTAGCTTGAGAGGTTTGCCAGGTTAAACCCAGCTAGGCCAAATATTGCTAGAGCTCCTCCTAATGGAGGTAACTGATGAAGGCAGACACTTTTGCTAGCATATTCTCTGAATGTGTGAGCAAGTAGTAAAAATTTGCCAGTCTTCCTATTTGCTTTTAGTCCAACGTTTCAGAGAGAGGCAAATGTTTCTTTTGTAACATAGAGAAAACAGTTTCAATTATAAAGATAAGAAAACCTGTCCAGTTATTTTTCTGGGCATGGAAGCGCAATTGCTTTGGAAAGAAAGAGCTGGCGTAACTGAATGCCATCTTAAGATAATCAAGGATATGTTTTCTACTAAGTCATCCTATGGCAATTGATGTGTAAAATACTCTTTTGAAAGGAAGAGAGAAAGCTGTACTCAGAAAGCATTCAAATTCTATATCCACCATGAAAGACTGACCAGTCAAATTTGATGAGGGGCTCATAATGGAACCACCTGGCTTCCCGTCCTGCTTCAAGTTTAACACAGGATGACTGTATCCACTTGTTGACTCTGTAAGAATAGCAAGCACAGTCTTAATTTACAATGATGAACTGTACTTTCCAGACCAATATTCAGGATATTATTTACAATAGAAGAAAGCGCATATCTCATTTCCAACTTTGTAAAGCAGGTAATTCAGCCCTCTGTAATCCATTAGGTACTTTTGTTTTTCTTTTTTTGAAAAGGAAAGACAGTGGTCTTGACATAGTTTCAAAAGAAGTTACTTGGAAGAAATCAAAAGAGGGGTAATTACAACCTAGTAAAATATCCTCAAATAATTGCTCCTTCTAGATGAGGGCAAAAGGTCTTCAAAAACAAGACAAGACAAAACAAAACAGGTGGCAATCATTTACGTTATATATGATGGAAAAGATTATTTTACCCCAAATATCGGACTAATTTCTTTTTTTATTTATGTAAAAGGCAAAAAAATTGGCCTTGACGCAGAAAGGAAAAGGAATGCTGTAGTTGAAGAGCAATGCTTTTATCTAGGAGACTCTAGTGAGCAGTGAGCAATGCTAACACATACGTTTAGCTAAACCTTTTCACCTTGGACACCCTGGTGGCAGAGTGGTTAGGTGCTACAGCTGCTAACCAAAGGGTCGGCAGTTCAAATCCACCAGGTGCTCCTTGGAAACTCTAATGGGCAGTTCTACTCTGTCCTACAGGGTCACTATGAGTCGGAATCAACTTGATGGCACTAGGTTTGGTTTGTTTTTTTTGGTCACCTTGGACAGGGGTTATCTGATTGGTTCTAATTGAGAATAGGCTTTCTTCTTAAGGAGAAAACACCTACCCGTACATAAGTGTAGACACTCAAACCATTTTCTCCTTAACTAAGAGTGATATGAATAATGAATAATAATTCCTGATTCTGGATCTAAGGAAGGTGAAAGTCCTGAAACCAAGTTTTAAATGTCTACACGTTCATTTGGAAGTGACATTTTCTCCGTGAACACAATGATAATGGTTGAATTATAATATGCCACCTCTTTCCTTTTTAGTGGGGGTCAAATATTAATTAGAAATTGCCTGATAACAGCCAGTAAATGCTTTGATATTACCAATCAAATATAAATTAATGTTAAATATTAGGTTAAGTGATGATTTGAGTTCTGAGTTTATTAAATAATAGAAATATAAAAGTTTTTTGGGATGGGGACCTTTTGTTATTATCCTTTATATTGTTGATGTCTAACATGTACCTGACAAATAATAAATGCTCTGTAAATATTTATTGATCAGATAAATAGGTGAGTAGATGGAGGCAGCTTAGACTTGAGTTCTGTTTCTATTCTCTTGATTTTGGGAAATGAGACTAGTGATCAAGGCTATCATCATATTCTTCCCTGATTATTAAAAAAAATATATATTCCCATTTTATTGCACTTTCTTAAGCCTTTTTTTAAAAATGTCTTCACAGCAGACATAGAGAATACATCTTTTGCTATTGTATATGATATTCAAATCCACTGTCAGGCACTTGGTAAGCCAACATTGCCAATATTTTATAAAATTTAATCACATTTTAAATATACTTGGCCAGGTACTTCCAAGAGTTTTAAATTATATTTAATATAGTAGAGTCAAGTAAATCTCTTTGTCGTCTCATTTTAGTGACCTTGCTGAATGCTTCCTCTGGCTTTTCTTATGTTTAAAAGGAAAATCCGGGCCCTGCTCACTTTCTGAGTTAAACTATAGGGGAAAAACTACAGTGGCAATAAATCCACAGATCTTTGGAGTAATACTATGATAGGGCTTTTCTTCAGCAAACTAAAAAAGATACTTCACACACAGTAAACACTGAAGACATATTTTTCATGGATAACAAGTGGTGCCAAAGACAAAATAAGTTTATAAGGTTATCAGTTGGTTTAGAGAACAAATTATACCTGTTACAACTTTGATGTAAAATTTAGCCAAGTTTAAGCTTTCATTTTAATTCTAAGTAATCGACTTTATTTTTCCACACCAACTTTTTTTTTTTTTTAAGTTTATTGTGTTTTAAGTGAATGGTTACAGCACAAATTAGTTTCTTATTCAAAATTTTATAGACAAATTGTTTTGTGACATTGCTTGCAATTCCTGCAATGTGACAGCAGTCTCCCCATTTCCACCCTGGGTTCCCCATGTCCATTTGTCTACTTTTCCTGTCCTTTCCTGAATTCTCATCTTGCTTTTGGGCAGGAGTGGCCCATTTGATCTTGCGTTCTTGATTGAACTAAGAAGCACATCCCTCATGTATGCTGTTTGTTTTTTAGGTTTGTCTAATCTTTATCTGAAAATTGGGCTGAGGGAGTGGCTTAAGTTATAAGTTATCAGGGTATTGGGGGACTATAGTCTCGGGGGTTTCTCCAGTCTCTGTCAGACCGGTAAGTCTGTTTTTTTTTGTGGGTGTGTGAATTTGAATTTTGTTTTACATTTTTCTCTGGCTATGTCTGGGACTGTATTTTGATCCCTGTCAAAGTGGTCAGTGATGGTAGCTGAGCACCATCTTGTCCTTCTGGGCTCAGGCGGGTGGAGGCTGTGGTTCATGTGGTCCTTTAGTCCTTTGGGCTAAAGTTCTCCTTACACCTTTGGTTTTCTTCTTTCCCTTTTGCTCCAAATGTGATGGGGCCAATAGATGTATTTTAGATGGCTGCTCACAAGCTTTTAAGACCCCAGATGCTACTCACCAAAGTAGGATGTAGAACATTTTCTTTAGGAACTATGTTATACTAATTGACCTAGATTTCCCCCCAGACCATGGTCCCCAAACCTCAGCCCAGCAAATCAGTCCCTCAAGGTATTTGAGTGTGTCTAGGAAGCTTCTATGGCTTTACCTTGGTCAAGTTGTGCTGATTTCCAAAGTATTGTGTATCATCTTTCCCTTTGGCAAAGTTGACACTTGTCTACTATGTAGTTAGTGATTTCCCATCCCCATCCTTCCTCTCCCTCATAATCATCAAAGCTTGTTTTTTTCCTGGGTGTAAACCTTTTCTTTTCTTTTTTTAAAAATATAATTGTGGTCTCATACAATATTTGTCTTTTTGTGATCGATTTTTTCAATCAACATAAGACCTCCAGATTCACCCGTGTTGTAAGATATTTCATGGATTTGCCATCATTCTTTATGGTTGCATAGTATTCTATTGTATGTGTAGTACCACGATTTGTTTATACATTCATCTGTTGGTGGGCACTTAGATTGTTTTCATCCTTTGGCTGTTGTGAATAATGCTGAGATGAACATGAGTGTGCATATCCTCATCAACTTCTATTGAATTAAATTCTTTAAGGAGCCTTCAAATAAAGAAAAAAAAAAGGATCAAAAAATTGCAAATATTTTATTGCTGAAATTAGCATATGTTTCATTCATGTGCTATTCTTTCTAACTAGAGATAGTAGCTACTTCTTGAAATGAAAGACACTTCTCTAAAAGGCTCAGGAATAGAGACAGCAAGTCTCTTTAATATTTCTCCTTAGCTAAAACTAATGTTTGAATGACATAAATCCAAATTGCTAATAATAACAACCATAAGACATATTTTGAACTTCACATAGCATTTCAATTGTTCTCTAGAGAGCCACATGACCAGTTTGCTTATTTCATCTGGTCAGGTAGAGTATTATCAAATAGAAAATGCATTCTCAATTGAATATGCATCTGTGAAATTCTATTTAAACATGATGCATGGTTTTAAAGCCTACCATTACCCAGGAAGCAGTGCAAAACAATAATCTTAATTGAGCATTCCCAATTATGCTAGTCACTTTTCTAAGCACTTTAGAAATATTAATTCATTTATTACTACTAACAAAAGCATTATATAGCCAGTTCTGTCACTATTCATTTTTTTTTTTAAACAGAGAAAGAAACTGATGCATACAAAGGCTAAAAAAAAAATTTCCAAGGTCACATAAGTAATAAGTAATAGAGCTGAGATATGAACACTGGTATTTGGCTGCAGAGTGTTCGTAGTCACTGTCGTATAGATATAGAACACAGAAGTTGAGGTCTGGTATGCTTAAGTCCTGGTCCTAATAATCATGGTCTGGGCTTTTGACTCAGTTTCCTCATAAGTAAAATGGATATACTAATTCATTTCTTATGGCATAAGGTAGTTTTCTTGATCAAGAGTGGATTTGAACTCAAGTCCTGCTATTTACTTGCCTATAAATCTTGAACTAGTTATGTATCACCTTTGTGCATTGGTTTCCCCATCAGTACTATGGAGATAACAAACATAACTCACAGTTTGTTTTATATATATGTGTTGTTAGGTGCCGTAGAGTTGATTTTGACTCATAGCAACCCCACATGATAGAGTAGAACTGCCACATAGGATTTTCTTTACTGGAGCAGATCGCCAGGTCTTTCTCTCATTGAGCAGCTGGGTGGGTTCAAGTTGCCAACCTTCTGGTTAGCAGCCAGGTGCTTAATGGTTACGTCATCAGAGTTCTCTGTCTCTCTGTATCTCTCTTTCTCTCTCTCTCTCTATATATATATAGTACTTAAAAGAGTGATGACAAATGTGCTTTGCAGGTGTTGGCTAAATATAATAAAAACTGAAAGGATGAAAATAATTTAAATGAATAATGACTGTCAAGTGTCAGGTAGAAACTGAAGAGAAAATAGGTATTGTTATCTTCAGTACTCAACTATTATCTCTGTTCTCATACCTCATCACCCCTATGCTTGGATTCTATACTTAGCGCTAAACTACTTTTTGTTACAGCAAAATTCTAGGCTCTTTCTCAAGGCTTGGTGTCCTTAATTGTTCTCAATATCTGGACAACTTTTCTTCTCTCCATCTTTTCCTTCCTTTCTTCCTGCTCCCTATTATTATCATCATAATCATATCTATTATCTTTATCATCATTAAGTAGCTTTTAACTTTGTCCTCACTTTCCCTCAGAAGGCTTTTTTTAATCCTTCAAGATGAAGGTACTAGAACTCTATGTTCCCAGAGCACCCTATATTGACTCTGACATAGCACTTACTGCCAGTCTCTGTTTCAATTAATTTCCCATGTGCATATCTGCCACTTCTCCTCAGCTAAGCATTTCTTGTCAAATAATGCATCCTTTTACCACCTATCACAATACCTGACACATGGTATTTTTTCAGTATGTGTTTGAGTAAATGGAATCTTTCTTTTTCAGTTGACTAACAACAAAGTCTAAATTGGTGTTGCCCAAAAGATGTTTTATAAAAATATTTTCTCAGATCATTGATAAAAATAAAGAAGATAAGGTGGTAAGTTTTCACAGAAGTAAATTTATTTATTTATATTTTATATTCTGAGATTATGTCCTTCCTAATTTTCTTTCATAGAAATGAAAGCAATAATAAATGAGTTGATTTATATTTATTCTCTTAGAAAAATATAAAAAAGCTACCAATTTATTATTCTTAGGATCTTGATTTTTACAAAACAAATTTAACTAGTCCATGATATCACAAATGCTGATCTAAAGAAAGTTAGGCACAGAAATACGGGTATAAGTGAGTAATGCAGAAAAACAAGACAGTGAACAGCTGTGAAAAAATATGTGGTATTACTACTTTTTTCATAATTTTGCTTAGAATTGGTGCAAATTCTATTGTGACAACTATAAATGTTTTTTATAGCAATCAAATTTTGTAATATATTTGTTGCACCTGTCCTGCAACATAGGTTTCACAGGCTGTAAGTCATTTTGCATTTTTGTAAGGCAGCTGATAGAGTTCAAAGAGATGCTATTGGACTAAATATAGAAACAATTCATAGCTAATAATAGAGATCTGTGGGATCATAGCCTACCAAGTGATGGATATATCAATGTCATCTTGGAATCTATTGCATTTGCCTAGACTCTGGCCCATTCAACAACTGTATTAGTGACTAGCATGAGGTTTGTTTAATTTTGAGGTGACAGGCCTTGTGAAGAAACAAAAATGATGGATTTCAGTATCAGATTCAAAAAAATACTTGTGGGCATGAAGCAATAGTACCTTTTAAGAAGAAGAGAAAAGATAATACAAATGATTATGCCTGCTTCCCAAGAGGAAACTCAAAAGAACAAGAAGAAGCAGATTACCCTTTAAAAAACAAATGCTAACCCCCCTACACACAGGTAGCAAAGATATAGGGATTTTAATTCAATATAAGCTAACAGTTGAAAGTGTTTGTCTTGAAAGTAGTTATGATTTCCTTCTGTATTAATGAAGGAAATAATAAGATTAACACAAAGGAGAAAGTAACTCTTTGCTTTTAAGTAGTGGACATCATATTCCAAAATGGCCTTTGAGGAAAGCAATGCATCTGGAGGTAAGCTACCAACTGTTGAAGTGAATTACCCTCCAAGAGAGAAGATTCAGGAAGTATTTCGTCTGCATTTTCAAGTATTTATTTAGCTTTTTTTTAAATTCTGAAGAGTATGAGTGTGTTTGTGTTTTAGCTCCGGGGAGTGTTTTGTCCAGAGATTCTAAAAAGATATCCTTGAAGAAAACATGTTTTTCATTTCTTTGTAAAAATATCTCAGATTATGCAGATTATAAGTGATTGTAGAGAGTCTATTACAAAAAGAGGGAAGTAACAATGCAATCATTTCTCCTGCAGTTGAAGGTCAGGGGGAAAATAATTGTTTTATTTTCTCCCAAGAGACTGTTGAGAAATTCAATTACTGTTCAGACTTGTTTAAATATAGCCAGTATTGTGAGCTGTGAGATATATGTCCATTGTAATAAACTTGCATTTGTTTTTTGTAGATAAATAATGTTATAAGGTGTGAGCCATATTTAGAGGACAATAAATCAGACTTGAATACATTTTATACATTACTGGCTTTAAAAATGCATTTCATTCATGGTAACTAAAAAGAGGAAATAACAGAGATCCCAGAATATAGCTTATGAAACATGCTTGCATTTGGTTAGTGTTGACCACGAATAAATCAGGGGAGTGACAGTGGGGGAAAATAGACTCTAAAAATTCTTGGCACTCTAGATGTCTTCTCTACTCTAAAAGTTGGTCTCCTATCATGTTCTCACTCTTGATAATAGGTCCATGGAATGTAATAGGTGTGCTGGTAACTCTGGAGTTACTGTAGAAGAGGAATACTCTTTAAATAAATGGTATTTCTTTCTCTCTCTTTACTACTTTTATTTTATTATGTATGTCACACTTCATTGGTCCAGCCTGCAGATAATGTGTCACCATGATAAATGCTACCCACTTCTATCAGACAATGTAGCCTAATGAAATGAGGACTCCATTACAAACTCTAGCTCATTTCTGATTTTAACACAGATTGGCTGGATGACCTCGGGTAAATTGGGTCATGTCAGCGTATTGGAGTTTCTTGGCTGCATCCTTGACTGCCTTATGCAAAATGAATGCACTGCATATGGTAGCCTTTCAATATGAATAATCAAAGTTATCAATAAGATAGCTACAATATTGCACTATTTTATAATTATCATTGCTAATTTCCTAATTTCATCTCAAGAACTAGTTCTTTATCAAAGTCATAGGAATATTTCTTGTTCTATCTGCATTTTATATGTTGTTTATTGATTCTGGTAGAAGTTATTTGGGAAAGTCAGCTTAGAACATGGTTCTGGGCATGTTTATACCTGTAACTTTTGCTTATAACCTATTAAAACTACCCAAAGGACTCAAGCACAAATATGCCTTTAATTAGATATTTATTTTTTCTCTAAAAATAATAGTTTATTTGCTTTTGTTTAGGTAAAAAAAAGATATGAAAAACTATAACATGAAAAGTAAGTGTCTATCTCACTGCATTGCTACCAGTTTCTTTTCCTAGAAGCAATTATGTTTACCTTTTATTAATATCCAATGATTCTACAAGTTTGTTTCTTTTTTTCAATGATATTTAACTATAGTTGTTATCCATCCATTGCCATCTAGTTGATTTGGACTCATAGAGGCCTTATAGGGCAGAGTAGAACTGCCCCACAGGGTTTCCAAGGCTGTAATATTTAGGGAAGCAGACTGCCATATCTTTCTCCCTCAGAGCAGATGATGAGTGCAGCTGAGTGCTTAACTACTGTGCAGCCAGGGCCCCTTTTCTTCTTGTTATGCAGCTTGTTTATTTCAGGTGGCAATACACATTTGAGTTTTTTTACATAAAGATCATTAAGAATGACATTATTCTCTTAATGACTACATAGTATTTCATTATAATAATGTATGATAATGTATCATAATTTATTAACCTGGTCCCCTTTTGGTGGATATCCACATGTTTTCAATATTTGTGATTACAAACTATGCTGCAAAGAATGTCTATTTGCCTGTCTGTCTATCTAGATAGCTAGCTATCTGTCTAACTTTAGAATGAATTCCTAGATGTAGAATCGCTAGGGCAGTATGTGCATGTTAAATTTTGAAAGATATTGTAACTTGTTTTCCACAGAATTCTATAAAGTAACTTCCCTCAGCAATGTTTAAAAATGCCTGTTACTCTCACTCTCACCAACAGATATTGAAGATGCTAGTTCAAGATATATAATTTAAGAAGCCTGATTAATATGCCAATTTTATTGTAAAACACACATTTATTTGAATAATAAATAATTGTCAATAAGATACTAAAATAGTATAATTTTATTTATCTATTAAATGTATACTTTTTGGTATGCCTGGTTTTTGTTTGTTTGTTTGTTTCAATCTTGTTTTAACATCCAGGGTCAAGGCCGCCAATGGTATTTCTGATATCTGCTCTTGACATATTTTAGAAACACTGAGTTAAATTATCTTTATTCCATGTGTGCAAAATAGTAATAAAGAGCTCTGAATCAAGAGTTTGACAATTATAATTCAAATCCAGCCTCAGCCTTGGACCTCATATGTAAATTTTGCCAATTATTTTAGCCCTCAGAATTTCTACCTTATCATCTATAAAATTGGTATGCGGAAAATTAAATGGGATAACAAACATAAAGTGATCACAATATTTTCTATTAAATCCTTACTGTTACTGATCCATTTCACAGACGAGGAAATGGAGGTGTAGAGAAATAAAGTCTAATTCATTAAAAGTAAAACAAGAAATCTAAAGATGACAGGTAAATTCAGTTACAATTTTTTTGAAGGAAAAATATCTAAAACTAAATTGAGAAATAATTTTAAAATTAGATTTTATTTCTTCCAATCCCCCCCCCAAAAAAAGGTTCTTTCTGCCGCTTTTTTATTTTCTTGTACTCATTTATTTGTATAACAGGAACTTAAATTCAGGTCTATCTGACTCCTGATCCCACGCTCTTGGTCCTTTTACTATCTAGTATAATTTTTTTTTTTTTTTTTTATAGTATAGAACCTGGAGAATGACCATAAAAATGGATGTAGCACTGTAGGCACTCACTGGTCTATACCAAGAAATTTGAAAGATAGCTACCTGGCCAACTGACTGAAAGAGATCCATATTTGTGCCCATTCTAAAGAGAGGTGATCCAACAGAATGGGGAAATTATCGAACAATATTATTAATATCACAGGCATGTAAAATTTTGCTGAAGACCACACAAAGGTGTTTACAGCATACATCAACAGGGAACTGCCAGAAATTCAAACCAGATTCAGAAGAGGACATCGAATGAGGAAAATCATTGCAGATGTCAGATAGATCTTGGCTGAAAGCAGAGAATACCAGAAATATGTTTATCTGTTTTTTGTTTTTATTGACTATGCATAGGCATTTGACTGTGTGGATCATAAAAAATTATGGATAACTTGCAAAGAATAGGAATTCCAGAACACTTAATTGTATTCATGAAGAACCTGTACGTAGACCAAGAGGCAGTCGTTCAAACAGAACAAGGGGATACTGTGTGGTTTAAAGTCAGGAAAGGTGTTTGTCATGGTTGTATCCTTTCACCATCCTTATTCAATCTGTATGCTGACAAATAATCTGAAAACTTGGACTATATAAAGAAGAACATGGCATCAAGATTGGAGGAAATCTCATTAACAACCTGTCATAAACAGATGACATAACCTTGCTTCCTGAAAGTGAAGAGGACTTGAAACACTTTCTAATGAAGATCTAAGATTACAGACTTCAGTATGAATTACACCTCAACATAAAGAAAAAAAAATCCTCACAACTGGACAAATAAGCAACATGATGATAAACAGAGAAAACATTGAAGTTGTCAAGAATTTCATTTTACTTGGATCCACAATCAATGCCCATGGAAGCAGCAGCCAAGAAATCAAATTGACATATTGCATTGGGCAAATCTGCTGCAAAAGACCTCTTTAAAGTGTTAAAAAGCAAAGATACCATTTTGAGGACTAAGGCGCACCTGGTCCAAGCCATAATATTTTCAATTGCCTCATATGCATGTGAAAGCTGGACAATAAATATTGAAGACCAAAGAAGTGATATCTTTGAATTATGGTGTTGGCAATAAACCATGGACTTCCAGAAGAACAAACAAATCTGTCTTGGAAGAAAGATAGCCAGAATGCTCCTTAGAAGCAAGGATGGCCAGACTTCAGCTCACATACTTTGGACATGTTATCAAGAGGGACCAGTCCCTGGAGAAGGACATCATGCTTGGTAAAGTAGAGGGTCAGTGCAAGAGAGGAAGGCCTGAGTGAGATGGTTGACACAATGGCTGCAGTGATGGGCTCAAGTATAGCAAAGATTGTGAAGATGGTGCAGGCCTGGGCAGTGTTTTTTCCTGTTGTACATAGGGCGGCTATGAGTCAGAACCAACTAGACAGCACATAACAACAAACAGCAACAAAGCCTATGAATTAGATTTAGATTTAGTTGCAAGGCTGTTATGTACAATAGAATACTTTCAGTGAAGTAAGTGTACATCAGATTAGAGATGACACAAAAAAGGCACCAAGAACAATGCATGATAAAGGGCAGTCAATAAATGGTAGTGATCATTAGCACTAGATATAATACTGGTATGTAACTCAGTGGTACAATTTGTAAAAGGCTGGTGATATTGATTATGCTGATATATAGAAATCCTGTAGATATCTATAAAAAATGTGTTATGAAATGACAGACATATAAGCCTGTATATTGGATATTTATTGATATTGCCATCATCACTCATTCTCCCTTCTGCTGGCAGTATGTGGTTTATATGGGTCTAATGCCCCACCACCAAATGATTCTGGCAGGACAATCAGAGTATAACATCCTCTGTCCAGAGTTACTGGTTTCAAAACAAACATGTGCCTCAAATATAGCTAATTTTGGTCTAAATTTGTTCTTTGCAAATGTTTTTCAGATGGAAGGCAATCTTTTTTACTACAGCCTTAAACCTGGCAATGTAGACAAATGCCCCCAGGCAACCATCTCATTTCCACGGGGAATCTAAGGATGAAGCCATCTTGTCTGAGCACCTGATACTGTATGTGAAAAATAAATTTTCCTGCTTTGTTTTGCTTAAGCTTACCTTTATCCTCTGCTTTCCCAAATTTAACATTTTTTTCAATATCTAACACAGATTTTAATAACTATTTTCACTCATACCTTGTACCACACAATTTTGATGCTCCTAGTCTACCTTGGATTGTTGCAACTTAATCTTTCTTGTGTTCTTATCTCTCCATTACCCCCAACACTCCCGTTACACCCATGTGCACATATGTGCATGGGCATGCACGTGCGTGCACACACGCATACACACTCTGCATGATTAAAAACTCAGCCAGCACAGGGGAGGCGTGTGAATTCATCTCATTCTCTACAATGCTGACAATCATAGCTCTTGACCCACAAGCCACTTAGAAAATATGTGTTGATTCACATATATTTTTTTCTCAAAATTTTCTTAAAATACAAAATATGGTAAATAATAAGAATTTGATGTCATTGTAACCTTTGACATACTAAGGCTCTACATATTTTTATAAGGAAGAATTATCTAATATTAAGCTAACTTGATTTGAATAAATAAGAGATTGCCTGTCTTTAGATATTATGCCTAATGTCATGCCCCTGTAGAGAGAGAATTCCTGGGAAAATGCATATTTTCAGATATCACATATTATTAGGAAATACTCTTGGAAAAGTATATGGAAGAGTTAGGAAATTTAAGGGGCAGAAAACTCTGGAATAATGCTACAGTTGAAAATACCAAAGCAATTACTTTACTTTCATAACTGTACTGAACACTTTGAAGCATTAAGTGATTTTTATAGACTGAGACTCCTGGAATAAATAAACCTGAAAAATAAAGAGGTTAAGGATGTTACGTAAACATTTGTGTGAGTCAATATATGTGTTGTAATTTCATTAAAATCACGTTAAGAATATAAATATTGTCAATATTAAGATGTTTAGGCCTAAGTACATGAGGCCTACTAAATTTCATAAAGGTGTTTGCTGAGAAAAAGTTTCCTGTCATGTTTATTCTCCCACTTATTTGACCTTCTACCAAATAAGAGACAAGAAGTAAACAGTAGCTCTGGTTACAGCTGTGCCTTTATATTGAAGACGTATTTGATAAAATTTGAGCATATTTTTTCAAATCATTGATGTCTTCTATAAGCATCCAATTTTAGCAGTAGCATTTGAAAATAACCCTGAAAAATAAGCATGAGTTTTAAATGATACTCAGTTACTTTTCTCTTTGAAAAATCCTAAAGACCAACCAACTGGAAGTTAAACAATTCCTTCTCCATCAAATTTCCGTGAAACATACATATTCTTTCTCAAAAATTGATGCTAAAACATATTTTTAACATTATATGTTTCCATGGGAAGTCCAATTACTGCATAAAATAGTATTTTGTTGCATTGATTTAACACTATTTGCATTCTGCCACCACTTTTCACTTGATTTCAGACATAGTTTATTTTATAGTATGTAATAATAATTCCTTAATTTAATAATTTAATAATAATTCCTTAATTTTTTATTTTTAATAATAATTCCTTAATAGTTTACATATTCTGCATTTGGAACTTGGAAATCTTTACAATATTTAAAGCTTTTAAATGTTCCTAATCTGGCTTAAAAATGTGGATGATGCTTTGTGATTAAGCTAATTCTTTAGTGTGAGTCTGAGTAAACATACCCATGGTTAAGTGTAATTAGATTTAGTTACCATGCAGAACATGTAAAAACAAGCACATTAAACAAACAGAAAAGAACCTGGCACTTAAAATATAGGATGGTTATGCTTTAAACAAGCCTTGCTAGGGTGTCACCCATTTTCCATAAAGTATATAAATAATTTTTCATCAATTCTTTTGCAGTGTGATAAGGACAGTGCTAATATCGGGGGTTATATTTGATTCTATTATCATCACTTTCTTTTAAAATACTTTTTTCTGTACTGCTTTAAATGGAAAATTTGAAAAGGGTACAAGGTATATTTTAAATGTTATTGTAACATTATACAAATAGTTCATACCTGTGCAGCAATTTTATGTTACTTTTATAAAATGTGACTTTTGAATTGTTCTGTATTTATTCCTAACACCTCTGCTGTTTGACTCTTGGGTCCTTGGTTGAAAACCACTTCAAAGGGAGGGTGTCTTAGCCTGAGTTTTCTAGAGGCGCAAAACCAGTGAGATGAATTCAGAGAGAGAGATTCACATCAAGGAAATGGATGACATAATTGTGGAGGCTGGGAAGTACCAAATCCAGAGGTCAGACACCAGGCTAAGACCACCGCTGGCTCATGGGACTGTGGGCACTGAGTAACTGAACCCAATATCTGCAGTCAAGTGGTTGACCAAAGACTTCTACAGATTTTTGTCCCAGAAACTGGAGGTTAGGTGACGAGAAGAGTGCATGGTGGAGAGAGAGTGAGCTTTGCCAGAATATCTCTTTTTATTCTGGAGGGAAGCCACACCTTGAGGAAACTCCCCTTTCAACTGATTGGCTGAGCACATCAGGTCACATTATGGAAAGTGATTACATTATATTATGTTAAGGAAGAGCAACCAGTCTGCCAAACCACTGAGAATCATAGCCTAGCCAAGCTGACACATAACATCATAACATCAACTATCACAAGGGGTATTGAGGGGACTCAGGAAATAATTTTAATTTTATTAAAGATAATGACTATAATAACAATAATGCAACCTTTATCGTACATGTACCATGTGCCTAGCACTGTGCTAGAGGGCTTCATGAATTACCTTCTTGGTTCGTACAACAACACAAAGTGTTTGGTAATATTGTTCTCAGAATTTTGCATTGATGGATCTTTGTGTTATGAGGATTATGTAAACTTAAAAAGATCCTACCACTAGTAAATGGCTGAGCCTGGCTTGAGCTTAGATATGTCTGAATTCTTAAATGGTTATAAATGGAAGAGATGTATCAGGAGAATTACAGAGCTTTGGTTTATAATAGTTATGAGAATGTGATCAGCGGAGCATGAACACATATATGTGGAGGTTCAACTCCATTGGCCATGGTTTCTTTCAGAATTAAGAATTTTTTTTTCAAGATCCAAAATATAACAGCAATTTAAATAAAAATTCCTCAACTGGGATTAGTAAGATTAGAGGCAAAATATGTTAGTTTTGCTATGTTATTTAAAGATTTTATCTTTTTATATTTTTTTAATAAAAGAAAATCGGAGACCAAGTGGAAAATACAGCGTGACGTTTTCCATTCACTGTGAGTAAAGAACAGTTGATATATCAAATTTTGACTTCATGATTTTGTTCCTGCTCTTGGATCAGGAAAATTTTAACTGAATTATACCAATATTGATGAATGTTTATCAAAAGGTGTTTTTGGAAATTAGTCCAACTAACCAAACATAATCATTTCATCAATATTATCAATAGAAAAGCTCAAGCAGTATTGTCAATAGGATCAGTTCTTTTATGCATATATTTTACAATGAATATTTCAATCATTTAATAACACACAGAAGCTTTAGCACAAATTTGAACTACATTATCTATAAAAATTGTATGAAGCCAATATAACCCTGTGACCAAAACCAAAGACATCACAAGAAGGAAAACTAGAGACCGATATCCCTTATAAATATAGACACTAAAATCCCCAACAAAATACTAGAAAACCCAATCTAGAAACATCTAAAAGGATTAGATGGGTGTTATCATAGAAATGCAAGGTTTGTGTGAAATAATAAATAAATAAAGCAAACAAATAAGTAAATGAATCTCATAACCATGTTAATGGTATAAAAGACCAAAACCACATGATCATCTCAGTAGATGCATAAAAAGCATTTGACAAAATGCAAAACCATTACATAATAAAATCACCAACAAACTAGGAGTAGAAGAGAACCTTTTCAGTCTGATAAATAATATCTACAAAATTTCCACAGCTAATAACATTCTTAGTGGTAAAAGACCATATGATTCCCACAAGACCAGGAACAAAATACAGATGTTCACTGTCTTCACTTCTGTTCAACATTGTAGTGCAGGGCCTAGCCATGGGAATTACAGAAGAAAAAAGAAGTAAATGTCATCTACATTGGAAATGAAGAAGTAAAGCTACATCTGTCTTGAGAAAGTATGATCTTGTATATAGAAAACCTAAATGAACACACACATATATGCACACGCATGCACATACACAAAGCTATTAGAGATAATAAACAAGTTCAAGAAGATTTCAGGTACAAGATCAATCTACAAAATTCAATTTTTATCTATACACCACCAATGAAGATTCTTAAGATGAAATGAAGAAAATAATTCCATTTAGAATATCATCAAAAAGAATAAACTATTTGGAAATAAATTTGACTAAAGAAATGCATGATGTATACCCCAAAATTGCAATATATTATTGAAAGAGATTAAACATAACCAAAACATTTGAAAGACATCCATATTTTAGGATTGGAAGATAATATTTTTAAGATAGTATTATTTCCTAAATTTGAGCTACTAATCCAATGTAATTCCTTTAAAATTTCAGCTAGTATTTTATAAAAATTGATGAGCTGATAATAAAATCCTATGGAAAGTCAATAGTCCTAGAAAAATAAAAATCATTTTGTAAAACAGTAACAAAATCAGAGTACTTACACTTTCAGATATCATAACTCACCACAAAGCTACAGTAGTCAAGTCAGTGAATCATAGAATACAGACAAGGATAAATGTATATATCAGTGGAATAGAACTGAGAGTTCAAATAAACCCCTACATTTATGGCCAATTGATATTCAGCAAGTCACTAAAACAATCCAATGGGGGAAAAATAGTGTTTTCAAAAAATGGTCCTAAAATAACTAAATCTCCACATGTGGAAGAATGAGCTTTTATTCCTACCTCACACCGCACACAAAAATCAACTCAAGAGGATCATCGACTAAAGTAAGAGGTAAAATTTAAAAATTCTTATAAGTAAATATAGGAGTAAATTTTCATGATCTTGGGCTAGTCAATGATTTTCATTTGTTTTTCTTTAGATATGACACCAAAAGCACAATTTATAGAATAAAAAATAAATAATTTGACAACATCAAAATTGAAAATCCTTGTGCTTACAAATGATACCATTAAGATAATTAAAAGCCAACCAACACACAGAATGGAATAAAATATTTTCAAATCATATATAAGATAAAGGACTTGTGTCCGGAATATATAAAGAACTCTTAGAACTCAGCAATAGTCAAAAGACCCGTTTAAAATCCTTGAAAGATTTTACTAGACAAAAACAAACGATGAAGGAGCCCAGGCTGTACAGTTGTTAAGTAGCTGGGCTACTAACCCAAAGGTCAGTGGTACAAACCCACCAGTCATTCTGTGGGAGAAAGATGTGGCAGTCTGCTTCTCTAAAGATTGCAGACTTAGAAACTTCATGGGGCAGTTCTACTCTGTCCTATAGGGTCTCTATGAGTTAGAATTGACTCGACAGCAACAAGTTTGTTTTGTGTTTGGTAAACAAATGGTTAGCACATGCAAAGATCCCCAACATCATTAGGTACTAGGTAAATGCAAATCAAAGCCACAACTTCAACTTTCACTAAGATAGCTGTATTTAAGAAGACAATAATAGGTTAATTGGTTAATATTTAGAGAGATTGGAACCCTTATGCATTGTTGATTTGTACGTAAAATGGTGCAGCCATTTTGAAAAACAGGTAATTACACAAAATTTTAAGTATAGAGTTACCCTAACCCACTGCTATTGAGTCAATTCCGACTCATAGTGACCCTGTAGGACAGAGTAGAACTGCCCCATAGGGTTTCCAAGGAGCAGCTGGTGGATTTAAGCTGCCATAATTTTGGTTAGCAGCCACTATGCCACCAGGGCTCCAGAGTTACCATATGACTCACAATTCTACTCCTAGCCAAATACCCAGGAGAACTGAAAATATATGTTAACACAAACACTTGTAAAGAAATGTTCACATCAACATTGCATATAAAAAGACTGAAAGTACGTACAAACAACCCAAATTTCCATCAATTAATGAATGAATAAACAAAATGTGGTATATCAATAAATTGGAATATAATTTGGCAATAAAATAAATGAAATACCGATACATGTTACAATATAGTTGAACCTTGAAAACGTCATGGAAAGCTAAAGAAGCCTCTCAAAAGAGACCGTGTATTGTATGTTTACATTTATATTAAATGTCCAGTAAAGGCAAATTCATAGAACAGAAAGTAGAACAGTGGTTGCCAAGGATTGTGGAGAAGGGGGATTTCGGGGCTAGCTTATTTTTTTTTACTAATGTATATGGGATTTCTTTTTGGATTAATGAAATGTTGTAAAATAACATTGTGAAGTTATAGTTGCAAAATTCTGTGAATTTACTAAAACCAACTTAACTTCACACTTTACATGGATGAATTTTTATGTTATGTGAATTGAATTTGAAAAAAGTTATTTCAAGGAGCCCTGTTGGCACAGTGGTTAAAGTGCTTAGCTGCTAACCAAACGAAAGGTTGGTGGTTGGAACCTACCAATCACTCCACAGAAGAAAGATGTGGCAGTCTGCTTCTGTAAAGATTACAGCCTTGGAAACCCTATGAGGTAGTTCTACTCTCTGTCCTGTAGGGTCACTGTGAGTCGGAACCGACTTGACGGCAGTGAGTTTTTAATGTTGTTTTGAAGGAAAAGAAAAAACAAGAAAAATATACGTAATTAATTGGGAATGAGGGAAAGAGAATAATCAAGAATGGTTGCAAGATATGTTGATTTAGGAAACTTGGTAAATGAAATTGCCGTTACATGAGATACAAATCAAAGCAGAGGAAGCAGTTTGAGACTGGAAGCCTGGTTTGGAGATGTAGAAAGGTAAAGATTTCCAGTGCATAAACCTCGACTCAGGAGTGAGATCTTAGCTAGAGAAGCACAGTTATGGGTTACCAACACATATCTTAGGATCTATATCTAATAACAGAAAGCTTGGGGGTAGGAGGAAACAATGCAAATAAATACTTAAACAGGAAAGAAAAATGGTGACACGGAAACTGAAAAAGAAAGTTGGAGACAATCAGGAAGGAAGGCATGTGAAATGTAGAGAGCTCTAATGAGACACAGCCTGAAATCTAAGTAAATTTTGTTTTTTTGTGGTGACTTTTCCGTGATCTGGCGAACACATTTTCAAAGTGAAATTGAATGTGCATTGTTTTCACATTGACAGGCGATTGAAAGGGCTAATGGAAATGTAGGCAAAAAAACAAACAGGAACGAGAGCAGTTAGAGACCACTCTCTCAAGAAGATTGTAAAGGGAAGGGCGCTGTCAAATGAAGAAAATACTTACTTTTCATTCTTATTTTCCTCTAAGATCAGAGAGACTTGGATTATATAATGCAAGAGTGGGAAGTTTTTAAAAATCATCAAGAAGAATGTAGACCAGAAGGAACAAGTTATCTCAGAAAGCAAGAAGGGAATTGTCCCAGAGTCTGGAAGATTTTTTATAAAGACTTAAAATTACTCAGAAATTTAGAGAAACCCCACTAGAGATTAAAGCCACTCCAAGCCAATACTAAAAACTGATTCCGTGCGGTATCACAGAAGAATAAAACAACAACACAAAACAAGTATAATGACTTATTACAGAAAGGCTGAGCTTTACAGACCACGAAATAAAACTGTAGAGAATTTTTCTTTTCCATTTTTGCTACTGTATGCAAGACTCCCTAATCGTGACTTGCATTTTTTTTGTCTCCTATACCAGCCCAGCAAAGAAGCCCTGGTGGCAGAACGATTAAGCAGCCAGGTGCTAAACAAGACGTTGGTGGTTCAAACCCCACGGGTATTCCATGGAAGAAAAGACATGGCAATCTGCTGGTAAACCAAAAACTGTAGACGTCGAGTCTGTTCTGATTCATAGCGTCCGTATAAAGCAGAACAGAATTGCCCAATGGTGTTTTCAAGGCCATAATTTTTACAGAAGCTCACGGCCACATCTTTCTCCCAAAGAGAAGGTGGTGTGTTCAAACTGTTGACCGCTTAAGCACTGCACCACTAGGGCTACCACAGCATGACAAACTGATAGACAAGTGGTGGTCTGTAAGAATTACCACCTAGGAAACCACATAGAGGCAGTTTAGCTCTGTCCTGTAGGCTCACTTTGAGCCAGAATTGACTAGATGGTACATAACATCAACCAGAAAGAGCTGAGGAAATATACCATTTTACCATATTTCCTCACCTCTTTAAGGTGTGGAAATTTCAGCATGGAAAGTTGTTGGATATTGGGTCTTACTTATCACCCTACTCCCACATCTCCAGGAGTAAGTCTTTATGTAAATTATTTTGAATGTCTTGGCATCGTGAAGAACAAGTCCACATTAAATCATAACATCACGCTCACACAAAACAAAAAGGAAAGGTGTTTTCTGAGTTTATCTGAGCTTATACACGTATACATGTTGCTGTAAAAAAATTAGCGTAGTGCACTTATGAAAATACTTGCTGGGGAGGATGGGGTCGGCAAACAAATGTAGGAGGTGTGAGTTATTTACTTAACAATGTGGTATCTATTCAAATTAGAACATTGACATTGTCACATAGAACATCTTCCAAAAAAAAAAAAGAATAAAAAACTCTATAATATGAACTTCAATATTTTCTCTATCATCATGTTGCCTCTTCATCCAGTTGTGAGGATTTTTTTTTTTTTATGTTGAGGTATAATCCATACTGAAGGCAATAGTCTTTGATAATTATCAGTAAGTTGTTTAAGTCCTCTTCACTTTCAGCAAGCAAGGTTGTGTCATCTGCATATCATAGGTTGTTAATGAGTCTTTCTCTAATCCTGGTGCTGTGCTCTTCTTTGTACAGTCCAGCTTCTCAGATTCTTTGCTTAGCATACAGATTGAATAAGTATGGTGAAAGGATACAACCCTGATGCACACCTTTAATACTGAAAAGATTGAAGATGTCAAGAATTTCGTTTTACTTGTATCCATGATGCCCGTGGAAGCAGCAGTCAAGAAATCAAATATAGTGTATTGGGAAAATCTGCTGTAAAAGACGTCTTTATAATGCTAAAAAGCAAAGATGTCACTTTTAGGACTAAGGTGCACTTGACTCATGTCATAGTGTTTTCAATCGCCTCATATGCATGTGAAATCCGGAAGATGAATAAGGAAGACCAAGGAAGAATTGATGCCTTTGAATTATGGCGTCAGTGAAGAATATTGAATATACCACGGGCTGCCAGGTGAATGAACAAATCTGACTTGAAAGAAAGGAGTACAGCCAGAATGGTCCTTAGAAGCAAAGATGGAAAGACTTGGTGTCACTTACATTGGACATGTTGTCAGGGAGGACCAATACCTGGAGAAGGACATCACAGTTGGCAAAGTAGAGGGTCAGCAAAAAAAAAAAGACAAAGACTGTCAACGAGATGGATTGACACAGTAGCTACAACAATGGGCTCAAATGTAGCAATAATTGTGAGGATGGTGCAAGACTGGGCAATGTTTGGATCTGTTGTACATGGGTTTGCTATGAATCAAAGTCAACTCAATGGCACCTAGTAACAATGACAATATCACAATTTAAAAAAAATACTACCTATTACAAAATATGAGTGCAAATTTCAAGTCACTAATGAGCAAAAGGCTAAATAACATAATCTAACATTATATAACAGCAACAACATTTATTTGTTTAGCAAAAACTATGTACAAGATTGGAGCCCTGGTGGCACAGTGGTTAAGTACTCTGTTGCTAACCAAAAGACTAGCAGTTCGAATCCATCAGCTGCTCCTTGGAAATCCTACGAGGCTGTTCTACCCTGTCATGTAGGGTCGCTATGAGTCGGAATTGGCTCGCTGGTAATAGGTTTTATTTTTATGTACTAGTTTATTAAGTGTTTTACACATACTAATTTATTAATCCTCACACCAAATCTATGTGGTAAGAACTTCTAATATGCCCCTTTAGAAGAATGGGGAAATGGCATCAAAGAAAGATATAGTAAGTCACCCTAGATCACACAGCTACTAAAGCTGTAAATTTTACCCAGGAAGACTGATTCCAAGATTTATATCTTTAACCACTGTGCTACAGAACTGTAATTGATTATATGTTGTAACTATTGGTTTGTTGTTACGTGCCATCAAGACAATTTTGACTCATAGTGACATCATATGACAGAGTAGAACAGCCCCATGGGGTTTTCTAAGCTGTAATCTTTATGGGGGAAACCCTGGTGGCGTAGTGGTTAAGTGCTACAGCTGCTAACCAAAGGGTCAGCAGTTTGAATCCACCAGGAGCTCCTTGGAAACTCTACGGGGCAGTTCTACTCTGTCCTATAGGGTCGCTATGAGTCGGAATCAACTCGATGGCATTGGGTTTGGTTTTTCGTTTTGGAATCTTTGTGGGAGCAGATTGCCAGGTCTTTGTCCAGCAGAGCACCTGGGTGGATTTCAACAGCCAACCTTTTACTTTGCAGCCAAGAGCTTAAACATTCTACCACCAGGGCTCCTTACCTATTTTTTTTTTTTTTTAATTTTTATTAAGCTTCAAGTGAACATTTACCATTCCAATCAGTCTGTCACATGTAGGTTTACATACATCTTACTCCCTTCTCCCACTTGCTCTCCCCCTATTGAGTCAGCCCTTTCAGTCTCTCGTTTCGTGCCAATTTTGCCATCTTCCCTCTCTCTCTATCTTCCCATCCCCGCTCCAGTCAAGAGTTGCCTACACACTCTCCCGTGTCCACCTGATTTAATTAGCTCACTGTTCGTCAGCATCTCTCTCCCCTCCACTGACCAGTCCTTTTCATGCCTGATGATTTGTCTTCGGGGATGGTTCCTGTCCTGTGCCATCAGAAATTCTGGGGAGCATTGTCTCTGGAATTCCTCTAGTTGCAATCATACCATTAGGTGTGGTCTTTTAGTGAGAATTTGGGGTCTGTATCCCATTGGTCTCCTGCTCCCTCAGGAGTTGTCTATTGTGCTCCCTGACAGGACAGACATCGATTGTGGCCGGGCACCAACTAGTTCTTCTGGTCTCAGGATAATGTAGGTCTCTGGTTCATATGGCCCTTTCTGTCTCTTGGGTTCTTAGTTGTCGTGTGACCTTAGTGTTCTTCCTTTGCCTTTGCTCCAGGTGGGTTGAGACCAATTAATGTATTTTAGATGGCCGCTTGTTGGCATTTAGGACTCCAGGCGCCACAATTCAAAGTGGGATGCAGAGTGTTTTCATAATAGAATTGTTTTGCCCATTGACTTAGAAGTCCCCTCAAACCAAGTTCCCCTGTCCCCAGCCCCTGCTTCGCTGACCTTTGAAGCTTTCATTTTTTCCCGGAAACCTCTTTACTTTTAATCCAGTCCAATTAGGCTGACCTTCCTTGTTTTGAGTGTTGTCTTTCCCTTCACCCAAAGCAGTTCTTATCTACAGATTGATCAATAAAAAACCCTCTCCCTCCCTCCCTCCCTCCCCCCTTTGTAACCACATAAGTATGTGTTCTTCTCCGTTTTTACTATTTCTCAAGATCTTATAATAGTGGTCTTATACAATATTTGTCCTTTTGCAACTGACTCATTTCGCTCAGCATAATGCCTTCCAGATTCCTCCATGTTATGAAATGTTTCAGAGATTCATCACTGTTCTTTATCGATGCGTAGTATTCCATTGTGTGAATATACCACAATTTATTTACCCATTTGTCCGTTGATGGACATCTTGGTTGCATCCAGCTTTTTGCTATTGTAAACAGAGCTGCAATAAACATGGGTGTGCATATATCTGTTTGTGTGAAGGCTCTTGTATCTTTAGGGTATATTCCGAGGAGTGGGATTTCTGGGTTGTATGGTAGTTCTATTTCTAACTGTTTAAGATAACGCCAGATGGATTTCCAAAGTGGTTGTACCATTTTACAATCCCACCAGCAGTGTATGAGAGTTCCAATCTCTCCGCAGCCTCTCCAACATTTATTATTTTGTGTTTTTTGAATTAATGCCAGTCTAGTTGGTGTCAGATGGAATCTCATCGTAGTTTTAATTTGCATTTCTCTAATGGCTAATGATCGAGAGCATTTTCTCATGTATCTGTTGGCTGCCTGAATATCTTCCTTAGTGAAATGTGTGTTCATATCCTTTGCCCACTTCTTGATTGGGTTGTTTGTCTTTTTGTGGTTGAGTTTTGACAGAATCATGTAGATTTTAGAGATCAGGCGCTGGTCTGAGATGTTATAGCTGAATATTCTTTCCCAGTCTGTAGGTGGTCTTTTTACTCTTTTGGTGAAGTCTTTAGATGAGCATAGGTGTTTGATTTTTAGGAGCTCCCAGTTATCGGGTTTCTCTTCATCATTTTTGGTAGTGTTTTGTACTCTGTTTATGCCTTGTGTTAGGGCTCCTAGGGTTGTCCCTATTTTTTCTTCCATGATCTTTATCATTTTAGTCTTTATGTTTAGGTCTTTGATCCACTTGGAGTTAGTTTTTGTGCATGGTGTGAGGTATGGGTCCTGTTTCATTCTTTTGCAAATGGATATCCAGGTATGCCAGCACCATTTGTTAAAAAGACTATTATTTCCCCAATTGCCTGACACTGGTCCTTTGTCAAATATCAGCTGCTCATACATGGATGGATTTATATCTGGATTCTCAATTCTGTTCCATTGGTCTATGTGCCTGTTGTTGTACCAGTACCAGGCTGTTTTGACTACTGTAGCTATATAATAGGTTCTGAAATCAGGTAGGGTGCGGCCTCCCACTTTCTTCTTCTTTTTCAGTAATGTTTTGCTTATCCGGGGGTTCTTTCCTTTCCATATGAAATTAGTGATTTGTTTCTCTATCCCCTTAAAGTATGACATTGGTATTTGGATTGGAAGTGCGTTATATGTATAAATGGCTTTTGGTAGAATAGACATTTTTACTATGTTAAGTCTTCCTATCCATGAGCAAGGTATGTTTTTCCACTTAAGTATGTCCTTTTGAATTTCTTGTAGCAGAGTTTTATAGTTTTCTTTGTATAGGTCTTTTACATCTTTGGTAAGATTTATTCCTAAGTATTTTATCTTCTTGGGGGCTACTGTGAATGGTATTGATTTGGTTATTTCCTCTTCGGTGTTCTTTTTGTTGATGTAGAGGAATCCAAGTGATTTTTGTATGTTTATTTTATATCCTGAGACTCTTCCAAACTCTTTTATTAGTTTCAGTAGTTTTCTGGAGGATTCCTTAGGGTTTTCCATGTATACGATTATGTCATCTGCAAATAGTGATAGGTTTACTTCCTCCTTACCAATCTGGATATCCTTTATTTCTTTGTCTAGCCTAATTGCCCTGGCTAGGACTTCAAGTACGATGTTGAATAAGAGCGGTGATAAAGGGCATCCTTGTCTGGTTCCCGTTCTCAAGGGAAATGCTTTCAGGTTCTCTCCATTTAGAGTGATATTGGCCATTGGCTTTGCATATATGCCCTTTATTATGTTGAGGAATTTTCCTTCAATTCCTATTTTGGTTAGAGTTTTTATCATAAATGGGTTTTGAACTTTGTCAAATGCCTTTTCTGCATCTATTGATAAGATCATGTGGTTTTTATCTTTTGTTTTATTTATGTGATGGATTACATTAATGGTTTTTCTGATATTAAACCAGCCTTGCATACCTGGTATAAATCCCACTTGATCAGGGTGTATTATTTTTTTGATGTGTTCTTGGATTCTATTGGCTAGAATTTTGTTGAGGATTTTTGCATCTATGTTCATGAGGGATATAGGTCTAAAATTTTCTTTTTTTGTAATGTCTTTACCTGGTTTTGGTATCAGGGAGATGGTAGTTTCATAGAATGAGTTGGGTAGTATTCCGTCTTTTTCTATACTTTGAAATACCTTCAATAGTAATGGTGTTAAGTCTTCTCTGAAGGTTTGGTAGAACTCTGCAGTGAAGCCATCTGGGCCAGGACTTTTTTTTGTTGGGAGTTTTTTGATTACCGTTTCAATCTCCTTTTTTTTGTTATGGGTCTATTTAGTTGTTCTACTTCTGAATGTGTTAGTTTAGGTAAGTAGTATTGTTCCAAGAATTTATCCATTTCTTCTAGGTTTTCAAATTTGTTAGAGTACAATTTTATGTAGTAATCTGATATGATTCTTTTGATTTCATTTGGTTCTGTTGTGATGTGGTCCTTCTCGTTTCTTATTCGGGTTATTTGTTTCCTTTCCTGTTTTTCTTTAGTCAGTCTAGCCAGTGGTTTATCAATTTTGTTAATTTTTTCAAAGAACCAACTTTTGGCTTTGTTAATTCTTTCAATTGTTTTTCTGTTCTCTAATTCATTTAGTTCAGCTCTAATTTTTATTATTTGTTTTCTTCTGGTGGCTGATGGGTTCTTTTGTTGCTCATTTTCTGTTTGTTCAAGTTGTCAGGACAGTTCTCTGATTTTGGCTCTTTCTTCTTTTTGTATGTGTGCATTTATCGATATAAATTGGCCTCTGAGCACTGCTTTTGCTGTGTCCCAGAGGTTTTGATAGGAAGTATTTTCATTCTCGTTGCTTTCTAAGAATTTCCTTATTCCCTCCTTGATGTCTTCTATAACCCAGTCTTTTTTCAGGAGGGTATTGTTCATTTTCCAAGTATTTGATTTCTTTTTCCTAGTTTTTCTGTTATTGATTTCTAGCTTCATTGCCTTGTGGTCTGAGAAGATGCTTTGTAATATTTCGATGTTTTGGATTCTGGAAAGATTTGTTTTATGACCTAATATGTGGTCTATTCTAGAGAATGTTCCATGTGTGCTAGAAAAAAAAGTATATTTTGCAGCAGTTGGGTGGAGAGTTCTGTATAAGTCAATGAGGTCAAGTTGGTTGATTGTTGTAAGTAGGTCTTCCGTGTCTCTATTGAGCTTCTTACTGGATGTCCTGTCCTTCTCCGAAAGTGGTGTGTTGAAGTCTCCTACTATAATTGTGGAGGTGTCTATCTCACCTTTCAATTCTGTTAAAATTTGATTTATGTATCTTGCAGCCCTGTCATTGGGTGCATAAATATTTAATATGGTTATGTCTTCCTGATCAATTGTCCCTTTTATCATTATATAGTGTCCTTCTTTATCCTTTGTGGTGGATTTAAGTCTAAAGTCTATTTTGTTAGAAATTAATATTGCTACTCCTCTTCTTTTTTGCTTATTGTTTGCTTGATATATTTTTTTCCATCCTTTGAGTTTTAGTTTGTTTGTGTCTCTAAGTCTAAGGTGTGTCTCTTGTAGGCAGCATATAGATGGATCGTGTTTTTTTATCCAGTCCGTGACTCTCTGTCTCTTTATTGGTGCATTTAGTCCATTTACATTCAGCGTAATTATAGATAAATAAGTTTTTAGTGCTGTCATTTTGATGCCTTTTCATGTGTGTTGTTGGCCATTTCATTTTTCCACATGCTTTTTTGTGCTGAGACGTTTTTCTTAGTAGCTTGTGAGATCCTCATTTTCATAACGTTTAACTTTGTGTTTATTGAGTCTTTACGTTTTTCTTGGCTTTTTTCTTGAGTTATGGAATTGATATTCCTTTTTGTGGTTACCTTTTTATTTATCCCTATTTTTCTAAGTAAAAACCTAACTTGTGTCCTTCTATATCTCCTTGTATCACTTTCCATCTGTCAGTTCAATGCCTCCTATATTTAGTCCCTCTTTTTGATTATTGTGATCGTTTATCTATTGATTTCCATGATTTCCTGTTGTGTGTATTATTTTGTTTATTTATTTATTTTTTAGAATTAGTCTTAATTTGTTTGTTTTTGTGCTTTCCCTATTTGAGTTGCGTTGATATCAGGACGTTCTGTTTTGTGACCTTGTATTGTGCTCGTACCTGATATTATTGGTCATCCGGCCAAACAATCTCCTTTAGCATTTCTTGCAGTCTTGGTTTAGTTTTTGCAAATTCTCTAAACTTGTGTTTATCTGTAAATATCTTAATTTCTCCTTCATATTTCAGAGAGAGTTTTGCTGGATATATGATCCTTGGTTGGCAGTTTTTCTCGTTCTGTGCTCTGTATATGTCGTCCCATTCCCTTCTTGCCTGCATGGTTTCTGCTGA
Source organism: Loxodonta africana (assembly GCF_030014295.1). Classification (NCBI taxonomy): domain Eukaryota; kingdom Metazoa; phylum Chordata; class Mammalia; order Proboscidea; family Elephantidae; genus Loxodonta; species Loxodonta africana. Next base: position 178,428,789 of record NC_087343.1, on the reverse strand, counting down.
GTAGTCTGAACTTATTCTTATTGATTCTCCCTTGAAGGAAACCTTTCTTTTCTCCCTGGCTGCTTTTAAAATTTTCTGTTTGTCTTTGGTTTTGGCAAGTTTGATGATAATATGTCTTGGTGTTTTTCTTTTTGGATCAATCTTAAATGGGGTTCGATGAGCATCTTGGATAGATATCCTTTCGTCTTTCATGATGTCAGGGAAGTTTTCTGTCAGGAGTTCTTCAACTATTTTGTCTGTGTTTTCTGTCCCCCCTCCCTGTTCTGGGACTCCAATCACTCGCAAGTTATCCTTCTTGATAGGGTCCCACATGATTCTTAGGGTTTCTTCATTTTTTTTAATTCTTTTATCTGATTTTCTTTCAGCTATGTTGGTGTTGTTTCCCTGGTCCTCCAGAAGTCCCAGTCTACATTCTAATTGCTCGAGTCTGCTCCTCTGACTTTCTATTGCATTGTCAAATTCTGTAATTTTATTGTTAATCTTTTGGATTTCTACATGCTGTCTCTCTATGGATTCTTGCAACTTGTTAATTTTTCCACTATGTTCTTGAATAATCTTTTTGAGTTCTTCAACAGTTTTATCAGTGTGTTCCTTGGCTTTTTCTGCATTTATCCTAATTTCATTTGTGATATCTTTAAGCATTCTGTAAATTCGTTTTTTATATTCTGTATCTGATAATTCCAGGATTGTATCTTCATTTGGGAAAGATTTTGATTCTTTTGTTTGGGGGGTTGGAGAAGCTGTCATGGTCTGTTTCTTTATGTGGTTTGATATGGACTGCTGTCTCCGAGCCATCACTGGGATACTAGATTTTCCAGGTAGTCAGCTGGTACGCTGGCTACTGGTTCTGAAAACGGTCGCTGTCTGCCCGTATTTGTTCATTTTCCGTCTCTAAGTCTGTGCTTGTTGTTCAGAGTTCGTAGATTGTTATGTATGTGATCGATTCCCTTGTTTTTCCGAGTCTTTGTTGCAAGAGGGATCCGCGGTAGCGTCCACCTAGTCCGCCATCTTGGCCCCGCTCCGCTCCTTACCTATTAAGTAGAACAAGTTAAATATTTACCTTTCAGATGAGGGCTGTCCACAATATATTGGTAAACAACTATTGAACTGTTCTTACAACTTTCTTCATTTTAACAACTGACTACCATATTTTATGAAAATAGCATGCACCTTCTAAAATTTTTTTGCCAACCATGCCCTCCCCCTGCAAGGTATTTTCATAACTTACGAAAATACAGTGTAGTGGGTGGGCACAGTTGGTAAAAAAAAAACTTGGAAGGTCCAAGCTGTGTGTGTAAAAATACGGTAGTTTCAGAAATTGTGATGATCCTAGTTATAGAGGAAAATCATAATAAAATTTACTTTTTGTTCTAAATGTTGTCCTCTTCTGACATGTCTAGATAAATTTTTAATAATAAACTTTGAAAAATAATCTTATAGTAGAATGTTTAGAAAACACGTAAGCTCGAGTATTGTAAATATCACCTATAATGCCACCACACAGAAAAATTTCATTGTAAGTGGTGTGTGAAAAAATACTTTAAAGAAAATAATTTACTGGCAGCTAAATGCATTTCATCTGAATTGTGTGTATTTTAGGTCATATCACCAGACATATTTTTATTTCAAATCTATTCAATATTTGTTCTTATTTCTTGCTGCCTCCGTTTCCTTTGTTAGTGGTGGATTTAAATGCTCTGGGCCTCAGCTTCATGGAAGAGTCTGCACTAGCAAAATCTTTCTTTCCGAACTAGTACTTTATTAGCTCCATCCATCCTGTTTGCTCTCTCTCTTAAAAAGAACAACTTCCAATTTTATTCTATTAATCCCCAGATCATTCCATCTGACAACTCAATCTACCTTAAGGAAAATGTTGAAATTACATGATTTTTTTTTTCATTGATTTCTGGAGAATGGTTCTCAAATAATTTATTATATAATGATAAAATGCTTTTTCAAAACATTATAATCCATAATGGAATCTTGAGCACTAGAATAAGAATCAAAATGCATAGAAACTTGGTAAAAACATGAATAATGAGAACAATCAATGCTTAAACATATATAAAGGTTGGTACTTGCTTCCATACTAGACTTGATATTTCTAAACCTGGCTAAGTAATAAATAAAGTAATTAAGCAAAATGGGGTTTACAATAAATAATGGAGGCAATGTTAAAATAAAAGAAATTGATGTCAAACATGATTAAAGGGCTGCTTCACTTTTTTTTTCACTTTATATTAATGTTTATTAAAAAAAAAAAAACACCATTGCCGTTGAGTCAGTTCCAACTCATAGTGACCTATAGGACAGAGTAGAACTGCCCCACAGAGTTTCCAGTGAGTGCCTGCTGGATTCGAACTGCCGACCTTTTTGGTTAGCAGCCATAGCACTTAACCACTATGCCACTAGGGTTTCCTATTAATGCTTAAGTAAGGTAAATTCAGTTTTAATATAAATATCTGACAATAATACTGCAAAGTTGTGTATACATGTATGTGAAGTTAGCTTGTAAATGTGAAATATGCTTTAAACCGACAATGAAATACGTCTCATTGTTTTAGATGTGGAAAACATAAACACAAATGCTACTGGGCCCAGCAGACAAAACAAGTAAATGAATTAGATCCAAAGCTTACATGCTATCCTTTGTTTTCTTACTTTTTATAGAGACATCATATAAAAAATATGAAGAGAAAATTTGACTATAAAATGTATTAAATCATTCAAAGAGAATAGCATAAACATTTATGACCTAACAAACAACTGTACAAAATTTAACACTGGTATTTCAAATACTGGAGCCCTGGTGGCACATTGGCTAAGAGCTCATCTGCTAACCAAAATGTCGGAAGTTCAAATCCACCAGCCACTCCTTGGAAACCCTATGGGGCAGTTCTACTCTGTCCTATAAGGTTGCTATGAGTCAGCATTGACACTATGACAATGGATTTATTTCAAATACCAGCAGGGCCACGCATGGTGGACAGGTTTCAGCAGAGCGTCCAGACCAAAACATAATAAAAAGAGACACCTGGCAATCTATTTCTGGCTATTATAGCAAGGTTAAAACTGGTTGCTGTGGAGATTGTTTTTACCTCAATATTCAATAGATGGATTATAACATGTCTACTTATGTCTTGCTTTGGATATATTTTCATTTATTTTGCTCAGTAATCAATCTATTTTAAACCTAGGTATAATGTTGTCACAGGTTTTATTATTTATCATCAGGTTAAGCCTGCTTCTTGCATTTAAGAAGTTCCTGAAACTTTATTTTTAATTTTGAATAGATTTTGAATTACATTGAATGCATTTCATCACAATTATTGAGATAATACTTCTGTTTTTATAATCTATTAATGTGGTATGTTATAGTCTTCTATTATCTTTTGGAATAAATCAATTTTTTTTGAATGAACTGCATTTGGTTTTGATAGGTTATCTTGTTTCTCATTTCTGGATTCTGTAAACATATAATTTTTAAAATACCATATTCTCCAAATTATGCTCCACTTTGTTATGTATTTTATTTGAAGCTACCTGTGTTAGCTGTTAGGTGGCATTGAGTCAATTTTCCATGTATAGCAACCTCATATGATGGGGCATAACTGCCCCATAGGGTTTTCTAGATTGTAATCTTCACGGAAGCAGATGCCAGTCTTTCTCCCGTGAAACTGCCAACCATTTGGTTAGCAACTGACAGCCACCAGTGTTCCTTTGTTATGTATTTTATTTTGGTTAACTACAGAAGACATTATTATTGTTTTATACAGTTAATTTTTGTTTATGCTTGGCAACGTTTACTTTTTTCCCCCACATTATTCCTTCTTGCGTGTAACATCTTTAAACTAGGATCACTTAGCTATTGACTGTCTTTCACCTTTATAATATCTTTTAGTGATGTCCTATCAATGCCATCTCTTTCATTTTTTTTTTTTTTTTTTTCGTATAAGGGATTTTATATATCCTTGATTGTGAAATTATTTTTACTGGGTACACCATTCTAGGTTGTCACTTATTAACTTCCATAAGATAACAGAAAATATTCCATTTGTTTTTGTTTTCCATTATCAGTGGTTTTGAGACTTTTTATCCTTTCCTTTAAGCTCTATGAAGCTGTGGAGATCAGGCATAATACAGTATGTCTATAGACCAGACACAGCCTGAGGCCCTGGTCGGTGACCTCTAAGTTAAAGTCACCCTATCCTACCTAATGATGCCATTTGTTTTCCCCCAAATTCAACACTGGGCATCTAGAGCCATTTAGATTATAGGAAACACATGGAATTATGCCATATTGTATATCAAAGATTAAACGTAGGATTTTTTTTTAATGTGTAGCAGTGATGTGACACACAGAAGGACAAATAAAAACAGTATATGATTTATTCATTTTTAACTATGTATCTCAGGCAAAAGGCTCCTGAAATGGTTATTATAAAACTGGCAAACCTATCATTACTCAGACAAAATGCGCTCAGAGTAGAACTGATGGCTTGGTTTCCAAAGGCCACGGTCTACCTGTGAATTGCTAAACTAAATTTTGATAGATTTTTCTCCCTTTGAGGAAATAAAACTTGAAAGGCATTATCAGATAGCTATTAAGAGCCAAGAATTTGGAGTCAGATGCACCTGGTTCAAATATCAGCAGCACCCTTTGTAAGCTGCTAGATATTTTTTTTTTTAGATATCGATTTAAGTTACTTACACTCTGTATGGCTTTTTTATCAGCTGAGAGTGGGAATGCTATTGACACCTCACGAAACAGCTGCTTGAGTTTAGTAAGATACTTAGCGTAAAGACAGGCACGTATGAGCCATCAATTAATGCCCTTATTTTAATAATTATTTTTACTATTCATTTACTGAAGCTTGTAACCTGAATTTGAGCTTTAGAAATGATGGTCATGATCAGCAATTGTTAGCTAAGTCAATATATTTCATTTTTCATCAAAAGAACACCTGAATTATTGGAAAAATTATGCATTTAATTTAAACCCGTCTAGCACCACAAACACTCTTGCTCCATTTAGATTTTTTTAAAAAATGAGTAATACATATCAACATTTTCAAACAAAAATGTAAGCTTCTTGGAAAATATCAACATTTTCAATTAAACTAGCCACTCAGTCATTCTGAATAATATCATCCTATTTTAATTCATTGCAGATCACATATTGCTGTTGTCTTGTTTATTTGTTTACATGATTTATTTCTCTTTTTATGCTCACAATTATTTAAGGTTTCTGGATTTTCTTAGTATAGAATAGTTCCTAAAAGGGGGGAGGTCAAAGGTTCGCAGTATACTTAGAGTTCCAGTAAATCCATGGTGGCCTTAATTGCCTAAAATACATATACTTATTAAGATTTTCATTTATTGAGTAGGTTGGTCAAAACAACTTAAGTATTTATGTGCTAATATTTGTGTGCTAAGGAGGGAGTCCTGGTGGTATAGTGCTAACTGAAAGGTTGGTGGTTCAAACCCACGAGCTGCTCCTAAGGTGAAATACGTGTCAGTCTCCTTTCATAAAGACTCACAGCCTTGGCCACTCTATGGGGGCAATTCTACTCTGTCCTGAAGGGTGGCGATGAGTCAGAACTGACCCTACAGCAATAAGTTTAAAGTCTTGGAAACTGGGCTGCTGAACAAGTTCCCAAGCCTAAGGTTGAACATCTCCACCCTCGTTTCCTGTTCTAGCCCTGCAAAGATATGGCTTCATTCAGATCCAGATTATCCAATAGGCAAGGTAAGCACAGTGCTTACCTTGCTTACCAGATCATCTGTAGTGAGCAATTATCATCTGTAGTGTACAGATTAGTGAATAGCATGAGTCAGCCTGTACTTACCTTGCTTACTGGGTCATCCACCCCTGTCAGGGACTGTAAATTTGGAAAGAGGCTTTGATTCTGTAGGAAGGTGCTATGAGGCTGGAAGAGAGAGAGATGTCAGCCATACCTAGAAGCAGAATCTTTGACGAGGTAAAAAAAAAAAAAAAATGTGAAGTTGTTCACTAGATATGCTCTGGCAAGCAATGTAAGCACTATGTTTACTTTGGCTATTAGATAATCCTCCCCTGGCTTCATTGAAGGAATGTAGCAATCTACTACTGAAACTGTGCATTTTCTCAAGCTGGTAGTTTTCTCAATGTCTGACAGATGTCCCTGTGTTTATATCAAAATTTTGTAATATCCCACAGCACTCATGCGGCTTTTTTTGTGGTCCCCCAAGGTGCCTCAGTACACAGTTTGGGAAGCATAGGAGCAGACCGTTCACATATTAAACTATTTGAAAAATTATGGGAAGTATGCACATGAAAGATTATATAGCATTCTAATGATCAGGTCAAAGAGTAATAATAAATGACATAAGGAAAATATTAGCTTGAAGGACTAAAGGACAACATGAACCAGAGATTCCACCAGCCTGAGACCGGAAGACTAGATGACACCCAGCTACCATCAATAACGGCCCTGACAGGGAACACAACAGACAGTCCTGGCCAGAGCAGGAGAATAATGTAGAACAGAACTCAAATTCACATAAAAAGACCAGACTTAATGGACTGTCAGAGACTGGAGGAACCCCTGAAACTATGGTCCCTGGGTGCTCTGTTAACCCAGAACTGAAACCATTCCCAAAGTCTACTCTTCAGACAAAGATAGGATAGGAATATAAAACAAAAAAATAAGGCACATGAGGAATGTGCTCCTTAGTTTGATTGGCTATACGAGACCAAATGCACAGCAGGAAGGGACAGGGACTGGTCAAAAGGACACATGGAACCCGGTGGGGGGAAAAGGGAGTGTGCTGTCACTTTGTGGGGATTGCAATTAATGTCACAAAACAAGATGTATACAATTTTTTTTTGGTAGTTTATTTTTTTATAATTTTTATTGTGCTTTAGGTGAAAGTTTACAAATCAAGTCAGTCTCTTACACAAAAACTCATATACACCTTGCTACTCACTCCCAATTACTCTCCCCCTAATGAGACAGCCCACTCTCTCCCTCCACTCTCTCTTTTCGTGTCCATTTCGCCCTTCACCCTCAACCCCCTCCACCCTCTCATCTCCCCTCCAGGCAGGAGATGCCAACATAGTCTCAAGCGTCCACCTGATCTAAGAAGCTCACTCCTCACCAGCATCCCTCTCCAACCCACTGACCAGTCCAATCCATGTCTGAAGAGTTGGCTTCGGGAATGGCTCCTGTCCTGGGCCAACAGAAGGTCTGGGGGCCATGACCACTGGGGTCCTTCTAGTCTCAGTCAGACCATTAAGTTTGGTCTTATAAGAATTTGGAGTCTGCATCCCACTGTTCTCCTGCTCCCTCAGGGGTTCTCTGTTGTGTTCCCTGTCATGGCAGTCATCGGTTGTAGCCATGCACCATCTAGTTCTTCTGGTCTCCAGATGACGTAGTCTCTGGTTCAAGTGGCCTTGTAATCGCCTTATGTCCTTGGTGTTCTTCATTCTCCTTTGATCCAGGTGGGTTGAGATCAATTGATGCATCCTAGATGGCTGCTTGCTAGTGTTTAAGACCCCAGATACCACTCTTCAAAGTGGGATGCAGAATGTTTTCTTAATAGATTTTATTATGCCAATTGACTTAGATATCCTCTGAAACCACGGTCCTCAGGGCCCTGACCCTGTTACACTGGCCTTTGAAGCATTCAGTTTATTCAGGAAACTTTTTGCTTTTGGTTTAGTCCAGTTGTGCTGACCTTCCCTGTATCGTGTGCTGTCTTTCCCTTCACCTAAAGTAGTTCTTATCTACTATCTAATTAGTGAACGCCCCTTTCTCACGCTCCCTCCCTCTCCCCTCTCGTAACCACAAAAGAATGTTTTCTTCTCAGTTTAAACTATTTCTCAAGTTCTTATAATAGTGGTCTTCTACAAAATTTGTCCTTTTGCAACTGACTAATTTCACTCAGCATAATGCCCTCCAGGTTCCTCCATGTCATGAAATGTTTCACAGATTCCTCACTGTTCTTTATCAATGCGTAGTATTCCATTGTGTGAATATACCATAATTTATTTATCCGTTCATCCATTGATGAGCACCTTGGTTGCTTCTGTCTTTTTGCTATTGTAAACACTGCTGCCATAAACATGGGTGTGCATATATCTGTTCATGTAAAGGCTCTGTATATAAATTTTTGTATGAGAAATTAACTTGGGCTATAAACTTTCACCTAAAGCACAATAAAAAAAGAATAAAAATAAATGAATTTCCGTGTACTCCTCACGTAGTATAGTAAAGGAGTACTAAAAGGACATTTAGAGCCCAAAATATGGCTCTTCCTGAATGTACCTTCCTTTATTGTCCCCATAGAGGTGGCTAGCGAAGCAGGGTGAAGTAGCAAACACCACAAAGACAGATGGTGCAGGCCGAAAGTGTAAATGCAGAGGTCAAGGGCTAGTAGGATTCATACTGTCATCCAGTCTTTCAACATTCAGAGAAGTATAGCTGGATGCATGGGCTATAGTCTCAGGAAAGTTTATTCCTCTATTTCAACCAGCTTGTTAGCATGCTTTGTTGTTAGGACCCTTCTTGTAGGAAGGTATATGCATGAGAAATAAATCAATCTTATGGCTAAATGTGTCTATTTCCATAGGAAGGCAACACATATGGGCATGCATTTATATAATCCACGTCTGGGAGTCCAGAAGCCAGAGTTCTCAGGTGATTTTTCAGCTATAAAGCATGAGTTTGTATAAATGTAGAAACAAAATGTTCTGTGGACAGCAGTATTCTCTTAAGTTGAAACCATTCTGCAGAGTGGCTTATGCTTGGGTTGTTCGGTAATGGTCTGTCAGTGTGGTGACTGATGCAATACTTCCCTGCATGTGCCTACATCGGAGGCAGACTATCCTATGCTTCATTGTCATGGCTGGTACATGAAGATGTATTGTAGAGCACTCCAGAGGCCTTAAATCTTAGATAACAATGGTGATTTATTTTATCATTCTAGAGTGTGGCATTGTTTCAGTTCCAGGTTGCTGGCTGAATATGGGAATTTAGTGGCTTGCAGCAGTGCCCTTGAATCCAGCAATATTGCAGGCAGCAGAGTGATTAAGTCCAAACGGTTGTTAGCATACTTTGTTGTTAGGTGCTAGGGAGTCGGTTCTGACTCACAGTCCTGTGGCATCCTCACAATAGTAGGTATGTTTGACCCCATTGTTGCAACCACTGTGTCAATCCCCCTCATCTCTTTGTCATTCACCCTCTACTTGCATGCTTTACTGGGGCAAAATAAACTATGAACACTGCTTTTCACACTAAAATATTCCATGTCACAGAAATAATTCGAATGTGAGAAGTTCAACAAATTCACCGAAGTAGCCCATGAGTATTAGTAATCATATTTACTTTTCTATTATCTGTGAAAATAAAAAAGGTCAATGGCTCTATTAGAGGCACTGAATCCCATCTCAGTAATGTATTGCTTGCTTCAGAGTTGATACCTATTCTATTTGACCTACCTCCACATCAGTTGTAAATAGTCAGTTCTACATGAGAGCTAATTATTTTTTATCCTTTAATTATAGTACTTTTTATGATTTGTTATATCTTAAGTGGAATATTTGTGAAATGACTATATATAGCTATTACATACCCAGTTGCTGTTGAGTTGATTCTGACTTATGCTCACCCCGTATGTAACAGAGTGGAACTGGTCCACAGGGGTTGCTTTGTTGTAATCTTTATGAAAGCACATTGCCAGACCTTTCTTCCATGGTGCCTGGTGGATTTGAACCACCTACCTTTAGGCTAGTAAAAAGAGGAGTGCAAACAGTTTGTACCACTGAGGGACCTTTGTTAGCATATTAAATGGAGAGTGCATAAATTAGTCTTTTATTATTGACTGGAATACTTTTTAATATTGCATATTATATTATTCTATAGTACAGTGATGCTCTTAATCGTGATGTGGAGCTCTTTTTGGTTGGCGTCAAATGACACCACCCTATTTTTTGTTGTTTTCTGTTTTTAACATTTTTTCTTTCTTTTTCTTTTACGATCAACTTTTGCTTCCAAATAGTTTCTGTATCGGGCTCAAGCATAGCAAAGATTGTGAGGATGGTACAAGACCCAGCAGTATTTTGCTCTGTTGTACGTAGGTTGCTATGAGTTGAAATCAACTGGTTGGCACCTGACAACAACAGCAAGTTTCAATATATTTATTTCTAGCATATTTTATTTATATTATTATTTCTATTGTAAGGATGGCGCAGGACCAGGCAGTGTTTTGTTCTGTTGTGCATAGGGTCACTACGAGTTGGAACTGACTCCGTGGCACCTAACAACAACAACAACATTATTTCTAAGAGCTGATATACTTCGTCTCTATAGTGTTGCTATGAGTTGGAATCAACAGCAACAGGTTTGGCTTTTTTTTTTTTTTTTTAAGGCTATTAAATCTGTTCCTAAAGTAAGAGTCATTAACTCTGAATGGGTACCAGTGTGTAAATGATGGAGCCTTTGTTGTCTAGGCTGTTTCTCTTCTAATCTGTTACCTTTTAGATTCTTGGCTGAGTTCTTGCAATAGAATTTACCACATGGCATCTCTATGTTAAATACATTTATTATTAGCTTATTTATTTTCACAGCCTTTTCAACAGCTACTGTGGGGATCACCATGTTATAAGTCTGAAAGTTAAAAAGGCTGCGGGAAAATAAATCACTTAGAATTTCCATTTTCTCTTCTTTACATCGATATGCCCGTATTTTAAAGGATCACTTATTTCATTTCTCACTATTAGATCACTTTCACTATACATTAAGTTCTTGTCTGAGTTTGAATCTTTGAATACATTTCTTTTAAACTGCTTCTTGCATTTATTTTTTCTCGCCTGTATAGAAAAAGACTTGGAGAACAACTGGAAACTTAAATTTAAGTCTTGAAAACATTATTTTCATATCTTAAGCCACAGCACCATTGATCAGATACTTTCGGACTTCTGTCCACTAGCTGACTTCTAGACAATGTTCATAAATGGCATTTTTATTATTGAGTCCCAGAATTGTAAAATGGTACCATTACATGCTTGCTGAGTGGATAAACTGAATGAGCTAAATCTCCCTAAAACCAATATTATTGTTGTTAGCTGTCATTAAGTAAGTCCCTGACCTGTGGTGACCCCCATGCATAATGAAACAAAATGCTGGCTGGTTCTGTGTCATCCCCATGATCAGTGGCAAATCAACTATTGTGATCCATAGGGTCTTCATTTGCTGACTTTCAGAAGTAGATCTCTTGTTAGCCTATCTTAGAATGGAATCTCCTTTGAAATGTTTAGCATCATAGAAATCACAAACCACTATTGATAAATGGGTAATATCTGCAAGTAAGGTGCATTGTCCCAGAGTCAAACCCAGGTCTCCTGCATGGCAGACAAGAATTCTACCACTGAACCACCAATGTCTGTCTCCCAAGAATCAATAGTTCTAAATTATTTCTTAAATCTAAGTGAAATTATGGGTCATCAGCTTTCAAATTACATTCTGCATGGCTTTGGAGTCCTTCAGAGTTGGACTGGAAAAGAGGTGATGGAAAAATGACATGGATGGGACTGGGGAACCATCACTATTCCTTCACTTTATGTAAAGCTTAATTATTTTTTAATTATCTTTTATGACAGTGACCCCTATTATCTATTTTACTGTGTTGATATTCTTGACACAATTTTTCTAGAAAACGAAGGATGCTGATTCTTAAAATAAATGGAGAAGCCTGTACCGGGTCTTTATCATAGAGAGCAAAGTTTCACAGACCAGACAACCTGAGTCAAATCCAGACTTTAAATCCTGGTTTTCTATTTATTGCCTATCTGATCTTGGGAAAGTCATAACCTTGACATGCCTCAGTTCTTTTTCTGTAAAATGAAAATACTTATTGCACTTACTTTGCAGAGTTGTTAACATTAAATAATTGAAAGCAAAGGAGCTTAGAACAGCTCCTGGTTCATAAAAATGCAATAACAATATTAAAATGTAATATACAGAACTTAGGCTAAAGAAATTAAGGATCTAAATAGCATGCATCTTCTGCGTCATGACCCCTTAAAATTCCTGGAAATGGGGGTGGAGAATCCATATTTCAGTTCTCTAGTGTCTGATACTCACCAAATATTGACTCTGTGATTTAACCGGGGCATGTGAGCTCAGGTTAGAATTTGTTTAAGTTTTGCAATTGGAGAATTATGTTTTTTGTCTAAATAAATGTAATTGCACTTTGGAGCATAGAGCATGGTTGCATCCCTCAATTCCTAACTAGGCAACTGGTTTTCAATCAATTGTGAGTCTTTTTTTTTTCTTTTTTTAATGGTTTACTTCTCTAAATTTAAATGCTACGTCTTATTTTTCTGCTTTTCAAAAAGATAGAGAGAAGATAGGAGAGGACAGGAGGAAAGAAGAATAGAAGAGAGGAGAAAGAGGAGACAAGAGGAAGAGGACAGAGAAGGAGAGGTTTACTGCAAGATTGATCTATCACATTCTTTCAAATTTGAAGAGTTCATTTGAATTGCAACGCTGTGCCAACTCTGCTCTTACAATCATTTTCTTACTCAAGAGTCAGCTTCAAATGTGAAAATAGATCATTTGTTCCCCTTTGAGGTCAACTTGTTATAGAAGGAACAGCCCAGCACTGTGTTTATACTGAAATGAGTTTTTGAGCTGAGCAGGAGCAGAGGTGATAATACATGCCATGATTACATTTAATTTATATTTCAATTCTAACTCTCTTGCGCCCTGGCTCTGCTTTCCCATTTTCTTTCTTTGTGACAGTGGTGCATGGGGTGATGACTATAGATTTTCATCAGTAACTCCCAAATCTCCACTCTGGTTAGAATGCTACTGCGGCCTTCCTCTAGAATGTTTCTTTTTTGTTTTGCTCTGGAGATTTTGGTGGTTTTCTTTTTCCCTTGCACATTTTTCTCTGTGCCAGAAGTACAATATTATCTGGAATTTGGGCTGCCATTGTATAAGCTTGAGAAGTAAAATGATTTAATTCACTTAAATCAGATTATATCAAACCTTATTACCATCCATGTCTTTCAGTTAATTACTTTCAAAGTCCATATGCTGAGGAAATGATTTTCTCAGAAATAAGTGAATACTGCTGTGTTTGTTACAGTTGTAGAAGAGAAAGAAGCTGAAATATGAGCTTCATAAAAGTTATCATCAACAGATTTTAAGTTTTAGAACATTTTTGAAATCATTCTCACATTCCCAGTTTTCTTTGCATTGAAAATAATATCTGTAAGTCTAGAGATGGCACTGTTAATTTGTTTTATATATTTTACTTTTTTTCTCTACATGAAAACTATCTTTTCAAATTAAAATTGTCATTTTACATGAAATGGTTTTATTCTCCCTAGAATGATTGTATACTTTCTTGTAATTAGAAAACAAAATTATAAGATTGTGAGATTAAAAGTAATTACTATGATGTAAAAAAAAAAAATAGTATTGAAAAACTCAGGTGTTGTGATGTCTACACATGTTAAAATTTATTAAGTACCTTCTAAGCCAGGCAATTCTACATTTAAGTCATATCAGCAGATATTTGTTGAGCTCTTGCTTTGATCCTGGACATATGCTGGATACTGTGATACATTTAACATCTCATTGCCCTTTTAATTCTACTGCATAATTATCTCTCAAATCCAATTCCCTCTGTCTGTCCCTCCTACTCTAACTTGCCCAGATCTTCTTCCATCATCTTTCATCTGCTTGCCTACAGGCCTCCAGGCTGACCCATTCCTAATCTACTCTTTATTATGCTTTTTTCCTAAATGTATACCTGCTTATGCTGTTCTCTTACATTAACTACTCAGTGGCCTTCCTTTGCCCTTAGTTGGGCATCAAAATTTCTGATCATGATGTAATAAGCATCTCTTGAGTTTGTTGTTCTTCATCCCTTAGAACTCCTTCTACAACCCCCGTATTTGCTTTGGGGAAAATACCTCTCTCTCTCATGTCATAATGTTCTATTGGGGCAGCCGTCTAGATACATTGCCAAAGAACAGGCACATGACTCAAGCTAAACCAATCAGATTCTTTCAAGGCTTGAATCCAAAGCAGAGTAATGAAAAGGACCAAAGGTAGTTGGAGGTGAGTAAATGAATTGACTGTGCCCAAAAGAAAACGCAATAAATTCCTGCCACTGAGATCCCTGGGACTCTCTTAGCTCTTATTTTTCTTTGAATTTGGATACATAGCTTCTCCTTTAACTCTGTGACTTAGTCAGTGTCATTCCAATAAGTGCCTTCATTTTCTTAAAAAAAAAAAAGGTATCCATAGTTGGTTTTGGTTGATTTCAAGGACACTTATTAATAGACAGGCCTCTTCATAGCTCTTCATCCTCATCTCATACTATTCCACATCTTACTTCTGAGACTTACTAAATTCTCTCTCCTTTCTTAATTCACTATCCTCTTACTTGGATCTAGAAATTTGTTCTTCATATGCCTTTTCCACGGAAACCCCATACTTTCTTATCTGTAATCTCTAATTCCCAATTTATCACCTAGAACTCAACTTTCATTTTCTCCAGGGAGGCTTACTTTATGCTTCCAGGTGGTTGTACTCTGTGCTTCTATAATTCATTTATCACACTTTTCAGCTACTGATTATCTGTTGTGAAAGAGGAACTTCCGAGTGTAGGGCCTGTGTCTATTTTATGCATATTTTATTTATAGTGTCTAGCTCACTACCTGCTACATAAAAACAAATTAGCAATTATATGTTGAATAATGAATGAATGAACATATAAAAAACTCATTTAACTTGACAAGAAATTGTATAAACTTAAAACATATCCTTAATTAAATGTAATCACAATCTAGACAGCCAACTTCCTGGGCTACTAAAACAGAAAAGAGATCAGTAGTGGGTCAGGTTATTAGGGGAAACTTCAGGAGTGGCATGTAACTTGATTTGGTTCATGAGAGACAGATAGATTCCAAGGAGTTGTAAAATAATAAGGAGAGCAATTTCGATGCTAGAAAATTTTGTATTTCAAAGTGGTGCTTGTGAAATCTGGAGCTTTTTTCCCAGGGGAGTATTTCTGTCCTACATATGACTTCATCTTTACTCTGACAAATAACTTTCATCTCATATGTCAAATCTGACTTTTAGTAGTATAATGACACCCCATCCAGTTTTGGCATGAACGAGAATAGTGATCAATTAGCAATGCCTGCCTTAAAAGAAGAATGAGAGAGTAGAAAAAGAGAGATAGATATTTTCCATTCCTATGCTAGGATACTCCCTTGTATCTGTCGGTTTGTTGTACTGTGGGGGTTTGTCAGTTGCTGTGATTCTGGAAGCTGTTTCACCAGTATTTCAAACACCAGCAGGGTCACACGTGGTGGACAGGTTTGAGCTGAGCTTCCAGACTAAGACAGACGAGGAAGAAGGACCCAGCAGTCTACTCCTGAAAAGAATTAGCCAGTGAAAACCTTATGAATAGCAATGGAACATTGCCTGATACAGTGCCTCAGATTGGAAGACACTCATATTACGACTGGGAAAGAGCTGCCTTCTCAAAGTAAAGGCAACCTTAATGATGTGGATGGAGTCAAGCTTTGGGGCCTTCATTTGCTGATGTGGCATGACTCAAGATGAGAAGAAATGGCTGCAAACATCCATTAACAATCAGAACCTGAAATGTACGAAGTATGAATCTAGGAATATTGAAAATCATCAAAAATGAAATGGAACACATAAAGATCGATATCCTAGACATCAGTGAGCTGAAATGGACTGGTATTGGTCATTTTGAATCAGACAATCATATGGTCTACTGTGTCAGGAATGACAACTTGAAGAGGAATGGCATTGCATTTATCATCAAAAAAGCATTTCAAGATATATCCTGAAGTACAGTGCTGTCAGTGATAATATGCATAGCTTACAAAGAAGACCAATTAATACGACTGTTATTCAAATTTACACAACAACCACTTAGGCCAAAGATGGAGAAACTGAAGGTCTTTACCAACTTCTGCAGTCTGAAATTGATAGAACATACAATCAGGGTGCACTAATAATTACTGGTGATTGGAATGAGGAAGTTGGAAACAAAGAAGAAGGATCAGTAGTTGGAAAATAAGGCCTTGGTGATAGAAACAATGCCAGAGATTGAATGATTGGATTTTGCAAAACCAATGATTTCTTCATTGCAATTACCTTTTTTCACCAACATAAATGGCCACTATACACAGGAACCTCACCAGATAAAACACACAGGAATCAAAAAGAGATGATGGAAAAGCTCAGTATCATCAGTCAGAACAAGGTCAGGGGCTGAATGTGGATCAGACTATCAGTTACTCATGTGCAAGTTCAAGTTGAAACTGAAGAAAATTAGAACAAGTCCATGAGATCCAAAGTATGACCTTGAGTATATCCCACTTGAATTTAGAGACCATCTCAAGAATAGATTTGACACCTTGAGCACTAATGACTAAAGACCAGATGAGCTGCGGAATAATATCAAGGACATCATATGTGAAGAAAGCAAGAGGTTATTAAAAAGACTGTACAGAAGGAAAAGACCTAAATTGATGTCAGAAGAGACTCTGAAACTTGCTCTTGAAAGTCAAGTAGATAAAGAAAAAGGAAAGGAAAAAATGATGAGCTAAAAGAGTAGGACAGAAGATTTCAAAGGGCAGCTCAAGAAGACAATGTAAAGTATCATGATGACAGGTTCAAAGACCTGGAGATAGAAAACCAAAAGGGAAGAACATGCTCAGCATTTCTCAAACTGAAAGAACTGAAGAAAAAATTCAAGCCTCGAGTTGCCATAGTGAAGGATTCTATGGGGAAAATACTGAACGATGCAGGGAGCATTAAAAGAAGACGGAAGGGGTATACAGAGTCACTACACCAAAATGAATTGGCTGATGTTCAAACATTTTAGGAGGTAACATATGATCAGAAACCGATTGTACTGAAGGAAGAAGTCCAAGCTGCACTGAAGGCATTGCGGAAAAACAAGGCTCCAGGGACTGACAGAATACCAACTGAGATATTTCAACAAACAGATGCAGCACTGGAATTGCTCACTCCTCTATGCCAAGAAATTTGGAAGACAGCTACCTGGCCAACCAATTGGATGAGATCTGTATTTATGCCTACTCCCAAGAAAGTCGATCCAACTGAATGCAGAAATTATCGAAAAATATCATTAATATCACACACAAGCAAAATTTTGCTGAAGATCATTCAAAAACAGCTGTAGCAGTATATCAACAAGGAACTGCCAGAAATTCAGGCCAGATTTAGAAGAGGACATGGAACCAGGAATATCATTGCTGATGCCAGATGAATCCTGGCTGAAAGCAGAGACTACCAGAAGGATGTTTACCTGTGTTTTATTGACTATGCTAAGGCATTAAACTGTGTGGATCATAACAAATTATGGATAACATTGCTAAGAATGGGAATTCCAGCACATTTAATTGTGCTTATGAGGAAACTGTGGGAACATGGATCAAGTGGCAATCGTTAGGACAGAACAAAGGGATACTGCATAATTTAAAGTAAGGAAAGATGTGCATCAAGGTTGTATCCTTTCTCCATACCTATTCGATCTACATGCTGAGCAAATAATCCAAGAAGCTCGGCTATATGAAGAAGAATGATGCATCAAGATTGGAGGAAAACTCATTAACAACCTGCCTTCTGTAGATGACACAAACTTACTTTCCAAAAGTGAAGACCTTGAAGCACTTACTGATGAAGATCAAAGACCACAGCTTTCACTATGGATTGTGCCTCAACATAAAAAAGAAAACAAAAATCCTTACAATTGGACCAATAAGCAACATCATGATAAACAGAGAAAAGATTGAGGTTGTTGAGAATTTCGTTTTACTTGGATCCACAATCAACACCCATGAAAGCAGCAGTCAAGAAATCAAAAAACACATTGCATTGGACAAATCTGCTGCAAAAGACCTCCTTAAAGTATTGAAAAGCAAAGGTGTCACCTTGAAGACTAAGGTGTGTCTGACCCAAGTCATGGTGTTTTCAATTGCCTCCTATGCATGTGAAAGCTGGACAATGAATAATGAAGACTGAAGAAGAATTGAGTCCTCTGAATTGTGGTGTTGGCGAAGAATAGTGAATATACCATGGACTGCCAAAAGAACGAACCAAATCTGTCTTGGAAGAAGTACAACCAGAATGCTACTTAGAAGCAAGGATGGTGAGGCTGAGTCTCACATACTTTGGACATGTTGTCAGGAGGTATGAGTCTCTGGAAACGGACATCATGCTTGGTAAAGTAGAGGGTCAGCAAAAAAGAGAAAGACCCTGAAGGCGTTGGATTGACACAGTGGCTGTGACAGTGGGCTCATACATAGCAACAATTGTGAGGATGGCGCAGGACCAGGCAGTGTTTCTTTCTGTTGTACATAGGGTCGCTATGAGTCGGAACCAACTCAGGGGCACCTAACAACAACAACATGCTAGGATAATGCATTATTCTCTAGTTGTCTTAATGAATTAAATTGTTCTAGAAATTTCCCAAGGAGTGTAGAAAACGCCAGTATGAGAAATCTATTCAGGGCTTGTATGGCATTATAGAAACACCAAAGAGTTAAGATGGCTTCAGCATATCTATTCACTTTACAAATGTTCTACTCTGTCCTATATGGTTCATATGAGTGGCATTTAACTGGATGACAAAAGGTTTTAAAGAGTATGCTTAATAATTAGATCAAATGAGATATGGTATTTTTATGCAAATAATGTGCGCCTTCCAAGTTTGTTTGCCAATCACTCCCTCACCCACAAGGTATTTTCACAAGCACTGCTATGCCAATTTTTTTATGTTACTGTACAAAAAAAAAAAAAAAATAGTATAGAGTGCTTGTGAAAACAACTCCAGGGGGAAGAGAGTGGCTGGCAAACAAACGTATAAGGCACAAATTATTTGCATCAAAATAAGGTACACGTATATACGTAGCCCACACCTGGAACATAGTAAGAAATTAATTTTAAGAAAACAAAAGCCATCAAATCAGTTCTGACTCATGGTAACTCTGTAAGTGCTAGCTGTTATTACCATTGTGATATTTCAGTTCAAGCATAACATTTAAGTCATCCAACTTCAATATTCCTTGAAAGAACTTTGTGTTAGCTTTCAAGCCTTGGTAATATCAGCTGTAGTCAAGGAAGTAGGTCTACATTATTTTTAAAGTGTTCCCATTCCATTGCGACTACTCTAACAATATCTTTTCCTATGTTTCAAACAGTGCAAGGATGAAAACAGTTTAGAAAAGTGTGAGCAGGACTTGGATCATGAAATACTCTGGACAGGAGAATAAGAGGACAGAAGGAGTCCTGAGGATGAAGGGAACATGGAAGAAAGACGAAAAAGTCAAGTATGATATTTTTAAGCAAGTTTTTCTCTAATTCTACCTCTTTTGTAATCTGGTGTCCCATTTTCAAGGTAAGCTTTCCTTCCCTCAATATAAACTCGATGGATTATTACATTTTATTTACAAAATCAGAGGTGTTGACAGGAGCAGGGACAGCACTGGAACTCTGCCCAGCACTCCTAAATTAATGGTATTATCATTAATAAAATAATAAATGATAAGGAGAGCTAGCAAGTAGAGAACAGTTGTCGATGGGTCAACTCCAACTCATGGTAACCCCTCATGAGTGTGTCAGGGTAGAAGTGTTCTCCATACAGGTTTCAACAGCCGATTTTTCAGACGTAGATCACCAGGCCTCTCTTCCCAGGAGCCTCGGCATGGACTCAAGCTCCCAAACTTTTAGTTATCGGTCAAGCACATTAACTGTTTGCACCATCCTGGGGCTCCCAGCAAGTAAAAGCCATATTATATGCCAGGCACTGAGATAATTGCTTTATGCATAATATTCTATTCCATCATTATAGAAACTCTATGAGGAAAAAAAAAAGTCTTCATTTTCTGGATAAGGAAAATAAGACTTGCAACAGTTAACCTGCCCAGAGTCACAAAGTTAACAACCAAATAAAAATATACAAAATCTGTGATTCCAAGATCCATGCCTTTAACCATTACAGCAGACTGCGTGAAGCCACACACCTCGCTCTTCTTTCTCCTTGTGATTTTCACACAAAAGGTAACTTCCTCCACCATCCACCATGTGAATTAGTGTCAAACAAAGGACAGGCCCTTGGGAACTCTGCAGCCCTATCTCCTGTCCTGGCTGGGTGTGTTCCAGGTGCACCGTTTGGCCAGGACACTCTGAACTATTTGCGAGGCCTTTGCACCTGCTGTTCCTTCTGCTTGGAATGCCCTTTCTCAACCTTGTCAGCTCATTATTCCTTCTCATATCTTGGAAACCTTACCTGACCTCCTAGGCATGAATCAAATACTACTTCTCAGCTCTTCAAACTCTTGGCCCCAGAGGGTGCTCACTTTACTGCAGCAGGCCCAGGGCCTTTGTACCTGCCTTAATCACATTATGTATGATGTGATATTAAGCTGTTGGTTAACTTTCTTCTTTCTTCAATAGATAATAAGAACAGGAGCTCAGTTTTATCCATTCTTCTATCCTCAGTGCCTATAACAGCAAATAGAACCTAGCAGACATTACAAAATAGGAGCCCCAGTGGTGCAACGATTAAACACCTGGTTGCTAAGCGAAAGCTTGATGGTTTAAACCCTCCCAGCGGCTCCACGGGAGAAAGATCTGGTGATCAGCTTCCGTAAAGGTAACAGCCTGAAAAACCCTATGCGGAAGTTCTCCTCTGCCACCTGGGGTCACTGTGAGTCAAAACTGATTTGAGGGCACCTACCAACACCAACGAAAATGATTCGAAAATGATTAAATGAATGAATAACAGCATCAATAATAATAATAATAATAATTGCTTATTAAGACAATGTCTAGCTCTAGTAGGACAATGCCTAGGGCACAGCCATATTCAGTAGTTACATAGTAGCGTGATTAAAAAAAATTAGATAATAATAATGTTATATAATTACTAAATAATTCTATGTGTAAGACATTGTCCTAAGTCTATGTATTATTTCACTCCATTTTTCCAAAAATTTTGGAACCTAAATAATATTATTCCCATTTTATAAATAAGTAAATCAAGGCATAGAGAGGATATGTGATTTACCCTTGTTCATGCAGACCAATGATGCTAGAGGGAAATTTGAATTTTAGCCTCTCTAAACTAGAATTCATACTCATAACTACCGTACTTTTTTAGATATCTTCATGAATGGAAAACTGGCAAACTATCAAGGCCAATGGTTTTAGAGCATAATCTTACAATGTGGTATAGCTTCCACTACTGAGCCCCTATTTAAAAATAAAATAGCATAAAGAATCCGCTTGCTTACTGTTCTCACAATAGGTCCAGGTCATTTCTAAATTGGCCCCTTTGCCTTTGAGATCTCCCTCCCATAATGCTCACTGCTTCTGGTCTGCCTGTTCAAACCTTACCTACCTGTTTGTGATAGCCTAGGTCCTAGTATCTGCATTCTTTCCTGTTTTCCTAAGCTTATGTTGATTCACTCACCTCTGAACTCACCATGGGTTTTGTTGCTAATATTCACCCCTTTTTCTTATCATTTTAGTAAAATTCTGTTCAGGTTAAGAGCACAGTCTTTGAAGCCAGTCAAAGCGGGACTTGAAAGTGGCTCAATAGCTTATTAGCTTTGCCTTTAATGTAATGTTGACCTTAACACATTTGATACATGTCTGATGCCTCCTCCTGGTGAGTTCTAGGCCATTCTTTATTGGCATCCCTCAGCTTTCAGGTACCTGTTTGGTTTTGTTGTTGCCAAAGGTTGTAGGGACAGAACAGAAATTGGTGTGAATGTGGGCAGAGAGAGCCTGAGGCTCTGGGTGCAGGGCCAGGCCAACAAAGGTGGTGTTATCAGTAAAGGTGTACTTGAAATAAGAAAAACAACCCTGCATTTAAATGGAGATGAGAATTGAAGATTGACCCAAAACAGAACTTTTGCCACAGAGGTTTGAGAAGGTTTTGGTGTGGCTGACGTTTACCCTCTAAGGCAAATATTCACAGAGGAGCTAATTTTTGGTAGGGGAACTTGACCTAGCCCATGATGGAGAGAATCTCTCAAGGGCCAAAAAAAACCCAAACCCATTGCCGATCAATTGGATTCTAGCTCATAGCAACTTTATAGGACAGAGTAGAATTGCCTCATAGAGTTTTCAAGGAGCACCTGGTGGATTTGAACTACCATCTCATGGTTAGCAGCCTAGCATTTAACCACTACGCCACCAGGGTTTCCAAGGACAGAGAAAGGTTAAAATCACACATTCTATCTGTAATGCCCTTAGAAATCTTTGATCTTGTATCTTTCTCTGCCCTTTTCTGTTGTTGACAGAGAAGTTCATGATTTGTATATGTGTGTGGTTTTGTTTTAGTAGATTTGTACTTATTTTTTATTCTTATGGATCAAAAGAGATTATTTGGCTTATCCTTAAAAGCAGGTTCCCTTTGCTCCTGAGAACATTTGTATTAAAACATGAAGAGCCAACAGGAACTGGTGGGAAGGGAATATTCACTGATTTCTCCTGTGCTATACTAGGATGCCCCGAAATCCATGCCACCTGGATCACTTAGGATTTCTGATTAAAGAGTTCAGGGCCTGGCAGTCTGTGGAAGGTTGCTCCCTGATGCCAGCCTGGACTGCCTTGGGCTGCTAGCAGCTATGTGGTCTCCGGACGATCTGTCATTTCTGCTCTGTCCCAATAAACTTTGGCAACAACAGAAGCAAATAGGTACCTGAAAGCTGAAGGATGCCAGTACAGAGAACTTGCCCTTTCCTTATTTTAAAAAAATGTGGGTGTCGTTGGTACCATGGGAAGTCATTAGAACTCAGGAAAGTTCATTTAGGATCAAGATTACATGTGAGCGTGTTAGAATTCTAGAACAAAAATATGTGACTACCATTTTTGTCACACTTTTTTTTTTTTCCTCCTCTCTACACCAGGTTCTGAGGCAATATTTTCGGGAAAAATAACTATCTATTTATCTATCTCTCAAACCAACCAGTTTCTGTTGAATAGATTCAGACTCATGGTGACCCCATGTGTGACAGAGTATAACTGTGTTCCCTAGGGTTTTTCAGTGGCTGATTTTTTTTAAGTAGTTCACCAGGCCTATCTTCCTAGGTGCCTCTGGTTGTATTCAAAACTTTTGTTTCACAGCCAAGTGTGTTAACCATTTATACCACCCAGGGACTCCTGTCTGTCTCTCCATAGATGGAGTTAAATATCTTATATGCAAAGAAGGTGCTACATCAAAAAGTCTAAATGTTTGGCTTCTAATGAGATGTGCATGATATTATAGACCAAGGGCCCCCAAATGCCTGCAAGGTTGAGACAAATAATACCAAGAAGTGAAGTCAGCCAGATTATGCTTAACTAGAAATGCTTAGTTCTTTTGTTGGTGTTGTTGTTAATTTTTGGATCATTTTGACCCTTTTGACTATCTTTTCTTTCCTAAACTGTGCTGAAGACTCAGATATATATAAATATTTATCTTCATTAAGAAAACCAGCAGCATAAGGATGATGGTATAGATTATTTACCCTTGACCTGGGTGTCAGGGCTCTCTAAGTTGTGTCACGGAGCATGGAGAACTGGAGAGTTCACGTCCAATCTGAAAGGGGCAGTAGACACTCACTTCCCAGTTCCTTGTTGTCTTGTAGGATGCAGGTCCAGTATTGCCTTATTTTCTTATTAGTTGCTGTTGAGTCGATTCTGACTCCTGACTACCTCATGTGTGCAGTTTAAAACTGCTCCATTGGGTTTTCAAGGCTATAACATTTTAGAAGCAGATCACCAGGATTTTATTCTGAGGTACTTCTAACCTTTTGGCTGGTACTAAAGCACTGGACATTTTTTACCACCCAGAGACTCCTGACTTCTGAATATGGCTCTATTCTGTTCTTGGAGGCCTGGAGGTACAGTGGTTAAGGGCTCAGCTACTAACTGAAAGATCAGCGGTTTGAACCCACCATCAGCTCCTTGGGAGAAAGACGTGGCAGTGTGCTTCCATAAAGATTACAGTCTTAGAAACCGTACGGGACGGTCCTACTCTATCCTATATGGTCGCTATGAGTCAGAATTGACTTGATCACATCTTTTTTATTTTATTTTATTTTTTGGTATTTTGTTCTAAACAGAAACAGATCAGCAGACTGAATCTTGCCCATGAGACCTATATAGGCAGTGCCTCCATGGCCAACCTGTTCAAGCGACTCAGTGGGATTCTTTCATTCTCTTATTCTACTCCCTCGTTTCATTCCTCCTCTTCAGCAAGTCTCTTTATAATTTAGGAACAGTTAAGTCATTTTAAAATATATCTTCAATTGTTCCTTTAGTATAGAGATGTAATTTGAAGCAAACAGCATGAAAAAGTACATTTGTTTATATGTTTTTACTCCATTCGATAGAACGAATATGTTTAGAAAATCCATTTTAGAGATATTCTATACGCTTAAAGAATCTTTGTCTCTTATCTATTGCCTCTTAAAAGCATATGTAAAATAGTTTTTATGTATTCACTAATTACAACTTTTGGTTTTCTCTCTTTTGTAATAGCAAAACACATTTACTGATGCTTAACTATTTTCTTCATCTGTTATGGACCCAAGCTCTTTTTCTTGTGTTTGGGTTCAATAAAAGTTCTTTGATGGAGACTGTGGCATGCTTACTCTCTGAATCTTCCCTTACAGAGTTATTTCATCTTGATTGCACTCTTGGGCTCAGAATATTGGAATTTATTATTTTCAGCTGTCCTGGGCAGTTGATGGAATCCTGATATCACCTGTTCAATTTTTAAAGAGTTTGTAGATATCTAATTCTACCAGCCCAACTTAAGCTTCATGCATTTTCTCATTATTTATCTGTCCGTATCTAATTTTCTGTTGGCAGCCATTCTTTACACACCCATTACAAATTTTCAACAAGTTGCATATCTGTACCCAGAATTTTCCATATTTTCCCCCAGGCTTCAGCTAATAAACAGGAAATTAATAAAACTCATTCACGAACACATTCCCAAAAGGAAGACACACTGTTTAAAGTTTTGATTCCTGGAAAATTATAAACTTGAGATTTCTTTGGCAAACTCACTTTTGCCCATTGCTGGGTTTTCGAACTGCTTCTCTGCTTTGGCAAAATGGCCTTTGCTTTCCTTTTTGCCAAAATTGCCTGGTAGGTGCTAATGAGATAAACAGATAGATGGATAGGTGGGTGGATGGATGGATGGGATGGATGGATGGATGGATGGATGGATGGATGGATGGATGGATGGATGGATGGATGGATGGATGGATGGATGGATGGATGGGTGGGTGGGTGGATGGATGGACAGATGGATTGATGGAGAGATAGATATAAAAAAATAGCTATATAGAATTGTATATATATACACACATTTATATGTATATAGACATACATTTTTTCAGTTGTAACTCTAATCTATTTTCATATCAACTCTATATGTTGCCCCCTGCCCCTGCAACTCTCTTATGAAAATAAGCCTGGCATAAGGAGTTGGAAGAGGTGAAAGTGTTTTTTTTTTTTCATTCAAACAAAGCAATACAGTCACTAGCAGTTGATTAACAGCATTGACTTTTCATTAAAATTAGATTTAAGTTTACCCTCTTCTCTATGGTCTAAAACACCCTCCAGAACATGGCTACTGCTTACGTCTCCATCCTCTCTTACAATTCTTCATCTTACCCATAGTACTTCAGCTACATGTACTTTATTTCTCTTGTAGAATTTCGACCACCCACAGGACCTTTGCTCTTATTCTTCCATCTTCCTGGGGTAGACTTTCAGTTGCTGCATCCTTCTTGTTGTTCAGGTCTCAGAACACATGTTTGTCCCTACACAGAGATTGTCTATGACCACTCTACTGTGTTATCTATACTGGTTTATGTTCCTCACTGTACTTATTACATGGACTTGATTGCTTTTCTTACTATCGGACTCTTTCACCCAAATGTAAAGTACATAAAATCAGAAACCTGTACTGACTTGTTCACTTTGACATTCTAAGTGCTTAGAACAATGCCTGACATGTGAGGAAAAAGATCCATAATGCATATTTCTTGAATAAATGAATGAAGACTGATAAAATGATAAAGTTATTGTACCTGATTTTTAGTTTTTTTAACATAAAAAGCAGAAATATCACAGAATTCGTGAAGTTATGAATTAATGAAGTCATACATGTAAAACACCTAACAGTGTCTAGCAGCATTGTAGATAAACAATAAATAAATGCTGTAATTATTTCCAAAAACTCACCAAAGGAATAAAATGAAGACCTTCAGGAATTTTTGATAAATGCCTTAAGAGGCTACATGGGACTTGCCTTGCACACGCAGGTTGCCTTGAAGTCTCCAGATCTCAGGTACTCACCGGAGAACTGGGATGCAAATTTCACCCAGCAGTACCAACCACTCCATGGATATTATGTCTATTTATTCTGATCAATTGTACACAAGAGACATATTCAAATTTTTGGCAATAATGAAAGCCATTTTAATTACTCACAGGAAACAGTGTACAACAGGAACAGATGCAACACAAGCCATACCCCCTGGCTCAAAAGCTTTCCGAACTGGATGGAAAACTTCCATAGGTGTTCCTCCTCTTTATACTGTGGACTAAGGACCACGAGGATCTTCCCCCACCTGGTTTTATATTCCAGGGGTTGTATATTTTACCACAGAGTGCAATGTAAATTTTCCCAAGCGATCACACGAAGAGGGGGGTAGTCCAACATGAGTGCACCAGCTCAGGACCTTAGCCTAGAATGTATTTCTTTAACCCTGTTGTTTATTGAAACAAACCATTAGGCTTCAGAGGGGGAGGTACAATGGTTTGTTCCAAAACCCAAACGTGCTAGAAGAGGGTTATCTAACGGACTGCCTCCTCTTAGAACTACAGGAACATGGAGTAATTTCTAAGAAAAGAATCAGAGAGTGTTTCATTCTCAGATTTTATACGTAGTAGTAGGCATCTTTCTACTGCAATGTGCGATAGAAATAAACTGGTATCTGTTGCTATATGTCACCAGTTCAGGACAGTCACCATTGCTTCAACTGCTTGGCCCTGTGCCATCCTCATAGTCATTGCTATGTTTGAAGCCACTGTTGCAGCCACTGTGTCAATCCGCTCATCGAGGATCTTCCTCTTTTTCATAGATCCTTTACCCTACCAAGCATGATGACCTTTTCCAGCGACTGGTTCCTCCTGAAAAGATGTCCAAAGCACATGAGATTACGCCTTGCCATTCTCACTTTCAGGGAGCACTTTGGCTTTACTTCTTCCAAGAGAGATTTGTTCATTCTTCTGGCTTTATATATATGTATGTATATATATATATATACTGTCTTAAAAATTAAAGGAGAAAATTTTATAAAATATCAGATTTAAATTATTTAATATATATATTTAATATTATATTAAATAATATACAATTTTATGATATTATACTGCATTTAAAAATAGAAGTAATATATTCATTAAAGAGAAACATAACATATTTAATAGGAATTAACTAAATTTTTCTAAAAATGATGAAAACAGTGGCATTGTTCTACACATTTTCAAATCTCCTTAATGGTTAGCCTAATAGAAGTTGACTACAACTGGATTCTTATATTTGCTTTTGCATTTATTCTGTTACAATATATTATCTTGGTTGAAGTATATGAAGAAAATCTGGTCTCTTACAGATATGTAGTTGAAAAGGGAACCAAAATATATACATATATTTTTCAAATAATTGTAAATTTTCTCTGATACTACAACCAAACTCAGTGATACTTTCTTAAAGGAAAGTTTTCATATAAAAGCTAAATATGTGTCAATAAATGTTATTACCCTGTTACATTAAAATCCAGAAGTCTGTCTGGAACTTTGAATGAATATTTTATCCTTACATTGGGTTTTAACATCATGCACTAGTCATTTGGAAAACACTCGTTCACTAAGTTGTGCAGATCTTGTAAATGTTGACACATTTCATTATAAAGTATTAAAAACCTTACATCAACTAATACAATAAGTGATCTCATCAGAAGAATTTTAAAGTTTTAGAAATCTCTGTTTTATTTTGGTGGATACAAACTTTCCAAAATTCTAATTTTCAGTTGACAGTTCAAATTTTGTCATTAGTACCAAATACTGTCAGTTCTGTCTTAGTCCTCTAGTGCTACCATGACAGAAGTACCGCAAGTGGGTGGCTTTAACAAAGAAAAATTTATTTCCTTACAGTCTAGTAGGTTACAAGTCCAAATTCAGGGTGTCAGCTCCAGGGAAAGGCTTTCTCTTTCTGTGGGCTCTCGAGGAAGGTCTTTGTCCTCAGTTTTCTCCTGGTGGAGGAGCTTCTCAGCCCCAGGGACCCTCTGTCCAAACAATACGCTCTGTTCCCATTGCTGCTTCCTTGGTGGTATGAGGTCCTCAACTCTCTGCTTTCTTCCCTTTCGTATTATCTCTTGAGGGATAAAAGGTGGTACAGGCCACATCCTGGGGAAATTCCCTTTACACTGGATCAGAATCCCACCCTAGTCATCTTAACATAAAATTACAATCACAAAGTGGAGGACAACCACACAATACTGCGAAACATGGCCTACCCAAGCTGACACATATTTTTTGGGGAACACAATTCAATCCATGACAAATACTGTCAGTTGTTTTCCCTGAAGTGACAAAATGACATCATTTAGTTTTGAGAAAATGTCTGCCAAATGCCCACATCTCAATAACTTGAGCTTGTCTGTTCATTTTTTATTTAAGAACGGTGTAGGATAAAATGAGATTCCAGATAGTAACACAAACAACTATATAAGTGCTTGTTCCTGAGACAACCATCCTAATTCAGCATGCAGCAAAAGTATACTTTTGTGTAACTTCCATTTCATCCCACAGAATAGTAAAACGGCATAGACTCTATGGTTGAGATTTAATAAAACTGATTGCTTCACTGCTTTAGCAAGGACATTGTTAAGACAGTGACTTTTTTTTTTTTTTCCATGTTATGTGGGGTGGGAAATAATATCATGACAACTGCTAAATTTGACTGCCTTGATTCATTGTCAGGTGCAAGTAGTTTTATTAACAATTGCTCTTGCATCATCAATGCAAATGCCAGTGTAGTGAAACAAGCCAAAAAAAAGTCTTAGTATCATTGGGAAAATAGTTATGACTTTGTAGACTCCCTAAAAAGGTTACAAAGATCCCAGAGGTCCATGGACTACATTATGTTATTACCAAACAGTTAAATGTTTATCAAGACAGATGGCTTACTCCTTGTGTATTCCTACCCTTTCAAACAAACCTTAGTTAACACTGACAAAGTTTCTATCAAGCTTAACTATTTCTCAGTGGAGTGTATGAATTTGTAATATTAAAGAAACTGGAATGTCTGAATTCAGCTTACCCTTGAAAGAAAATGTCACTTCATAAAATCAGATGGGTCACTCTGAAGAAACCTAATAGTTCTGGAACCCTGACTACCAAGTAAACAATATGAAACTTTGAGGTAATAAAGTATCTTGATTCTAGAATAGTGAATAGGGGGAATATTTAATATTCTTGGCAAAACATGAGCAAGACAATGTTATTATGTCCATATTAATAAGGGAGGTTGTCTTCTACTTAGTTCACATAAAAATTCTGTTCTTGAATCAATCCCTAATTATGTCATGATGTACGGTCCCTTGTCTCAGTTTCTCATCTTACTATCAAACTAGTGAGCAAAAACCCTTCAGAAAAATGTGAGCCAAAATTGAGTCTTTGCCATTCTAAATGTTAAAAAAAAAAAAAAAAGGCACTTTCTCTTTGCAGAAATGGAAGTGAATTTCAAATGTAAGCCCTAATAAATATCAGAATAAATATTCCCCACTATATGTAAAGAATCAAACTTGGAAATACTTGACCGTATATTAATTAGAAAAACAGTTTGACACAAAAAAAGGTGCTTAATAATTGTGAGGTCTGAGTTATTTAAAGTGTAAATAGTCTCCTGAGTGTTTCTATGCAAATGTAAGTCACAGGACTTCTGGTAAGGGGTAGTACAGTAGATTACATACTTCCTGGTTTGTCCAATTGAAGGGGAAGAACCTGCCTTTATATGGATATTTTTTTCCTTTGGAGGAGCCATTTACATTTACTAATTTTCATCTCTATATTTTCAGCCCTAAGCACCCTGCCCCAATCCAACAAAAGCAAGTAAACCCTTAATCAGTAGCTTTAAATTGATGGGAACATAAAAGAGAAGCTTGAAGTCTAGAGAATGAGAGACAGCTGAGATATGTTTGGCGTCAAGAGACAGAGAGAAAAGCACTCATCTATGTTAGGGAAGGTTGACTTTCTGCCTGCTGGCTGTAAGAGAAAACTTCTACCTCAAAGCGGCTTACCTAATAAGGACAAATTTTAGGTCACAGAATGAGAAGCCTAGAGGTAGCTCAGTAATGACATTGGTTAATTCAGCAGATCAACTATGTTATGAAGGCCTAAAAGTTTTTTTTCGTCTGTTTCCTCCTCCATCTTCAGTATCAGTTTTCTCCTAAGTTAGTTTCTCACAGGGTTCCAACTGACTGCTGCAGTTCTAGGAAATGCAGCCATACACAACAGTATCCAAGGAAAAAAAGAGTTTACCTCTTCCTGTATCCCTCTCCAAGGGAATAAGGAAACTTTTCCATAGCTCAGTAACAAACTTCACGTAACATCTCATTGGCCAGAATTATGTCACAAGCTCATGCCTAATTAATTATTTTGGCAAAGGGATGTTGCCTTCATGTAGCATATACTTTCCTGGAGGTTGGAGGCTCCCTGATCACTTTTAGAGGGTTTTTTTTTTTTTTTAGGAAGAAGGAAGGCAAGTTACACGAGATTAGGCTGACTGTAAGCTCTATTAAAAATGCTTACCAAAAAACTAACCCCTCTTGAAAAGAAAAAAAAAAAATATTCTTTTAGAAAAGAATCACATGATCATCTCAATCAACACAGAAAAGGCATTCAAAAAAGTCCCACACCCATTCCTGATAAAAACTCTCAAAAGGACAGGAATAGAAGGGAAATTCCACAACATAATAAAGGACATCTATGCAAAATCAACAACTCAATATCATTCTCAATGGAAAGAGCTGAAAACATTCCCTTTGAAAATGGGAATAAGACAAGGTGCCCTTTATCACCACTCCTATTTAACATTGTGCTGAAAACCTACCTAGAGCAATAAGGTAAGAAAAAGAAATAAAGGGCATCCAAATTGGTGAGGAAAAAGTAAAACTATTTCTATTCATGAATGATATGATACTATACATAGAAAACCCTAAAGACTCCACAAGAAAACTACTGGAACTAATAAAAAGATTCAGCAGAGCAGCAGGATACAAAAGAAACATATAATACACAGTGGAATACTAAGCAATGATAAAGAAGAATGATGAATCTGTGAAACACGACACAACATGGATGAGTCTGGAGGGCATTATGCTGAGTGAAATAAGTCAATCACAAAAGGACAAATGGTATGAGATCACTGTTAAAAAAATGCATGAAAATGTTTTCACACAGAAGGAAAAAATTTTTGATGGTTATGAGGGAAGGGAGGGGTTGAGAGGGACAAACACTAACTAGGTAGTAGTAACTTTGGTGAAGGGTAAGATGGTACAAAATACTGAGGAAGCCAGGGCAACTTGACCAGAGCAAAGTCATAGAAGCTTCACAGACACATCCAAATGCCCCGAAAGACCAAGCTACTGGGCTGGGGACCATGGTTTCGGGGGACATCTAGCTCATATGACGTAACATAGTCTATAAAGAAAATGTTCTGCATCTGACTGAGGTGAGTAGCAACTGAGGTCTTAAAAGCCTGAGATTGGCCATCTAAGATACATCTACTGGTCCCACCCCGGCTGGACCAAAGGAGAATGAAGAAGACAAAACACACAAGGGAAAGATTAGTCCAAAAGACCACAACTATCACAACCTGCACCAGACTGAGTCCAGAACAACTAGATGGTGCCCAGTTACCACCACCGACTGCTCTGGCCCGGGATCACAATAGAGGGTACGGGACAGAGTGGGAGAAAAATGTAGAAAAAAGAAAGTTCAAATTCACACACACAAAAAGAAAGACCTGGCTTTCTGATCTGACAGACTGGAGAAACCCCAAGAGTATGGCCCGCATACATCCTTTTAACTCAGTACTAAAGTCATCACTCCCGAGGTTCAACCTTCAGCCAAAGATTAGACAGGCCTATCCTTTTTTTTTTTATAGGGCCAACGATAATGCACATGAAGGTCTTATTTCATTGTTCACTCATGATGTATATGAGACTAACGGGCACAACAACCCAAAAGCAATGATGAGAAGGCAGGAAGGGACAGGAAAACTTAACAAATAGCAACAGGGAACTTGGATTGGCGAAGGGGAGTGTGTTGACACAATGCAGGGTTGACAACCAGTGTCACAAAACAATTTGTGTATTAACTGTTTAGTGAAAAACTAATTTGCTTCTTAAACTGTCACTTAAATCGCAATAAAAATTTTAAAAAAAGAAATGTATTCTTTTAAATACTGTATTCTGTCCATCTTCTCTAGCTAAATGATTTTTCACAAGTAAAATGGCATTGCAACTTCCGTTGTTCATTGTAACATTTATATTCTAACAAGTGTAGTTTAAGTAAGTAATATTTTCATGTTAAGGATATGTTAGATCGTAAATTTCAATTTTGATAGTGTATGAAAGAATCAGAAACCTCTATATAACTTGAAAAAGATATGTAGTTTGAATAAATGATCCCGTAACAGCCTGGCAAGAGTTAGGAGATAAGAACTGGGCTTTGAACTGAAACATTTCTATGGCCCTATCATAGTCGCAGGTGGAAATTTAATAATATCTAAATGCCATCTATGAAAAAGTATTACTTATTAGGACATCACATTATTTTTTCAAGGCAGCAAAATTAACATCATATATCCATCATTACTAAATATGTTTTGGGCTATTATTTGCACGAGAAGTGTAATTATATGAAAATAGTTGACATTCTTACAATGAAAGGGATTATCTTTAGTTTCCTCTCCCTAACCCAACGCCTGCAATAAACCTTCAGTTGTCCTGCTAACATTGATACTAACGCATGGTTCAGATAGAAACATGTGAATAAAGCATCTTGGAAATAGCATTTGCTGGGAGGTTCAGATCGCATTTCAGATACCTCCTCTGACATAAGCTGTGCAAATTGGGTAATTCACTTCTCTGTGCTTTAGTGACCTCATCTTTAAAATGAGGCTATTGCCCTTGATGTAGTTTTCAAGTTCTGTGACCTGAATTGTCATTCTTAAAATAAATGGTTCAGGTTCCTGATACTTAATCTTTAAAATGGCTCATTTGGGTGTATTTATAATCTTTCATTACTTTTTTTTCCTTACATGTAAACAGTGCTGTGTATATTGGTAACTTATTTAGCACCATCTATGACCTGTTATTGTTAGCTGCTGTCCAGTCAGCCGCGACTCATAGTGATACCATGAAGAACGGAGTCGGACCACTGTGATCCAGAGGGTTTGCATAGACTGGTTTTCTGAAGTAGATCACCAAGCCTTTCGTCTTAGTTTGTCTTAGTCTGGAAGCTCTGCTGAAACCAGTTGGGTGGTGGCTTTACATGAAGCGCGTTGGCAGGGAGTCAAACCCAGGTCTTCCCCATAAAGGTGGGAATTCTACTACACGCTGAACCAGCAATGCCCACGTTTTAAACAAAGAGGCTTTTTGGTTAATGTTTAAGGTGATGAGGGGGAGAAGGGTGTGGACGAGGAGGCTATTGAAGATGCTACTTTGGTCCAAAGATGCTATTTTTTGCCCAATAAGACACAGGTTTATACCAGAAAAGAATCCTTTTATTTCTGCTGCATTCTTTTTAGATGTTTGAAATTTACTATAAATAATATTTGATTATATGTTTTTGAATTGATCAAGTTTAATTATTTGGTTTAGAAATGGTGGCATGTGGAAGAGCTCTTGAGTACCATAAAATAGATTGTTAAACCATTATGTACTGCTGTGATAAAATCTTATCATGTCACAAACACCAGTACTTCAAGTACGCTTAGTATCTTATGCTTAATAAATATATAGTTTGGTAAATTTCTGAAATTGGATGATTTGACTCAGTTCCTTGACATAAGAAAAGCCTATGTTTGTTGTTTTTTTAGATCATTTACATGTGAGAAGGATCTTAATGCCAGATATATTTCAAGAACTGTTGCTTAGAGAGGGAATCTCTTCCTCTCTGTCTAGAAAAATCCCTGTGTTTCTATATTATTTTCCTGGATCTGCTTTAACAAATCACTGCAAACTTGGTGATTTAAAATAACAGAAATGTGTTCTCTCAAAGTTCTGGGGCCAGAACTCCTAAAACAGGGTTTTGGCAAGGCTGTGCTCCCTCCCAAGTCTTTAGGGGAGAGTTCCTCCTTGCCTCTTCTAGCTTCTGGTGGCTCCAAGTTTTCCTTGTGTCTGAATCACTCCAATGATTACCTCCATCTTCACATGGCCTTCTCTGTGTGTGCTGTCTCTTCTGCCTGTGTCAAATCTCCCTCTGCCTTTCTTGTAAGAACACTTGCCGTTGGATTTGGGAACCATTGGATAATCCAGAATGATCTCATCTTGATATACTTAACTTAATTCCTTCGGCAAAGACTTTTTCCAAATAGGGTTACATTCACAGGCTAGAGAGATTACGATAAAGACACATCTTTTTATGGGCTACCATTCAACCTTCTACAGTTTCCCTCAAATATGTTCCCATAAAACAGTCTTTGTTCTATTATTCTGTATGCTATTTATGTGCTCCTAAAGGGAGAGGTGTTACTGAGGGAGAGGCTGCATTATAAAAAACCCTTTGCCATCGAGTTGATTCCGACCCGTAGTGACCCTATAGGACAAAGCAGAACTGCCCCCTAGGGTTTCCAAGGAGTAGATGGTAGATTAGAAATACCAAAAGTTTTGGTTAGCAGCCATAGCTCTTAACCACTGCACCACCAGGGCTCCAGGCTGCATTATAATCATTTTTAATTCCCTAGTATTTAGCATAGTGCCTGTTACATAAATCAACTCATAATACGTATCTGCTTAATGAACAGATTTCCTGTTAAACTCTACGGTTAACATCTTTACTGACTTAAACATTTTGTCTTGGTCTCACTTGGGTTAAACATCTCTCTTCTTTGTAAAGTGTGATAGTTAATGGTTGAGGCAGCACAGTGGGCAGCCCAGCATAAAGGGAATTCACATTTTAATTTCTTACTAGAATTTGAGAAACGCATACTATAATCCAGAATCTAACTTTGGCAGGGAGTTTATCATTATGCCTTCCTTTTTTTATTTATAAAATGAAAGATTAAGTTTGATAAACTTTTTGTAAAAACATTTTCTTGTGGTGAAAGATATATTACAAAAAATTTTTCCATTTTAACCTTATTTAAGTATACAGTTCAGGAACACTGGTCACAATTAATTGAGGAGACAAAGTCGCTTTTCTCTTTTGGGTCACATATCAAACCTTAATCTTAGTTTGAGTAATCCTTTATTCAAAAAGCAGTTTGTGAATGGAAAATGTTCCTGAAAGCACTTCAGCCTTGGTGGCACAACAGTTAAGCTCTGAGCTGCTAATCAAAAGGTTGATGATTCAAACCTACCTAGCTGCTCCATGGGAGAAAGACCTGGTGATCTGTTCCCATAAGGATTACAACCTCGAAAACCCTATGAGACTGTTCTACTCTGTTCCATGGGGCCACTACGAGTCAAAAGTCAATTAGACGGCACGAAATAACACAGCAACAAAGCTTGAATTCTTAAGAAGTTCTTGTATATTATTTCTATGCCTTCATTTCAATTTTTTTCAGGAGCCATGAAGGGAAGACACTGAACTTATTGTGGATAACCTACACCCAAACATGTGGATTAAGTCTCCATATGTTAATTCACGATCTTTCAATGGTAGACTATGCACAGACAGAACTTTTGAGGAACAGAGAATCACTGATATTAATAAAAAATAAATGTAAGGGTTTCCTTTTTAGTACTTAAATTACCTTGTTAAAGGATTAACAAGTATTTTGAAGAGGACTTTATTACACCCACTACTCACCCTGAGATAATTATGGCACCAGAAATTAAATTATTTTCAACAACGTAGTTTCATAACTTTCAATGTCATGAATATCTAGGCCTTGTTTCATTATTCTGTGCTAATTTACCACCCCCTAAAATGAATCCCACTACTTGTTTGTCGATTTGTCATATTGTGGCGGGATTCAGTTTTAGAGGGTGGTAGATTTGCTGTGATGCTGGAAGTTATATCACCAGTATTTCAAAAACCAGCAGAGACACCCATTGTGGATAGGTTTCAGTGGAGCTTCCAGGCTAAGACAGACTAGGAAAAAGAACCTGGCAATCTACTACTAAAAAAGAGACAGTGGCCAGTGTAAACCTTATGAATAGCAGCAGCACATTGTCTGATATAATGCTGGAAGATGAGCCCCTCTGATTGGAAGGCACTCAAAATACGATTGGGGAAGAGCTGCCTCCTCAAAGTAGAGTCAGCCTTAATGATGTGGGTGGAGTAAAACTTTTAGGACCCTCATTTGGTAATGTGGCAGGGCTCAAAATGAGAAGAAACAGCTGCAAACATCCATTAAAAATCAGAACATGGAATATATGAAGTATGAATCTACGAAAATTGGAAGTCCTCAAAAATGAAATGCATAAAGATCAATATCCTAGGCATTAACGAGCTAAAATGGACTGGTATTGGTCATTTTGAATCAGACAATCATATGGCCTACTATGCCGGGAATGACAAATTGTAGAGGAATGGCATTGAAGTCATCATCAAAAAGAATATTTCAAGATCTATCCTGAAGTACAATGCTGTCAGTGATAGGAAAATATCCACATGCCTACAAGGAAGACCAGTTAATATGACTATTATTCAAATTTATGTGCCAACCTCTAATGCCAAAGATGAATAAACTGAAAATTTTTACCAACTCCTACAGCCTAGAATTGATCAAACATGCAAACAAGATGCATTGGTAATTACTGGTGATTGGAGTGTAAAAGTTGAAAGAAAAAGAAGATCAGTAGTCAGAAAATATGGAGTTAGTGATAGAAACAAAACTGAAGATTGCATGATAGAATTTTGCAAGACCAAAGATGTTTTTGTTGTAAATACCTTTTTTCAATAACATAAACAGTGATTATACACATAGACCTTACCATGTGGAGTACACAGGAATGAAATCAACTTGTCTGTGGAAGAGATAATGGAAGCTCAATATTATCTGTCAGAACGAGGCCAGGAACCGACTGTGGAACAGACCATCAATTGCTCACATACAAGTTCGTTTTGAAACCAAAGAAAATTAAAACAACTCCACGAGAGCCAAAGTACGACCTTGAGTATACCCCACCTGAATTTAGAGGCCATCTCAAGAATAGATTTGACACACTGAACACTAATGACCGAAGACCAGAAAACAAAAGGTCATTAAAAAGACAGGAAAGAAAGAAAAGACCAAAACGAACGTCAGAAGAAACTCTGGAGCTTGCTCTTGAATGTAGAGTAGTTAAATAGAATTGAAGAAATGAAGAAATAAAAGAGCTGAACAGAAGGTTTCAAAGGGCTGCTCGAGAAGACAAAGAATTATAATAAAATGTTCAGAGACCTTGTGTTAGAAGACCAGAAGGGAAAACCATGTTTAGCATTTCTCAAGCTGAAAGAACTGAAATAAAAATTCAAGCTTCAAGTTGCAGTATTGAAGGATTCTATGGACAAAATACTGAAATTCACAGGAAGCATCAAAAGAAGATGAAAGGAATATACAGATTCACAGTACCAAAAAGAATTGGTCAAAGTTCAACCATTTCAGGAGTAGCACATGATGAAGACTGACTGTATTGAAGGAGGAAGTCCAAGTTGCACTGAAGGCAATGCCAAAAAACAAGGCTCCAGGAATTGATGGAATACAAACTGAGATGTTTCAACAAAGGGTTTCAGTGCTGGAGGTTCTCACTTGTCTATGCCAAGAAATTTGAAAGACAGCTACCTGGCCAACTGACTGGAAGAAATTCATATTTGTGTCCATTGTAAAGAAAGGTGATCCAATAGAATGCAGAAATTACCTAACAATATCATTAATATTAAAACTACATGCAAGAAAAATTTTGCTGAATATGTTTCAAAAGAGGTTGCAGCAGTACATCATAAGGGAACTGCCAGAAATCCAAGCCAGATTCAGAAGAGGGTGTGCTGAAAGCAGAGAATACCAGAAAGATGTTTACCTGTGTTTTATTAACTATTCAAAGGCATTTGACTGTGGGGATCATAACAAATTATGGACAACATTGTGAAGAATGAGAATCCCAGAACACCTAATTGTGCACAAGAGGAAACTGTACATGGGTCAAGAGACAGTAATTCAAAATGAACAAGGGGATACTACATGGTTTAAAATCAGGAAAGGTGTGCATCAGGGTTGCATCCTTTCACCAAGCTTATCCAATCAGTATGTTGACCAAATAATCTGAGAAGCTGGACTATAGGAAAAAGAACAGAGCATCAGGATTGGAGGAAGACTCATTAACAACCTGCAGTATGCAGATGACACAACCTTGCTGGCTGAAAGTGAAGAGGAATTGAAGCACTTTACTGATGAAAATCAAATACTAGAGCCTTCAGCACTGATTACGCCTCAACATAAAGAAAACGAAAATCCTCATGAGTGGACCAATAAGCAACATCATAATTAACAGAGGAAATATTGTGGTTGTCAAGGAAAGGATTTATTTCGTTTTACTTAAATTCACAATCAACACCCATGGAAGCAGTGGTCAAGAAATCAAATGATGTATTGCATTGGGCAAATCTGCTGCAAAAGACCTTTTTAAAATGTGAAAAAGCAAAGATGTCGCTTTGAGGACTAAGATGTGCCTTACTTAAGCCACAGTGTTTACAATAGCCTCATATGCATGTGGAAGTTGGACAATGAATAAGGAAGACTGAAGAATTGATGCATTTGAATTATGGTGTTGGCTAAGAGTATTGAATACACCATGGACTGCCAGAAGAACAAACAAATCTGTCTTGGAAGAAGTACAGCCAGAACGCTCCTTAGAAGCAAGGATGTACTTTGGACATGCTGTCAAGACAGGCCCATCTCTGAAGGACATCATGCTTGGTAAAGTACAGAGTCATCGAACATGAGGAGGACTCTCAAGGAGATGGATTGACACAGTGTCTGTAAGAATGGATTCAAATATGCAATGGCAGTGAGGATGCCCCAGGACCAGGCAGTGTATCTTCCATTGTACGTAGTGTCACTATGAGTCAGAATGGAGTTCATGGCACCTAGCAACAACAAAACAGAATCATTCTGATCATAAATTAGACCTCATTTTCCAAGATTAAAAAAAAAAAATTAGTAATTATAAAATCCACAGACATTCATCTGTTCTTACATCAGTAGAAAATGAGTGCTAAAGAGAAAAGTAGAGACAGATAAAAATGGCAGGAGTAAATGATACATCTTGGCTTACAGATAGCTGTTCTACAATGTAGAGAGGAGATTATATTCTCACTTATAATGTCTGAAATTGAGTTCCCTCTTTAAAGAACAAGGCAATTTAATTTCCAGAAATATTTGACTTTTATTATGTAAGAAAAGGGCCTCGGTTTTAACAGGTCCATTGAATTTTATTTCTTCATTTTGCTTGTACTCACTTTTCCATTTGTGGTGTAATTTGTTACAGTTACCAATTTTATACTGAAAAAAAAAAAAAAAACCCTCCAAAGACTTTGAATTCCTTGCCATAGACAGTAAAATGTATATGCTTTCTCCAGTACAGGTATACTTTGTTGCTTTAATTCTTAGTCTTCCCTTCTTCCTCACCAAAATGAATTGATACTTTAAATTCTGAAATAAAACCAGTGAATACCTAAACATAGGCTGTGGATAATGTTGATGCTACATGGAATTAAGAAAATAATGGTAGTACAGTGATTGTCAAAATGTGGCCCTTGGACCAGCAGCCTCCAGTATTATCTCGAGGCTTGTTACAGATGCAAATTCATGGGTCCCATCCAAGACCTACTGAAGCCTATTGAATCAGAAACTTTGTAAGCAGAGCCCAGCAATACATGTTTTAACAAGCCTTCTGGATAATGAGGGTGCCTGAAAAGTTTGAGAACCACTGGTGTATGGCATTCCAGGATATCCATGTACTGTATTCTCCTATCTCTATAGAAAATATCCTCATGCACGTTTGGGGTTATGCACATCTGTGTGTGTGTGTAGGGAGGGGAGGTTGTATTTTCTAAAAATATTTGAATGAATCACCAGGTTTATGCATATGGACTAGATTGTTTAGGTCTGTTGGGCCATACTGTCCCTTAATCCTACATTCTATTGACACATTATGAAGCCTCACCCACATTTATTTTTTGTATCGCTTGCCAATTGGTAATTCTTTCTCTCTTTAGATTCAGTTTCAGTTATTTATTGCAGTACAGACGGGGGGCCTTGTCTTGATATATACTCCAATTTTGCAAGAGAAACTAGAGCATAAAGTAGTATGCCTCACCCTATTCACACATTCACTACCAATGCTGCCTCATAACCATTCTTCACATTAACTATGTTATTTCTATAGCTTTATTGCAGTATAACTTACCGAAGAATAATGTGACATTTCAAAATGTACATCATCAGCACTCTTTCAAATAGAGTTTTAAAGTTTGCTAATTTATGACTAGGAGGACTATCTTCCCCTTTTCTGTGAAATAATCCTAACATTCAACATAGTATAGGTTCTCAGTTAATGGTTATCAAATGAATGAATGAATCTGCATTAAAAAAAAATCTGCATAGACTTTCTAAAAAACAGGTCATTAATTAATTGCCAAAGAACCAAATTCAGCTGGCTCTTATATTTTGTTAAATACGCAGAAAAATTTCACAATTAAACATTAAAAAAAATTTCAATCTCAAGTTTTTTTCTTGTAACATTGGGAAATATGGCAATACAAGGCTCCACAATTATAGTAGAAGACTTCACAATTACAGTAGGAGACTTCAACACACCACTTTTGGTGAAGGATAGGACATCCAGTAAGAAGCTCAGTAGAGAAACAGAAGATCTAATTGCTGCAATCAACCAACTTGACCTCATAGACTTATACAGAACACTCCACCCAATGGCTGCAAAGTATATATTTTTTTCTAGCACACACAGAACATTCTCAAGAATAGATCACATATTAGGTCATAAAACAAACCTTTGCAGAATCCAAAACATCGAAATATTACAAAGCATCTTCTCAGACCATAAGGCCATAAAAGTAGAAATCAGTAACAAAAAAAACAGGGAAAAATAAATCAAATACTTGGAAACTGAACAATACCCTGCTCAAAAAAGACTGGGCTATAGAAGACATTAAGGAGGGAATAAAGAAATTCATAGAATGCAATGAGACTGAAAACAGTTCCTATCAAAACCTTTAAGACACAGTGAAAGCAGTGGTCAGAGGTCAATTTATATCAATAAAGGCACACGTTCATAAAGAAGAAAGAGCCAAAACCAGAGAACTGTCCCTACAACTTGAACAAATAGAAAGCGAGCAACAAAAGAATCCATCAGGCACCTGAAGAAAACAACTAATAAAAATTAGAGCAGAATTAAACGAAGTAGAAAACTGAAAAACAATTGAAAGAATTAACAAGACCAAGAGCTGGTTTTTTTAAAAAATCAACAAAATTGGTAAATCATTGGCCAGATTGACTAAAGAAATACAGGAAAGGAAATAAATAACCCAAATCAGAAATGAGACAGGCCATATCAAAACAGACCCAACTGAAATTAAAAGAATTATATCAGATTACTACGAAAAATTGTACTCTAACAGATTTGAAAACCTAGAAGAAATGTTTGAATTCCTAGAAACACACTACCTACCTAAACTAACACAATCAGAAGTAGAACAACTAAATAGACCCATAACAAAAAAGGAGATTGAAAAGGTAATCAAAAAACTCTCAACAAAAAAAAGCCCTGGTCCGGATGGCTTCACTGCATAGTTCTACCAAACTTTCAGAGAAGAGTTAAGACCACTACTACTAAAGGTATTTCAAAGCATAGAAAATGATGGAATACTCCCTAACTCATTCTATGAAGCCAGCATATCCATGGTACCAAAACCAGCTAAAAACAGCACAAAAAAAAAAAAAAAAAATTACAGACCTATATCCCTCGTGAGCACAGATGCAAAAATCCTCAACAAAATCCTAGCCAACAGAATTCCACAACATATCAAAACAATAATTCACCATGACCAAGTGGGATTTAAACCAGGTATGCAAGGATGGTTCAATATTAGAAAAACAATTAATGTAATCCACCACATAAATAAAACAAAAGACGAAAACCACATGGTCTTACCAATTGATGCAGAAAAGGCATTTGACAAAGTTCAACACCCATTCATGATAAACCCTGTCAGCAAAACAGGAATAGAAGGAAAATTTTTCAACATAATAAAGGGCATTTATACAAAGCCAACAGCCAACATCATCCTAAATGGAGAGAGCCTGAAAGCATCTCCCTTGAGAACGGGAACCAGGCAAAGATGCCCTTTATCACCGCGCTTATTCAACATTGTGCTGGAGGTCCTAGCCAGAGCAATTAGGCTAGACAAAGAAATAAAGGACATCCAGACTGGCAAGGAAGAAGTAAAATTATCTCTATTTGCAGACAGCATGATCTTATACACAGAAAACCCTGATGAATCCTCCAGAAAACTACTGAAACTAATAGAAGAGTTCAGCAGAGTATTGAGATACAAGATAAACATAAAGAAATCAGTTGGATTCCTCTACACCAACAAAAAGAACATCGAAGAGGAAATCACCAAATCAATACCATTCACAGTAGCCCCCAAGAAGATAAAATACTTAGGAATAAATCTTACCAGAGATATAAAAGACCTATACAAAGAAAACTACAAGGTACTACTACAAGAAACCAAAAGAGACCTATATAAGTGGAAAACGTACCTTGCTCACGGATAGGAAGACTTAACATTGTAAAAATGCCTATTCCACCAAAAGCCATCTATATATACAATGCACTTCCGATCCAAATTCCAATGACATTTTTTAATGTGATGGAAAAACAAATTACCAACTTCATACGGAAGGGAAAGAAGCCCCGGATAAGTAAAGCATTACTGAAAAAAGGAACAAAGTGGGAGACCTCGCTCTACCTGATTTTTGAACCTATTATACAGCACAGTAGTCAAAACAGCCTGGTACTGGTACAACAACAGATACATAGACCAATGGAACAGATTTGAGAATCCAGATAAAAATCCATCCACATATGAGCAGCTGATATTTGACAAAGACCCACTGTCAGTTAATTGGGGAAAAGATAGTCTTTTTAACAAATGGCACTGGCATAACTGGATATCCATCTGTAAAAAAATGAAACAGGACCCATACCTCACACCATGCATAAAAACTAACTCCAAGTGGATCAAAGACCTAAACATAAAGACTAAAGCGATAAAGATCATGGAAGAAAAAATAGGGACAGCCTTAGGAGCCCTAATACAAGGCATAATAAACAGAGTACAAAACATTACCAAAAATGTTGAAGAGAAACCAGATAACTGGGAGCTGCTAAAAAATCAAACACCTGTGCTCATCTAAAGCCTTCCCCAAAAGAGTAAAAAGACCACCTACAGACTGGGAAAAAATTTTCAGCTGCAATATCTCCAACCAGCACCTGATATCTAAAATCTACATGATTCTTCTCAAACTCAACCACAAAAAGACAAACAACCCAATTAAAAAATGGGCAAAGGATATGAACAGACACTTCAGTAAAGAAGACATTCAGGTGGCTAACAGATACATGAGGAAATGCTCTCGATCATTAGCCATTAGAGAAATGCAAATTAAAACTACAATGAGATTCCATCTGACTGCAACAAGGCTGGCATTAATCCAAAAAAACACAAAATAATAAGTGTTGGAGAGGCTGTGCAGAGATTGGAACACTTATACACTGCTGGTGGGAAGGTAAAATGGTACAACCACTTTGGAAATCGATTTGGCACTTCCTTAAAAAGCCAGAAATAGAAGTACCATACTATCCAGCAATCCCACTCCTCGGAATATATCCTAGAGAAATAAGAGCCTTTAGAAGAACAGATATATGCACACCCATGTTTATTGCAGCACTGTTTATAAGAGCAAAAAGATGGAAGCAACCAAGGTGCCCATCAACAGATGAATGGATAAATTACAGTATAGTCACACAATGGAATACTATGCATGGATAAAGAACAGTGAGGAATCTGTGAAACATTTCATAACATGGAGGAACCTGGAAGACATTTGGGTGAGTGAAATTAGTCAGTTGCAAAAGCGCAAATATTGTATAAGACCACTATTATAAGACCTTGAGAAATAGTTTAAACTGAGGAGAACACATTCTTTTGTGGTTAGGAGAGTGGGGAGGGAGGGAGGGTGGGAGAGGGGTATTTACTAATTAATAGTAGATAAAAACTACTTTAGGTGAAGGGAGGGACAACACTCAATACAGGGAAGGTCAGCTCAACTGGACTGGACCAAAAACAAAGAAGTTTCCGGGATAAACTGAATGCTTTGAAGGTCAGTGGAGCAAGGGCAGGGGTTTGGGGACCATGGTTTCAGGGGACGTCTAAGTCATCTGGCAAAATAAAATCTATTAAGGAACCATTCTGCATCCCACTTTGAAGAGTGGTGTCTGGGGTCTTAAACA
The DNA here is from genome assembly GCF_030014295.1 of Loxodonta africana. Lineage (NCBI taxonomy): Eukaryota > Metazoa > Chordata > Mammalia > Proboscidea > Elephantidae > Loxodonta > Loxodonta africana. The sequence continues at coordinate 178,383,893 of NC_087343.1, read as the reverse complement.
GTAGCAAGTGGCTGTCTAAGATGCATCAATGAGTCTCGACCCCCCTGGATCAAAGGAGAATGAAGAACACCAAGGACACAAGGTAGTTATGAGCCCAAGAGACAGAAAGGGCTACATGAACCAAAGACTACATCATCCTGAAACTAGAAGAACTAGATGGTGCCCGGCCACAACTGATGACTGCCCTGACAGGGAACACAACTGAGAACCCCTCAGGGAGCAGGAGAACAGTGGGATGCAGACCCCAAATTCTCATAAAAAGACCAGACTTAATGGTCTGACTGAGACTAGAAGGACCCTGGCTCTCATGGTCCCCAAAACTTCTGTTGGCCCAGGACAGGAACCATTCCCAAAGCCAACTCGTCAGACATGGATTGGACTGGACAATGGGCTGGAGAGAGATGCTGATGAGAAGTGAGCTAGTTGCATCAGGTGAACACTTGAAACTATGTTGGTATCTTCTGTCTGGAGGGGAGATGAGAGGGTAGAGGGGGTTAGAAGCTGACAAAATGGTCACGAAAAGAGAGACTGGAAGGAGGGAGCGGGCTGTCTCATTGGGGGGGAAGTAATTGGGAGTGTGTAGTAAGGTGTATATAAGTTTTTATGTGAGAGACTGACTTGATTTGTAAACTTTCACTTAAAAAAAAAAGCACAATAAAAATTATTAAAAAAATTTTCTGTCAATGTAAACTTGGAAAAGTCAGAAAAAAGGAATAAATTTTTAACTACCAAAAGAAAAAATAATTCAGGATTTTGTCTCATTCTTTGTCTTCCTCCCCCAACATAACTGTTATTTCTTTAGGGAAACAGGTCATGAAACATTCACCTTTATGTCCCAGCATCTAGCTCAGTACTTAACACAGGGTATAGGCTCGGCAAATGTTAGGAGAGTTTAGTTAAATTAAATTAAATCGACTTTTGAAGCTAACTTACTTGACTGAATTCTAGCTATAATACAATCAACTCATGTGTTTTACTGTTGTTGGTTACAAGACTTGGGTAGATTTTTGAAAAATACAACAGAAGATTACAACCAACAGGTACAGTAAAATTAAAACAGATAGTAATCAATAAAGCCAAGCCCATTCTTGATTCTTGGCTAGTTATTATGGAGCTCCTTGAGGTGAATTTCCAAAAAAAAAAATTGTTTTTTTTTTTTTGAGGTGAATTTAATTTAGTCAAAACAATCAACAGTCACTGTATTTGTTCTTCCGAGAGCCAAGAAACCAACGAATGAAAAGGTTCAGTTATTTTATAGGTGCAGTTTTATTTAGACTGAATAATTGATTAATTTAGCAGGTCTTAAAATTATTAATTTTTCTCAGTCTTAATTTTTTGGAAAAATTCCTTCCTTATTTGTTAAAAGAAAATGTACTTTGTCTGTTGTGCTTGCTGCCATCTGACACCAAAAAATTTTGCCTCGGGAATTCTTGCTTATAGAAACCACGTACAGTGTTGTGATTATCACCTGAATGATTTTCTCTATTGTCGTCTCAGTGATTAGACACATTGTGCACTTTGATCTGGCTTTTTGGTTATAGAAACATAAAGGAATGGAACAGAAAATACCCAAACATTAACAAATGTAGCACAATAACTCTCAATCTTGGCTACATATTACGGTCTCCCGGGGAGCTTTGAAAACCGCTAAATTCGGACTCCACCTTCAGAACAATTAATCAGAGTCCCTGAGGGCTGATCAGATAACAAATTTTCTATATTAATAACAGGAGTAAAAAAGTCCCACTATCATTTTAGTGTTTTGATTCAGATTTTCTTCCTAACGTTTTATACTTTTTGAGTTGAAGTTCTATTAGTAATACTGGGTGCCACGTGTCTAACAAATTTCTTTTTCTTAAGTGATGATTTTAAAATCATGGTTTGGGTTCATACTATTGATCCATCTTCAGAAATCTGAGCAGCCTAGGTTTTTTTCTAGCACTTGGCACTTTCAGATGCTCCCAACCTGAAAATCTGCTGTCCTTGGGTGGATTCCGACTCATAGGACAGAGTATAACTGCCCCGTATTATTTCCAAGGAGTGGCTGGTGGATTTGAACTGCCAGCCTTTTGGTTACCAGCCAAACACATAACCACTGTGCCACCAGTGCTCCTTAAAAGGACAGTCTGCCAGAACAGGGACTTGAACCCTGGACCCTCAGATTAAAAACCTGATGCTCTACCAACTGAGCTATCTGGGCTCACAGATAGTTCAAGGAAACCCTGGTAGTATACTGGTTAAGAGCTATGGTTACTAGCCAAAAGGTCCACATTTTGAATCCACCAGCCACTCCAATGGGGCAGTTCTACTCTGTCCTATGGGGCTGCTATGAGTCGGAATCAACCCGAGGGCTGTGGGTTTTTTTTAACGGGAAAATGTTTAACAGGGCAATGGAAGGTTCTGTTGACATATGAAGAAAGAGTCAAACATTCCACTTTCTTATTGAATAATGTTAGCTTTATTATTAGAATAGAATACAATATGACATAAAATTAAGAGCTTTTGCTAAACTCTGTAAAGCAATACATGCACCTGCCAGAAACAACCTTGATTCATGTTAGGTTTTATTGCCACTTCACTGCACTAAGGTGCAATAAACATTCAGTGTCATCTTTTAAAAAATGTTCCTGAGAGTAAACAGGAACGGTAGTCTGTAAGAGTAACTTTATTTTCAAGGAAGACTTAACTAGTATTACATGGTTTAGCAAAGCACTGTAGAAAAGCTACATAGAATAATTGGTCTTTGATAAACTGTGCAATCAATTTATATAATTGAATACTAGCCACATATACTAACAAACTAAGAGATGAGAGAAATGCACTCTTTCCATAGCAGAAAGCACACTAAGAATAAATATCCACATCTAATGTGCAAAATACAGACCGAAAGTTAGCCATGAGGAGCCTGGAAGATAAAATGCTTTCAAGAAACGCATTAGGTTAACGCGGAAAAATAACAAGATAAACAGCAACACAGAAATTAGAGCCATATTTTATTTTATTTTCTATACAGAATATCTACACATGGTGCCAGAGGATGAAATATCCTTGGTTCAGCCTTTACGGACCCATCTCATCAAATTTAGGCAGGACCAAATCAAACAACAAAGCACATTTAAAAAGAAAACTAGAGTTTGCTCAGGAAAACACGGACGGTATATTTTCCTCCATCATTGGATAGCAGTTTTATGAGAAAAACATTGCTCAAAATATAGGTATGGATATCAACTGTCTTATTCGGCAAGTATGCTAAAAGGTTTAAGTCGTAATATCCTAAACATATTTAGACCATGACCTGTGGATTCTGGATGCTAAATTTAAGTATCTGTGAGGCTCTATCAGACAAAAGGAGACTTCAAAAAATACTTTCTGCATAAATATTTATCTCTAAAACATCTGGGCAATGATAAAAGAGACTAGAAGTTCTCACAGGGAATATCAATGGACCTCTTGTATTTAAAGCCCTTACATAGTATACCTACAAATATATTGCTACGGTACAAATGAAATGGAATATTACTCAAAAGCTATTTTCTGTACATTCTTTCATGTATTTTTATATTTAATGCTACATATGTTACAACACTTATTGGAATAGTTGGTGTCAGCAAATAAAGTTGTAATATACAGTTGATTTTGTAGCTCCAGCTAATGATTTTCCATTTGCTTTCTGTATTACAATAGCCTAAAATAGAGAAATGCTGCGTGACTTGAGCAGATAGCAACTGATCTACTACTGTACACTGGACACCAGTTTGAAAGTGGAAGCTTTCTCTACATAAGTGGCTTGAGGCTCACGTGCTTTAAGCTCCATCTGATACCTATGGTCTCTGTTCTGTTCTTAAATGCAGGCTCTAAAAGTATTTCCATAGCATTTAACAACATTCTAACAGCTAAGAGCAGTGAGTCCTACACAATATTTTAATAACACAACTTTTAAAAAAAAGTAAAAAAAAAAAAAAGATAAGCTCATGCTGTGTATTTACATATATAATTTATAGATTCTATTTTTATTTTTTTAGTCATAAATTTTCATCTAAAGCTTTTAATGTACTGTTATATAAAAGAATACATTCAGCAATTCTAGAGCTTGCAAAATATTTTTGCCCCTCTGAAAACATCTTCATAATGAAAATCAAGTGATTATTGAACTCATGTGCTATCTAGAAATAGGGTGGAAAAGGGAATTTTTAATTTTTTTAATATTTATTTTATTTATTTAGATAGTTTCTACTGAGTGTATGTCTCTGCTAAAATAATTCCTTATGGAGTCTAATGGTAAAAGCTCAGCTGATAGTGAAGAAGATATTTAAAGCATTTCTGTCCATTGGATTAAATGTGCTCCACAGTGACAGACTGCACCTTTGCATATGGAATGTCCATGAATTTTAAAATAGCATTTAAGAAAAAATAATGGTAGTCAGCATTTTTTAAAAATGGATATCTTTTAGCTTTGGAAACAAAATGTTAAAGCTATATATCATGTTAAAGAAAAAAAAATGTAAGCACACCATTGTTTGTGCAAGAAATACATAGATTTTTTTCTTCATTAAACATTTATAATTTATTCATTTAAAATCCTCACATAAAAATAGTTTTGACATATACAGTATCTTTATTTGATTGTTTTCTAAGAATATTTGGAAATATATATCTACAAATGACCTAGGGAGTGTAGTAAGTTTTATTTTTCTTCTACTTTTCCTCATTTCTTTGAACGTTCTTCCCTCTCCTTTCCTCTCTCTCTATTGTCTCCTTCTGACTGGATTTTGCCTTCCTGCTCCCTCTCTCAGAATCCCGTCTCTCAGTGGTATACTCTGCTCTGCTCTGGGCTGCCAGATAGGGTCTCTTGTTCTTGTATGAATTATGGAAATAAGGAAAACTTCAAATTCTTGAAGACAGAGGCAATAAAGCAGATGGGAATTGCTGCGCTGTGAACAGAAAGCAATTCCCAGTGCAGAGGACTGAACAACAGAATGTGACTAAAAGGACCTATTGATGTGGAGTAGGGGCTTTTAGCTGAGGCTCTCTGTTTAAATATGTAGCCCAATAAACTAAGTTAAAGATTCCAAATAGCAGTGGGAAGGCTATTCTTGACAGTCGATCAATTTTGCTGACACTGTTAAAGGTTTTCTTGGGTTCTGGTGGTTTTGTTTCTGGCTTGACTTCTTTCGGTTCTATGGTTGCACTTTTAGCAATGGTGGCTAAGCCAGGGTCACCCCGGGCCAAATTAGGGGTGTAGCTGGTTGCAGTTGGAGCATAAGTGTTGTTTTTCTTAATGAGAGGATCTTTCACTTTCTTTGGCTGTAGAAGGAAAGGGTAGAGTATTTTGTTTAGTAAACTGTGAGAAGCAAGATTACAAATTACCAAGCAAAGTGATTCTTACTTTGGAGCCAAAGTCTGCACTTTATTTTAAATCTAAGAAATGTAAGTTAACCTTTACTGGGGTAAACTGAGACTCCAGACACCATATTTTCTAGCTTTTCCCATCAAGAACCCAAAAACCAAACCAAACCCACTGCCATCCAGTCGATTCTGACTCAAGATGGAGTCTATTTCCCCCATGCTTTGAATCTAGACTGGACTTGTGCCTTTGGCAGAGTGATACTGTCAGATTAAGGACCTTGATATTAAGATGTTTTTTAGTATCAGTCTTTACACTCCTGGAATGTGGTGTGTAAAGAAGCCCAGACTAAACTACTAAATGACCAGAGAACATGGGTAGTTAGAAGCCTAGCAGACAGCCCACACCTGGCTCCAGACATGAAAGAGGCCATCTTGGATTCCCTAGTCTGGTGGAGTCTCCAGCTCACTGAAGCCACATGAGTGATCCCGGGTCTGACCAACAGAATTACCACCATGTTGTTTTCAGCTCAAAATGCATAATCACGAGAAAGTAATCGGTTGTTCTTTTGGTTGCTAAGTTTTGAGATGGTTTGTTTTGCAGCAGACCCAAATTCAGTTCACTTGAACATTAGTCACCATCCACTGATACTGGCACACCAGCATCACAAGGCATTGGTCTTTTGTGGTGTGCAAAGAAAGTCTTAAGACAGATAAGCAGCTTTTCCCAAAGTTAGCACCTCCTTTCACCAAATCTAAGACATTCCAAACCAAACCCAGTGTCAACGAGTTGATTCTGACTCATAGCAACCCTATAGGACAGAGTAGAACTGCCCCATAGAGTTTCCAAGGAGCACCTGGTGGATTCAAACTGCCAACCCTTTGGTTAACAGCTGTAGCACTTAACCACTAGGCCACCAGGGTTTTCAAATCTAAGACATTATAGTATCCTAATGATTCTAAGACACACAGGCTTAAAATTTTCCCTATCAATGAAACTGAACTGTGTCTTACAATTGACACTGTCTTAGGACCTCCATCTCCAGGTTTGGTTCTGTCCCCTTTAGGCTTTCTGCTCCAGGACGAGTGGAGATCATTAGTGGGTAAAGAAAGTATTTGGTAATAGCTCCCTCTCCACTCTTCCACCTCTCTCTCCAACTGATAAATGCAGTCCCCTTTCCTTCTCTCTCCGCTGAACCTGACTCAGGCTCTTGGGTTGCAAATTCAGATATTTTTACACTGGGCAAGCAGGATTCAAGACCAGGTGAATTTTGAGGGCCATGACTGGTTCTGGCACCTGTTGGCTCTGAATACGCAGCCTACACAGAACTTTCTTTGCTTTTACTTGAGTAGGAGATCATTGGAGAATTCACGTTTCCCCTGTGACTGAGGGATAGATCTAAAAAAAGCTTTTACCTCAAATTGTGTCACTTGTACATGAAGAAATGATACATCTTATAACCAGTAACACCTTAAAAACCAGTAACACCTTAAAAAAAATCTGATTAAATGGGATAGATGTTACTTCTACAAACATTTCTGTTATCTAATAAATTTGAGTACCTGTGCATAAACACAGTTTAACAGATTTCTTAAATACAGGACCTCTCAGATACTTGAAATATTGTAACTGTACCAAACTACATGAAGCATTATTCAAGTGTATTGAACTACAGAACTGTATTTTCAGGGACTATCTCAAGCGACTAGTATTCTGTGGAACAGAATTTGGGAAAAACAGTCGTATATTTAGGAAAAGCCCTTAGGTTATTCAAGAAGCCTTAAAATCTCTGTGCCTCTCACTCTGTCTCTCTTTCTAGGATCCCAAAACTCACTTGCATCTTGGCATGTTCTCTTTTCAAACCCCAGAAACAGAAATGTCCTCCCAGTTGTGATGTAAAATCTGTACTGTGAAATAGTTTTTAATGGAGAAGAGCAGTCGTATCCTGGACTTATTTTCTACAATGAGGAATTTCCCTTTGATTTCCTTGTGTTTTGATTTTTCAAGCAATTCTCCATTTTTGAAAAAGAAAATGTGTTTCCTGCCCTTGATGTCACTGAAAATCAGAGGAAATGTACTGTATTTTGCAAACTTCATTTAATTGAAGCATTACAGTAACATTAATGATCAAAGTGATCAGGCTTAGAGAACTACCAAAAGGCTGATTTTCCAGTTATACAAATTATAACGCATTTGATACATAATGGATTTGGTAGGTTCACCTGCTCCCAGTGTCAAGTTTGTTAAAAGTGTTCTCAAAATGATAGCATAAAACCCAGTGTCATCGAGTCGATCCTGACTCACATAGGAAAATACATTTGCACAGAAATATTTTAACTAGTGTCAGACTTTTGTCTTCTCTTCTCTACTCTGAATATCTACTCACCCAGAGAACATGTCCCTTGAACAAAAACAAAATTATCACAGCACACAATCATTTGTGACATAATAAAAAATGAATTCTCATTACCCTCTCCCTGCATGCTTCATCCAATCCCCCAATTTAAACATTAAAGGATTAAGGAAGCATAATAATGATACCTCACAGGGGCGATTAAAGCATTTACCTTTTCTGGAACCACACTTTTGCCATCCCAAGCATAGCCTCTCTTGGTGAAATAGTTTACTGTGGCAAACTCAATCAGCGCTGAGAACACAAAGGCATAGCACACTGCAATGAACCAATCCATTGCTGTGGCATAAGCCACCTTAGGGAGAGAATTTCTGGCACTGATACTCAACGTTGTCATAGTCAGCACAGTTGTTACTCCTGTAAAGAAAGAAATTAAATGAGTGTGTAGTTTTCATACTACAAAAGTTCATCAGTGAAGGTCAGTCTATTTGCCCAAAGAGAAATCGGCCCTACTATGTACAGAACATGATTTCTAGGTGATTCCATTTTGGTTTTGGAGGGATACGTTTTAACTTAACTCCAGTGTAGTTTATGGTTCTTTGCATGGTATTATTAGGGGGAAATCTTGGAAGGATAAACTCTTCTGTTTATCCTGCTCCCAATGTCAAGTTTGTTAAAACTGTTCTCAAACTGATAGCATAAAACCCAGTGCCGTTGAGGCGATTCCGACACACATAGGAAAATATATGTGCGCAGAACAATAAGATAGTGAATTCCTTTAAATGAGGATCTTGAATGTTGTGTCCTGGGTAGGAAAAGTAATACTCCTCCCTGTCCTCATCTCTTTAAAATAGAAAACTCTGGATACTCAACTCTCTTTAATAGCCTGCCTGTTTGCTCCAAATCTATGGATCAAGAAGCAACTGACTGAAATTGAATTATCTTAGGATAACAATTTGTCCTTTCATTTACTCTCTTATACTATTTTTTCCTGATTCTAAAAGAGCTTTTGAAGAAACTACTGAAACAACTATATGTCAAATTAAAGTATTTTTATATAACTTGCTCAGAAGTAAAAAACAGAGTTTGAACACAAGTTTGTCTGATTCAAATGTTTCTCATATAAACACCCACCATGGTAAAATAATAATGATAATAACAATTCATTTAAAATAATATATATTTTTTTTAAATCCATGAACTTTCCCTTTCTATAAACGCTGCCTCATCTTCCCTACTCTACAAATCTATTCCTAGGGATTAATATTACCTGTATTCAAAGTAGCATTCAAGTCAGTCTTGTTTAATCTATTTAGATAATCATATGAGTTGATATGATGGTATCCATGAATGTTTTTATTTAGCAAATTAATACTGTAAACCTACTTTGTGTAATGCAGTTTACTAGGTACAAAAGTACAATGTTGTAAGGTTCCATTTTATAATGTACAAAAAGTAATAATTCATTGTAACCTTTGGGGATAGATCCAGCTGCATGATGTGGAAAAAAAAATTCTGACCTTTTCTAGTGACTAGCCCCAACCACACCACTTATTAGATTCATGACCTTGGTTAAATCAGTTAACTTCATGAGATCTCCGTCTTAGAGGGCAGTTGTGAAGATTGAATGAGATAATGCAATAAAATGGTTAGTACTTAGCCCACTGCTTAGTAAGTTCAAAATTAACAACTATTATTATTATTGACAAATTCAGTGCTTTTTGATAAGTCTTTGCTACAGTGAATCCCACTTTTTCAAATTTTCATTTATATAGGCAACTCTCAGAAGTAATTTGAGAATGGCTATTTTTAAACCAAAGTTAGCCATAAATTAAGAGCAGTTAAGAACAGCACAAAGAGGTGTGTATGTGTGTATTGTATTACAATCCCTGCTATAGAGTAAGGGGAAGGAACAAAAATTTGTTGAGCAGCTGTTACTTTCTAAGTACTGGCCTGACAATTTATATACTTTATTTATTGTTATTACTTATGCTACCAAACATCAGTATTGCAATCTTATTTTAAAGGCAACTGAATCTCAAAATGATGACATAGTGGGTCAAGGACATACAGTTGGTTAACCAGTTGTCATTAAGCCGATTCTAATACATGACCCCATGGGAGTGGAACTGTGTTCCATGAGGTTTTCAATGGAAGGTTTCTCTGAAGTAGACTGCCACATCTTTCTTCTGATTGGGCTCAAACTGCCAAACTTTCAGTAAGCAGCTGAGCGCCTTTATCATTTGCACAACTCAGAGACCCCCTGGCAAAACTGGACAAACCTAAAATTCAATCTATCTGGCACCATAGTTACATAAGCACGTCGCCTTCAAACAAAAGATGACATGAAAAGCCCAGAATATGATGTTTTTAAAACTTTAAAACAGACTTAATCTTTGTTTGCATTCTGGATGTCTTTTAATAAACTGTTGGAAATACAACTTTGTTTTGTTTTTCTCTTCCCCTTTTGTATTTCTTTAAATACTTGTGACCCTCTTGGGCATCTCACACAATGTAGAGGAATGTGCTGAGATCAGACTAAAAAGAATAGAAAGGTGTACTAAATAAATGTTAAAAGACAAACGGTCTAAGAAAATTGTATTAGTGACTTTGTTCACCTCAAAAGATTTGAAACATATATCTTGATACACAGAAACATTTGCCAGAGCTGAGGTTTGAGATATGTAGTTATGTTCATCAAAAGGGCATAAATTGGTTGAGGTATAAAAAAAAGAGGTATAAGATCACAGAAAATGTTAAGAGCAAGATTTTTGACTTATAAAACATCGTGATATGCTCTAGAGAAATTTCTAAATGGAAGGAGTTGCAGTGGGAGGGGGGAAAAGTGAGGCACTTTTAAAAATCTCTCTCTATATTCCTTGGTTCATTCTACAACCATAAAACAAACCATAAATTATGTTCTATGTTTTAAAATTACATTTTTTAATTCCAAGTGAGTAAACAGCTCAAACTGCATGTGTATATATTTATGTATACATACATTTATATGTTTATACATATACATATGAATACATATGTTTATACATATACATACATAAAACACACACACTTATATGTATATATATGGAGCCCTGGTGGTACAGTGGTTAAGCATTGGTCTGCTAACCAAAAGGTTGACAGTTCAAATCCATCAGCCTCTCCTCAGAAACCCTATATGGCACTTCTACTCTGTCCAATAGGGTTGCTATGAGTTGGAATCTACTCAACGGCAACAGAACTGTTTTTTTCTTTTTTGTTAGTATGTATAAATATATATGAGAAATGTGTGTGAGAGATATATATGTAAGATATATATTTTATATATATATATATTTTTGACCAGAGTTCAATCTTCAATTACAGTAAGTATCTTAAACACTAGTTGATATTGAAAGATGTTAATAAAGGGGGGAAAAATAATTTGGAGTAAAATGGTCTTTCAATCCACATGTGAGATCATTCTTGGGTTATTGTCAGAGCAAGGATTTGGTGGCTTCCAACTCAGAAGCACCTTATCAAATTCAGAAGACACAAGAGCTTTTCTAGGGTCCTGCTTTTTTTTTTTTTTTTCTGCCTATAACTGATTTTTTTATACACTGCATATTTTTGAAGGGTGATATCTTAGGGATCTGTGCTCTGACCCAGTTTAGACTGTAGGCATCTTAAGCTTTTATTGGGTAGCACAAGGTCTTAAACAAAGCAGGTCCCTAATTGCTATTTATGGAATGAACTTTCATCAGTAAATATATGGTTATCAAAACAAAAGTATTTCTAAATGAATAATGTTAACCACAACAACCTCACCCCAAGTCTTCTGATTACAGCAGGATACGTTTTGGTCAAAGAGTCTATAGCAGAATCTTTATCAAAAGCAGGGAAATTTGTGTAATGGAATTTAAAATTCAGTATGGATTCCAGAATTTCTGGAATGAACTCTCAAATTTGAGATAATCTTTTAACCTTAAACTTCAAACCAAAGTTATCCTCTGAAGTCTTCTTTGAAGCAAACAATAGTTTAGCTTAATTAGTAAAGTATGTCTGCCTTGAGCATTTTGCTCTTTGAAATAGTTACCTATGTGGGATCAAATTAACAACAGCAACTTGAAAGGTTAGATGAGAAGCTTAGGGAAAAGTTACTTTATGTTAATGGTGGTGGAATACTTTGGAAAAGAATAGTGAGAATGGTTGCACAACTTGAAGAATGTAATCAATGTCACTAAATTGTACACGTAGAAATTGTTGAAATGGTATATCTTTTGCTGTATATAATTTCACCAAAAAAAAAAAAAAAGTAAATAAATTAAGTTAAAAAAAAAAGAAAGAAAAAAGAAGCAGTGGTATAGCATCATCTTTAAGGGCCTGGAATACAGAGCCAAGTACTTGGGTCTTACTTCTAACTCCTCTACCTAATAGCTTCTGACCTTGGGAAGGTCATTTAATTTCTTGTTCCTTAGCATTCACTGTTAAAAAATAGGAAAAATAGTAGTATATAAGACTTTTTTTGCAATTACATAATATGGGTTAATTGCATAGAACAGTGCTTTTTATATAAGCACTTAACTTTTATCTATAATTTTTATTGTTATTAAAAATTTTAAGCTCCAGAAGATAACCTTCATGAAGGATATGGTTTATGTTTTGTTCACTGCTGCATTTGTATGCCTAGCAGTAGCTCATGGTAGGTTTCAATAAAAATTAATTGAATGAATCCACCAGTAAGTTTACAGCAGTAGGATCTTCTTTTTTTTTCTTTTTTCCCCATCAGTCTGAGAAGCACAATGACATTAGCATACTAGGATGCAGGCAGGAAATATGTCTACATGAAATGCAAACTTCTAAAATAATACAGTAAGGCATGAGTTTTCCTATCACTAAATGGTTATTTATTATTTATGCAATTCTCCATTATATTACCTTAATTTTAATAACCTAGGGCATTTACCATTTTAATAAGAAAAAAAAGTGTATTTGTAACTCTTTGTTATTGTTATTCATTGCCATTGAGGAGATTCATCTCATGGCAAACTCATGTGCGCAGAGTAAATATGTTCTAAAGAGTAACTCTTTATGAACACACAAATTAGTTGAAGTGAGGTATTACTGAATTGATATGATGATAATCAGTTCATCCCTTTAAGGAGACCCCAGTTTTTTTTTTACATATAAGAAGGTGGTTGTCAGAAGAACTAGATGGTGCCCAGCTACAACCAGTGGCTGCCCTGACAGGGAACACAACAGAGAACCTCTGAGGGAGCAGGAGAGCAGTGGGATGCAGACCCCAAATTCTCATAAGACCAGACTTAGTGATCTGACTGAGACTAGAAAGACCCTGATGGTTATGGCCCTCAGATCTTCTGCTGGCCCAGGACAGGAATCATTCCCAAAGCCAACTCTTCAGACATGGATTGGACTGGACAATGGGTTGGAGAGGGATGCTGGTGAGGAGTGAGCTTCTCAGATCAGGTGGACACTTGAGACTATGTTGGCATCTCCTGCCTGGAGGGGAGATGAAAGAGTGGAGGGGGTTAGAAGCTGGTGAAATGGACACGAAAAGAGAGAGTGAAGGGAAAGAGCGGGCTGTCTCATTAGGGGGAGAGTAAATGGGAGTGTGTAGCAAGGTATATATATATATATATATATATATACATATATATATATATATGGGTTTTTGTGTGAGAGACTGACTTGATTTGTAAACTTTCACTTAATGCACAATAAAAATTATTGAAAAAAAAAGAAGGTGGTTGTGCTGATATTGTCTAAGATTCTCCAAAAATGTACCAATACATGATTATGTCTTCTAAGTATATGAATTGAATATTAAGACTTCTGTGTTTTTTTTAACCTAGTATAAAGTATTTTGTGCCTGTTTCATTCCATCTCTCTCCCAAAATAGCCAAATCAAATGATCATGAACTCAGTCAATTTACATGCACTAAAATAACTTGCTATTTAAAGAATATATGTGGCTTACCTTTTTTTAAATCTTATCATAATAAAAATGCTGATTACGTGAACCTTTTTGTGGCAGTAACTTCAGATTTAAATGTACGATTACCTACTCATTACATTTGCAATGTCAGAGATATGATATAACTTGCCCTCCAGGTCCTTGCATGCATGTGCTGATTTGCACTTACCAAAGACAGTTCTCGCTGGTACAGACTCTCTGTTGAGCCAGAAGGAGACTTGGGACAGAATAACTGTCATTATGCATGGCAGGTATGTTTGAATAACAAAATAGCCAATCTTTCTCTTCAAATGGAAGTGAGTGGTCATAACAACATATTCTCCTAGAGGGAGAAATAGACACTAAGGTTGAGAAATTTGACCTTGAAAAGAAGGTACCTTTGAGGTTTCAACATCAGCAGCAAAGGTTTTGGGAGTTGGACACATTCTTTTCTTCTTGTGGCATCTTTTTCCTGGAGAGAAAAGCTTTTATCCAGGAGAAAAAAGAAATGTTTCTAATACATACAAAAGTGGGTCTAGCTATGCAATTGAGATGCCAGAGTCTCCACGGATGCTCTTCCATCCTGAGCTTGGTGCATCATACATTTAAGGGGCACTTCTGAGCACTAGTTTTTTTTTTTTTTTTTCTGAGCACATATTTACAGACTGGCTTTAATGGCTGTGAAGACACTGTTCTAGATCCTGATGACATACAACAACGAAGCAGAAGCTGACCAGGTCCCCAGTGTGTCCATTGCAGGACTAATTCAGGGCACCTAGTGAAGAAGGAGCTTTGGCGTTCCAGTCAGGATAGCTGAATTCTAGCTACATCATTTTCTGTAGTAGCTCTTTGACCTTGAGGGAGTTACTTACCTTGGCCTGATCTGCAAAACAAGGAAAGGAAGCTGTAGAAACATGTAATTCCTTGTTTCTCACCTATTTAAGCCATTCTTTGAGATGGAGTCAGGGAAATCTGTATTTATAACCAGCTTTTCAGCTTGTCTCCACTCCTAGCCTGCTTTGGGATCCAGTGGACTAGCTAGACACTCTTCAAGGCCTTTATATGCTCTAAATTCTAACTTCACTTACAGGCCCCAAGGAATAGACACACAACCCAAATTGTTAGAGAGTTTCATTTTTATTAATGTTACACTTTCTGAACTACAAATCCTAGAAATCCTAGCCAATTCCCCTCTCATAGAACTTACATTTTTCCACCTTTCTCCTTTCCTTTTCCAAGAAACTGCTCCCTTCTCAAACTTGCATTTATTTCTCAGCTCATGGATGTACAGCTTTAGCACCTCTAGTGTGAATAAAAATGCTCATGACTCCTTGATATCCATAACTAAAGCCTCTTCTCAATCTTCAAGCTGGCCATTCACCTTCTTGACAGCATTAAGTCCTGAGCAATGCTGACTTTCTTGATAGCACATTCTTTAATCACATTCTCACTTTAGCTCTCATTTCCAGTTTATTTTGCTAACTCATGAATGATTTCAATCAGAAATCATCTACAAGTTTCTTTCTATCTATCAGGGACTTTTCTTCCTACTTCTGTCAAACATATATAGGGGTTCCTGATACAGTCCTGTTCTCAATTTTCTTCCCTACTTTTTCTTGACTTTAAAAAGGAGTTCTCATCCTCAACCCTGTTCCCCATGTCATATTTATTTGGTTATACAAATGGCTGCCAATGTATACCTGTAAGCGACCTCACTCTCAAAAGTAAGATCTGTATTTCCAAATGCGTACTATATGTCTCACGGACATTGATTTTTCACTGACACCACCAAAGAAGTATGTTCAAAGCTGACGTTAGCTGACTTTTCCCACAAAATAATGACTAGCACACACTCATGACTAGCACTGCTTCTTCGTCTGTGGCCTTTTCTTAATTAATGGCACTGTCCCCTGTTTATTCACTCAGGCTAAAGCCCTGGAATTCCACCTGGATGTTAGGTGGTGCTTGGAAAAGGGGGTTGATTGTCAGGATTTCAATTTCCCCTGGGCAGCATCTCTCAGTGTATCTTGTCTTATCTCCCGGTCACTGTCTTTATCCCATTTGTAGTTTTCTGTTAATAACTTATTGTCTTCTTTGCCTCTAGTCATACCCTAACTCCAATTTTCTCTAAATTTTGATGTTAGGTTCATCTTTCTAAGGCACATATTTGATCATCTACTCATTTCTTACTTAAAATACCTAATTAATTACCATTATCTACATCAGTGTTTTTCAACTTCGGCAATATTGACATTTTGTACCAGGTAATTCTTTGTCGTGGGGGCCTGTCCTATGCATTGTAGGATGTCAAACAGCATCCTTGGACTCCACCCACTAGATTCCAGTAGCAAACACTCCTCCTTTCCCCAGCTGTGACTATCAAAATGTCTCTGGTTCTATACAGTAACGAGCATATTCTCTGACCTGTAGTCAATACACTCTATATCATACCTCCAATATGCATTTCAGAAACCCTGGTGGCGTGATGGTGAAGTGCTACAACTACTAACCAAAAGGTTGGCAGTTCAAATCTACCAGGCACTACTTGGAAACTCTATGGGGCAGTTCTACTTTGACCTATAGGGTTGCTATGATTCGGAATCAACTTGATGGCAACAGGTTTGTTTTTTGGTTTTTTTAAATATGCGTTTCAGTCTCACGTTTCATGTCTTGGTATATTGGTTGATAAAATTCTCTACCTGAACACTGTTGCTGAATGTTTTACTCATCTGCGGGTTGGGCCCAAGTACCAATTCTTTAGTGGAACAGAAATCAATGTCCTGTAAAGTGTATTAGATTTGTAAACAAATGAATTTGGATTCAAAACCCAGATAGGCTACTTTTCCTGTGTAGCCTTGGGTAACACACTTAACCTCTCTCTTCCTCAATTCCTTTATCTATAAAGTAGTAAAAAGTAAAATGTGGGGAAAATAAAGAACAGGAGATCTAATTAAGATCATACTTGATAAGAGTTTTTAAATAAATTTTAGTTCCTTTCTCCATTTTCTTCACTAGTCTCCTCAGTCAGATTTGGTAGAAGTATTGATAGTAGAAATTCATTCACTGTCTTCAGCAGGAAATCATGAATGCACACACTCATGAATGCATGCTTTCATTATTGTTTTTAGGGATAACACCCACCGTTTACTGAGCACTTACTAAGTGCTTTCAACTTTATTTGTGGCTCCTGCTTATATTCCTGATAATATCTCATACTTAATATTTTGATTATGTATATGCTTATATCCTTCCCATTAAACTAAAAGCTAATTTTAAAAAAGGGATGGTCCTTTGGGTATAGCATGGCCTCACACTTCCTCAGGATTCGATTCATGCCTATGGTGAAAACATGCACTAAGGCTTAAGGGCACTCAGTTAGATTAAAATCCATGAGAATCTCTCATTTGAAGGTTAAATGAAGTGTTGACTAATTAATGGATTCATTTTCATTTTCTGTATATACTTTTGATGATTGCAACATATGCACACACACACAGATACCTATACGTGTAAAACCCATTTAGGGGAAAAAAAAAAAAATATATATATATATATATATGAAAGAGAAAGAAATTATATATATCTGAGAAAAATGAAGAAAGCTATTTTTCCCAGGACTCTGTAGCCTTGTGTGGACATATTCCTGTTACATTTTACCCTCTCAGGGCTGTATGTTATTATTCTTAACAATACGATCAAGGTGGCCTGCAAAATGTCACCATCTCAAAGAAAAAATTCTATCTTTCATATATAATGTCAGAAAGCTGAGTGTCGACATATCTTCCATGATCACCTTTTGTTGTTTGCAATGTGACATTTCGGAAAGTTTCTGCCAAGGATATTATTTTGGAAGCTCAGAAGGGCTGTTATTTGACATTGTATTTGTTTTATAAACCACTTCCTCCCTAAAAGATTAGGGAAAGATTGGGAAACTTTTTGAAACCTTCTTCTTAAATTCAATAAAATCTAAGAAGTTTTGGCATAAAACTTTTAAATAAGGAAAAGAAAGGGCAGCAATATCATAATCCATGTTGTAATGATTTAAAATGAAAGAAAAGCATAACAAAAAAATTAGGCTTCTAAATTGGATTGAAAAAACATATCTAGACATCAAGTGGATAAGCATGCCAAATTCAACAGTCTAGAAGAATTACAATTTAAATTGATAGTATTAACTCTTTTCTGAGATGTTGTAAGTATAAAATGGAATAATAGAAGTAAAAGTACTTTAATGAAAGTTTAAGTCCTGTGCAGATATATAGTGTATAGAAAGAAAAAAGAGAAGTGAGTTTTCTCTCCAACTTAGGAAATTATCCACTCAATCATTCAACATAATTGTAATGCACATTGATTCTATGCAAGCCTGTCATATTCCTTCCAAGTTTTCCAGAAACATGAAGTTATCAAAGGGTGCTATATTTTAAAAAGACTATTGTATTCAAAATACTATTGGAGGAGAAAAGGGTATTTTAATACCTGCTTCAAAGAATACTGAAGTAGGAATAAGGAGATGAAGAGTATTGTTCTAGGTCATTTAGTGTCTTCTGGACTTGTTTATTCATCTGAAATATGAAAGGGTTGACCAGATGACTAAAGAAGTTTTGTTTTTTTTTAATTATTATAATTATTTCCCTGGAAATCATGTCCTAGGTGTTATCATTGGGATCCTTGAGGCTACTTTCATGAATAGTGATCACCACTGTGGTTCCGTGATTAGGAAAGAGGGAAAACACTGCTTTCCTCATTAATTTTAATCCTGCGGGGTCATCTTTAAAGCAATTCATCCAGAGAAATCTATGTCCCTAGGAAAGAGGGTCTCATAATTTCTCTTGGCCATCTGTTCTAAGGATTAACAATAGTTATTCATAAAAAGACATATCCTTATTCAGCAAAACCAACCTAAATTGTCCATGATTAAATCTGTCTTTTGACTTAGGTAAGTCATTGTTATTAAAAAAAAAAAAGTACGTACTACTATGCTCTTATTTTTTCTTGGCCACTGATATTATTCTTATGCCTAATGACAAATTGTAATACTTTCATCTCTCTTTATAAGTCATATTTGTGTGTCCTTTAATCGTAGTTGTAATATTTGCACAGGCCTCCTGAAAGAGTTACTTAGGAAGCATGATATGGTGTGGTGGAAAGAGACAGGGGATCAGGCCTAGCGTGTAGTTCCCAGCTGCCTTTCTTGATACTCCAAAAAGAAATGACCTCTTCCTCCTTTATGTCATCATGTAACTCTTCTGTAATATCTCTGCTGTTATTATTAATAATAATATCTAACATTTATTATACAGTTTTCATATGCCAGACACTCTGCTAATCAGTTCACATGAATTCTCTCATTTCAATCTCAGAGTAGCTCATGAAGTAGGTTCTCCTTATTGTCTCCAAATAGCCCATGAAATATGCTGAACAGAGAGATATAATGACTTGCCAGAGGTCATTCGTTTAATAAAAGTAAAATCAGCATTCGAACACTTGCAGTGTAACTCCAGAACCCACGCTTGAACCATTATACTGCACTGTCTTCTTTCGTTGCATTTTCACACATCTGTCTTATCTATTGCTAGTGTGTCACATGGTTGAGAGAACATACTCTGCTGCAACTAAACCCACTGTCATCAAGTCAATTCAACTTACAGCAATTCTATAAGACAGAGTAGAACTGCCCTGAAGATACCACCAAGATGCAAATCCCAGCTCTACCACTTCCCACCTGCGTATCCTTGGAGAATTTATTAAGCCTTTGGGGCCTTAATCATATCCTATTTATAAAATGGAGAAAATAATAATGCCTACATCCTAATCTTATTGTCAGGATTCGATGTGAAGATTAGAAAAGTCCTAACACATGTTAGCAACTTACGTCACTCAGCCAAATGCTTCTTGAAGGCAGGGGTTGTGTGTCCTTCTTCTCTCTTCCCCAGACCCAAGCACAGTGTCAGACACAGTCAGCTCCTAATACATATTTCTTGAGTAAATGAGCACAGGATTGAAGGAGTAAGTGCATGAATGAAAGAATACTAGTGAATTATACTAGATGTGGAAGCTGGCTGGATTCAGCTTTCTTATGCGCCTCTAAGGATTTTGCTTTTCCAGATGAATAAGTGAACTTCAAATTAGGGCTACAACTCATTTCGTCTCCCCTAATCTCACTTATGTCAGATTCCAAGGAAGTAGTTGTGTCTCTAGTGTACCTGCACCCAGTTCGGAAATCTGAATACTGTATTAGGATCCCCATTTCTTCCCGCTCATGTCATTGACGTGATCTAGATATATTTTTATTTGAAAAAGGCCACTGGTAATGTGCATGTGCATGTGTTGTGGTGTAAGACAAGTGGAGTAGCATCCTCTAACCTTCTAAGAGACAACCTGAATCGATTCTCTTCCCAGAGAGAATTCTAGTGAAAGAAGATTCCTATTCTCTGATCGCTGACAACACATGAGCCCTCATTCTCTAGTCTTCCAGCACAAGCTGGGAGGTAATAGCACTTAATCTCATTTATCTTAATGTTTTCAGGGCTCCATGAATAGATGAGAAATATTCCATCAGAGACCTTACACAAAGATCTTTGTTTTTTTCCCACTGAAATCTATTAAGGTGGACTCCTGATGTGCTACAGCGGGCCCAGGAGAAGCATAGTTCAGTTTCCGATTGCACATTGTATAGTTGAAAATGTACATCAAACTGAGCTCCCACAGTTGAGAATTTATTCATTATTCTTCTCACACCCCCACACCCCACCCGTGCCTGTCTATTTATTATGGGAATAGCAGAAAAAAGTTCTTATTTTGCACTGGTAAACTTGCTGCCCCAGCACAGAATGGACCCAATTTATGACTTTCAAATAGCTTGATGGTAGGGACTTAGGCCACTGTCTTTCATCCTATGGTCCCTTTTTGATTGTCTATCTTTTCTGAGTAACTAGAATTTACTGTTTTACATACAATTGAGGAAGCTGTATTAGGAAGCCAGATGTCAGAGAGGTCTTTAAGTTCATCTGACTAAGTCACTTATTTTGCAGATGGAAATTAGTGCTATGCATTTAATTGCCTCTTCCAGAAAGATGTGCTGAAGTCCTAACCCCTGTACCTATACAATATGACTTTGTTCGGAAATAGGGTCTTTGAAGATGTTAGCAGTTAACATAAGGTTATACTGGAGTAGAGTAAGTCCTAATACCATCTGAGTGGTGTCCTTATAATACAGAAGAGACACAGGGAGAAATAGAGAGGAAAGAAGGCCAGATGAAGATGAATCTACACAGCCAAGAATGACTGGAGCTACCAAAAGCTGGGAAAGAAAAGAAAGGATCTTCCTCTAGATATTTCAAAGAAAACAGTCCTGCCAACACTCTGAATTTGGACTGCTGGCCTCCAGAGTTGTGAGACAATAAATTTCTGCTCTTAGAAGCCACCCAATTTGTGGAGCTTTGTCGCTGCAGCCCCTGGAAGCTAATATAAAAAGGCTTATGTAAGGATATGGTCCACACCACTAGCGCTACAGCTAGAGTGAATACTCTTCCTCTTTCAAGTAAACGTTGTGGCTTGCATATACTTCTACTAACGAATGTAAGTTACTGCCTTTGAATATTTTATTGCCCTGACCGCTCTCTCTCCTCACCCCAATACCAACAGATAAAGGGTTCCATGGGGGGAAAGATCTGTATCTATTATTCTGAATGCTGGGGACCCAAAACAGTGATTATTCGGCCTGCAACCCACTGAGCAATCTTTTCTTCATTATCCTAGGCTGGATTCATCTAGCTTTCTAATTCATTAATTCTAAATATTTACTGAGTGCCTCTTATGTCTAAGACTACAATAAATGCTAGGGGGTATTAAAGACAGGCATGGTTCCTGCCCTCACGAAAATGTCAATCTCAGCACTCATCACATGTTTTTATAATTACTGTTTATGTCTGTCCTCTCTTAGACCTCTGATTTCAGGAGGGCAAGACTTGGGCTTTGTCTGTCATTGACTCTCCAGCGCTTGTCACAATATCCATTGCATAATAGTATTCAATTTTTAAAAAAGCAAACCCTCCTCATTTTAGTACATTTTCTACCTTAACATGTCATGAGGAAGAAAAATTCTCACCATTTTCTTTGTTCTAGTATATTTTCAGAACTACTACAGCAACAGCTATTAGGTACAATCTAGAGTATCTGCTATATAGCACTCAGCTTGGTGTTTTATATTATTTCATTTTTAATGCAAAATTATATTATTCCAATTTCTTTGAAAAGATTGGGACTGCTGACTAGATACATGACTTGACCAAAATCACAAGGGGTTTAAGTGACAGGACCAGGACTTGAACTCCCACCTTCCTCATTGCAAAGATTATGCCCTTTCCACTAGCTATACGCATTTCTGTTCAGGGCAAATCTGAGAAACAAACATCCTCACATTTCAAAACAATAGATATAAATATTTAAGCTTCGAGGATAGCTATGGGTGCCTTTACATACCTTAAAAAGGAAGACACATCATATGAAACAGAGCTTACCCACTAATCACAGAAAAAAGATACTACCTATTATTTGACAGAGTTGGAATATGGAAGCCCCCATGTCTGTTTTGAAATCTAAGGAGACATGTTTCTGAGAAAAATACCACACCACTGCCCTTACTTATTGCTAAATTGTCTTTCTTTGAAACCCCAAGTATAAGTGAATGGTGCAGATTTGAATAAAGAGGTTCATAGAACCAGTGGTTGGCCTTTGTTAAAGCTTCCAGGAATTTAACATATTCTAAACTATCGTGAATTTTGGGGTAAGTTTTCCTAATTGCTTGGGTCCAAATTTTATTAATAATCATCAGGCCATATGATCACATTTTACTTAGTCATAAAATAGATATTTGCATAGCCAAACTTGTATTTGACTGGTAGAAACAACTTCACAGATTTAAAATTTTATATCCAGCTGTTAATAGCATTTGATGTTGCTCTGAGTATACCATTAGCAAACCAGTCACAACACTAAAAAAGATGGCCCCCTACCTATTTTAATTCCAAAACAGAGTGATCAGTAATGCCATTATGCTTCTGTAGGTGCTAGCTGTGGAGGATTCTCAGTTAGCATCAGGAAGGGATTTGTAGAAGGAGCTGGCTTTGTGGCATCGCATGTGTAACGATGGCTGCTACATATTCACCAAGATTCGTTGAATCATGGCAATAAATGGGACCTAGAACCAAAAGGTCAACAGTGGGAATCTACCAGCTGATCCTTGGAAACCCTATGGAGCAGTTCTATTCTGTCTTATAGGGTGGCTATGAGTCAGAATTGACTCTACAGCAAGGGGTTTGGTTTTTGGTTTTATAAGATATTAATAGCTAACATTTTTTAAGAGCTTTCTATGTGCCAGGAGTTATAATAAATACTCTGCATGGATTTAATTTTGTTACATCCAGCCGAGCCATGACTACAGTCAACTGGCAGAGTGGAACAGTAAGGATTTACCCAGACTTTCTTCCCCAAGAGTGCACATACTCAACAGCTGTGCTACAATGACCACACAGAACCATTTTATTTCACAAACTGAGAAACAGAGGCCAAGAGCCATTAAGCGACCTAGCCAACCTGATTCCCAGTCCTGGGTAATCTTCTCTCTACTTATGTTACTGAAGGACACACTGATATCTCACATTGTCTTTAAAAAATAAAAGAGCAACCAAATTGCGCTCACCTGTACTGGACTGAACAATCCCAGAGTCTACTGTTTGCCCAAGAAGATCATACTGGTTGAGGCGTGACCCATCTTCCGCTACAACTACTGAGCGTGCTGGCTCTCTGGTCCACTGATAAACAACTTCTGCTCTCGTATAAGCATCTAAAAGGAAAGAACGGAGAATAGTACATCTGCTTTGTCATTCCATATCTCCTAATTAGTCAGGGTGTTTTATCAGCCTCATGTTTTCTACCTCATGGTTCCAGAGGGCAGGTTAGGAAATGAAAGCCCACCTGCCTTAGTCTGTTGTTGTTGCTGTTGTCAGGTGCCGTCAAGTCGGTTCCAACTCATAGCGACCCTATGCACAACAGAACGAAACACTGCCCGGTCCTGCGCCATCCCTGCAATCGTTGTTATGCTTTAGCTCATTGTTGCAGCCCCTGTGTCAATCCAACTCATTGAGGGTCTTCTCTATTCCACTGACCCTGTACTTTGCCAAGTATGATGTCCTTCTCCAGGGACTGATCCCTCCGGACAACATGTCCAAAGAATGTAAGATGCAGTCTCTCCATCCTTGCTTCTAAGGAGCATTCTGGTTGTACTTCTTCTAAGACAGATTTGTTCGTTCTTTTGGCAGTCCATGGTATAGGCAATATTCTTCGCCAACACCACAATTCAAAGGCATCAATTCTTCTTTAGGCTTCCTTATTCATTGTTCTGCTTTCACATGCATATGATGCGATTGAAAACACCATGGCTTGGGTCAGACACACCTTAGTCTTCGAGGTGATATCTTTGTTTTTCAACACTCTAAAGAGGTCCTTTGCAGCAGATTTACCCAATGCAATGTGTTGTTTGATTTCTTGACTGCTGCTTCCATGGCTGTTGATTGTGGATCCAAGTAAAATGACATCCTTGACAACTTCCATCTTATCTCCATTTATCATGATGTTGCTCATTGGTCCAGTTGTGAGGATTTTTGTTTTCTTTATGTTGAGGTGCAATCCATACTGAAGGTTGTGGTCTTGGATCTTCATTAGTAAGTGCTTCAAGTCCTCTTCACTTTCAGCAAGCAGAGTTGTGTCATCTGCATAACGCAGGTTGTTAATAAGTCTTCCTCCAATCCTGACGCCCCGTTTTTCTTCATATAGTCCAGCTTCTTGGATTATTTGCTCAGCATACAGATTGAATAGGTATGGTGAGAGGGTAAAACCCTGGCGCACACCTTTCCTGACTTTAAACCAGTCAGTATCCCCTTGTTGTGTCTGAACAACTGCCTCTTGGTCCATGTAAACTTTCCTCATGAGCAGAATTAAGTGTTCTGGAATTCCTACTCTTCACAATGTTATCCATAATTTGTTATGATCCACATAGTCGAATGCCTTTGCATAGTCAATAAAACATAGGTAAACACCCTTCTGGTATTCTTTGCTTTCAGCCAGGGTCCATCTGACATCAGCAATGATATCCCTGGTTCCACATTCTCTTCTGAAACCAGCCTGAATTTCCGGCAGTTCCCTGTCAATATACTGCTGCAGCAATTTTTGAATGGTCTTCAGCAAAATTTTGCTTGTGTGTGATATTAATGATATTGTTCTATAATTTCCGCATTCGGTTGGATAACTTTTCTTGGGAATAGGCATAAATATGGATGTCTTCCAGTCAGTTGGCCAGGAAGCTGTCGTCCATATTTCTTGGCATAGACGAGTGAGCCCCTCCAGAGCTGCATCCATTTGTTGAAACATCTCAGTCTATATTCCATCAATTCCTGGAGCTTTGTCTTGAGCCAATGCCTTCAGAGCAGCTTGGACTTATTCCTTCAGTACCATCGATTACTGATCATATGCTACCTCTTGAAATGGTTGAACATCGAGTAATTCTTTTTGGTATAACGACTCTGTGTATTCCTTCCATCTTCTTTTGATGTTTTCTGTATTGTTTAATATTTTCCCCATAGAATCCTTCACTATTGCACCTTGAGGCTTGAATTTTTTCTTCAGTTCTTTCAGCTTGAGAAATGCTGAGTGTGTTCTTCCTCTTTGGTTTTCTATTTCCATCTCTTTGCACATGTCATTACAATACTTCTTCTACTCGAGCCACCCTTTGAAATCTTCTATTCAGTTCTTTTACTTCCTCATTTCTTCCTTTTGCTTTAGCTGCTTGACATTCGTGAGCAAGTTTCAGAGTCTCCTCTGACATCCATCTTGGTCTTTTCTTTCTTTCTATCAATTGCTCATATGCAATTTCAAGCTGAAACTGAAGAAAATCAGAACAAGTCCACAAGAGCCAAAACAAGACCTTGAGTATATCCCACCTGAATTTAGAGACCATCTCAAGAATAGATTTGACACATTGAACACTAGTGACCGAAGACCACATGAGTTGTGGAATGACATCAAGGACACCATACATGAAGAAAGCAAAAGGTCATTGAAAAGACAGGAAAGAAAAAAAAGACCAAGATGACTTAGTCTAGGACAACTAAAACATATTTTTCTGATACATTCAGTTATCTGTTCACTCTTCCAACACATGTCTGTTAAACATCTACAGGGTAAAATGTGCAAAGTACTGTGCTGGGGAGAGACCAGGAAATATAACAAATGAGGGTTTCTGCCCTGGTGGAACATACATCGTAGTGGTAGGGCTAGTAAACAGGTAATCAGATAAATATATCATTTTGAGTAGTGCTAAGTGTAAGAAAGTCATATACCACAGAATAAGGTGAGACAGAATGAAGCTTATATTTTGACTAAGGAATTCAGACGGGGTCTCTGAGGAAGTGAAATTTATATGAGCCATCTGAAAGTCTTGGTGAAGGTTTGCTGGGCAGAGGAACTAACAATTTTCTTCCTCTAATGCAAGTATATACCTGACATGTTTAAGGAAAACCAGGAAGACCAATGTGGAGAGGAAGTACAGGAGAGATGAAATGAGGTTAAACAGGCAGGAGCTTGATTTCAGATTGTGTCATGCCAGGGGATGGTCATCACAAACATGAAAAAGAAGCACTGGAAAGTTTGCTTGCTGTACATCAGTTTTCAAATTAAACTTGATTTTATTTCCATCAGTATTAACTTTTTCGTTGATATTTATAATCATGATGTTGATGATGATGGCGGTGATAACGGCTCTTTACACTTCTCAGACATTTTCATTTGCCATGTCACTTTTTAATCTAGCCATCCTCCTATATGAGGGGATAGGTCATATCCCTGATCTTTGATTCGGGCAGGCAGATTTGGGCCTATAGCATGTGAGGGAAGAAAGACAAGGAATTTCATGCCTTTTTGGATTTCTAGTCACAGAACAAACAAATTCTCTGTTTATTTGCAGGGTGATTTAAGAAGTTTAAAGAATATCACATTAGCAAAAGCAACCTGTTTCTGGGGCTGTTGAGGGACATATATGATAGCAAACTTTGACCTTACTATGAAAATTTGACCCTTTGCCTGACTTCTCCATGAGGCACAGTGATGGTTGTGCCCAGGATCCACAGTGTTTTAGGATCCACAAAATTGTTCTAATTGCTTCTAAATTAAAAAAAAAAGAAGAAGAAGAAGAAGAAGAACATAACCACCCTGGAACATATTAGTCTTTATACCAATGCAGTCATAAAATACAATTTTAATAATTTGGTGGGGGAGAAAGGGATCCACAAAGGCAAAAGTGCCTAGGGCCCACAAAAGTCACATGCAGCCCTGCTTGACTCAGCTCTCATCATGAGGCAACCAGACTTGGGTGTTGTATCCAAATATGTATTTGCCCAAGCTAAAATATTATTTGATGTAGAATATATACTATATTCAGTGAAAAGTTCTTCTGGTGGTCATAAATTCTTATTTTTGAAATAGAAGGGTATCACCTAAGAAATCTTTGAGTTTATGGTAATACGGAATCATTGAACGTTCAAACAGAAGAGGCTTAAAAATCATATGATTTAATATGATTTTACATGTGGTAAACTGAGGCACAGAAACATTAATGGTTTAGGGTGCATAGACACCAGAAAACTGAGATAAGAACTCACAATGCTCTTCATTCTATCCCACTGATGTTTGTAACATTGTTCTAGTCAAAACCAATATATTATATGCTCAAAAGCCCAGTAAGAATATTTAGTGGTTACTTGATCAGTAATGAAACCAATTCTAGAGGTTACGTCATTTCACACTAAACTAAGCTCTTTTTACTATACCACATCACCATGAGAAACAGTGCCTGGGCCTTGCCTTTTTTATGACTTGTCTTGCATTGCCAGTTGGCTGCTAATATAATTGAATAAGAAAAAAACAAACAAATGCTTTACCAGTGACTTCTCATTTCACAATAATTTTGGTGTCTCATTTCTTGCAATTTCTTACTAACCCCATTATTTATAAAAATGTCTAGGCCAGCGACTATAAATATGACATTCATTGTGAAAGTGAAGAGTAATCATTGTTCATGTTTCTCAATGGAAATATCCCATAACAGAGAGTAACTCCATATGGTGAATCTTGATATTTTATGATCTAGAAGACGGACATGCAGAAAAGCTCACAAGAAGTGATATATTCTATTGTTTCCTTATGAAACAACAGGTCCTATGAAAACTTAGTTGATGTGAGATTGTTCAGCATAAATAATAGAAGGTAGAAAGAGCTTTCAACTACTTCATCAATAATTTTAAACTTAGCTTTCAAATAAGCCAGCAGATGACATAAGTTTTTTTTTTTTTTTTTTTTAATAAGACAAAAAGGCTTTGATTGGGGTTACACAAGAACTCTGTGGAGCTGAAACACCGGGAACACAGATATAGTAGCAGGACACAGACTAGCAGCAGCTACTAGCTGACCTTATCACTTCACATTTCTGGGCCTCTGATTTTCCACCTGTATAATGAGACAGGTGGCCTAAGTAATTGTTAAAGTTATGTCTCGCTCAGAATTCGTTTACATTTCTATCTAGCCGTCTCTCCTTGCTGACAAGGTACTGTGCTTGATAATCACTCAACAATTATTTATGAAGCCCTTAGTTGTGTTAGCACTTGCCCAGATGGCAGAATCCATGATCTGAATCTCTTCCTGTATGATCAAAGCCTCATTTTGCATTTTCCCAAAAAAGCAATTAAAAGATGTCAGCTGTATCATGCATTTTGTCTTCAGGTTATCTGGCCTTATTAAGAGGGCTTTATCCTTAACAAGCAGAAAATGTAATTTAGCATTGACAAACAGAATCTAGTGGATAGTGGTAAGGAAAACATCTGTTTTTCTGAGCTGAGCTCTTATCATCATATGGATTATGTTGCTTCATAAGCCTCATAAACATTTAGTAAACTGTTCCACTAAGTCGGAATCTCCCCTTGCTTATCTGCTTCTCTAATACTTTGGTAGAATGTTTGCCCTAAAAACTGGGTCCAAGCATTTTTAGCCCTCTTTTGACTTCAGTTTCTTGACCTTTGAAATGTGCTAATTGGAACAGTTCAGAGAACTGAATATACAACAAATGGATTATGCCTCTTCCTGTGCCAATGTTGGCAATAATAACTGTCACGGTATGCTCTCCCACCAAGCACACTGTCTGAGTCTGCCTTCCACTCTCAAGGCTCCTTTGTTTAAGTTTAATCCCCCGCAGGTCTTAAACCCACTTTTCCCAAGCCATCTTTGCCGGGACTTAAACATTGATAGGACATTTAAGCTTGATTAATTTAACATTTATCCATTCAATAAGTATTTATTGAGAGCCTACATTGTATCAGGCTTTGTGCTCTGAAATTGTGAACAAAACAGATCCTATTCTTATGGAGGTTAGAGTCTCCAGGCTCCCCAAAAATGTTACCCAATAAATAAGACAAGTAATTATAGCGATTGTAAATGCTGTAAAAGAAACATGTATTTCTATCAAGGAGAATGGTAAGGCTACGTGCAAATTTAGATAAGGTCATCAAGGCAAGTCCTAGGAGATGGCATTTTTGCTGAGATTAGGAGAGGCAGAAAATGCCAGCCATGCTGAGAGCCAATGGAACAGTAAACCAGGCAGAGACAAGAGCATGTGCAAAGGCTCTGAGGTGGAAAACAACTTATGATATTCTAGGTCAGAAAGCCGGTGGGACTGGAGCCCAGTGATCCTGGGGCATAGAAACAGAAGATAAGCTGCAATGGTCAGGGGCCTGGTCATGCAACTGACAGACCATGGTAAAGAGTTTGGACTTTATTGAATACTGTTTCCACACGGAAAAAAGTCACTGAAAAATTATTTTTCCAGCAAGTATTATGGTAGGATTTATAGTATAAAAGGGGTCATTGTCATGTGGAGAAGAGCTTGGGGGAGTGAGAAAGAGTGGAACAGAGAAAACTGTTAGGAATCCCTTTTAGTAATACAAGTGAGAAATGATTATATCTTGGACTATGGGGTGGCAGATTATTTGGCTAAAAGTCAGTGTACTTGAATTCTGAATTTAGTTCAAGGACATGAAGAGAGAATTTTGGAGGAATGGAAGAAAACATACAAGTCCAGCATATGAACTGTTTATATGTGGGACTAAAATAAGTGCCGTTTCTGAAGTAGGACCCTAGTCCTAATTCTTATTGTTGTTATTGTTAGCTGCCATTGAGTATCCACAATGGAATGAAATGCTGTCCAGTCCTGTGCCATCCCCATGGTCAGTTACAGGTCACACTATTGTGATCCACAGGGTTTTTACTCACTGATTTTCAGAAGAAGGTTGCTAGGCATTTCTTCCTAGTAATAATTATTATGTGTATGAAAATGGGGGGGGGGAGCTTACATTCTTTAACTTGAGTTTTCTCATATGAACCAGACACTATTTGTTTTCCAATCACTACCCATTTCTTGCTTCCTACAATACCTAAAGTTTTCTTTGGGTTAACAATGTGCCCAGTTAAAAGTATATACTTTCCCAGCCTCTTTTGCAGTTAGCATTGGCCATGTGACACACACCTTTGATTAACGTGATGTGAGTAGATGCCTGTCGGGATTTTAGTGAAAGATTTTATTTTCTTGACATAGGCACTATGCCTTTCTTCTTCAGCCACTATTCCTCCTTATCTTGAAAGCTGATGCAATGGCTGGAGCTGCAGCAACCGTCAGTGACCAGGAAGAACATCATCTAAGGTCATCTTAAGATATCAGCCCTCTTAAGATGCTGAACTAACCTGCAATCCATCAGTGATCACTTATCTTCAGATATCTTATATGAAAATATAACCCCTTCTTTTTTTTCAGCTACAGTTACTGTTGAAGGCATTCCTGACTGATACATTTAATATGTAATTTATTGTTCAAACCAGGGCACTTAAGAAGGTGAAAGGGGGCACTACTAATAATTATGCTAGGATAATAGGCATAAATCAGTACTATTTCAGACACACTGTGTTGTATGGTCACCATAACTCTATGGTTATTTTGCAGATTAGATGAGCCTACACATCTAAAATGTTTAATATATTGCCTGAAATACAGTTAACACACAATATATGTTGTTAGTTTTAAAAATGGAACTGACAATCAGGGGAAACCATAAAATAGTCCATGACATACAAGAGACTTATTAAACTGGAAAAAAGTTGGGGAGAAGGGAGTGATCACCAAAGGTCGCTTTAACTGATAGTTTGTGAAGTAGGCTATCCTTGAGTTTCAGCATAGGAAGAGATTTATAAATCGAGAAAGTGATCTCTCTGTGCCTAGTGCTGCTAGGAGCCTGAAGGCCCTTTGTCATTTTCTTTGCTTATTGCCTTCCTACACTACCACTTTTTCTTCTATGAATCATATTTTCACCAAAATAGTTGCTCAGACTGGCTCTCTAGTGAGAACAGAAAACTAGTTAGATAGTTCAGGAGTTGACTCAGCCAAGTATGTAGCTCCACTGCAGGAAAGCAGGAATACATAATTCCCACTCACTCTCTTGCATGCAAACTTGCCTTCTCTAGAATGTGCCTGCTTATTTTCAAATGGCAAAAACCCAGAAAGTTAGTATAAAGCAGTATTTAAGATACCTTCAAGGGCATTAATGTGTGTATGAATTCCATGAGATAGCCAAATGGATCTAGAACTTTCCTAAGAGTATGATTAGGGTAAATTGCTGGCAACATCTGTTAGCTCTAGGCTTCACCATTAAGAAATGCCTACTTGTGGTTCTTTGTCACCTACCAATGTTCCCATCTGGTAAACAAGTTGAATTATTTTTAAAGTCAAAGAAGTATCAGTGATAATGTAAAATAAAAAGAATAACCTTCATTTCTTTGAAGGAAGATGTTACTCATGTGGTATAAGCATCCATACCCCATTCCTTTTTCCATGAATACAACTTCCACAGAAAACAGAATTCTCCTACTAAATAGTTTAATACATGCTTTCTAGGCCAGTAAATCAGGCATAGCAGCTTTCCTGAAATGTCATTAAATATTGAAGTCAAAGATTATTACTTTTAGAAAGTTCTTGTTCTTTAAGCTTTCTTGAAAATTTTTATGTGTCTCTCCAACAGATACAACTGATTGGAGCTCTCTTGCTCAAATACTTAGATCTCCCATAAGGATAAAGAAATTTTAAAATAAATTTACTTACAGCTTCCAAATTTTAGTGGGCAGGCATGGGCATCCATAGGGAAGTCTTCCAAGTGCATTGGACATTCAGCTCTCACCGTCAGCCTTGTCAATTAAGAGAAATAAAGTAGACAAATGAGAGCCCCATAGATTAGATTCTTGCTGATAAATATGGTTGGGAGGTTTACTTATTATAGCAAATGTATTAAGAGAGCTGGATGACAGGCACAAACTGCAAATCTATGCAGAGCTGTTAATAATCAAATTATCTAAAAAGAATGATTTACAAGGATGACTGGCTTCTATCCATTTTTGTTTGTTTTGAGAATATAGGTGAAGCCAGATTTTGTGCAATCTGCAACATTCCTAATATTTTCCAAAAACAAGCATCACCACCTAGTCCACCTGAGTATGACAAATCCTTTGAGAACAAAACTAGCCATAAGCAAATAAATACTTGTTTAAATACTAACTCATCCTTGGTTGAGAAGAAGGCGTGGATAGTCAGGAAGAGTAGTATATTTCCCCTTTCCTAAGTGCAGCTCACCCTATCTCCTTCCCTAAAATAGCATTTAAGAAAAAAAGAAAAAAGCATAGGTGCAGAGGAAACTATTGTAAAGCCTTATGAGATTGACCTTAATTTACAGTCTCCTTGAGAGTTTATATGTGATCAGTTTTTTTTGTTTGTTTGTTTTATTTTTTCCCTTTAGGAATTCTCTCCTTCTTTTGTCACTATAGACCACCCATTTAGTTTTATTTACAAATTCACTGCCTAATTAAAGCCAGGCCTCTGCTGTGCTTCTCTTTAGTCCATATAATCTGGAAATGCAAACTCAATAAAAAAAAAAAAAAATTTTTTTGATGCCTTAAAAATGGTTGTTAAGAAAAGAATCCACTGAAATATAGTTCATCCCGTTTTGTGGAATTAAGAGGGGATTTATATCCATTTGCCTCATATAACTTGTAGCAGAGATATTTACTCAGATTATTAAGTAGCTCAGGAAATGTAGCAGAATGACTTTATAGCCATTAAAATCATTAAGATCATTAAGCTAAAATCATTAAGTAAAATACTCATATTGCTTAAAACAAATATGAAATATGGAAGTTAACTATTAAACTTGCATTCTTAAGACACATCATTAAACAAAACGATGGTGCATTAGCAAACGCACAGGGAAATTTGGAAATGGAAGACACAGGGCAGTTATTGATGAACTGAAGGGCACTGCGTATTTCAGAAACCACGAGTTAGTATTCAGGATATGTACTGAATTCAGGCTTAAAGACAAGTATGGGTTATTTAAACGGAAATAGTATTTTAAATTGCAAATATAAACATGTCCTACTTGGATAATTTGGCAAGGTTTCAACACATGTGTCTATAGGTTCCCTTTTTTTTTTCTCTCTCTCTCTCTAATTTGAGGACTTTTTATTCTTTAATTCCAACTGTACTTGGACCAGTCCTCTCTAGCTGGGTCCAATACGGAAAGTGGCTCTTCAAGTTTTGGGTTTTTTTTTTTTTTGGCAGGGCGCGGGGGCCAGATGCCTGTATATGCTACCTGTTCTGGCCACTAACTAAAGGCAAAATATTTATTCCTACGCTAAACGCAATCCACCACGTCGAGGCTTTTGCCTTCATTACCTTTTTATACCAAAGGAATAATTGGATGGCCTGAATTGCCAGACAGTGTCCAAATCTGAAAAGACATCGTTCTTAGAATACATCTGGGAAGGAAATTAACTGCTTCCCTCAAGGAGAAGTGGCAGACAAGTCTTAATTTCTCATAAATTAGGAATACCTTAAGTGACTTTTTTTTCTTTAAAAACAGCTCAAAACTTTATTTCTTCCGTGTTCCCTTCATTCAACCATAAAAGTAATCGAGCACTCTCACTCATAAGATTCTAAGTTTTCTAGTATCCTCAAAAGGGAGGAAACATTTATAAAACATAAAAAAATCTGAGCGATCTTCAGTTTAAACAAAATTAAGACAATCTTTATTCTCTAGCTAATGATACCAAGGTAACTTCATATGCTTCAAAATGTATATTTTCCATTTGAGTCTTTTAAGCATTTTCTAGCTTTCTTTAATTTTGTTTTGTTACTTTCCTTTTTATTACAAATACTTTCAGATATACAACGTTAGCTAGCTTCTAGAAATTTAATCTAGACCTTACTGGAATGTATGAATACGTGTGATTTACAATAGAGTGAAGAAGTTCTTCATATTGAACTAGAGCGGCTGGAGAGATAAATTGTGCTACTGTATTACTTAATACATATTGCCAACATTTTTTCTAATCATTCCATTTAGCATTTAAATACTTGAATTATATTTAAGTATTCCCTCCTCATAGGAGAGTAAGTTTTTTAAAGTTTAAAAAAATTAAAAAAGCAAGAAAAACAGCAAAGTAAATTCCTGCCTTGGGCCATCAACTTGATGATTGCCTAGAAGTGGACAAGAAGGAAATACAAAAGTATTCCCAAATAGCAGCACGGCCATCTTACCTCATGGTATACAACAACGTTCCATCCTCTGTAATCCGCAGGAGTTTGTTGGGCATGGTCATGTTATGGGCCACTGACTTCTTTCCATTGTGAAAAAAGGTGTCTGGAGTCCAGATTTTACTTGCCATTAGGTTATTCAACCGAAGAACTGTCATGGGTCCTTTAAATTTTAACCTTTCATCCTTCCAGCTTTGACGGAAAAATACATCTATAGTATATTCCTAAGTAAATTTGGAAAATGGCAAAGTTCATTGTGCCATATTTTGCAATGCAAATACCTTACATTGATACTGCATAATTTTTGCTACTTTGGAAGCAATTACGAATTAGGTGATGTTTTCAGAAGTGAACTTGTATACTGTATACATATTGATGTCAGAAGAATCGTTTGGCATGATGATTTTTTTTTTTAATTTGAAAATGCTTGAAATATTTCTTAGTCAGAAAAATTCTGCCAATTATCTTCTCATATATGTGACAAGAAAACCACACCCCACCCTCGACTAAACCAGCCCTAGAAGAGATAGAATATATTACAAATGAATGCCAAACTCATGTTAATCAATAACCA
Organism: Loxodonta africana; assembly: GCF_030014295.1. Classification (NCBI taxonomy): domain Eukaryota; kingdom Metazoa; phylum Chordata; class Mammalia; order Proboscidea; family Elephantidae; genus Loxodonta; species Loxodonta africana. Next base: position 178,348,941 of record NC_087343.1, on the reverse strand, counting down.
GTTGCCATTGTCAACCTCAACTCATGGCATGAGTTGCAGAGTAGAACTGTGTTCCACAGGGTTTTTCTTACTGTGAACTTTCAGAAACAGATTGCCAGACCTTTCTATCAAACTGCCTTTGGGAGGGATTGAACTGACAACCTTTTGGCTAATAGCCCAGTGTTTAACTGTTTGCACCACGCAGAGGTTATTATATTTATGAAAAATTTTAAATTAGATAATTGCAGCTGTAGAAATGAATTATAATGTTTTGGGAGCCCTTCCATGACCTCTGATAACCTCACAACCAAACTTAAGTCAACCATGGTTCTAACATGGTAAGAAAATGCCTTCTTCTTTTCAGCTAAGTAAAAAAAAATTTTTTTCACAGATAATGTATATATTTTATACAAGGAAGAAGATTATGAAAATAAGAAATTCATTTACACTGGCAATTTGGATCTTTTCCAAAAAAAACCCGAAAAACTAACAATACAATGTTCAGGTGTATGTGAGTGTGTGTTTGTGCGTGTATGTGTGTATAAGACACATGAGAAATGTGTGAAGCTCATCAACATTCACAGCCAAGAAATCTATTTATCTGAATAAACATAGCATTCCTTATGGCAATACCCGGGGACAAACATCTGCTAATCTGAAAACAAGCAATGAGACTTACCAGCTCCTAAAATTAAAAAGAGTAACATCCATCTTTCTTGCAGTATTTGCCACACTGATACTAAATTTGGAAACTAATGGTTTGAAATAAAGACTGCCATATTCTCTGCTAATCATACTGTGGTTCAAACTGGAAGAAAGACTAACTTGGTAACCTCATGCCATGTTTTCTTAATCCTCTTAACTCTGAAGCATCAAGAAAGCAATGTATTTTAATCTTATACGTATCATCTTTGTTGTTGTTGTTGTTAGGTGCCATCGAGCTGATCCCAACTTATAGTGACTGCCCCTATACAGCTTCCTAATCTATAACCTTTACAGGAGCAGATTTCCAGGTCTTTCTCCCTGACAGGGGCTGTTGGGTTTGAACCACTGACCTTTCGATTAGCAGTCAAGTGCTTAAACACTGCTCCACCACCATTAAAAAAAAAAAAAACTATTAGGACATACCAAATAATGTCTGTGTGCATACCTTTCATGTGTGAATATCTCTTTCCTGGATTTTAAAGAAGATTGGGTAAAACCTAAGTGAAGGTTAATCCTTCTGACATACTTTGCCACTGCTGAGCACTTACTGATTAAGTAACAATTATCATTGCATGGCTTATAATGTGCCAGGCATAGTGCTAATTGCTGACTGAGATAGAAACAAGGACGTTTAACTTAATGCCAGTGTGTCTGTGGAGTAAAGAGAAGTGACCTTGTTTTATCGGCTCCATTTTAGTGTCTGGAAGTGTCAGATGGAAGGCACTGCAATACATAACAAGAGAATTTACCGACAAGAATTTGTTAAGCCTCCTCTAAATTCAGCAAAGGGAGAAGCTGTATAGGCTTGGGTGCTACAAGAAAACCTCATGGAGGAACGGGATGGACATAGGATGGTATTTTCCCTGAAGCAAGAAATAGAGAGAGGACCTGTGGATTACATCTGGAAGTAATGCAGAGTAGCAGTGCTTCACAGGAAAGCAGGGCAGACTGAGGAGGGAGAGCATAGGTAAGGGGACAGTGGAAGTCAAGAACTGGAGAGATAGATTTGGAGCTGGATATAGAGATTCCTCTAAGCATTGTCTAGTAAGTCTGGACTCAATCATTCTGGGAAGTCCTGGAAAGTAGCTTAAGCTATCTGAGCATTTCTTTCTTTCCCCCCACTCCAATAGTGTGGATAGGTCGACTCTGGGCTGGGCATGTCTTCCACTCTGGGATATGGACAAGTCTGATAGGTAGGGATATGATATATGATGATATTTCTACTACGATTTAGCCACTTAATTTCTAGTCTCAGTTCTCTTTGAACTAGTCAACAGTAGAGAGAATGACCACTTGTCAATCAAGGATCCAAGAAAGTCTAAGCTGACCTTGTTCCCATGAACCTAAGAAGGTCGAGCATTTGTTTTCTTGCTGCAAGGAGACTTTTGAAATTAAAATAAAATTTAAATATAAAATAAACTTTAAATAGATTTAATGTCACATTTTTAGCAAAATATAGCCCAAAGGCAATGATTCCAAACAACCATGTGAAACTTTCCAAAGTCCAGATGTTTACATGTTTATCATGTTTAAAGTGAACTCTATCTGTGTTAATGTCAGACAGTGAAGTTACCAAATATATTGAAAACATTCTTCTTACAAATATACTCCTCAGACACACACAAACATACACACACACAACACTAAGCAAAACTGACTGGGTAAGCTTTTGTTTTTCATTTTCCCCGAGATAGAAGTAGAAATGAAATCTGAAATAAACTGCAGTTGATGATGATCAACCCCTGACTAATCAAGAGTATAAATATTTGGTCTTCTGTATTCTGAGAACTCTCTCCTGCATGATTGTCATGGTAACAGCAGACAGATACCAGTACCTACTTGTGTAACATGACCTTGGACTCATGGTCACAATTTATTAGACTGAGAACGAACATCTGGACCAAGATAGGCCAGAGAACCTTCTTCAGAAAGTTGGGACAAGAAAAAGGCAAGAAGTAGAGCCATAGCATACTGGTTATGAATGTAAGTTCTAAACCAACTAGCTAAAACTGCATCATCAGTCTGCCAGCTGAATGGCCTTAAGTTAGTTTCTTACCCTCTCCAAGCCACAATTTCCTAATATGTCACCCAGCTATTCTGAGAAGTAAATGAGTTAATACACATGGACAGCTTGCAAGGATGCCTGGCCCACAGAACGCTCTCAGTAGAAATTTTTACTATTTGTCTTATTTCTTTTTTTTTTTATCAACAGAAATTTATATTAGTCTTCTTACATAGCTGAGAGTGAAGGAGTGTTATTTCCTTAGAAAGGTGGCAGAACAGAAAATCTGAGGAAGTGACAAGTTGGTAACAGCCAAGCCAAGCAAAAACAGAAGGCACAAAAGGGGCTCTACATTCACAGTGTGTGAGCAAAGAGGAAGCTCAGCTGAAGAATGTGTTCAAGTCTCAATGTTCCAGCCTCATCACTCATGTGAAAAGTCTCTTTGAGTTACCCTGCTCAGTAAAGTAGGTCCTGGGAGAATATAAGTCTTACTCTGAAGACCTACAAAAATATCCTTTACATTCTTAAATAAATATTGTGTTGAAGCATTTCTGCTTGCACCATCTGTGTGTGCTTTGACTTAATCCACTTTATCCACCGTGGAAAACACAGTTCTATGATTGTGCTGGAAACCCTAGTGGTATAATGGGTAAATGCTATGGCTACTAACCAAAAAGTCAGCAGTTCGAATCCACCAGGGGCTACTTGGAAACTCCATGGGACAGTTCTACTCTGTCCTGTAGGGTTGCTATGAGTCAGAATCGACTCGATGGCACTGTTTTTTTTTTTTTTTTTTTAGTGATTGTGCTGCCTGGATATTTCTGTCAGAACCTGGTGCCCTGGGAATGTGCTATTTGATTGCAAATTAATGAATTTTAAAATAAAGTTAAGGAGTTGTCCTAATTTTGTTTTCTATTCCAGATGAAGTCAGATGCCTTGGGAGTTAGGGCGTCTCTAGGGTTGGATGGACTGGGTTCAAATCATTGCACTTAGCTAGTTAGGTCACGTTCCTTCTCTGGAAAATGTGCATAATATTAGTGTAAAAGATTTTGGCATGTGGATTAGAAGGAACATGATCTATAAAACCCTGAGCATGGTGATTGGCACATTGTAAGCATTCGATAATTTTAATGTTGTAATGGTTATAATTATTAATTAGATACATTAGTTCTCACTTAAAAAAACTACAAAGATTTCCTGTTTTGAAAAATAGCTTTGTCATTCTGTCTTCTACTTTGATTGCCTCTAAATCACCTTATTTGTAATTCTATGATGATGTGGTTTTAGATGATTAATCTTTGAGAACAGTGTAGTCAGGTATAATTTCTACTAGCCACTTAGAAAATCGGTTGTAGGCCTATGGCTTTTGGATCGATTGACATAAAAATTTAACCATTACCTGGTTAAGAAGTTTCAGGTAGTGGGGTGTATTGTTGACTTGAACTATTCTGCACTCTGTCCCCTCTTTCTATCTGATATTTGATCAAAGATCATGAATGAGTAAGTCACGATAACTATAGGGCTAATGGTGTATCAAAGTGCCCTGGTGGTGCAAACAGTTAAGTCAGCCACTGGTTGGTGATTTGGGCTCACTTAGTGTCTCCACAGGAGAATTACTTGGGGATCTGCTACCCTAAAGGTTAAGGCCAAGAAAACCCTATGGGCAGTTCTACTCTGTCACTGGGGTTATTTATGAGCCAAAATCAACTCTACAGCACCTAACAACAACAACAGCAATGGTATATCAAAAATCCTAGTGTCACCTTGATTCTAAGAAAACATTTGTTCCTTAAATCACAGTTAATCTAACTGGTAACTCAAAAGCATGCCAAATAATTTTTTTTAAGAGCAAAGTTTATGATTGCACGTAGCTTCATTTGAAACCGTCCCTTAACAACTCATATTGAGCATACACTTATTGTGAGGCACCGTGCCACGTGATCTTTTAATGTCCCATCTCTTGATGTTTTCATCGAAGAGAGAGGTGTCACAGTGTAAAACTCCTGGACACTCTCCAGCCCCTCTTACTCTTCTGTCCCGAATAGAGGAGAGGATTAATGTAATCTAATGGATGAATTTGGAAGGAGAAACTAAGTTTGTCTATCTCAGTCTCTCCTTGTCTTGTCCTTTTGGATGATGGCTGTCTATAAGACTCGTGAATTTGACTGTGCTCCTCTGTGTCTCAAGGTTTACACGGGCAGTCTACCCTCTAACAGAGAGAAACCAACACTGCCTGTGACCTGGTATTTCTGCCTGTTCCTGGAATGTACCATCTAGAAACCCACTTGCCTGCAAGTATAAGCCACATTCTGTAATACCTTAATTATTTGGGATAATGATGATGTTTTCACCTCCTGTATCCCTTACTCTATTGTCTTCTTTCTCACAAAGTGCAAAACTCAGACAGGAAAGAGGGGTGAATTTATTAAGTCCCACAAGTCCCCAAATTTTGAAAGATAATGTAGGTCTCTAAACCTTTTACCAAGTAAGTAATAATTTGACACTTACTGAAAGCCTGCAATATACTAATATTGTCAGAGATGTAGAAAAAAACTGTCTTTACATTTTGGGGTATCACATCAGAAAAATATAACATTTAAAGAAGGAAAATAATCTTACAGAACAGTACTGATTATGTGAAAAATATTAAATTTTGTGTTACAATCAATAAATGTGATTAGAATGCAGAAAGGAGAAGTTAATATTGTTATTAGCTTAATCAGAAAAAGTTTTCATCAATAATTGGAATCATGAGGCATTGGGCCTTGGCAGCAAATACAGGATTTAGATAGGTGGAGAGAAGGGAAATTTTCCAGTAAGGGTGCATGACCTGATAAGGAGATCAGCATGTTCCTGTTAGTGAAAACACATGGTATCAAGAAAAAATTCAAAGCAGAAAAAGTGTTAAACTTGACTGAGACCTACTAAAGGTTCTTAAGTAGAAGAGTGGCATGAGGAGAGAATAGCGAAAGATGGAATTCCAACATGGAAAATCCACAATGAACTAGTTCTTCAAAAAGTGATCAATTTAGGTAAAATTTGGTATCTCACAGTATTCCAGTACAGTGGCCTACTCATTGATCATAATGACAAAATGAATTGTATAAGAGGAATAAATGCACAATTATGGTTGAAATTTATACTTCTGTTCCTTGGCTAGTAATAATGGCTAACATTTGTTGAGCGCTTATTATGTCAGGAATTCTTTTAAGTGATATGCATGGATTAATTCACTTAAAACATGAAATAACCCCGTAAGATATTATTATTATCCTCATTTTAAACAAGTAGAAACTGTGGCACAGATATATTAAATAAATCTCCCAAGGATAACCCCCATTGCCATCAAGGTGATTCCAACTCATAGCGACCCTATAGGACAGAGTAGAACTGCTCTATAGAGTTTCCAAGGAGCACCTGGCAGATTCGAACTCCCGACCTTTTGGTTAGCAGCCATAGCACTTAACCACCACGGCACCAGGGTTTCAAGGATACAGCCATGTAAATGGAAGAAGGAGATTATAACCCCAGACATTCTGGCTCAGAAAACTGTGTTCTTACTTACCACTTTGCTGTCTCTCACATGCTCTGCTGACTTGTATTTGATAATCGCTATGTTTCATAACCTGAATTATATTTAACTATCCCCTGAGCCAGCATTTCCCAATGTTTGATTCACAGATTACTAAATTCTACAGAATATTAACAGGTATTGAATGAAGAAAAAGGATTTTGTACAAATATGGCTGGAAAAGCACTAGATTAAATATAGCCAAAGTGGGTTCATTGTGAATAGACACAATTTAGGAAATGATGGCCTAAATTGATACTTTCTGTAATCTTTATTCGGAATCCTGAGCTACTCTGAAATCAAAGGACATTTATGTTCAGATGATACAAAAAAAAAAAAGGCATTTCAAAAACAGTATTGAATTAATGTATTTGAAATATTCATAATGACATATCTTCATGGCCTCTTTCCCTTACATAGAAGGTTTGCTGTTATGAGTTTTAAAACATTATATAATATCTTCAGAGCTTTACCGATTTACCAACTCCTACCAGATATAAAAGAAATTCATTTTAATTTATTTGGTTTGGGAGAAGAAAGAACAGGTATTTATTCATTTCATTCCCACTCTTGCTAATATTTTAATGAGGGCCTTTTGCAGGGAAGCTGAAAGTTTGTCAGTGTCATTTTTTTAACTCTTTCTCTGCCTAATTCTATTTAAGTATTCACTCACCTTTTATACTCATTTTCCATTTTTAGCCAAAAATAATTCAGGAATGATAATGTTCATGGTTTTCGAGAACACTGCTGGTGGCTACCTTAAAATCTAGCATCCTTGAATTTAACACGGCCTCCTAATTAAAATGAAAGGAGCATCTTCCAACACAAAGCAATCATTTCCAGGGATGGATGGACAAAAACAGGACTGCCGTGGTTGATAACTACAGAAATAGACCTGGTCTGGGAAATAAATGGGTCTGCTATTATATAAATATTATGAGGAGCCCTGGTGGTACAGTGATTAAGAGCTTGGCTGCTAAAAGGAAGGTAGGTATGGAGGTTCTTTTCTGTGCTATAGGATCGCTGTGAGTCAGAATTAACTTAATGGCAGTGAGTTTGGGTTTTTTAGTACAAATATCATATGAATTATGAATTACGTGTTGCTTATTATTATTTTTTTTATTATTATATACACGCTGGCACAAATGTATATCCAAACTATATGAGGTCGCTACCTAAATACTTAGTCTATATTTTTCTTTTAAAAGTTAAATTAAAAAAAACCAAGGAGACCAAAAACGCAGTGTCACTTACCATATCATGGTCTGAAACGGGTCCGAAACTGGTGACGAAGATGTCAGTCTTCACTTCAGTTACACGCTCTGATGAAGCAGGAAATTGGGACAGTGAGTGTCTATCAACAGTCCTTATTAGAGCTTACCACCACATACTCACACCCAAATGGGAAATTTATTGGCTTCGATTAGCTATTTCTAAAATTGGTCCGCTGTGTAGTCCTGAAAATTTACTGCTTACACACGAAATTTCACAGTTAATATTTTCTAGGGATCCCAGAGTCTAAATATGCCACTTTGGGAGGCAGAGACTTTATGGAGAAGTCAGCTTCTGCTAATGAATTCTTCAATAATGGACACACTTTCCTAAATGATATGAAACCATTTCACATTGTAATAAAAATACGTTAGCATTTGGGATAAGCATAAATACTCTCACACAGCTAGCCAGAACCTCTAGGTATTTAGGCTACTCTTGGGAAGTGTACAATATACTTCAGCAAGCTTTATTAACTCTTTAAGGGTTCAAGGGTATGTTTTATAAATGATTGCTTTCTTGCACTAAATCATAACTGAATTTTCCCAATTACGTCCCGAAAAAAAAAATCTGGCAACCTATATAATCTTTTCAGTTTTAAGGATGAGAAGAACATACTATGGCATAGAAAGAGTTCACTTAATAGTTTCCATTTCAAGTCCAATATGATTTTATTTTATTGGTCTTTGATGGCATATATGTCAACCAATAAAACATACTTATTGTAGCTCTGTGATGACTCAATAAAGACTTTTTCAAAGAAGCACCATCACAACACAATAGAAAAATGGTGCTTACAGAAAAGGAAAGAATTTCTTGAGGGGTTAGAATGGAAAAGATGACTTTATCATTTTCAACTTGAGCTCTGAGAAATATCAGCCCAATATCTTAAGCAATTTTTTTTTTCTTTACCGGGACATTCATATTTCTGGCCTAGGACACTAAAAAGGTGATCCAACATATGCAATAATGAACTCCTTTGGAAATCAAGAGCTGACCTTTATCCCTCAGCAATTCACTTGTGCATAGTTAACACTTTTCGTATAAACTTTCATCAAGGAGGTCCTATTATACACATCACATAATGAGTATCTCAAATATCTCCTTATCTAACCAATCCAATGGATTTGTTTCCATTTTTTTTTTTTTTTTTCAATTTCGTAGATTCTAAAATGTTTAAATGATCCTCTAGACATAGAATCATGTGGGGTTTACTTTTTGAAAACTTCAACATGGAGGACAAAGCTTGAGACAAAATAAAAAACAAAAACAAATCAGATAGTTGTGTTTGTAGAACTCACTTCCAACATCGGCTTTAACATGCTACGCTGATTGTGTGTGGCTTGAGAGACAAATTGTCAGCAATAAGTATCAGAAGTCTTAACACAATCATTCTGTAACACTTCTCTGTTCTCACCCGTCAGCCATTCCCCCAATACCCCAATGTATACACTGCTCCATCATCATCTACACATCCCCATTATCATGTACTCTCTTTTCCCATATACATAAATATTTCTTAAGACTCCATCAAGGTGTCACACTTTATTAGAATTTCAGGACTGCCTTTCAATTAAAAACAATAATAAAAAATATATACATTTTCCATTCACAAAAGTTAGAATGCATCTTATTGTTGAGCTCATTTTTGTCCTTTTTTCTTTCATCATTTCCCTTATGGATCAAGCAAAGGAGCCATCACTTAGCTTTGCTTTGATATAATAAAATATGTATTTATTAGCATGAAAAAAGTATAAAAAGAAAGACAATGGATAATGGGGAATTGGCCATTTTTTCACCCTGAATTTTTTTGTACCAGGTAAGCCCCTTATTGGGAATAATTTCCTATACAATAAAAATATACTACATATTATCTTATGTCATATTACGCATATAATTGTATTATATATAATATTTCTTATTATTTGAAAATCATTTTCTTACAATTAAATGTACCTTAAACTTCAGGATCGAGGAGAATTGACATCTAAATTTTCCTACACGACTGGACACTCCTGCTGATTTTTTTTTTAAATTGATTTATTCAATCTCACTTTGCAAGATTGAGCTTCAGTTCTCTCCACATTATAAGGACCAAAGTTATGGTGACTATCTTATGGAACTGAGTGACATCTATGGAATCCAAATTATGTCATTTTTGATCATTTTTATTTCTGCAGCAGGAATGAGCCCGTAAGTATATGCTTATTTGGGGGATATATACTGATTCATGTCTGCACAAGTGCACGTGCTTGGCAGCCTGAAGCAGCTCTCCTGTAGTTTCCTATCATTACTACATAGTTCTTGAGTATGGAGAGGGCATACTTACTGCACTTTGAGGCAGCTCCGCCAGGTAGCTGAATTTATAAATATTGGCTCCCCCAGGTGTTTTAGAAGCAAGCAATCAGTACTTTCTTATATGATAAAGTGCTCTAAAGCACTTTATTTGCCAAATAGGCCATTTCCCTCCAATATTTTTAGATTGTTAGTAGGTGATCATGCTATATAAGCAACAAATCTCAGAGGCCTAAAAGCCTGTGTATAAAGATTACACTATAACTCAAACAGAAGGTAAAACATGGTTAAGTTTATACACATTAATGCCACAGGAAATTTTCACTGCGCCATACAAAGATTAAGCATAAGTGAAAAGCAGTTCATATAAACGGCTCTAATCTATTTAATTTTATATCTACCTTTGCCCCTAAGATTCTTTGCCAGTTCATCCTCTCCTGGTACTTCATCTCATTTTCTACTAACAACGTTCCTCTGAGATTCCCTAAAAGTCACCATTGTAATATTGTAGGTCATGTACCCTAACCAAGAATCCTATCCCATGAGTATCTCAGAAGACCTCCCATGCACTCTAAACACACACCTCACCTTAGTTTTTCTTTTTCCTGCTCTCTGTTTATCCTCTTTCTTCTCTCAGACATATTCACAAACACAGACTTAAGGTAGCAAAATTTGCAAGCCCCAAAATGAAAAGTTGCCAGTTAAGAATTGTATTGGCCACCCAACCACTAAATGGAAAAGGCGAAGGATGATGTAGGAAGGAGAAGAAGGCCAATGTAATGAAATCCTGGATACCATCTGGAACTTTGGGGGTAGAATGAGAAAAAGAGCACAACTACATTCCATACTTTCCTTTCTGATAGATATTTCTTGCCATATACCCAGACATTGTCTTTGAACCATCACCAACTGATATTGAGTGCCCAGTGGAACAAGTTTCCATGGCTGAGAAACTGCCTATTATGTACACATCTGGAAGTTTCATGATGCTAAACTCTCTAAGAAGTCATCTTTTAAATAAATCTGCCCATCCTTGTTCACTCCTGTATTTCCATAATGTATTTTGCAAAACTACCCCAAAACATTAAAAAAAAACTTTAGTATTAGTGTGAGGCTAACATAACATAACATAACACAACACAACACAACATAACATAACATATATAATAATATGTTGTTTTTAAAAAATAAATAAATAAAATACAACTTTATGGTATAAATTTGGGAAACTAGGAAAAACATGAAAGCAAGAATTCCCTGGAATTTCACCATTCACAGAAGACCACTATTAAGATCTAGATGTATTCCCTTAACTTGTTTTTCTACACAAATATATATTTAATAATTTTCAAACCACATCATCACTCAGATGGGTGCGATTTCAATCATAAGGAACAGGCTCCAAAAGTATATCTTTGACTAAAACTCACCAAGAACTTCCTAAGTGCTACACGAACTCATTTTTATTTAAGGTACAAGGCTTAGAATCCTGAGTGCAAAGGTTCAAGGGGGAGCATTGTTGTGAATGAACTCCAGCCAAATTGTAAATGGTAGCATGGTTAACTCCTTTTTTTTCTGGCAAAGAAAATGATGGTTTGAAATCAAGATTCATTTGGGCCCAGGATCAGGCGTAAATGGAAGATGTGCTCATATGTATGTGCTTTGGCTGAAATCTAGTGTAATTGTTGAGCAGCCTTCCTTTCACCAAGTGCTAGAAACATTAGTCATCTTTTCTATCTCCCTGAATTGATATACATATATATACATATATTTATATATAAAAAAAAAAAAACCACTAACCCACTGCTGTCGAGTCATTTCGACTCATAGCGTCCCTGTAGGACAGAGTAGAACTGCCCCATGGAGTTTCCAAGGAGCGCCTGGGGGATTTGAACTGCCGACCTCTTGGTTAGCAGCCGTAGCTCTTAACCACTATGCCACCAGGATTTCCATATATTTATATACAAAAAAAAAAAAAAAATTACTGTCAATTCAATTCCAACTCATAGCTACCTATAGGACAGAGTGGAACTGCCGTATAGGTGTCCTGGTGGCATAGTAGTTAAGAGCTTAGCTGTTAATCAAAAGATAGCAGTTTGAATCCACCAGCTACTCCTTGGAAACCCTATTGGGAAGTTCTACTCTGTACTATAGGTTCACTATGAATTGGAATCCATCTGACAGCATCGAGTTTTTTGGTTTTAATCTTTACAGACATTGACTGCCACATCTTTTTCCTGTGGAGCAGCTAGCTGGTTCAAACCACCGACCCTTCAGATAGCAGCTGGGCACTTAACCACCACACCACCGGGACTCCATAAAATATATACATATGTATGTATGTATGTATACATAATATATAATATTATATGGAAACCCTGGTGGTGTGGTGGTTAAGTGCTACGGCTGCTAACCAAGAGGTGGGCAGTTCAAATCCTCCAGGCGCTCCTTGGAAACCCTATGGGACAGTTCTACTCTGTCCTATAGGGTTGCTATGAGTCGGATTCGACTCGACGGCAGTGGGTTTTTAGGTTTTGGGTATATATTATATATACTGCATATATATAATATATAATGTATATATTAGAATATAAATCATATGCTCTAATACCAGTATTTATTAACATAGCACTACACTCTGAAGAGTTACTAGAAAAAAAAAAACCTAAGCCTGTTACCATTGAATCGATTCTGACTCATAGCAACCCTATAGGACTGAGTAGAACTGCCCCATAGGGTTTCTAAGGAGCAGCCGGTGGATTTGAACTGCCCACCTTTTGGTTAGCAGCCCAGCTCTTAACCACTCCAAGGACCTCGAAGCCTTTGTCTGAATCACATGAGGAAAAGTCAAGATATTTTTATAATTAAATATATCTTATTTAAAAGCATAGACACGAATCAGGAACTTCTAATGAAGTTCAGCTAAAATGATTATGTTGTTGTTACTTGCTGTCAAGTCAGCTCCGACTCATAATGACCTTATTTATAAGCGAAAAAAACATTGCCCTGTCCTGTGCCATCTTCATGATTGTTGGTATGTTTGAGTGTACAAATGATTATACACCTAGCCAAAGCTAAACATGACTGAACCTGTTATATAACTAGAGACTTATCTGAAAATGGAAATCAATTAAACTAACTCAGTTGGATGAAATGTTCCAAGAGTAAATTATTCACCAAATAATTATTTCAATCAAATGTTTTCTTCACCATAATCCTTCCTTGTTCATGTAAAAAAAAAAAAAAGGACAGGTTATTTAAAATGAATATAAATGTACACGTATTTCAAGAGAAAAACTTAAATAGAGTTATGTAAGATGGAATGATGATAATGATGGTCGTTATTACAGTGGGTAGGGATATCTCAAAATAGCACATCAATGTAAATCAAGTTTTTAATGATAAATAAATCAATTAAAATCAATATTTAAACAAGCATACACTTCAGTGGTGAGTAGATAGATAAATGGATAGAGATTAAATTAGATAGATGTAAAATGCACACATGCATACGTAGATCATATCCACATATGCTCACACTATATTGTATACTGTGTAAGTGATAGACAGTGGTAGAACTGTCCTTGCTGGGAATTTCCTACACTTCAAGAAGTATTTCTTGGGTATATTCATCTAGTCAACAAATGTTTATTGGTCATATTTTATGTGCTAGGCAGACACTGTTCTAGGTAACAACAATACAATGGTGAACAGAAGTAAAAGTATTTCCATTCGACTGTAGCTCACCTCATCATCTTAGGGAAAACAGATTAGATAGGTGATAGATGATAGATGATAGATAGATAGATAGATAGATAGATAGATAGATAGATAGATAGATAGATAGATAGATAGATAGATAGATAGATAGATAGATAGATAGATAGATGATAGATAGATAGACGATAGATAGATATAGATAGATGACAGATGATTGATGATAGATAGATATAGATAGATGACAGATGATTGATAGATAGATATAGATAGATAACAGATGATTGATAGATAGATGATAGATAGATGATAGATAGATAGATAGATAGATAGATAGATAGATAGATAGATAGATAGATAGATAGATAGATAGATAGATAGATAGATAGATGATAATAGACAGATAGGTAGACAGGTAGATAGATGGCAGGTAGATAGAAAGTTAAGCACAAACACAAAGAATCATACTAGTTAATTTCAGATCATTAAAATGCTTTGAAAGATTGTCTTTACAAAGAGGTGACATTTGAACTGAGACCAGGAAGGTTAGAAATGTTCAGCCAAGACATTTCAAGGAGAGGGAAGAACAAGGCAAAGAAGCTGAGGTGAGAGTCAATGTGTTGTGTTTAAGAAACAGAAAGTCCAGTGTATCTGGAGCCTGGCGATGCTGCTAAACTGATACAAAATGAAGCTTGAGTAGCAAGACGGGGCTGTTCATGAAGAGCCTTGAGGGTTTCTATAAGCAGTTGGACCTTTATTCCAATGCAATAGGAAGCCTTTGGGTAATCAGATGAAATGATATACTTGCAGTTCAAGTAGATCACTGATGCTGTATACACAGTGAATTGTAAGAGTGATTATAAAAAGCACTTTGGAAGTGGGAATGAACAGTGAAGAATTTTGGGTGGTATTTTATTAGGAATGCCTATCAACAATTTATTCAATATGGCATTGACCATATAGCTTTGGCCATTGACTGTCTAGTGATAAACTCAAAAGAGTATTGGGTAGACTCAGTTCCCTCAACTCACAATTTATGAAGCAGGTCTGTTACTTTTTTTAAGCTACTTTGTGTCCATTAATTCACAGAGACAGTCTCTACAGGAAGACTAAATGAACTAATGTTAGTCATCATAATAAAGTGTATCTCAAAGTACCACTTTGAAACAGTTCTGTTTGGAAATTGAAAATATCCTGGGCTCCGCACAAAAACATCAATGTATTCTTCTGGATTGGACAATGGTTCAGCTCCCTGATGTTCTGCCTAGAGCAACATGTCTACTCTCTGTCCTTCCTTTCCTATAAGCCTGCCTATATTCCATTAATGCCTTAGAGAAGTTGGCCACTTGCCCCTATTTGATACGTACAGCTACTTAATTTTGTTTATGGGGTAGAGACTCAAGTCTCAAGGTGTTTAACCAATTCCTGATCTTTTAGTGTTTTTGGATTCCAAAGACAGAAGACACAAGCATTTCCCAGGACAAAAGGTAAATTTTATTGCAGCAGACATTACCTTATTCCCACTGATAAATTCCCTCCTTATGTTATAATATGGATATTATCTATTGTGAGGAGGCTAAGCTTTAGAAAGACTGTGCATTGCCCTGTTGGAGGAATTAGTTTCCTATGGTCTGTATAAATCTTGGTTAAAATTGTCGAACTTTGCAATAACTCTGAGGCATCCTATTGCCTGTTCCCACTGTAGCATTTTAGTTACATAAAAACAATATTGAAGGGATATACCATTGACTTAGGTTTGTTTTAAGTTTTCCAAACGGGACAGAGTCCATAAATATTAAAAATGAGATTCTCTTCTCAGGAACACTATATTGTTTTTCAAATATAGAATTTAGATTCGACCTGAAAAAAGCAATCATCTTCAGAAAGCATTTTTTAAAGGTTTGACATTGGTACTAGAATCTAGATAGAAAGTGAAAGCTCTGTGAAAAGGTCAAGGGTAACTGCACGAAAAATAAACTGCAGTCATTTACTAATACTATGGCCTCTACAACTTGAATATCATCTCAGTGGGTACAGTTTTTCTTAGAGACATCTTGGCCTGCATCAGGTAGATGATTTATATACAACAAGGAAAGATGAGAAGAGAACGTTTTCTAAACATTCTAGCACATTCCTTTGGGTATCTAGTTGGATTCATTAGATAAGCTGGCTTCATGAGCTGACTGGTGTTCTCAGCGAGGAAAGGTCAAAAGGTATTCTCTGTTCATTTTAACAATGCCTCTTGGGTGTTTGGTGTCCTTTTTCTTTGAAATGCAAGTGAATTATGGAAAATCTAGATATACTATTTCTGTGGAAATGGATTGCATTATGCCAAAGTCTGAGCATCTGCTCCACACCTTGCATTAAAAGCACCAGATAAAATGACAGCAAATTCAAAAGGAAGGGTTCCAGAGTAGAATTTCAAAAATAACCCTAAAACCTATTTCTTCAGTAAAGTATGTGTGACAAAAAAGAAAGGGATTGCATGAACCTAACCTTACTTTCATTTCTTTGGGTGTTGTCACTGATTTAGAATCTTCCTGTTGTATCTAATGCCATCATGTTCTGCCTGAGGTATCTCGTCCTCTGAGTTTTTGAAATTCTAGCTTTTTAAGATAACGCCAAAATATGTGCATGAAATTTAGTTGAACGTGAATGAAATGGTTCCTTCTGATCTCAACATCACACAGAATACAAATATAATAAAAAAATGATTGTGTGAAAATCAGGCATCTTATAATCTTGAGATAGGACAGAGCGATGTTGACTTCTAAAAAGTGTAAGTCATATGGCCTTCCCTATGTTTCAGTCACCTAAACTCTACAAAGTTGCACAAACTTTCACAAAAAAATTGATCTGGCACTTTTTTTTCAAAGTTCTCTAAATTTTCCACCTTTACTTATTTTGACATGAAGAAACACAATCCAAGATCCCAAGCTAATTTTCTAAAGAGTCAGCACTATTTTATCAGCTTCAGGGCCTGTCTAACTAACCCAATTACCTTTCTTTAGGAGCGGGGAATGCTTATTTCTAAAGACGGAGATCTCTTGCAATGATTGGACTCAAAGAAGTTTAAAAAAAAAAAAAGTCCTGTACGGGCTTAAATAATCCAAGATTACAAATATTAAGAAGATAAAGTGTGCTCTGAATCATAGATTACTTCTTAAGTAACATTTTATTGCCAAAATACATTGAGAGAAAACTCCAGTGACAAAAATTTAACTGACATTTTCAATTAAGTAAAATCTTAAAAACAAACTATAGCACTTACAAGAGAAAGAATAAAATCTCAACAAAATGTCTTTTAAATATTTAGAATAAAAAAAAATTTAGTACATTCCATTCTTTGTGTACATTCCTACCTACCATCCATTTATTTACCTTTCCACCCAACCAGCCCTGTTTGTCCTATGATGAATAGACATTCATGTCTCTTTCCTTTATCTTCTATACCTGGTGATAAAATCTTTAAGAGGCATCCATCAAGATTAAACTTAAGGCTGAATTTAGGTATTATAAGAACATTTCCCGGTACTATCATAAACAGGGAGGGAGATGGTAAAAAGTTTTTCTGTAATTTCTTCAAAATGTACCCCAACCAAGACTACCCTGTTTGAGTTACAGTCAAGCATGATTTTGATTTTTATCTAATCTGTTTTCCAAGAAATGAAATGAATTTTTTTTTTTCCTGTAGAATAAAATGTTTTTTGTAAGAGAGGTGGGTGAGAATGGGCCTGTGTGGGCAGGAGAAAAGGTAATTCTCAGGTTGGTGGTACGTTCCAGACAGAAAGCTACACATCAGCCTGGCTTATCCTGGGATTTCGTCATAGCAGAAGTGAAAAACGATGTCACTGGAAGGTCATTAACTGTCCTTCAAAATCTGAAATCTTCCTTCAGGTTTAACCTTTAGATCTATGTTTAGGGGTGATTGTGCCTCATTTCCACGGTGCAAGAGAAGTCACTATGGTAGAGGCTGAAATTTTACCCTGGGGAGTGTTATTCAGGGGGAGCATTAATTAATTTTTTAGGGAACAGGAGAAAAATCCAGGCTTCTTTAGTTTATTGTACTCACAGGTAAGAAGGAGAAACCTTGAGAAGATAAAATTTCTAGGAATATTATTGTTTTGTCCTGATTTGAAACTAAAAAAGGAACTTTGATTAAACAAGGGATGACTCCTCCTCATAATACATGATCCTATTTTTCCCCAATTCCTGTTTCTCTCTGACCTTCTCCACCTCTCTCGCTCCTCTCTATCTTCTCTCCTTATTTTCTATCCTTTTCTTTTGCTCTACTTTCTTCTCTCCCTTTTATTTCTTTCTTTTTATTCTTTCTGACTTTTGCCATTTTTTTTTTCCTTAGCCATTTTATTCTTTTACACTGACTATGCTTCAGCCCTGGTGGTGTAATGGTTAAGAGTTACGGCTGCTAACCAAAAGGTTTGAATTCACCAGGTGCTACTTGCAAATTTTATGGAGCAGTTCTACTCTGTCCTATAGGGTTGCTATGAGTCGGAATTGACTCGATGGCAATGGGTTTTTTGGTTATGCTTCAGCCAAAAGTGTCTCAAAGGCATTGTTCTGCCTTTTTGGCAAGGAAGATGCAACCCTTCATATTCTGCCCCCCAAAAAGGGAATAATAATAAGAGTGAATTCAACAATTACTTATGATTTTGATTCGTGTTTTAAGGTAACTGATTATTTCAATTCAACTCTATTTAAAGTTTTCTACATTTATTTTGTATTTAAATTATAAACATAGCCAATTTATTTTCCTGTTTAGAATATATTAAATTATAAGTATTCCACACATTCTAATCCTTTTCTCTCTCCTATCTTTAAAAAATCCCTTCCAGGACATTTCCTTCTGTGCTATCCTTTTATTTTCACTTTCTCAAAATTGCTCTTGACCCTGAAAAAGGTAATCTTTTGAAATAGTGTGTTACAATATCTGCAAACTGCTTTCTATCATGTGAGTCAACCAGGTTGTATATTTTATGTTTTTTAGTTATTGGACCCAAGGTGTATATCTTCAAAGAGTAATGCTATACCTTTCGGTCCAGTGTGAGTTCCTGAAAAACAGGTCATAATGAATTTCTACATACAAGAGTATCTTTCATTATTATCAAGTCTCAGCTTATCACACTTTATATTGCTGAGGAAATTCAGAACAAAATATCCTTACCTTCTGTACATGTTCGTTATTTTGTCACGATAAAGAAGAGATTAGGACCCTTTCATTTGCAAGCTGAAGAAGAAAAGTTTGCCCCTACTAAACTGATGGTAATATTTTGAATATGTTCTCTACATAATCTTTTCGTTTTAAAGCAAATGACTCATCTAAAACCAAAGGAGCCATTTTGAAATGAAAACCTACTTAAATGTACAACCAAAATAAAGAACTGAACCTTTTGCCATTGAGTTGATTCGATTCTTAGTATGCTATACTTAAATTACCAGAAATATTTGGTAAAGACATTAAATTCCTTTATTTCTGCAGAAGATATATATTACATAATTTTAACCTATCACAGTCTCCAATTCTGGTGTTAATATTTTTCACTAATTCCAGAGCTGATTATATTTTAAAACACTTCTAAAATCTGTACTTGTTATTTAAAGTGTACTTTTTTAGTGACAGAAAATCATTTTCAAAATATACATAAAAAGTGTTGATGACTTTATAGGTACATATAATAAGCACAAGAATATCAGTAGAAGCTAAAAAAGACACTCTGAAAAGTATTAAAAATTTAAGTTTAGCCACATTTAATGCTTTTCATAAATCTTAAAGCAATAACATTTAGTTGTAGTATATTCTAGCATTGTATATTTAAAACAGAAATAGGGGGAAAGATTTGAGCTAGTTTTTCATGTGTTTTAATGTCAATTATCAATATGTCTTCAAAATTAGTGTTTCCCAGAATCAAAAATATAATAATAATCTTTAGGAAAGATTAATGCTCATTCATTCTTCCAATTTTCCCGAGTCCTTCTATTCTCCACTTCTTTAGCACATCATGTCAATTTCAATTAAAAAGGAGATAACTTGTCTGCATCTGGCAAACTTATTTCTGTCCCTTAAGCACATGTCTATTCTTTTTGTTATTTTCTGGGATTAAATATATACTAAAAGTAGATTATAGCAAAAAATGGAGTTATGTCCGTGAACAATTCTATCACTATCCCAAGGCTTGAAATTTAGCTTTTCAAGCCGTTCTCAGTCTACTTTAAAAATCCTTGAAGTCCATGGCTCTTCATGGTCTAGGTGTGCATATGAAGGGTAGTTAAAGTGCTTCCTGTTAGACTAACCCAAAACCAAACCAAACCCACTGCCGTCGAGTCGATTCCCACTGCCGACCTTTTGGTTAGCAGCCGTAGCACTTAACCACTAGACTATACTTGTTTAAAGACTTGGCATGCATATTTACTAATGAGGTAACATACACAGTGAAATAGAAATGAGCAATTATGGCCATATTACTTGCACTGCAAGCAACAGTATGACCACACAACTGATTTTTAAAGATGGTATGTTTGTGTATGGTTTTCTTGCGTAAAACTCTTTAACAAACTGAAATTATGTAGAGAACATTCAGACGATGTTCATATTCACAGTCAAAGTATTAGAATTTCTTAAACTACAATGAAGACCAGGTTTTTAGATGTGTTATAATATGCCATTGATTTGGTAGGGATTTGTGTGACGGAGCAGGAAGGATAATCAATAAAGGAATCAGAAAGTGTCCATCAGTATTTTTGAAAGTCTTGCCTTTTAAAAGTTATATTATCTTAACTGTTTCTTCCCTTTGTAAATTCCTCCTCCACCTGCCATCTTTGAAATTTATTTCAATTTTTAAGAATCTAAATCAATTTTTCTGGAGCTAATTCAGATGTTTAGGTGTATACAGCTATTATATTAGTATATCATCATATTGATATATCAGCCTTCTCATTTTGTGATCAACTTATTTTAACCAATTTTTTTTCTTAGAATTTAGCAAATAAAAATTGGGTGGAACCTAAATTGAAAGGAATTTATTTTAGCATGTCCTAAAATGAATGTTTGGAATTGTTGAAAAAGGACATCTGATAAGACCTTTGGGTTGACGTATAGTTAAGTTGTGACGTTGGCACAAGCTAGTACCTCTTAAAGCCTCAGAGGCATTTATGCCATTTGGTGGTATTATCTTTGTCTTTGGTTGTTAGTTGCCATCAAGGTGGCTCTGATTCATGATGCCCTTATGTATAACAGAACGAAATGTTGCCTGGTCCTGTGCTATTTTCATGATTATTCGTATGTTTGAGTCCATTGTTGTGGCCATTATGTCAATCCAGTAACCTCAGAGAAGACCCATGATGCATATCCATGGGGTTACACTATCCAAAGTATTTTGTAAAATGTGACTTTAAATCTATGCTACTATTTAGCTGTAAAATCAAAATTTGAATTCTTAAGCTTTTTATATTTACATATCTGAGTTGTCTAAGGTGAAGAAAGGGTGGCTTTCTTAATATTGTTATTTAATTGCTATTTAAGTATTGTTATTAAATAGTTTCATCAATGATTTGGAAAAGATAGGGCATAACTTATAGTTGGGAATCACAGATTCTAACCTTCGCTTCCTCTGTGACTTTGAAAAATGACTTATTTTCTTTCTTCACTTGTTTTTCTCTAAAATCAATACTTTGTTCTGGCTACATTAGTCTTTGTGTAGCCAAATACAATAGTTTTATTATTTTTTTCAAGTGTTATTCAAATAAGTGTGCGGTGTTTAGGACAAATAACTCTTATTGTTATAAATATTGTATCATTAAGCACAGTCTTCTTCCCAAGGAGATTTCCATCAGTATAACTAATTAATTGATATACCAAGAAAACTTCAATGACAATAAAAGTTCAAACGTGTGGTTAAAAAAAAAACCCAAATAATTACAACCTATTATTAGCCTTTTATCTAGGAGTGGAGGTATCTAACACAAAATAAAAGATCAATATTTGATATTCTAAAATAAATGTTTAGGTTGATAGAATTAGAGAAATCCTGTTTGAATTCAGTGCAGGCGTGGCTGTGCTGCATGAAGCGCGTGCTGTCTTTGCGCTGGAAGGGGGAATATTACTCCCATTTTTCCTGCATAATCAAATCATTACACAGAAAACATTGTGCCTGTCAAATAAATGCAACATTTCTTTCATGTTATTGCAAGAAACTGGTCTCTGCCTTTTAACACCTATGGGTATGTGTAGAAAACTATCATGGTAAACTGAGTTAATGTTGAGTAATCTGTTAAAAATAGGAGTAATCATTAAAATGCATGCCACCATTCATATTACTTTCACATTTACAGGGAAAACAAGGCTCTCATAGTAAAGGTTTAATTCTGTAAAATAAAAATACAGTAACATGACCCACCTCCCAAACCCGGTCTCAGGCGATTGTCGTAACCATCAAGGAGTCGGTCCAAAATTCTGGTGAAGACAGTGGTATTGTCTTTAAGTTCATCTTGTAATGAGGGCTGTCCAAAACTAAAAAATAAATAAATAAATAAAAGGAGATGGTAACTAAACTATAAAAATATAACTTTCATTAAAAAACTCTTTTCAAATAAAACCCTTGCCCGATTTTCCTACTTTCCTATCTATTGAATCTTAATTTGAAAATTTCTTCTGGTAAAGCCAGAGATATTATATTGTAACTCTTACCATTTTCCCATATTTGTTCTCATAGATGATAAGCTCTTTAATATTTCTAAATATGGAAAAGAAATTACAGGAAATGGATTTAGCTCCCTCTTTTTTGAATACTCATCATGTC
This sequence comes from Loxodonta africana, assembly GCF_030014295.1. NCBI lineage: Eukaryota > Metazoa > Chordata > Mammalia > Proboscidea > Elephantidae > Loxodonta > Loxodonta africana. The sequence continues at coordinate 178,326,587 of NC_087343.1, read as the reverse complement.
ATGTTGTAATTCATACCTTCTTTGGGAAAACAAGAATGTTAGTGCATGGTAGGAAAATAACAAATACAGGAAACTACTTCTCAAATTAAAAAAATATACATATCTATTTATATGAGTTTCCAAAATAATTAATAGTTTTATTTTCATTTAGTTTAATATGTAGTAAAAGCCTAAGGTTTTACCTGCCAACATCTCTACTTTCATCCATTTCATTTACATGTACGTTTTGCTTTGTTTTTGTTTTGATACACATTTAGGATAGTTATATGGAAAAATAGATAGGACTGATTTCTTAGGATAATTACATTTTTAAATCACCCCCCTTAAGATTTATAAACAGATTTTTATAATTTATCTATAATTTGGAAACCCTGGTTGTGTAGTGGTTAAGTGCTACAGCTGCTAACCAAGAGGTTGGCAGTTCAAATCCACCAGGCGCTTCTTGGAAGCTCTGTGGGGCAGTTCTACTCTGTCCTATAGGGTTGCTATGAGTCAGAATCGACTCGCCGGCAGTGGGTTTTGTGTGTGTGTGTGTGAATCTATAATTAATTTAACTTTTATCATTTCTGGTTTTGAAAGTAAAGGAGACCTTAGGAAAGATATACTCCAATACTCTTAATTTATATATTATTAAGCTATAGTGTAGTTTTAGTGTTTGTCCAAGGTGACATGGTTATCTATGAGCAGAGCTCAAACTAGAACCCAGGTTTGCTCAACTCTTGGTCTAAAACATTATCTCCATTTTCATATATTCAAATAATTGTTTCCATTTAATCCAAGTCATAGCTTGGCTCTCTTACCATTTATAGTCTTTGAACTTCAACCACGTAGTGACCACAGTTCAAATATTGTGTTTTCCTTACATTGATCACCTTGCCATCTATACTTCTTGAATCATATTTTACGGAATGATTAGTATGACACCTCTAAAATCCTTTGAGAGAAGAGTTTTCTATCTTAGGATGGATCACACTCACTGAAATACTCCATGATAACTCTGACTTTGAGTAAATTAAGAAACTGCCACAAATACATCACTTTCAAACTCTCCATTTAATATGCTTTCATTCACTGTTTTGCATTTATAGTACTGATATATCTAAGAAAAATAGAACATTTGAAACCAGAATATACTTATTTTACTGGAGCAAGAAATACAATCAAAGTGCCATTTTAAAATCAAACATTGTTTCCTAAGTAATCAATTTTGTATCTGCAAAATGCAAGGGCTGTTTTTCTGATAAAAATTTAATTTAACCAAGTTATAAATACAAGCTATCAATGATACTAAATATATAAAATGTAAGAAACAATTTTTCCTCCTCCTTAATTCAACATTAAAGGTGCAGTTCGAGCATTTACTTTCTTTTGGCAAAACTAAACATCTTGCTATTTTTTGAAATCAAATTTCCAGTGAACTTTGTGTCTTCCAGGATGCCTGATTGGTAAATGACAGCTGTAAGGCAGAAGTAGTTTTCTGAATGCAATTATTTATAAAAATTCACTGTCAAAAAACCAACAGCCATGTATGCATTTTCAAGGATATTAGAAGGTCATCTTGATACAGGAGAAAAAGAAGTGCTAGCATACCTTCCGTTGTGAGGAAAGTCTAATCAAGCACTCAAAGGAAAAATGCATAAAAATAAAAAAATATGAGTTGATAAGACAGAACGCCATTAGGTTGTTACTACCATCTGTAGAATGGGGAGTTGTCTATTACTTCTACCTGTATTCCCTAAGTTTTTAGAAAAAAAAAAAAAATTAGAACTTATGTCAAATTCAGATAATTATTTTCTACCTGGTTTTATCTTATAAGTGTCACTTACACCAAGAGTTTGCATTGGAATACAAATGCCAAATAATATTATTTCCTTCCCCAAGGACAGCATTTCTGCTATCCTAATTAGAATGGTGATCTTTCTGGTATGTGTATGACTTTCTAATTAGGTTCTTCTTTACCATGACTTCTATTTTACCATGTCCAATTGTAATTGCCAGAGAAGAACCCTAGGATAAGGACCAAGATTATTTATTTGGTATTAAACAATCATGCCAAAAGGGTGATTCCTAAAGTAAGTATATAATTTGAAGAGAAATGTCAGTTACAGTACCTGATTTTGATTCCATATGAAAAACCATATGAGCCACTATATAATAAAACACTGTGCACTAACTCCATCTACAGGTCATTATAATGGTAACACTTCACACAAATTTTCAAATGGAGAGAAGGACATTTAATTCCTTAGATTAAAACTATCTGACAATAATGTATTTTCTGTCTGCAAGTCAGTGTTCACCACACACAACAGCAGAAAATAAAAACGTGCAACTTCTCAATTTAACAAATCCTAGATTCATATATCTTTCCAGCTTATTCCATCCCTCTATCTTAGCTCATAAAGATTCGCTTTCTACTTCATTTTAGCAGGGTCTTAGGTTTTTAAAAATATGTCTAAGACTTTCTTATGGGCCATAGGAATGAGCAACTCAAGAAATGTAAAAGCAGATAAAAGAAGAATCTGAAATATTTGGTCATTTCAGAGCTGCTAATATATATTTACATGTTAGGGTTGGAGTATTGGCAAATATTTTGAATATAGTTAAGCATATTATTAGATTTTTCATATACGTTGTCACTATATTAATTTACGCTTAGAGAAGTTTTGTTTCACCTTTTGATCTTAAGTTTGCATCTTATAGGTTCCACTACTATGTGGTTATATAATTATGGTCTCAAAACAGAATATGCATTTGCATTTATAGAGCCTTGTAACTTCAAATTACAAATATTATTTTAAACTTACCACTTTTGTGTAGTTAATAAGTTACTCTATGGCTAGAAATTACAACTGGCTAGAAATTTCCTTGTTGAAAAATTAACTTTCAAAGTAGACAGGTATTAATTGAGATAACTTTTTTTGTGAATTAGGAAATTGAATGATTTGTTCCATTTCAACTAAACAGTGAAAAGTTCAATTTAAGACTTAAATGTTGAATTAATGCATTCCTTAACAAAGACTTGTTAAGTGTATTCTAACTAACATGTCATGCAGAGAAGATGAGTATTTTTTTCATACTATTTTCTTTATTCTTAGCTGGAATTTTATTGCAGTTAAGTTTTCTGAATTCCCTTAGTCATGAATTCATCCAAGGGCAATTGTCTTCTCCCTGATGGAAAAAATGAAAAGTTACAGAAATTCTCATGCAGATTTAAAATAAAGAGCCCCACCTTCCTCCAGTCAATGCACTCAGAAGGAGGGTCCAGGCCCAAAGATAGTCAGAGAGACCCGGACTTCTCTTCATCGCGAGCTTGTGCAGCTGAAAAGTAGAACAAGTGGAGATCAATGTCTCTTGCAAGAAACATCAGGTTCTAACCACTAGGGCTGACTGAGGCAGTTCAGATGAATGCTTTGAAGTCAGGAAATGACCTCACTGGGATATGACACCTCATTGGAAGCAATGGAAACCTGGACCATCCATTCTCCACTCTCCCTTTCATTTCTCCATTCAGAAACACATCAGTGTCTTAATTTCTCCTGTAAAAGAATACAAGCTGAAATGCTTTCAAGTGAGAATATATTTCAACATAAAAAATTGTGAATTGTTTATCCCAGGTTTTGTATTTCCAATATAGTTTGAGTATCTCACTTCTTGCTGTTTATAATCTGAAAATTTTGATCTTTCTGACTTCAGTTCCATGACTAAACTGTGCACTGAGTTTCTTTAAGTTGGTGTCTATCACAGGAAGAGCATGTTTGGGAGTGCGATACGGTACGTTAACAGACTCCGATGGCAGAATCCATCTTTTCTTTCTGAATGTGCCTTGATTTGAAAAACAACTGTATTCATCTCTTTTTTAAACCCATAAGAAACACACTGTTGAATGCTGAAGTCGTGCTTCTATCTTCTGCCTGTGATTGTCGGTTAAATAGGCTCACTAATGCTTCTGTGAGGCTAAAGGACACACTTTATAGTCAAGCCATGTGCTGATTTCTCTCATACACGCAAACCACACACACGAAAATGCACACAGACATGTCCACATTTATCTTTTAAGCCTTCTCAGATTCTGCCAGGTTGCTGCTAGAGAATGTTTCATTTCAAACAGATGGAAGCTGGAGTGCTTTGCTTTGCATGAATAAGAGAATCTTTTTTCCTCCTAGGTAAAGTGCAATCAATCATCATCTGATTGTTGAATTTAGATTTGGTAGTGGGTTGCTGGAGGAATGAAGGAGTAAGGAGCACTTAGAGAATTTAAAAGGAAAAGCATTTACCATCTATTTGTGGCATCTTTTTTATTATTATTATTATTCAATGCACTTACCTGGTTAAGAAACAGATTTGCTAACATTTTTTTTTAATGTGCTATAGTTAATTCTAGTTATAACATGAGAAATGTTAATGGGATTTGTTAGCACATCTTTGAATCTATAGCCTTTAGTAGGGTTAGTGATTAATGGATTGCAAACCTTTTGAAGCATATTTTTCATTAAGTACTCTATAGTTTAATGTAGTATGCCTTTAAATACATCTATACAAATGCTTTCCACACTCTCCAGAATCACTTAAATCAGTAAAAACCATCACAAACAGGCATGTAAGCAGAAAGCATAATTAATGTGCTTAGAGTGAAATGATCTAGAGATAAGAACTGTGAGTTTCACCATAGGTTTTACTTAATTCAGTGATTGGTTTTGACACAGATGAATTGCACATGACAAGAAATCCTGGGTAAATATCACTATGTTAAAATATTGCATCAAAATTGCACAATTATAATTCACACTTTTATTAATCTTCAACATCTTTTATGAAAGAAAAGCAACTTCTCTTAGACTTATTGATCTTTTTATCGCTCTTTATAAAATGGGAGGACTCCAGAAGGGGTAAACAAAACAAAACAAAAAAAAACCTGTCAAGACATCATAGCTATTTGCCCTCTTCTGACATTTTAAAAAAGAGAAAAACAAACCTATCAAGGCACTCGAGTTGTTGAGTAAGAAAGTTTCTTGCAAATACAAACAGAATAGTTTAAAAGAAACCCCAAGCTGCCGCCTCTTCACCTTCAAATACACATGCCCTGCCCGTAGATACACACACACACATACATACACTCCAAACACCCATGGCCCGTGCCTCCCATATTAAATAATAAGTTGAGTTTTTCATGTTCAGAAGGAGAGAGACCCCTACACCAAAGGGCATTTCAGCAGCGTCCACTGGAAAGCAGAAAACAGGCATTTTGCAGCCAGGATGAGAGAGTGCCTTCCCTGGAATCCACAGCGAGACAGGTTTTCTGTCCCAGTGTCTTAACTTTAAACGATGCCCCAACGCCCCTCCCCACCTCACCTTAGATCCCTCATGCAAAAAAAGAAAAAGACCAAAACAACATGTCCTCACCCACCCCGTGGACTGCATTCAAATCTGCCTAAGAAAGGGAGAAAGAAAAACGGGAGAGAGTGAGCAAATAACGCTCCTATTATCGCTGAGGTTTTCACCCTGAAAGCAAGCGTTCGTTGTTCCTACCTGCTATGGGATCAGCCTCTTGCCCTGCTCCCTCTTTCTCTCTCTTTTTTTCCTTTTTTTCCTACAGCTACCCTTTCTCTCTAGCAAGAAAAAGCCACCTTCAAAGCTCTGTGTGTCGCGGTCCGGAGCCGCACTTACCTCGAGCCCCCTCTGGGCACAGGATCGCTCAAGACCGGGGGAAAAAGTCTGCGAGAGAGAATCGTGGAGAGCCGGGAGCTGGCGCGAGTCTCCGAGTCCCCGCGCGCAGCGAGCCAGCGGAGGGGCGTCCTCGCACTGCCTCGCACTCACTCGGGCTGAGCCATCATGGACTCTGCATGCCCCTTTGCTGAAGATTGCACACCCAAATTTGCTTCCCAATGCCCAAATCTGCAGCTATACAACAAAAGATTTCTCTTTATCAAGACAGTAGTAATACGTCCCAGGGCAAACCGGATGTGAAATAGGCGGTGACTTCATGCCAGAGAGATTTTATTTTAGAAAGGAAGGTGGTACCAGCCTCTCGATCTGGAGACCAATCCGCCCATTTTTTTTTTAAATGCAGCGCAATTTAACTTGCACTTCTCTGGCCCTAATCCCCTTCTCCCTAGCTGCAGACTCAAATCCTTTTGCAATCTGCTGCAAGCTCTCCCTTTTTTGGGGGGGTAGGGTCGGGTGGGTGGGGGGGATGGGGAAGGAAAGGGTAGAAGAGGTTAGAGGCGTAGAGACTACACCAGGAATCTTTTCACACATGCAATTTATGAGCACCCTATTTTAGGGTGTGCCCATTAAAAACACAGTGATCGGTTTAACCATTCCACCTTCGATCAAATATTTAGCTACTGCATACATATGAAGGAACGCCAGCTATGGAACAGGGAGATGCAGGCTTATCCATGTGGAGAGAGCACTCTCGTGTCGCTGTTACCTCACACACACTCCCACAGGTATGTCTAAGTCTGTGTCTTGCAGAGTCACGAATGGTGAGGGGAGGTAGGGAAGAGTTCGGGCCTGTAGGGAATTGACCACCGGGGTTAGGGAGTCTATTCGCACTTTTGCAGGTTATCAGCGCTTTGATCCCACCTTCATCTGCAGCTTAAAGGACAAGAAGAACACGCTTGGGAACCGAGTTTTTGGTTTGGTTTGGTTTTAATCTTTGGAGGCAACTGTTTGTGTATGCTATGATGGAGAAGACACAGGAGTCTTTAAATCTGAATCAGGCTGGGTTCCAGGGAAGAGTATTTAACTTTAAATAAATTGCTCTAATCATTTCTAGGTTAGAGAGGCCTCTCTCCATTTCCTGAATCATTCTTACCTTGAACTCCATCATTCTCCGAATTAGGAAGATGAGAGGGAGAAAGCTGATGAAAATATTTTTACAAGTCAGGACAAAACCCTCTTTTACTTCTTTCCCCCCCTCTGCTCTCTTCTGTATTACTCTCTCTCTTGGCCCTCCACCCACGGATAATTATACACTTGGGAATGGTGGGTGTGCTTTAACATCAGTTAAACGAAATTCCCAAGGAATTAGGGATGACTGTGGTTCCCTTCTCTGATTTTGTGAATGGGTGTTTGTAGCAGAGAGGCAATGGGTGCTGTATTCCGGGGAGCGCTTTACTGATACCACGGGGAGCTGTCCCTTCAGCACCATCGCCCAGACTCTGCAGGAGGTGCAGAAAAGATGAGGTTCTCCACCTATTACTTCTGGTAGACAGGATCAGAACTTTGGTGAACTCGCTGGCCATTTTTCTCAAGAGGGTTTCTAGCAGATCAGATGCTTCGGATAGGGGCGGAGCTTGGCCAGGCGGGGAAAAAAAAAAAAACAAACTAAATAGCCAGCTTATAGGTTTTTTTCATTCTTAAATGCTCCTTGACATGCTGCAATGCAACCAGTTTACATGAATAAAACTTAAGACAGGCGATTGAAATGGTAAGGGATATAAAATTGAAGACCACGTAAAGAATTGGGCTTGGTCACCTTCTGAGTTTTGAAGTCAAGCGTTATTGAGGAATTGTTTTAGAAATAAACTTTTAGAAAGGAGAGTTGAAGATCGTCTCACCCATACTTTTTTTTTTTTTCTGGGCAATAGTTACCTACTCTCATCAGACACAACAAATGCCAATATACTCTTAGATATTCATCGAAGTAACAGCACAACTTCCCTATGTAATATTGTGACCCACATTTTATTTATTTATGAATTACCATTAATTCAAGTATTGAGAATAAAATTGTCTTTAGTAAGGTTTTGAAAGCCTGGGTTAAAAATTTCAAATCATATTTTCTTACCGATTTGTAACTAATGCAATTCTATCCTTTTTTTTTTTTTTCCAAACAAAGACCAATAGATATAAAAATGTGATATTTTAGTCTTTTCTTCACCTGGATAAATTGTCACTGCTCCTTTTACCTTCGTCTATAAATTGAGAATGTCTTTGTATCTTATGTCTAATAACACATGACCAAATCACTCTGCTGGTTATGTTTTTGCACACACGGTCACCTAAACTGTATCATTTGAACAGTGGTGTCTGAGAACAATGTTAATCATATTCTGCTTCAGGCTAAAAGTGTTATGTCGCTATAAGGCAGGATATAATTGCACAACACTTCCATACATTTAAAATGAATAAATATTTAGAAACAAAATCGTTTTGTGTTGAAACTTTAGTGAATATAGGAAAGTACCCATACTTATTACTCTGTCTTTAAAACAACTCACAAATTTAGATTTTACCTGATGATTCTCTGTTGGTATCATTGTGTATAGCATACATGTATTTTAGTTGCTTTGGGACATTTCTGTTGTCAATAAATAAAGTGTGAGTGTATAAAATATTGGTAATTAGTCTAATCCAAAAACAATAACTGCAACTCTAAATTATGAGTGTGTTTATTATTTCTCACTTGAGGTGTTATTAGTATATGTTTATAACACTGGGGAATAAAATACGAGAAATTAATGACAAGGAAATAACTTTGTTTTATATTATCTTGTTACATGGAATCTTTAGATAATTCATGACATTCTCAGTGTTTCCCTTCGCCCAAAGTAACAAATCACTTCATAGTGGGTATGCACTTGATCGAAGTAAGCTCTTTAAATAATGATAGCTATGAAATAACCTTAACCATATTCATGAAGTTTATTGGGTGCCAAAATAATTTGCATAAGTAATTACATTTAAGTCTCAGAACAAGTCTTTGTGAGGTATAGTCTTAATATCCCTGTTTTACAAATCCAAACATACGCTATGTACTAGAGAGATTGAGAGACTTGCCAAAGGTCACACAACTACTGAGTGTCAGTACTGAATTCCAACCCAGATCTTCTGACTTCAAAGCTTATTCCCTTAACCACACCTCTATGTTAGTTTATTTCCTTCTGTGAGGTTGTGAGCTCATGTTTAAATCAGTTGTATTGATATTATATCCATGATTGATCATTTTTATATCAGTCACATAAAACCTATCTATGAATATATTTTATCATTGTTCACAACAAGATAGTTCCTTTGATGACAAAGTGACTCAAACTGCAACACAGTGTCAAGATCACTCCTGTATCTCCAAATTTCTGTTATTTTCCTTCTGCCTCATGAAGCCAGTAGCCAAGACCCTCCTAACACTAGTTCTGGGCAGAAGGTATTTGAGGTCAAACCGAGGACCAGGTTTCCTCGGGAGGCTTAATAGCGTTATCTCCAGTGTTGCAGTCTGGTACATTTTGCTTTTTCTGTCAATTTTAAATGGCAGGAAGCCTTGACCTAATTGAAGAAGTAGTACTGATTCTATTCAACAGAAAAAAAAAAAAGTTTTAACTTTCTCCAACTAAATGTAAACCAAATGAGAAAAAAAATGGCAAGAGTGTTCTCATTTATTCAGTGTGGCTTTCATCATTTACAAAGTAATTTGGGGTAAGGGAGGAGAAGAGCCAAGTAAAAATGATAAATATCAAATAACCTTCAGCTGAGGGCTAGAATAAAGCAGTCTTTTTAAATGTATTTGTATTTCTCTGATATATATATGTATATATACTGAAAGTGTGTTTTAACGTTAACATATTGTGAAACATGGTTACCAATCTATAAAACAAATGTGTAAGCTGAAGTTAAACATGATTCCATCTAAATGTATATATATATACACAGATGAATATTTTAAAAAATGAATATTTACATAGAATATTTTCATTACACTCAATAAACTAGCCTCATTTTTCTAATATCCATGAATATAATGCAGACCGTCTTTTTTTAATGATTTATACCATTTATCTAGAGAGATACCCCTTCTTTTGTAGCTCATATTGAAATAATAGTTTAGATGGGAAAAATAAAAGAAATATCATTTAATTAATGGAATTTTTTTTGCACTTTATTATAGACACTTTTGTCATCTAGCAGTTTATTGTAGACACTTTTGTCATCTAGCATACTCAGACAAATTTCTTTCTCCAGGCTGAAAAGCTAATTTGGCATCTCAGCACCCTGAAACACACTGTAAGTATGGTCAAAGCAAAACCGAAACCAAAATTTTCTCATATTTGGATCATGGATGTTTGACTGTCTACAATGACTTAGTGGTTCTTTGCCCCAGCGACTTTGACATATTACAAAGATTATGTAATCTTTCTCGTGATCTTTGCAGAGACAGAATTCTTAGCATAACACAGCGAATGATCATACATAGGTAAATATACCTGAAGCCCCTGAAACTTACTAGCATTCTCCCGATGAGTGTGTCACTAAACTTTTCTGAACCTCATGTTGTGAAGTGTTAAAAAGAGGTAATAAGCCCCATAAAGTGGTTGTGGTATTATGTAGGAAAACACATGTAAGTAGTATAGCCCTCTTCATGACATCTAATGGGTATAGGATAAAATGTCTCTTTTATCTAAACACAAACTTATTCTTTTTCCGGTTTTTTAGTGTACTTTTAAGACATGTTCACATACCTCATAATACTGATGGTATAGTCCACCTTTTATATAAGATATTACTAAAACATAAAATTTTCAGTTATCCGACAAGGTACTGCAACAAGCTAGCTCCACACCACCTTAATCCCGGGCCCATGTTCTTATTTCTACGGTATTCTGAGAAAAATATTGACTAACCTTATATCTGCCTTAGGCACAGCATCTTTTACACACATCCCAAGCCAGGAAGATCTGAAGAACATATGATCCAATATAAAGGCAACCCAGTGGATGCGCCACGTACAGCTACTGCTGTCAGCCATTGACTCTGATGAAGGTAAGTGATAAAACGCTATTTTTCCATAAGACTTAAGAAGAGCCCAACAGAAAAAATTTATAGATGTGGTGAACAGACTATAATATTAACTTGTCATGTAAGTAGGGCACTATCCAACTTTCCTCAGTTTCAGTTCATTAGCAACTCACGTTTAACCTAGATTCACCCATTTTCCTTCCTAAGTCTTTTATTTTCACAGGTATCAAATGCATTAACCAGGTAGGAAAAATACAGATTAATTCGGGGGGGGGGGGCGGGGAGGGAAGCTTACAAATGAAAACAATTATTTATTTTCAAAATTGAAATAAAAAATCAATTATTTTCAAAACTTTGGATGAAGGTTTTTGGACTCTGGATTCCGTTGTTAACTTGGCGAAAGCAATTTAAATCAGGACGGAATTAAAAAATAAATAAGCATGGTTTCTTAAAATGTTATCACATTTCTAGATTAGGTATTTAAAGGATGTTATACATTGATTGAGGAAATAAACATTTTATAATTTATGTCAAAACTAAGGCATTTGGGGTGAGTACGTGAGGATGGCGTAGGACCAGGCAGTGTTTCATTCTTTTATACATAGGGTTGTTTTGAGTCTGAACAAACTCTGCAGCCCCTAACAACAACAACAACACGTGTTTCCTCTGGTAAATTTAAAGTGTGTGGTGTGTGTATGTGTGTGTATATGTGTGTATACACATAGCCTGTGCATAAACTCTTTTAAACCCCAAGCATGCATATTCATTCCATTTTTTTCTTTGTTAAGGTGAACTAATGAATAGATATTTGATCAGTGATATTTATTGTCTAGTGTGCAGAAAGAAAATAATCTGATTCGAGAAATCAAATTAGAGAGATTAACCAAAAAAAAAACAAACTCATTGCTATCAAGTCCTAGAGACCCTACAGGGCAAAGTAAAACTGCTCCATAGGGTTTCCAGGAAGTGGCCGGTGGATCTGAACTACCTGCCTTTGGTTAGCAGCTGAGCTCTTAACTAGGGCTTCTTAGAGAGATTACTTATCACACATAATAAAATATAGGCTTATTGGTACCAAGGCTCTGCATTTAGTCTATGCAGGATCTTCTGACATGATTAGAATATGCCTAGTTTAGAATATCTCAATATTTTAATGTGACCTCATTATACTGTTGGACAGCTGCATTTACATATTTTTGAAACCATCAAACACGAAAAAGGACATAAACATTAAAGCAAGTTTTAAAAAATCATTTTTCATGTCCAGAATGGCCATAGGATTTGTGGAAAGGATATGAAATGTAGGGATTTACTAGAACAAAGATCAAGAATTAAGACACTAATGCACCATCTGTCCAATAGCTCCCAATTCTTCATGTTTATAATAATTTGTGATTAAAAAAAAAAGTTTGTGGATGCGGCTGCATTTTTATTATTATTGTTCATAAATATATTGAAATGTAATTAGTGCCCTTTAGTAAATGTAAGGAAAAATGTAATTAGATTGCTTTTAGTATAATTTACAATGATGCATAAAAAAATCTCTCAACTCATTTTTGATTTTGCTTATAATAGTCACCAATATTTTTCTTTATGGAAAATTTCTCAACCTCAATTTTAACGTATTTATCAGCTTGGGAGGGACTCCAGAGAATTTTCAAGAGGGGTGATTATCCCTTTTGAGTATTTATTTGTAGCAATGTTAAACCCATGCAAGTCTCAGGAATGTAGACTGTTCCCCTTATGAGGATGTGGGATTTGGCCCAGAAACCATTGCTCTGGACAAGTAAAAAAGACACATCAGAAATCATATAGATCAAATCCAATGTAACAAAATAATCAAGATGATAAATAAAGATACATTTACTTGTGCTATAAGTCAATCACTTACAAAGATGACAGCACATAATTACCTTTGAATCATATTCAGTGTTAGAATCTTGACATTGACTATTCTTAAATTGCATCCAAAGGGAAGAGAGAATGAACTCCAAATTTGCATATTATTGCTGTTGTTAGGTGCCTTTGAGTCAGTCCCACAGTGGCCCTATGTACAACACGGTGGAACACTGCCCAATCCTGCTCCATCCTCACCATCATTGCTATGTTTGAGCCCATTGTTGCAGCCACTGTGTCAATCCACCTCATTGAGGGTCTTCCTATTTTTTTGCTGACTCTCTACCAAACAGGATGTCTTTTTCCAGACACTGGTCCCTCGTGCTAACATGTCCAAAGTAAATGAGACTAATCCTAGTCAAACTTGCTTCTGAGGAGTACTTGGCTGTACTTCTTCCAGGATAGATTTGTTCACTCTTCTGGCAGTCCATGGTATATTCAATGTTTTTCACCAACACCATAATTCAAAGACATCACTTCTTCATTCTTCCTTATTCATTGTCCAGCTTTCCCTTACACACGAGGCAATTGAAAATACCATGGCTTTCGTCAGGCACAATTTAATTCTCAAAGTAACATCTTTGCATTTTAACCAGGATTTCGAATCAGTTTGCTCTGGTTCTAAACCCTGCTGAGAATTTGCATTTCCACCCTAGATACACTGAATCAGAATCTACATTTTAACAAGACTCCCATGTGATTCTTCGTATAATGAATTTTGAGAACCACTGTTCTACTAATAGTTCTCCGAATTGGTCCTAACCTGCGGCATTAGCATCTCGCAGGAACTTTTCAGAAACAAAAATTTTCAGGAGGGGTTCAAAACTGACTAAACTGTTCAAATCCCTATTTTTAACACTTTAAAAAGATCTTCTGTGGCAGGTTTTCCCAATGCAATACATCATTTGAATTCTTGACTGCTGCTTCTCTGTGTGTTGATTGTGGACCCAAGGAAAATGTAACCTTCGACAACTTCAATATTTTCTCTATTTATCACGATATTGCTTACTGGGCCAGTTGTAAGAATTTTTGCTTTCTATGTGGTGAGAAATAATCCATACTGAAGGCTGTGGTCTTTGATCTTCATTAGTAAGTGCTTCAAGTCCTCTTCACTTTCAGCAAGCAAGGTTTTGTCATCTGCATAACACAGGTTGTTAATGAGTCTTCCTCCAATTCTGATGCCACGTTCTTCTTCATATAGTTCAGCTTCTCAGGTTACTTGCACAGCATACAGATTGAATAAGTATGTTGAAAGGATACAATGCTGACACATACTTTTTCTGATTTTAAACCATACAGGATCCTCTTGCTGTTTGAACGGCTGCCTTATGGTCTATGTGCGGGTTCTGCATGAGCATTACAATTAAGTGCTATGCTTGGCAATGCTATCTATAATTTGTTATGATCCACACAGTCGAATGCCTTTGAATGGTCAATAAAACACAGGTAAACATCTTTCTAGTATTCTCTGCCTTCAGCCAAGATCCATCTGACATCAGCAGTGATATCCCTCATTCCACATCCTCTTTTGAATCCAGCTGGAATTTCTGTGGATATAGTGCTACAACCATTTTTGAATTACATACCCTTCTTCACAAAGGAGATTAACACTTATTGAGTAACTATAAAGTACCAGACACTGTATTAGTTTCTTTTCTCCTACATTACATTTTCAAAGATATACTAAGATAATGCTGTTTACACATAGAGAAACTAAGGTTTAGAAAGATCAATGGGCCTGTACAGAGACAAAATCAAAACCAAGTCAATCGCTGCTGAGTTAATTTCAACTCATAGTGACTTCATGTATTGCAGAGCAGTACGGCACTCCATATGGCCTTCAAGGCTTTTTGAAAGTAAATTGCGAAGCCGTTTTTCCAAGGCACGGCTGGGTGGGCTCTAAATGCCAAACTTTCAGTTAGTAACCAAGTGCTTATCTGTTTGCACCACCCAGGAATTCCTTGTACAAGGACACGTGACTTAAAATTAAAAGCTCAAATTTGAATCCATGAAAATACTTCTGATCACGGCAATAATTGCAACAATGAAATGTATTTATTATGAATTTTTTTAAAGTTTATTTTAAGGAAGCAGTAAAACGTAATATTAAGAAAGTGGAATTTGGAGTCAGCCATTTTATTTCTTTCTCTGTCAATTACTATATGACCACTTAACTTTCCTGAACTTCAGTTTCTTTATCTGTAGAAGGAATTAACAGTTTCATTTAACATGGAATATTTATGAGACAATACACACAAAGAAAAACCAAAACAAACCAAATGCTGTTGAGCTAATGCTCACTTATGGTGCCCAACCCCATGTATGTTAGAGTAGAACTTCGCTTCATAGCGTCTTCAGTGACTGTGGTCTTTCAGAGGGAGATCACCAGGCCTTTCTTCTGAGGAGTATCTGTATGGGCTCAAATGGCCAACTTTTTCATTAGTAGCTGCAAAATGCTAATGGTTTGAGTCACCCAGGGACTTCTTAATACGTGCAAAAAAAAAAAAAAAAAACCTATTGCCGTTGAGTTGATTCTGACTCACAGCAACCTTATATATAGTGCACAGTAGAACTGCCCCACAGGGTTTCCAAGGAGCACCTGATGGATTCAAACTGCTGACGTTTTGGTTAGCAGTCAAACTCTTAACCACTACACCACCAGGGTTTCGAAATACGTGCAAAGCGGTTAGTAAATTTTTACATGTAAAAAAAATAGTACATTCGAAGTGGTTAGTAAATTTAAAAATTTACAATGGGCAGCTAAGGTTATTATTAACACAATCTTTATAATGTAACAATCTGTGAAGTCATGTAATTTTTCTTAGTACATTCCTTAGTTTTTAAAACATTGAAAATAAAACTATCTTAGGTGCCTGGCTACCTATTCAATGGAGGCTTTTCAGTTGAACCAATTCACTCAGCAAAAAAATTGACATTTGTTTTTGTTTGTTTGTGCGTGTGTATGTGTTTTGTTTTTGTTTTCATCATAGAATTGCTGCCTGAAGCAGGGAAGTATTGGTCTTGGCAAGAAAAGTTAATTCATTATTTCAGAGAAATTCGACTCAGGAGGTGGTAGGACATAAGTCATAAAATACTTAAGGCTGAAGCTACTGTAGGACTTAACCATAGCCCCACAACAGGAGGTGAGGAATTCTCTTTGCATCAGCTTCGCTTAACTATTTTACCCACAGCGTAGGTTTAGAGAAATCGTGGAATGGTTTACTATTGAAATCAGAGAAAATGGAATACACAATAAATGAGACTAAATAATGAATAAATAAGAGGCTACAGAAAACTGTAAGGGGCAGTTTGACTCTGACCTATAGGGCCGCTATAAGTTGGAAATGACTCAATGGCAGAGTATATATGGAACTCTACCTGTTCCACCTGTATCCTTTTCTTTCACTCAGTTGTAAATGTTGCTGAAGCAAGAAGCAGTTTAGAAACTCCAGAAGAAACATTGAAAGACAAGCTGTTCAATGTAGATTCAGCAAATTTTGAAAATGGAAAATACCTTTTACTAGACATGGAAAGGGTCAGGGAGAAATCTTGTGGAGATCCACTTGTATACTATGTTTTTTATTTTATTTATTTGTGTGGGGATATTTTAGCAGACAAATTCACTCCTTGATAAACCAAATGAATATTGTTAATGTTTTAAAATCAAAATTACACATAAATATCAACTATTATTAAACTGAAAATCAAAGAAAATATTTTTTTTTTACAATTCTTTATATAGACCAGTTTGAATTAAAATGTTGCTTATATTTTCTAGACTATAAAAGGAAAATAAAGTTAGAACTTACAATTTCTGAAAAGCAGTTTAACTAGACTGATAATCTGTTCTTATCCTTCATTACTAGCTCTGTGAACCATGTTAAAATAATGTAGTTACTCTTCAAATGACCTTGAGAGACTTGATAGCTCTAGGAAAACTAGCTATTTCATTGATTGAACTGTCCTAAGTTAGTCTGACAGCCATATGTTTAAATCATGATTTCAGTGCCTGGTGAAATTCTTGTCAGGCTCCCAAGCAAGTCAGCAAATTCAGTAGAATTGCCCTTTGGTTTTGAAGGAACACGGCTGGGGAAGTTCAGTCAAGGTTCAGAAAGCCTTTGTCATAGGCTCAAGGAGGGCTGGAACACAAGCCCTCTTCTCAGACAGAGCAGCTTCTGCCTCCCCTATGGAGGGCCATAAATTAGGAAAAAGAAAATCCACTATGAAATGTGGTTCCCTCTACTCACATTTCCTAAACTCAATCTATAGTTTTATTCTGAGCAATTTGTAAGAACAACCACAACAAAAGAAAATTAAAAATAGATGAAGGGCTAATACATTCTTTGACAAGAACTTATGAGGCACCAGAAAAATGTAAGAGGAAAAAAATTAGTCCATTTTAGGATTAAATTTGTTTAAACCTTATTGTAGCTCCTCTCCTTATAAGGCATAGGTACAGGTAAAGAAGGTGTAAGATAAAAATTGGAGTCCCAAATTTTCTTATTATTCTTTCTCTTTGGAAATTTTATTTACTCTAAAGTTGCTAAATGTCCTTCTCTTCTGAAACACATTAATTCAGAAATAAAGAGCAGCACAGTCCCCCGAGTTCAGTACCTCAAATATCATGGAAAAGTAAAATTTTTTATTAAATGTAGAACATGACTCCTCAGCAACATGCAGTTATTTGCTTATCCCATTTTTATGTGAAGAAAACTCAGTAACCACCCTTTGTATAGATAATTGTTTTTATCTACCTTCTGAATCCGAATCCAAGTTTGAGATTTCCACAATTAGTGGCACACTGTAATAAAAGACAAAAATGAATACATACTAGTTTCAATTTCTCATAAGCATTTTCAGAATTCATATCTATTCATCTTTTTTCTTTTTGCTTTTAAGTTTTCAGGACTCATTTCTTTAAAATGTCCTAAATAATCTGGTAAGATTATATTCAGAACTTGATGCATTGATTCAAAAGTTCTTCCGAAAAAGTAAATGTGTACAAAATTGTCAAGAATTTTTTGGGACAAAAAAATCAGGTAATAGGTATTTTTCTACCAAATATAGAAATATGCATGTGAAAGATGGACAATGAATTAAAAAAAGAAAAACAACCTTGCCTTCTAGTGAATTCCGACTCATAGGGACCCTATAGGACAAAACAGAGCTGCCCCATAGGGTTTCCAAGGAGAGCAGCTGGTGGATTTGAACTGCTAGCCTTTTGGTTAGCAGCTGAGTTCTTAACCACCAAAAAAAAAAAAAAAAACATTAGAAGACCAAAAAAGAATTAATGCTTTTGAATTATGGTGTTGGTGAAGAATACTGAATATACCATAGACTGCCAAAAGATGGCAAGACTTGTCTCCTGTACTTTGGACATGTTACTAGGAGGAGCCAGTCCCTAGAGAAGGATATCATGCTTGATAAATGAGAGGGTCAATGAAAAAGAGGATGACCCTCAGCGAAATGGATTGGCACAGTGGCTAGAACAATGAACTCAAGCATAACGATTGTGAGGATAGCACAGGACTGGGCAGTGTTTTGTTATGTTATACATAGATTCTCTATGAGTCACAGCAGACTTGACAGCATCTAACAGCAACAACAACATAGTAAATAAAACTAAATTGTTCAGGTAGTGTAGAGATATAGAATACAGTGAAGAGTCCAGAGACAGATTTGTGCATATATGAGATATTTTGTTTGAAAAGTTAGTATTCCAAACTACTGTGAAGTAATTCATTATTTAATATATGGAGTAGGTTTACTGACACTATATGTACATAAAAATTAATTAAGTTTCTACCTCCAACTGAAAATGAAAATTAATTCTTGGTGAAAAAGAATCTACAAAAACTCTATAAATAAATTAGTAAGAAAACATCCAGCAAAAAAGTCCACAAAAATGGGTAAAAAAGATGAAATAAGTTATAATGAAATTTTGCTTATAGTCAATAAGCCTGGGAGCAGATATACAACTCCAGTTGTGATTAGAGAAATGCAAAGTAAAACAATTATGTCATGGCTTTCAGATTAATAAAAATTTTAAATATTTGATAGTATTCAGTGTTGTTAGATTTGAAATTGGTGTTCTAAATTTGGATCAAGTAGTACACTATTGTTAATAAAATTGGCAGTCAGTATGTTCACATATAGCAAATGAAACTTGCTCTTGAGCATCGAGCACCTAAAGCAAAAGGAAGAATTCATGAAGTAAAAGAACTAAACAGAAGATTTCAAAGGGTGGCTCGAGAAGACAAAGTAAAGTAATATAATGACATATACAAACAGCTGGAGATGGAAAACCAAAAGGGAAGAACACGTTCGGCGTTTCTCAAGCTGAAAGAACTGAAGAAAAAAATTCAAGCCTCGAGTTGCAATAGTGAAGGATTCCATGGGGAAACTACTGAACGACTCAGGAAGCATCAAAAGAAGATGGAAGGAATACACACAGTCATTATACCAAAAAGAATTAGTCGATATTCAACCATTTCAAGAGATGGCATATAATCGGGAACTGATGGTACTGAATGAAGAAGTCCAAGCTGCTCTGAAGGTGCTGGCGAAAAAGAAGGCTCCAGGATTGATGGACTATCAATTGAGATGTTTCAACAAACAGATGCAGCGATGGAGGTGCTCACCCGTCTATGCCAAGAAATATGGAAGACAGCTTCCTGACCAACTGACTGGAAGAGATCCATATTTATGCCTATTCCCAAGAAAGGTGATCCAATTGAATGTGGAAATTATAGAACAATATCATTAATATCACATGCAAGCAAAATTTTGCTGAAGATCATTCAAAAACGGCTGCAGCAGTATATCAACAGGGAACTGCCAGAAATTCAGGCCGGTTTCAGAAGAGGACGTGGAACCAGGGATATTATTGCTGATGTTGGATGGATCCTGGCTGAAAGCAGAGAATACCAGAAGGGTGTTTACCTGTGTTTTATTGACTATGCAAAGGCATTTGACTGTGTGGAATCATAACAAACTATGGATAACACTGTGAAGAAAGGGAATTCCAGAACACTTAACTGTGCTCATGAGGAACCTTTACATAGATCAAGAGGCAGTTTTTCAGACAGAACAAGGGGACACTGATTGGTTTAAAGTCAAGAAAGGTGTGCTTCAAGGTCATATTCTTTCACCATACCTATTTAATCTGTATGCTGAACAAATAATACGAGAAGCTGGACTATATGAAGAAGAACGGGGCATCAGGATTGGAGGAAGACTCATTAACAACCTGCGTTATGCAGATGACACAACCTTGCTTGCTGAAAGTGAAGAGGACTTGAAGCACTTACTAATGAAGATCAAAGACCACAGTCTTCAGTATGGATTACACCTCAACATAAAGAAAACAAAAATCCTCACAACTGGACCAATGAGCAACAACATCATGATAAACGGAGAAAAGATTGAAGTTGTCAAGGATCTCATTTTACTTGGATCCACAATCAACAACCATGCAAGCAGCAGTCAAGAAATCAAAAGACACATTGCATTGGGCAAATCTGCTGCAAAGGACCTCTTCAAAATGTTGAAGAGCAAAGATGTCACCCTGAAGACTAAGATGCGCCTGACCCAAGCCATGGTATTTTCAGTCACATCATATGCATGTGAAAGCTGGACAATGAATAAGGAAGACTGAAGAAGAGTTAACGTCTTTGAATTGTAGTGTTGGCAAAGAATATTGAATATACCATGGACTGCCAAAAGAATGAAAAATCTGTCTTGGAAGAAGTGCGGCCAGAATGCTCCTTAGAGGCAAGGGTGGCGAGACAGCGTCTTACATACTTTGGACATGTTGTCAGGAGGGATCAGTCCCTGGAGAAGGACATCATGCTTGGCAGAGTACAGGGTCAGCAGAAAAGAGGAAGACCCTCAAGGAGGTGGATTGACACAGTGGGTGTAACGATGAGCTCAAGCACAACAACGATTGTAAGGATGGCGCAGGACTGGGCAGTGTTTTGTTCTGTTGTGCATAGGGTCGACTCGACGGCACCTAGCAATAATAACATATCAAATGATAAATTTGTACAACATTTAAATTGGTAACCGTATTTCTAGGAATCTGTTCTGTAACTATTTTAATGCAAGTGAGGAAAGGTATATATAGCTGGAGAATTAATGTAGGGTAATCTGTAAAGGTTTTTAATTAGAGGCATCTCAAATAACCAAAAATAGGAGAACCATTGAATAAATTTTAGTGTAGTCACATCACACAATGATATGTAGAATTTTTAAAAATGAAGTAAGTCATAACCTACTGACACAAAAAGGTGCTTGCAATGCTTTGCTGAGTAAATAAGCGAACACTTAAATAGTATGGTTCCTGTTTTGCAAAATACATATACAAGATAAAATACATGCCTGAAATGACACACATTTGAGACTCATAAAACTGTCAGTGGGGATTATCCCTTTGTAATAGGAATGGGGGATCAAAAGGTCTTCATTTTTTATTTTATCCTCTCTACATAGTATGATTTTTTTTTTTTAAGTTAGTGTGTCTATCTTTCATAAAATATTTTCTAACACAATAACAAAAAGAAAAAGAATGTGACTTAGGTTTCTGGATACAGAAGAAATGAATCAGTGACACTTGGAATTCACTTAAAACTCCAGAAGTCTGAACTCTAGGTTTACAAAGACAGGTTTGTTGTAATTGTCACCCAGGGAGAGTTGGCTTCTCAATTTTGCTGAGATTTCATTCACTTCTTTGAGAAGTTGAAGAGGAAGTGGCAGCATAGTGCTAGACGCTCATACTCACTTTCTGCATCTTCCTAATTACATAGTCTTCCAGGAGTAACACTTCTGTTCAGAAATAAGGTACTTCTTTCAGAATCTTAGCCACTGCCCCAAATAACATGCTTATGGGTCTACTGTACTCTCAACAACAAATGATCGAAAAATAGAGTGTCTGTCTACTGAAAAGATATGGTTGAGTAAGAAAAGCCCTCTCATGCATGCTATAAATATCAGATCATTTTTACAGCAATACTAGTATAGAGACTTAGAACCAATTCTTTTTTTGGTTTCAGGCAGAAATCATTTTTGTGCCTGCGAAATCCCCTAGGGAGCATATGTTTAAATACGTTAGCATCATATTCATGGGAACAAGAGTTCTTCGCCTAGTTCTCTGTCTATAGATTTTAACTCTTCACCAGTTACGTAATTCTCATAGACCAATTATTACATGAATTCCTCCTTCTCCTCTATGTTGAAGGTTGTATGTGTTTGACTCTGTGGTTCTGAACAAGAATTATGTAAGTAAACAGTTTCAAAACCCTATCAAGCATGCTTTTTTCTCTCATTAGCAACTATTTTGTCCTGCAGAGCCTCAGTAACGAGCATAATTTTGAAAATAAGGAATAAATTTAAAAGTTCTAACTCCTTTGTTTTCGGGAAATAGAAATAGTTAACCTCATGGGTAAAAGAAATGCATAATTCTTCTTTGCTTCCTAGTACAGAAAAAAAAAGTACATAGAAAGACAAAAATCCTTCTATATGTAAATGTAGATTTTGGACATTTATTTTCTATAAGTTTAAAGTACAGCTTACCTTGTAAAGAAAGAAAAGATCAAGTCTGATCATTCATACATACGTCTGAATGATTTTACAAAAATACTGAAAAATTGAATCTAAATTTGAAATGTTGATTGAATACATTTTTTATATTGAGTGGTGGTAGCATTTCTTATTTCACCACCCACCTGTGAGCTTGTTGTACAATGGTGGCTTGCATGTTGCTATGATTGTGGAAGTTATGCCACTAGTATTTCAAATACCATCAGGGTCACCCATGGTAGACAGGTTTCAGCAGACCTTCCAGCTTAAGACAGACTAGAAAGAAAGGTTTGGTGACCTACTTCTGAAAGTCGGCCAATGAAAACCTTATGGATCACAAAAGAACACTGTCCAACTAACTTGTTTCGGATACTTCATCAGAAGGTATCAATTACCAGAGGAGGACATCATGTTTGGTGAAGTAGAGGGCCAAGGAGGGCATGGGAGACGCTTGGTGAGATGGGTTGACACAATAGCCTCAAAGATGGACTTGACCATACAGTGACTGCAAGGGTGACAAAGAACTGGGCACATCTCTTTTTTTTTTTACGTTAGGTCGCCATGCATCAGAGTTGATTCCATGGCAGCTAACAACAATTGATTCCAATAATAAATGAGTTTCCATTTCAGTTTAGAAAAACAGGTAAGCGGGCATTTACTCAATAGTCATTTAATATGATACAGTGAGGTATGGTAGTCATCAGTCTCCAGATTTATTATAGGCAGGAGAATTTTCCTTCTGCCCTTGAGATCAAGGAAGGGCAAAGATTGGAGATGCTCACTAAATATCCAGGCTTGGGTAAGCATAAAAATGGTAGAGAAGTTTTGTTCAAAATGGTCTTGCTGAAATAAATGTCCATTTCTAGGTGATGCCCCAATAATCTGTAGTCAACTCTTCACCCTCTTGAATTTGAGGAAGGTAGCAGATGTGACAGCTTTTGTATACAGTTTGCCACAACCCCTACAACGGGAAATCAATACTCAATAACCCGGTATGGAGAATAATAGCAACTGGTGCCCTTTCAATTCATTAGGAGACAATTTGGCACCGTGGAAAACACAGAAGATCTGATGTTAACCCTAACTCTTCTAATTTCTAGACTGTGAGCTCCATGAGAACAGAGATCATGACCAGTCCTAGTGCATGGCACATGTTATTTTGGGGGTGCCATCAAGCTGATTTTTGACTCATAGTGACCCCATGTGAAAGAGTAGGTAGGGTTTTCTAGATTGTAATCTTTATGGAAGCAGTTCACCAGGTGGAGCCCCTGGCTGAGTTTGAACCATACCCTTTTGCTTAGCAGCCAAGCACTTAACCGTTGTACTAACTTTAAAGCTTAATACATACTTGTGTATGTATTAAATAAGAACAAATGAATACTATGGAAATGGAGTTATACCAGAGCAGTTTCAGGTAAACATGGCATCATACCCTATCTCAGCCGAAGCAAGTTACTTAACCTACTATACCTCAGAAATTTTTCACCTGAAAATTAGGGATAATAGCCACTTCAAATATTTTCTTAGGGAGCCTACGTTAGAGAACTTAGATAAAGCACTTAGCACAATGTCTGGCACATGATAAAAATAAAAACTATTAATATTAAAGATGTGCTTATTAGTATTATCAAGATCTTTATTATAATAAAAATTGAGACTCAGTTTCTAAAGCTGTAGATTGACATAAATCCTCCCTCAAATTAATAATCCAAATGAAATATCACTGTACGTGCCATTACTGGAGACACTGACATTACAACTTTTTCATTAGAGAATACCACTATGTCACCATCTCCTGAGAATTTACAAAATAGCCGTGTAAATGCTCCGAGTGAAGGAACATAGGTCTTGTTGAATGCATTCTACAGTTCAGGAGTTAACGGATGAATCCAAGATGCATTCTTAGGAAAATGCCAATGTGTATAGCATAAGCAGTCCTCATACATTTTAGATAACTCTATCTTAAAGCCCACATTCTACAGTCAAGGGTTTAGAAAGAACCAGGTAATAGGAACACTGTGGTTAGTCAGCCTGAATGCACAATTCCTTCTATTCATAGTTAAAAAATATGCTTATGTTGCAGTGTAAACTGCCTATGCCTCCCCTCCCCTGTTCTATTTCTGTGTTGAACACTAAGGGATCTGTCTATTATTGCAGTAATCAAGCAAGAAAAGTGTTCACCTATGCATCAGCCCATCATTTCTTATGGGTAAGGCAAAATACTTCCCTAAACAATTTCAAAGGCTTTACATCTCAGGTGCTAGTGCCCAGGCTTTCGCTTTACTAAATGCTTTCCTCCTCTAATTTTGATCCAATAAATAGAGACTGTTTCTCCATTCCAAATTATGAAGAGCACATTTCCAACTTCAGGCTCTTGGAGCCATGATGATTAGGGGCATTCTGATTATTACAAATACCAGTAATAGTGATTCAAATAAGGGAATTTTTCTTGGTGCAATAGTGCTTTAACTTCTGCTGCTGGGTTTAATATTTTTAACTCCTTCAGAGAATTCCTAGTCCTTCACTATCCTTGGAGAGCAGGGCTTGACAATGTCCCATCTACTATGCTTAGGGAAAAAGGTCTGAGCAAAAGCAGCTGCCATTTCAACTACACAAAAGGCTATGCTCATGAGATTGGGATGGCGTGGGGAATACTAGGTTTGGAGCAGGATAATCTGAGTTTCCTTATTCAATGATATTACAAAGTATGCCCCATGAGGGCTGAGAGTGTTCAGAGTGAAAATATAAGATACATATATAACTTCTATATATATAATATGTGTGTATGTGTGTGTGTGTGTGTAGGAGAATCTAGAAGAGCAAAATAGACATTGGGGTGAAGCAAAAGAGGAAAAAGACAGTGGGAGCCAATCTCTGTATAAATATAGCATTCTACACATCTAAGGAGCAGAGGCATTGACTGCCTTTGTTCCAGACCTCTAACAACCTTGGAAGAGAGATATAGTATCTCTTTCAGAGTAAAGAGCAGATTTGCTTACAACCTTGGAAGAGAGAGAGAGTGTTTCCTCCAGAGCAAAGAGTAGGTGCGCTTTGTTATTGTTGTTAGGTTCCACTGAGTCTGTGCAACAGAATGAAACACCGCCCAGTCCTGTGCCATCCTCACAATCATTGCTATGTTGGAGCCCATTGTTGCAGACACTGTGTCAATCACCTCATTGAGGGTCTTTCTATTTTTCACTGACTCTCAACCAAGCATGATTGTTTCTCCAGGGACTGGTCACTCCTGATAACATGTTCACAGTACATGAAAGGAAGTCTGGTCATCCTTCCTTCTAAGGAGCATTCTGGCTGCATTTCTTCCAAGACAGATTTATTTACTTGCTCTTCTAGCAGTCTATGGTATGTATATTCAATACTTTTCCCTAAAATCATAATTCAAGGATATCAATTCTTTTTCAATCTTCTTTATTCATTGTCCAGCTTTCACATGCATATGAGGTGATTGAAAATACCTTTGCTTGGGTCAGGTGCACCTTAGTCCTCAAAGTGACATTGTTGCTTTTTAACACTTTAAAGAAACGTTTTGCACCAGATTTGCCCAAAGCAATGTGGTTTTTTTTTTGATTTCTTGACTGCTGCTTCCATGGGTTGTTTTTTTTTTTTTTTTTTTTTTGCTTCCATGGGTGTTGACTGTGGATCCAAGTAAAATGAAATCCTTGACAATTTCCTATTTTCTCCATTTATCATTTATCAGGTTGTGTCATCTGCAGATTGAAGGTTATTATTGAGTCTTTCCCCAAACCTGATGCTGCATTTTTCTTCATATTGTTCAGCTTCTGGGGTCATTTGCTCAGCTTATAGACTCAATAAGTATTGTGAAATGATAGAACCCTGACACATGCCTTTCCTGACCTTAAACCATGCAGTATCCCCTTGTTCTGTTTGAATGACTGTGTCTTGATCTAAGTATCGGTTCCTTATGAGCACAATTAAGTGTTCTAGAATTCCCATTCTTCTCAGTGTTATCTGTAATTTGTTATGAACCACACAGTCGAATGCTTTTGCACAAAAAATAAAATACAGGTAAACATCTTTCTGGTATTTTCTGCTCTCAGCCAAGATCCATCTTGCATCAGCAATGATATCCCTCATTCCACGTCCTCTTCTGAATCCAACTTGAATTTCTGGCAGTTCCCGGTTGATGTGCTACTGCAAGCGTTTTTTAATGATCTTCAGAAAATTTTATTTGCATGTGATATTAATGATATTGTTTGATAATTTCCATATTTGATTGGATCACCTTTCTCTGGAATAAGCATAAATATGGATCTCTTTCAGTTGGTTGGCCAGGTATCTCTCTTCCAAATTTCTTGGCATAGATGAGTGAGCAACTCCAGTGTTGCATCTGTTTTTTTAAACATCTCAATTGGTATTCTCTCAATTCCTGGAAGCTTGTTTTTTGCCAATATCTTCAGTGCAGCTTGGACTTCCTTCTTCAGTACCATCGATTTTTGAGCATACACTACCTCCTGAAATGGTTGAATATCAACCAGTTCTTTTTGGTAGAGTCACTCTGTGTATTCCTCCCAACTTCTTTTAATGCTTCCTGCGTTATTCAATATTTTGCCCACAGAATCCTTCAATGTTGCAACTTGAGGCTTGAATTTTTTCTTCAGTTCTTTCAGCTTGAGAAACGCAGAGCATGTTCTTCCCTTTTGGTTTTCTAACTCCAGGTCTTTGCGTATTTCATTACAATATTTTACTTTCTCCTCTTGAGCTGCCATTTGAAATCTTCCGTTCAACTCTTTCACTTCATTTTTTCTATTCATTTTAGCTACTCTGCATTCATGAGCAAGTTTCAGAGTCTCTTCTGGCATCCATTTTGGTCTTTTCTTTCTTTTTAATGACCTTTTGCTTTATTCATGTATGATATTCTTTATGTTATCCCACAACTCATCTGGTTTTCAGTAATTCTTCAGTGAGTCAAATCCATTCTTGAGATGGTATCTAAATTCAGATAGGATATACTCAAGGTTGTAATTTGGCTCTCATGGATTTGTTTTAATTTTCTTCAGCCTCACCTTGAAGTTGCATGTGAGCAATCGATGGGTCTGTTCTGTAGTTGGTTACTGGCCTTGTTCTGACTGATGATATTGAGCTTCTCCATGATCTCCTTCCACAGAAGTAGCTGATTTGATTCCTGCTTATTCCACACAGTGAAGTCCATGTGTACAGTCACCATGTATGTTGTTGAAAAAAGGTATTTTCAGTGAATAAGTTGTTGGTCTTGCAAAATCTCATCATGTGATCTCTGATATGGTTTCTATCGCCAAGGCCGTATTTTCCAACTACTGATCCTTCTCCTTTTTTCCAGCGTTTGCATCCCAATCACCAGTAATTATCAATTCATTCTGAGTGCATGTTTGATTAATTTCAGACTGCAGAACTTGGTAAAAATCTTCAAATTCTTTATCTTTGTCCTAAGTTGTTGGTGCATAAATTTCAATAACAGCCAAATTAACTGGTCTTGCTTATAGGCATATAGATATTATCCTATCACTGACAAGCATTGCACTTCAGTATAGATCTTGAAATGTTCTTTTTGACAATAAATGCAATCCCATCCCTCTTCAATTTGTCATCCCTGGCATAGTAGATAATATGATTGTCCCATTCAAAATGGCCAATACCAGTCCATTTCAGCTCACTAATGCCTTGGATATTCATCTTTATGTTTTCCACTTCATTTTTGACTACTTCTGATCTTCCTAGATTTATACTTTGTACATCCCACATTCTGATTATTAATGCATATTTGCAGCTGTTTCTTCTCCTTTTGAGTCATTCCACATCAGCAAATGGAGGTTTCAAAAGCATTATTCCATCCCTGTCATTAAGGTCAACTCTACTTTGAGGGAAAAAAAAAAAAATTTTTTTTTTTTTTTTCTACTTTGAGGAAGCAGCATTTCCTCAGTCATATTTCGATTACCTTCCAACTTGAGAGGCTCCTCTTCTGGCACTATACCAGACAATGTTCCACTGCTATTCACAAGGTTTTCACTAGCCCATTTTTTTTTCTTTTTAGAAGTAGATCACCAGGTCCTTCCTATTCTTAGTGTGGAAGCTCCACTAAAACCTGTCTACTGTGGGTGAGCCTGCTGGCATTTGAAATGCCAATGGCATAGCTTCCAGCATCATAGCAACACATAAGCCAACAAAGTATGACAAACTGACAGACTAGTGATGGAGGTGTGCTGACCGCTCAGTAAAAAAAAAAAAAACACTGGGCTCACTAAGTCCATGGTTCCACTCCTACAATACACCCCACTGCATTTGCAGCTGTCATCTGGCCCTCTTCATGTTGCTCTGTGGAAATTGGAATGGAGGAACTGATGCAAACAAAATGCTCATACTGCTTGCTGTGCAATGCATGAATAATGAAGTTATTTGTCTTTGATCCAGGAGTCTTACGTCTTCTGCCAGCATCTACAAAACTCTGGCTGGCTAAATTGTTAGCTTTTAGGGAGGGTAAAATATTAGAAATGTCTTAGTTCTTGACAGGATATGATGAAATAAACGGATAGCAAAGACAAAATAACTCTGAAATGATAAAGGAGTAAACAATACTCTAAGATTCTTTTACTTCATGTTTAATAAAAGTATACTTATCATTTATTCATATATTGAGCACTTTATATGTGGCCAGTATTATTCTAGGTACTGGGGATACAGTACTGATGACGGCTACCACTTTCCCTCCTTTTGCTGCATGTCTACTATTTAGCAAAAACAGATATAAATAAGTAAATAAGTAGTTTTTTTTTTTTTTGGTGGTGAAAATATACACAACAAATATTCACCAATTCAACAACTTCTAAATGCATAATTCAGTTGTGCAACCATTATCTATCCTTTTCCAGATATTCCAACACCATTAACATAGATTTAATGCTTTCTAATCAAAAATACCCCTTTCTACCCTTGGTAACCACTAATAACATTTGGTTTCTCTATATTTGCTTATTTCGTGTAAGTGAGATAATAAAATATATTTGTCCTTTTGTAACTGCTTTATTTTGCTCTGCATGATGTTTTCACATTACCACATTTTGCAATGCACATTGGTATACAAATTTTTGTTTGTGTTCCTGCTTTCACTTCTTCTGGGTATATGCCTAAGTTTGAGATTGTTGGTCATATGGTAGTTCTATGTTTAACTTTTTGAAAAATGGCCAAACTGTTTACAATAGGTATACCATTTTACATTCTCATCAGCAATGCATGAGAGTTCTAGTTTCTCCACAACCTTGCCAACACCTGATGTTTTCTTTTTTTGTTTGTTTGTTTGGTTTGGTTTTAATGCTATCATTGCCATTATGATGGGGGTGAGGTGGTACCTCACTGTGATTTTAATTTGCACCTTCCTAATGGCTTTTTTAATGGCTAATGATGTATTCTTGTTGGCCATTTCAATATCCTCTTGACGGAATGTCTGTTCAAGACCTTTACCTGTTTTTTGATTGAGTTGTTTGTGTTTTTGATATTAAGTTGTAGAAATTTATGTATATATATAGAGAGAGAGAGAGAGACTATTAGACTCATAGGATACGTACCCATTGCTGTCAAGTCAATTCCAACTCATAGCAACCCTACAGGACAGAGTAGAACTTCCCCATACGGTTTCCAAGGAGTGGCTGCTAGATTCGAACTGCTGACCTTTTGGTTAGCTACCAAATTCTTAATCACTACATCACCAGGGCTCCATATATGGTTCCTGACAATTTTATCCCAATTTGTAGGTTGCCTTTTCCCCTTGTTGGTAAAACCATTTGATGGACAGATTATTTTACCTTTTGCTGCTATATATATATACATATTACCCCCCAAAAAACCAAACCCACTGCCATCTAATCAATTCTGACTCAAAGCGGCCTTATAGGACAGGGTAGAACTGCCCCATAGAGTTTCCAAGAAGTGCCTGGTAGATTCGAACTGCCGACCTCTTGGTTAGCAGCCATAGCACTTAACCACTACACCACCGGGGTTTCCATATATATTACAGATGGTTATAAACACTATGAAGATAAATACAAAGGATAATGTAATGAGGGACATTTTCTTTAGTTAGCATGATCAGGGATTAGGGAAGGCCTTTCTGAAGAAATAGCATTTGCCATGTAGAGTTTTGGGAATGAACATTCCAGAAAGAGAAGGAAAGAGAAAAGAAGGACAGAGGGGAGAGAGAAAAGATGGGAGGGAGTGGGAGAAGAAGGAAAGAACTGCCTGGGTAGAGATCCTGAGGTTTGAACAAGCTTGATGTTTTTCCAGGAACAGAGAGAAAAGCGGTGTGGCTGGAACACAGTGAGTGAGAGAAAAAAAAAAAGATACTGGAAGAATTTAGCAATTGGTGCAGGAGCCAGATCATATTCGAAATTATAGACTACAGAAAGCAGTCAGATGGGAGAGATGCTGTCTCTTTTCCTTTATGAAGTCAATCTGGCTCTATTCCCTAATTATTTTAAAAAGACACGTTATGAGGTCTGTTGACGCCCTGAGGAGTCTCAAAATAAGTAATACATTCGCACTGTGGAGTTCAGGTGTATGGATTTCTGGAACAAAATGTGAAAAAAAATGCCTATGTCTAGAAACTTCTGGAGGACAGAACTAAGTGTAATCCAACTAACTAACTGTAGCTATCACTACTACTGCTACTGCTAATTATAATGAAAAGAGAAGGAGAAAAATGAGGAGGGGGAGGAAGACAAAGGAAACAAGAAAAAAAAAACTATAAAAATAAAATAATGTGGGGGGGACTGCTATGTGCCAAGAGCTATATGCCCAATGCTTTACATATTTTTTTTTTCTAAATTTCAAAATAATTCTGCAAAATGCTTTAATGTTTCATATATGAAAATTTAGTCCCTGGGAGGTAAAGTTGTGTGCCTAAGACCTCCCAGCTAACCAATGTCTGGGCCAGAGTTTGAACCTTGGGATTATGTGGCTCCAGAGCCAGGCTCTTTGCACACTACGCAGTCCATATTCTAATGCAGCGTTTGCATGTGGGAGACGTTCCTTCTCTGATGAAACAGGCAGTTGCGTCATCACTTGATGGAGAATTGCAGTATCTCAGAGATTGTTAGGATCAGTCGTGGGACTAAATGATTGGTGGTTTTTATTTATCAGCATTGTTTGAAAAGCCTGACTCTATACAGAGGCTGAAATACAGCACATCAGATGTATGTATTTTTTTTTTCCAAGTGGATGCCATAGCAGACAACAGATGTATGATATCCACACAATAAGATGGGCAGAAGTCCCTAAATTCATCATGCAGCAGGAGAATGTAGCTGACCCATGCTTAATTCCAGGTGCTTCTAGACTTTGGTGCTTTGGTAGAAAAATGATGAGTTTCTGAAAAATATCTCCCAAGGGAAAGGATTATTATCGTCCTAGAGAAATGCTTCAATAAATGCACAAAGTCAACGGGAAGGGGATACATAAAATTATCTGAACTAGAAAGGTAGATTTTGATCTAATAGCATATCAAATCCACGGGGATCTGAAATTCACACTTTAGGTAATTCTATATTGTTACACTGGGAAAATATACCTAAACAATTCATACCACTGTTTCTAAAACTATATTCCAAAAAATGGTTGTTTCTGAAGACGTCAATGTTTTCTAAAATTATGATTTTCTAGTTTAAAAAGCTTCTAAAAGAATTTGTTATTTACCCATGTCCTTTTCTTTTTTAGCAACAAAACCCTTTCTAGTTTTTGGGGGGATGGAGTGTAACCAGCTTAAAAAAAAAAATTAAAAAAAGACCTGTATTTCTAAATTTTTCAGCCTTTCTTGCAAACCGGGGAGACCAGTGAAGCACAAGTCTAATTTTAAATTATGCTTTAAGAAAAGCTTCCTGAAAGGCTCTGAGCTTGGAGCAATATACATTTTTCCACTTTCATTTTTATTTTTCTGCTTGGAAGTTGTATATGATGGCTAGAGCTCCAGCCGCCCACAATCTTGTGTTATTTGGTTGGATTTTAGGATGAAATTCACAATGTTAGCATAATAAAATGTATGGATGAAACTTTGATATGTTTGTGGCCCTATCATTTCAGCCTTGGTATGCCTACATCCTAACTCAGCTTTAGTTAAGAATAGAAAGCCTAATTTGTTAAGCCATATGTAGCCCGGTACCTGTTACTTGCTAATAATTGAACACAGCTTCTGATGTGTCCTGGATAGTCTCATTCCTGTAAGGTTTTGCAGGACACAATTGCTCAGTAAAGACCCTGAAGAGTACTTTCATAAGTAATCTTGTGAAACTTTATAAACTCAAGAATTTTTCAAATGTATTTGATCAAAAAACCCACATATGGTGTGTGTATAAATGTGTTTTAAAATCCTGAAGGTCGTGTTTCACCAAAACTACTTTAAGGAATACACACTCAGGCTCCTCTAGGTTCCAGCAGTATAATTGAATTGTCATGGAAATTTTATCATATTAATAATTTTTTTTTTAATAATTAAATTTGGAACATTTCAAAAGCCCTTGAAAGATTATTGCTCATAAAATAGTTTGGAAATTTGTATTTTCAAATTCTAACTAACACAAACACTGGAATCCCCATGGATTGACATTTTTCTTTCCAATATATAAAGTCATGTTTTATTTAAAATTATTTTTAACATGTTGGTTAAGTGTTCATGATATAAGAAATAGCACCTTAAATCCAATAAAACAACTATTAATTAAGAAATTAGGATGTGCCAGGCAATGTACTAGATGCTGAGGACGTGGTAAGATAAAAGAGAAACTGATTGAAGTGATTGAGTATGTGAAACAAGGCTTTCCAAAAGAAGCTCAGTCAAGTTTTGAGGGAAGAATAGGAGTTTTCTGAATAGAGAAGAAATGGTGATACAACACAGGTAGAAAACATAGTAAATGAAGAGATAGAGGTCAAATGCAAACAAGTCACAGGTAAAAAAGTGTAGTCAATGAAAATAGGTAGAAATACGATGTTTTCTAAGAACTTTGGCATTTTCGATGCTGGACAATAGAGACAAGTTGATCACGTGGGTGGATATGTGGTCCAAGGGTAGAGTTATATGTTTGGAGAGGTAGAGAGAAGCCGGACTGAAAAAGTCTTTTTATGCCACTCTACTTGGGCATTATACTCCAGTCAATATTTTAGGCAAGGAGAAACTAGATTAAATTTATATTTTTAATGACCTCTCTGGCATCACCATGGCAGACTGTCTTGGATACATATTGGGCAAGACGGGGTAGAAAATCAGATACAAGAAGCTAAATTAGAGTTGGCTGCCATAGTTCGGAACATATATTAAGAGAGCCCAAACCACTGCAGCAGTAACTTCTTTGATAGTAAAAGTTTGCTAGGTTTTATTCAGAGCCCTGGTGTCATAGTGGCTAAGAGCTCAGCTGCTAACAGAAAGGTCAGCAGTTCAAATCCACCAGTTGCTTCTTGGACACCCTATGGGGCAGTTCTACTCTGTCCTGTAGGGTCGCTATGAGTTGGAATTGACTTGACAGCACACAACAACAGTGTTTATTCATGGGGCAATACCAATTCCAAGAACCTAGCCAACAATCATAGGAAATAAAAGAATACTAATTATTAGACCAATAGAAAGCCATTTTTAAAGAATTGATTCTATGAATTAAAATTTTACAACTCCATGTTCTTCAATTTTTTTAAGAACCACTTTTTTTTTCAAGAGCTCCAACACACAGGCACTTAAATGATTTAATATGATTCTCCCACTAACACTGTATGCTCCATGCCTAAAACATTTTGATTTCTCTGCCACTTTGCAAACTTCTCATTACTGCACACAGTAGGACGTTCTTCTCTTTTAATCCAATTAAATTTGAATTGTTATTTCCATAAGAACAATACTTTCAGTGAGACAAATGACAAGAAGAGATAGCTTGGATTTAGAAAGATGAAGAGCCATGAAGCTCAAACTTAGGTTTTTACGGATGGAAAAAACACTCAAATGACATATGGAACTGAACCTTTAAAATGTTTACAAAACAAAACTTTTCAAGAATTACATGCATCCCCACATGTTTTAGAAACTTTCTCACTATAGCCTCATAAAATAAGAATCACCAAACCTCCCAGACATTGAAATGAATCAGTTTATGGAATGATGTTGCTCAGAGAACATTTAATCCAACACCAACATCTCCACATCACAGAAAACTAAATAAAAATCTCAGAGCAATAAATAATTTGTCTAATGTCACACACCAATATAAGCTCACTAGACTTTTCTAGACCTTACTTTAAAATGATCACTGGGTGATATGCTCCTACACAAACTTATTGTAAGGGAAAGCCCTGAGCTGGGGTTCTAGTCTTGTCCCTTCCACAATGTAGCTAGGTGACTATGGGATGTAGGACATACTCATCTTATGAATTTTTGGTAAAAGGTATCATCTTGAAAGAAAAAAAAAAATCTGATTTTAATTAGCTAAAGCAACAGTATTTGAACCAGTATCAGAGATCAAAGACTGAAAGGTCTCCTGGTTAGAAACTAAATATGACATAATTCAAATCATGTTTTAAAACTATGTAGAACACTTAATGTGGTTACTTCTCTTAAGGAAGGAAAACATTATTTAAAATAAAAAGGCCTGTAAGACATTAAGTTGAGACTGTACCAGCTAAAGGATGAAAGAATCTACCTTAGGTTTCTAGAAGTGCTTAGTAACCCAGTTTTATAAAATCCCACTATGACACAGCAGGATACATATTTGAGAGCTCTTGGATATAAAAATTTAGCCTAGGGAAAAAGAAGAGCCAATCTGGTGGAGGGGAAGTATTCACTTTTTTTGGAGTTTCACCTTTAGTAATTAAATTAATCAAATGAATATTTTTCACTTTCCTTTCATAAAATACATTTTTAGAGACCATTCGAATATAAATTGCTCTCAGAATCATGCTAATTGGCCCTCTGGTAACTCAAGAGACAACTTCTTGATGAAGATGATAATGATAAACTCACAAGGGTATATAAGAAGACTTGATTTTTAAGAGGAGTCTTACTCATGTTTTTTCAAGATATAAATAAGAATAAGTGCTTCAGCATGGAAGCTTGAGAAAAGTTCTTAAAGGGTTAGTAATGCTGATGTTCATTTTCTCTTATTCTCAAGGTAAAAAGGAGAAAAACATCTTAATTACATTCAAATGAATTGAGTAAGAGAGGCAATTTATCAGATCCTGGGGTGAAGCTGTGTGCCCCACTAGCTCTGTAGTTACAGTTTTCCCAAAATGTAAAGGCTTTTTAGCTGTTCATGTTACAAGATTCTCTGTAGAAGAGAAAGGACATTTTCCACCTCTGTGCTGCGAAACAATTGTTTAACATTTATAGAGCAGAGAAGTAGAAAGCTCCTACAAACAAGGAGCCTTGTAGTCTCGATTGGTTGCCCCATTTGCCTACTTCTTTTCTGCAGAAACCTAATCTGTTTGGATTTTCAGCCTCACATGACTCAGAAGAGAAAAGAGGTGAAGGCATTATGATAGATCTCATATCCTTTGCTAGCCATTAGTTAGGCATGAATGTGTGACTCAGTCCTGGCCAAGTGTACCAGAGGGTAGATCTATCAGTATCACTTTATCAATAAAGGAGACGTACCCTCTTCTTCACTAGACCTGACCATATGATACTAAGAACTGCTGCAAACATCTTGTAGCAAAAGTAAAAACATTGTCAACATGCTAAGGATAACAGAGGACAAAAGTACTAAGCACCTAGGCCCAGGATGATAATTCTGACTTTCTAAACCAACTCTGGAATAAACCTGCAGCTGGGTATTAAGAGATGATTCTCCACAGATCTCTTACATTTCTGCGAATCTTGTAAGCTTTTCTGACTGCCTTTCTATCTTTTCAAAGATGCTAATATAGTGAACATGCTTGGAAGATAGAGATAGCATCTCCCTCCAAAACAAAGGGAAGATCTGTTTAAGGTTCAATACTGTAGAGTTAATGTTTCCTTCCAATGCAAACGTTAGGTAAGCTTGTTGTTGATGTTGTTACATGCCATGAGTTGGCTCTGACTCATGGTGACCTTATATGTAATAGAATGAAACATTTTCCAGTTCTACATCATCTTCATGATGTTTGAGTCTGTTGTTTTGGCTATTGTATCAATCTACTCATTGCTTTCTGATCATTATAAGGTAGATTCTAGCTCACTGAGGTTAGATTTTCTCTCCTGTAATGCAACTAATTGCATGGACAGGCATCACCTGGTTTTCTTTGTGTTGCCCAATAGGGATGGTGCTCGGGGACCCAGAGCAAAGGCAGATATTCTAGATATTGTTCTGGTTGTGAATCAGGTCTTTTGTCTCTGACCCAGAATTTTTTGTTCATGTTCATTCATGAAACTGCTGCACGGCTAGTTTTTTAGCTTGCAGTTCAAGTAAAATTTAGATTCTTGACTGTATTGACATTGGGCTTCCTGTTGTGTGAAGTAATGCATGTCCTTAATGATTAACCACTTTTTAACTTGATATTCTGTAATGTATAGTTGAAAATGTCTTATCCAGATACTGTCATAATACTGTATATTTTTGAAAGAAAATAAAATTACTCTGTATGTATATTCTTCATGTCATCATAGAGTTAATAACATGATGTAGTAAAACTGGAAGAGTTGGATACTCCAAAAACCTTAATAAACTATTTGATTCCTTTGCCTCAGTTTTATCTCCTGTTTAATGAGGATAGGAAACTTGCCCTACCTAGATGAAGATAATGCTTTGCATATAGGACATATGGTCACATGTTATTAAATAAAACAATACAATTTTGTATGAATATTCTCTAAAAAGAAACTTGGAAGCGTTTATATAATTAGTGTTTGCATCACAACCTTTTTATTACAATGCTAGTGGAAACAAATGGCAAATGTTTAGAATTCTACAATAAACGCCTTTTCATTTCATGTCATTTCATTTTTCAGAAATAGACCAGCAAACAGATAAAGTCTTAGACACAGCTGCTGAATTATTTCTCCAGATGACTCAAATTAGAAAATACGACCCAAAGAGCAAAGAGGAAGAACTTACCTCTCTCTTTCTCTCCCTGTTTTCCTTTCTTTTTCTGTTGGTATTCTATGAATGTACTGCCAGAGCTATATTTAAAGAAGCCTTTGTGAAGTAATTATCAGTGGACAAAAATCCTGTCAGAAATTCATTTACCAGTCTATTTTTTTTTTTCCCCCATCCCTCCTCTTTGGAGAAGAGTCTCCATGGCATCTAGCATATGAGGCAGTGAAACCAAGGGGGTTTGGAGAAATTCATGGAGATGTAGGTTGGCAAGATTGGTGGTTACCAGGGATGCAGAGCATTGGGGAAGTTGGAGAGCCAAATAGAACATGAAAAAGCAGACTCACAGGCTTAGTGACCAACAGTGGGGCTGATGGGAAGGCATTGGAGACAGAGATTAGAAAAATGGCCTGAATGGCTAGGGATCAGAAACACTGAGAAAATAAGTGAATGTATTAAATAAATAA
Source organism: Loxodonta africana (assembly GCF_030014295.1). Taxonomy (NCBI): domain Eukaryota; kingdom Metazoa; phylum Chordata; class Mammalia; order Proboscidea; family Elephantidae; genus Loxodonta; species Loxodonta africana. Next base: position 178,288,867 of record NC_087343.1, on the reverse strand, counting down.
TATAGAAACTCTCAAAGCAAGAGAAGATATTAACAAACATAGAAAAGGAAAAGTCTGAAAAGAGCCATGAAGTGTTGATGTTGGACTGAAATTTTATCCCATTATATAGATAAATACATATATACATATATTTGTATATATACACATAGTTATAGTTTTATATGCATTCATATACATATTTTTCCAAGTTCTGACCATTGATAGGAACTAGAAACAATGACAGGAGCCCTGGTGGCACCAAAAGGTCATCAGCTCAAATCCACTAGCTGCTTTTTGGAAACACTATGAGACAGTCCTACCCTGTCCTGTAGGGTCACTATGAGTTGAAATTGACTTGAAAGCAATCGATTTAATGGAGAAGCAATGACACTCTTCTAAGAATGAACACAGTGAGTATCAACATTTTTATTTCTATATACTAAAGGGAACAGGAACTCCTTGGAGAAATGATTGATTCAAGGCCTAGAACAAAGAATGAGATGAACCTTGGGTATGTCACTGTGCCTGAAATTAAAATGATGCACAACGAATGTAGGGAATTTATCAGAAGCACTCAGAACCCCATTGGAATGGGATGATTTTGGCATAAAAAATAATAATAACAATGAATTACAATTCCATTGAATAAAATAGGAATCCATAATTCTACACTAATATCAATAAGCAAATGAATGAATGAAAAGAAAAATTCCTTCCAATAGGATGCCAACATATTTAAAGTAATAATAAAAATAGAAAATCATCATTTGGCAACTGTCAGAGGTATCGATTGTTAAGGGAGGAGGTGTTAATGGGTTCTAAAGTTATTTGGTGGTGATTTGATGAGGCACTGGATTTTGGTATAGTCTTAAAATGTTTCCCTATTCAATTACAATTGGCAAAAGGTGAATTTTAAGTTGGAGATATCAGTATAACCAGGCTATTAAGGCCAGAATCATCAGGGAAGGTATTTGTTGACATCATGTGCCCTGTGTACAGCATCATTTCTGTGTAACTCTTACCAAAAATGCATGACATGTGTCAGGACATGAAGAATCATTAAGTGGAGCCAGGCTGCAGGCATCCTACAAAATGTAAGTCCTGTTTACTTTAGATACATTAAGGACATAAACAAACAAACAAAAACAGGAAAACAGAAGAATTGTTTCAGGATGGAGGAATCCGAAGAAACATAAAGACTAAATGCAACATGGATCCCTTGATAGAAACCAGAACCAGGAAAGAAAAAGTGTCATTGGTGCAGTTAGCAAAATTTCAATGGACTGTTAGGTTTGGATGGTGGTGGCCTACTATTTTGCTTTTCTGATTTGGAGGGTGGCATACATACCGTACTGTTTTTGGGTGATGAGACATCATGTCTGTAGTTTACTTTTGAACAGTTCGGGAAAGGCTACATGTATAAAGGGAGACAGATAGATTGGGTGATGGAACAAATATAGCAAAATTATAACAATTGAAATGTATAGTAAGATTTCTTTTCAATAAAAACCATTTAAAATTTTAAAATATATACATTTGTCAATTTTGGAGCCAATATGAACACTTAAATAATATAGTAATTGCAACTAAAATGTAAGTTGGGTATTTATTACATCATTCATTAAACCAGTTGCTATTGCAACCCCATGTGTGTCAGGGTAGAACTGTGCTCCATAGGATTTTCAAGGGCTAATTTTTCTGAAGTGGATTGTCAGGTCTTTTTTTTCCAAGGCATCTCTGGTTAGACTTGAACTGTCAAACTTTAGATTAGCAGCTGAGCATATTAACTGTTTGTACCACCCAGGGACCCTGTCACTTGTTAGTTAACAAATATTCATCTAGAATCTGTCATTATCTCTCCCCCACCACACACACACACACACACACACACACCATATTAGTTGCAGAGGTTAAAGAGAATAAGACAAACAAGAGCTCTACCCATAGAGATCTAGACTCTCGTGGAATTTGTATACCATATTGATGTTTGTGACCATTTTCCTGAAGTAATTAATTCATTAGAACATTGTTTTTATTCATATTATTTTAGACATTCCAGTGACCTTATGAAATAAGATGAGGAAATCTGAGGAAGAAATAATTATGTTTGATAGAATAATAAATATAGTCACTAAAGCCTCTTTATAGAAAACATACCCTATTTCCTAATTTCTAGGATCTTGAGTATAGTAGGTATGTCATATTCCATTATTATTATCAGGAATAAAAATACAGACCTTTTTTTTTTTTTTACTTTTCTACGTCCTTTCACAACCACGATCTCATTTTGTCAGGGCTGAAGGTGGTCTAGTACTGCACTGCCTTTCAAATGATAAATGCCGTATTCTTTTTCTTCCAGGTCACAGTTCCTCAAATTTCAAAGGTCAGCAGGATACTTTATAAAAGTATAAAGATCAAAAAACCATTATAGGTTGTGATGGAGGCCCTCAGAGGAAACATTATTTCTAAAGTGCTTAAAATGAAATAATAAAGAAGGTGGTATTCACAATATTGACACATTACTTCTAAGTTATTATTATTTTTTTTTTAACAATAAAAGGTCTTTATTGACTTTAATATTTCTTTTAGTCTGGATTGTATCAGCCATAAATATAGGCTTCTAAAACCACAAAGAAAAAATTTATTTTAAAATCTCTAACTATGCTTGCAATCCCATTAAAGACTTATGTTTTGATTCATTTTTGCCAAGTTGCAGTATTTTTTTATAACTGGAATTTGACAAAGCATTCATAATAAAATTATTATTTTGATTTTAACTCTTAATATGCAATCTGAATTTATCTCCACATGCATAGTGGTCATTCAGAATATATGATGTATGAAAGGTAGAATTCAACTTAGAACATATTTGTTGAATGGATTAACAAACTCAAGCACAATACTACTACACACAAGATACAAAAAAAAAAAGTACTTCAATCAGAAACTCACTCTGATAACAAATAAATAGTAATTTCATAAACAAGTCTTAATATAGTCATGAATAAGGGATAATGAAAATTTAGAAAAAAGCATAACTATCTCTGTGAGCACTGGGGATGGCTTTCTGAGAAATGACTGAGATTTCAAGAATAAATAGAAGTTTGTCAGTCAAAAACAAAAAGATTGAAAAGAAATGAAAGTATGTGAAAAATATAGAACGTGATGGACATATGTAATATAGTCTCATTATAAAGTGTGTGTGTGCACACACACATATTTGTATGAATGTGAAATTGAGTAAATTGATGAGTGGAGATTGCTGATTGAGGTGAGAATGAACAGTAATATAGGGACAATATCATGAGGAATTTTAGGTGCTTCAGTTTTACTCTATCAAATTCAAGAAAATGGAAAGTAGATGAAGAGTGTTAGAAGGGGAGGAGAGGCCAAGATGGCAGAGTAGTCAGACACTTCCAGTGAACCCTCTTACAACAAAGACCCCAAAAAACAAGTGAAGCAATTATATTTATGACAAGCTAAGAGCCCTGAACATCAAAGGCAAAGCTAGAAAACTGAGTGGAAGGCGGAGGGAGAAAGGGTTCAGAAGCAGAGAGGAGTTGCTGGACCTCAATCGCCAGGAACCCTTAGGCACAATTTCTGGGAGTGACTGCAGTAGGCTGGTGGTAGCACTTGGCTGCAGTTTCCTCAGGAGAAACAGCCAGCTGCACAGCCTACTCACACCTCCAGAACTAGAGAAGAATGGCACTCTCAGCAAAAGCTAAGTACTTGCATATATTTTACTGTGTCCCCAGCCCACAAGCCAGCTTCAGTGGTTATCGATTTCCCTGGGCCTGAGATAGGCCCTGCTACAAGCTCTGAGCCATTCTCACAGGCTTGGAGAAGGAGTAAATTCACAATTGGGGGTAAAGTTGTAAATTCACAAATTGGGGGATAATCTGCCAGCTCCACTAACCTGGGGAGATCAGGACAGAAGAGCTCCTGTTCAGACATAAACGGTCCATGGATTTGAATATCTTTCCCCCCTGCATGGACATGTGTAGGCCTATTTCAGGAGAATAGGCTCTTGTTGGCCGAATGCAACTGTTTTGGCTGTGTGGTGGAGAGGTGGGTGTTTGATGTTTGAAATCACTTTGCCTATTAAACACAGTCCTCACATACCCACATCAGGGGCCTAAGTACTGGTGGCTCCACTCAAGTCAACCAACCACCTGTGACAGGGGTACAAGGAAAACTGATATCTCTCAGTCCTTACAACAAAAAGCATTGGGTGCCCATGGTCCATCTGCAGAAACCACCCACCTGTACCTCTAGGGAACAGGGACACGCTTTCCTCACAGACAGGGGATGATTTTTACCTGCCTGCCTTGTTCACAGCATGACCCCCTGCTGCAACCAGATACCAGGGCCTATACCAATCACCCCTGCCCCTCTAAGACTGTAGGACAGAGCCTGTACCATACACTTGATGACCGAATACCTGGACACCTGAGCTGAAGCCATACAAGAAAACTGAATGGACTCCTAGGATAATATACCTGATAACAGCTCTAGCCATCCAGGGACAGGACATTAGAGCTTCAAAGGCAAAAAGAATCAAGCTAGCTCACTCAAGCAACCTATTTGGGCATATCCAAACAAAACAAAGCAAGAAACTAGGATACAGTAAGCAAACATAAAATAAAGTAATTCAATAACTTATAGATGGCTTGGAGACAACAGTCAATATCAAATCACATAAATAAGCAGACCATGATTATGTCAACAAGCTCTTAAAACAAAGAATCAAGGGATCTTCTGGATGGAGGTGCCTTCCTGGAAGTACTGGATGCAGAATACAAAAGATTAATGTGCAGAACTCTTCAAGACATCAGGAATGAGATCAGGAAGGAGATCAGCCAACATGCAGAACAAGCCAAGGAACACACAGATAAAGCAGTTGAAGAAATTAAAAAGGTTATTCAAGAACATAATGAAAAATTCAATAAGCTGCAAGAATCCATAGACAGACAGAAATTCAGAAGACTAACAATAAAATGACAGAATCAGACAACTCAATAGAAAATCAGAGAAGCAGAATTGAGCAAGTGGAAAGCAGAATTGGTGAGACGGAAGATACACCACTTGACACCAATATACTTGAAGAAAATCAGATAAAAGAATTTTAGAAAAATGAAGAAACCCTAAGAATCATGTGGGACACTATCAAGAGAAATAACCTACGAGTGATTGGAGTACCAGAACAGGGAGGGATAACAGAAAATACAGAGAATTGTTGAATTTGTTGGCAGAAAAATTCCCTAATATTGTGAAAGTTGAGAAGATATCCAGCTAAGATGCTCATCAAACTCCACATAAGGTAGATCTTAAAAGAAAGTCACCAGACATATTATAATCAAACTTGCCAAAACCACAGATAGAGGATTTTAAGAGCAGCTAGGGATAAAAGAAGAGTCACCTACAAAGTAGAGTCAAAAAGAATAAGCTCAGACTACTTGGCAGAAACCATGCAGGCAAGAAGGCAATGGGATGACTTATTTAAGCATTGAAGGAAAAAATTGCCGGCATATCCCTAATACCAAAACCAGATAAAGACACCACAAAAAAAAGATTACAGGCCTATATTCTTCATACACTTAGATGCGAAAATCCTCAACAAAATTCCAACAAGTAGAATTCAACAACATACCCAAAAAATAATTCACCATGACCAAATGGGATTCATACCAGATATGCAGGGATGGTTCTACATTAGAAAAATAATTAATGTAATCGATCATATGAATAAAACAAAAGACAAGAACCACATGATCTTATCAATTGATGCAGAAAAGACATTTGACAAAGTTCAACACCCATTCATGATAAAAACTCTCAGCAAAATAGGAATAGAAGGAAAATTCCTGAATGTAATAACATGCATTTATACAAAGCCAACAGCCGACATCATCCTAAATGGAGAGAGCCTGAAAGCATTTCCCTTGAGAACGGGAACCAGGCAAGGATGCCCTTTATCACCACTCTTGTTCAACATTGTGCTGGAAGTCCTAGCCAGAGCAATTAGGCTAGACAAAGAAATAAAGGGCATCCAGATTGACAAGGAAGAAGTAAAATTATCTCTATTTGCAGATGACATGATCTTATACACAGAAAACCCTAAAGAATCCTCTAGAAAAGTACTGAAACTAATAGAAGAGTTCAGCAGAGTATCAGGATATGAGATAAACATACAAAAATCAGTTGGATTCATCTACACCAACAAAAAGAACAATCACCAAATCAATACCATTTATGGCAGTCCCCAAGAAGATAAAATACTTAGGAATAAATCTTACCAGAAACATAAAAGACCTGTACAAAGAAAACTATGAGACAGTACTGCAAGGAACCAAAAGAGACCTACATGAGTGGAAAAACATACCTTGCTCATGGATAGGAAGACTCAACATTGTAAAAATGTCTAATCTACCAAAAGCCATCTGTAGATACAATGCAAATCGGAACCAAATTCCAATGACATTTTTTAATGAGATGGAGAAACAAATCACTAACTTCATATGGAAGGGAAAGAGGCCCCGGATAAGTAAAGCATTACTGAAAAAGAAGAACAAAGTGGGAGGCCTCACTCTACCTGATTTTAGAACCTATTATACTGCCATAGTAGTACACTGCATTACACTGGTATACTGGTACAACAACAGATACATAGACCAACGGAACAGAATTGAGAATCCAGACATAAATCCATCCACATAGAGCTGCTGATTTTTGACAAAGGCCCAAAGTCAGTTAAATGGGGAAAAGACAGTCCCTTCAACAAATGGTGCTGGCATAACTGGATATCCATCTGGAAAAAAAAAAAAAATTGAAACAAGACCTATACCTCACACAATGCACAAAAATGAACTCAAAATGGATCAAAGACCTAAATATAAAATCTAAAACGATAAAGATCACAGAAGAAAAAATAGAGACAACACTAGGAGCCCTAATACATGGCATAAACAGTATACAAAACACTACTAACAATGCAGAAGAAAAACTAGATAACTGGGAAAATCAAACAGTTGTGCTCATCCAAAGGCTTCACCAAAAGAGTAAAAAGATTACCTACAGACGGGGAAAAAGTTTTTAGCTATGACATTTCCGATCAGCTCCTGATCTCTAAAATCTACATGATACTGCAAAAACAACTACAAAAAGGCAAATAACCCAGTTAAACAATGGGTAAAGAATATGAACAGATGCTTCACTAAAGAAGACATTCAGGTAGCTAACAGATACTTGAGGAAATGCTCAATCATTAGCCATTAGAGAAATGCAAATCAAAACCACAGTGAGATTGCATCTCACTCCAACACGGCTGGCATTGATCCAAAAAACACAAAATAATGAATATTGGAAAGGTGTGGAGAGACTGGAACACTTATACACTGCTGATGGAAATGTAAAATGGTACAACCACTTTGGAAATCCATTTGGCACTCCCTTAAAAAACTACAAAATAGAACTACCATAAGATCCAGCAGTCCCACTCCTTGGAATATATCCTAGAGAAATAAGAGCCTTTACACGACCAGATATGTGCACACCCATGCTTATTGCAGCACTATTTACAATAGCAAAAAGATGGAGGCAACCAAGGTGCCCAACATCAGATAAATGGATAAATAAATTTTGGTGTATTCACACAATGGAATACTACGCATCAATAAAGATCAATGATGAATCCATGAAACATTTCATAACGTGGATGAATCTGGAAGGCATTATGCTCAGTGAAATTAGCCAGTTGCATAAGGACAAATATTGTACAAAATCACTATTTTAAGAACTCAAAAAATAGTTTAAGCAGAGAAGAAATTATTCTTTGATGTTTACAATAGTGGGGAGAGAGGGAACGAGAGGGGTTTTCACTAATTAGATAGTAGGTAAGAACTTTTTTAGGTCAAGGGAAAGACAACACGCAGTACAGGAGAGGTCAGCACAACTGGACTAAACAAAAAGCAAAGAAGTTTCCTGAATAAACTGAACACTTAGAAGACCAGTGTAGCAGGGGCAGGGGTTTGGGGACCATGGTTTGAATGGACATCTAAGTCAATTGGCATAATAAAATCTATTAAGAAAACATTCTGCACCCTACTTTGGAGGGCAGTGTCTGGGGTTTTTAACACTAGTAAACAGCCATCTAAGATAAATCAATTGGTCCCAACCCACCTGGAGCAAAGGAGAATGAAGAACACCAAAGACACAAGGCAATTATGAGCCCAAGAGACAGAAAGGGCCACATGAACCTGAGACCAGAAGAACTAGATGGTGCCTGGCACCACAACCGATGACTGCCCTGACAGGGAACACAACAGAGAGCAGGAGAGCTGTGGGATGTAGATCTCAAATTCTTGTAAAAAGAGCAGACTTAATGGTCTAACTGAGACTAGAAGGACCCCAGATGTCATGGTCCCCAGACCGTCTCTTAACCCAAGACAGGAGCCATTCCCAAAGCCAACTCTTCAGAAAGGGATTGGACTAGAGCATGGGATAGAAAATGATACTGGTGAAGAGTGAACTTCTTGGATCAAGTAGACACATGAGACTATGTGGGCAGATCCTGTCTGGAGAGTAAATGAGAGGGCAGAGGAGTTCAGAAGCTGGCCAAATAGACATGAAAATAGAGAGTCGAGGCAAGGAGTGTGCTGTCTCATTAGAGGGAGAGCAACTAGGAGTCTATAAAAAAAATTTTAGCAAGGTGTATATAAATTTTTGTATGAAAGACTGACTTAATTTGTAAACTTTCACTTAAAGCACAATAAAAATTTTAAAAAAAGAGTGTTAGATGGAAGAAACATGTGATTATAAGAAAAAAGAAAAGAATCATAGTTAACAATTGGATAGTATACAGAAATGAAATGATTATTAAAACCTGTTGCTATCTAGTTGATTCTGACTAAGGATAATTCCATGTGTTACAGCGTAGAGCTATGCCCCATAGGGTTTTCTTGGTTGTAATCTTTATGGAAGCAGATTACCAGGCCTTTTTATTGCAGTGCCATTGGGTGGGTCAAACTGCCAAACTTCAGGTTAGCAGCCAATCACAAATAGTTTGTGCCACCCAGGAACCTCTAAAATGCATATTAGCAATGGAAAATATGAAAAGTTATTATACAGTGAATATTTAGAATCTGAAATAATTGTTAATTTAGTGTTCCATTAGTAATCATTTTGCAATTACTAAGGTAGGGTCCCATTCTGTTTTAAGGTAGGGTCCCATTCTGTGTGAGGTCACTCGTCTTGCTATAGAGAGCAGGCAACTGGCCGGAAACAGGGAATAATGCCATCTACGTTCACAGATGTGGGATGCTCACGTGGCGTCATAAACTTCACTGGCATCATGCGTCTGGAGCAGTGCAAAATTCTCTTTCCCCATTTTACGCTTTTCTCTAAAGCCAGTGTATGAGGTGTGGAGGTGTAGGTGCATGTATGTATTTACAGTTTGCCCATTCTTAGTCTATCTTCACACAATAGCCATAGTTTCCTTTCTAAAACACAAATCAGATCATGGTATGCCTTCACCTGAAACCTTTAGTGGCTTCCTACTACATTTAAAATAAAATCTGAATTTCATTATATGACCTACAGGACCCTATAGAATCTAGACCTTAGCTACTTCTCCAATCTAATTTCAAACATTCTCCTTTCACTCTTTTATTTACAATCATGTTAACCTTCTGTTAGTTTCTAGAACAACCTATGCTCCTCCCTGAACTTGAGCTTGTTGTTGCTCTGTCTAAAGCATTTTTCCCATTATCAGGGTGGATTCTTTATAAAATTCATATTGCAGATTAAATGTCACTTAACTTAAAAAGACAATTCCATACAGTTCAACCTAATGCCACATTATGTTGCTCTCCATGGACACAGTGACATTAGCTGTTGGAAACAAGGTAGAAGCAGTTGGCACGATGGGATACCTACAGGGCCTGGACTCAAATCTGTAGTTCAAAATCCAGTTGTACAATTTACAAGCTGTGAGTGTTTGGACAAGTTCCTTAAGCAATCTCTGAGCCTCCTTCATTCTATTTTACATTCATTCATTCAACTCTATGTTCCAGGCACTGTTCTAATGTCTGGAGATTAAGCAGTAAACAAACAAACAAAAAAGGCAGACAATATTCCTGCATTTATTAAGCTTTCATTGATGTTGGGCAGTACAGATTATAGATACATATTACAATGTCAGGGAGCAATAAGGGATTATACTAGGCTGGAGCCTCTTTTCCACAGTTTGATCAAGAAAGGTCTTTCTTAGGAAATGACATTTTAGGAAAGGCCCATGTTGTACAGTTAGCAACACACAGAACTTAAGCAAGTATTGATACATGAACAATGTCAACATGCTCAAGGATTTACATTTACAGATAGCAAAACCTATTTCTCAGGGTTGTTGTTCTGGTAAGTAAGTGAGTAAGTGTAGGGTATGCACCACATTGCATGAAAGACAATCAATACTTACTAAAGATGTGATTCCTTCCCTATCTTTCCCATCCACCACCCACCCTGAGATTAAGTAGGACTGGAAACATTATAAAATCACATTGATGTTGGCCAGCTGATGTTATTTCTCACAATGTTGTACTCTTCTTCACTCCATCCCTGTGCATGTAGATAGATACCCAATGCTTTCAAGTCGATTCCGACTCATAGCGACCCTCTAGGACAGAGTAGAACTGCCCCACAGGGTTTCCAAGGAGCACCTGGCGGATTCGAACTGCCAACGTTTTGGTTAGCAGCCGTAGCACTTAACCACTGCACCATCAGGGTTTACATGTAGATAGATAAAAAAAAAAAAAAAAAACTCACTAAGATATAATACACTAAGGAAAGTTATTTCCTTCCAAATTCTTGACCACATTTTCCATAGCACTATGGTATTTTTTTTTTTTTCCTATGGTAGACATTTCTAGAAATTAGAATTTCCTGGTAATATAATGATGAACAAAAAAAAGGAATTTAAGTTCAAACCAGCCTTAGTGTGAGTCTGTGATCTATCATTTGTTAATTGTGTGATCTTTCTCTAAATTATAATAGTTTCTTCACTGTAAGCTGGGAAGCATTTTATTCATAGAAGTTAAAATTTGTAGTGTTCTTACAATATCCCAGGCACTGTGTTAAGCATAGAAGCATGCTAACACATATATTCTTTACAGCCACCCTCTGATGTATTTGGACAATATCACCTTGATTAATTCTCATGACAACACTATACGGTAAGTACTATTATTGTTTCTATTTAACAACTAAGGAAATTGAGGCAAAGAGAGGATATGCAACTTGCACAAGGTCAAATAGCTAGTAGGTGGCAGACCCAGGCTTTTGACCTAGGAAACCTGAGTTGGTGCTGTTGGCCACTATTGCATAATGTGTTCCATATATCGTGGTCCAATTTTTTGCTCAATTCATAAGGGCAACTTCTAATGCTGGAAATGTGAATTTATTGATGTTTTCTCATAATATAAACACAGCTCTCAACTCTTGTTCCTGAAATGATTTCATTAGAATTTAGGAAATTTGGGCGGCTTAAGGTACAGAAAGAAAACATATTTTCTTAATTTGAGAGCTCACAGTTACTGGAGTTTTTTTTTTTTTAAACATAATCCATTGGCAAATTTGATTGTTTTAGCAGTTTTCTCTGGCATAAAGTGAATGGGAAAACCTCACATTTTGTGTATTTCTAACCAAATAATATAAAAATGTGCAATTTATGAAAGCCCAGGCAAATATTATATATACAAAGAAAAAATATTATCAAGGCAAAACATTCATTTTGGAAAAATCCAGATTTCCATTTTCTTCCCCAGCCCAGACAAATGCCTTCCTATAGCTTCCATCTACCAAACGAGATGTTGAGTTAGGGTCATATGATAAATGGACTAAAAAGCAGCATTGTTGGTATCCTGTCCTCATTGTCTATCAACATCAAATCAAGTATACAGGAAGAAGATGACCACTTTTCGTGCTGCACCTCCCAACATCACTTCCCATGATTCTTCTTTAATGGGTACTTAAAGAATATCTCAGGGGAAAGAGGACTAAGTATGACTCTGAGAGTGTCGGTAGCTTGAAGAAACTTTTGAACCTCAAGAAACTAGTTTCTGCAAAAATGATCATTGCTGGCTTTACAGAAAGTGCACTGAAGAGCTCTTCTTGGAAGTCATCTAGAACTTTCTTAGACTCAGGGTTACTTACTGTTTCAACCATAATATTTTTGTTGAGGATCACGTGAGCTTGTTCACTCACTTTCCCCCACTGATATACTCTGTGCCCGTGCTTGCATTATGATAAGTGGTTTTTACAGATTTCTAAGTGTTATCTCCATACCGAGGTGTGAAACCAACACCTTTATATTTGGTTTTATTCTAGACCTAGCGAAATGAGTGCCATCTGCTGAATTATTGCTTATGCTTCCTATCTCATGCAGATTAAAATGGGGAGGTTTCGAACCCTAGGATCCAATCATGTGGTACTGCAGTAATGTATAAAACTCAAAGGCATGGTGTATTTTTGGAATTCTTTCAGTGTGAAAGGAAGCCATTAAAGTAATTATCTTAAACAGTTGTTTCATTATAAATTTATGGATTTTTAAAATGGTATGGTATATTTCTTTTACAAAGTATCCTCTAACCTTTCCTATCTGTCCTTAAGTTACATATAGGTTAAAAAAAAATCTGCTAAGGAATCTTAGGAGAAATCATTTGCTTTAGTTTTATTATTGTTGTTTTGCCTTTTAAAAAATAAAACGGTTGTTTTTCTTATTTATAGACATCAACCAGCTGCCATTGAGCAGGGGTGGATTATCCAATAGGCAAGATATCTGTGCTTACCTTGTTTACTGGGTCATCTACCCCTGTCAGTGACCGTAAATTGGAAAAGAGACTTTGATTCTGTAGGAAGGTGCCGTGAAGTAGGAAGAGAGACAGATGCCAGCCATACCTAGAAGTAGAAACTTTGATGAGGTGAAAAAAAAAAAAAATGTGAAATTGTTCACTACAGATGATCTCTTAAGCAAAGTAAGCACTGTGCTTACCTTGCCTATTGAATAATCTTTCCCTGCTGTCCAGACAGTTCTGACTCATGGCCAGCCCATGTGTGTCGGAGTATAACTGTGCTCCATAAAGTTTTCATGCCTATGACCTTTTGGAAGCAGATTGCCAGCCTTTTCTTCCAAGGCACCTCTAGGCAGGTTCAAACCACCAACCTTTCAGCCAGTAGCACAATGCTTAACCATTTGTGCCACTCAGGGACTCATTCATTTATAGAAACAAAGCGTACTAAAACTAAAATGTGAAAAGTTGAGAAACCTAAAACATGGAATCAATAATCTCACAGCTCCAGTATGTGCACCACTAACAATTAAGTTCTCATTCTCTTTTAATTTGTGTTATCAATAACAAAATAAATATCCATACATGCAAAATAACCTCCTTTCCTCTTGTCATAAATGCCTTAAAATAAGGGAAACTTCTAGAACCCCTGATTTGGGTTAATCTGGTTCTATGGTTAGTTCTATATCCCATAAACTGGATGCGTGTACATTTGGAGTTTGTAGCAATTTGACAAAAAAAAAAAATCTTAATAATTTCATCACACTTCTGTATGTTAAGTACTGTGTCTTTTAAAAAACAGAGCTGCAATCTTTAAAAATAAAAATTAGTCACCGTCATTCACATTCTGGATTCATAATTTTTCCTGAAGTGTGTAAATCTGCTTGATTAAAAACCCCCCATTTAATGTTGTGGTTTTGTTTTTTCCAAATGGCATTTTTGATTCACCTTAATAAATACATTCTGACTACTCTCAAAAAAAGATACACACACATTGTTATGTATAGGTCATAATCCTTTTCTTTTTTTCCTGTGAACCTATCAGATTGTGATCAAGGCAAGATCTATGTAGAGGAAATAGTGACATGATAGGAGATTGCTTGTGTTCAGTGGAAAACAACCAAAGCGTAAACCAAGTTGCTCCCTTCACCTGAAGCAGTACATACTGTCCATTGCTCCATTGCTTTGATTAGAAATGGCAATTTTCTTGCCTGAAGTCAATGGTAATCTCAAAAAAAAAAAAAAAAATCCAGCCATCATTCACATGATTTCCAATCCTGTGGCTCTGTACTCCCAATTGTACCTCTGTGTAAAAAAAAAAAAAATGAGGACAGCAAAAATAACCTTGCAATACAGAGACTGGTTACTTATTAAAGAGCAAACTGAAGATGGGCTTAGAGTGAAGCAGATCAAAATCAAGGAAGAATTTAATCAAGATGTATCATGGTAAAGAATCCGCCACCATTTACACTCCTGCATACTCTGTGCCTTCTCTTTTGTGTAGGTGCTCAAATTTTTTTGTAAAATGAGTTAACAAGTCAGGCTCGTCATTTTATTTAATTACTAGGAAAAAAATGCAGCACCATGGATATTATTTGCATTGTATTGGTGAAATTTTAACCTGAAAACCTGGCCCTCTAGAATACGAGAGCTCTCAATACCTACAGCTATGTTGGTGTGGTTGTTAGGTGACGTCCAGTCCATTTCAACTCATAACAACCCCATGTGACTGAGGAGAACTACCCCACAGGGTTTTCTAGGCTATAATCTTTACGGGATCTAAATGTAAACACATGATTCAACCAGATGTTTTTCTGAAGGCCTCAGAATTTGGATAATTTTAAAAACTAAAACAATGATTTAAATGGTGATTAGTTTTACGTTGTTTTTTTCTTTGCCAGTTTCAAGCAAATACTATTTAAATACAATGATTTTTTCCACTAGACTAACCACTCACCATCGGGGATAGAAAAAGCCCATTGCCAATGAGTCAGACACAGCATCCCTGTAGGACAGAGTAGAACTGCCCCACAGAGTTTCCAAGGACCGCCTGGTGGATTCAAACTGCTGACCTTTTGGTTAGCAGATGTAGCACTTAACCATTACGCCACCAGGGTTTCCACGGGGGATAGAGAGGAGGGAATTCAGAAATGGAAGCAGAGGCAGGCCATATACTTTCTAACCTATGCTCTCCTCAGGAAAATTTTCCACCTCCAGCTCTTTGTATCATAGCAGACTTACAGGATTTAAAGAGATTCCTAGTCTTGTTGAAAATTATTTTTCGCAATCTCTAAATAATTCACATTATTCAGCATCACTATGACATGCTATTTCTGCTATGTTTAAGTCAAAAAGTGTGAGAAGAAAATAAACATAGAATATCACAGGTTTAAGTTCATTTACTTGAGGAAAATGACATGAAGATTTTTTCTTAATATTTTTCTTCCCCAAAGCAGATTTTGAAAATATGTTTTACCTAAAAGTTTTCCATGCAGTGTCACCTTGCAATTCCCTTCTGTTTGATCCAAGATCAAGATCACTTAAATCATCATGTGACAAATAGATAAACTTTTTTTTTTTTTTTTTAGAAAAAAGGATAATGCAAAATTCTGGAGTAAGAATCATACCTAATAGTAAGTAGTAACTAAGAAATAAGGTCAGAATTCTGTACTGCATTTAATAGCCTTGTAACTTTGGGTATGCCATTTCCTCTCTCTGGACTTTCATTTTGTGATCAATTAAAAAAAAAAAAAAAAAAAAGACATGGAACTGAAAATGATCTATGAAATGTTTTCTATCTTTTTTGTCCAGTTACTTTAAAAGTCTATTTAAACCAAATCATCCTTCCTGGCTTTGGAAAAAAAAAATTCACATTACGCCGTTTTCATTTCCTGCCACCCCCTTGCCACCCTCTAGCCTCTGAGTCAGAATTAATTACTCCAGCAGCATATTGATTACACCTGTCTAATAGCACTTATGGTCTCCTGCCTTATATAACAAGTTGTTTCCATCACGACTGCCACTTATGACCACAGAGGCCATGCACTTCACAGTTCTAGACATTAGCAGTGGGAGAGCAACAGTGCAATGGACACTAGGAACACGGGGCAGGACACAGCAACACATAGCTAGGGCTTCTGAATTATTCTGTCCTGTAGAGTGTAAGTTACTTGAGGGCAGGTCTTGTGCTTTTTATATCCTGTGGTTAACACAAGGCCTAGCATTTTGCTTTGCACATAGTGGGCTTTTGCTAACATGCACACACATACAGAAGGAAGGAATGACATGGGCAATCCTGTATTTGGAAGCCAAATCTTAGTCAGGTTTGAAGTGGAAAACAAACTCATACATCAAGTTGGATTGTTAAAGTAGATAATGTCTCCTTAAAAACACGTTTATGAATCTGTGTCTTCTGCCAGTAAACAAAGGCAGATAAACACAGGTGGGAGAAAGGATGCTGAAAAAAAATAAGTAAATAAGAAAAGAAGCCATGAAGTCTAGAGACAGCAAGCAATGTTGTTGTTTTCCTCAGGTATATAACTGTTTTGTTTTGTTTGTTTTTGTCTTTCTCTTTTTTGTTTTAGGTGTTTCTGGTTAACGACTAATACCAAGTAAAATTCTCTCAAACCCTTTTAAAGCATAAGTCAAGAAATACCTTTTGTTATGGGGAAAATATTTTGAAAGCGAAAGTATTCTCTAAGTTAAAATGTATTGTGCCAGTATGGAATTTTGAAAGAAGTCAGCAACTAATGTCCAAATCCATGATAAACTATTCAAAGTCAATGTGGCCTGCTTAATTATTAAATAACTGTCTAAGTCTGGAAAAATAATAAGCATGTGTTAAGACAAGTATACTAGCTTGGCCCTGATTGCACACAATTTTCTAAAATAAGCCTAGGCTATTTTTATATAGAGTTATACTTATCTATTCATAAAAATATCTTATATTGTTAGCATTTGCTCAGTACTTCTGTGTCAGACAGTGCTCTAGGCGATGAGTTAAAAAAAAAATAAAAAGAAGCATTGCCCTGAAGTCAGTTCCAACACATGGCAACCCCACATGCTACAGAGTAGAACTGCTCCATAAGGTTTTCTTAGCTGTAATCTTCATAAAAGTAGATCGCCAGGCCTTTCTTCTGTGGTGCCATTGGGTGGGTATAAGTTGTCAACATTTAGGTTAGTGCTCTAATGCAAACTATTTGCTCCACCTAGGGACCTTAATACCAGTGAAAAAACAATCTAAAATCTCTGCCCTCATGGAGCTTCCATCGTAGTGGAAGGACATCACATAAATAATATAAAAAAATACTAGGTTGTATTTGAAGGTGATAGGTGCTGGAGAGGAATATAAAGCAAAGAAGGCAGAGAAGAAGTGTAGACATGGGGAGTCAAAAACAACTCAATAGGTGATTTTACTCAGAGAGGACACCTGTGGTGGTTTGAAGAAATGTAGGAGAAAGAAGGAACAGGAAATGCAAAGCTCTACCACGCAGTGCCTCACGTGTTAAAGGAGCAGTGACAGCAAGGAACCCGGGGACATTTGTGTGGAGTGTGTAACTTAAAAAATAAATTTAAAGATCATTTACAAATAAAGAAAAATAAAAATGCTTTCTCTTAAAATTGTCATACATTACACAAATATAAAATGAATAAGGCATGTATCTTCTATTCTCAAATTTTATATTGGAATACTCCTGAAACACAGAACAGTTACTTTCTAATTAACTCACCAATTAAGAGGCAAAGCTGGGATTGAGCCCACAGAACAGAATCTAGAGACAAAAAAATCTTTAAACTAGATCAAGAATCAGTACATTTTTGCTTCAACTTTCCTTCCCCTCCATCTACACTGCATAAAATATTGTCTCTGTGTTGACCTACATAGAAATCAGCCACAGAGATAATATCCTATCCCATATTTTTTTCTTGACACTACACCAAAGCTAGTATCTTCACTTGAAAAACAAAGCAGACCATTAATACACCATCCATATACCACAAGCAAGCAAAATCCCATTAGTCTGAGTCGAAAAATGACTTCGCCAGGTCATTGCCTCAGCAGTTTGATCTGCTCTCTATAAAACTGGACCAAGCTAGGTCCTAATTTATGCCCTCTGCCTCTTCTCTTTATAATATCCTATAAACAAAAACCACTTATGACTGCCTGAAGTGAGGAACTACCTGACAAGTGAGGAACTACCTAAAGAGGATCTAGGTTCCCATATGACCCTGTTCTGTTAAGACTAAATTCTGAGCCTCGTTGGAGTCTGTTATGGAATTAATTGTGTCCCCCAAAATATGTGTTCACGTGGTAACTCCT
The DNA here is from genome assembly GCF_030014295.1 of Loxodonta africana. Lineage (NCBI taxonomy): Eukaryota > Metazoa > Chordata > Mammalia > Proboscidea > Elephantidae > Loxodonta > Loxodonta africana. The sequence continues at coordinate 178,270,729 of NC_087343.1, read as the reverse complement.
GGGCCTGTAAATATGACCCTGTTTGGAAATAAGGGTATTCTTTGGTTATGTTAATGAAGTCATACCACAGAATGGTGAGCCCTAAACCTAATTGGTTTAATGTAGTATCATAAAATGAACAGAATAGACGCAGAGACACACAGAGGGAGAGACAAAGGTCATGTGAGGATCTCTCTACAAGCAAAGGATTGCCAAGGATTGCAGGCAGACACCAGAAACCAGAAGAAAGGGTCACAGGAGGAATCTTCACAGCTGAGACTTTGATTTGGACCGTTAGCCTCCAGAACCGCATGAAAATAAATTTCTGTTCTTTAAAGCCACCCACTTATGCTATTTTTTGTTACAGCAGAACTAGTGAACTAAGACACAGCCCCTCAGAGGAGCCCCTTTTCTTGGTCACTCTGACCTGAATACCCCTTTCATTTTTTCCTTTGTTTCTTCAGGCTCTTATCCTTCGGGTGGGGATCTCCCCCCACACATTCATTCATAATCAAATGATGAAGAAGAGCTTCAAATAGGTTTTAGCCTAAAGATTTACATTTTAACAGGAGGTCAAAAGCTCAAGCTTGGAAGTAAAATTCCTAGGTTACCAGGGAGCAGGTTGGGAAGAAGTTTGCAAGGTGAAGGATGCTTTCTAGCCAGCTGTGAGGCAGACTGGCTTCCCCACCTGTTTGCTGTTTGTTCTATACTCAGAAGGGTGCTTTCTGAAACAAGCCGGGTCCCTGGATAAAAGGGAAAGAAATCACTGACCCAACCCCGTGCTCTGTCTTATGCTTTAAGTCACAGAAGATACCAGAATCTCCTAGAAAGATGTCTTTATAGATAGATATGTGTAGACCTATAATATGATGCAATGTCATAAAAACACTTGACTAAACTTTAGAAGAACTTATTTGACAAAAGAATATGTCCAAGATGTAAGGATAAGTGAAGAAAGCATGATACAAGGTCATGTATCTTTATAAATAGGTACACACATGTAAAGGAACACATATATGAAAAGGTGAAAACACATTGTTTCAAACGTATATAAATCAAAGAAACAGGAAAGAAAACAAAATATCTCTGGTAGTAAATGATGGGGAATATTTTTTCTAGTTACTCTTTATAAAAAACTTTCCTGTATTTTCCGAAGTGACATATATCACAATTTTAACTTAACTATGATCTTTTTATTTATTTATTTTTTCCTTTTGGATAGATTTATGTCTGGATTCTCAACTCTATTCCATTGAACAATGATCTTTTTAAATGATATGCTGTGTTTTATTTTGCTTTTGCCATAAACAGACACCAAATAAGTTCTTCTAAGTTTAAATCCTTCAAAGAAAAAATAAAAAAATCTTAAACACTTTCTCTTCAGTCTCTATGACACCAACCAGAGGCACATGAGGAGCTAAGGTCGAGAAACGTGTGCGTGCACGCTACCGTGCATGGCTTTGTCCCCAGGGGGATGATTCAGAGGACACTCAGCCTGTGCTAACATGGCATACAGACGTCCTGGTTTCTTAGACTGTTTGCAACATTTAAATTCACTTGGCAGCCTAAGCACAGAGTTTTTTTCTGAAGTAGGTTTTCTGCTGAAGGTTATGCCGTACTTTCACTAAAACATAAATCTACTGGCTGTTTGCTAAGCCTCCTGTACAATGAAATCAAAGCAATCGTCAAAGGATATGGTTCACTGGAAAATGGAAACTGGCTTTCCCCTACCCTAAGAGAAATGGATTAAGTAATTCAGGAGGTTTTGCACACACTCGCTACACACAACATCTCTCTTGGTAGGGAAAATTTTTACTGCAATGTTTCTCATCCTCAAACGCCTGCCAACTCTCTCTCTTCTCCTGAAAACACCAATTCACATTCCACATCGAAGAATGAGTAATGTCTCTATGTGCCCAGAATATGTTTGTAATAATTGATATTTCATCCTCTGGTGCCAGGGCTGCACAACAGCGTGCTTTATGTTCAAGGCTTAGGAATGTGTTTTGGTCCCTTTGGTATCCTGCCCAGCCAAAGCAGGCACACAATCAACAGGGTCTCATGAAGCCAGAGCAAATGAGAGGCAGTGGTGTCCCACAAAACACAGGTGTGCCAGAGGCTTGCATAAGCTATCAGAGATATCAAAGTTTTCTTCGGGAAGATAAAATATAATACAGGAAATACCTTGGGGAGGAGGAGCAAACAAACAAAAACACCTAGGGTTTTTTAAGGAAGTTAAGCCTGTATTAAGAAGGATAACATGGTGTGGAATTTAGACTCTAAAGCTGTCTCACTTCTGAACTCCCTTTGGTCAAATCAAGTATTATCATTTATTACTAGAAACTATCTCTACCCTCTACCCAAATTATCTCCACCACCACATTTCATGTCAGAATTTGGTTTGGTTATTTACACTTTTTGTAATAAAGTGTTTGCATGTGTTGCTGTGTTGTTGTATTGTTGCTGTGTGCTGTCAAGTCAATTCTGACTCATAGCTACCCCACGTGACAGAATAGAACCGCCCCACAGGGTTTCCTAGACTGTAATTTTTATGGGAGCAGACCGCCAGGTCTTTTCTGCATCTGAGCTGCTGAGTGGGTTCGAATCGACAACCTTTCGATTAGCAGCTACGTGCTTAACCGTTGTGCCACCAGGGCTCCTTGTTTCCATGTAGCCTAAAATATTTGAAAATTTAAGTATAAAAAATAGACACTTTTGATTTAAGTAGTTTCACCATGAGTAAGATTATCCATCGCAGTGATGAAAGAGAATAAAGGAGAGATAAGAAAGTAAAAATTGCCTTTAAATAACATCAAGGCTGGCATGTGAAAAATCAAGGCTCTTCCTTCCAAATATTAGCAGGATAGTGAAAAAACATAAAAGTCTTATAATATGCAGCTCTTCTATTAATTTATGAATCTAGCTTTATTTAAATAATATTTATACAATTATTTAATATTTTTTAAATATTCTTGACTCAAATTTAAATTATAAGCATTTGAGAACAGAAAGAAATATGTACAGTGGGTAACTCTAACAATGTATAGTTGATGGCCAATAAGTTATGATGCATTATTGATTGATATGTGGTTGACTTTCTAACTTTCAAGATCTTGAATTCTACTTGAAAGATCAGTCCCTATCCAGATTCTAGTATTAAAGCTGTGTCTGGTCAAAGTTAAGGAGCCTAGTTCAATGGCTCATACAAATCCCTCAATATCAAGATGGCCATGCTGCCAGCTGTGACCTCACCTGGTACCCATCTCATTCTCAATGAAGTTTTATCCATAAGTCTTATTCTAAGCCTTAAATTTTTTATCCTCAGTCTTCTTCCTCAGGTTGTTCATCTATGGCTGAGTACATACCCATCTAATTCATGAATCCAACCCTGTATCTTCTGTCATGCATTCTAATTCTAGAACTACATGCCGCTGTGAAAGAACATTGTTAGCATACAATGTTGACTTGGAAGCAAAATCACTACCAAAAGTCCTATTTTCAGAGATGGGATGCACATCAAAGTTGCATTCATGACAGGTGATTTGAAAAAGCATGGAGAGACAAAATTGTGCACTAGGAAATGTGCCCTCTGTTGTATGGGAAAAAAATCACAAAGTTTAGTAAAGCAAAAAAATTTTATATGGCATATATTCAAAAAGAGTAAAGTGGGAAGCAGACAAGCATGCTGCAGAGCCAATGTCTGCCCAAACCCAAGGAAGGCTATAGAATCATCAGTATATATTATCACAAAAATGGGTAGAATCATTGAAAGCTTCATCTTTTCACATATTGGCTAGAAACTGTGGTCTTACATATTGAATTGGCTTTCTTAACAATCATTGGTATAGCTTTCAGTAACTGATAGTCAAGAGAGTCTTCGTTGGTCCAATAAATTTCTATTTGTTAAATGTTAATAGAAAAAGATGAGTGGGAAGACTTTTTGTGTTCTGTTTGATTAGCTTTATGTGATAAGTTCCCTAAAAGATATTTTTCTTCCCTAAAAGATCATTTATAAGATTGTCCCACCTATTGTCTTTACCTCAGGGCTCAGTTGACGTGTCCTTGTAAGTCCTTGTGAGCCCAGCTTCAGCTCTATACTGAAGGACAGAGAGTAAAAATTCCAATATTGTTTTCTAAATCACATCAGAGAAACACAGACTGGCAATGGAAGAATTTGAGAAGTGACAGTATGTAGATACTGTGTTATTAGGTGCCGTGGAATGGGTTCCAGCTCATAGCAACACTGTGTACAATGGAATGAAATGTTGTCTGGTCCTGTGCCATCCTCACCATCATTGCTATCTTTGAGTCTATTATTGTATAATTTCATCTCATTGAAGGTCCTGTTCTTTTTCACTGATCCTCTATTTTACCAAGCATGATGTTCTTCTTCAGGGACTGGAATCTCTTGGTAACATGTCCCAGCTACTTGAAACAAAGTCTGGCCATCCTCACTTCTAAGGAATGTTCTGGCTGTACTTCTTCCAAGACAGATTTGTTCCTTCTTCTGGCACTCCATGGTATATTCAATATTCTTCACCAACACCATAATTAAAATGCATCAGTTCTTATTTGGTCTTCCTTTTTCACTATCCAGCTTTCGCATGTACGTGAAGCAAATGAAAATACCATGGCTTGGATCAAGCACATCTTAGCCCTCAGAGAGACATCTTTGCTTTCTAACACTTCAAAGAGGCTTTTATAGCATATTCGCCCAAGGCAATGGGTCGTTTGATTTCTTGACTACTGCTTCCATGGGCCCTGGGCTTATTCTGACTGCTGATGTTGAGCTTCTCCATCATCTTGTTCCACAGATGTGGTCAGTCTGATTCTTATGTATTCCATCTGGCTACATGTGTATAGTCCCTGTTAATGTTGCTGAAAAAAAAGGTATTACCAATGAATAAGTCATCAGTTTTGCAAAATTCTATCATTGGACCTCTGTTGTATTTTCTATTACTCAGGCCATATTTTTCAACTACTGATCCTTCTTTGTGTACAACTTGTGCATTCCAATCACCAGTAATTATCAATGCAATTTAATTGCATGTTTGTTCAATTTCAGACTGCGGAAATTAGTAATAATCTACAATTTCTTCTTCCTTGGCATTAGTAGTTGGAGCATGAATTTGAATAATAGTTGTATTAACTGGTCTCCCTTGTAGGTGTACGGATATTATTCCATTATTGATAGCATTGTACTTCAGGATAGATCCTTTTCGAGAATGAGCATGACGTTGTTCCTCTTCAATTTGTTGTTCCCGGCATAGTAGACCATATGATTATCTGATTCAAAATAGACAATACCAGTCCATTTCACCTCACCTAATGCCTAGGATATCAATCCTTAAATGTTCCATTTCAGTTTTGACAACTTCAAATTTTCCTTGATTCATTCTTCATACGTTCCATGTTTTGGTTACTAATGGATGTTTGCAGTTGTTTCTTCTATTTTAATTTTTGCCATATTCACAAATGATAGTCCCAAATGTTTTACTCCACCCATGCCATTAAGATCAACTCTAATTTGAGGAGGCAGCTCTTCCCCAGTGGTATTTTGAGTGCCTTCCAAACTGAGGGGCCTGCCTTCTATCATTATGTCAGACAATAACCTGCTGCTATCTATAAGGTTTTCAAAGGCAATTTTTTTTCCCCCAAAATAGATCACTAGGTCCCTCTTCTTTGTCTGTCTTAGTCTGGAAGTGCCACTAAAACCTATTCACTATGGGTCACTGTGCTGGGATTTGAAATCCCAGTTGCCTAGCTTCCAGCATCACAGCAACACACAAGCCACCATAGTACAATAAACTAATAGACAAATAGTGGATGTAGATATTAGGACTGGTTTTACCAATGCATCTAATTCCTGAACTTCATCATGAATACAACCAGTTCGTATAGATATTTAGACTGGTTGTATCCATGATTAAGTTTAGGAATTAGATGCATAATTATTGAGATTATTTTGGAGTTGTAATAAAATCTCTTGAGAAAGGATTACCTTTCTGTATTTCACACAATTTTGTCTTATAGATTAGCAATAATGCTGACATCAGGTCAGTAGTGAAATCTATATAGGGATTTTTATCTTGTAGATTTCAACCAAAAGTCTTTGATATTCCCGTTACTGTTGTTAGTTGCTGCCAAGTCAGTGCTGATTCAATGCAACCCCAAGTGTGCAGAGTAGAACTGTTCCATAGTATCTTCAAGGCTGTCACCTTTCAGAACAGATCACCAGATCTGTCTTCCAAGATGGCTCACATGGTGGGTTTGAACCACCAACCTTTTGGCTAGTAGTCAAGTATTTAACTGTTTGCACCACCAAGACCCCATTAATCCATATTTTATACAATTTCAGGGAATGTATTACTTTTCCTAAGCATACTTTAAGAAGTGATTGTCAAGGACACAAACAGACTGAAAACAAAGGAATAGATAAAAATATTCCAAGCAACCAGTAAACAAAAAACAGAAGGGGTGGCCATACTGATATCAGATAAAATAGAGTTTATATCAAAATATATTACAAGAGATAAAGGGCATTAAAAAAAAAACAGTACATTACATGGATCAAAAAAGGGCCAATTCAACAAGATATAACAATTATAAATATATGTGAACTTAACAGCAATGCTTCAAGATACATGAAACAAGTTCTGACTAATATGAAAAGAGAAAGAGACAACTCCACAATAACAGCAGGGGACTTCAACACACCTCTCAATTTTAAACAGAACTTCTAACTAGAAAATCACTAAAGACACTGGGAAATTAAATAAAACCATGAGATAATTGGACCTAATGGACATAACACTTCACCCAACATCAGACCAATACACATTCTTCTTCAGCATACATGGGTCATTTTCCAGAACAGACCATATGCTAGGTCACAACACAAGTCTCAACAAAAGATTGAAATCATACAACCCATCTTTTTAGACCATAACAGTATGAAACCAGAAATCAACAGCAGGTTAAATAAGGAAAAAAAAAAAAATTACATGGAAACTAAATAATACACTACTAAAAATTATTGGGTCATGGAAGAAATCAAAAGAGAAATAAAAATAAGTCCTAGAATCAAACAAAAATGAAAACACCATATACCAAAATCTTTGGGACATAGCAAAAGCCATACTCAGAGGGAAATTTTTAGCAATAAATATCTACATTAAAAAAGAAGAAGAATCCAAAATCACTAACTTAAACCGACAACTTGAGCAAGTAGAAAAGAAAGAGCAAAAGAAAAAGCAACCAGAAATAAGAAAGATCAGGGCAGAAATAAATAAAAAGAAAATATAAAAACAATTGAAATAATCTACAAAACCAGAAGTTAGTTCTTTGAAAGGATCATTAAAATAAACAAACCACTAGATTGACAAAGATCAAGATGCAAATAACCAAATTAACAAATAAAATTGGCAACATTACAGTCAATCCGTCAGAGACAAAAAATCATAACCAATTACTAAGAAGAATTATACTACAAAAAATATGAAAACTTAGATGAAATGGACAAATTTCTAGAGACACACTACCTACCCAAAATAGCACAAATGGAGGTAGAAAATTTAAACACACCCATCACAAAAGAGGAGATTGAAGATGTCATCGAGAAACTATCAACAAGAAATAAATCCAGGACCAGATGGTTATACTGTAGAATTCCATCAAACATTCAGAAAAGAGTTGGCACCAATACTACTCAATATTTTCAAAAACAGAGAAGAGGAAGAAGCACTATTGCACTCCTATGGAGTTAGCATAACCCTGATACCAAAACCAGGCAAAAACATCACACACAAAAAAAGAAAGTTACAGACCAATATCACTTATGAATATAGGTGCAAAATTTTCAACAAAATTCTAGACAACACACTGCAGCAAAGTATAAAAAAAAAAAAAAATACACCATAATCAAGTGGGATTCATACCAGGACAACAAGGTCAGTTCAATATCAGAAATGAATTAATATAATTCACCACATAAATAAAACAAAGGAAAAGAGCCACATGATCATATCAATCAATGCAGAAAATGCATTCAATAAAGTTCAACACACTTTCCTTATAAAAACTCTCAATTAAATAGGAATAGAAGGAAAATTCCTCAACATAATTAAGGGCCTATATAAAAAAACAAAATCCATTATTATACTCAGTAAAGGCTGAGAGCCTTCCCTTTGAGAATGGGAATGCAACAAGGTTACCCATTATCACCACTCTTATTCAACATTTTACTGGAAGCCCTAGCCAGAACAACAAGACAAGAAAGAGAAATAGATGGTACCCATATTGGAAAAGAAGAAGTAAAACTATCACTGTTTTCAGATCACATGATTATACATGTAGAAGACCCTAAATATTCTACAAGAAAACTGGTAAAACTAATAGGAGAATTTAACAATGTTTCAAGATACAAGATCAACACACAAAAATTAGTTGGGTTCTTGTACACTAACAAAGACTACTCCAAAAAGGAAACCAATAAAACAACACCATTTCTGTAACCCCCAATTCAATAAAATACCTAGGAATTAATCTAACCAGGGACATAAAAGACTTAAACAGCAAGAATTATAAAACACTGCTACAAGAGACTAAAAGATACTTAAAAAATGGAAAGATATCCTATGCTCATGGAAAGGAAGGCTTAATATAGTGAAAATGTCAATACTACCTAAAGGGATCTACAGACTCAGTGCAACCCTGATGCGAATTCCAACAAAAGTCTTTACTGAAATGGAAAAACTAATGACCAACTTCATATGGAAAGGAAATAAACCCTGAGTAGTCAAAGCAATATTAAAGAAAAAGAGCAAAGTAGGAGGCCTCACATTCCCTGATACCAAACATCCTATACAGCCACTGTAATCAAAACAGTCTGGTACTTGTTCAACGATAAATACATAGAACAGTAGAATAGAATTTAGAACGCAGAATTAACCCAAACATCTATGGACAACTGATTTTCCACAAGGGGCAAAGTGCATTCAGTGTGGCAGAGACAGTCTCTTTAATAAATGGTGCTGGCAAAACTGAATACCCACCTGAAGAAAACTGAAACAGGACCCATATCTCACACCAAACACAAAAACTAACTCAAAATGTATCAAAAACCTAAATGTCAAACCTGAAACCACAAAATTCCTGGAAGACAACATAAGGAGAAAATTATGGGACAAAATCTTTTGTAAAAATAGGATAACAAGCATTACAAGAAATGCATGAATAGAAAAAGACAAAATAGATAAATGGGATCTCATAAAAACTATAAATTTATGCTCATCAAAAGGCATTATCAAAAGTGTACAAAGTGAAAATATAGACTGGGAAAAATAATATATTTGGAAAAGACATATCAGATAAAGGCTTAATCTCAAAAATTCATATAAAAATTCAACAACTAAATAACAAAAAAGACAAACAACCCAATTATAAAATGGGCAAAGGATATAAACAGAATCTTCACCACTGAAGACAACCAAACGGCCAAGAAAAACATGAAAAGATACTCATGATCATTAGCATTGGAGAGATGCAAATCAAAACTACAAAGAGATACCATCTCAATCCTACTAAAATGGAACTGATTTAAAAAAACAGAAAAGGACAAATGTTGGTGAGAATTTGGGGAGACTGGAACCCTTATTTATTGCTGGTGGGACTGTAAAATGGTTCAACCACTATGGAAAATTGTTCAGCTCTTCCTCAGAAAAGAAGAAATAGAGCTACCTTACTATCCAACAGTCCCATTCCTGGGAATATATGCTAGAGACCTAAAACTACATGTACAATCAGATATATGCCTCCTATATTCATTGAAGCTTTATTCACAACAGTGAAACAATGGAAATAACGAAAGCACCTATCAAGGAATGAGTGGTTAAGAAAAATTGTGGTACATACACACAATGAAATACTGCACAAACATAAAGAACAATGATAAGTCCACAAAACATATTATAACATGGATGGACCTGCAGGGTATAATGCTAAGTGAAACAAGTCAAGCATTTAAGGTCAAGTATTGTATGATCCCTTTTTTATAAGAAGGCAAGGACAAATATAAACCAAGGTTCATTGGTGGTTACCAGGGGGAAGGAGGGAGGGGAAATTACACTTTAGAACTTACAGACATGTTACTTTTGATGATAGTAAGTGTGGCTCTGAGTATGGAAGTAGTGAGAGCAGCACAACCATCATAAAGATGAGTGTTTGAGCACAAACAGAAAGATATAGACACAATTAAAGAGAATGCTGACAAATTGTGATAAATGTAACTAATGTCAATGAAAAATTTATGTGCAAATTTGTGTAAAAAATTTAGTTTTGCAACAATAGTAACAACAACTAAAAACATAGCACTGGGTGTTTTTTGGGGGGTTACATAGATATATATGTATGCATAAATATGTGCCAAAAGGCATATATGAATATATGGATTTACATGTATAAGCATAACTGTAGACATATGTACATATACTTTTATATTGCATATATTTTCAATATAAAATAAAACACATAGAGGGCACTGTTATGGATACTTTCTAGACAAAACCAAACACCTCATAGGATTCATCTACTGAGTATGAGGGCTTAGGACTGTAGAACCTTGGGCAACTCAGTCAATTGGCATAATATAGTCCATAAAGACAATGTTCTACATCCTAGTTTGGTGAATACTGTCTGGGATCTTGTAATCAGCCATCTAAGATACAACTGTTGGTCTCTACTCATGTGAAGTAAAAGAGAAAGAAGGAAACAAAAGATTCAGGAAAGAAAATTGACTATAAAATCATTAGTCTACACAAACAATGACATCACTTACCTTAAGACCAGAAGAATTAGATGGTGCCCTGCTTCCACTACTGACTGTTCCTACCATGGACTCAGTAGATGGTCATGGATAGAAAGGGAGAAAAATGTAGAACAGGAGTCAAATTCCTTAAAAAAAGACCAGACTTACTGGAACGGTAGAGACTAGATGAACCCCCAAGACTATTGCCCTGAGATACTCTTTAAACTGGGAACTCAAATCACTCCCAGAGGTCACCTTTCAGCCAGATGACAGACTGGCCCATAAAATAAATAGTATCACCCGTGAGTACTGTGCTCCTCCAAACAATCTTCTAGATGAAATCAAATAGTAAACAATTACCCAAGACCAAAGATGAGAAGGCAAGGTGGGGGGACAGGGACACTAGATTAATGGAAACAGAACAACCAAAATGGAAATAACGACAATGTTAATATATCATGAAGAATGTAACCAATGCCACTGAACGATATGCCTACCAAAACCAAAAACCTGTTGCCATCGAGCTGATTCCTACTCATAGCGACCAATATGTGCAGAAATTGTTAAACGAGAGCCAAATTTCCTGTGTAAACTTTTACCAGAACACAATAAAATATATATAAAAAAGAAATGATACTATTTCTTTTTCTTCTTCTCACTCAAAATGACTAATAATAATTTTAGTCTTTTACCTTCATTTATTCATTCATTTATTCACTCACTGCAGAAGTATTATTAAGTGTCTACTATGTTCTGTTTGGGAAACTCTGGTGGCGTAGTGGTTAAGTGCAACAGCTGCTAACCAAAGGGTCGGCAGTTCGAATCTGCCAAGCGCTTCTTGGAAACTTGATGGGACAGTTCTACTCTGTCCTACAGGGTCACTATGAGCCTGAATCAACTTGATGGCACTGGTTTGGTTTTGTGTTTTTTTATGTTCCGTTTGAGATTTATGCTAGTCACTGATTATCTGAAAGTGAACAAAATAGGTAAAGTCTGTGTGCTCATGGTCCTAGCAGTCCAATGCAAGAAACAGTTGTTAATCAAATAATTACAAAAAATATATGCTTGAAAATTTTACCAAGTCTTGGAACACTAATAATAACAGTTATTGAAGGCTTGCTCTGGATCAGACACTGGTGTAAATACTCTAACTGTAATAACTCATTTGATTTTAAATACCACCCTATGTGGTATATTCTATTCTAATCTCCATTTTACAGGTAAAGTACCTGAGGCCAGAGACATTAAACAACATGGTATTTAAGAACCAAAATACTAGTTTGAAGAATTAACGTTGAATACAGGGAATTTGTCTCCAGGGCTTATCTAATACTACCATGCTATCCATTCTACCATGCCTAAAAAAAAAAAAAAAAAGTGTGCATTAGTCATCTTTCACTATATTCTGCTGAAGTAACAAACATACTCAAAATCTCAGTGACTTATAACCATGCTGTTCATAGTTACTATGGAGTTAATTTGACTCATGGCAACCCCATGTGTGCAGAGTAGAACTGCTCCATAGGGTTTTCAAGGCTGTGACTTTTCAGAAGCAGATTTCCAGGCCTGTCTTCTGAGGTGTCTCTGGGTGGGTTCGAACCACAAAACTTTCAGCTAGTAGTCAAGTGCATAACAATTTCCATCACCTAAAAAAAAATGCCTTTGGGTTGATTCCAACCCATAGCGACCTCATAGGACAGAGTGGAACTGCTCCATAGAGTTTCCAAGAGCAGCTGGTGGATTTGAACTGCCAACCTTTTGGTTAGCTCCCATAGCTCTTAACCACTGAGTAACCAGCAGTCAAATTTGCCTTGGGTCACTGGGTTAGGGGAAACTAAAGCTTTTTTTATGGATGTGGCATCATTAGTCCCTGTACATTTCATTGTACAAAGCAAGCCACATGCTCAAACTGGGCATTAATAGGGTAGGAAATACACTCCGCTATGGCAAGAGACTACAAGGAGCAGTCCTTTCAGGCTGAGTCAGGAAGTCAGGGAATATTTTGAATAAATAATACAGTCCACAATAGACAGGTAACAGGGACCCCTTAGCTAGTCTGGGAGTCAAAGAATGCCTGCACTAGTGCTTTCTCAGCTGTGTTCTAAAGGATAAAATCTGGTTGATTAAGAAATGTGTGCAGTGAGAACATTCCATACAGTAGCAACAGCAGGTACAAATATCGTGAGACGTGAGTGAGCACAAGCTTCTTGAAGAATTGCAAGAAATGAGGCAGAAATAGAGACAGAGGAAGAGAGTGTCCTGAGAGGAGTCTGTGAGCACGAGCAGGAATAGGATTAGACAGGCCCTCTGAGATTCTTTTAAAGATTTGGGGCATTATTCTAATAAGAAGCTAGTAAAGTATTTAAGCAACACAAATGACATAATCATTCCCTAGTAATTTTCACTATTTTACAAAAGAATTCTTTCAGGAGAGCTTCCGTAGCCTAGGAATCTTCCACTCCTTCCTTCCCCAACCCCCAGATTCTTTTACCAGGATAGTTTTAACTGTTTAAGGGGAGAAAATGGAGCTATATTTTCTATTAAGTTACCCCTACCTCAGACACATGTAAGTAGTCATTCAGTACAGAATCAGTAACTGTCTCCGTCTCCCTCAGAAAGAGCAAAGTATACTCTGTCACCTTTCTGGTTCAAGTTCTCCCCAATCATAGGAAGTTTTCTGTGTTCCCTTCCCACCTTCCTGATGAGCTGAGAAGAGAGCCACCAGTGACATGGCAAGTATGCACTGAGGGCCTTCGCCCTTCATAGTAAGGAGAGGAGCTTCACAGGGAATAGCAGCAGCCTCAGAGTGGGAATCTGTGCAAATTACCTCTAAGCAGAGCATTCAGTTTGGAAAAGGTGCAGTATGTGCTTCAGATGCTGGCTGCAGAAATACGTGCCACCACCCCTTTGCTGTGACGACCATCATTATACTCTGTTGTGAACTCGGGTCTGTCTCAAGCATTCCACAGATAATGGAATGTGCAGCTCATCCAAGCCTGGCCTCCTGCTAATGATAATATAGGGCTATTCTATTTGTCTCTCTGACTGTTACCAGCAAATTCCAGGTGCTGGTCAATTAAGAGGAAAACAAACAAACAAAAGGAAAAGCACCCACCATATGTTTTCCTAGTTGAAGACCTGGGAAAAGCGATCAGTCAATACTTGTATCTGCTGTGGAGAGCACACCGTTTTTGTTAGGGAAATGCCAGCTTCTATAACTGCTAAGCACCCAAATTCTCATTCCATAGGAAGAGCATCTTAAGTGTTCCCATGTGACAGATTACCTTCCAAGTGACCATTCAGGAACTGACATTCTTTCATCTTGTAATTCTACTATTGTTTTATAGAGACTTAAGTCCTCTCATTCAACCGCGCTATGAGGAAGGACTTTCTGGAGCAGGTGTAGAAGGGGTGCACATCAGATTCCACTCACATGCCACATTCCATGAGCTCCAACACAGCCTTATGGCCAGAGCTAACTGGTAAAAGAGCTGATACATGCAGTATAGTTGTGAATATAGGTGAAGAAACTGATTTGGTGAACAGCTAACCAGTCTCTAACATATATATTACATCTTTATTTAATCTTTAAATATGGGAATTGGATCTTCTGGAGTAGTCAATTTAGGGTTCTTTTAAATTTCCAAAAAAAAAAAAAAATCCTTTGGGTGGTTCTAGCTCTTTTTGTTGAAAACAACATTCAATAATTCCATTTTACTGCCTTATTAAGCACAACATGGTTCATAATCTCTGGCATTCAGATTGAGGGTCCAAAGGCTAATTAAAACTTTCAATCAACAATGAAAAAAGTATTCACTATCTAGTATTAAAATATGAAATTTGAAATATGTAAATCTGAAAGGTTATAATGGGTTATATGCTGGTAGTTGGACAAATCCTACAATTGTGTTAGATTTAGTGAAGATGACTGCCAGATTAAGTATAGTCTTAAAAACTGTAAAGAAAGCAAGAGGTCATTGAAAAGACAGGAAAGAAAGGAAAGGCCAAGATAGATGTAAGAGGAGACTCTGAAATTTCCCCTTGAACGTCAAGCAGCTAAAGCAAAAGGAAGAGTTGATAACGTAAAAGAACTGAACAGAAAAGTTCAGAGGGCAGCTTGAGAAGACAAAATAAAGGATTATAATGACACGTGCAAAGAGCTAGAGATGCAAAACCAAAAGGGAAACACACTCAGCGTTTCTCAAGCTGAAAGAATTGAAGAAAAAATTCAAGCCTCAAGTTGCTATAGTGAAGGATTCTACGGGGAAAATATTAAATGACGGAGGAAGCATCGAAAGAAGATGGAAGGAATACACACAGTCATTATACCAAAAAGAATTAGTTGATATTCAACCATTTCAAGAGGTGGCATATGATCAGGAACCAGTGGTATTGAACGAAGAAGTCCAAGCTGCTCTGAAGGCACTGGCAAAAAACAAGGCTCCAGAAATTGATGAAATATCAACTGAAATGTTTCAACAAACAGATGCAGCGCTGGAGGTGCACACTCATCTATGCCAAGAAATATGGAAGACAGCTACCTGGCCAACTGACTGGAAGAGATCCATATTTATGCCTATTCCCAAGAAAGGTGATCCAACTGAATGTTGAAATTATAGAACAATATCATTACTATCATACGCAAGCAAAATTCTGCTGAAGGTCATTCAAAAACGGTTGCAGCAGTATATTGATGGGGAACTGCCAGAAATTCTGGCCAGTTTCAGAAGAGGACGTGGAACCAGGGATATCATTGCTTATGTCAGATGGATCCTTGCTGAAAGCAAAGAATACCAGAAGGATGTTTACCTGTGTTTTATTGACTCTGCAAAGGCATTCGACTGTGTGGATCATAACAAATTATGGATAACATTGTGAAGAATAGGAATTCCAGAACACTTAATTCTGCTCCTGAGGAACATTTACATAGATCAAGAGGCAGTTGTTCAGACAGAACAAGGGGATACTGACTGGTTTAAAGTCAGGAAAGGTGTGCACCAGAGTTTTATCCTTTCACCATACCTATTCAATCTGTATGCTGAACAAATAATCCAAGAAGCTGGACTATATGAAGAAGAATGGGGCATCAGGATTGGAGGAAGACTCATTAACAACCTGCGTTATGCAGATGATACAACCTTGCTTGCTGAAAGTGAAGAGGACTTGAAGTACTTACTAATGAAGATCAAAGACCTTGAAGACTAAGGTGCGCCTGACCCAAGCCATGGTATTTTCAATCGCATCATATGCCATGTGAAAGCTGGACAATGAATAAGGAAGACCAAAGAAGAATTGGCATCTTTGAATTGTGGTGTTGTTGAAGAATATTGAATATACCATGGACTGCCAAAAGAATGAACAAATCTGTTTTGGAAGAAGTACAACCAGAATGCTCCTTAAAGGCAAGGATGGCGAGACTGCATCTTACATACTTTGGACATGTTGTCAGGAGGGATCAGTCCCTGGAGAAGGACATCATGCTTGGCAGAGTACAGGGTCAATGGAAAAGAGGAAGACCCTCAACGAGGTGGATTGACACACTGGCTGCAACAATGAGCTCAAGAATAACAACGATTGTAAGGATGGCACAGGACCGGGCAGTGTTTCGTTCTGGTGTGCATAGGGTCACTATCAGTGAGAACCAACTTGACAGCACCTAACAACAACAACAACAAAAACTGTAAAAAGATTTTGGATTTGCTCCTAAAAGCAGTATGGCATCATTAAAAGTTTTCAAGCAGGATAATCAGTTGCAATTTGGAAAGATGAACCTGGCTGTTGTTTGGTTACTACAATGGAAGGAGAGTACGTAGAGAGTTGTTGCTTTTCTCTAAGTAAAATAGCCAGTAGTAAATGTGAAATTTCATTATCAAATAAGGAAAGAGGGGAGAGAAGAAAGGAGAAATAAGTAGATTTATCATAAATAGAAAGTGTAGAAAGCAAATATAAGAAAGCAGAGTAAACAGTTGCTATATAAAAATGCCTATGTTTGCCTAACCTCTTCCTTCCATAACATATGGCTGTTATCTTCAGTACCAATTCATCTTTAAAACCAACTCTGGCTGGGAGAAGTGGACCCAACATGCTGCTATAGACAGAAGCACCATGACAACCCTCCACAGCAAAGACCCAAAAAACTGAGTGAGACAAAGAAAAATGTCTATCCTGGAACCTTAAGCATCAAATGAAAAGATAAAGAACTCAACCAAACACCGAATGGAATAAGAAACTGACAGAGAACAAAGAGCAAGGAGATATATGGAGTGGAGGTCCCCTATCAGTTAACTCAGCACAGAATCCCCATCTTGGACTTGTCAGCCACGAAGGTCAATGGACAGAGAGTACAGGAAAGCAGCTTCATGGAACTTCCAGCAGAAGACAGAGCACCCTATAACCAGCAATACGTGCTTTCCCACCCACCCTGCCCTTCTCCCCCCTGCTCAGCCTTCACTGCTTCCTGAAGGGCCTCGGTCACTTGGCTGGGGAAGCACTGCCTCCATGCCACTTGGGTTCACCCTGGTCGGCTCCTTCAGTGCCATTTTTTTGTTGTTGCTGGCGTTTCTTTTTACAGCTTCTTTTGGTTTCTTTTCTCTCACTCACCTCCTTCCCTTCCTTTCTTTTGAATACCTGTCTCTGTGCACCATCTCTGCTCCTTTTTGACAGGAGCTGAAGTACCATTTAGCTGGGGAACTGCTTCCCCGGTGCATGCCTAAATGCTCGTGGGATCCCAGGGGCATTTCTTTTTTGGTATTTAGTATTATTTTCTTTTTTCTTTTCATTTTTCTTCATTTCTCATTTTCTCTTCGCTCTCTTCTTTCCTCCTTTTCCTGTCTCCTGAATACCTGTAGCTGTGTGCCATCCCCACTCCTTCTAGATGGGATCTGCAGTTCCTAGTGGCTTGGAAGCCACTCCCCAAGTGTGCACTGCCATGCAGGATGAATCCCTGGGAGCTTTTCTTTCTTTTTTCCTTTTTGTTTTTCTTCCTTTCTCAGTTTCTCCTCTCTCTACTTTCCTTCTTTTCCTGTCTCCTGAATATCTGGCACCATGTGCCATCCTCACCCCTTCTAGATAGGCCGTGCAGTGCCTACCGCTTGGGACCCAGTTCTCCCGTCCGTGATACCACACCAGTGGGCTCTCTTGGGGATTTTTTTCTTGTTTCTCAAATTCTTTCTCTCTCTACCATCGTTCCCTTCTTTTCTCCTGAAGACCTGGAAACTTGTGCCATCTCTGCTCCTTTTACACAGGCTGTGCAGTGCCTCATGGCTGAGGAGCCACTTCCGTGGTTCATGCCACCACACCAGTGGGCTCCCTTGGGTCATCTTTTTTTGTTGTTGTTTGTTTCCCTCTCTCTCTCTCTTCTTTTCTCAATTTATTTTCTCCCTTTACCTCCCTTCTTTAACCTTCTCCTGAACACCTGGTATTATGTGCCATCTTTGCTCCTTCTTGATAGGCTGTGCAGTGCCACTCAATTGGGGACCCACTTCTGGTAGGCTCCCTTGGGGCATTTTTTTTTCTTTTTAACTCAATTTCTTCTTTTTTCTTGGTTTCGTATCTCTCGCTACCTTCCTTCCTTACCCTTCTCCTGAACACCTGGTGCCATGTGCCATCTCTGCTCCTTCTTGATGGGCTGTGCAGTGCTGCTCAGCTAGGGACCAGCTGCCAGGGGACTCCCTTGGGACATTTTTCTTTTCTTTCCTTCTTCTTTTTTTCTTAGTTTCTTGTCTCTATCTACCTCCCTTCCTTTCCTTCCTCCCAACCACCTGGCATTGTCCTTTCTTTTTTTTCTATGTTTCTTTTCTCTCTACATTCCTTCCATTCCTTTTGCCCAGCTACCTAGCCCAGTGTGTGTTTATCTCCCCTTTTTTTCTATATAGTTTCTTACCTCTCTCTCCCTTCCTTCCTTTCCTTTGTCCTAGCCATCTAGCTGTATGTGCCTTATCTGTCCCTTCTTCATGGGCTGTGCCTCACTTCCCAGCTAGAAAGCAACCACCACACAGCTTCCCTGGGTCTGTATCATTCCAATGGCAGACTCCTGCCACATTTTTTTTTTTTTTTTTTTTTGGCTCCTCTCCTTTTCCACATCCACTTAGGTCCACACATCACAACCTCTGCTCTTCCTTCTGCCTGTCTGCAACTTGTGCTGAACACTGCACTCCCAAACACTCAAACACAGTCCACCAGGACCTGCCCTGCACTGACCCCCAGCCCCACCCTTTTGGCTGCAGTAGGTGACACAAACAATCCATCCCAACTCCTCCTCTCCTTCTGGACACGCCCTACTGCACCAGGGGTAAGTGTCTAGCTCTGCTCATTGGACAAGGTGGTAAGAAGTATCATGCCCATAGATGAGCAACCCACAAAGAATGCCCAGCCTGACTGCTTAGACATAACCAAATTTATAAAAAATCAGGATGAAAAAAACATGCAATCAATAAATGAAGAAAATAACCACGAATGTCCTGAGACAGCAAACAATATCAAAACATTAAAAAAAAAAAAAAAAGGACAAGATGGTTCCAGTAGGCATACAAAATAAAACACCAGATGACTTTCCAATAGAAGAAAAGTCACTGAAACTACCTGATAGGGAATTCAAATCTCTAATATTCAGAACTATCCAAGAATGGAAGCAAAAAGCAGGCAAAAATGAGGAAAAAATAGACAAGATCATAGAAAATATAGACAATATCATGGAAAAGACAGATAAAAAATGTAATAATTCAGGAAAATAATACAGGAACAAAATATCAAAATAAATTCACAACTAGAAATCATTAAAAAAACAGCAATTAGAAATCCAAAAGATAACAAGATTTCAGAAATGGATAGTGTCACAGAAGGTCTGAAAAGCAGTTGTAAAACAATGGAAGATATGATAAACAAAATTGAAAACAAATACTTGGATACCACATTGTTTGAGGGAAAATCAGAGAAAAGAATGAAGAAAAATGAAGAAACTATGAGAATGACGTGGGATACATTCAAAAGTAAAAATTTACTAGTGGTCAAAGTTCCAGAACGGGGAGAAAACAGAAATCACAGAGAGGATCATTGAAGAATTGCTGACAGAAAACTTCCCTAATATCGTAAAAGATGAAAAGCTGACCATCCAAGAACTCAGCGAACCCCATATAGGATAGACCCCAAGAGAAAATCACCAAGGCATACCATAATCACACTCGCTAAAACCAAAGACAAACACAGAATCCTGACAGCTGCTCAAGAAGAATGAAAAGTCACATATGGAGGTGAAACAATAAGACTAAGTTCTGATTTCTTGGCAGAAAACATGCAGGCAAGAATGCAATAGGAAGGCATATATAAATCCTTGAAAGAAAAAAAAAAATTGCCAACCAAGAATACTACATCTTGCAAAACTCTCACTCAGATCTGATGGTGAAATTGGGACATCTCCAGATAGAAAGAAATTAAGGGACTATGTAAAAACAAATCGAAATTATAAGAATTATTAAAGTGAGTCCTTCAGTTTGAGAACAAACAACATTAGGTGACAACTTGATTCTAGGATGCAGAGCCTCATCAGCCAGATACCAACCTAGGTAATAAACTCTCAAGGGTTAATCAAAACTAAAAGATTTACAGCAGGGAACCAGAGAGGTTAGTCTGTAAATGACAACAATGTCAGAACAATTAAAGAGGAAATAAATGGTGCAGGTATAGAACTTTCAAATGGAGAGGAAGGTAAGGTGATATCAAGTTATAAAAAACTGGTACAAACTTACAAAGGTAAGAGTAAATTTCAAGGTAAACACAAAGAAAGTTAACAAACCTACAGGTCAAAATAAAGATGAGAAACATAAAGTCTCAGTAAACAAAATCTATTTAAAAAAAAAAAAGCCACACAAAAAAAAAAAAGAAAGAAAGAAATTCAGCACAGAAGAGTAAGAGGAGCAAAGAAAATGTCAGCACGGCAAAAAAAAAAAAAAAAAAAAAACTGCAAAATGTCAGCAATAAACTCACACCTGTCAATAATTACACTGAACATAAATGGCCTAAATGCACCCATAAAAATACAGAAAGTGACAGAATGGATTAAAAGAAAAGAAAAGAAATAAAAAAAGGATCCATCAACATGCTGTCTAGAAGAGACACAGCTTAGAAACAAAAACATAAATTTATTAAAAATCAAAGAATGGAAAAAATATATCAAGAAACAGCAACCAAAAAAGAGTATAAGTAGCAATACTAATCTCAGATAAAATAGACTTTAAAACAAAACCACCATAAAAGCCAAAGAAGGGCATTACATAATGACTAAAGGGACAATCCACCATGAATTCATGACCATAATAAATATCTATGCACCTAATGACGGGGCTTCAAAATACATAAAACTAATAGCACTGAAAAGAGAAATTCACAGTTGCACAATAGTACTGGAGATTTCAACACACTGCTCTCTGTAAAGGGTAGAACATCTGGGAAGAAACTCAAAAAAGATACAGAAGATCTAAAGGTCACAATCAGCCAACCTGAACCCATAGACATATATAGAACACTTCACCCAACAACTGGAAAGTACACATTCTTTTCCAACGCACATGGAACATTCTCCAGAATAGTCCACATCTTAGGTCACAGAGCAACCCTCAACAAAATCCAAAACATTGAGATAATACAAAATATCTTCTCTGATCACAACAGCATCAAAGTAGAGATTAACAACAGGAAGAACAAAGGAAAAAAATCAACTATGTAGAAATTGAATAACATCCTGCTTAAAAACCACTGGGTAATAGAAAAAATCAGAGATGGAATAAGAAAATTCCTAGAATCAAATGAAAATATCTCATACCAAAACATTTGGAACACAGTAAAGGCAGTGCTCGGAGATCAATTTATAACAATAGATATACACATCAACAAAGAAGAAAGGGACAAAATCAAAATATTATCTACACTACTCGAACAGATAGAGAAAAGCAAAAGAAGCTCACAGCCACCAGAAGAAAGGAAATAATAAAGATCAGAGCAGAAATAAATGAAATAGAGAAGAGAAAAATGATAGAAAGAATCAACAAAACCAAAAGCTGATTCTTTGAAAGGATCAACAAAATTGACAAACCACGGTCAAAATGACAAAAGAAAAACTGGAGAGGGCACAATAACAAATGAAATGGGGGACATTACCCCTGAAATAAAAGTGATCATCACACAGTATTATGAAAAACTGTACTCCAACAAATTTGAAAACCTATAGAAAGTGGGCAAATTTCTAGGAACATACTGTCATGGATTGAATTGTGTCCCCAAAAAATATATGTCGAATTTGTTAGACCATGATTCCCGGTATTGTATGGTTGTACTCCATTTTGAGATTTTAATTTTATGTTAAAGAGGGCTAGGATGGGATTGTAACACCACCCGTACCCAGGTCACATCCCTGCTCTAATGTAAAGGCAGTTTCCCTGAGATGCGGCCTGCACCACCTTTTATCTTACATGATATAAAAGGAAATTAAGCAAGAAGAGAGTCGGGGACCTCAAACACCTAGAAAACAGCACTAGGAGCACAGCACATCCTTTGGACCTGGGGTCCCTGTCCCTGAGAAGCTTCTTGACCAGGGGAAGATTGAAGACAAGGACCTTCTTCCAGAGCCAACAGAGAGAAAAAGCCTTCCCCTGGAGCTGATGCCCTGAATTTGGACTTTTAGCCCTCTTTACTGTAAGGAAATAAATATCTCTTTGTTAAGGCCATCTACCTGTGGTATTTCTATTATAGCAGTACTAGATAACTAAGACACATGCTACCTACCTAAACTAACACAAAATGATGTTGAAAATCTGAACAGACCCCAAACAAGAGAAGAGATTGAAAAGGTAATTAAAAAAAAAAAAAAAAAAAAACTCCCAACAACAACAACAACAACAAAAAGCTCTGGCCCAGATGATTCATTGACGAATTCTACCAGTCATAGAAGAGCTTGCACCAGTACTACTCAAACTATTTCAGAACATAGAAAAGGAAGGAGTACTTCTGAATTCATTCTATCAAGCCAGTATAACTCTGATACCAAAACCAGGCAAAGACACCACAAAAAAAGAAAATTACAGATCAACATCTCTCATGAATATAGATGCAAAAGTTCTCAACAAAATTCTAACCAATAGAATTCAGTATCACATCAAAAAAGAAAGAAAATATACACCACGACTAAGTGGGATTCCTACCAGATATGCAAGTATGATTCAACATTAGAAAATCAATCAACCTAATCCACCACCTAAATAAAAGGAAAGAATCAAATGACCATCGCAATTTATGCAGAAAAGGTATTCGACAAAGTCCAACACCCATTCCTGATAAGAACTCTCAATAAAATAGGTATAGGAGGGAAATTCATCATCACATTGAGGGGAATCTAAACAAAACCAATAGCCAACATCATTCTTAATGGAGAAAGGCTGAAAACATTCCCCTTGAAAACAGGAACAAGACACCCCATTATCACCACTCTTATTTAACATTGTGTTGGAAGTCCTAGCTAGAGGAATAAGGGAAGAAAAAGAAATAAAGGGCATCCAAATTGTTAATGAAGAAGTAAAACTGTATTTGTGAATGATATGATACTATACATAGAAAACCCAAAAGACTCCAGGGGAAAACTACTGGAACTAATAGAAAGATTCAGCAGTGACAGCACACAAGATAAATATACCAAAATCAGTTGGATTCCTGTACATCAATAAAGAGAATGATGAAAAGGAAATCAGGAAAACAATACCATTTATAATAGTCTCTAAAACAAAATAAAATACTAAAGAATAAATCTAACCAGAGTAGTAAAAGAAGTATACAAAGAAAACTACAAAACACTACTGCAAGAAACCAAAAGAGAACTACTTGCATGGAAAAACATACCTTACTCAGGGTTAGGTAGACTCAACATTGTAAAAATGTCAATTCTACCCAAAATAATCTACAAATACAATGCAATTCTCATGCAAATACCAATAGCATTCTTTAAATAGATGGAAAAACTAATCATTAACTTTATATGGAAAAGGAAGAGGTCCCAGACAAGTAAAGTACTATTAAAGAAGAATACAGTAGGAGAACTCACACTACCTGACCTCAGAACCTACTATACAACCACAGTAGTCAAAACAGCCTCGTGCTGGTACAAGGACAGATACGTGGACCAATGGAACAAATTGACAACCCAGAGGTAAATCCATCTACCTATGGTCACCTGATCTTCGATAAGGGCCCAAGGTCCATCAGATGGGGAAAAGACAGCCTTTTTAACAAATGGTGCTGGTAAAACTGGACATCTATCTGCAAAAAAAAAATGAAATAGGACCCATACTTCACACTATACACAATAACTAATTTGAGATGGATCAAAGACCTAAATGTAAAAGCAAAAATTCTAAAGATAAAGGAGAAAAAGTAGGATCAGTGCTAGAGGTGCTACTGCATGGCATTAACAGGATTAAAAAAAAAAAATAGGATACAAACCATAAAAACACACAAACTCCAGAAGATCACTGAAATCTTCTAAACATCAAACACTTATGCTCATCAAAAGACTTCACTAAAAAAGTAAAAAGAAAGCCTGCAGACTGGGAAAAGATTTTTGGCTATGGCAAATCTGACAAAGTTCTAATCTCTAAAATCTACAGGAAAATCCAACACCTCTACAACAAAAAGACAAACAATTCAATTAAAAAATGGGCAAAGGAAATGAAGTAACATTTCACCAAAGAACACATTCAAGCAGCCAACAGATACTTGAGGAAATGATTGCCATGAGAGCATTTAGAGCCATCAGAGAAATGCAAATCAAACCACAATGAGATATCATCTCACTCCAACATTACTGGCTCAAATCAAAAAAACAGAAAATAACAAATGTTGGAGAGGCTTTAGGGAGATTGGAACTCTTAAACATTGCTGGTGGGAATGGTACAACCATTTTGGAGAACGATATGATGCTTCCTTAAAAAGCTAGAAATAGAAATGCTATATGATCTAGCAATCCCACTCCTAGGAATATATCCCAGAGAAATAAGAGCAGTCATATGAACAGACATGTGCACACCCTTGCTCATTGCAACATTATTCACAATAACAAAAAAATGGAAGCAACCTAGATGCCCATCAATAGATGAATGGATAAACATACTATTGTACATACACACAATGGAGTACTACCCACCGATAAAGAACAATGATGAATCTGGGGACCATCTCACGACATGGATGAATCTGGGGGGAATTATGCTGAGTGAAGTAAGTCATTCAGAAAAGGACAAATATTGTATGAGACCACTACTATAACAACCCGTGGAAAGGTTTACACACAAAAAGAAAGAATCTCTGATGGTTACAAGGGAGTGGAGGGGATGGGTGGGCATGGAAAAACACTAAATAGACAATAGATAAGTGGTAACTTTTGTGAAGGGTTAGACTACAAAATACTGGGGAAGCCAGCACAATTTGTACAAGGCAAGATCATGGAAGCTCCATAAACACATCCAAATTCCCTCCGGGACCCAATTACTATGCTAGGTTGTGGGGACCATGGTCTTGGGGACCATCTAGCTCAATTGGCATAATATAGTTAATAATGAAAATACTCTACATTGTACTTTGGTGAGTAGTGTCTGGGATCTTAAATGCTTGTGAGCTGCCATCTAAGATACTCCACTGGTCTCACTTGCTTGGGAGCAAGGGAGTATGAAGAAAACTAAACATACAAGGGAAAGATTAGTCCAGAGGACTAAAGTACCACAGCTACTAGAGCTTCCACCAGACTGAGTCCAGCACAACTAGATGGTGTCCGGCTACCACCACTAACTGCTCTGACAGGGATCACAATAGAGGCGTCCCAGATAGAGCTGGAGAAAAATGTAGAACAAAATTCTAACTTACAAAAAAGACCACACTTACTGGCCTGATAGAGACTGGAGAAACCCCAAGAGTATGGATCCCAGACACTCTTGTAGCTCAGTAATGAAGTCACTATTGAGGTTCACCTTTCATCCAAAGTTTAGACAGGACCATAAAACAAAATGAGACTAAAGGGGCACACGAGCCCAGGGGCGAGGACTAGAAAGCAGGAAGGGACAGGAAAGCTGGTAACAGAGAATCCAAGGTGGAGAAAGGAGAGTGTTGACATGTCTTGGGGTTGGTAACCATTGTCAGAAAACAATACATGTGCTAACTGTTTAATGAGAAGCTAGTTTGTGCTAAAAGCCTCATCCAATGTGTAATAATTAAAAAAAAAAAAATTAAAAAACAACTCTGCATTCTAAATTTATTTATTTTCTAAATTTATTTTCTTGTTCTCTGCTAAATTAGAGGACAAAATAGCTCAGTTTTTCTTCATGCTAATAACCTCCCTTAGGCGGTTCCTGGCTG
The DNA here is from genome assembly GCF_030014295.1 of Loxodonta africana. Lineage (NCBI taxonomy): Eukaryota > Metazoa > Chordata > Mammalia > Proboscidea > Elephantidae > Loxodonta > Loxodonta africana. The sequence continues at coordinate 178,244,559 of NC_087343.1, read as the reverse complement.
GCACAAATAGTTTGCACCTGACGGCTAACCTGAAGGTGCGAGGTTCTAATCCAGCTATCAGCACTGCAGAAGAAAGTCCTAGTGATCTGTTTCAGTAAAGATTAAACCCTCTGGAGCAGTTCTCTTCTGTAATGTGAGGGGTCAACTACTGGCCAGAATTGACTCAACAGCAACAGGTTTTTATTTTTGCTTTTTTAGGTAATCTCCCCAGTCCAGTGCCCCCAAATTCACCTACTCAATGCATTTGCATTTGCCAAGCATGTACTAGAATCTGTGCTAGGTCCTGGGGATAGAGAAATGATAAAGATAGAGAGGGCTTTTCCACTCATGGATTTTAGAGTCTACTGAGCCTCCCCATTATCTCTACTCAGACAACTTTTTTCCAACTGAATAGTATTACTATCTACATTTTATTCTAGGCCATGGCCAGGACATTTAAAATGAATAAAGTACATACAGATGGAATCCATCAAATATGTTGGACATATTGGATATATTGATTATGGTTGCAAGTTGAAGTTCAAGGGTTTGTATGCTTGAATTGGTCAGAAAGAACACTCATTTTATTAAGCAAGTGTGCTGTATGAAAGTACTTGATTCCAACTACATGGAATTTTAAAAGTACACCACTGCCATTTTGGATCAAAATGTACACTTACTTTTTTTTTTTACTTAAGATCAAGCATGAGGTTTCCAGATTCTCTGTAGTCTATGATGAATCACTACACAACTTCTCTCCTTTTATTCAAATTTTCCATCTTTATGGATATTCTTAATCAATACCCTCATCCTACTATGCAATCCCCCATAACCACCGACCTCTCCATTAAATTCTTGAGACCCTAGTTTGTATTTCTGTTGTCTAATTTTCATCTATCATTTTCTGGTTTGTCTACTGCCATCTGATTTATAAGTCCACAAAAGTCACTGTTTCTGGCTCAGATCAACAGTAGCCTCTAATATACTAAGTCTCTTGGGCAATTTTATCCCTCCTTTCATTTATTTTCATTTGACCTTTCTGCTCGGCTTGACAAAATTGTCTGCTCCCCCTAGTTTGAGCTTCTGAAATACTGATTCCTTCTTACAGATATCTCAGTCTACCTTCCTTACTCTTCTTCTGTACAATTCTTAAAACATCTGTTGTTCTTAGGGTACCATTTTATAACCTATTTTTTTTTATTCTTCTTACCCTTTATACTCTCCCAAATTGACCTCTTAAAATACGATAAATGATCTATGTATGTGCTCTTGACTTTCAAATTTTTATCATCAGTTTCCACTTTCCTAACAAATTTCCAAATTTATACATCCATACTCAAATTAGACATATCTTTTAATCACTTCAAACTTAATAAACTCCAGACTGACTGTGTATCATATTCACAGATCCACCACCTATTAATAAACCCATTCTAAAATACACAGCTCCTGCTTATCCCAACATCCACATCTAATTGGTCCACAAGCATCACTGATTTTATCTCCTAAATATTTCCAGATCTCTTCACCGATCTCCAGGGCTTCAGCACTATCAGTACCTCTCCATCTTTTCCTGGATCGTTCCAAAGACTGCTAATTTGCTGTAGCCTTCAGTGGCTTCTCTTGCTTTCAAGATAAACTCCAAACTATTTGACATGGCAGAGATACATCACTATCTGGCAAATCTGTCTCTTCATTCTCCTTTCCAGCCACAGTCCTATACCAGTTTATGTTGCTTTGTAAAAATAATTTTGGTATAAATCCTAAGAGCAATGTTATTCTTTCTAGGAAGCCTCTTACAGCAGTGTTAGCCCACCCTGTCCCTCAGCTCCCCAGAGCTTTGTGTAGTCACGTGTTGTATCACTGACGACATTGCATTATAACAACATGTTGTTTCTATGTCTGTCTTCCATCTTGTGATTTGGGCTTGTGGGAAAATATTTTATTCATATTTGCATCTCCAGTATGTAACGCAGGCTAGAGTTTTAGATGTTTAATGTTCATTGACATTGAAAAATATAGATGAACAAATAAATAAATTAGTGCAAAATGTGGAAAGTCATAATTGATAGCCTGTGGTCTAATATGCTATCACATGAAATTATTGAGACTTTAAATTGTGTACTGTGCCTTGATCATTATACATTTGAAAGCCAACTCCAAATAAGGACTACGTTATCAATTAATTCTAGATTTCAATACTTCAAGCACCAAAAACTTGATTTTTTCATAATTTATAAATCCTGCCCTTGAACTTCATAGAAGTAGCCTCCTGGATAAGCTTACTATAATTGATGATGATGAAATGATAGCTTCTGACACAGTTACTGGGAGTAAAAGTAGGCACAAATTTTATAAAAGGAATTTGGCAATGTATTTGAAGAATCTTTGAAAAGTTCATGCCAATTTGTCTAGTGATTTTATTTCTAGGTATCTATCCCAAGGAAATAATCAGAGGTGCATAGATATATTTAGGTACAAGGATGTTTGTCCACAAGTGTGTAGGCAGGGGATAAATAAAGGTGATGCATTCATAAGAGAGAATATTATATAGCCACTTAAATGATTGTTTTTAAAAAGGAGTAAGTACTATGAATAAGTAACAAGAATGAGATACACACAAAAAAATACCTAGAGTATAATTCTATATCTTCTTTTTTTTTAAATTTGCATAATATGTAACATTGAAAATATTATGGATAATAAATATGGATAAAAATAAAGGCTGCAGGAAAATATACCAAAATACATATATATACAATTATACATTGATTTTAAGATCAGAAAAATCACCAAAACTTAAATGTTTGCATTAGATCTGTTCGAGGTGCCTGCCCCCACTGTCATGATTTCTTCTTAGAAAATCTGTCACTGTTTACACCCTGCTGAAAGGTCATCATATCACGTGACTCTGAGCAATAGATCATCTTACATGTGATCTACATATTGGGTAACTAGCTATCTATTGCCTGAATAAAAAATAGGAGCTTGGCCAATAAGATTATTAAATAGATAAACAGACAAACATATTTATTTGTAGATACCCAGTGCACATTGTAAACTCTTCACTTAGCATCTACAACTTCCTTTCTTCTTTTTAACAGAATCCAAATTATGTTCAGGAATTCGCACTTCTTTCCATGCACCTGTTGTATCTTCTTCACAGAAGACAGCCCAACCCAAGGGTCTCCTAACGTATTCTTCTTGCTAGAAGTTGGTTCTTGAACGTGACCCAAGATAGGCCTATAAGTTATGAGAATAAGATATTCTACTTGACATTTTAAAAATAGGATATTGAAGGCTTTAATCGGTTAGTGTGACGTATAGTAAAGAAAGGGGCAAAGGAAGTCAAGTCAGAAGAAGGAATTTACAGCTGTGATATACCAAGAGCACAAGGAAGCAGAGGAGTGACTTCGCAGTAGGAGAGACCATGGTGACTCTGCAAGAGTCTCAGGGCTGCACCACCATTCAGCTCCTGAGACAGATGGGAGGGCTGGCCCTGTTTCCCATAGCTGTCCTATTTCTCTGAGTCTCAGCTATACAGTGATCTCTGTACCTCAATCCCCATGAAGCAAATGTCTCTTTATAATAAAGTCCTTCTTCATTAATTGAGATCATTAGAGTGCATCGCTGTTCCTTGCAATCAAAATAACCCTAACTTAAGTGAGACTTTGTCAGTTCAAATAGGATATAGGGATACTGGTCATTATAAGATTTAAAGGTCCCTCAGTTTGTTTCATCAGTTGTTATTAATTTATTTTGGTCAGATAAAACATTAGCCCTTCCTTGCAAAACATATGTATTTGATCTTGAATAACGACTTGTTTCTATCTCATTACCCCATACTAGAGGACATGGTTTACTGCTCTACATTTCATATGCTTATTTGATTAGGCGACATATATTTTATTGAGTGCCTGCTTTTTTCCAAGGCCAGGCACTGTGCTAGGCTCTGGAGAGACAATAGTCAACAAGATAGACATTGTTCTTGATCTTGGCAGAATTACAGTCAGTGCAAGAAAGTAAATTCTAGGCATAAGTATTGAATGAAGACTAAATTAAATATTTTTTATTTCATTTTCTAGGAAAGTTACATATTCTTTAAGTGTTCCAAAGCCAATTCCATCATATTTTATTTGAAATGAGTTACTGGGGAAAAAAAATCTGGTCTCAATTGGGTATTTATGCCTTTTGAATAAAGTGTTTTGCCACGTTCATTTTCCTTTTCTGTCACTGCTAAAGAATTTCCATTTTGCTGTTCATGAGAACCGGAGAATCATGGTACATGAAGCTTCATTGACTGCTATTTGGATGCTGACTTCAAATCATTTGAAAAACCTCCAGAACTAGACACATATTGCTGCTGTCTACAGTAGTTTTAAACAAATGCCTCATAAGATGTAGAAAATTTAGAATTGTGGGAGGTTTTTATATTTGTTTGTTGACTTTAACATTGTAATGAGGGTTATTTAAAATTTTCTCACTCAGGACTCATCCAAATTTAAGAAACAGAATTGATACATAAAAAAGTGAGTTTATCACTAAATGGCTGGTTAAATATTGTGGTACATTTGTACTATGGCCTACTGTGAAGCAATTAAAAATAATAAGATAGAGATGTTTGTCATAGGACAAAAGATGTTCAAGATATCTCACAATGTGCATATCATATATTGATAGATGATTGATAAATACATATAGGTACCCGAAACCTGTTTCAGTGAAGTCTAATCCAACTTATGGCAACTCCATGCGTGCGGAGTAGAACTGTACTCCATAGGGTTTTTAAGGCTGTGACCTTTTGGAAGCAGATTCCCAGGCTTTTCTTCTGATGTACCTATGTGTGGGTTCGAACCACCAAACTTTCATTTAGTAGTCAAGCACTTAACTGATTGCATCACCAGGGACTGTAGATAGGTTATCAAATAGATAGATAAACGGACAGACATTTATTTGTAGATACACGGTGCACATTGTAAACTCTCCGCTTAGCATCTACACCTCCCTTGTTGACCTTATGTTTTCTAAAGAATCATTCAATTCATGGCACAAAATCTGTGAAGTTATTGGTCCAGTAGGTCTGGCTTTTTTTAGGAATTTGAGTTTTGTTCTACATTTTTCTCCCATTCTATCCAGGACCTTCTCTTATGACCCTGGTCAGAACAGTTGGTAGTGGTAGCCAAATACCATCTAGTTCTTCTGGTCTCAGGTTAGAAGCGGCTGTGGTTCATGTGGGCTGCTAGACCTGTGGACTAGTTTCTTCTTTTAACCATTGATTTCCTTCATTTGCTTTTGCTCCATACGAGTACAGATAAATAATTGCATCTTAGGTGGCTGCTCGCAAGATTTTAAGACTCCAGATGCTTGCTACTCACCAAACTAGATGTAGGACAATGTCCTTGCGAACTATATTATGCCAATTGACTAAGTTGCCCACCCCTTCCCCCCGACCCGAGACTATGGTCGAAAGCCTTTTAACCCAGTAAGCCAATCCCAGATATGTCTACTAGGAAGCCTGTGTAACTGTGCCTCCATGTGGTTTGTTATATATGTGGATATATATGCAGCACACACAGAAGTGTACATGCATATGCCAATGGATACACCTATACATGCATGTGCATTTACTCATGTATGCCTTCCTATACACATACACGCATCCATATCTACCCATATAACCACACATATATTTTTCGGTTGTTTTTACTATTATTGCAAAATTGTGCATGTTATAGTATCTACCAAAATTGTCCCTTTTTCTCATGTACTTTTTAGTGTCTTTATTTACCTTGGTCAAGTTGTACTGACTTCACCCATTTTGGGGATTGTCTTTCCCATCACCAAAAGTATCAAGTGTCTGTTATCTAGAGAGTGATTTTCCTTTCCTGTATCTCCCATCCCTGGTGACCACCAAAAACTTTTGCTTTCTGTGTGTATATATATTCCTGATTTTTTATAAAAGAGATACCATAAAATATTTGTCTTTTTGTGACTGACTTATTTCACTTTGCATAATGTCCTCCAGATTCATCCATGGTATAAGATGTTTTGAAAATTATTCATTATTCTTTATAGTTGTGTAATATTCCATTGTACATTTATAGTACAATTTGTTTATCCATTTGTCTGTTGTTGGACATTTAGGTTGTTTCCATCTTTTTGCTATTGTAAATAATCTGCTATGAACGTAAGTGCGTATATGTCTATTTGTGTCACTGTTCTTATATTTCTAAGATACATACCCTAGGAGAGGAATTGATGGGTCATAAGGTATTTCTATTTCTAGCTTTTTGAGAAAGCACTATACCGTTTTCCATAGTGGTTGTACCATTTTACAATCCCACCAGCAATGTATAAAAAAAAAAGAGCTCCAATTTCCCCACAACCTTGCCAGAATTTTTTTTCTCTTTTTTTGATCTCTGTAATTTTCTCAGGGGTGAGATTGAATCTCACTGTAGTTTTGATTTGCATCTCTCTAGTGGCTAATGATTGTGCCCATCTTTTCATGTATTTGTTGGCTGCCTGAATGTCCTCTTTGGTGAAGTTTCTGTTCATGTTCTTTGCCCACCTTTGGATTGGATTGTTTTTCTTTTTGTTGTTGAGTTGTTGAGGTTTTCTAAATATTTTAGAGATTAGACCCTTATCTGACATGTAGTTGCCAAAGATTTTTTCCCCAGTCTGTAGGTTCTGTTTTTACTCTCTTGTTAACATCTGTTGATGAGCATAAGTATTTAATTTTCAGGGAGTCCCAGTTATCTAATTTATCCTCTGTCATTTGTACATTTTTAGTTTTGTTTGATAGGATATTTATGCCAAAAATTAGTTCTTGTAGTTTTGACCCTATGTTGTCTTCCAGGAACTTTATAGTTTTAGCTTTAACATTTAGGACTTTGGTCCATTTTTGAGTTAGCTTTTGTGCATTGCATGATATATAAATCCTGTTTCACTTTTCTACATATGGATATCCAGTTTTAACAGACTGTTTCTTGCCCATTGAATGGACTTTGACCCTTTGTTGAAGATCAGCTGTCTGTAGATGGATAGATTTACTTCTGGGTGCTCAATTTTATTCCATTGGTCTGTGTCTGTCATTGAGCCAGTACCAGGCTGTTTTGATTACTGTGGATAAGCTTTGAGTTCAGGAAGTGTGGGACCTCCTACTTTGTTCTTTTTCAATATTGCTTTAGCTATTATGAGTCCTCCTTCCTTTCTACATAAAGTTGGAAATTTTTTTTTTCCATTTTGTAATACAATGTTGTTGGAATTTTATTGTGATTGAATTATATCTATTAACTGCTTTTGGTTAGGGAAACCCTGGTGGAGTAGAGATTAAGTCCTATGACTGCTAACCAAAAAGTCAGCAGTTCAAATCTACCAGGAGCTCCTTGGATACTCTATGGGGCAGGTCTACTCTGTCCTGTGCGGTTGCTATGAGTCGGATTCAACTTGACGGCAACGGGGTTTATTTTTGTAATTGCTTTTGGTAGTATTGGCATTTTCACAATGTTAAGTCTTCCAATCCATGATCATGGAATGTTTTCCCATTTATGTAGATCTCTTCTAGTTTTTTGCAGTTGTGTTTTATAATTTTCCTTGTATAAATCCTTCATGTTTCTGGTTAGATTTGTTCCTAGGCATTTTATCCTTTTGGGGGCTATTATAAGTAGTATTGTTTTCTTAATTTCATTTTCAGAGTCCTCCTTGGTAGCACAGAGGAAACCAACTGATTCTTGTGTGTTGATTTAATACCCTGCTGCTTTGTTGAATCCTTCTGTTAGTTCTAGTTACTTTCTTGTGCAGTCTCTGGGATTTTTAATCTATAGGATCATGTCATCTGTGAATAAGGATAGTTTAAATTCTTCCTTTCCAACTTGGATACACTTTATTTCCTTTTTTTGCCTTATCACTCTAGCTAGGACTTCCAGTACAGTATGGAATAAAAATAGTGATAATGGGCAACCTTGTATCATTTCTCATCTCAAGGAAAATGTTCTCAATCTTTCTCCGTTAAGAATAATGTTGGCTGTTCGTTTTGCATATATGTCATTAATTATGTTGAGGGATTTCCCTTCTATTCTTATTTTTATAAGTACAGTGTGTTGGATTTTATCAAATGTCATTTCTGTGTTGATTGAGATAATCATGTGATTGTTTTCCTTTGTTTTATTTATTATGTTGTGAATTATGTTGATTGATTTTCTAATGTTGAACTGTCCTTGTATCCCCGGTATAAATCCCACTTGATCGTGATGTATCTTTTTTTTTTTTTTGACCCGTTAAATTGTGTTGGCTAGAATTTTTTTGAGAAATTTTGCATCTATATTTATGAAGGTTAATGGTGTATAATTTTCTTTTTTAGTGGTGTCTGCCTGGCTTTGGTATCAGGGTTATGCTGGCTTCATAGGATGAATTAGGGAGTGTTCTTTATTTTTGATGTTCTGGAACAGTTAGAATAGAATTGATGTCAACTCTTCTCTGAATGGTTGGTAGAAATCTGGAGTGAAGCTATCTAGGCTTGTGTGATCATTAAGGTTGTGTCACCTTGGTTGGGCCATGATTCTCAGCGGTTTGGCAGTTATGATTTAGTTTGGCAGTTGAATAAGGATGTTATCACCTCCATGATGAGATTTGATATAATGTGATCACCTCCATGATGGGATGTGCTGTAAGTGGTCCACCAGTTGAAAAGGAGTTCCTTTGGCGGTGTGGCCTGCATTCAATATAGGAGAAATTTCTGGCAAGGCTCATGGATTTTGCTCACTCTGTATCCTGCACTTGGCTCCTTTTGTATGACCTCAAATTCTTGGGACTTAAGCTATCAGCTTACCTGCCATCTTACCTGCTCATCTTGGGATTTGTCAGTCTCCAAAGCTGTGAGCCAGAAGAAGCCTCCAGTCTGACCCAAGGACTTGGGATTTTCCATCTTCTACAACTGTGTGAGCCATTACGTTGATATAAATCTCTCTCTTTATATATTTATATGCTTTACTGATTTTGCTTCTCTAGAGAACCCAGCCTAAGACAGCTGAGTTTTTTGTTGGTGGTGGTGGTGGGAGTTTTATGATGACATCTTCAGTTTCTTCTTTTGTTGTGGGTCTGTGCAAATTTTCCACCTCTATTTGTGTTAGTTTAGGTAGGTAGTGTGGTTCTGGAAAATTTTCCATTTCTTCTAGGTTTTCAAACCTGTTGGAGTACAATTTTGCATAATATTCTGTTATGGTCCTGTTTATCTTAGTTGGTTCTGTTGTAATGTCACCCATCTCATTTCTTATTTTGGTTACTTGTATCTTCTCATTTTTTTTTTTTCCTTTTTCAGTTTGGCCAGAGTTTGTCAATTTTATTGATCCTCTCAAAGAACCAACTTCTAGTCTTGTTGAGTCTATTGTTTTTCTGTCTTCTAATTCATTTATTTCTACTCTGATCTTTATATTTCCTTTTTTCTGGTAACTGTGGTCTTCTTTTGCTGCTTCTTTTATGTTTTTTCTAGTTGCTGGATTAAGCTACTGATTTGGCCCTTTCTTTTTTGATGTGTGCATTTATTGCTATAAATTCTCCTCTGAGCACGGCTTTTGCTGTGTCTCCAAGGTTTTGGTATTTTGTGTTTTCATTCTCCTTTGATTTTTTTTTTTTAATAATTTTTATTGTGCTTTAAGTGAAAGTTTACAAATCAAGTCAGTCTCTTACATATAAACTTATATACAACTTACTACTTGCTTCCACTTACTCTCCCCCAGTGAGTCAGCCTGCTCTCTCCTTCCAGTCTCTCCTTTCATGACAGTTTTGTCAGTTTCTAACCTCCTCTACCCTCCCATCTCCCCTCCAGACAGGACATGCCAACATAGTCTCAAGTGTCCACTTGATGCAAGTAGCTCACTTCTCATCAGCATCTCTTTCCAACCCATTGTCCAGTCCAATCCATGACTGATGAGTTGGTTTTGGGAATGGTTCCTGTCCTGGGCCAACAGAAGGTTTGGGGACCATGACCGCCGGGATTCTTCTAGTCTTAGTCAGACCATTAAGTCTGGTCTTTTTATAAGAATTTGGGGTCTGCATCCTACTGTTCTCCTGCTTCCTCAGGGGTTCTCTGTTGTGCTCCCTGTCAGGGCAGTCATCGGTTGTGGCCGGGAATCATCTAGTTCTTCTGGTCTCATGATGATGTAAGTCTCTAGTTCATGTGGTCATTTCTGTCTCTTGGGCTCATAATTACCTTGTGACCTTGGTGTTCTTCATTCTCCTTTGATTCAGGTGGATAGAGACTCATTGATTCATTTTAGATGGCTGCTTGTTAGCATTTAAGACCCCGGATGCCACACATCAAAGTGGGATGCAGAATGTTTCCTTAATAGAATTTATTTTGCCAATTGACTTGGATGAAGCCATAGTCCCCAAAGCCACTGCCCTTGCTCCACTGACCTTCAGAGCATTGTTTATTCAGGAAACTTCTTTGCTTTTGGTCCAGTCCAGTTGAGCTGACTTTCCCTGTATTGAGTGTTGTCCTTCCCTTTACCTAAACTAAATAACCCTCTCCCATCCTCCTTCCTCTCCCCCTCTCATAACCACAAAAGAATGTGTTCTTCTCAGTTTAAACTATTTCTCAAGATCTTATAATAGTGGTCTTATACAATATTTGTCCTTTTACAACTGACTAATTTCACTCAGCATAATGCCTTCCAAGTTCCTCCATGTTATGAAATGTTTCACAGATTCATCACTGTTCTTTATCGATGTGTAGTATTCCATTATGTGAATATACCATAATTTATTTATCCCTTCATCCATTGATGGACACCTTGGGTGCTTCCAGCTTTTTGCTATTGTAAACAGTGCTGCAATAAACATGGGTGTGCATATATCTGTTCATGTAAAGGCTCTTATTTCTCTAGGATATATTCCGAAGAGTGGGATTTCTGGGTTGTATGGTAGTTCTATCGCTAACATTTTAAGCAAATGCCAGATAGATTTCCAAAGTGATTGTACCATTTTACATTCCCACCAGCAGTGTATAAGATTTCCAATCTCTCCGCAGCCCCTCAAACATTTATTATTTTGTGTTTTTTGGACTAATGCCAGCCTTGTTGGAGTGAGATGGAATCTGATCATAGTTTTAATTTGCATTTCTCTAATGGCTAATAATCGAGAGCATTTTCTTATGTATCTGTTAGCCACTCAAATATCTTCTTTAGTGAAGTGTGTGTCCATATCCTTTGCCCAATATTTAATTGGGGTCTTTGTCCTTTTGTGGTTGAGTTTTGACAGAATCATATAGATTTTAGAGATCACGTGCTGGTCGGAGATGTCATAGCTGAAAATTTTTTCCCAATCTGTAGGTGGTCTTTTTACTCTCTCGGTAAAGTCTTTAGATGAGCATAGGTGTTTAATTTTTAGGAGCACCCAGTTATTTGGTTTCTCTTTGTCATTTTTAATAATGTTTTGTATTCAGTTTATGCCTTGCATTAGGGCTCCTAATATTGTCTCTATTTTTTCTTCCATGATCTTTATCGTTTTAGTCTTTATGTTTAGGTTTTTGATTCATTTGGAGTTAGTTTTTGTGCACGGTGTGAGGTATGGGCCCTGTTTCATTTTTTTTGCAGATGGATATCCAGTTACACCAGCACCATTTGTTAAAAAGACTATCTTTTCCTCAATTAACTGACACTGGGCCTTTGTCAAATATCAGCTGCTCATATGTGGATGGATTTATATCTGGGTTCTCAATTCTGTTCCATTGGTCTATGTGCCTGTCGTTGTACCAGTACCAGGCTGTTTTGACTACTGTGGTTGTATAATATGTTCTAAAATCAGGTAGAGTGAGGCCTCCCACTTTGTTCTTCTTTCTCAGTAATGCTTTACTTATCCGGGGCTTCTTTCTCTTTCATATGAAGTTGGTGATTTGTTTCTCCATCACATTAACAAATGTCGTTGGAATTTGGATCGGAAGTGCATTGTATATATAGATGGCTTTTGGTAGAATAGACACTTTTACTGTGTTAAGTCTTCCTATCCATGAGCAAGGTATGTTTTTCCACTTATATGGGTCCCTTTTAGTTTCTTGCACTAGTACTTTGAAGTTTTCTTTGCATAGGTCTTTAACATCTTTGGTAAGACTTATTCCTAGGTACTTTATCTTCTTGCGGGCTACTGTGAATGGTATTGATTTGGTGATTTCCCGTTTGATGTTCTTTTTGTTGATGTAGAGGAATCCAAGTGATTTTTGTATGTTTATCTTGGAACTTGAGACTCTGACAAATTCTTCTATTAGTTTCAGTAGTTTTCTGGAGGATTCCTTAGGGTTTTCTGTGTATAAGATCATGTCATCTGCAAACAGAGATAATTTTACTTCTTCCTTGCCAATCCAGATGCCCTTTATTTCTTTGTCTAGCCTAATTGCTCTGGCTAGGACCTCTAGCACAATGTTGAATAAGAGCAGTGATAAAGGTCATCCTTGTCTGGTTCCCGTTCTCAAGGGAAATGCTTTCAGGCTCTCTCCATTTAGAATGATGTTGGCTGTTTGTTTTGTATAAATGCCCTTTATTATGTTGAGGAATTTTCCTTCAATTCCTATTTTGCTGAGCGTTTTTATCATGAATGGGTGTTTGACTGTCAAATGCCTTTTCTGCATCAATTGATAAGATCATGTGGTTTTTGTCTTTTGTTTTATTTATATGGTGGATTACATTAATGGTTTTTCTAATATTGAACCAACCTTCCATAACCCATGTTACCTGGTATAAATCCCACTTGGTCGTGGTGGATTACTTTTTGATATGTTGTTGAATTCTATTGGTTAGAATTTTGTTGAGGATTTTTGCATCTATTTTCATGAGGGATACAGGTCTGTAATTTTCTTTTTTTTTTTTTTTTTTTTTGGTGTCTTTACCTGGTTTTGGTATCAGGGATATGCTGGCTTCATAGAATGAGTTACATAGTATTCCTTCCTTTTCTATGCTTTGAAATACCTTTAGTAGTAGCGGTGTTAACTCTTTTCTGAAAGTTTGGTAGAACTCTGCAGTGAAGCCATCCGTGCCAGGGCTTTTTTTTGTTGGGAGTTTTTTGATTACCTTTTCAATCTCTTTTTTTGTTATGGGTCTATTTAGTTGTTCTACTTCTGATTGTGTTATTTTAGGTAGGTAGTGTGTTTCTAGGAATTCAACCATTTCTTCTAGGTTTTCAGATTTATTAGAGTACAATTTTTCGTAATAATCTGATATGATTCTTTTAATTTCAGTTGGGTCTGTTGTGATATGGCCCATCTCATTTCTTATTCAGGTTATATGTTTCCTTTCCGGTATTTCTTTTGTCAGTCTGGACAATAGTTTATCAATTTTGTTAATTTTTTCAAAGAACCAGCTTTTGGCTTTGTTAATTCTTTCAATTGTTTTTCTGTTCTCTAATTCATTTAATTCTGCTCTATTTTTTTGTTGTTGTTGTTTATTTTTTATTTATTTATTTTATTAACTTTTATTGAGCTTCAAGTGAATGTTTACAAATCAAGTCAAACTGTCACATATAAGTTTATATACACCTTACTCCATACTCCCACTTGCTCTCCCCCTAATGAGTCAGCCCTTCCAGTCTCTCCTTTCATGACAATTTTACTAGCTTCCAACTCTCTCTATCCTCCCATCCCCCTTCCAGGCAGAAGGTGCCAACACAGTCTCAAGTGTCCACCTGAAACAAATAGCTCACTCTTCATCAGCATCTCTCTCCTACCCGTTGTCCAGTCCCTTTCATGTCTGATGAGTTGTCTTCGGGAATGGTTCCTGTCCGGGGCCAACAGAAGGTTTGGGGACCATGACCTCCAGGATTCCTCTAGTCTCAGTCAGACCATTAAGTCTGGTCTTTTTATGAGAATTTGGGGTCTGCATCCCACTGATCTCCTGCTCCCTCAGGGCTTCTCTGCTGTGCTCCCTGTCAGGGCCGTCATCGGTTGTGGCCAGGCACCATTGGGTTCTTCTGGTCTCAGGATGATGTAGGTCTCTGGTTCGTGTGGTGCTTTCTGTCTCTTGGGCTCTTAGTTATCGTGTGACCTTGGTGTTCTTCATTCTTCTTTGATCCAGGTGGGTTGAGACCAGTTGATGCATCTTAGATGGCCGCTTGTTAGCATTTAACACCCCAGATGCCACATTTCAAAGTGGGATGCAGAATGTTTTCCTAATAGAACTATTTTGCCAATTGACTTAGAAGTCCCCTTAAACCATGGTCCCCAAACCCCCGCCATTGTTCCGCTGACCTTTGAAGCATTCAGTTTATCCCGGAAACTTCTTTGCTTTTGGTCCAGTCCAGTTGAGTTCTGCTCTAATTTTTATTATTTGTTTTCTTCTGGTGCCTGAAGGCTTCTTTTGTTGTTCGCTTTCTATTTGTTCAACTTGTAGGGACAATTCTCTGATTTTGGCTCTTTCTTCTTTATGTATGTGTGCATTTATCGATATAAGTTGACCTCTGAGCACTGCTTTTGCTATGTCCCAGAGGTTTTGATAGGAAGTGTTTTCATTCTCATTGCATCCTATGAATTTCTTTATTCCCTCCTTGATGTCTTCTATAACCCAGTCTTTTTTGAGCAGGGTATTTTTCAGTTTCTAAGTATTTGATTTCTTTTCCCTGATTTTTCTGTTACTAATTTCTACTTTTATGGTCTTATGGTCTGAGAAGATGCTTTGTAATATTTCGATGTTTTGGATTCTGCGAAGGTTTGTTTTATGGTCTAATATGTGATCTATTCTAGAGAATGTTCCATGTGCACTAGGAAAAAAAGTATACTTTGCAGCAGTTGGGTGGAGTGTTCTGTATAAGTCTATGAGGTCAAGTTGGTTGATTGTAGCAATTAGATCTTCCACGTCTCTATTGAGCTTCTTACTAGAAGTCCTATCCTTCTCCAAAAGCGGTGTGTTGGAGTCTCCTACTATAATTGTGAAGGTGTCTATCTCACTTTTCAATTCTGTTAAAGTTTGTTTTATGTATCTTGCAGCCCTGTCATGGGGTGCATAAATATTTAATATGGTTATATCTTCCTGGTAAATTGTCCCTTTAATCATTATGTAGTGTCCTTCTTTATCCTTTATGGTGTATTTGACTTTAAAGTCTATTTTGTCAGAAATTAATATTGCCACTCCTGCTCTTTTTTGATTGTTGTTTGATTGATATATATTTTTCCATCCTTTGAGTTTTAGTTTGTTTGTGTCTCTAAGTCTAAGGTATGTCTCTTGTAGGCAGCATATAGATGGATCGTGTTTCTTTATCCAGTCTGAGACTCCCTGTCTCTTTATTGGTGCATTTAGTCCATTTACATTCAGCGTAATTATAAATAAGTATGAGTTTAGTGCTGTCATTTTGATGCCTTTTTGTGTGTGTCATTGACAATTTTATTGTTTCACTTACTTTTTTGTGCTGAGACTTTTTTTTTGTAAATTGTGTGTTCCTCATTTTCATAGTAGTTGAATTTATGTTTGCCGAGTCATTATGTTTTTCTTGGTTTTTCTTTTGAATTATGGAATTATTAGAACTCTTTGTGGTTACCTTAATGTTTACCCCTATTTTTCTAAGTGAAAACCTAACTTGTATCGTCCTATATTGCCTTGTTTTCCTCTCCATATGGAAGATCTATGCCTCCTGTATTTAGTCCCTCTTTTTGATTATTTTAATCTTTTACATAATGTCTTCAATGATTCTGTTCTGAGCATTTTTTTTTTCTTTTTTAAATTAATCTTATTTTGTTTTTGTGATTTCTCTATTTGAGTTGATATCAGGATGTTCTATTCTGTGACCTTGTGTTGTGTTGTTATCTAATATTACTGATTTTCTGACCAAACAATTTCCTTTAGTAATTCTCGTAGCTTTGGTTTGGTTTTTGCAAATTCTCTAAGCTTGTGTTTATCTGTAAATATTTTAATTTCACCTTCATATTTGAGAGAGAGTGTTGCTGGATATATGATCCTTGGCTGGCAGTTTTTCTCCTTCAGTGCTCTATAGATGTCATCCCATTGCCTTCTTGACTGCATGGTTTGTGCTGAGTAGTCTGAACTTATTCTTATTGATTCTCCTTTGTAAGAGACCTTTCTTTTATCCCTGGCTGCTTTTAAAATTTCCTCTTTATCTTTGGTTTTGGCAAGTTTGATGATAATATGCCTTGGTGATTTTCTTTTTGGATCAATCTTATATGGTGTTCGATGAGCATCTTGGATAGATATCCTTTCGTCTTTCATGATGTCAGGGAAGTTTTCTGCCAACAGACCTTCAACTATTCTCTCTGAATTTTCTGTTATCCCTCCCTGTTCTGGGACTCCAATCACACGGAAGTTATTCTTTTTGATAGAGTCCCACATGATTCTTAGGGTTTCTTCATTTTTTTTCATTCTTTTATCTGATTTTTCTTCAACTATATTGGTGTCAATTGCCTTATCCGCCACCTCCCCCACTCTGCATTCCAATTCCTCGATTCTGCTCCTCTGACTTCCCACTGAGTTGTCTAATTCTGTAATTTTACTGTTGATCTTTTGGATTTCTGAATGCTGTGACTCTATGGATTCTTGCAGCTTAAAATTTTTCCACTATGTTCTTGAATAATCTTTTTGATTTCTTCAACTGCTTTATCAGTGTGTTCCTTGGCTTTTTCTGTAGATTGCCTTATTTCATTTTTAAGGTCATCCCTGATGTCTTGAAGCATTCTGTAAATTAGTTTTCTATATTCTGCATCTGGCAATTCCAGGATTGTATCTTCATTTGGGAAAGATTTTGATTCTTTAATTTGGGGATTTGTAGAAGCAATCATGGTCTGCTTCTTTATGTGATTTGAGAGCAACTGCTGTCTCTGAGCCATCTATAAGATATTGTAATGATTTATTTCATATTTCCTCACTGAGTCTTATCTTGTTTTGTTTTGCTTCAAAATACCCAGATGGGCTACTAGATTGCGCTGTCTTGATTGTTGTAGCCTTTGAATGACTTATGTCCTATTACCAGCTGGTTCGAGCTGTTACCAGATATATAAGCCTAAGAGTCCATTCACTATTCTTGAATAGAATCAGCTTAGGTGTTCTGATTTTTGGTTCACCAAGTGTGTGGTGTAGACTGTCACCTATTAACTTAGAGGAGTAGTAGTGATAGCTGTGTGCACCAGATTCTAGTAGCGGCAGGGGGGTCACACTCTAGGGGAGCCAGGATGCTGACAGCCTTCCCCCAAGTGCCAGTGAGGTAGGTGTGTCTCTATTTCTAAAGCACTTTGGTGGGTGGGCTCTGCAGCTGTACATTAGGCACCCAATGCTTGTACCTCTAAAGATTGGTAGGCATCAGTATCCTCAGACCCATTTGGCAGGTGGCTAGGTGGTTTGTGTAGAGCTTCAGCCCCCAGTTCTGGCTGTGGGTCAGTAAGGGCTCCGTTTAATAGGTAGAGTTATCAGACCTGGAAAACTTGTCTTTGCACTGCTCTACTAAAACAATTACAGTCAGATCTCTATCAGAATTGCCTTTGCATTATAATAGCCACCTTGTTCCCTGTAGGGATGAAAGCCAAAGACTGTGGATCTCATATGCTTGGCTGGAGCTGGTTCTGTATTTTTATTCCAGTTTAGGGAAGTCAGAGAAGGATTTTTCAGCCCTGGGTTGTTATTTGCTGCTTCTCTCAGGCCAGGAGAATGAGTTAGAGAAAAAAAAAAAAACCCATAAAGCACTTCACTCTCTGGCCCAGGAAATTCCAATGTTAATGAAATCGCCTGGGGCAGGGAGGGGATGGATGAGATAGATAGGAGAGAGTAGCACTCAGCAGTATAGACAAAGTTACTTACCTTGCTTGCTGATGGCTGTTTTATCGGAGATTCCCAAGGGGTATGTAGCCTGTGTGAGCTAGCTGGGTCGAGATTGCCCCCGAGGGTCAGGCCTGCCTCCCATGCTTGTGCTATCTCAGGAAGCTGTGATCAGCTCCTCCTCTCCTAGTCCGAAGCCCAGCTCCAAGGTTTTCTGGCTGGGACGCTGCACTCCAGACTCCAAAAGCAGTCACTGCTTCCCGGTGATTTTTCCTCCTGTCAGTCTGCGTGCACTGGCTGGGTTTCCCCCGAGGTTACTTCAGGGGGCTAGGTCTGTGTCCTGTGCTTGCAGCGTCTTAGGAAGCCGTGCTTGGTTCCTTTGCACTTAGTGCAAAGCCCAGCACCAAGGTTTTCTGACTGGGATGCTGGCTCCAGGCTCGGAAAACAGTCGCTGCTTCCCGGTGGTTGCTCGTTCTCTTGTCAGCCACGTCAGCGTGCAGCCTGCTTGCGCTGGCTGAGTCTCTACCAAGGTTACCCCGGGGATTAGGGGTTAGGGCTGTGTCCCATGCTTGCCCCGTCTCAGTAACCTGCAATCAGCCCCACCACTGGGCACCGGGGAACTGTGAGGGCTCAAGGCTGTGGCACAGAATGCCAGTTCTAGAAGCGGTCGCTGCTTCAGGGCACGGCTTTTTGCTTCCCTGTCACTCAGGTCAACTCTTTAGTTCTGTGTTTGATGGTCAGGGCTCGTAGATTGTCATGTATGTGATCGATTCACTTGTTTTTCCGAGTCTTTGTTGCAAGAGGGATCCGTGGTAGTTCTACCCAGTCAGCCATCCCGGCCCCGCCCCTCATTTGATTTTAAGAATTTTTTAATTTAATTTTTAATGTCTTCTATTACCCAATAGCTTTTAAGTAAGGTGTTACTCAGTTTTTATGTACTTTTTTTTTTTCCTTGCTTTTTCTGTTATCCATTTCTTGTTTTATGTCATTATGGTCAGAGAAAATATCTTGTATTATTTCAGTGCCTTTGAATTTGTTGAGGCTTGTTTTGTGGCCTAAAACACTGTCTATTCCAGAGAATGATCCATGTGCATTGGAGAAAAATGTGTGCTGTGCTGCTATTGGGTGGTGTGTTCTGCATATGTCTATGAGATCGAGTTTGTTGATTGTGTTATTTAGATCTTCTATATCTTTGTTGAGTTTCTTTCTAGTTCTGTCCATCATCAAAAGTGGTGTGTTAAAGTCTCCTACAATTACTGTAGAATTTTCTTTTTTTTTTTTTTCAATTTTGTGAGAATTTGTTTTAATTGTTTTTCAGCTTTGTCATCGGATAAGTAAATATCTATTATGGCTATGTTCTTTTAGTGGATTGGCCCTTTAATCATTATATTATGCCCTTCTTTCTCTCTAATAATGAATTGTGACTTAAACCTATTTTATCAGAGATTATTATTGCCACTCTTCTTCTCTTTTGGTTACTGTTTGGTTGATATATTTTTTCCATTCCTTTTTTTAAAATATATTTATCTCTTTTTGTCTAAGATGTGTATCTTGTAGGCAATATATTGATGGGTCATTTTTTTTTTCTCCATTCTGTCACTTTCTGTCTCTTGACTTGTCTGTTTAAGTCATTTACATTCAATATGATTACCAGTGGCGATTATTGCTGTCATTTTGTTATGCTCTTGTGCATGTGTGTATGTGGTGTTAATGGGTTTTTGTTGTTCTTATTGTTGTTCTGCTTAAATTTCTGTGTTCTTTTTTTAAGGGATTTTTTTTCATATCCTTTATCAGTGATGTTGTATTTACTGAGTCTTTTTTAATTTTCTCCTTTATTTTTTGAGTAGTTTTATTAATTTTCTTTGTGGTTACTCTGGCATTTACCTTTATCTTCCTAAACTTAAAACAGTCTGTTATATCTTGATATCACCTTGACTTCCTCTCCATACAGAATCTCTATAACTACGTCATTTATTCTCTTTTTTTTTTTTTTTTTACTTTTCATCATTTACAGATTGACATTCCTGTTTCCCTGTTTTCAGTTTTGAAGTTTTGTTTTATTTACTAAAATTCTTTATCTAGGTTGGTATCTGGGTAATGCTGTCATGTGCCTTAATCTCAGGCTGTTGTCTGATATCATGGATTCTCTGTTCAAAGGACTCCCTTTAGTATTTCTTGTAAGGTTTTTAAAAATTTCCTTAATTTCTGTTTATCTGGGAATGTTCTAGTTTTGCCATTGTATTTGAAAGGCAATTTACTGGATATATGATTCTTTGCTGGCAACTTTTCTTTCAGGGTTTTATATATGTCATTCCATTGCCTTTTTGGCTGCATTGGTTTCTGCTGACAAATCAGCACTTAGTCTTATTGGTGGCCCTTTTTAAGTAAGGAGCCCTGGTGGCACTTGTGGTTAAACTTTTGGCTGCTAAAAAAAAGTCAGCAATTTGAATCTACCAGCTGCTCTTTGGAAATCCTATAGGGCAGTTCTACTCTGTCCTGTAGAGTTGCTATGAGTTAGAAATGACTTGATGGCAATAGGTATGGGGTTTTCAAGTGATAGTTTGCTTTTCACTAGCTGCTCTCAGAATTCTTTGTCATTTGTTGTAGAAAGTTTATGATATGTCTTGGTGACTTTCTTTTGGGGTCTATCCTTTATGGGGTCCATTGAGCTTCATGGATGGAAACCTTCTCATATTTTATGATATTAGGGAAGCTTTCTGCCAATAAATCTTCAAAAATTCTTTTTTACTTTTTCTTTTAGCTCCTCACCTCAAATTCCTATTATGTGTAAGTTATTATTCTTGATGGTGACCCATATAACTCTTAGGCTTTCTTCATTCTTTTTTCTGATTGTTCCTCAAACAAATTAGTATCATGAGATTGTTCTCTATTTCAATGTTTTTTTCTTCCATAAATTCAATTCTACTTCTAAGTTCCTTCGCATGAATTATCTATTTCTGATATTTTATTGTTAATCTTCTGGATTTCTAATCATTTTTGTATGGCTTTTAATAGTCTTTTCATTTTATCATTTTGTTCTTATTTTCCTGAATTCTTTTAGGGTTTTGTCTTCATTTTCCTTCATCTCTTTGAGGATCCTATATATGTCTTTTAAATTCCTTGTCACGTAGTTCTATTATCATTTCTTTCCCAGTAAGGTTTTCTGCCTGTTTATGTTGCCAACTTGTTTGAGCCATCTTATCCTGTTCTTCCTATGATTTGTTATTGCCTGCTGTCTCAGAGGCATTAAGGCATTTATTTATTTATTGTTGGATTTATGTATGTTTTGTGCTGATTTTTTTATTTGTTTTGATGTTTCAGGAGCTTTAATTCTTCTCTTTGTCTCTAGAATGTCTTTCTTCCTTAGTATTATTTTAATTGTTGTTGTTTTGTCATCCTGGTCTATGTGTGACTTTGGTGGTGTCTGTTGGCTAGGTGTGATTTCCTTTCACTAGTGAGTATGGTGGGCCATACCCATGTGTGAGTCATCTGTGATTAGGCTCATATGCCTTCCTTTAACAAATTGAGTGGGGGTGGAAGAGCATGTTCTTTCCCCAGAAAATGGGTGATGAGTGTTGAATGGTCAGGGTCCATCCACAGCCCTTGTGGGACTATGAGGCCCTATCAGGTCAGTGCTAGCAGTTAGTGTGTTCTCTGGAGGTTAGGGCAGAATGTTTCCATATTCACTGTGAGGCAGCGCTACCCAAATGGACAGGGTAGGACCACTGTATGTGTATGAATTGGAGTCTCAGTAGGTGGTGGGGTATCAAGGGATTTCAGTGCAAGTGCAGATGGCCTGTAGGAACTGTTTGGGTGTGGGGAGCATGATGTTGCAGCTGGGACAATGTTGAATGAGGGCACTGAGACCTCTTGCTTGTCATTTTACAGAGGTGCAGATGGTGCCTGTCAGGATATGACTGGCATTGGTGATGAGGTGATGTGTGTGTCCAGCTGGGTACTGGGCATGGATGCAGGGACCATTCTTGCTGGTCACTGGGTTGGGTGTTGTGTGTGCACATCGCCAGTTGCTGGGTGATAGGGGTGAGGGTACACAGGTCAGAGGTCATTGGGCAGGTGGCATAGGAGCTCACATCACCAGTCACCGGGTGGGCAGGGTGGTGGCGTTGGGAAGGGGGGATTTCATGCCTCCTGTCACAAATCTGGCAATGGGAGTGCGTGGCACTGATCACCAAGCCGGTGGGGTGGCACAGAGGTGGGTGGGGTGGATGCGAACCTCTGGTCAAAGGTCCAACAGTGTGGGAATCTGTGCTGTGGATTGTTGGATGGGGGACTGGGAGAGGAAGCACACTGCTGGTGACCAGGAGGACAGGGAGGCTAAGGGGAGAGTGTTCCCCCAGTCTTTGGCATTCATGCCAGGCTACTCCCTGCAGAGTGCAGTCAGAGATCAAGGCCTGGCCCCAAGCAAATGTGAGAGAGAAGGGGCTGTCCAGGGTCCGGTCAGGCAGTAGATCTTAGCTGCCACTCCAAGGATAACCTACTCTGTGAGTGCCACCAACCCAAATGATCAGAGACCTCTGCTGGTGAGTAGTTCTGGCTCCTTCCCTGTTCTTTGATCATCTGGATCCCTAGGGCTCTTGTCTGCCTCCTGCACTTTCCCTTGTTAGATCCAGTTCATGTTCTCACCTTGCTTAGCTCTGAGTGTCTCTACACAGTGTCTCTGTCTCCTCTTGGGGATTTCATGAAGTTGCATTCCTGTTCTCTTCACACAGGAATGCTACTCTGTTTGTTTCAAGACTGCCACACTAGGCTGAGCTACCTGGTAGGGCACCTACAGTCCATAAGTCTCCTCATTTGATGTGTTCATTCAGTTTCTCCTTCCCTTATTGTTTTTTTTTTTTTTTTTTTTTTTTATTGTTAGATCTAAGTCTTCATCCTTCCATTTGCTGTTCTGGGTTCCCAGATTGTATTGTCATCTGTATCTGTTTCAGTTGGTTTCTTGGCTCTTTGCTGTAGGAGGACGGCATGGTGTGTATGACTAAGCTGCCATCTTGTGTCATCCCTCTGTGAATCATGAATTTCTAAAGCATATTATTCTCAACAAGCTGAGACTTTAGTCTACCTGAGGTAGTTCCTATGCAAGTTAATCAGATTTATACCTCTTCCTCTAGAAGCTTTTTCTACTATGTCTTCTACTAGAAGCAAATAACAATATAGTCTGGCCTCAGAAAGTATGAAAATTTAAGGACTGTTCTGTGTACTATTCTAGTTCTTAAGCCAGTAAAAATAGACGTCTGATTTTTGTGACAGGAAACTAAGAGAATCATTTGGAACTAGACTGTCTGTTACATGGAAATTTCAGTTAAACAAATGTCCATTCTCACATTGTACAAGGCCTGCATGTCTTTGACTTTACCGATGTATGCTTATGTACCAAGACTCCTCAAAATCCAGATTCTCAATCTTTGTTTGCTCTCTTGGTTTTGATGGCTGTCGGTGGGGTTAGACTTTTAAACACCATGTTCTATGTGAAGGAAATTCTTAAATAGTAATGTTATGTACAACTACAATTCTTTTGAAAGGTTGGAAAAAACCCAATGTACCTTATATAACTTGGTCTATTTATACTCTGTCACTAAGGAGAGTCAGCTGCATTTATGTTTGGAGTGAACAGAAGAATTCATTTGTACCGTCTCATCCAATTGGTGATTACTGGCTTACTCAACTGACTGACAGCACTGGGTCAGGTCATGAGAATTTTCAGATGCATTAAAATGTTTTCAACTGAAATTCTCTTAAAAGTATTTAACATAAGAATTCTATGAGTAGAGAAATTTTAGTACCAGGATTTCTAAATCTCCCTCTAGTATAAATTATATTAAGTTCCACTGCAGGATGCTACACATGACAACAGTAACTAAGAAACTCTAGAAGTCCCAACCCCAAATAGGATGCTTTTAAACCTCCTTCAGTATTTCTAGCTCTTGGTAGTGACTAGTGACACCCACATGAATGTTTTTAATCAATAAGAAATTCTTTAAATGACTAAAAGCAAATTTTTGAGTTGTGATCATATATAAAACTCAGGATAGAGGAGGGGCTCTGGATTACATTGCTTTTGAAATCAAAGTCTGACAGGCTTCAAAAAACAATTAAATATGCCTCTTCCTTCATGTGTGTATGATAACCCATGATACATAAAATGCTAATATTTTACAGCCTGTCTTTAATTCTTATATTTTCATTTACTGCATAATTGGTGTTTAGCAGACATTTTCTTCTGTTTTGGTTTTCCTCATGATAGACAGTTTACTGCACACTGCATTGTGTGGAGCATTTTACATGTTATACCTTAATAAATGTTCACAACAATTTCATGCGGCAGGGGCTATTGCCATACCCATTCCCAGATACAGAATCTGAAGCTCAGTTACGTAACTTGCCTAAAATGATGCAGCAAGTGATGAAGAGGGGATTTGAATTCTAACAAGCTGACTTCAGCTTCCACACCTTTCCCCAATTTTTTTTTTTTTTTTTTTTTTTATTTTACCTTCCTCTGCCCTCACTTCAGAGCAGAACCAAGGTCCCGGGAATAGGAGACCCCAGCAAAGACAAGCCAGTGTTTACACAATGGAAGTCATCAACAGGATTAAAAATAAATTATTTTAGGATTAACCTTTTTCAAGCTTTCCCATTTGCTCCCCTTTCTTAATTCATATAGAGAGGAGTCACTGATACATATTGGGAAAACGTGTCTCTCTTCCATCTAGCAGCAAAAACAAGGGAAAACCTGATGCACTGAAGGGCACTTGAGGAGGTTTTCCTCCTTATTCAAATATTTATTACACAAAGGAACACTCTTTAAAGATTTGCTATTAAATCCCTCGGGTCTCTTTTTGTGTTGTTTCGTATTTTACTAATGGGATTCAGTTTAATTCAGTTTTATTTATTCTTTCTTATTTTATTACAGTAAAAGGATGCCATTTATAACCTTAAAAATTGCATTCCTTTATATTTGTGTTGTGTGGGAGTTTTCTTTGAAAACCTTACAAATCAAAGTGTAATGAAAAATGAGCTTCATTTCAAGAAACTAATACAATAAAAAAAGTGCTTTGAAGGATGGAAACAGAAACAAATGCAGAATAAATCAGCAAAATACATTTTAAGAAACAGGCAGTACCTGGATTATGACCAAAAAATCTGTTCCTAAGTGTATCTTTAAGTCAAGCCTCCTATAAGTCGGAACAGGTGCATACAGTTCTTACACAGCCTAACTTTAGTGTGAGAAAAGGCTGAAACTTTTCAATGATTTTAAAGCTGTGCATGCAAGAAGTGAAGGTGATTGTGATGAATTTGTTGGGAACAGGGATTGGTTCGATCCTTTCAAAGTGAGGACGAATTTACTTAACATTAAAGGGCAAGTACCAGTTGTTTGTAAATCGGATGTTTGCAATCCGGAGACTTACTGTATTAAATTATACTTTTTTTAAAATCTTCAAAGTAGTAGCTTAAGGATGGCAAATGGCTTCAAATCTACTGTATTTTCCAACATGGAGTGATGCTCAGGCTGATTTATTTTTTTTAATGGTTCTTTTTGTATTTTTTTCCAGACATGACATTTTCATTTCTTTTATAATACATGTGTCCATCTCTACCAGTCAAACTAATAACTAAATTAAAGTAGACATGAATTAAATATTGCCAAGTTATTTAAATCATAACCAAAAACTTCTTGCCATTGATTCAATTCCTACTCATGGTGACCCTGTAAAACAGCGTAGAAGTGTTTCCAAGGCTGTAATCTTTACGGAAACAGACTGCCACATCGTTCTCCCTTGGAGTGGCTAGTGGTCGCGAACTGCCAGCCTTTCAGTTAGCGGTCCAGCGCTTAACCACTGAGCTACTAGGTCTCCTTATAATTAAGTATAGCCCAGATATTTTATCAGACTAAAATAGCAGATTTGCTAAAATCAAATATATTCGCATTTTTTCAACAGTCTGAAAAATGACAGACTTGTAAGGTGTAAAGACCAAAAGCTGGCTCTAAACTTTCTCGTCATTTCCTAGCTCATGCAGTCTGAGGTCTTTCTCTGTAGTAAAAACATTATTTTAACTGCAACGAGCCCAATAAAGAAATGATATGGAAAGGGGTGTGAAGAGTCAGGATATAAAGCTATTTGCATAAATTTGCATCACTTACACATCCAGTAGAAATTTCAGTTGCTGGCCAAATTTAGTTTAACAGATGAGAACATTTTGATTCAGCCTTCAATTTCTCACAGCAATGTTTGCTTAGGAGATCCCTGTATCATCTACTGTGATATGTGCTTTTACTTCTGTTGCACACATGTCATGAATTAATGCATGCATTTGCAGGAAAGTATTTGCTTAATGGAGTCCCTGGGTGGCGCAAAGAGTTAACATACTCAGCTGCTAGCTAAAAGGTTAGAAGTTCTAGTCTACCTGGAGGTACCTAAGTAGATAGGCCTGGTGATCCACTTCTGAAAAATCAGCCATTGAAAATCCTACGGTTGTACTCTGACACACGTGGGGTCACCATGACTTGGAATCAACTCCATGGCAACTGGTTTTATTTGTTTAATGCTCATTTCTTTCTACTAATCAAGTCAGTTCCACAAGGGCAAAAACATTGCCCAGTTTGCCCCTGTATTTCCCAGTGCCCTGTTCGTGCTGAGCATATAACACATTCTTGTCGACTCCAACTCATAAAAAAAAGCAACTCATAGTGACCCTAAAATCCAGTGCTGTCGAGTCGATTCTGACTCATTGCAACCCTATAGGACAGAGTAGAACTGCCCCATAGGGTTTCCAAGGAGCTCCTGGTAGATTTGGACTGCCGACCCTTTGGTTTGTGACCCTAGTAGATGTTAAATGAATATATTTTTTTAAATGAACAAATGAATAAACGAGGCTCACTATATCAAGCTTCTCAGGGGAAGTAAAAAGCAGATTATCCAACTGGCCAGATTTAAGTACTTTTATTCCAATGCTGTGCTGGTTCCTTGATAAGTCTGGCTCATTTTGAACACTGGGAATAACATGATTCAGAGCCATCTAAGTTAAGCAAGGGAATTAGAGCTTCTGACTCACTTGGATAGTATGCCATTTTTTGTTCAGAATAGATTTTGGGACCGTTTGGACAATGTTTAGGTTTAGCAAATTAATATTGAATTATCATTTTTCATGGTCCCATAAAATGCATTAACCAATGATATGGTTTAGGATTCAGTAAATGAAGATGGTTTAGTTCAGTTTTCAGATAATCATTCAGATTCAGGTCACTAGTGATAAGCTATATTTCAGCATGTTTCTTGGAGGAAATATATATAAGAACATGTGTTCAAATTCAGCAATCAGATGTGTCACACTATCTCTTTTAGAGTACAAAATGGTCAAAGCAATGTAGGAGGCACATCTGAGAAAATTATTTGTGCCCATGTATTATTCCCGTCTAATTCCCTCATATGTTTCAGGAAGATAATTTCGGAAACAGTGAGATTTAGGTTTCCTTTAAGCTTTAAAATTTTGCAACAAATCTCTGCAGCCTATACTCGTATTTGTGAAAAGTACACATCTACCTCAAAGTGTACCAAGGAATGAAACCTACATATCTGAGATTAAAAATGCATATCCACTTTAGAACCATGGGAAAAAAATTTCATAAATCTTGTCAGTTAGATTTATTACATCTAGCTATACAGCATATTTCTTTTTAGACTGTTTTGTTAACCAAATTAATCCCTGATTTATAGAATCAGAGAATATCTCTGTATGAATCATTCATGTCTAATTTCACTTAGAGTTCCTGAGCCAAACCTTAGAATTGTCTCATCCGTAAATTTTCACTCCCTACATCAATTTTCAAGGGGCCCTGTTGGTGCGATGGTTAAGCACTTGGCTG
Organism: Loxodonta africana; assembly: GCF_030014295.1. Taxonomy (NCBI): domain Eukaryota; kingdom Metazoa; phylum Chordata; class Mammalia; order Proboscidea; family Elephantidae; genus Loxodonta; species Loxodonta africana. The sequence continues at coordinate 178,216,965 of NC_087343.1, read as the reverse complement.
CTACAGGAAGGTCAGCAGTTTGAACCTACCTGGCTCCACAATAGAACCACCTACTTGGTGATCTGCACCTTTTAAGATTAAACCCCCCCCCAAACCAAACCCTTTGCTATTGAGTTGATTCTGACTCATAGTGACCCTATACGACAGAGTTGAACTGCCCCTATATAGTTTCCAAGGAGTGGCTGGTGAATTCGAACTGCTGACCTTTTGGTTAGTTAGCAGCTGAGCTCTTAACCACTGGGCTGCCAGGGATTATAGCCTAGAAAATCCTGTGGAGCAGTTCTATTCTATTACATGGGGTCATTATGAGTCGGAATCAACTCGATGGCATCTAACAACAACACCCCAAAAGTGTGTGTTTTTTCTTTTGGAAGTGAGCATAGGTAATGAATTATGGTTGAGTGATTGGTTCAATTAATTGATAGCATGCTTCAGTCCCTCATTTCATTAGTTTCACTGTTTTCTCCAAAACTATCTTCTTCAAACTCTGTAGAGTGACCAGTTTCCTTACTTCTATTCTCCTCCACTCCCGCCAGCAAGTGTCATTTCTAAACAAAATGCAAATGTGTTATTGTGTTTGCTTGCTCGTAAACATTCTACCATTTTTCAAACTGTGCACAAACTCAGCCATAAGTATATACTTCAGCATATATGAGTCTCAGGATCTTTCCCCACCATCCTAGGTCACCGCTACCCCACTATGACCCCACGTCTTCTGATCTCACAGTATGTGAAAACCCTGTGATACTCACTCTGGAATTAATCATGACTGCCTTGTGACATTTCTGATAATATATATTTAACATCACATAGTTATATAATTTGTCGATGTAGCCATGCCCAGCTGCCTCAATTAAACTGCAAGCTCCTTGAGGCAGATCCCAGATTTGTCCTGCAGAAAGCATTGCAAAGAAGAAAAATGTGTGCTGATTGGTTATTTAATTGATTGACTATACCCCTTTAGCTATGAAGGAAATCAATCCACGTGAATAATGGAAAGTTAAAACTTCCTCCTCTAATCAGATTTCATTGATTAAATTAATGCCTGGGAAGCAGTTCTAAGCATTCTCAATAAAGTGTCAACAGATTTGTTTACATTTGTCTGAAAAGTCACAAGATAAGGTATAAAATAACAATGGATGGAAACCATCCTTTATTTCTTTAAGTGACTTGCTATACTTCCAGTCCAAATCTTTCTATGTCTAAGTAGTAAGACGGAATGTCCTCTCCAAAATAGTATCCAGAAAATTTAACAGCTGTGACTTCAATAATGGACCAAAGGGTCAAATAAATTTGAGAAAAACTAGTGTAAACAACATTAAAAAGGTTTCTTTCTTGTAGGAATTCACAGAGCCCTCATGTTCTTCGTGAACTTCCAAAGGGTTGGGGCTGAGGGTGTGCTGCACTGCCTTTCCCAAGTTTGGGTAAACATACATTTTTTTAAAGCATCTTACAAAATCTATGTTCCATGGACCTCACTTTTAGAAACTTTTGAGTAAAAACTCCAGGAACATCTGTGGCCTGATGGATCATTTTTGTGTGGCCTTTCTCGCCATGGTCTTGTAACTACCATCCAAGAGACTGGGTGGGACTGTACAAATAGGGTAATTGTGGGCTGCCAAAGAGATTTGTCAGTTTTACTTTAAAAAAGAGCCAATTCCAGAGCAGAAAGAGGACCCTGACACCACCAAGAAAGAACAGCCAGGAGCAGAGACTGTGTCCCGGGATCCCTATGCTGAGAAGCTCCTGGAACCAGGAGAACAAGAGACAGAAAGGGAGAGATATAGAGACAGAGAGCTGTAACACTGAAGACAGTGAGAAGCTGTGGTGGGAGAGATCAGCAGGAGACCAAGCAGTGGGCTTTCCGGCCTCCAGAGAGAGAAAACTGAGTGCCTTTGGGTCAAGGTTTAATGGCAGAATGGTGTGCCTATGGGCACTTATTGTCAGGTGCTAAAAGAGCTTTGTAACTCTTGCCTGAGCAGGGCAGAGGCCTAGGGCCAGAGAGTGGTGTGCCTGTGAGCACAGCTGAAAAGAGCCTGTTCTGGTGGAAGAACCGTGTCCTGAGTGTTCCTGAGCATGAATTGTAAACTATTACTTCCCTAATAAACCCCATAATCATGAGTATTATCTATGAGTTCTGTGTGGCCATTGCAATGAATTGTAGAACCCAACAGAGAAGTAGACCATGCATGGGAGGGATGGTTGGTGTCAGAACTGGTAAAGATGGTAGAGAGAGGAGGCATCTCTGACCTCCACCTCATGGGGATCAGCCTTGGACTGATGTTCTTGATCTTGAGTCTCCTTACCCCTTGTGAAGAGAAAGGAGGTCAGTCTCCACCCACACTGTTTTTACACATCTTACGTAATTGGTAACGTTTAGAAATGGATTATCAGATGCAATAAGCCATTTCTTTTACTTATTTATTTATACATTTTTTGTTAACAGAAGTTCCATATTAACTTGAGTTTGATTGTTTAGCAATTTGTTTTCTAGTATACAGCAGATTCCTCAAACTTTTTTTCCTATATGACCACTTCCCCTCCCTAATGTAAAGGAGGAAACCCTTCTGGCATCATGGTTTAAGTGTTATGGCTGCTAACCAAGAGCTCAGCAGTTCAAATCCACCAGGCGCTCCTCGGAAACTCTATGGGGCAATTCTACTCTGTTCTATAGGGTCACTTTGAGTCAGAATCGACTCGACGCCAGTGGGCTTTTGGTTTTTGTTAGTGTTAGTGTTAAGGAAGTTTTTTCCTATGGTACTATAAGATTGCTTTTCTAAAATTTATCTCACTGAACCAAATGGCTTCTAGGAATCTATATTGTTTTGTCTTTGTCTTCCACTGCACTGTGATGTCCTCTGCAGACTGGGTAATCACATCTACCTGTGCTGGATAGTTGTCTTAAAGTAAGAAGATCTTTATTAAAGACCTTCTCCAGAATATTAGCTGTGTAATCTAGTTTAAATCACTTTTTTTGGACTACTCAGTTTCATATTCCGTACAAAATTGTATAAAAGTTGTCTTAGTTACCTAGTGCCATATAACAGAAATACCACAAATGAGTGGCTTTAAAGAACAGAAGTTTATTTTCTCACAGCTCTGGAGGCTAAAAGTGCAAATCAGTGTCTTGGCTGTGTGAGCTGCTCTCCTAGTTTGTGGTGCCTGCGGGCAATCCTTGGTGTTCCTTGGTATTCCTTAATGTTTTTTTGGTGCCTATCTTCTTCCTGGAGTGTTGGTGTTTCTATTCTACCCATTTTATAACTCAGAAGTGATTAGGTTTAGGATCCACTGTACTCTGGTATGACCTAATTAACACAATAAAGAAAACTGTTATTTCCAAACAAAGTCACATTTACAGGTACATATTTTTGAGGAACACAATTCAGTCCGTAACAAAGATCAAAAAACCTGTATGAAAACTCTTACAAAATTATAATTTATTTGCACACAGAAGGTATTATTTTTATGTCATCTTAAATTTTTTTTTTTTTTTTTTTGGTATTTCTTCATCATTTGTTTAATAAGGAACTGTTAATATTGTTTTCATCTGGGGAGTAAAACTGGAAGTGATACAGAGCACAAGGGAAACTTATGAATTATACTTTTCTGTGCTCTTTACAAATGTTATTTTTTTCTTAAAAAAAAAAAAAAAATTTTTTCCAAAGGTATATAATGAAGTAATACTATCCCAAACCAAGTGTAGTGATGATATCTGTTTATTTCAAGTGACATAAACCTGAAACCATAACTTAAACACAGGTGGAACTCCCAAGGTCAACACTAAATATCGATATCGACCAAACGTTACAAGCCTATTGACTTGTTTACCACTCAAGACCAAAAAGAGTAAGCTAGTGCCGTATCCAAGAAGCCCTGGTAGCACAGCAGAGAAGAGCTCGGCTATCAATCAAACGGTTGTTGGTTAGAACTCACCCAGCAGTTCTACAGGAGAAAGACCTGATGATCTGCTTCCATAAAGATTGTTGTTGTAATATCCTCGAGTTAATTCCTACTCATACCGAAAAACCAAACCCAGTCCCGTCAAGTCAATTCCGACTCATAGCAACCCTATATTACAGAGTAGAACTGTCCCATAAGTTTTCCCAGGCTGCAATCTTTACGAGAACAGAACACTGGGTCTTTTTTCCTACGGAGCTGCTGGTGGATTTGATCCACCCAGCGCTTAACCATTGAGCCACCAAATCTCCAAGAAAACCCTATGGAGCAGCTCTACTCTGTCACATGGGTTGCTCAGAAGACACCTAACAAAAACAATGCCAAATCCAAAAGTATTGCACAAATGTTCTGCCAAGGCGCAGGCCTTATCCTTGTACATCTTTGAAAGGGGAAGGCAGAGTCTTCTCCGTTTTCTTTTACAAACTTGACAGAAACATTAGTCACGGCTTTTGTTTGTACCATGAGAATGTCATTTTTTAAGGAACCTCTCTAATGTTCCTCACATTCAGATGATAATCAATTACATCCTTCTTTACCTCTGTATATAAATCAAACAAAACACCCATTATTAAATCATCTTCATTATAATCTGCTTAAACTTTGAATAACACTTTCAGAGACTCATGAAGCCCCCGGGTACTTAAATAAATTGTCTCCATAAATTATGACAAGTATGCTAAACAAACCCATAGTTTGTTCACCAGATATCTTGGCTCCTGGATTACAGAAATAAATACGACTGAGGTATTTCAGAGATTTCACAATAGAAAGAAAGACCAAATAGTTTTAAAGGTGATGCAGGAGTAGAAAAGTATTTTTTTTTCTCCCAACTAAGAAACTGCTAAAGATACATTGGAGCACAGTGGTTAAAGGCTGGGCTGCTAACCTAAAGGTCGGCAGTTCAAATCCACCAGCTGTTCCTTGGAAACCCCATAGGGCAAATTTACTCTGACCTATAGGGTCGCTATGAATTGGAATACACTTGAGGGCAATGGGTTTGGGTTTTGGAAAGATACATTCTAATCCTCAACCTTTCTTATGTTAGCGGGTTAGCTAACACTGATCATGGAATTAATATTAATATTAATTAATTTTATGATCGGTGCTAAAAATTTTCGTTCTACTGCTGAATATTTGTGAAAAAATTTTCCAACTACTACTGAATATTTTTATAACAAGTGGTATCTTCCTTTACTAAGAGACATAGTTTTTACTTCTCAGATTATAAATAGGCTTTTTCTACAGGTTTTTTTTAAATCCCTTGAGAGAACTACAGAACTATATCTGCTAATTGCTATGTCAAAAAGTGGGCTATATTCTATCAATATTATCAATATCAGTGTTAATAAAAATTAAATAAGAATCAAATTGCCAAACTGATTTTTTTCCAAAAACGTAGACATTTATACATACCCACTTAACAAGAGGTCATTGAAAAGGCAGGAGAGAAAGAAAAGACCAAGATGGATGTCAGAGGATACTCTGAAACTTGCTCTTGAATGTCAAGCAGCTAAAGCAAAAGGAAGAATTGATGAAGTAAAAAAACTGAACGGAAGATTTCAAACGGTATCTCCAGAAGACAAAGTAAAGTATTAAGATGACGTGTGCAAAGAGCTGGAGATGGAAAACCAAAGGGGAAGAACACGCTTGGCGTTTCTCAAGCTGAAAGAACTGAAGAAAAAATTCAAGCCTCGAGGTGCAATAGTGAAGGATTCCATGGGGAAAATATTAAACGACGCAGGAAGCATCAAAACAAGATGGAAGGAATACACAGAGTCGTTATACCAAAAAGAATTAGTCAATGTTCAACCATTTCAAGAGGTGACATATGATCAGGAACCGGTGGTACTGAAGGAAGAAGTCCAAGCTGCTCTGAAGGCATTGGAGAAAAACAAGGCTCCAGGAATTGACAGAATGTCAATTGAGATGTTTCAACAAACAGATGCAGCGCTGGAGGTGCTCACTCATTTATGCCAAAAAATATGGAAGACAGCTTCCTGGCCAACTGACTGGAAGAGATCCATATTTATGCCTATTCCCAAGAAAGGTGATCCAACCGAATGTGGAAGTTATAGAACAATATCATTAATATCACATGCAAGCAAAATTTTGCTGAAGATCGTTCAAAAATGACTGCAGCAGTATATTGATGGGGAATTGCCAGAAATTCCGGCCAGTTTCAGAAGAGGACATGGAACTAGGGATATCATTGCTGATGTCAGATGGATCCTGGCTGAAAGCAGAGAATGCCAGAAGGATGTTTACCTGTGTTTTATTGACTATGCAAAGGCATTCGACTGTGTGGACCATAACAAATTATGGACAACATTGCGAAGAACGGGAATTCCAGAACACTTAATTGTGCTTGTGAGGAACCTTTACATAGATCAAGAGGCAGTTGTTCAGACAGAACAAGGGGACACTGATTGGTTTAAAGTCAGGAAAGGTGCATGTCAGGGTTGTATTCTTTCACTATACCTATTCATTCTGTATGCTGAGCAAATAATCCTAGAAGCGGGACTATATGAAGAAGAATGGGGCATCAGGATTGGAGGAAGACTCATTAACAACCTGCATTATGCAGATAACACAACCTTGCTTGCTGAAAGTGAAAAGAACTTGAAGCGCTTACTGATAAAGATCAAAGCCCACAGCCTTCAGTATGGATTGCACCTCAACATAAAGAAAACAAAAATCCTCACAACTGGACCAATGAGCAACATCATGATAAATGGAGAAAAGATTGAAGTTGTCAAGGATTTCATTTTACTTGGATCCAAAATCAACAGCCATGGAAGCAGCAGTCAAGAAATCAAAAGACACATTGCATTGGGTAAATCTGCTGCAAAGGACTTCTTCAAAGTGTTGAAGAACAAAGATGTCACCTTGAAGACTAAGTGTGCCTGACCCAAGCCATGGTATTTTCAATCACATCATATGTATCTGAAAGCTGGACATGAATAAGGAAGGCTGAAGAAGAATTGGCACCTTCGAATTGTGGTGTCAAAGAATATTGAATATACCATGGACTGCCAAAAGAACGAACAAATCTGTTTTGGAAGAAGTACAACCAGATTACTCCTTAGAAGCAAGGATGGCGAGACTTCGTCTTACGTACTTTGGACATGTAGTCAGAAGGGATGAGTCCCTGGAGAAGGACATCATGCTTGGCAGAGTATAGGGTCAGCAGAAAGTAGGAAGACCCTCAACGAGGTGGATTGACACAGTGGTTGCAGCAATGAGCTCAAGCATAACGACTGTTGGGATGGCTCAGGACCAGGCAGTGTTTCGCTCTGTTGTGCGTAGGGTCGCTATGAGTCAGAACCTACTCGACGGCACCTAACAATGACAACAACATAACATGGAGTTCTGTTGGCTCAGTGATAAAGAGCTTGGCTACTAACCAAAATGTCTGCAGTTGAATCCAGCAGCTACTCCTTGGAAATACTATAGGGCAGTTCTACCCTGGCCTACAGGGCTGCTATGCATTAGAGTCAACTTGACAGAAACATGTTTGGGTTTTTTTTGGGTTACAAACATAAATCACAGGCACACATACACACACACATGTATATACATATGTAACAAATAAGTGATTGAAATATCCCTAGCTCTGGATGAACTTTTGTGTGTGTTAATTTGCAGTACTAGCATTAGGTCCATCAGGAAGTCTAGAACCTTTGTACTTGCTATATTTTAATAATAATTTATTTATTCAACTACCTTTGGCTTTTAACTACTCCCACCTTTTTCATTTTTATGAGTTTCAGAAGACTTTTTGTGTTCAAGTGATGACAGCTTTATTAGAATTTGGAGAATTTTTTTCCTAATATAAATAAATTGACACTCTCATTAGAGTTTCTCAGATTTGAGGCTTAATTATGAGATTTCAAAGGAGCATTATCATTATAGGGCTTCAGAAGCTTTGGCCTTCAAAGAAGAGCTATAATTTTCTTGCCTCTTAAAGTAAGACATTCTTATTGGACAACTGTGGTATAACTTTGACACATATCTCTAATTCTTGACTTTCCTATTCCTTGTGCTCTCATACTCCCTCTTTTCTTTATCTCAAATCCATTCTGTGTTCACCACATAAACTTTGCTTATGTCACCAGTTATTCCCTAAAATCCCCCAGGGATACCCACTGTGGATTGAAGCTGAGATTTAAAGGACTTAAGGGTTCTCCGGAGTTTGACATACTCAACCTCATCAGATTTCCTTCCATTTCCTGCATACTCAAAGAACACCAAACACACCCACACACCTAATTTCATCCCTTTGCTTCCATTTGCCCTTTATCCTGTCCCTTCTTTTTTTTTTTTTTTTTTTTCAGTCTTTATCTCTCCAAATAAAGCCATTCTCCTGGGCCAGCTCAAATCGTTCCTTCTCTGTGAAGTCATATGCCAACAGATCCTTTACTTTCTTCAATTTCATAACCAGGACAGATCTATTTGTTGGCTGCCTCCATAAAACCCTGTGGTTTCCTCATAGCATTTATTCAAATTAAAATTAGTTATTTATGAAATAATTAGTATTTATTCTCAGAAGGGCAGAGACCATATCTATCTTTTTCACTTCTGTGTGATCTGTGTTCTATATAGTACTCGACATAGAGTCACAGTAATTAAATGCTTATTGAATGAAGAAATATCTCTGATTGGAAATTGTTTATTCTGTCTCTGAATCCTATAGAATCACTGATACACATTCATTATATACAGTCTGGCAGTTATTTTATTCATTGTCTTAGAAAATATATTCTGAACTCTGAAAGAAATGAATATGAATCAAACATGGGCCTCAACTTTCTCACAATCTAATAGGGAAAATAACCAAAATTCAGTTGCTCTTGAGTCTATTTTGACTCCTGGTGACGTCATGTGTGCAGAATAGAATTGTTCCATAGCGTTTTCAGGGCTGTGAGCTTTCGGAAGCAGATCACGAGGCCTTTCTGCCAAGGAGCTGCTGGTGGGTCCGAATCACCAACATTTCAGTTAGTAGTGGAGTGCTTAGCCATTTGTACCACCATAGGGAAATAAGTTTTGTTGATAAATATTTCTAATATAGAAGGAAAACTGATGAGTACTACAAGAAAGTTATAGATATTCTGGAAACTAAGGAGATTTGAAAAGATAGCCTTAAAAAAACAGCAATGATAAAGAAAAGAATGCATTTAGAGATATGGACTTTTTCTGTACATGCAAGAATCCTAATTAAATTGAAGGGGAGAGAAAGTGCTTCATCTAGCCTTATATCTTTGTGTCTACTATCCCAATGCCTAGGGAAGAACCTTTCAAATACAAACCAAAAAACAAACAAACCCGTTGCCTATGAGATTCTGACTATAACAACTCTATTGGACAGAGTAGAACTGCCCCACTTCCAAGGAGTGGCTGGTGGATTCCAACTGCCAACCTTTTGCTTAGCAGCCTGTGCTCTTAACTTCTATGTTACACATTTCAAATTCCAAATATTCACAATTACAAATAAGCAAAAAATACAGAGGTGTTTTTCTGATTTATGAACTCAACAAATATGTGTTAGCACCTCATATGTTCTAGAACTTAGGACTTTTAGGAATATAGTGGACTCAAAATGTTTATGTCTAAGCATAATTTTGTGTGCTTGCATGAGGAGACCAAAAGCAAAGGGACAATTGCAATGCAAGTTTTTTTTTTCAATGTCCACCCTGGCGGCATAGTGGTTAAGTGCTATGGCTGCTAACCAAAAGGTTGGCAGTTCGAATCCATCATGCACTCCTTGGAAACTCTATGGGGCAGTTCTATTCTGTCCTATAGGGTTGCTATGAGTTGGAATTGACTCGACAGCACTGGGTCTGGGTTTCTCTACAGAATGAGCTAATTTTGATAGTAAAAGAGGACACTAAAAATAATTAAATTACATACTATTTTGGCCTCAAAAGTGGTTTTATTATATCGATAAGTATAAAAATATGCAAGAATTTATTTAAAAAATAATTTTACAAATATAAAATATTGTATATCAATGTATATTACTGCAAAATAAAAACTCATATATTAAAAACTAACATAAGCAGAATAATTATTATTACATATATTTTTGTGCTTAATTTGTATTTTAGCTATATCTGTCTCTAATATTACAAGTCACAGATCATTCTCAGAACTGCTGTTGGAAGAAAATATTTAAACTTATGAATGGACTTCCTTAAGACAAAACAAAACAAAAAACTCAGGGTCAGTTCTGATCCTTCCGAAATGTTCAGTGGTAATTATGCACTTTGTTTCAATAAGGAAAATTATCCTCCTTTTAAGCTCAAGGCATTTTTTCGAACATGGATTTCAAACTTAAATAAAAATGAAACAAAACATGTACAAATATTCCAAATTTGATAGATTTAGAAATAAATTACAATTTTCGCTAGCTACCACAGAAATTTTTGAGAGTTCCTCTTTACAATTGTACCAGGAAAAAAAAAAAAAAAATGACCTATGTTGCAAAATACATTAAAATGCATTGATATCACTGTAAATTGAAACCTAAAAATTCTAGTACATAGCAACTATTTTATTATTGTTTTACTGTACAAATAGCATTACAAAAAAAAAAAACTTGCTTCATACATGATATTGTAAAATTTAAAGCTCTTTGTCTGACTAAAGTCTTATTTGCACTAACTGAAGGCAGAGAGTCTGATCTCAGAATCTGATTGATTCTATCTTGAAGTATTAGAGCAATAAACTCTTTGTTTAAGACTTATTGCCAGTGTGGTAAGGTCATTTCCTTTTCCATTATGAGTGAAAGGAGAAAATTCACGAGAGATACAGATGGAGAGAGAGGTAATTAGAGACTAGACCATAGGGAACATTATAAACATAGCAAAGACACTATACTTTTTACATTTGGGCTCATGGGGAGCCATTAAAGGGATTTAAGTAAGATTTACATGACCAAAGTTGTGTTTTACAAAAATCAGTCTAGCTGCAGAGTGAAAGAATAGTTTATAGAAAGGCAAGGCTGAGTGAAGGAGACCAACTTGGACATGGCTGTAGTAATTCCAGACAGTATGGTTTAGAGAGAAAAATGAAGACATTTTAGAAGGAGAATGAGGAAACTTAATTTTGGAATTGCGTGTTAGAGAAGGCAGGGAATGAAAGGGTAAGTCATAGATTAGTTCTCTGTTTGGACTCTGAATGAAGTTGCCACTCACTGTTAGATAATTGGAAGAAGAAAAAAATATAGTAACACTTCCTCTATCACCTTGAACTATTTACAGATTGGGGATATAGTCTATTATATAACACATCTTTATATTATTATTAAATTGTATGCAAAAGGACCTTTAAAATTCTTGAAAAAAATAAAATATGTCTTAAAGCCATTCATAGGTCTTAAACAATGGAATAAAACCACATTTTAATCTTATCAGAAATTTGCATTTATTTTTGCACATAAGGATTTGCCAAGTTGACAGTTCCCTTGATGCTAATAAAATGCATCATCAAGCTGTTTTCTTTAGTGCCTCGGTTAGAATAAATCTGATATAAAAACCCAGTGCCATCAAAATCTGATATAAAAAATAGACTTGTTAAATTCTCTGTTCTTTCCTTCCTCAGTGTCCGATCTGCTTTAAATCCCATCCAGTGAACTTTACGTTTCCAATGTTGAATGTTTCAGCTTCAAAATTCCCTCAGGCTCTATATTATAATTTTAACTTATCTCCTCATTGTGTTCATCTTTTTCCTTTATATCCTTGGATATTGTAATGTCATTATTGGCTAATTTCAGCCACTTTTTTATATTTTCTATTGACTCGTTTTTCTCCTGATTAGAGCTCATATTTTCCTGCTTCTCGATATGTCTAATAATTTTAGGAGATGCTGGACATTTTGAATATTACATTGTTGAGAGCTTGTAGTCTCCTTTAGAGATTAATGAACTTTATTCTGGCTGGCAGTTAATTTCTTTGCAGAACATCTTGATATTTAAAAGTTTGTTTTTATGCTTTGTTGGAGCAGGTCTATTATAATCTTTACTCGATGGATAGTTTGGCATGACTACAGAGGCGTGAATGATCCATCTGAGTGTTCTACAAAGATTTCTTTTCTGGTTGCTTGGAACATAAAATATCCCATTCCTGAGAGAACAAGGAGAAATTTTTTAGTTTACAGCTCCCCAGTCACTCTTTGCCCAGCCTGTGGAGTTTCTCTCTAGGTATTCACAGATTAGTATTCATCAGCAGATACAAGAAGACCTCCGTATATATTTATGATGTTTTTAATCTGCATAACTCCTTTTTCTCTAGTACTCTGCCCACAAATATTAGCTGCCTCAGGCTTCTTAAAATCCAATATCTTTCTACTCAACTTGGTAATTTGCTATGTTTTGCTTGGTTTATCTCTCCTGGTACCATGATCTAGAAAGTGCCCCCCAAAGCCAGAGTGATTGTAGGGCTCACATTTACTTATTCATTTCTCTTCTCAAGTTTCAAAGTCCTGCCCAGGGTGTTGATCAATGTCTACAAACAGTTGATCCATGCATTTTATCCACTTTTACATGTTTTACTATGGAATGTGTTATAGGATAAAAAACATCACAAAGTTTAGTAAAACAAAAAGAAAGTTTTATTTGACATATACTCAAAAAGGAAATAGTGGGAAAATGGACCAGCGTGCTGCTACAGCCATGTCTGTCTGAGTCCATAGAAATATTACAGAATGGCCAGTATATATTAACATTACAAAATGGGCAAAACCATTGAAAGCTTCACCTTTTCACAGATTGGCTAGAAATAGTGATCCTACATTTTGAACTGTCATTCTTAACAATCTTTGGTACAGGTTTCAGTAATGACAGTCAAGAGGGTCTTCATTGGTCTAACAAATTATCTATTCACCGAATGTTAACAGAAAAAGATAAGAGTGGAAAGTCTTTTGTGTTCTGGTTGATTGCCTTATGTGAAATGTTCCCTAAACGATATTTTGCAAGATTATCCTAGTTTTGTCTTTATATCTCAGGGTCCAGTTGATGTGGCCTTAAGAGTCCTTGTGAGCCCAGCTCCAGCTGAGTCACATTCTCTATGCTCAAGGTCAGGGAATAATGACTCCAGTGTTATTTCCTAAAGCAGATGGCAAGTCTAGTTCCAGTTAACTTATCATGGCTGAAACTGCCATACCTAATTTTAAATGCCACTACCTGTCTGACAACTTGTCATGCTGTGGTGGTTTGCTTGTTGCTGTGATTCTGGAAGCTATGCCATTAGTATTTCAAATACCAGCAGGGTCACCCATGGTGATCAGGTTTCAGTGGAACTTTCAGATTAAGACAGACTAGGTATAAGGACCAGATAATCTTCTTCTGAAAAACAAATTAGCCAGTGAAGGGGTTATAGATAGTAACAGAACACTATCTAATATAATACTGGAAGATGGCACAGGATAGAGAAACATAGTTCCATTACATGTAGGGTTGCTGTGAGTCAGAATTGACTTGATGACACCTAAAAACAACTTTAAATAACACCTCAAATCCCAGTTATTTGCTTAGCTTAGGGCAGATAACTTCATTCTCTAAATCTTAGTTTAGTCATTGATTAAATGTGAACGTGGTAGAGACTATCACGTGTTTACATAATCCATTTCACTTTGTTTCTCTTACTCTTGTAGTTAGAAGCGACTATAATTTCCTTCCAATGGATAATGGATGGAAGTAATGATAACCTTTTTAGGCTTGTCCCATAAAAATGCTGCCTCAAGATCCTCTATCTGCTACCTATCCATGCTGGTTGTATGAACTCAGAATGCTCTAAGCACACAAGATGGAAGGCTGAATGGATAAGCGGAAATAAACATCTACCAGGTAAGGCTCTGATATTTTAGGGCTGTGTGTTTCAGCCATTACTCTACCCTGACTAAATGAGTGAATAATAAAAAACATATGTAAAAACAATAATAAAAAGTATGAAAAAAAAGTATGAAAGGCCTATGAAATTAACCAAACATGCAATCAAGATCCATTGATATTTGCTAGTGACTGGAATGCAAAAGTTGGAAAGAAAGAAGAATCAATTGTTGGACAGTGTGGCCTCTATGATAGAAATGACACTGGAGATCACATGACAGAATTTTGCAAGATCAATAACCCATTCATTGGAAATATCTTTTTTCAACTACATAAACAGCGACTATACACATGGACCTCACCAGACAGAATACACAGGAATCAAATCGACTACATATGTGGAAAGAGACGATGTAGAAGCTCCATGTCATTGGTCAGAAAAAGGACAGGGGCAAAATATGGAAAAGATCATCCATTGCTCATATGAAAGTTCAAGTTGAAACTGAAGAAAATTAAAACAAGCCCACCAGAGCCAAAGGACATCCTTCAGTACATTCCACCTGAATTTAGAGACTGTCTCAAAAATAGGTTTGATGCATTGAACACTAATGACCAGACAAGTTGTGGAATGACATCAAGGACATGATATACAAAGAAAGCAAAAGGTCATTAAAAGGACAAGAGAGAAAGAAAATACCAAAATGGATGCCAGAATAGACTCTGAAACTTGCTTTTGAACATAGAGTAACTAAAACAAACAAAAAATGATGAAGTGGAACAGCTGAACAGAAGATTTCAAAAGTCGGCTTGAGAAGACAAAGTATTATAACGAAATGTGCAAAGACTTGGAGTTAGAAAAGGAAAGAACATGCTGGGCATTTTTCAAGCTGAAAGAACTGAAGAAAAAGTTCAAGCCTCGAGTTGCAATGTTGAAGGATTCTACGGACATAATATTGAATGACACAGGAAGCATCGAAAGAAGATGCAACAAATACACAGAGACACTGTATAAAAGAGAATTGGCCAAAGTTCAACCATTTCAGGAGGTAGCATATGATCAAGAACTGGTGGTACTGAAGAAAGTAGTCCAAGCTGAATTGAAGGCATTGGCAAATAACAAGGCTGCAGGAATTGATAGAATACCGGTTGAGATGTTTCAACAAACAGATGTGATGCTGGAAGCACTCACATGTCTATGCCAAGAAATTTGGAAGACAGCAACCTGGCCAAGGACTGGAAAAGACACATTTTTTGCCCATTCCAAAAAAAGATGATTAACAAATGCATAAATTATCAAACAATATCACTGATACCACATGCAAGTAAAATTTTGCTAAAGATCATGCAAAAACAGTTGCAGCAGTCACGGACAGATTACCAATATACAAGGTAAGCACATGCTTAGGGCATCAACAAAACAGGGGCACCAGTTGTCCAAAGCGAAGACTTTTAGGTGCCAAGCAGGCTGGACACAAGTGCTGCAGTGGAAGGGAACAGGCAGGGTATTAAATGAAACTGATACCAACTCCAGTACATGAGAATGTGCCAGTGGGACATAAAGTTCATGCAGAGTCACTAGGATGCCCACTTGCAAGGATTTTCAAGCTATGAAGCCCCTACCACTTCAATACCTTCCTTGACCTCTGTCTGCTATTGTCCCCTCCCTTGTAATTGAAACTCCTTTTCTCAGTGGGTCTCTTAGGAGTATTCTACTTCTTTCTAATAAACAAGAGGTTGGAGAGGGCTACATTCACCCAATACACAGCTGGATCCAACATGAGCAGTTACTGGCCAAGGACAGATTATTATAGTTGCATTTAAAAAGAAGTTATGTCATCGCTAACTAAGACACACACATGCAATATATATAAATGTGTGCGTATATATGTATATATATATATATATCTTACATATCCCTTTTGAATACATGAGTAAGCAGATGTTATGGATTGAAATGTGTCCCCCCAAAATATGTGTCAACTTGGCTAGGCCATGATCCCCAGTATTGTGTGATTGTCTACCATTTTGTCATCTGATGTGATTTTTGCCAAGCATTGTAAGTCCTACCTCTATGACAGTAATGAGGCAGGATGAGAGACAGTTATGTTAATGAGTCATGACTCAATCTATAAGATTAGGTTTTGTTTTAAGTCAATCTCTTTTGAGATATAAAAGGGAGTAGTGAGCAGAGAGACAGGGGACCTCATACCACCAAGAAACAAGAGTCAGGAGAATAGTGCACCCCTTAGACCAGGGATCCCTGTGTTGAGAAGCTCCTCGACCAGGGGGAGATTGATGACAAGGATCTTCCTACAGAGCTGACAGAGAGAGGAAACCTTTCCCTGGAGCTGACAACCTGAATTTGGACTTGTAGCCTACTAGATTGTGAGAGAATAAATTTCTCTTTGTTAAAGCCATCCACTTGTGGTAATTCTGTTACAGCAGCCCTAGATGACTAAGACAGCAGAGAAGGGAGCACCATCAGTATTTAGGGACCTCACATGCTTAATCTGTCCCTGGCAGCAGTATATTCACAGAGAACTGCCAGAAATTCAAGCCAGGTTCAGAAGAGGACATGGGATGAGAGATATTGTTGATGTCAGATGGATCTTGGCTGAAAACAGAGAACACCAGAAAGATGTTTACCTGAGTTTTATTGACTAAGCAAAGGCACTAGACTGTACAGATCATAACAATTTATGGATAACATTACAAAGAATGAGAATTCCAGAATACTTAATTGTATGCATGCAGAACCTGTACACAGACCATGAGGCAGCCATTGGAGCAGAACAAGGGACTACTGCGTGGTTTAAAATCAGGAATATGTGCATCAGGGTTGCATCCTATCACCATACTTATTCAATCTGTATGCTGAGCAAATAATCCAAGGAGCTGGACTATATGAAGAAGAATGGGGTATCAGGATTGGAGGAAGACTCATTAACAACCTGTGATATGCAGATGACACAACCTTGCTTGCTCAAAGGGAAGAGGACTTGAAGCACTTACTGTGAAGATCAAAGACGACAGCCTTCAGTATGGATTACAACTCAACACAGAACAAAAATCCTCACAACTGGACCAATGAGCAACATCATGATAAATGGAGAAAAGACTGAAGTTGTCAAGGATTTCGTTTTACTTGGATCCACAATCAATGCACATAGAAGCAACAGCCAAGAAATCAAATGATGTATCACACTGGACAAATGTACTACAAAAGACATCTCTAAAGTAGAGGGTCAGCAGAGTAGAGTAGAGGGTCAGCAAAAAAAGAGGAAACCCCCAACAAGATGAATTGACACAGTGGTACAACAATCTGCTAAAATAGTAACTATTGTGAGAATGTTGTAAGACTAGGCAGTGTTTTGTTCTGTGGTATATAGGGTCGTTATGAGTTGGAGCCAATTCAATGGCATCGAACAACAACAACAACAAAATGTAAGGAATTATTTTTATTCCAGTGCAATTAAATAAAATTCAAAAACATATATATAGATACACTGTGTCTCTTAATAACTCTTATGTTGTTGCTATTATTCTTTCTAATTCTACTGTATACTTTATTATTTTTAGAAAATAACAATAGGTATCTTAAAAATCTACAGACAAGATTTTTATAGTCAATAAAAAAATGTTCTCAATTATGTATAATTTTTAGGATCATGTATTATCTCATGCCATTTTTATATTGCATTTAATTTTAAGTGCAAAATTATTAAAAATTGGAGTTTTTAAGACTCGCTCATCAAAACCACCATCTCCTTTGCTGTACCTAAACAAAAATATATTCTTCTGTCAGAAACTGGGGCCTCTCAAACTTAATATTTTATAGTCATTGTGGCCAGAACAGTCATCTATAAAGCAAAATTGGGCATCTCATATGACAAAGAAACTATTGAAAGTAATTGTGAATCACTCTGATGGTCTGTGAAGAGAGAGGAATAATTATTTCTTCTTATTACTCTGGGCTTTCTCTCTGAGGTGTATTTTTTATTATTAGCAATTGAGCAGACTTTAGAATGTCACTTGAATTCTCCATCGAAGCCCTATGCTTGGACAGTTAAGCAGCCACAAGAGTTAGTAACGATCTGAGGTTGCTTTTAATAACAGCTGTGTTTAAGTCAAATCAGGGTGAGGCGGGTGTTTATGAAGTTGGCAGTTGCTTTACCCTACAGATTAAAAAAAAAAAAATTTTTTTTTTTTAACAGATTAAACAGGTTGCAAATTATGGCCTCTTATGCAAGGTACAGGGTGCCACTACACATCATGGTAGGTTTCCAAGCCCAGTCTGATTCATTACAGTTCCATCAGCAAGTGAACATCTTGAACAGGCCATAAAAGCCCAGCTGACAAAATCACCTACTGTTTGTAATACAGTAAAAGTCATGTATTTACCAGCCAAATTATCAAAGTAATTAGTTGTTGGCAATGTTCCCAATCTTGGTACTTTATTAGTTGTTGCATGCATTTACTTTAAGCAAAAGTAAAAAAAAAAAAAAAATGAGAAAAGTGTTAGTTTATGTCTTCGAAAAATCTGGTAATTTTAACCAGCTCGGGTAATATTTTTATTCTTCATGGCTTTAGGAAAGTGGAAGAACATTTTTCTATTGATCAAGGAAATAGTTTCCAATTGTGGTGATCCCTAGTGAATGATGGAAACTGGTGGTGTGGTGGTTAAGTGTTCCACTGCTAACCAAAACATTGGCAGTTCAATCTACCAGATGCTCCTTGGAAACTCTATGGGGGCAGTTCTACTCTGTCCTATAGGGTCCCTATGAGTTGGAATTGACTCCATGGTAAATTTTTTTTTTTTTAGTGAATGATTGAAAAATTGGCATGTCTCTCTGGAGTCACTAAAATAGAAACATGGGAAGAGGTGGTCAAAAGCATGAACGCTTTGGGATAGTTGTATACCACTCTATTTCACAGGGTGCAAGGACACCAGGCAGTGCAATGGTTAAGCACTTGGCTGTTAACTGAAAGGTTGGTGGTTCGAACCCAACCAGCTGTTCCATGGGAGAAAGACCTAGAAAAGCCTATGAGGCGGTTCTACTTTGTTGCACGGAGTCACTGTAGGTCAAAATCAACTAGATGGCACCTAACAACAAGACTTGGAAGGTACAGCTAAAAATAATGATACACTAAAGAGAATCTGTGCCTTAAATGTATGTAGAGAAGTAAAACATATATAACGTATACATGTTTGTGTGTACATACATAATATAAAAATGCATAGGAATATTATAATGGATATTATTTTAAGGGCTTAACAAAATTACTTAGGAGAAAAATAATCTGAATCTGAGTCTCTGTCTCTCTTTTTCTCTCTTCCCCTCTAGAACCTGACCAAATCATTGGTCTAGCAGATTGAGGGTAATTGTTTCTGTCTCTCAAAGTGTTAAATGTTAGTCTTCTCCAACACAGAACTATACCTCTCTTCTCTCCGATTTAAGAATTTTACAATTTCATAACACTTCATTCATTCTTTAACAAATATTCAGTAACTTCTTTCCCCATAACAAGCCCTCTTCTGGGTGCTGAGAAGACAAAAACAACAACAACAAAAACCTAACACGGTCCCTGCTCTCATGAAAGGCGCAGACCAACGGAAGAAATAAAATAGTTAAAAAAATCCAAACACAAATGTAAAATTGTATCTATAAACGCTATGAAGGTATTTGGTCTTGTGAGGACATACCAAAAACCAAACTCATTGCTGTCGAGTCAATTCTGATAATGTAGAAGAGGCAAATTTGCCTGGATAAGGGAAAGCAGGGAAAACATTGTTAAGAAATGAATGATTAGTTCAAAATTCACATAAAGAAAAGAAATTAATGAGGCAAAGAGTAGAAGAAAGCTTTCCAAGCCAAGAGAACATTCTTGTGAAGTTTATTTTATTGCTTTGTAAACTTACTTCCTTCACATGGATTGAAAATTTTCCTTATAATAACATTCTATTGCCCTCATTTTTATAGAGTTTGAATAAATCTAAATAAAAAAATGAAAAAATCTAAATAGGGAAAGCAAAATAAAAATTAAGCAATACTGCTCAAAAGTAATTTGAAAAAAAAAAGTAAATGCTCTTTGTTTTAAAGATGAAGTTAAGTTTTGAGGGTGATGTGTCCAACATGTATTTCATTTTTTATATCCAGTAGTTTTCAATTTCTCTTTTTGATGGCAGCAATGATGAAAACCTCAATTCAAACAGAATAAGGTAACAAACAAAATAAAAATTGGCAAACTTTACATTATTAGATATTGATACTCATGTGTCCATGTTTTTCAGGGTTCTACAGGACTTGTTTAGGGAATTTTACATGCAGTATGCCCTTCACTTAGAAGGTCGTTTTTAGCAAGTTTCAGATTATCAATGCTCTGACATACAGTAAAGGATCAGAAATCCACATTTCAACTTTGAAGTCATCTTCAGAAGAGTTTGACACTGCTCCTGGATGTCAGTTTTTACCTGTAGAGAAGTCAACAGGATTTGCCATTAAGAAGAGTTTCCTCCAGCAAAGAGAAGTTCAATTACCAGTTGCCACCGCTACCCCATTGTAGAATGGCAGATTGGTGAAATAAAACATGTTACCCCTGAGCAGCATTCGAAGTGGTTGATTGATTAATCTTGAATCATAACACTTATTTTATTCATATGTTTCAAGCTATTTACTGAATAATCCAAGCCATGAATAAGCTCTTTATTGTCAAACTGTGCTGCAAGTTGAATATTTTTCTTCTCAAAAAAGTGAAATGTATACTTGAAAATCATTTAAATACTCCTAAGATGTGTGCTCTTAAGTCAGAGATCTTTTGTATATTAGAAAACATACCTGACAAAACTTTAGTTGGTGACTTTTACACCAGTGGACAAAATTTGAGGATTGCCAGCAGCATTTTTTACAGCAGTTGATACTCACGGGTTACAATGACAGAAGAGTTACTTGTCCAAGAGTTGCAAACCAGATTTGTTGCCAAGATCACAGGTGGCCCATACTTTTCTTA
This sequence comes from Loxodonta africana, assembly GCF_030014295.1. Taxonomy (NCBI): domain Eukaryota; kingdom Metazoa; phylum Chordata; class Mammalia; order Proboscidea; family Elephantidae; genus Loxodonta; species Loxodonta africana. The sequence continues at coordinate 178,196,177 of NC_087343.1, read as the reverse complement.
CAGTTAAAACTTTGCTTGGCAAAGAAACTTTTCATCGTTTCAAAAATCTCAATTGACTTTGCAGTTTCCAAAAGGAGTTCACAGAAATAGGAATTGTTTTCTGATGTTGTTAGCATGCATATAATAAAGGTAAACCAAAAGTTGGCTGCACTGAGAGAAGTAGTATTTTCTTAGTTGCATGATGAAAAATAATAATAATAAAATAACACCATTGCAATTCCTCCTTGTTCTGCATCAAGATCTTTGAGAAAATGCCAATGGACAAGTAATGGATGTCATCATTTCTTGGAGGCATGCTTCAATTTTCTTTCTCTGTTCTAAGCCACAAACTAATTAATTTGTACACCTGAGTCCACTAAGGACCCACCTGTCAGAAGCCTCATCTTGACCAAAAAAAAAAAAAACAGGCAGTCCCATCTAATTTAAGTCAAAGCTTTTCTCTTGGGGCAAATCTAGGTTTTAGTAAATTTCCAGCCACTCCAGAGTGAGACTTTATGTCTCCAAAATGATCCGCAGTATCTAATGTACTTCTCAGGGTATCTAATGTACTTCTCAGGATGCGAAAAGGTAAAGTGCTCCTTCAGCTATTATTCCTTCAGGCTCTCATTTTGAGGAACTATTTTGTCCGAGAGTGAGCTCCTTATCTTATGTGTCTCTTTACATTTAGCAAGTAAAGTAAAACCAAAATACATGCCATTTATCATATTTTATTTTCTGTTGCTTTCTATCTTAGGCAAGACCCAAAGCAAACAAAATCAGATATAATAATGGTAAGGTGTATTTTCTTTCATTTCTGTCAATGTGAAATTAAATGGGGGTTCATTTCATGCAGATAATGGCAATTGTACATTATGTAAATAGGCCTCCATGCTGCCCAGCATAAGTTTGGTAAAAATAATAATAATAATAATAATGACATAAGCTTACATAATTACTATTTTCTCACAAAGAAATTTCTCAGAGCAACACAAAAGGAGAAAAAAAATAGGAAAAGTGGTTTTTTCTTCAGAACTACATAGAATCCATTTATGCTGACACAGGTGAGGAGATACTAAGATTTAACACCCATTCTGTGATATTGTCTCTATTTAGCTTTGTAGAGAAGCATATATCATTGGCTTGAAATTAAAGCAGGAGTCCTGATGGCACAGTGGTTAAGAGCTTTGGCTGCTAACCAAAAGGTCAGCAGTTCAAATCCACCAGCTGCCCCTCAGAAACCCTATGGGGCAGTTCTACTCTGTCCTACAGGGTTGCTATGAATTGGAATTGACTTGATAGCAAGGGGCCTGAAATTAAAGAAAGTCCCTAAAGATAAATTCATATAATCAATGACATTTCCTCAGCATAGGAGCTACTTCCACATAGTATTTATAATTATGGTTCCTCTGGGTACTTAGTTAATTTTTAGCCTTAATTGATCAAATATGTTTGTGAAATGCCTTATTATCAAACTCATTATTTGTTGCCAGCAGTATGTCAAGCATTGTACTAATTGCTATGTCAATCTATATTCGTTATCATTTTTTATATCTGCATAGCTCTTCACCTAGACAGAGAAACAGACACAGAGTTTAAGAGACAGAGGGAGAGAGAATGACAGATGAGGCAAGTATCCTTATCTTCATTTAGAAGTAAGAAAATAAGCAAATAAGTAAGATCTTCAAAACCCTTATGGCCTCTTACCCTAAGGTTGTAATCACTTTCTGAAAATAAAGTATATGTTATGATTTATAAATAAATTTCTCTTTTCCATTGACATCATAATTTCAGAGATCATACATCTTTATTTTTAAGTAATCTTCAATTTCTTACAGCATTACATATTTCAGACTTAATGCCCTTTGCATCCTGTATAAATTGCTAGATGCTTTGTGATTGAATTAGAAAATCCTGTATCCAAGGAACTCAGATAATTCAATTCCCCAGAAATTAAACTCACCTTTTCTATTGACTAAGGTTTTAAATGCTATTTACCAGAACAGAAACACAAATTTAATTTCTAAATTTCCAATTAACATAAGTATATAATCTATTAGCAAATTGAATTACCCTATCATATAAATAATAGCTAAGCCTAGAAAACCCTGTGGGGCAGTTCTTCTCCAATACATGGGTTCTCTATGAATCAAAATCAACTAGATGGCACCTAACAATAACAATAACAACCATCTATTAGGTATTTATCATGCAAAAAAAATTATTTTTTAAACACTGTACTAACATATATTAATCAATTGTAATATATAGTTCTGTATGGAAACGACTTGATGGCACTAGTTTTTGTTTTTTTTTTATATCTATATAACATATAGATGAGTAAATTTTCATTACATACTAAGTGCTACCATATATGTAATATGCTTAAATATATATGCAACAAAAATTTACTCACCTTCACCCTGCATAAACAACTTGCAGATAAGCCTTGACAAAAAAACAGGCAGTCTTTTGTAATTAATCTAAGTCACAGGTATCTGATTTAAAAGCCTATTAATAATCAACGTCTAATCATACTTAAAAAGAAAAAAAATAATTTAAAGGTTTGCTTTGAATATTGCAAAATTGGGAGCTAGGTAAGAAACAAAAATAAACCTTCAAGTAGTTTTACTGTACTCATGACAGACATTGCCAGTTCTCACCCATCCCAAACAGGCCTTAGAATCCACAGCAGTTTATTACAGCAGGCCAGTACCAGTTCATCTCAGTTGGCATGAAAGTCGAAACTTCTTAGACATTATCTGTTTGGATGAATAATAGTTCTAAAACATCCTCCATGTTTTTGTCTCTTTTTCTTTTTATAAAGGCCAGCATCAAGGAGGCAGCTTTATGGGAAAGACAAAGCTTATATGCGTCTTCCATTTCCCAAGTTTTCTCCATCAAAAATAGAAGCACAGAGTCCTAGAGTTGGAGGTTTTAGAAATCTTCAATTTCCCTTTCCATGATGGATCATTTCCTCCTTTGATTTTTATGTGACTCTCTCATGCAACAAAATGTGTTATCCTTTTCTACACAACAGGCCCCATCTTTGTAGATGGAGATTTTGGAACAGATTGCTCAGCCATACCTTGAGCAGTACTTGCACCATTTTTTCCTTTCCCTAGCCTGTCTCTGTCTCCAAGTATGATTTTGCTGTTAGTGCCTCTACAACTTGAAAGTTAACCAATGTTTCTACTAGGATCCTGGAAAACCAAGTGATATCGATCTAAGCCTGTCAAACAGGAAGATGCTCACAAGGATGGTACCAGTCACCCCCTGGGCTGATGGGATACTGGCAGGAAAAGATCAAAGTGTTTGAGATGTGACCACCGAAACCGCCCAGAAAGAGAATGGACATTCTACAAGTTCCTAAAACCCATGTCCCCTTTTCCCTATAAAACCTCTGCTGGCCTCCAATTTCTTGAGGCAGAAAGCTTTGGAGGAGATCATTCCCCTCTGTCTCCATATATATAGATATATATAATAAATATCTTGCTACCCACCTCACCCCTGTCTCAAGAATTAGCTGTTTGTGACAGGCAGCTTTAACTCACGAAATGGTGGTAACAATTTTGTCTCCCTTTAGCAATAATATTTTTTAAGATGAATGCATCCAGGTCTTTCTTAATAGAGGATTCATTCTAGAGTTTTTACAATTTGTATGCTTTAATCTGAACGTATTGGAATTGTCACTATCCATTTAAGCATGAGCCCAGCAGGCTTGTATTCTACTTCATCAGGAACCAATCAGTGGTCTCTTAATCATAAAAAAATAAAGTTATTATTTAATAAGCTATTTTTCTCAGGGAACTTTTGTCCTAAGCCAGTTCAAAGTACATTTCCAATTGCTTCCCATGTCACTAAGAGTAGCATCCATTTTTTTTGTTTTGTTTTTACAGTTTTCTGCAAAACTCCATCTGATACTCATCTACTCTGAATTTATCTCTTCCTTCTTGTAGTTTTGCACATTATTAATTTAATTCATATCAATTCTTCAGTAAAACACCTGAGAAGAGCCATGACTCGACTATCCTGTAAAAGAGCCTCTTTTTTCTGGGTGCACTCTCTTTCTGTCTGTCTCACTCTTTTTTTTTTTTTTTTCCTCTCTTTCTGTCTGCCATCCTGCTTTATTTTTCTTCATAACTGAAATTACAGTAAAATTCTACATTTACTTGTTTTTATGCCAGAATGTAAAATCCATATACAGACAGGAATATGATGCATCTTACTTACAACTGATTCCACAGAGTCTAGAATAATGGCTCACAGAAGTTAACTGGAGAGTCACAGAAGCATTTTATTCATGAATGGATGAATGAATGAATGTTTAGAATGCTGTACAGTATGACACTTATAATAATATTTTTAGGAGTAAATTCTTTGAAGCTAGGATCTCTACCTCTGCTCTAAAATCACTTATTTTTATTTTCCTTCTGAGTAACAAAGTGTCTAAGATACTCTTTCAGAGACAAAAGCCCTCATCCTGCTGAACCACCCAGTGCATCCCCTGATTGGCAAATCTTTTTGTAAAGAAAAATTAAGTAAAATCCACATCAAAACCAGAAATAAAATCGACAAATCTAACCCACTGGGAAGCACTTAAAATTATATCTTTTGGAAGAAGAGTCTTCTACAGTTAAATTCACAAGGTCATATTCTCTTTAACCGTTCTCTGTGACTATCACTCTCTTTCTCTGTCCGACCTAAGGACTTTTTCTAATGTATACCCCTTCTCCTAGCTATCCAGAATTCCCTGCCTTTGCCCCTGAGCATGGTAAACATCTGCAGGGTAACTTTGTCCCTTGCCCTAGGAATTCTCTATTCTTTCCACAGGGTTCAGTTTTCCATATCCTTACTCCTTGAAGAGTAAGCCCTTCTTACTGGGATCCTTTTTGTGGCCAAACACAAGCCTTGCTTTCAGACAAAACTAGTTAAACTAGAATGCCATTATTTGAGGTGCCTACAGAAGAAACCCTGGTGGTGTAGTGGTTAAGTGCTACAGCTGCTAACCAAAAGGTCGGCAGTTAGAATACACCAGGCACTCCTTGGACACTCTACGGGGCAGAACTACTCTGCCTATAGGGTCGCTATGAGTCGGAATCGACTAGACAGCAGTGGGTTTTGGTTTGTACAGAGCTTAGTATTACAGTAGTTTATGTTGCATAGGTAAGGGAGAACACTTTCGAAAGCTTTGTCTTTCTACATGTTCCCTTAGGATCACAGACAGCCAGCTGTCTGAATTAACGTATTTTTTTGTTACTGTTTTTGTTTCATTAGTAGTACTAAGTGTTTTCAAAACAGCAGATTGAAACCCATAGGTGGTCATTATGGCAATTTAATCAATCATAAGCAATTTTCAAATGAACTAGAATAGAACTGAAAACAAATATCCAAGTGCAGCAAACTTAGTAAAGGCAAATGTATATTCACTTATATTTATGTTTGTATTTATATTTACATATGTGTACTGGTACATGATGTAAAATGCATTCTTGTCTTTATATAGATTTTCCTATCTTTATATGGATTTTACATCCTGGTATATAGACAAGTAAATGTAGCATTTTACATCATGTACCAGTATACCGGTATCTGAAAGCCACCAGCTTAATAACTATTTTGGGACAACCCTTCTAATTAGTAAAACCAAACCTGTTGCCATGGAGTTGATTCTGACTCACAGCGACCCTATAGGACTTCTCCATGGAGTTTCCAAGGCTGTAATCTTTACTGAAGCAGATTGTCACATCTTTCTCCCATGGAGAGGATGGGGGATTAGTACTGCTGACTTTTCAATTACCAGCCAAGCTCTTAACCACTGTGCCCTTGCTTATAACTTTTTAATATTTCTGATAGGAACCTAGATTCCCCTCTCTGGTTTTAGTTAGGAAATTTGATATCTAACAAAATTAAGATGTTGATATGGTCAGCAAATATCTAGAGATGCTCTCTGTCTTATCTTGACTATCCTAATGTATATGTGATTCAGGAATACATAGAAACCAAAAACCTCCCTTCTTAGTATTCCCTGGCATGAAGTCATTTCTAATGATTCCTATAAGCCTGATTCCAAATGTACTTCTATGAGATAAGCTTGAGACTTCACATTACTCACTTCTGTATGGAACTGAGTCCATAAGAAGTACACATTTGTTCAAGTTACCAAGTTTATCTCGCCTTGGTCTCTTTGGCTCACTTAGGGATCTGCCAGTGACCACCACTCTAAGAAGGAGAGTATTATGAACATAATAGTTTCTCATTTAATGGACGTGGACTTACTTGGTTCATTTGGAAACATAAACCCCTGTCCATGTCTGTGGGCCACTCTTTACTTTTAATTTGCTCTTGCATTGACTTTTACATATAATTTTTATGTAAATTTATCCTAAAGTGCTTTTTAAATCCAATAAATGAAGAAAATAACACCTCCCACACCATGTTACAAGTTACATCCTAGTCTGTACCTAGTCTCCAGGCAAAGTAACTCACAAATCATACTTCAGCACTTAACAGTTTAACATAACACCTTGTACCAGAGCAGAGTTTCTTCTGAAGTCAGTTTGTGAGGCACAAAGGGCAAAATCCTGGCCCATAAGTACTGAGTATTCAAATTAAAATAAATAACAGTGCTGGTCTATCCATGTTAGTTTACATAATTAATTGTCCTGTGTAATTGAATTTAGCATAAAATGGACCCATGCCTTCCAGCGTCCTTGGTGTTTACTAGCCATTTCTCTTGCAAGCCTTGATGTTCTGGAGAGACACACTCCATTTAGAAGTTTGGATTCAGCAGTTAAAAACTCTGCTTTTTCAGAGTGTCACACATCTTATTTTTAGTAGGAGAGTCTAATCTGTGTGATTATCTCCTCCCTCTCCCCTCCCCTTCTCCCCATTCTCAACCTTGGAGTCTCTGTCTTTCTGCCACTTACCAGTGTGTTAAGATGCCTCTCACACTTGGAGAGCTGTTATGAGCTGCAGAGAGAAATAGCAGGTGTAGACTGGGTGGGTACAGTGTGTGAAGATTCTGTACAGAAGATAGTGCTTATAGGAAACTCAGAAATGACGAGGCTGGTAAACTGCAGCCCAAACCTGGCTCCCTCTAGACAGAAATAATCTGTATTGGGGAAAGTCCAGTACAGCAAAACTTCATGAGACTTATATTTTCATATCACAAGCTTCCAGTAACTTACTGTCTAGAATTAGTTCCCCTTAATGTGTTTTCCGACTTTTTCTGAGAGGCCCAGGGTTGATATTCATTTGTCCTCAGGAAGAGGTTATTCACTGTGATCTCCTGGTTCTATCCCCATGTTGCTGCTGGCTGCTGCTGCAACCACCCTTATTAAAACCTGAACTTGCAGCATTTATTGACCATCCCACTATCCCATTCCATAAGTTCGGTGGAAGTAGCCCAGCTTTCTGCTTTTCCTCTGTATACATTGATACGTTGAGGTGCATCCTCCATATTTTTGAAGACCCCAGGCTCTCCTTTGTCATAAGAATTTACTGAAAGTTTGAAATAATAGAAGGGAATTAAGTAAAACAGATTAAGTTATAGGTGCTTCCCAGCAGGAGCTCTGCTGGGGCTGCTTCTCTGTCTTGCTGTGTGCTACGTCGCCTCCCACCCCACCACAGGCAACTTTCTAAGAATCTCCACACTTTGGAGTTCCAGAAGTTACCTCTTACCCAAAGAGAGGAGGAAGCTTTCTCTCACAACAATCTGAGGTTTGCCTCCTGAGTTTTTCTTTTTCTTCAGCAGGCTGATCTCATCTCAAGGCATTTGACACTGGAAGTTTCCATTCTTTTTAAGAAAAACTCAATCCTATCCATCGTTATTCACACAATTGCCTGACATCATTACCTTTACTGGAATTCTGAGTTAATCGGGCTTAAATAAAAGTACCTGTAAAATATCAAGAGTACAATAGGTGTATCCAAACAAGCTAATACCAATTCCTTTTCAATATTGCTTTATCAAGCTTTTAAAAGTTTGGAGGATCTAGACAAACTTTAGTTTATCCAACTGTTGTTGTTAGCTGCTGTCAAGTCAGACCTCAACTCATGGTGACCCCATGTGTTACAGAGTAGAACTGCTGCATAGGATTTTCTTGGCTGTAATCATCATAGAAACAGTTCATCAGATCTTTCTTCTGTGGAGCTGGTGGGTATGATAGAACCAACAACCTCTGGTTTAGCAGCCAATGGCAAGATTCTACTAGTATGGAATTTATGAGCTCTGTAGAGTAACTAGCTGATGTTTTCCTTCCCTCAAACCAGGAAAAAATATTTTTTGAAGGAAAATGTTAGTGCAAATATTTTGTAAGAGATATATACTCTGATAAAAACAGTTTCTCAACTGTCGTTCAAACAAAAAACTAATATTTCCATTAGAGAATATTTTTTCTAGTTGTTCACGCAGATTTTTAAGGATGGCTCTTAAGATTTTTAAGTTAGGTTGAATTTTACTTACTGATAGATATATTTTAATATTAAATTATTTTTATATTGAAACAATGGCCAGGCAATACTTCTTAAATGAAATCCCTGGGCTCTCCTCTCCATTCTTCTCAATACGGTAAATCAATGACATAACACAGGACTTAAAAGAAGTTGTGGATTCTAAGCAACTATGAACTTCTTGTGTTGTGGAGAATCAACAAAATAACATGGATTGATGGAAATTTCAGGAAGCCCAAGACCACATTTTAGCCAATAAATTCATATGAATAGCCAAGAAGAGTCCAAAATGACTGATCTAATATTGATTTCTTTTCCCTTACTCTTGGGGGGAAAAAAAAAACTGTAGAAATTCCTGACAATATCTAAAAACACAACAAAAACAGAAGAAACTGTCTCCGACTATACACAAGTGTGTACATAAGCACACCACAATCATTTCTGTGGGGAGGGTCCTTATCTTTTATGTTGACTAATTGGCTAATATAAATTAGTACAAACTGTCAGAATGAAAAATTAACAATGGTATTAAAATATTAACATGTTTCATATTACTCCAACCCAGAAATCTATGTCTACAATATATCTTAAGGAAATTATCATAATTGTGGGCAAAGATTTAACAACAAGAAGACTTAAGCACTTAGAATTTACGTGAGAGCAGAACATATATCATTGTTATTCACCATATAATGCTGTGTTGCCTATCACACATTGAACTGACAGTCAACATATGTTTATTATATATATAAATGGATAAGTAGATAAATGCCATCAAAGACATAAAATTTATCCAGAATTGACTGTATTTTATTCTGAGACTATATTAATAAACAAGAGTCAAGGTGAGGGAAATCAAGGGCAAAATATAACAAATACTTTGTAAAAGACAAATGAGGTAGTGCAACATATGTCTAATAAACCCAAAAAAGACCAAAAAAAAAAAAAAACCCATTGCCAACAAGTTGATTCTGACTCGTAGTGACCCTATAGGACAGAGTAGAACTGCCCATAGGGTTTCCAAGGAGCAGCTGGTATACTTGAATTGCCAATCTTTTGGTTAGTAGCTTAGCTCTTAACCACTGCACCACCAGGCCTAATAGGAGTTCTAAAAACAGAGAACAGAGATAAGCTAAAGCCAATATTCAAAGAGACAGTGACTTAGAATTTTCGAGAATTGATGAAAACAGGAAAGCTTAGGTTTAAGAACTGTGTCTACAGAAAGATGAATAAAAACAAATACACACAAAGGCAAAATGTAATAAAACTTTAGAACAACAAAGAAAAACAGCAAAATCTTAAAAGAATTAAGAAGAAAAAGAAGTATATTTTTTCAGCATTCTCAAAAAAGTAAACAATGTTTGGAAAGGAAAAGCATATGTACAAAAATAGTTCCTATTTAGTGCATATTTTTCTATACCAATACATTTGAAAACTTAAATGAACAAATACCAGCTGGTTAAAGAAGGAAAAAAATTTGAATAAATTTATAATCACCAATGGATATGTACGTAAATCGAGAGGCAGTTCTAACAGAACAAGGGGATACTGCATGGTTTAATGTCAGGAGACATGTGTGTCGGGGTTGTGTCCTTTCACCATGCCTATTCAATCTGTATGCTGAGCAAATAATCCAAGAAACTGGATTATATGAAGAAGAACTTGACATCAGGATTGGAGGAAGACTCACTAACAACCTGCATTATGCTGATGACACAACCTTTCTTGCTGAAAGTGAAGAGGACTTGAAGCACTTACTGATGATGATCAAAACCCACAGTCTTCACTACAGATTACACCTCAACATAAAGAAAACAAAAATCTTCACAACTGAATCAATAAGCAACATCATGATAAACAGAAAAAAGATTGAATTTGTCAAGGATTTCATTTTACTTGGATCTACAATCAACACTCATGTAAGCAGCAGTCAAGAAATCAAAAGATGCACTGCATTAGGCAAATCTGCTGCAAAAGACTTCTTTAAAGTGTTAAAAAGCAAAGATGTCACCTTGAAGACTAAGGTTCACCTGAGCCAAATCATGGTGTTTTCAATCATCTCATATGCAGGCCAAAAGCTGAATGATAAATAAGGAAGATGGTAGAAGAATTCATGCCTTTGAAATGTTGTGTTGAAGAATACTGAATATATCATGTACTGCCAAAATCTGTCTTAGAAGAAGTACAACCAGAATGCTCCTTGGAAGCAAGAATGGCGAGGCTACCCCTCACATACTTTGGACATATTATCAGGAGGGATCAGTCCCTGAGATGGACATCATGCTTGGTAAAGTAGAGGGTCAGTGAAAAAGAGGGAAACCCTCAACAAGATGGATTGACACAGTGGCTACAACAATGAGCTCAATCATAGCAACAATTGTGAGAATGGCACAGGACTGGGCAGTGTTTCATTCTGCTGTACATGGGGTCACTGTGAGTCCAAACTGACTCAACGGCACCTGACTACAACAATGAATGTGAACCAATAGCTAAAATTCTAACCACATTATTAACAATACAGACCTAGCCACATTTACAGAAAATTCTACCAAACATCTGAGTAAAAGATAATATGTACTCAAACATTATAAAAAAAATGAGAAATATCTCTGAATTATCTTATAAAACAAGTAAAATATTGATGACAAAGCCAGACTAGAACAGTATGAAGAAGGAAGTTATAAGCTAATCATACTTAACACAGACATGAGATTGTTAAAATGAGTTAGCAACTTGTATGTTTAAGGCGATAGAATAATCTTTCTTATGAATATAGGCACAAGATTCTTAAAATAAGTTAGAAAATTGCATGATTATTTCAACTAATGCAGAAAAATAATTTGATACAACAAAAATAAGTCATTATAAGAATTCTTAGAAAACTAAGAGTTCAGGATACATTCTTAATTTGATCAAGGGTGAATCTAAAATTCTTGATTCCTGCCTCACAACACTCTGCCATCTTTAATTTTGTCAATTACTGTAAAAACTAGATTTCTAAGGATGTAGCCTGACAGCAACTCTTCTCAGCAGCATTGGGTCTCCCTCATTAACTGCCCCCAAGGTTTCTTTGATGCCGTGAGTTAAATATCTGTAGGAACCTACCTGACACACACACATGTGCATCTTGGAGAGTTAAAGAATTAATATTGCTATAGGTAAACACTTGACCCTATTTCTTCAGGTGAATAATTCCAAGGCTCCTTCTACATTAATCCTCACTAGGCCTTGGTCAACTACGGTGGTGACTAACGAAACAAACATACCTTACCACAGTGTTTTATTCGTTCTCTGTTTTACATCTTAGTCCTCAGTATTGTTCCATGAGATTAATAAATTGCCTTTGCACCAGCCTTTTTCTCAAGCTTTGCTTTTAGGGCAAACCTAGACTAAGAAAAATGGTATTTGTTATATTTAATGATGTAAATTAATAAGTGTCCCATTTAAAATCAAAGAAAAGATAATTACATCTTCATATCTGTTGTAATTCAACACCGTACTAGGAGTCCTAGTTAGAACAATAAGGCTATATTTAAACAAGGAAAATTTGATATGAAATTATAAAGATTGAAATATTAAAACTATCATTAGTTAAATATATTATTTTCTAGAGACAAAACCTAACAAAATTTACAGAGCAAATTTCAGAAAAGAAAAGAGAATCAAGTAAAACTATTGTACAAGATCCACAAACAAAAATAAACTGTGTTCCTATAAAAGTAACAAATAGAAAATTTGAATTTTAAATATTCCATTTACAATAGCACAAAAATATAAGATATTCATACAGGATAAATCTTAAAAAAGTATAAACAAAATCTTTATTGAGAAAATTATACAACTTCATTGATAAGATTAAAATTAGACATAAATAAATGCAGAGATATATTACATTCATGGATAAAGAGATGCTATATCTTAGACACGTCGAGTCTCTCTGCCAATTAATCTCTCTCTCTCTCTTTTTTTTTTTTTTTTTTTGGTTCAATGAAATTTAAAATAAAATCCTAAGAAGTTTTTTTTCCACAAAACTAGACATGCTGAAAACAAAAATTATTTTGAAGAAGAAAAATATAGTAATTATTCTACTACATATATATATATATATGTAATGTATTAGAGTGCATAAAAACATCAGTGGAGAAAGGATGGAACAATGGAACATTCAACAAATGATACAGAAAAAAATTGCAATCCATAAAGACAAAAAAAGGTAAACTTATATATTTCTACCTCCCACTAAATACAAAGATTGCATTTAAAACTCCATGAGCAAAGCCAAGATTCTGAGAAATCCTTGGAAATAAGAAAATGAGACAAGATTATGTGTACATAGAAATAAAAAATAAATAAATAAGCTACTGCCCAAACATGCAGGAGAAGACTTGCAAACCTAAAACCAAGTGCTGTGGGAAGACCTTAGTACATCCATCTCTGTGATCATTTCAGTAATTGCTTTCACAGCAGTGAGGCTGTATGCTTACGGGGGTAAGCAGAATGAAGCATTGGTGTTTACTTGCAAGCTAAAATTGTGGGCATGAATGGTATGGTTCCAGAGGTGTGGCAGTATCCCTTAACTTTGGTCTGCAGGAGGGATGTTGTATTCTAACACCTAAGGAGCAAACTACCAGAGAACACCACTCAGTAACACATTTTTCCCAATCACCAGAGATGGGCTTTATAGTCAGAAACTGAAACCAGACTTAGAAAAGTAGAATTTCAAAAACAAAAGTAGGCATACCAGTAGGGATAAACATAATTTTGCATGAAGAAAAATAAAAACAGAAAAAAAAGAGTCACCTGACTTACAAATAGATGAATCAAGATTTGAGAAAAGTGTCATTAAAACAAAACAACCACAGAAAATTTAAAAAGGTGTATTGTTGTTGGTTGCTGTTGAGTCAATTCCAACTCATGGAAACCCCACATGTGCAGAGTACAAGTACGATGGCTCTATAGGGTCTTCAAGATTGTGACCTTTCGGAAGCAGATAAAAAAAGGCAGATAGCCTCAGAGAAATAATAGAGAATATCACAGCAGCAAAATAAATGCATTCTTTTATTATTACTTTATTTATTGTTTATAATTTGTTATTTTAAAATGTAATCAGATATGCTAACATTCAAATAAATTAAGATTAAAAAAAGCCCAGTGGTTACAGTTGTAGACAGATTCAGTGTTCTGGAAGATTAACTCCAGGAAATCTTTCAGAAAAAAAAAAAATCACTCAACAAAAATGAAACAAAAAATATAAGAGAAAAGTTAAGAATGATGGAGAACTCCAAAGTTTCAGCATCTATCCAGCGTTCCAGCAGGAGAGATCAGGAATGAAAAGGAAGCTACAGATTGCTGACTGCTGTCATAGTCCAACTCTAGAGGTACTACAGCAATTAAAAAAGGGAGAAGGAGTAAGAAAAAAAAAAAAAAAAAAAAGAGGGAGCAAGAAATCTAAAGATTGTGAAAACCCTGGAGAGAGAGAAGGATGTTGTATTCTGTTGCAGAAAAGGAATGCCAGCTGGAACACAGGGTTAGGGGATTGACTGTGAGTGAATTGCTTCCTTTAACTTTTTAATTTTGGAAATTTAAAACATACATAAAATTAGAGAGCACTGTATAATAAATCATCTTTTATTTCAAGTACTACCAATCTCTTCCACCCTTCACATATACTTTTATAGTTTGTGCTAGAATATTTCAAAGAACTGACCCCTTCATTTTACCCCAGTTCTTCAGTATGAATCTTGAATAGATGCTTTCTCATTGTGTAACCATAGTGCTGTCATCACATCTAACAAACTAAAAATAGTCTCTTTTGTATCATCTAATAACCAATCCATATCCAAATTTCCTGATTGCCATGAAGCCTTTAAAGGTTATCTTTTTTGAATCAGTATTCAAAACATTTCTACATTGCATTTGAGTATCATATCTCTTACTTTTTATTAATTATATTTTTAATTGGAGATAATTGTACATTCACATGGAGTTATAAGAAAAAACAACAACTGGGCTCTTTGCCCAGTTTACACCAAAGGGAACATTTTGCAACACTACAGCACAATATTACAGCCAGGATACTGACATTGTAGATATTGCTACAAAATGGCAACGCGATGTATTCACCACAAGAATACATCGCGTTGCCTTTTTGTAGCAATATCTACTCCCCTCCTTCTCCCATTATCTCCTTAATACCTGCATCCATTATCCTGTTCTCCATTTCTATAATTTTTGTCATTTCAAGAATGTAATATAATTGAACCATAGAGTATGTAACCTATGACTTACCTGGGATTGGCTTTTTTTCACTCAGCATGGCTCTTTGAGCATTATTCTGATTGTTGAGTTTGTCAATAGTTATTTTCTTTTTATTGCCAAGTAGTAATCCAGTATATGCATGTACTACAGTTTATTTAATCATTCATCAGTTGAAGGACATATAAGTTCCTTTTGATGGGCAATTGCTGGAATGGTAGTTTCATGCTTAAATTTTTATGAAACTGCCAAATTGTTCCAGAGTGTCTGTACTGTTCTACATGTCCATCACTAATGTCTGACTAATGTTCAGATTTTCATACTTCTTCCAATTATTTGGTGTGTCATTGTGGTTTTAATTTTCAATTCCCTAACGGCTAATGATGTCGAACATCTTTTCATGTGTTCATCTGCCGTATGTATATCATCTTTGGTAAAATGCCTGTTCATATTTTTTGCCCATTTTCTAATTCAGTTGACTGATTTTTTTTTTTTTTTTTTTTTTTTGCTGCTGAGGTTTGAAAGTTCTGTATATAGTTCAGATACTATCCCTTTGTCAAATATGTGATTTGCAAATATTTTCTCCTAATCTATAGATTGCCACTTCATTCTCTTAAAGGGATCTTTACACAGCAAAAGTTTTTAATTTTGATGAAGTCTAATCTGTTTTTTTTTTTTTCCTCTTACTGATTGTGCTTTTGATGTCAAGTCTAAGAATTCTTTGCTTGTCCCTAGGTTTTTAAGGCTTTCTCCTATTTCCCCCACCCCGCAAAGTTTTATAGCTTTTACATTTCAGTCTGTAATCTACTTTGAGTTCATTTTTGTCTAAAATACAGAACTTAGGTCAAAGTTCTTTTTTTGCCTGTAGATGTCTAATTATTCTAGCACAATTTGCTGAAAAAAATTGTCTTTTATCCATTAAAATGCCTTTGCATCATTTTAAAAATGAGTTGGGAATATTTGTGTGGGTTTATTTCTGGGCTCTCTATTTTGTTCCATTGGTTTCTTCACCAGTACTACACAATCGTGATTACTGCAGCTATACATTGTCTTGAAATCAAGTAGACTGCTTCCTTCCACTTTCACTTTATCTTTTTCGAATTTTTTTGATTTATTTCATCAGAGTTTTGTAGCTCTCAGCATATGAGTCTTGTACATGCTTTGTTAGATTTAAATTTAAGTGTTGTATTTTGAGCAGTCATAAATAATATTGTACTTTGAGGATTAGTATCCATATGTTCATCACTATTATCCAGAAAAACAGTGGATTTTGTATGTCAAATACTTTGTATAAGTATGTATCATGTAACCTGGCTGAACTTACTGGTTTCAGAGTTTGTTTGTTTTTCCATGCAGCTTTCTTGGAATTTTCTGTGTAAACATTCAACTCATATGGAAATAAAAGTAGTTTTATATCTTCCTTTTAAATCAGTATATTTTTTATTTCTTTTTATTCCTTTATTGCACTGATAGAATTGCTGGAACTATGTTAAATAAGAATGGTCGGAGTGAATATGCTTGCTTTGTCCCAGATCTTAGGGAGAAAGCATTCAGATGTGCCCTTTTAGTCTCATTTTGTTTTATTGGCCTGTCTAATCTTTGGATAAAGGGCAAACTTCAGGAATGACTTCATTACTGAGCTAAAAGTGTGTCCAGGGGCTATACTCTCTGGGTTTCTCCAGTCTCTGTCAGGCCAGTAAGTCTAGCCTTTTTTGTGAGTTAGAATTTTGTTCTACGTCTTTTTTCAGCTCTGTCCAGCATCCTCTATTGTGATCCCTGTCAGAGATATCAGTAGTGGTAGCTGGGCACCCTCTAGTTGCACTAGACTCAGCCTGGTGGAGACTGTGGTAATTGTGGCCCATTAGTCCTTGGGACTAATCTTTAATTTGTGTCTTTAGTTTTCTTTTCTCCCTTGCTCTTGAAAGGGTGAGAACAGTGGACTATCTTAGATGGGTGCTCACAGGCTTTTAAGACCCCAGATGCTACTCACCAAAATAGAATGCAGAGCATTTTCTTTATAAACTATGTTATGCCATTGAGCTAGATTTTCTCTGAGACCACGGTCCCCACAGTCCTCAGCCCAGTAATTCGATTAGATGTGTTTATGCGGCTTCCATGACCTTGCCTTGGACAAGTTGTGCTGGCTCCCCTGGTATTGTGTACTGTTTTACCCTTCACCCAAGTTATCACTTATCTTTTTTTTTTTTATTGTCTATTTAGTGTTTTTCCATCCCCAGCCCTCCCCTCCCTAGTAACAGTCAAAGATTGTTTCTTTCTGTATAGAAACATTTTCAAGACTTTTTATAATGGTGGTCTCATACAATATTTGTCCTTTTGCGATTGAGTTATTTCTATCAGAATAATGCCCTCTAGTTTCATCCATGTTATGAGATGCTTTGAATATTCATCATTGTTATTTATTGTTATGTAGTACCCCATGGTGTGTATATACCATAGCTTGTTTATCCATTTTTCTGTTGATGGGCATCTAGGTTGTTTCCATCCTTTTGCTATTGTGAACAATGCTGCAATGGATATGGTGTGCATATGTGTATTCATGTGATGACTCTTACTTTTCTAAGATATATTCCTAGGAGTGGGATTCCTGGATCATATGGTATTTCCATTTCTAGCTTTCTAAGGAAGCACCATATCGTTTTCCAAAATGGTTTTACCATTTTGCATTCCCACCTGCAGTGCATAAGAGTTCCAATCTCCCCGCAGCCTCTCCAACATTTATTATTTTCTGTTTTTTTGATTTGTGCCAGTAATGCCAGGGTGAGATGATATCTCACTGTGGTTTTGATTTGCATTTCTCTAATGGCTAGTGTTTGGGAGCATTTCCTCATGTGTCTGTTAGCCACTTGAATGTCTAATTTGGTGAAGTGTCTCTATTTCCTTTGCCCATTTTTTTACTGGATTATTTGTCTTTTTGTTGTATTTTCCAGTAGATTTTAGAAATTAGACCTTTGTTGGAATTGTAGTAGCCAAAAAAATTTTGCTGCCTGTAGGTTTTCTTTTTACTCTTTTGGTTGAGTCTTTTGATGCCCATAAGTGATTAACTTTCAGAAGATCTCAGTTATCTAGCTTATCTTCTGAAGTTAGTGTGTTGTTATGGTTTGTATCCTGTTAATGCCACGCATTAGGGCCTCTAGCATTGATCCTATTTTTTCTTCTATGATCCTTAGAGTTTTGGGTTTTATATCTAGGTCTTTGATCCATTTTAAAATAGTTTTTGTGTGTAGTGTGAGGTATGGGTTCGGTTTCATTTTTTTGTGATGGACATCCAGGTTTGCCAGCACCATTTGTTAAAAAGACTGTCTTTCCATTTGATGGACTTTGGGCCCTTGTCAAAGATCAGGTGACCATAGGTAGGTGGATTAACATCTGGGTTCTCAATTCTGTTCCATCGATCAATGTATCTCTCCTTGTACCAGTACCAGGCTGTTTTGACTACTGTAGCTGTATAGTCGGCTCTGAGGTCAGGTAGTGTGAGTCCTCCTACTTTTTTCTTCTTCAGTAGTGCTATACTTATCTGGGGACTCTTCCCTCTCCATATAAAGTCAATGATTAGTTTTTCCTTCTCTTTAAAGAATGTTGTTGGTATTTAGACCAGGATTGCATTGTATTTCTAAATTGCTTTGGGTAGAATTGTCATTTTCACAGTGCTGAGTCTACCTATCCATGAGCATTTCATGTTTTTCCATTTATGTTGATCTTTCTTGGTTTCTTGCAGTAGTGTTCTGTAGTTTTCTTTGAATAGGTTTTTTACACCCTTGGTTAGATTTATTCCTAAGTATTTTACTTTTTTAGGGGCTAATGGTATTCTTTTCTGGATTTCCTTTTCATCCTTCTCTTTATTGTTGTATAAGAATCAAACTGATTTTTGTATGTTTATCTTGTATCCTGCTACTCCTCTGAATCTATTAGTTCCAGTAGTTTTCTTGTGGAGTCTTTCGGGTTGTCTAAGTAAAGTATTATATCATGCACAAATAGGCACAGCTTCACTTCTTCATTACCAGTTTGGATGCCCTTTATTTCTTTTTCTTGCCTTATTACTGTAGCTAGGACTTCCAGCACAATGTTAAATAGGAGTGGTGATAAAGGGCATCCTTGTCTTCTTCCTATTCTCAAGGGGGATGTTTTCAGCCTCTCCTCCATTAAGAATGATGTTGGCTGTTGGTTTTGTATAGATGCCTTTTATTATGTTGAGGAATTTTCCTTCTATGCCTATTTTATTAAGTGTGTTTCTCAGAAATGGGTGTTGGACTTTGTAGAATGCCTTTTCTGTGTCACTTGAGATGATCACGTGATTCTTTCATTTTATTTCTGTGGTAGATTACGTTGTTTGTTTTTCTAATATTGAATCATCCTTGCATACCCAGTATTTTGCATACCCGGTATAAATCCTACTTGGTTGTGATATGTTATTTTTTTTGATATGATGCTGAATTCTATTGGCTAGAATTTTGTTAAGAATTTTTGCTTCTATATTCATGAGGGTGTCTTTGCCTGGTTTTGGTACAAGGGTTTTGCTCGTTTCATAGAATGAACTGGGAAGTATCGTTCTCTTTTCCATGTTCTGAAATAGTTTAAGTGGTACTGGTGTAACCTTTTGTTGAAATATCTGGTAGAATTCTCCAGTGAAGCAATCTGGGCCAGGGCTTTTTTGTTGTTATTGGGAGTTTTTTTTTTTTTTTTTTTTTTAGCTTTTCAATCCCTTCTCTTGATATGGGTCTGTTTAGATTTTCAACATCACTTTGGGTTAGCTTGGGTATGTAGTGTGATTCCAGAAATTTGTCCACTTTCTCTAGTTTTCAAATTTGTTGGAGTATAGTTTTTTTCATACTTTTTCATGATCCTTTTTATTTCAGTAGGGTCTGTTAATGTTCCCCATTTCATTTCTTATTTGGATTATTTGCATCCTCGCCTGTTTTTCTATTGTCAATT
The DNA here is from genome assembly GCF_030014295.1 of Loxodonta africana. Classification (NCBI taxonomy): domain Eukaryota; kingdom Metazoa; phylum Chordata; class Mammalia; order Proboscidea; family Elephantidae; genus Loxodonta; species Loxodonta africana. The sequence continues at coordinate 178,176,542 of NC_087343.1, read as the reverse complement.
TGGCCAGCGGTTTGTTGATCCTTTCAAAGAACCAACTTTTGTTGTTCTTTCTATTGTTTTTCTATTCTCTATTTCATTTATTTCTGCTCTGATCTTTATTATTTCCTTTTTCCTGGTAGCTGTGGACTTCTTTTATTGTTCTCTTTCTATTTGCTTGAGTTGTGTAGCTAATGTTTTGATTTTGTCCTTTTCTTCTTTTTTGATGTGTGCATCTATTAGTATAAATTGACCGCTGAGCACTGCATTTGTGGTGTCCCAAAGGTTTTGGTATAATATGTTTTCATTCTCATTTGATTCCAGGAATTTTTTAATTCCATCTTTGATCTCTTCTATTACCCACTGGGTTTTTAAGATGGGTGTTATTCAGTTTCCATGTAAATGATTTTTTTTCCTTTCTCTTCCTGTTGTTTATTTCTACTTTGATGGCACTGTGATTAGAGAAGATACTTTGTATTATCTCAGTATTTTGGATTTTGTTGAGGGTTGCTTTGTTACCTAAGATTTGGTCTCTTCTGGAGAACATTCCATGTGCATTGGAAAAGAATGTGTACTGTGCAGCTGTTGTGTGGAGTGTTCTTTACCTGTCTGTGAGTTCTAGTTGACTGTAGCCTTTAATCTTTTATATATTTGGTGAGTTTCTTTCAAGATGTTCTGTCCTTTTTGGACAGTGGTGTGTTGAAGTCTCCTAGTATTATTGTGGAACTGTCGATTTCTCTTTTCAGTGCCATTAGTTTGTTTCATGTATTTTGGAGACCTGTCACTGGGTGAGTAGATATTTATTATGGTTATGTCTTCATGATGGATCACCACTTTAATCACTATATACTGCCCTTTTTTGTCTTTTATCATGGATTTTGTTTTAAAGTCTATTTTATCTGAGGTTAGTATTGCCTGTTCTTTTTTGGTAGCTGTTTGCTTGATGTATTTTTTTCCATCCTTTGATTTTTAATAAACTTGTCTTTTTTTCTAAGATGTGGTTCTCATACACAGCATATTGATGGTTCCTGTTTTTATTCTTCATTTTCCTTTGTTCTTTTTTCTGATTTTTCCTCAAAGTGGTATCCAAGTATTTATCTTCAGTTTCGCTGATCTTGTCTTCCATTGTTTCAAACCTGCTCCTCAGACCTTCTGTTACAGCCTCCATTTCTGAAATACTGTTGTTTATCTTTTGAATTTCTAATTACCTTTGTTGTATGATTTCTAGTTGTGAATTTATTTTGACATTTTATTCCTGTATTATTTTCCTGAATTCTTGCATTGTTTTGTCTGTATTTTCCATGGGTTTGTCTGCTTTTTGCTTTAACTCTTAAATAGCTCTGAATATTAGAGTCTTAAGTTCCTTATCAAGTAGCTCCAGAACATTTTCTCCTACTGGAAAGCCATCTGGTGTTTTATTGTGGATGTCTACTGGAACTATTCTGTCCTGTTTTTTTGTTTTTTGTTTTTTGTTTTTTCATGTTTTGATATTGTCTGCTTTCTTCAGGGTACTCAGTATTTTCTTCATTTATTGATTGTAGGTTTGTTTTTTTGTTTGTTTGTTTTATTTGGTTATAGCTGAGCAGGCTGTGTGTTCTTTGTTGTTTGTTCCTCTGTGGGCACGATATTTTTCACCTCCTTGTCCAATGGGATGGTCCAGTCACCCAGCTAGGTTGTAGCAGGTCAGGTCCAGTGGAATGGACAGGGCTGGAATGGGTTGTTTGTTGCACATACTGGGGCCAACAAGGCAGGCTGGGGCTCAGTGCAGGGAAGTGTCAGGTAGTCCATGCCCGTGCTGCTTGAGGGCACAGTGTTCTGCTTATCGTGCAGATAGGCAGGAGGAAGTGGGGAAATTGTAATATGTGGAGCTAAGATGGGTATGGGAATGAAGAGAGAGAGGAGAGTGAAATAGGAGACCAAAAAAGGTGCTGCAGGAGTTTGCCATTGGAGTGGAGAGACAAAAAACAGAAATAAGGGAAAAAGAGAGAGAAAAATAAATAAATATTAAAAAAAAAAAAAAAAAGAAAGAAAAGCCCCTGGGGATCCCACCAGCGAGTGGGGAAGTTGTTCCCAGGCCTTAGGGCACGGCCTGTCTAGAAGGGGCAGAGATGGTAAACAATGCCAGGTATTCAGGAATTGGAAAACAAGGAAAGTAGAGAGAGATGAGAAACTGAGAAATGAAGAAAAACAAAGAGAAAAACAGAAAAGAAAATAATAAATAATAAAAAAAAAAGAAAAGAAAAAAGCGATTCCCCCAGGGACCCCACCAGACTGGGGAAAAGGTTCCCAGGCTTTGGGGCACAGCCTGTCTGGGAGGGGCCGAGATGGTACACAGCACCAGGTATTCATGAGACAGAAAAGTAGAGAGTGACAAGAATCTGAGAAATGAAGACAAACAAAAAGGAAAAGAAAATAATAAAAAAAAAGAAAGAAAGAAAGGACCGTAGGGATTCCACCTGCGTGGATGAACAGAATGGGGAAGTTGCTCCCTAGCTGTGCAGTACAGCCTGGCTAGAAGGGGCAGAGATGGCACACAGCATCAGGTATTCAGGAGATGGGAAATGAGGGTAAGTAGAGAGAGACAAGAAATTGAGAAATGAAGAAAGACAAAAAAGAGAGAGAGAGAAAAAGAAATGCCCCTAGGTATCCCACTGGCATGGCTGCACAGACTGGGCAAGTGGCTCTCCAAGCTGTGCAGTACAGGATGGCTAGAAGGGGTGGAGATGGCACACAGAACCAGGTATTCAGGAGGCAGTAAAACGAGGTAAGTAGAGAGACAAGAAACTGATAAATAAAAAAAAAAAGGAAAAAAGAGAAAGAAAATAATAATAATAAATTAAAAAAAAAAGATGACCCCAGGGATCCCGACGATGCGGCTGAACAGAGCAGGAAAAGTGGCTCCCAGGTCGCACAGTACAGCCCAGCTAGAAGGGGTGGAGATGGCCCACAGAGTCAGGTGTTCAGAAGATAGAAAAACAAGGTAAGTAGAGAGAGAGAAGAAACTGAGAAATAAAGACAAAAAGAAAAAAAAAAAAAAGCCCCAAGGATCCCGCCAACATGGCGGCGCAGACTGGGGAGGTAGTTCCCCAATCGAGCAGTTCTCCACAGCCTGTCAATAAAAAGCAAAGATTCCACAGGGAGCCAGGTATTTGAGAGAAATGAGGGGCAGGAGGTGAGAGGCAAGGAAGAAACTAAAGAAGCCAAAAATGCAACAGCAGCAACAAAGAAATGGCACTGAAGGAGCCAGCTGGTGTTGCCGGGGCGAATCCAAGTGGCACAGAGCCAGTGCCTCCTGACCAAACGACTTTAGCCTGCTGGGAAATGGTGGAGGCAGAGCAGGGGGAAAGAGGGTGGGGGGTGGGAAAGCACGTATCACTGGCCACCAGGTGTTCTGTCTCCTGCTGGGAGCTCTATGAAGCTGTTTTCCTATACTCCCTATTCTCTGATCTCAGACAGGAGTACAAGATGGCGAATCCATGCTGCTGCTAAGGGACCTCTGCTCTGTATCTCTCCTCACTCTCTGCTGTCAGTTTCTTATTCCATTCAGTGTTTTGTTGAGTTCTTTGTCTTCATTTGATGCTTATGGTTTCAGGATTGATGTTCATCCCTGTTTTACTTAGTTTTTTGGGTCTTTGCTATGGAGGCAGGGCATGGTGCTTCTGTTTATGATGGCATGTTGGCTCCACTTACCCATTGAGTGTTTTAATATTGATTATAGCATTTTTCAGTTTTAAAATTTCCATTTTGTTCTTTTTATCATCCATTTCTTTCCTGAGACTTCCTATTGTTTTATTAGTTTCAGGTCTGTTTATATTTGCTTGTTGAAGCATTTTCATCATGGAAATTAAGAATCTTTGTCAAATAATGCTATTATCTTTTGACATCTTTTGATTGTCTTTTTTTTTTTTTTAATTCAGCATGAAATGTTCCTAGTTCTTGGTATGACAAATTAATTTTTTATTTCAAGATGGCCATATAGGGTATTATATAATTAGACTCTGCATTTCATTTGAACCCCTGACACTGCTTTGACAGGAGAAGAGGGAGCATTTATTCATTACTACCAGGTGGACCCTGGAAGTCTAGTTTCCCCACTCAGCCTCCATTGATACCAAAAGAGATTCCTATTAGTACTGGTTAGGCGTGGGAATTCTGGATCTCCATTAGGACTTCAGGTTAGTTCATTGACTTGGGTGGGGTAAAGGTGTGTGTTATTACTGTTACTGATATGACATTCGCTAACACCTTAGGGTTAAGTGTTTGCCTTATTACTTCTGTGTATTATAAAAGTCCATATTCTCCACTAGGCCTTACTACAAGGAAAAGTTTCTCGTTACCAATTAGTGGAGCTGAAAGTACTTGCCTTCCCTGACGTTACCCAGATGAGAGTGTCAGGGCACTTCATTACAGTCTTGCAAGAGAGGAAATCTAGGCTCCACAATCATCCATTGCTATCATGGGTGGGGAATGGGACCTCAATTTTTCCTCGGGTGTTTTGTTGGAGAAGAGCAATTGTTTTCTAAAACGTATCTCTTTCTAGGTTGTTCCTATCCTGGTTGTTTGGCTACAGGCTAAGTGGTTTTAAATATGGAAGAGTTTACCCACCAAAAGATGACATTTATTTGGTGAAAAAAAATCAGGTTATGTGTCCTAGAGAAAGTTTCATATTCTTGATTTGTCTGACTAGTCTAGTGATATCATTTAAATTGTTTTTCCATCACCTATATTTCTTATGGAAACCCTGGTGGTGTAGTGGTTAAGTGCTACAGCTGCAAACCAAAGGGTTGGCAGTTTGAATCTGCCAGGCACTCCTTGGAAACTCTATGCGGCAGTTCTACTCTGTCCTGTAGGGTCGCTATGAGTCAGAATCGACTCGACGGCACTGGGTTTGTCTATTTGTTTCATATTTCTTATGAAGCCCTGGTGGTGTAGTGATTAAGAACTATTGCTGCTAACCAAAAAAAGTTCAGCAGTTCAAATCTACCAGCCCCTCCTTGGAAACCCTGTGGAGCAGTTTACTCTGTCCTGTCTGGTTGCTATGAGTTGGAATCAGCTCGACAGCAGTGGGTTTGGTTTTTGATTTTGGTGTATTTCTTATAAACTAGTAGTTAAATCTCAAGGTCCAGTTAAATCTAGGTTTAATTACTTTTGGTAAATAATGCTTTGGATGGTATTACATAGCTCCTATTACATCATATCAAGAGGCACATAAAGTCTGCTCAGCCCACCTTAGTGATGCTAAGGATCATCAGTAGGTTTAGGCATGATTATCCTGTACTATTCATCATACTTTCTCTTCCAACATTTGTTTTAGCGTGTGACAGAGGGTTTGAATTTTATTGCTTTTTCCTTGCCATATTTCCCTCACTGAATCATTGCTTGCTCCTTTGTTACTTTAGGACTGTAAAACAGCTGTGCCAGCCCAAAGATTCTGGAATCAGCAATGAATTATAAGAGAGTTATAGAAGTCCAGATAGACTGAGGAGCACATAAACAAATGGTGCACCTGCATCTGTTGGTCCATGAGCATTTTCTCTTTACTTCTTCTGCCTTCAGACCACTCTAACTATGTAGCGAAATTTAAGGAAAAAAGCTGTTTGAGAGAACAATGTCAGTGGCTGATAGTTTCCCCAGAGGAAATGTGTCTCAGCAAGCGAAGGCAGTCAAGTCTGGACCTTGTTTCCATGAGTTTTTTGCCCTGTGCCAGCCAGTCGCACCCCTGCCTCTTCCCAGATATGACACAGATAGAGCCTGAGCTTTGATCTTTCCATCTGAAACACATTACTAACCAAGATAGCTGGTATCTTGGAGGAAAATGAATACTCAGGCAAAAATAACCAGCTATTTGAGGAGAATAAATAAGTACAATAGTCAACAAACTGAACATCTGATGCTAACAAAAGCAGAATCAATGGAACAATCAGTAAATTAAAATGAGCATTAAAATAGTCTCAAGGAGATAAGAGGGAATATTACTAACAAAAGCAGAAGTAAGCATTTGTAAAGAACTGAGTAGAGTGAATGGATGTGAAAAATATTGAGAAAGGGAACTTACAGATTTTCTGAGAACATAGTGCTTGAAATAAGGTTACCTACCTTCTACTTTTTTGCATCCTGTGAGCCAAGGTGGAGGCCTCGTGGTGCAGTGGTTAAGAATTTGGCTGCTAACTAAAAGATTTGGCTGCTCCTTGGAAATCCTATGGGCCAGGCCTACTCTGTCCTATAGGGTCCCTATGAGTCGGCACTGACTTGATGGCAACAGGTTTAGTTTGATTTTTGGTACCTTCCACTTTTTTGCTTTCTTTGAGTCAAGGTACTGCTTAGATTTAAGAGTAACTGTTTGTGAGTGAAGTCTTGGGCTTTGTTAGTGACACAGGGAGATGGATTGTATCTTCCTATCATGAGCTTTCAGCTGCAGAGCAACACTGGAGTCCAGGGGCCATGACCCAAAAGTGAGGTCACCGTATGAGCTTAGCATAATGAATCTGTGGGCCTGCAAAGAACAGTTTGTGTCATGTCATTACACATGAATGTCCTGTGTCACGCTGACCCCCCCAAAATCAGGAGTTGCTGAATCAATGCTCAAAGATTACATGACCTTGAGGCTAAGATCATGCAGGAAGTGCAGAGAGTGGAGAAGCTTGACTCAGGTGTCTAAGCAGAGAACTGACTACCTTCCTTTACATCAAGAAAAAAAAATCCTGTGTCAGAGAATATTTTTCTTGTCAACACTCAAAAGTTTCCTACCACTAAGGAGACCCTAGCCCTGGTGGCACAGTGGTTAAGATCTTGGCTGCTAACCAGAAGGTTGGGAGTTCTAATCCACCAGTGTTTCTTGGAAACTATACAGGGCAGCTCTACTCTGTCCCATGGCAATGGGTTTCTTGTTTTAGCAACCTGACCTAAGCTTCAAGGAGCCAACTTAGAAGAATTATATACAAAAGTATACTGAGAAACCATCAAGAGGAAGCTCAAAAGAAAAATCACAACACACATTTTCAGAAAGAAGACCATGGAGGAATGAGATGACCACCTGAAATAAGTTGATGAGGAGGAGGGGTAAGAGGAGGATGATGACTATAATGATGATGCTAATAAAGCACTTTAAGTGATCGAACCCACAAAATAAAAGACTTCTTGGAGTTTACAAAAATTTTCCAGATTTAAATATCAGCAAAATTAATTAAAGGGGAGACAACGGTTACTGCCGTGGACTATATTAGAGATGTGGAAGATCATATATAAAAAAAAAAAAAAAACTCAAAACACAGGGAAAATTATACAAAAAATAAATAAATAAATTGCATAGTACCACCACCGGTTGCTGCCTAGTCAATTCAGACTCATGGCAGTGGCATATGTGTCAGAGTAGAGCTGTGCTTGACAGGGTTTTCAGTGGCTGATTTTTCTGAAGTAGATCATGAGGCCTTTCTTTTGAGGTGCCTCTGGGTGGATGCAAATCTTCAAACTTTTGGTTAGCAGTCAAGCATGTTAGCCGTTTGCACGACCTAAGAACAAAAGTGCAAGGTAGGGACTCTTAAATATAGAAGACACATGTTGTTAGAGAAATTCTAATTAGGTTTTAACTATTTGAATAGAAAGGAAGGAGTTAGGGTTGTATGAGAACAAGGGAGAAAGAAAGTAATTCCAAAAATCTTATCAGTGGGGGTGGGGGGGTGGGGTGGGGAGGGTGGAATGGAAAGAAGAGAATGGCATATGCAAAGTAAATGGATCCCAGAGCCTAAACTATGGAGAAGGAAATCAGAGGCTGAGGTTGAAGCTTCATAATGGGGGACTGTTATTTATTAAACTCAGTGGGGGACAATAATATTCAGTTTACAAATAAAAAAAAAATCACACGTTTGATTAAAAGAAAAAAAGAGAAGGTAAACATTAATAGAAATAAAAAGTATAATGAAATCACAAGATAAGAAGGGGAAGAATTAAAAAAATTACTGAAACATCAAAATGAAAGAAAAAGGAAAGAGGAAACAAGTTAAAAAATAACCACAGTGTAAGATTGAAGAACCAAAACTGAAACCATACCTCTTGCCATCAAGTCAATTCCAACTCATAGTGACCCTACAGGACAGAGTAGAACTGCCCGTTTAGGTTTCCAAGGACCACCTGGTGGATTTGAACTGCCAACCTTTTGGTTAGCAGCCATAGCTCTTAACCACTGCACCACCAGGTTTTCCATAAGATTGAGTAGATAAGAATAACTACTGTAGTCAAAATTTTTAAACTCAGGTACTAAATTCCTTTATTAAAAAAATGGATACTCTAAGAAACCAAGTTCAGCTATGAACTGCTTATAAGGAGTATACATAAAAAATGGAAATAAATGCAAAAGTTCGAATTGAAGGAATGGGCAAAGAGATCACAGCTGAATGTAATCAAGAAAAATAGTAAAAGTGGCAATACTAATGTAGACAAGGTGAAATTTAAAATTAGAACAATAAATAGTAAAGAAGATATTACTTAATGAATAAAAAAATTATGAAATAATATAATATTAAAGCCCTTCACAAGCAAAATAAACTAGGTATTAGGAATGCAAAAAGTTGATAAATATAGAATTATATTGGAAAAATGTATTATAATTTTCTCATAATTAGACCTAACAAAAAATATAAGGAGAAGAATGAAATAATGTTATCTTTCTATCTGTAGAGAGAGGGCCTTAACCATTCTTGTAGATACATTTTTATATGAAAAATTGTCATACATTTGGTTTTTAGTATAATTTTAATGAGTATTAATGCAGAGATTACTACATTGTCAGATCACAAGGCAATAAAATAAGAAATGAATAATAAACAGCAATGAAAAAGTTTTAACCACCTGGAAATTAAGGGTCTCATGTTTAGACCACTTGATTCTAACAGAATATTAAAAGAAAAATATTAAACCATGTAAAAATTAATGAAAATAAACACTTTATACCAAGCCCTAGGGGACACAGCAAAGCAGTATATGAAGAACAATATGTAGCCATAAATCTCTCTTTTTTTTTTTTAAAAGATGAAGCTTTAAGGAAATAAGTATATGAAGAACAATATATCGCCAAAATCTTTTTTTTTAAATAAAGAAACATAAAGGAAATTGGTTATCTTATAGATTTTATACTTTTTATTTCCACTAACATTTACTTTTTTCTCTTAAACATGTATATTTATTTTTATTTGTAAACTTAATATTATTTTCACCACCGACTTTAATAAAAAATAAGAAAAACATCCAGAAATGTAGAATTAATAAAGATAAAAGGTGAGATTGTTAAAATAAAACAAACAAAAAAGTTTGATAGGATTAGAAAAATAGAATCTGTATAAGCCTGATCAAAACATAAGAGAATAAAATTATGGAAAGTTAAGGACAAAATAATGTAAATTAATTCTAAGATATCGTTACACGACATTATCTCTCAGCAAATTTGGGATCTTAGGAAAAATGGAAGACTTCCATCTTAACAAATGACTAGAAATATGGCTATAGTTCCTACATGAAAAAGGATATTAAAAGAAATGACTTTAGGTTTGAGTTTAATATAGACATAAAGAATAAATAACTTCAAAGCTATTTAAAATATTCCAGACCATTAAAAAAGAAAGAAAAAGAAAACCATACAAAGTTCCTTGAATTCTTTTTATGACTCCAACTAAACATTAAAACATGGCAAAAATAGCCTGTTTTTTTTTTTTCATTTGTTAATGTGGCTTTAAAAAAATGTATCAAATATTAGTAGATGGAACTCTACAACATGTCAGTAGAATAAGGTGTTATGATGTCACAGAATTTACTGCAGTAAAAGTTATTTAGATCTGGAAATCAGTCAACATAATCCACTATATGAATAAATTCATGCTGGGGAAAAAATCAGATGTTGAGTAGACTTTGAATTCAAAATGGCACCTCTACCTAATTAAAAAAAGTTAAATAATGAATATTGTCTTAAAGTTGTCTGTCACTGGTTATTCAGGAGTACTCTCAGTGAGGAATGACCCCTTCAGATATTCCTAAAGACCTTCATATGAATGTTTTTATTTCTTGCCTGGGTTATTGTATTAGCCTCTACTTCTGAAAAATCAGCCATTGAAAACCCTATGGAGCACAGTCCTACTTTGACACACATTGGGTCTCCATGAGTCTGAATTGATTCAACAGCAACTGTTTTCCAAATGGCCACCAAAAGGGTTCTTCTAATATAAAAACACAAAGGCCACCCTAGTTAAAATCCTTCAATGGTTTCTCATGGCCATTGTGATAAAATCCACATTTAGCATGACACTCAAGGTCCTCTATGATAGGCATTTGCCTATTTCTCCTGGGTTATATATTGTTCCTTCTTTAGGGATTTACTTTACAGCCTGTATTTTCTCTCACCCGCCCCATTCTGGTGCAACACAACTCACTCTTCAAGCCATAGCTCAGGAACCATCTCCCACAGGAAATGAGCTAAAAGACTCTTATGTCTGTTCTTTAATCACCAATGGCCATCTTGTACTAACCTGTGACTCCTTCAGAGCTGGGATGGTGTATCGCCACTTTCTAATCAGTCTCCACCCCAGCACCTGGCCTTTTGTTGTCTCTCAAGTAGAATTTGTTTTTAAAAAAATCACCTGTACCAAAAGGAGAGATTTTAAAGGGCCCAAACAGCTGCAGCTGCCAGAGGGGAGGTTTCCATATTTTATGGGGAAAAAAAAAAAAATGTTTTAGCGTGGTGTGAGTTAATATTCCCAGGACAAACAGAGAAGGCTGAAGGCTCAGATTATTTAAAAACACGCAATTAGAAATCCTCTAAAAATTCTAAAAATCAGAAAATGTTTTGTTATAAACAGATCTCTTATAACCTCAGTGACCGCACCATCTGTTAAATATTTTAGTAACGTCGCTTTAGACTGAATTGCATTTTCTAACTTTGGCCCATTGCTCATCTCTTCTGTGTGGTAAATGGCATGGCATTTTTAGCATGTTCAAATTGCAAGCAATTTAGCATTTATGAAATTTCCTTGGTGATTGGAGTTATATTCAGTCAGTAATTATGATTTGTTTGAAAATGGACCATAGTACGTGATTATTGTATCATAGATATTGAAATGCTTTTATTGACTTTCTAAGTTGTGAATACAGCAAAATGAAGCAAAGCCAATTTTACTTGTTTGGATCAACTTTAAAGTGTGCAAGTTAATGAGGTTTGCAAATCAACAATGTTTATTGTTTTACTGCTTTTCATTCTGTTGTCACTTGTTAGCATCCACCATAATATAATCTCTCTTTGGCCTAATGACCATCAGAGAAATAGGTGAGGTTTTACTGTCCTACTTTTACATGTAGGTGACGTTTTAGATCTTGATGACATTTAAGGATGGAAGAGTTTCCATCCCCTCAGAAGCTTGTTAATAATTACTCAGAAGTAGTGCCTTCCTAAACCAGTCCTCCCCACGCCAACCTCCCCATCATGCCCATGTGAACTGCATAGCAGACATAGATCCAATCGTGGGATGAGCCCAGGTCATTTACATTCCTAATAACTTTCTAAAAATATGATAGGTAACTCTTTTATTTAATCAAATATTCTTTCACATGTATTTAATAATCACCTATTATAGAGTGGGCACTATTCTAGGTACTGAAGAATTCACAGTGGAGTTCAAAGACACGCTCTCTGCCTTCACAAAGCTTGTAATGTGACAGCACAGAAATGCAAGAAAATAAACAAGATAATACGCTTATGCGTGCTGTGATACAAGAAATGAAGAGAACTCAGTCAATGTATAGGAAGGACACAAGACCCAGTTCAGAGAACAGGAAAAGCTTCCTGGTCAAAGTGACAACTTGGCTCAGAGCTAAATGACAAAGAGGAGGCATCTCATCACTTAACGTATGCTGGTATTGGTATTTAGAGACTTACGTATAAAGTTGGGGGTTCTCGGGTGGCACAAACAATCAAGCACTCAGCTGCTAACTAATGGGTTGGTGGTTTGAGTACATCCAGGGGTGCCTTGGAAGAAAGACCTGGCAATCTACTTCTGATAAAATAGCCATTAAAAACTCTTTGGATCACAGTTCTACTGTGACACACATGGGTCACCATGATCAGAACGGACTTGATGGCAACTAGTTTGGTTTTTGTTTTGTGTAAGGATATCTCCAAATTTTGAGATGAAAAGAAACCTGGGTCATGTGATCCACAAAATATCAAAAGAACCACAATTGTTCCTAAACATCACCACTTTCCGCCTTCATTGAAATTTGCTGTATTCATTGTTGAGTGAGTCACCAGCAAGTTTCTTCCTAAAAGGGATAACCTTGCTGTACTTTGATTCTCCTTTGAGAATAACACAGAGTTCTGCCAGCTTTTCCCAGTTCAATCAGGTGTTGAGTCTCAACAGTTCCTTTTAGGATACTTTGCCTTTAAATGAGTCCCTTAGCAAGGCTAGATGTTAAAATCACACATCCTCACCTGGATATACTTCAGGAGACTGGGTGTTATGCACGAGTCCTCATTAGGAAGGTGACAGAATCTTGCTTCCTATTCAATTTAGAGAAGATGATACCTCGTGTCTAGGCATGTTAGTTTCTGGTTTTAAAAATAAATGTGATATCCCAGAGTCTGGTGGCTTTAGCTAGCCCAAACCATGGAATTCTGAATAAGGAAAAGGATTCAGTGACTGTGAAAATTATGGGGGATATTTTTATTCATTCTTTAATTTTGCATTTTTTTTAAAGACCTTTTGTGTTATTTGCACATTTGCTCCAAGGAGCTTTTTAGTGTATGAGTGAGACTTTTCATGACATACATCTTTTCTACACTGGATTAGAAGTGCATGTACCTGGTCTGTACTTAGAACTTGGTATGATTTTGGAAAATAAACTACTTCCTGCGGTGGCTTCAGTTTCACCAACTATGCAATGAGAGAATTAATTAAGCAAATGAGAAACACCTGAGAGGTACCATAATTTGTCAGATTTGGCACTCATGGCAGACATTACTAATCAATTACAGCACTGAGTCCTACCATTCTTGTCTACTATCTTGTTTTTTATACTCCTTATAGCAGCAAAGGGCACCTGTCTAAAAATTAAATCTGATTATGTCGCTCTCCATCTTCAAATACTTCTGTGGGAGGGAAAAAAACAAAAACCTTGGTGGGCCATCATTGTTCCTAGAATAAGATCCAAACATTGTCACACTGTATGTGAAATCATTTGTAATCTGGCCTTTGGTGACTCCTCTGTCTTTATCTCTTAGAGAGTCTATCTCCAGTGTCTCCAGAAGGCAGCCCAAACTATTTTCACTTATCAAAGATACCATGCTTTCTGGAGCTTTTACGCCTTTCCACAAGTTTTTCCCGCTTTATCTGGCCAACTCCTAACTTCAAGAATTAACTGTTTCATATATTATACATTGATTATGCCTTCTTTGTAAAACTTTTAATCTCATAAATTTAACTGGTCGACTCTTTTTTGTGCTGCTAAATGGCTTTAGTGATAACAATTATGGTCATGATAGTCATGGATCCTCCACGCATAGGCACTTGGCATTCACCTCAACAACCAAAGGCTGCTTACTGTGAACATGAATATTTCTCCATCTTGGGATTTTTTTGGAGGAGAACACAAGAGTACAAGGAGCTCATGGTCAGGAAAAGCCAAAAGTATCAGAGTGACTATCCTGGGAATCAGCCTTCAACCAATGGCGGTTGGGGAGTTGGTGAATAAATACCCCTAGCTTCCTTACCACATGGAATAGGGGTGGGGATAACACGGAGGTATGATCAGTACGACCTCGCTGAGTTCCCTGGCAGAACTAAGCTCCAGTTGCTCATTTGGTAACTGTCTTGATAATACAGGTGCTCTTTGGTGGTGCTCTAGCAACACCAACTGAATAAACTACTTTCACTCCAATCCTTGTCTTAGTATCTGCTTCTGGGGAAACTAAACCAAGGCAAAGACCAATGAAATGATAATTTCTAGCATTGATTCCAACTCCTAGTGACCCTATAGGACAAAGTAGAATTGCCCCATAGAGTTTCCAAGGAGTGCCTGGTGGGTTCGAACTGCTGACCTTTTGGTTAGCAGTCATAGCTCTTAACCACTATACCACCAGGGTTTCTATCATTTAGTGAGCACTTACGTTGCAATAAGTACTACATTAAGCAATTTGCAGACATTCTCACTTTAACCTAAGAACAGCATTAAGTGAGAGACTATTCTTCCATAACAGAAACTATTACTGTTCCCTTTATAATTTGGATTTGAATCCTTCTTATATAATTGCTTGTGTATTTATTTGTTCATTTCCTTTCATAAGACTTTAAGCAACTTAAAGACAGGAGCTATGGCAGGACATTACAACTAAATGGATGTGTATTTTGAAAGAGTTTTGTAATTTCTAGAAACTTCTTGAAAGTCAAGGATTTTATATTTTGTCTCTATCCCAGAATAGAAAGTTCAGAATAATTGGTCAGATACAAGAAAACCATTATTTTAATTAGAAATCTGGCAAAGTGAAGACATTTTTCATGATTAAATACTTTCATAGGAAATTCTAATACATTTTTCAAAGATATTTATGCTGGTTAAGGTTTTGTGTCAATTTGGCTAGGCCATGAGCCTCAGTGGTTTGGCAGTTATGTAATGATGTAATAATCCTTCATTATGTGATCTGACATAATCATCCTCCATTTTGTGATCCAACTGAGCAGCCAATCAGTTGAAAAGAGAGTTTGCTTCAGAGTGTGGGCTGTATCCAATATATATGGATGTTCCTATAAAGCTTGCTCTCTCTCCATTCTGTATCTGGCTCATCATCCTCTGACCTCCAGTTCTTGGTATATGAGCCAGCAGCCTGCCATCTGACTTGCAGATTTTGGCATTTTCCTTCTCTCACAGCCTCCGAACCACCAGCCTGCTGTCTGATCTACTGATTTTGGGTTCATCAACCCCTGCAGCCACGGGAGTCAGGAGAAGCCTCCAGCCTGAGTCCTGACCCACAGATTTGGGACTTGCTAGCCCCCACAAATGCGTAAGCCATTCCCTTGAATTAAAATTCTCTCTCTCTATATATATATATATTTCTCTGGTTTTGCTCCTCTAGAGAACCTAACCTAACCAAAAAAAAAAAAAAAAAAAATCCCATTGCCATTGAGTTGATTCTGACTCATAGCAACCCTATAGGACAGGGTGGAACTGCTTCATAGTGTTTACAAAGAGCAGTTGGTGGGTTTGAACTGCTGACCTTTTTGGTTAGCAGCCAAGCTCTTAACAACTGCAAACCTAGCCTAAGACAATGGTAATTTCTTTGAAGAATTTTACTAAACCAAAATATTGAGGAATGCTCCACTATATTCTTTTATAACTGAAATCAAATGTCACAAAGGATGAAAAGTCTAAAGGACATAAATGAGAACGTGAAGAATGTGAAAATTAAGAGGACTGAGAATTAAGAAAACTTCATCCAAACAGGCCCATTTTGTCCATTTTTAACAAACAAAAATGCAGGTTTATATGTTAGGCCAGAGGAGTTATAAGGGGAGTGAGTATAAAGAAATGCAGTCTCTGTCTCGAACAATATATTTTTTTGAATGAACACACTAGTTGCTGTAGTAGTTTTTATAACATGATGCTACATTGAAATGTAAAACCTGCAGGTAAATGAAGTATTGTTACAATATTTCTCATCTAATAACCTTGTGATTACCTCACAAGGTTTCTCCTCTTGTGGTTGCTATGGCTTAAAACACACACACACACACACACCCCATTTAGTTTTCATAAAATGGGAGTGCATTGATGGAAAATTAAGAGAGGAGCACTATACCCAGTTTTTCCCTCATCCTATGTGTCCTCTTAGTGGTGGAGTGGTTAAGTGCTAACCCACCAGACGATCCTTGGAAACGCAATGGGGCAGTTTTACTCTGTCCTAGAAGGTTGCTATGAGTCGGAATCTACCCCACAGCAGTGGGTTTGGTTGGTTTTTGGTAAGTGTCCTCTAGCAGTACTTCTCTGCCCCCTTTGTCGTTAATTTTCACCCTCTATTGGACCATTTTCATTATCAAATAAAAATACTGTTACTATCACCCTTAAAATATATATTCTTAATTTGATTTTTTTTTTTTTTTTTTGTGAATCTCCCCTCCATTTCTTTGCTCTCCTTCGAATCAAAAATCCACAAGAAAGCTGATTAGACTTGCTGCTTCTATATCCTCACTTCCCGTTTTCTCTAAATCCATTTCAATTTGGTTTTCATCCCTACTACCTCATTGCAAGAGCCCTGGTGGTGCAGTGGTTAAGAGCTCAGCTGCTAACGAAAATGTCGCCAGGTCAAATATACCAGCCGCTCTTTGGAAACCCTGTGGAGCGGTTCTACTCTGTCCTATAGAGTTGCTATGAGTCAGGACCAACTCGACCGCACCTACAACAAGCCCAACAACAAGAAGCCCATTGCAAGTGCTTTCGTCAATGACCTCGATGTGGCTGAATCCAGTACATAATTTCCAATGCCCCTTATATGTGATTGACCAGCAGCATTTGTAGATTTGACCACTCCTCTTTTTCCATTTTACACATACATTCTTTAAGTAGGTTCCAGGGCACCACACTGCCTTGACTTTTCTCCCATTCACTAGCTACTTCATTTCAGTTTTCATGGTCCCTCTTCTCAATTGGTCACTGAAGTAACCTACGACTCAGTCCTCGTTGTCTTCTTTTCTTTATCTACATTCTCTTCCTTAATGATCTGTCTAATCTTTTGGAAATAAAGCTCATCCATATACTGTGAATCTCCTATTGACATCTCTAGTCCAAAACTTTTTTTTTTTTTTCTTTTCACTCCAGACTTAGATATCCAACTGCCTTCTCTGATGGACTGTTACACTTCAGTGGTGTATCTAATAAAAACCTCAAACTGGGCATGGCCCAAACTGATCTCCTGATATCCCTCCAAAAACTACCGCATCTTCACCTCAGTGAATGATACTATCACTTCAGTTGCTCAGAACAAAAGCTTTGGAGCAATTCTCAAATCTCCTGTTTTATTTACACCCATCTCTAGTCTGTCAGGAAATATTTTTAGCTTTCCTTGATCTAATACCATCATGGTTCCAAACTATTTAATGAAGATTGTGTCTCTGCTGTTTCAGACCTCAGTGCAACTTCCCTGAATTAAACACTATCAATTCTTCCTTATTAATAATGTTAATGATTCCAAAACGTATTGCATTTGGTTTTTAAATAAATGACAGCATATCGTATGTATTCTTCTGTGCTCCCATTTTATAATTTAATGTCTGGAAATAAAATAGGAAATAAAAAATTAGTTTGTAGATTAATTTAGTGAGATAATTGTTTTAATATTATTGTTTTCTTAACTAAAAACAAAATTTTTCATTCACTCTATTGAATACTTGTTTCGTGTCAGTTTAGTAGAATTTTAAAGCTTGTTTTCATACTACAACAACAGTAATAATGGTAACAATAGTTAATTTTATTGAGTATTTTCCATGTATCAGTCACAAACAAAATCACCTGCAGGCATTGTTTTATTTAATCCTTACAACAACTGAGCCATAGAGCGATGAAGTAGTGACCATATTGGGTGTTACACATTTTTGCTTAAGTATATTTAGATGTATCAGTTGTATTAGTTGTTAGGTTGAATGGGATATTTTCTTCAATTGTTTTATAACCGTTTAGATGTTTAGATATAAAAATTAATGCTCTTATGTATATTATTTTTTTCAATCAGCTACCTTACTGAGGTAGTCTAATGCTTTTAAGAGTTTTTAAGGCCATTGCTTTAGGTTTTCTAGCTATACAAGCATATTATCTATATTTGTACTTGATTATCTACAGGTAGTATCTTCTCTTGATTTCATTGGCTGATACTTTCAAGATAATACAGTGCAATAATAGTGACACAGGGACTCCATTTTCCCTCCTGCATTTAATAGGAATGTTCTTGGTGTTTTGACAATGGTGGTGCTGATTTAGATTGTGTTTTCATTTTTTCTCTTTTATCAGTAATCTAAAGTTATGTTTTAAGTTTGTTGTTTGGCCTAAGAGCTGTTAAGCAGAGAGGAGTTTTCTTTCTCCACTCAGGTAGACTGTTTTTTTTCTGTTCAATTATTAATTTCTTGACTAGATTGCAATTTGAACAATAAATGAATTCTATAGAGGGTCTGTAGCATCTATTCAGGTTTATTTTGAGGACTAATCTTTGGTCAACTTTTGTAAATGATCTATAAGCCCTTGAAAGTAAAGCATATTCTTTTTTCTAATACCTACTTATTATATTATTTTTTTTTATATTTACCTTATTTGGTTTATTATTTCTTCTTATTATATTTTTGCCTTCTTGAAAGACTATAAACAGAAAGAATTAATGTCTTAGTACTGTTTTATTTCTATAAATGTTTTCTTGTTTTTCCTATTGATTTTACACTCTATTTTGTTCCTATAACTTTTTGTTTCAATACCTTGTTTCGTAGATTCATGACATAGAGGTTTTCCTTTCACCCCTTCTTTTTCATGTTCAGCGCCTTATCCCTTGAGTTCAACATTGTTTAGTATTAACACTGACCTCTGCTTGATCTGTGCCCAATTTTTGCTTTCAATATTTTTTATTCCATCTGAGAATCTTT
Source organism: Loxodonta africana (assembly GCF_030014295.1). Taxonomy (NCBI): domain Eukaryota; kingdom Metazoa; phylum Chordata; class Mammalia; order Proboscidea; family Elephantidae; genus Loxodonta; species Loxodonta africana. Next base: position 178,157,919 of record NC_087343.1, on the reverse strand, counting down.
GTATTTGGTAGTTTACCATATTTATATTTACTGGTACAAAATAATTCATCTTAGTTCTGTTATTTAGTCTCCTTTTTCTCCTCTCTTTTTCAATGCTTTCTTAATGACTCATTTATCATGAAAATATTATAGTGAAAATTCTATCAGCAAATATCTCTGTATCCTTTGTTGTGTACCTTTTTTCGTTTGGTCTACAGATCCAAATATTTCTTTATTACAGAAAAGATTTCATCCATTATCTCTTTCACTATTTTGTTGTTCTACCTTTGCCACCCTCTTCCTCAGGAACATCACATATGCGTATGTTCAATCTTCTTTGTCTCATCTATATCTGTAGCTTCTCCTGTAAACATCATTAAGTGTCTGCTCTATTCCATTTGGTTTTGCTGTATTTTCCCAAGCCTTTCATCTGTATCATCCACATGGTTTTCAGTAGTAATGTCCTTCTTTCTAATCTGGTTTATATTCTTGTAATAGTTTCATGTTCATAATTGCAGCCAGATCAGTTTTCAAAGTATTTTTGTTTTCTTTTGAATCTTCTATTTTTTAATGCTTTGCCATTCTTTAAAGCTTCTGTTTCAAAAATATATGTTTTAATTATTTGGCAACATTGAGGACTATTTACTTTAACTATTCTGCTTTCTGATAGACTTATTCAATTTCACATTTTTTTTTAACCTGTGTTTTCTTTTTTATATTGTTCTGCTCTTTTTTGAAACAAAAGCCATATATGGCACATGCAACATGGGTTCCATGCTAATTATTTTTTTGTTTTATTTTGAATCTTTGAATTGAGACATTTATGTATAGGTATGGTGTATGGTGAAGACAAACCTGAGGAAGTGTCCCAGTAATGAATTGGCTTAGCAGGCATCCTGGGTTCATAGGGTTATCTTCTGACTCTTCCTCACCAATTTTCTACAACCAAGGCTTTGATACAATAACTATGGCTGGGCGTCTGCGTAACACTCCATGGAAAAATGCTCTCTTCAGACTATGAATGACCTTTCTGTTGTTTAAACAAACCAAACCTAGCCAAACAAAAACAAAGAAACAAACCAAAAAAAAAAAGAAAACCCTCATTTGTCTTTCATGCTTTATTATGAGCAAGTTTAACATTCTTCCCTTCTTGAAACTCTACTCTTGAATTTCTGGTCACTCTAATATGCCAACTTTCTTCCTTTTGCTCAAGTTATACATTAGTATTCTCTGAAAGCTAACCCTCCTCCTCTTCCAATTAATTCTTGCCACATTTTAATTCTCTCTTCTGTTATTTCATGGTTTTAATCATTCTTCTCTGATATGATTAACTCTTGACTTATAACTTCAGGTAGAAACTTAAAATTTCTGAACCTAGATTTACCTGTTGTGTTATTGACTGTATATACAGCAGTCTACTAGAGAGTTTAATCTGGATATTCATCAAATATCTCAAGTTTACTATAGCCAAAGGAACACCTCATTTTCCACCTCAAACTTGTTTCTTTTCCTAATTTTTTCCTATCTTAGTGAAAGGAAGTACAACTTGAATTACTCAGTTATACAATCTGGAGAATTGGGCAACACCCTAAACTCTTCTCTTTTATGTTTATGTCCACTCACTAGATATTTTAAATTTAATCTCAATAATATTTCTGGATTCTATACATGAGTTATAAGACTGTCTTCTCTTGTATATAACAGCTATTTAACTATCTTGCTGCTTCGTGATAGTTGAATAATGGCTCCAAGGTCTAACTTTTAATCAGATCTCAAGGAGCCTTGGCAGTGCAATGGTTAAGTGCCTAACTACTGACTGAGAGGTTGATGGTTCAAACCCACACGGTGGCATTACAAGTAAAGAATACAGCCTAGAAAACTCTATGGTGCAGTTCTACAATGTCACCTGGGGTCACCATGAGTAGAAATTGACTGGACTTCACCTAAAAAAAAAGAAAAAAAATAATAATCTGATCTCTGCATTGCCATTAGCAGAATCTTTCTTTAGCACAAAATTTTATCATGTCACACCACTGCTGAAAAACCCTCGATTACCTCCCATTATCTCTAGGGAAAGGCCAAACACCCAAGGATGTCCCTTGTGACTAATATGTCCCCTACTCATTTTTCTCAATCTAATCTATTTTCATATTGCCATCCCCACCCTATTACTTGCACAGCCATAATGAATCAAACTCTCAAGGTTTAACACTTGCTCTGCCTGGAATTCCTTCCTCTTTTGTTCTACTCCCACCCCCAAACCTGGAAAATGCCTTCTTAAGAGCCGGGATTCACTTTACATGTCATCTTGCTATGTCCTCTAACAAGTCTTTCCTGATCTTTTTCCTGTATCCCCCAACCCTCCTTCCTCTAGTTGAGCTTTGCCCTCCAGAGCACCATATTTATGGTCCATAAGTAGTTCCTTATTTATGTCATCCTGTGTTGCATTTTTCTTTCTTCTCTTCTGCCTCCTTTTAGGTGCAGTAACTACATCTTCATTTATTTTGTATCTTCAGTACCTAACACTATTTTTGTTTTAGTGGTGTTAAGTAAATATTTGGTCATTTGGTATATAACGTTTTAGAGGATGAATAAATGAATAAATTCCTTCAAAATAAAGCAATATGGAGGTTTATCATATCAAAAAAATAGCCTCCTCATACATTTCTATAGTCCTTAAGAATCTCCATATAAAAAAAAAATTTATATAGTACACAATATATACAAATAAGAAAAAATTGAAGTAAGTTCAATTAGAAAAAAATTCATAATAATGTCATAAGATACTAAGAAAATCCTAAATGATGCCTACATACAGTTTTATATCAATATTGTTGATATTATGCCAACTAATAGAGACTCCAGGTACAAAAAAATGAAACACTGCCCAGTCCTACGCCTTTCTCCCAATCATTGTTATGCTTGACTGCATTGTTGCAGCCACTGTGTCAATCCATCTAATTGAGAGTATTCTCTTTTGCTAATCCTTCACTTTACCAAGCATGGTGTCCTTCTCTAGGAACTGGTCCCTCCTAATAACAAGTCAAAGGCTGTGAAATAAAGTCTCACCATGCTCATTTCTAAGGATCATTCTGACTGTACTTCTTCCAAGACAGATTTGTTCATTCTTCTGACAACTCATGGTATATTCAATATTCTTCACCAACACTATAATTCAAATGTGTCAGTTCTTCTTTGGTGTTCCTTATTCATTGTCCATATTTCACATGCAGATGAGGTGATCGAAAATACCATGGCTTGGGGCAGGTGCACCTTAGTCTTCAAAGTGACATATTTGCTTTTTAACACTTGAAAGAGGTCTTTTGCAGCAGATTTGCCCAATGCAATATGTCATTTGATTTCTTGACTGGTGCTTCCATGGACATTGATCTTGGCTCCAAGTAAAATGAAATACATGATGACTTATGATCCATACAGTCAAAAGCCTTTGTGTAGTCAATAAAACACAGGTAAACATCTTTCTGGTATTCTCTGCATTCAACCAAGATCCATCTGACATCAGTAATGATATCCCATATTCCATGTCCGCTTCTGTAACTAGCTTGGATTTCTGGCAGTTCCCTGTGGATGTACTGCTGCAACTGCTTTTGAATTATCTTCAACAAAATTTTACTTGCTTGTGAAGTTAATGATATTGTTAGATAATTTCCGTGTTCTGTTGGATCACCTTTCTTTCAGATGGGCACAAATATGAATCTCTTCCAGCTGGTGGGTTAGGGAGCTGTCTTCCAAACTTCTTGGCATGGTCAAATGAGCACCTCCAGCTCTGCATCGATTTGTTGTAACATCTCAATTGGCATTCCGTCAATTCCTGGAGTCTTGCTTTTTGCCAATGCCTCCTGTGCAGCTTGGATTTCTCCCTTTAATACCCTCAGTTCTTGATCATATGCTACCTACCTACATGGTTGAAAGATAACTGATTCTTTTCGGTAGAGTGATTCTGTGCATTCCTTCCATCTTCTTTTAATACTTCCTATGTTGTTCAATATTTTGCTTATAGAATTCTTCAATATTGCACCTTGAGACTTGAATTTTTCCTTCAGTCCTTTGAGCTTGAGAAATACTTAGCATATTCTTCCTCTTGGTTTTCTAACTTCAGGTTCTTTCGCATTTCAGTATAATACTTTACTTTCTCTTCTCAAGCTGCCCTTTGATCTTCTGTTCAGCACTTTGACTTCATCATTTCTTCTATCACTTTAGCTGCTCTGTATTCAACAGTAAGTTTCAGAGTCTCTTCCAACATCCATTTTGGTCTTTTCTTTCTTTCCTGTCTTTTTAATGGCTTTTTGCTTTCTTTATGTATAATGTCCTTGATGCCATCTCACAAGTCATCTGGTCTTTGATCATTAGAGTTCAATGAGTCAAATCTATTCTTGAGATGGTCTCTAAATTTAGGTGGGACATACTCAAGGTCTCACTTTGGCTCTTGTGGACTTGTTCAGATTTTCTTCAGCTTCAACTTGAACTTGCATATAGGCAAGTGATGGTCTGCTCAGTATTCAGTCCCTGGCCTTGTTCTGACTAATGATATTGAGCTTCTCCATTGTCCCTTTCCACATAGGTAGTCAGTTTGATTCCTGGGTATTCTACCTGGTGTATAGTGCCATTTATGTTGTTGAAAAAAAAAGTGTTTACAATGAATAAGTCATTAGTCTTGCAAAATTCTATCACATGATCTCTGGAGTCATTTCTATCACCAAGGCCACATTTGCCAACTACTGATCCTTCTTTGTTTCCAACCTTCACATTTCCAGTCATCAGCAATTATCAGTGCATCTTGATTATATGTTTGATCAATTTCAGACTACAGAAGTTGGTAAAAATCTTCAAATTCTTCATCTTTGGCATTAGTGGTTGGTTTGTAAATTCAAATAATAGTCATATTAACTAGTCTTCCTTGTATACAGTGTTATACTTCAGGGTAGATCTTGATTTTTTTTTTTTTATGGCAATGAATGTGACACCATTTCTATTTAATTTGTCGTTCCTGACATAGTAGACTATGTGAGTGTTCTATTCAAAATGGCCAATACCAGTCCTTTTCAGCTCACTAATGCATAGGAAATGGAGCCCTCGTAGCTCAATGATTAAGAGTTCATCTGCCAACTAAAAGGCTGTCAGTTTGAGTCCATCAGCCACTCCTTGGAAACTCTATGAGGCCATTCTACGCTGTCCTATAGGGTCTCTGTGAGTCGGAATCTACTTGATGGCAATCTTTTTTTTTTTTTTTTAATGCCTAGGATATCGATCTTTATGCATTCTATTTCATTTTTGATGTCTTCCAATTTTCCTATATTCACACTTTTTACATTTCATGTTCTGATTATTAATGGATGTTTGCAGTTGTTTCTTCTCATTTTTGAGTCATGCCACATCAGCAAATGAAGGTCCTGAAAGCTCTACTCCATCCAAGTCATTAAGGTCAACACTACTTTGAGGAGGCAGATATTCCCCAGTCGTATTTGGAGTGCCTTCTAACTGCAGGAGCTCATCTTCTGGCACTATATCAAGCAATGTTCCACTGCTATTTGTAAGGTTTTCATTGGCCGTTGTTTTTCAGAGGTAGACTGCCGGGTCCTTCTTCCTAGTCTATCTTAGCCTAGAAGCTCAGCTGAAACCAGTCCATAATGGGTAACACTGCTGTATTTGAAATAATGGTGGCATAGCTTTCAGCATCACAGCAACGTGCCTACCACCATAGTATGACAAACTGATAGATGAGTGGTAGCTATATTAATACATGTGGTGCATTTTAGAAATATTTTCATTGGAGTAGAAAAAGAAAACAAATAAAAATCATTTTAGTGGTACTTATAATTTCCCAGTGATTTCTCACAAATAAAACAATATTTTATCTCATGTCAACATAACTCCAGAGTCATTAATTTCTACACTGAAGCTTCTTCTTCTTTTTTTTTTTTTCTTTTGAGAATCATATGTAGGGCATGCAGACTATAAAATAAGATTCTTGAAAATCTTCACTACTTATCCTTTGGTCATTTTATCCTTTGGTCATTCAACAATGTCTACAAAAAACCTTCTTGTATACCAATTTCAGTCTTAAGATGCGTGTGTGTGTGTGTGCATGAGTGTGTGTCTATATCCCTATGTTATTATATTTTCAGAACAAAATCATGCTTTCTCTTATGGCATATATGTCAATGTATTTTGAGGACTGCAGAAGGAACTACCATTGTTTGTAGGTCAAAATTTAATTATTTTTTCCTGCAAAGATGTTATTTGTAAAAGAATTATTCATAATGATATTTCTCACGGAGTGTGAAATGTCATCGATTTCCATTTTTATAGTAGTATGAACAGTTTTACTTTGAGGCAACCACATTCTCTCAATCAGATTTCCCCTTATGAACATGAATAAAATATTACAGGACATTTAATCTGTACCTCGTGAAACAGAATGGATTTAATCCTTAATGAACTTCCATTTTCATTTCCTTAAAGAAAACTACACAGAAATTTACAATTACTTACATTTTTATCCACAAATATTTGGGTTTCTCCTTGCTAAGCAGTCTTTATTAAACATTTTTTAAAAAGGGAAACCAAATTTTGAAGTGGCAAGCACTTAATAACATTTGCCTCTAATTATTTTCTTATGAGACCCTGAAAAGTTTTTTGTTCTATTCTGTGTGCAAAATAATACAATGAGGATCAAAACATGGATGTATTTATCCCAATGAGATGAGCAAATAAAATCCCTTATGGAATATCGCATTGCACTTTTTCTTTAAGAAGGCAAAAGTTGAGAACATTAATGCAATAAAGTTTGATCTCCTGACAAAAGTAAGTAGATTCATTAAATTCATATGAGTTTCATCTTCCTGCACATAATTTCCAATCTAAAGACTCCACAGATAAATCCAGAATGCATAATGGAGCACAGCAAGTGATATGTATCCTAAGTCAGGAATCAAACTGTCAACGTGTGTTTTATGACAGGAAGACATATCTGCATCTTTGGATGGTGTTTCAACTCCAACACTAGCCATAAATATCATCTACACACCATCACACCCATACACACTCATTATATTGGTGAATATAGTGAGAAAAAGAAGATTTTATGATTATGAATCTGGCAATGATAGCAGTGACACTAATTTTACAAGGTTGATAAATAAATTGTCCAAAGAAACATGGCTAATAATAAAAATGGAAAATACCCTTACATAGTAGAAATCCTGCTTCATGTTTAAGAGTAAAGTTACAAATATTATTGCTCAGTACATCCAGCCTAGTACTTTGCATATAGTAAATGTTCCATGCATGCTCTTTGGTGAATGGATGTATCAGACTGCTGTTTAGCAAGTTATTAAAAAGGCATCTCTACATTATGAACTATCTACTGACTATCACCTTAATTGGAGTCCCTGGGTGGTACCAACAGTTAATTTGCTCAGCTATTGACTGAAAGATGAGAGGTTCGAGTTCACCCAGAGGCATCTTGGAAGAAAGGCCTGGTGATCAACCTTGAGAAAATCAGCCATTGAAAACCCTATGGAGCAGAGTTCTACTCTGACACACATAGGGTTGCCATGAGTTAGAATTGGTTGATTCTGTTAATCCCTTCAGTAAAAAATCTGCCATTTAAAAATATGCCATCCATAGCCACAAAATGTTTAAGAATTCAGTGCTAAAGACTCAGGATTCCCAGCATGTTAATAATTACATTATGTTACACCTCCCCCTTTCCAATAATTTTATTGGATCCACTATGGTAATTATCTGTTTCAACGTATTCTGTGATTTCTTTACCTCTTCTAGTAGATAACCAAAGTTGAGGGATTAGTGTAAATATACGATCCTGATTTTTTTTCCTCTTGGAACACCCTCTTCCTTGGTCCAGTTTCCAGAAGGTTGTTACGCTTGATAGAAACTTAATAAAAACTTAACTAACCCATAGCTTTAAGGTATCACTATTGGTGATTCTAAGGATTCTAAGTCTAGAGATTTCAGGCAGGATGACTGTGCAGACCCAATTTTAATATTGCCTTATCACTATACATTTAGGTTTTCCAATGATCATATTTATTTACATAAATTCAATTGTACTTTTTCAGCTGAGGGAAGGAAGAGTAAGAACAGAAGGAGAAAGAGAGTGAGGAAGAAGAGAGTGGGAGGTGGGGGAGGGAGAACAATTTAAAGAGAGTAGATGATTTCTTTGGCCATTCTCCACTATGGCATTATGGTGTACGGGCTAGCGTGAGCTTGAAATGGCAGAAGTTAATTTCCCATTCACTCCTGTATATTCAGAGTGTGAGAATTTTGTGACATGGGATTCTAGTCTTTACAAATACATAATTTTCACCACATGGTCCTCTTTGTATGTGCTGTGCGTAACTACACACATTGTAGATTTTATATCCATATCATTCATGGGCATTTTAAGGAACTAAAGATTATTTTTGATTACATGTAATTCTTAATTTACACACTGGCTTTGAAAGCAAATCCCATATATACCGTGATTCTCCATTGCATACATCTTAATTTCTTAAAGGTTAAATTCATGACACTTCATATCATAGATATGTGAAAATAAAAAATAATAACGTAGCTACACAGCAATAAAGTTATTATTTTGAAAAATTGATACCTATCAGAAGAACAGTAGCTATGATACATGTAGTCTCTTTTAGGGCAGAATAAATGTTGATCTCTAGACAGTACTAAAAAAAAACTAGATCTCTATAATTTAGCCCTGCCTACATGATGATGCTCCAAAGAAGTTTTTTGTTTTTTTTTTTTTCCAAATATAATGGGTGTTATTTGTTCAAAAAGAATCTTTGGAAAGATGTGACGTCTTAGTATGAGTACAGCCAAATGAAAAGCAACAGTTGCTGGGGTTGCAATAATGAGAGATATTTTTTATACATGAGTCAGAGTGGAAAGTGAATTTTTCCTGTAGTTAATTACGTTATTAAAACAGAGGCATCAACTGATTTTCACATCTTTTTGAACTTCAGATAACATATGTGGGGAATGTAACATGACAAGCATTTGCAAGTATAGCCAAATAATGTTTTTCAAAGATACCTAGAATATTGGGACCTTATCACTCTAATCACAAACCCTGGTGACCTAGTGGTCAAGTGTTACAGCTGCTAACCAAAAGGTCAGCAGTTCGAATCCACCAGGCGCTCCTTGGAAACTCTATGGGGCAGTTCTACTCTGTCCTATGGGGTCGCTATGAGTCGGAATCGACGGCAGTGGTTTTTTTAATTACTCTAATCCCATCTTTTTTCCTTCCAGATAAGCCAATCTGTGCTTGAGAAATGTGATTCTTAAGAGTTATGATTATATAGGTAGTCCCTGACTTATGACGTATTCAAATTATGACAAACCACACTTCCGACCATCTTCTTTTTTTTTTTTTTTTGGTACACTTTATTGCTAGTAATATGAGCCACATACAATGTTGCAGTGCATTATTTGCTGATGTTATCATTCTCAGATTTTCACTCGCAGATGTTCAAAAATTGCATTTATAAAGACACTGATAATAAAACGCAATAGTAACAAAAAGTAAAAAAAAGAGGTACTCTACTTACATCAGAACTGACTTATGCAGTAGTCTTTAGAATGGAATCCCATCATAAGTTGGGACTACCTGTAATTATATTTATTCAAACAATAAAAAATAAAACTTTTCAGCAGGAAAAAAAAAAAAGCAAAAACTTAATGTCCTAAATGGAAACTGTATTTTACCTTTAAAGAAGGAAATTATTCACATTGCCTCCCTCATGTGAAGGCAGTTTTTGGTAGGAATAGACACTTTAATTTGTCTGCATATGTATATTCCTGTATTGATCACATTCACTCAGGAAATGTCCAGAATCCAAATTACAAAGCAATTATTTCAACCAAAATAGATCCAAAAACAGAACTGTTTAACCCATCAGGGTATTTAGAATCCACCATTCTGTAATTTGGTAATAATAATAGAAAGGAGAAAAAAAAAAGTTGCCAGAAACGCAATGAGGTTGAAATCGTCATTTCGGATATGAGTGAAAAACAACTATTTCCAGGCTAATGTTCTCGGTGATTATAAAGCTTTCATTTTATTGTTCTCCAAGCTGTCAAGAAGAGTATGTTCTTATGTTATACTTATCAGAATTCCATTTTCTGAATATTAACAATTACACCGTTTTTAAGATATACTAAAGGACAAAAACTCTTGGTGTTTCTCTTAGCTAATTTTTTGCACGTATTTGTAGATTTTGGTCAATAGAGAAAAATGTTCACCCAATTATTAAGGTCAATTCAAATATGAAATGTAAAAAAAGGTTTTTCTCTTCAGGCCTTTTAGAATCAATTCTAGACCACTGTGCAAAAATTCACCCCAGGAATTACATTATCTGTAAGACTCCAACTCATACCAACCTCATGTGTGTCAGAGTATTACCATGTCTGATAGAGGTTTTAATGGCTGATTTTTCAGAAATGGATTGCCAGGCCTTTCTTCCAAGATGCCTCTGGGTGTACTAAACCTTGCTGTAGCGGAAGGCACTAATCATTTCCACCACCCAGGGACTCTCATAAGACTAAAGACTGGATTAATTTAAATAATTGTTTTGAAGTAGTAGATAGCAATCAGATAAGCAGTATTAGAAACAGAATAAGAATTTTGAGTATGTCTATAAGATGAATAGAAGAGGAAGACTGGAATATTACATCTATAAATAACCTAATGAATTTTTTTCCCTCAAATTTCCTCATTTTCAACCATCCTGTAAAACATTTCAGCATTTCCTTCAGTACTTGTTGTAATTTTAGGATTTTCTCCAATCTCACAGTACATAATCTCAAAACTATATAAAAAATCCAAAAGTAGGAAAAACCTTTTTAGAAGTTTTTTTCCCTCTCCAATTTTCCACGGTTGCTCAAGAAAAGATTTGAACAACAGCTTTAGATCTGCATCATGGTGCTATATATGGAGTTTGATAAAAAATTATTATCTTTCTTAAAGTTTATAGAAGGCACAGAGAAATTAACAACATTATAAATTTAGCAGTGGAGAAATAGTCATAGAAGTTTTTTAAAATACAGAGAACCAAAGGAATAATCCACCACCACGACTGCTGTTGAGTCGATTCTGACTCATAGCAACCCTATAGGACAGAATAGAACTGCCCCATAAAGTTTCCAAGGAGTGCCTGGTGGATTGGAACTGCCGACCTCTTGATTAGCAGCCATAGTGCTTAACCACTACGCCACCAGGGTTTCCAAAGGAATAATATGTGCTCCCTTTTCCTTCTTCAAAGAGATTTTGAAAAATTTTGCATTATTTGTGAGCTCAGAAAAATACTTTCTCTCTTAGGTTGGGTTTTCTAAAGGAGCAAAACCAGTGAAGAGTATATACATAAATACATACAGGGAAAAAATTATTTCAAGGAAATGGCTCACACAGTTATGATGGCTGTCAAGTCCCAAATCTGTGGGTCAGGTGCCAGACTGGAGGCTTCTCCTTACATGTTTGCAGGGGCTGACGAACCCAAATCAGCAGGTGACAGCAGGCTACTAACTCACAGGGCTGCAAGAGCTGGTGAATCCCAAAATCTGCAGGTCAGATGGCAGGCTGCAGGCTCAGGTCCCAAGAACTGGAGGCCGTAGGATGATGAGTCAGATGCAAGATCGAGAGAGAAAGAGAGAGAGAGAGAGCTCTTTGCCAGAATATTCATATATACTGGATTCAGGCCACACCCCCAAGGAAACTCCCCTTTCAACTGATTGTCTGCTCACATCAGATAATAAAATAGAGCATGTTTACACAATACCTGCCAAACCACTGAGAATCGTAGCATAGCCAATTTGACACATAATCTTACCTATCACACTTGTATAAAGAGAAAACTTCATAGTCATTGCTTTTGCAGAACATTTCATTTTGTTGTCAGTAAAATGAAGATTTTCCTCCTATTCAGACAAAACCAATTTTCTGAATAGATCTTCAACCTAGACTATATTACCAACTGAATTAAAAAAAAAAAAAAAAGAGTTTTGAAGTACTGGTTTAAGCTAAAACCTATTTTGTCTGAATCATAGCATCTTATTTTATATATTTGCTTTTTTGTGAGTGTTGCCCAGGTTCTACATTAATTATAATATCATGAGGTAAAATGCTGTAAAACCAAAGCAAAAAAACAAACCCATTGCCATTGAGTCGATTCTGACTCATAGTGATGCTATAGGACAGAGTAAAACTGCCCCATAGGGTTTCCAAGGAGTGGCTGCCTAACTTTTGGTTAGCATTTAAGCTCTTAACCCATGCACCATGAGGACTCCCAAAATAAAACTAGAATATATAAATACATATACACACATAAAGAAATGATTATTTTTGCCATTATAAATAATTGCAGGCAGGATAATGTATTCATTTTGCTTGTTCCATGTTCGATATATTTGGTATACACACATGTGCATACATATATAGTGTATAGGTTTTGTGGTTATATATATATATAGCATGTATGTGTATGTATATGTATATGTTGTAATTTAGTGATATACATGTATGTATGTTATAGTTTAGTTTCTTTGTGATATATGCACTCATACACAAAGAGTTCAAACTAAATAATTTAACCCATTTCCAAATATTTACAAATATGATAAAAATGATCCTTTAGTAATTACTAAAAATTATCCCAGTGAGAGGCAGAGCCAACAAGGCACTATAGACAGAAGAACCACACCATCCCTCCACAGCAAAGACTCAAAAAGCTAAGTAAAACAGAGACAAACATGAATCCTGGAACCCTAAGCATCAAATGGAGTGATAAAGAACTGAACCAAGCACCAGGCACCAAATGGAATAAGAAACTGACAGAGAACAGAGAGCAAGGAGAGGTACAGAATGAAGGTCCATTATCAGCTAACCTGGCATGGATTTGCCATCCTGGATTCCTCAGCCACTGAGACTGGTGGACAGGGAGTACAGGAAGGCAGCTTCACAGAGCTCCTACAGGAGACAGGACACCTGGTAACCGGCAAGACACAGTTTCCTGCCCTGCCACCTTTCTTCCTCTGCTCAGCCTCTGCTGCTTTCCAGCAGGCCGCAATCGTTTGGCTGGGGAGGTACCATCTCTGTGCCCCTTGGATTCCTCCCACCTATACCAGCTGACTCCTTCAGTTCCTTTTTTTTTTTTTTTGCTGCTCTTGCTTTTTTTCAACTTCTTTTGGTTTCTTCTCTCTCTCTCACCTCCTTCACTTTCTTTCTTTAGAATACCTGGCTCCATGTGCCATCTCTGCTCCTTCTTGACAGGCTGTGAATGCTGCTCACATGGGAATCACTTCCCTGGTCCTTTGCCAACACACCAGTGGGATCCCTGGGGGCATTTTTTCTTTCTTTTTCTTTTTTCCTTTTACTTTTTGTTCATTTCTTAGTTTCTCATCTCTCTCTAGTTGCCTTCTTTCCCATCTCCTGAATACCTGGCACTGTGTGCCATCTCTGCCCCTTCTAGACGAACTGTGCAGTGTCACAAGGCTTAGGATCCACTTCCCTAGTCCCTGTCTCCAAGCAAGTAAGCTCTCTTGGGGATTCTTTTTTCTTTTTTTGATTTCTTCTCTCTCTCTCTACCATCCTTCCCTTCTTTTCTCCTGAACACCTGGTGACATGTGCCATCTCTGTTCCTTCTTGGAGGGCTGTGCAGCACTGCTCAGCTGGAAACTCCCTTCTGGTGGGCTCCTTGGGGAAATTTTTTTTTCTTGGCTACTTGTCTCTCTCTACCTCCCTTCCTTTTCTTCTTCCCAAGCACCTGGAATGCTTTTTTTTTTTTGATGTCTCTGTCTACATTTTTTCCGCTTCTTTCTCCTGACTAGCTAGCTGCATGTGCATTTCTCTCCCCCTTTTTTTTAATCCAGTTCCTTATATCTCTTTCCCTTCCTTCTTTTACTTTCACCTGCCCACTTAGTGCCACACATCACAATTTCTCCCCTACCTTCTGCTTATCTTCACTGTGCACTGAGCATCACACCCCTGAACAGCACAGAAAAGTCTACCAGAACCTGCCCTGCACTGACACCTAGCACCATCCTATAAACCCTAATCTACAAGTGACCCAACCCGGCCACTCCCCTTCTGCTGGACCTGCCCTGCTGCTCCATAGCTGAGTGGCTAGCTCTGCCCATTGAACAAGATGATGAGAGGTATTGTCCTACAGACAAACAAACAACAAAGAACTCCCAGTTCGCCTGCTCAAATATAACCAAATGAAACAAAAAAGCAGGATGAAACAAATCTACAATCAATAAATGAAGAAAATAACTATTAAGTGTTCTGAAGACAGCAGAAAATATCAAGACATATAAAGAAACAGGGGACAGAAGAGTTCCAGTAGGTGTCAAAATAAAACACCAGATGGCCTTCCAGTACAAGAAAAGTCACTGGAACTAACTGATATGGAATTCAATCTCAAATATTTGGAGACATCCAAGAGTTGAAGGAAAAAGCAGACAAAAATGAGGAAAAAAAAATAGAAAAATCATGGAAAAGACCAACAAAACAATGGAACAATTTAGGAAAGTAATACCTGAACAAAATGTCAAAATAAATTCACAACTAGAATTCACACAAAAACAGCAATTAGAAATCCAAAAGATAAACAACAAGATTTCAGAAATGGAAAGTGTCATAGAAGGTCTGAGGAGCAAGTCTGAAACAGTGGAAGACAGGATCAGTGAAACTGAAGACAAATCCTTGGATATCACTTTTAGGAAAATCAGAGAAAAGAATGAAGAAACCTTGAGAATTAGGTATGCTACACTCAAAAGCAAAATTTGCCAGTGCTCAGAGTTCCAGAACAGGAGAAGAAAATGAAAAACACAGAGAAGATCATTGAAGAATTATTGACAGAAAACTTCCTTAATACCATAAAATATGAAAAGCTGACCATCCAAGAAGCTCACTGAATCACATATAAGATAGACCCCAAAAGAAAATCACGAACGCATATCATAATCACACTTGCTAAAACCAAAGACACAGAAAGACTCCTGAGAGCAACACGAGAAAAATAAAAAGTTACATACAGAGGGGAAACAAAAACACTAAGCTGTGATTACTCAGCAAAAGCCGTGCAGGCAACAAGGCAATGGGATGACATATATACAAAACCTTGAAAGGAAAAAATTGCCAACTAAGAATAATATATCCTGCAAAGCTCTCACTCAAATACAATGGTGAAATTAGGACATTTCCAGATAAACAGAAATTAAGAGAATATGTAAAAACTAAAGCAGACTTACAAGAATTATTATAGGGGGTCCTTTGGTTAGAGAACAGAAAACACCAGACCACAGCCTGAATATAGGACGCAAGACTGCATCAGCCAGCTACCAACCTAGGTAATGAACTCTCAAGGAATAATAAAAACTAAAAGATTTACAAACAGAACTGGAGAGGTTAATCTGTAAATGACAACAATATCAGAACAATAAAAGAGAGAATAAATGGTGTAGGTATAGAACTTTCAAATGGAGAGGAAGGCAAGGTGATACCAAGTAAAAAGACTGGTTCAACCTCAGGAAGATAAGGGTAAATTTCAAGATAACCACAAAGAAAGCTAACAAACGTACTCATCAAAAAAGAGAAGAAAAACAAAAAGTCTCAGTAAACACAAAATCTACAAAAACAGAGGAAATAAAAAAGAAAACCCACAAACAAAAGGAATTCAGCACAGGAGAGTAAGAGGAGCAAAGAAAACGTCAGCACCACAAAGAAAAAAAAAAGCACTGCAAAATGACAGCAATAAACTTACACTATCAATAAGTACACTGAATGTAAATGGCCTAAATGCACTCATAAAGTGACAGAATGGATTAAAAAAAAAACAGGATCCATTAAAATGCTGCCTACAAGAGCCACTTCTTAGAAACAAAGACAAAAATTTGTTAAAAATCAAAGGATGGAAAAAAACTACATCTAGAAACAACTACCCAAAAAGAGCAGAAATGTCAATATTAATCTCATATAAAATAGACTTTAAAACAAAATCTACCATAAAAGACAAAGAAAGACATTATATAATGATTAAAGAACAATCCATCATGAAGACATAACCATAATAAATATCTACACACTCAATGACAGGGCTCCAACATACATAAAACAAACTAACAACACTGAAAATAGAAATTGACAGTTCCACAATAATAGTAGGAGACTTCAACACATCTCTCTTAGTAAAGGATAGAACATCCAGAAAGAAACTCAGCAAAGATACAGAAGAGCTAAAAGGCACAATCAGCCAGTTTGGACTCACAGACATATATAGAACCAACAGCTGCAAATTACACATTCTTTTCCAATATACATGGACCTTTCTCCAGAATAGACCACATCTTAGGGCACAAAGCAACCCTCAACAAAATCCAAAACAAATAATACAAAATATCTTCTCTGATCACAACATCATCAAAGTAAGCATTAACAACAGGAAGAACAAGGAAAGAAAAATGAAATACATGGAAACTGAATAACACCCTGCTTAAAAACCACTGAGTACTAGAAGAAATCAAAGATGGAATCAGAAAAATTCCTAGAATGAAATGAAAGTGAAAACACATTATACCAAAACCTTTGGGATTGAGCAAAGGCAGTGCTCAGAGGCTAATTTATAGCAATAAATGCACACATCAAAAAAGATGAAAGAGATTAAATCAAAACACTAGCTACACAACTCGAACGAACAGAAAGAGAACAGCAAAAGAACCCCACAGACACCAGAAGAAAAGGAAATAATAAAAATCAGAGCAGAAATAAATGAAATAGAGAAGAGAAAAACAACAGAAATAACCAACAAAGCCAAAAGCTGATTCTTTGAAAGGATCAACCAAATCGACAAGCCATTTGTCAAACTGGCAAAAGAATAACTGGAAAGGACACAAATAACCTAAATAACAAATGAAATGGGGGACATTACAACTGAAATAAAAAGGATCATGACAGAGTATTATGAAAAACTATACTCCAACAAATTTGAAAGCCTAGAGGAAGTGGGCAAATTTCTAGAAACACATTATCTACCCAAAACCCACATATCTACCCAAACTAACACAAAATGGTATTGAAAATCTGAACAGACTTATAAAAAGAGAAGAGATTGAAAAGGTAATAAAAAAAAAAACTCCCAACAAAAAAATCCCTGGCCCAGAGGACTTCACTGGAGAATTCTACCAAATATTGAGAACAGCTTACTCCAGTACTAGTGAAACTCTTCCAGAACACAGAAAAGGAAGGAATACTTGCAAATTATTCTATGAAGTCAGCATAACCCTGTCAGCAAAATCAGGCAAAGACACCACAAAAAGAAAATTACAGACCAACACCTGTCATGAATATAGATTCCAAAATTCTCAACAAAATTCTAGCCAGTGGTATTCAGCATCATAAACAACAACAACAAAAAAATACGGCACTACCAAGTAGGATCCATACAGATATGCAAGGATGGTTCAGCATTAGAAAGCAACCAACTTAATCTACCACATAAAAAAAAAAAAGAGTGATCATCTCAATGGATGAAGAAAAGGCTTTTGACAAAGCCCAACACCCATTCCTGATAAAAACTCTCAATAAAATAGGTATAGAACAAAAATTCCTCAACATAGTAAAGGGCATCTATAGAAAACCAACAGCCAACATCATTCTTAACGGAGAAAGGCTGAAATCATTCAGCTTGAGAATAAGAACAAGACAAGGATGTTCTTTATCCCCACTTCTATTTAACATTGTGCTGGAAGTCCTTGCTAGAGCCATAAGGAAAGAAAAAGAAATAAAGGGTGTCCAAATTTGTAGTGAAGAAGTAAAGTTGTCCCTATTTCAGATGATATGATACTGTACATAGAAAACTGAAAAGACTCCATGAGAAAACAACTGGAACTAATAGATTCAGCAAAGTAGCAGGATACAAGGTAAACATAGAAAAATTAGTTGGATTTTTATACACCAGTAAAGAAAATGATGACAAGGAAATCAAGAAAACAATACCATTTAAAATAACCCTTAAGAAAAATAAAATATTTAGGAATAAATCTAACCACGGATATAAAAGACCTATACAAAGAAAGGAAACCCTGGTGGCATAGTGGTTAAGAGCTACAGCTGCTAACCAAAAGGTTGGCAGTTCGAATCCATCAGGTGCTCCTCGGAGATCCTATTGGCCAGATCTACTCTGTCTTCTACAGTCACTATGAGTCAGAATCGACTTGACGGCAATGGCTTCAATGGGGTTTATACAAAGAAAACTAAAAAAAAAAAAAAAAAAGCTAGTACAAGAAACCAAAAGAGATATATATAAATGGAAAAACATGTAATGCTCCTGGATAGGTGGACTCAACATTGTGAAAATTCTACCCAAAAAAGCAGTCTATAAATACAATGCAAGCCTGATCCAAATACCAACAACATTCTTTGAAGAGATGGAAAAACATATCATTAACTTTATATGGAAAGGAAAGAGGCCCTGGATAAGTAAAGCATTATTGACGAAGAATAAATTAGGACTCCACCACCTGGCCTCAGAACCTACTATACAGCTATGTTAGTCAGAACAGCCTGGTACCGGTACAATAACAGATACATTGACCAATGGAATAGAATCAAGGATCCAGATGTAAATCCATCCACCTACAGTCGCCTGATCTTTGACAAGGGCCCAAAGTCCATCAAATTGGGAATAGACAGTCTTTTTAACTTTTCAACAAATGATACTGACAAAACTGGATGTTCATCTGCAAAAAAAATGAAGCAGAACCCATAGCTCACACCATACACAAAAACTAATTCAAAATGGGTCAAAGATCTATATAAAACCCAAAACTATAAAGATCACAGAAGAAAATCAAAGACATAAGGGAAAAATTAGTTCAAAGGACTAATGGACCACAGCTACCACAGCCTCCACCAGACTGAGTCCAGCACAACTAGATGATTCCAGGCTACCATCACTGACTGCTCTAACAGGGATCACAATAAAAGGTCCCAGACAGAGCTGGAGAAAAATGCAGAAAATTCTAACTCACAAAAAAAGACCAGACTTACTGGCCTGACAGATACTGGAGAAACTCTGGAGTATGGACCTTGGACACTCTTTTAGCTCAATAATGAAGTCACTCCTGAGGTTCACCCTTAAGCCAAGGATTAGACCGGTCCATAAAACAAAATGAGACTAAATGGGCACACCAGCCCAGGGGCAAGGACGAGAAGGCAGGAGGGGACAGGAAAGCTGATAATAGACAACCAAGGTTGAGAAAGGAGAGTGTTGGTGTGTTGTGGGGTTGTTAACCAATGTCACAAAACAATATGTGTACTAATTGTTTAACGAGAAGCTTGCGTGTTCTGTAAACCTTCATTTAAAGTACAATAATAAGTAAAAAAGAAAACAAAAACAAAATTATCCCAATGACTGCATCTGCTGCAGCATGAAAAAAATAAATAAATTGTCCACTATTAAAAATTATTGGCAATGCATTCCAAAACTCTTTCCCAATAATCCAAAAATTGCATTGATTAAAAAAAAAAGGGGGGGGGCGAAAATAAAGAAATTAACAAGAAACTTTTAACAAACCTTTTTGGAAAAGTTGAACTATATAATTCATTTTCTTTCCCATGGTGACAAATAAATTGAATTAGGTAAATATCAGTTTATCACATGATTGCTTGAAAGAAATGTGCTGTACAGCATTATATAGATTTGCTTTCTGTATTTATTAGTTACAAATGTTGGTCCTTAAAAGTAATTTCTTTAAAATTATTTGGACTTTGTGGGAGATATTTATCTTCTGAATAACTGATTTCATAGATAAATAATTGACTTATTTAAAAAGGAAGTTGGATAGGCACAATTATTTTTTCACAAGAGCCTAGAATTTATGCTAAAATAAATTATGCCAATGAGTGGAAATCTATTTTATCCCAGGGTTCTGAGGGCCAAAGTGGGACATGTTACACAGTGTTCCACCTTGATTCTTGTTGCATATTAGGTATTCACTATACTTGTATTTTTTGTCTTTCCCATAGATGTCAAAAGAGCGTTCACGACTGAACTCAAGGATTTTCTGTTTTCCTCAAAGGACCAATAGATGCTATTAAAATTTAAGCCAAGAAAGGATACGAACTGGAGATAAATATGGTGAATTCAAGATAGTAATTTAGAGTCCTCAGGTGTTTTTCTTTTCCATAAAACTGCTCTCTGGTTGATTTTTTAGGTGCCGTTGAGTTGATTCCCCCTCAAAGCAACCCTATGCACAACAGAACAAAACACTGCCCAGTCCTGCACCATCCTCACAATTGTTGCTATGCTTGTGCCCATTGTGGTAGCCACTGTGTCAATATATCTCATTGAGGGTCTTTCTCTTTTTTGCTGACCTTCTACTTTATAAAGCATTATGTCCTTCTCCAGTGACTGATCCCTCCTGATAACATGTCCAAACATGTGAGACGTAGTCTCACCATCCTTGCTCTTAAGGAACATTCTGGTTGTAATTCTTCCGAAACAGATTTGTTCCTTCTTCTGGCAGTCCATGGTACATTGAATATTCTTTGCCAACACCACAATTTAGAGGAGTCAATTCTTTGGTCTTCCTTATTCTTTGCTCAGCTTTCACATGCATGAGGCAATTGAAAACACCATGGCTTGAGGCAGGTGCACCTTAGTCCTCAAGGTGACATCTTTGTTTTCAATACTTTAAAGAGGTCTTCTGCAGTTGATTTGCCCAGTGCAATGCATCTTTTGATTTCTTGACTGCAGCTTCCATGGGTGTTGATTGCAGATTCAAGTAAAATGAAATCCTTGACAAACCCAATCTTGTTTTGCGTTCATCATGGTGTTTCTTATTGGTCCAGTTGTGAGGATTTTTGCTTTCTTAATGTTGAGGTGTAATCCATACTGAAGGCTGTAGTCTTTGATTTTCATCAGTAAGTGCTTCAAGTCCTCTTCACTTTCAGCAAGCAAGGTTGTGTCGTCTGCATAACAGGCTGTTAATGAGTTTTCCTCCAATCTCGATGGCCTGTTCTTCTTCATAGAGTCTAGATTCCTCATGAGCACAACTAAGTGTTCCAGAATTCCAATTCTCTGCAATGTAACCCATAATTTGTTACAGTGCAAGCAGTCGAATGCCTTAGCACTGTCAAAATGCAGGTGAACATCTTTCTGACATCAGCATCCATCCGACATCAGCAATGATGTTAGGGTCTCTCTGGTTAGGATCTAATTAATCATCATAATAACACCTCGAGGGAGTTAAGTAGCAGGTATTACTAGATGAATAAAGATATTCGTTTTTGCTTTAAGATGTTCCTTCTACAGCTTGATTTTTAACACTAATTATCTCTTTACCTAGAGTATAATGATGTGTTCCAATAACACCACATGTTATTTTCACGTGATTGAAAATAGATTATCTTTTAGGTTAATTTCTTTAATTTGATGAAATTTCAATAGATTTCATTCTGTAACACAGTTGAGTGAATTCTAAGTTCTTCCTGATTTAGAATTTAATATATAAACCAAAGTCACCAGCCTTCATGAGCTTATCAGCTCTTCCATTAATTTACTATGTGTCTGTGCCCAAGTTCTTTCCTTTTAGTCGTCCTCTTTCTCATTGAATCTTCGGCAATAGGTTGATTTTTTTTTCTCATCTATTGAACACTAAAAACTGAAATCTTGTTAATATTTTAATTTCTTAAATGCATTGTATAAATTTAAAATAAGATTATTGTCATTATTGCAGGCATCAATCTTTATCTGTTGGAATGGAAAATGCCAGTGGAAATAACATCTAGTCATCTTAAACCTCAAAGCTTTTAAAATCTCTCCAATAAACATATGTGTTTTAGCAACGCATGTATCTCAATATTTCTTACTCACTGACTTTTCTTCATTGAACAGGTGAATCATAGATAAGGAGGAAATAAAGAATTAGGTACATTCTTTAGAAATATTTAGTATTTATAGAATTATGGAATGCTAGAATTGAAAACAACCTTAGTAATGATGTGGTCCTGCTCTCTCATTTTTGAGAGAATTGGGTTATGGGTTGAATTGTGCCCCCCAAAATTATATGATCAAGTCCTAACCTGTAAATGTAACTTTGTTTGAAAATAGGGTCCTTGCAGAGTTAATTAGTTAAGATGTAGTCATTAGGGTAGGCCCTAATCTCTTTATGACTGGTGTCCTTAAAAGAGAAGAGACAGATATAGAGAGAAGATGGAGGCAGAGATTGGAATTATGTTGCCACAAGGAATACTTGGGCTATCAGAAGCTGGAAAAAACAAGGAAAGATCTTCTCCTAGAGCCTTCAGAGAGAACATGGCCCTGTGGACACTCTGTTTTTGAACTTCTAGCTTCCAGAAAGGTCAGAGAATAAATTTTTGTTGTTTTAAGCCAACCACTGTGGTAATTTGTTACAGCAACTGTAAGAAACTAATACAAATACACCGAAGCTATGTAGGTGAGCAATTAACAGAAAGTATTTTGAGACAGACAGACCTGAGTATGACTACTAACTCTGCCAATCAAGAGCTCTATAGAGTTAGTCAAGTAACACAGATACTATTTATTTTTTTGATCTTATAACCAGGTTATTAATTTCTAATTCATAAAACTATTAGTCTTAAATAAGGAAATGTATTCAAAGTATTTTTTATATTGAAAAGAAAAGGAGAAGAAGAAGATAAAAAGAGTGAGACAGAGAGAGATGGAATGATGTGCTATTTCATCCTAAAATCTTCTGGGTGAATTATTGTTTCTGGACTATTAGAAAAAATCTTCTTTGATTCAGTTTTCCAATACGCTCCTCTTCCTCCTCTCATGGTCTAGGCTGTGAATAAGGCATGCATAAACATCAACCTATGGATATTTCTATTTTGCTTCCATATCTCTTAGCTTCCGTTGCAGGAGTTTCCATTTGAGAAACAAAGTGAACAAATGTGGGGATGAGCCAATTTGGCAATAATTACTCTTCTCTTCCCGTGTTATTTAAGGCCCCTAGCAGAGTATGGCACTCAGTGACTCACATCTTCTTCATTACTGCCGTATTGTGTTGTAAATATCTCTATTGGCACTTCTTCCCTGGGTTCTAATTATGTTTATGTTTTTTTCTCTTTTCACTAGACTGTGTTCCTCGAGGGCATCGGGTATATATTAGTTTTTGGTCTGTTTTGTTTTTGTTCTAGCGCAGCTCCAGCACATGATAAATACTTAATATGAACGAACTAAGTTCATATTTCAGATTAATAATGTGAAACAGGTTCACATGCAATTTGTATTAAAGTAGAAGTCAATTGGTATAGAAGAGGAAGCTTAACATATATAACTTATGCTCATCCTACTTTATGAACCTGTTCATGTTCTGCATAGCAATGACTACATTGCCTCTTTCTTAAACCTAATGGACCACACTTGATATGAATATAAGTGTTTGGACAATATGTGAAGAATGATCCACATTTTATTTGAGATTTATTATTCTACAGAAATTTTTGGTTAAATAAAATGTGATCTTCATCATTATTGCTATTCACAAAATTCAATAATTTGTTAATCACCTTACATGTACCAGGAGCTGCAGAGGGATTTCTGTATTTAAATTCTTACAATTATAGTGAAGGAGTTTTGGTATTCTTATTTTATAAATGAGTATGCTGAAGAATGGAGGTGAAATAGGATGATACTAAATTCATAGCTCTTTGTAAGCATGTATTGGTGTTTCTCTCTTTCCCTAAGTGACTATTAGATGACCTGTGAATGAATTTCAAAATGACCTGACTGTGTAGGTCTGCTTTTGCTATTGCCAGTGAGAAAAGAGCCAGCAATTGTAAAATAACTAGAAAGATGCAGTGGTATGGGTTATGCACAGCTGGTAATTGACCTACTTGGATGATCTGTGTGGTAATGGCAAGAGCACTCCATTCTCACCTATTCCATTCTACACATTGCTTCTCAATGTCTGTGATAGACTTTGCAGGAAAAGAAAGCGCACGGTTCATGGAGGAGAAACTGGTTGTCAAGAGACCACCTCCACAACATGCTAACATATATAAATGCTTTCTATTGGCGTAATGCTTCTCAGTGTTCTAAGCCTTTTCTCCTAAACTGGTTCATAACATGTAAGCTAACAGATGGAAGCCACGGCACATTATGCTTCAGGGAAAAGACAGACTCAGATTCAAATTCTGCCACTGCCATTCTTTGCTGACTGTGAGCAAGCTATATGACCTTTCTCCTTGTCTGCAGAAGGGGTGGGGGTGGGGTGGAAAGGGAATATAATAATGTCTTTCTCTATAATAGATTTTATTAAAAAATAACCTGGAAATGCATCTAAACTGCTTAGTATATTGTATGACCCATAATAACCCTTTTAGATAGGCACAGCTGGTATTTTAGGTCCACTAGAGATGGCGCAGTGGTTAAGCATTTGGCCGATAACCAATACGTCAGCAGTTCGAGTTCACCAGCTGCTCCTTGGAAGCCCTATGGGGCAGTTCTACTCTGCCCTATAAGGTCACCGCGAGTTGGAATCACTGGATGGAACAAGGTAGAGATGAAAAGAATAGAACCTTGGAGTAGGAAACTCCGGTGGCATAGTAAGGTTGGTAGTTCAAATCCACCAGATGCTCCTTAAAAACTCTACAGAGTAGTTCTACTCTCTCCTATAGGATCGCTGTGAGTTGGAATTAACTTGATGGCAATTGGTTTGTTTTTTTTTTTTTTTGGAGTAGTAAGTGGCAGTCATTCAACAAAAATTTATGGAGCATCTACAAATTATCAGGCACTTCATTTTGCACTAGGGATAAAAAGAGAAATAAATTCCAATTCATGGATTTAAAATGTCTCCAATTATCACGCAGCTAGTAAGTGATAGTTCTGAGGTAACTAGTAATAGCTAACATTTTTTTCAACACTTAAGCTGTATATCAGGTGGAGCAATGGTTAAATTCTCAGCTGCTAACCATAAGGTCAGTGATTCAAACCCACCAGCAGCTCTGCAGGAGAATAGACCTGACAATCTGCTCCCATAAAGATTACAGCCTGGAAAACCTTGTGGCACAGTTGTACTCTTTCCTACAGTGTCACTATATATCAGAATCAACTGGATGGCACACAACAATGTTCTACATACATATGCATTCTAAATATCTATTTAGTCGTTAATAGTCACAATAATCCTGTCAGCTAAATGTTATTAAAACCAGTTTATAGGTGAACAAAACAAAGTTATGAGAGTTTAAGTGACTCTCCTAAGATGATATATTAAAAAAGTGTTAAATATACCAGATCACCTTCACAGCTCACGCTCTTTGCTACTATGATACATTGCCTCTTATGTGTTATTTCCACCTTAAATAATTTTAGATAAAAGAGATGACAATTTCTGGTCAAGATGTCTGGGGAATACCTATGCATACCTCTTTGTTCTGAATATTTTGAAATGGCAGGTTAAAAAAAAAAGGTAAATAGATAAGCAGCCAATTGAAAAATAAAAGATAGACCCTGATGTATCAGTAAGGGCTTGGTGATAAGTAGCTATTAAAGTCACGCTGTGTCAAGGAAATGGGACTCACAATTACTTGAATGTGTCCTTGCAGGAATTGGACCCCCTAGTACAACGGCAGAATCTATTGCACATACAATACAGCCAGAGGCAGAAGCCTGGCTCCTAACCAATGATCTGTAATTGAACTCGTTCCTCCTAAGCGTCTAATTTAGCAAACCAAACTTGCTGCTTGACTACAACCCAGCAATGAAGCAAGGTGCTCATACAAATACATGGAATTTATCTATTCAAATAGCATGAAGTTTTGCAGAAAACAAAATGGGTTCTGGATCCTGTCTCCCCATGATACTGTGCAATTTATATCACCTGCCTGAGCCTCAGTTTCCTAACCTGTACAATGTACATAAGTAAAATCCACTTCATAGAATTGTTTTAAAGAATAAATCAAATAATATAGGTAAATACTTAGAAAAAAATGCCTGATTTATGCTACGTAACTAGTGTTTATTTTTATTAAGACCAAATATTTTTTATTTAACTACTTTTGGTATAAGTGTTTTAAAAGGGGCCACATACTCCTCTGACATTTTAAATAGTTTCATTTAAAACCCCTTCATAGAGTTATTATACATAATAGAAGTTTAGATTGTTACACTATTTTATAAATCATCTAATCATACAGCTCAATTATAAAGAAGTAGAAATCGAGGCTCAAAGATGTAAGTGGCTTCCCATGAGTTTTCTGACCTACTCTAGGAATCTGTTAAAAGGCACTAATGACATCAGGTCATGAGGGCTGCCACACTTTACCTGTGTCATGGAGGCTTATGTGCCCCGATGTGCAATGAGTCTATAATTCTAAAGCTGACTTTTTTTATCAGAAGAATATATTCTCTATCACTATTTTCTGTCAGCTGTCACTTCTTTCTACTTCTGGGCTATCTAGTTCTAAGCCCCCTTATATCTTTCCACCATTTACCCACTTTGGGCTAAGAAAAAAAATTAATTTCAACTAGATTTAAAATATGAGCAAGAAGACTTTGAGTGAGAGTAGTCTTCTGGGAATAAAATACTAACCATTAAGTTCCTTTCTTTTTTAATTTATTATGAGGATCTCACAGATAAGGAGGAAACCCTAGTGGTGTAGTGGTTAAGTCCTATGACTGCTAACCAAAAGGCCCACAGTTCGGATCCACCAGGCACTCCTTGGAAACTCTATGGGACAGTTCTACTCTGTCCTATAGGGTCGCTATGAGTTGAAATTGACTCGACAGCAACAGGTTTGTTTTTGTTTTGCAGATAAGGATGAAGGTGGGAGCTGGGGGGCATTCTGGGCTAAGTAAATAACAGGTTATTGGTTTTCTAAAAAATTACAATATCTAGAATTGCTGGTGGGACTTTAAAATGGTACAGCTGCTATGGAAAACAGTTTGGAGGTTCCTCAAAAAGTCAAACATAGAATTACCCTAAGATCTAGCAATTCTACCTATAGACATAGACCCAAAAGAATTGAAAGCAGGAATGCAAACAGACACATGTACACCAATGTTTACTCCAGCACTAGTCACAATAGCAAAAAGTTGAAATCAACCTAAACGATCAATATGTGGTACGTACATACTATGGAGTGTTACTCTGCCTTAAAGACAAATGAAATCCTGATAACACGCTACAACACAAATGCACTTTGAAAACATTATGCTGAGTGAAATGAGTCAGTCACCAAAGGACAAATATTGTATGACCCACTTAGATGAAATATCTAGAATAGG
This sequence comes from Loxodonta africana, assembly GCF_030014295.1. Taxonomy (NCBI): domain Eukaryota; kingdom Metazoa; phylum Chordata; class Mammalia; order Proboscidea; family Elephantidae; genus Loxodonta; species Loxodonta africana. The sequence continues at coordinate 178,130,626 of NC_087343.1, read as the reverse complement.
CAAATGTATAGAAACCAAAGATACTAGTGGTTACCAGTTTTGGGAGGGAGGGGGAAAGAGGAAGTCATTACTTAGGGAATACTGAGCTTCTGTTAAGGGTGATAGAAAACTTGGAAATGAATAGGATGATGATTGTACAACATGATGAACATATTTAATGTCACCAAATAGTACATGTAAGAAATGTTGAAAGAGCCTGACCCAAACCATGGTATTTTCAATCGCATCATATGCATATGAAAGCTGGACAATGAATAAGGAAGACTGAAGAAGAATTGGCACCTTTGAATTGTGGTTTTGGTGAAGAATATTGAATATACCATGAACTGCCAAAAGAAAGAACAAATCTGTCTTAGAAAAAGTACAACAAGAATGCTCCTTAGAGGCAAGGATGGTGAGACTGCATCTTACATACTTTGGACATGTTGTCAGGAAGGATCAGTCTCTGGAGAAGGACATCATGCTTGGCAGAGTACAGGGTCAGTGGAAAAGAGGAAGACCCTCAATGAGGTGGATTGCAACAGTGGCTGCAACAATGAGCTCAAGCATAACAACGATTGTAAGGTTGGTGCAGGACTGGGCAGTGTTTCATTCTGTCGTGCATAGGGTCGCTATGAGTCGGAACTGACTCGACGGCACCTAACAACAACAACATACTTACCACCAAAAAAAAAAAAAATCCTAGAAAAGTAAACTATACACACAAATAAGACATTTTTACATTAGCATATGGATAAATGTAAAATTTAGACATGGATAAACAATCTAATAAACCACTGCCCAAAAACCAAACCCAATGCCATCGAGCCGATTCTGACTCATAGCAACCCTATAGGACAGAGTAGAACTGCCCCACAGAGTTTCCAAGGAGCGCCTGGCGGATTCGAACTGCCGACCCCTTGGTTAGTAGCTGTAGCACTTAACCAGTACGCCACCAGGGTTTCCAATACCACTACCAACAATAAAAAACAATTCGAGAATAGTAACTAAATTATGAGATTTTAATGTGTTAAATTAGAACCAAAGCTAGAAGTTTACAGAGAAGGTAGTCTGTCAGCTCATTTTGCAATAATTGAGAAATAAGACAAATGATTTTAGAAAACAAAGGAATAGTCTATTTGCATATTGTCTTTCTAACTCTGTAAGGCATGTAGTCTGGAAGAATCTCCACTCAAGTGGGCATTATGTTATTGTAGTAATGCTTTCCGGTTTTTCTCCTAATATTTGCTCACATGCTCACTAAAACATACAGTCAGAAAGATAAATTTAGCCCAGGTTCCTCAGGATTTAAGACAATAGTTACAATTGATTTTTCTGGGACAGAAAGCGTTAGGCTACCAAAACCACAGGTTAAGGACATTATTAAACAATAACACATAATCAAACACCCAAGCTTTATGGGAAGTTTTTGAAAAGGTCCCCTATTCTATGGTCACTAGCACTGTGCATCACTCAAATTTTTCAACAGTGGTTAGTTGTGTGCAATAACACAATTTGTATTTCTGTGCCAACTAGGATTTGTTATATGCAAGCTCATGATTACACATTTCATGGAATTCTTTTAGCAAAATTAATTTTATTAGTTTTATGTCAAAACCTTTTGTTGTTGTTAGTGGGCATCAAGCTGATTTCAACTCATGGCATCCCCATGTGTTAAAAAGCAGGATTGCTCCATATGGTTTTCTTGGCTGTAATCTTAATGGAAGCAGATTGCCAGGACTTTTCTTCTGCTGTGCCTCTGGGTGAGTTCAAACAGCCAACATTTAGGTTAGCCATTAAAGATGCATTTAAAGGGCTTAAACTGGATGCCAGAATCTTTAGATTCCAGTCTGTTTTGTCTTTAAGTTATTGTCTCTTATTTTCAAATCTACCATTCCATACTTTACATATATCACTAGTGCTAAACTGCACAGTTTGCATTTCTCCTTTTGGGAGGGTTTCCTATTTAGTTCTGAGAATAGAAGCCACTAGAGAAAGATGAGAAGGCAAGAGGAAAAGAGAAGAATGGGCTTTCTCATCCTCTCCTAATGTTATAAAATGAGGACTGTCACAGGAATGGCCCTTCCACCCTGACAGCAACAGTTGGTTCCAGCTTCTATATTCTTATCACATTCCCAAGACTGACTTCATCATGCTCCCCAGGTATCTCTTTATTAAAATATCTACTGTGGTTTCTACTTTATTCAGTCTGAATTTGATTTCTCAAAGCTGTGAGAAGTGGGCTAAGTCATGTGCCCATTCAGGAAATCAGTTCCCTGTCTATTTGGGGGTAATAGATGAGATAATATAAATAATGTCTAAGGTGGTGTTTCCCAAATCGTTTGCTTGGGAATGCTAGCCCCCAAGATTTCCTCCTTGTAAAATAATACTTGAAGTCATATGAATTTGAGAACTGCTGTAATATTTATAGCAATCTTTTGGAGAGATTCATGGTGCACATAAGCATAATAACCAACCAAACCAAACTCACTGTCATCAAATCGATTCCAACTCATAGCGACTCCTTGTGACAAAGTAGGACAGCCCCATAGGGTTTCCATGGCTGTGAATATTTATGGAAGCAGACTGCCACATTTTTCTCCTGTGGAGCTGCCGGTGGGTTCAAACTGCCAACCTTTTGGTTAGCAGTGGAGTGCTTTAACCACTGTTCTACAAGGTCTCCTTAAGCATAATAAAGCCTCTGAGAAGTCCTATAGAAGAGACACCTGTTTCATTTTGACTCAATATCTCCCCAAATTATTTGATTCAGATAATGGTTTTATTTTCAGTTAATATTGGTTACAATCCTATAACATGTACAGATAAAAAAAATTTCTAGAAGCCTTAGCAATGCAAAATATTTGAAATTTTATGACTTTTCCCCCAAAGATCCCTTTATTGGGGTCAAATGTAGCACCTATAAATATCTGGTGGCTTTAGTTGGTTTTATTTATCTGTTTCAGCTGTAAGCATAGACACTGACTGAGAATAATGTCTTTTGCAGGAAGATGTGGCTTGAAGGCTAAGAGGGGTAGGGAGGATGACAGGACACCAGGAAGATTATTGTTGTTACGTGCTGTCAAGTCGATTTTGACTTATGGTGACCCATGTAACAGAGCAGAACTGCCCTATAGGGTTTTCTGGGCTGTAATCTTTGTGGGAGCAGATTGCCAGGTTATTTTCCCAAGGAACCATGGTGTAGGTTTCAACCGCCAACATTTTGGTTAGCATCCAATCACTTTACCGTTGCACCACCAGGGAAATGAAAGATGCAGTGGGAATTTTGGAGGGGATGGAAGAACAGAGAGTCACATTAGATAAGGACATGTAGGCTTATGGCTAAGTGAACAAGTTATAGATTCAAACTGCCTAGGTAAGATTCTCAACTATGGGACTTAAGTGCTACTTGATCTTGAGCAAATTTATTCATCTTCTCTGTGCCTTGGTGTCCTAATCTTTAATTGGAGATGATAATACAACATACTTCATAGGCTTATGAGGAAGATTAAATATGACATAGCATGTAAGATAATTAGCACCTACTGGAATTTAGTTACTTAATATACTCCCCAAAACAGTAGCAGGCCCTGTATAGACTAACTTTAATTTAGATAGAAATGGATAGATAAGACACAAACATGCTGTTGTTGTTGTTAGCTGCCACTGAGTACGGCCCCTGGCTCATGTAACCCAATGCACAACGGGACTAAACTCTGCCAAGTTCTGCACTCTCCCTGTGATTGGTTGGAGATCAGACCATTGTGATCCATACAGTTTTCAATGGCTGATTTTTGGAAGTACATTGCCAGGCCTTTCTTCTTCATTTATCCTAGTCTGGAAGCTCTGCTGAAACCTGTTCAGCATCATAGGAACATAAACATAAGCTGTTCAATCGGGAAAGGCCTTCAGATGGCATCTGATACAACACTCTCATTCTGCAGATAATAATAGCACCGAGCCTCGCAGAGACTAAGAGATTTGGTTATGTAGCTAATTCACAGGGAAGTTGGACCAAGACCTTCGGCTCCTCACCATTAGTCTAGTGCCATTTCCATTAGTGCCAACTCTAAGTTGTTTAGCTGTAGCATTTTTGTATTTTCCTGGACAAAGGAAAGAATAGTAGTATGAAAGCATTCCTTTCAGGGTCCAGAGCTCAGGGTGATCTCCACAATATTTAGGACAATATTTAGCTCAGGGTGATCTCCGCAATATGAGGGGTTTGTGTGCTTTCTCTTCTACTTGCTCTCTCCCTATAACGATTCTATGGGGAAGAAACACAGAGTAAGCATCAGGAAGAACTTCAATGGTGCACAGGAGAAGAGTTCTCACATTCATTTTTCATTGTTGACTGAGCAGGAGGAGGGTGCAGAATTGACTGTTTGAATATAAACTCAATTACTTTTTAGATAGCTGACTGAGCCTGTTTCTCGCATACCTTCAGAGTCTTCCATACACTAACAATATGATCATAGAAGTAACCACCTCATTTCTTCATAACTAAGAAAACTACCTAGAGTTATTAATAAATCCAGAGATCCGCCTTTGCTGTAGATTTATTTAGCTTTATCCTTAGAAAGTTGGAAAATATGACAGCTATAATCCCAATCATAATACACAAATCTTCCTCTGAACCATTATATTTTTTCTACAACTTCTTGAAATTATGGTAAGCATATTATTTGAAAAGGAGAGTTTAACAGAACAAAACAACACTGTATTGCAGCCAAGTAAAGCTATGTACATATGCATACATACTTCGGGATCTATGTGTATAATTCATATGTATACAAACACCATGCTTTATTGAGGTAAAAGGGACAGCAACGTTAAAAACAAATGGCTAAGCTCAATATAGGCTTTAAGTGCAATTGAAAGCCATGTGACTAGCATAAAGGCCCCCAGCACGCTGGCATTAACCTACTGATAAATATTTAGACTGTGTTTATAATTTTGATCTTTTGGAAACTAAAAAAACCCAGAAAACCAAATCCAGTGCCATCAAGTCTATTCCGGCTCTTAGCAACCCTATACAACGGAGTAGAACTGCCCCATAGAGTTTCCAAGGATCGCCTGGCGGATTCGAACTGCCAACCCTTTGGTTAGCAGCCGTAGCACTTAACCACTACGCTACCAGGGTTTAAGCCAAAATAGACATTTTAAGGCAACCTTTGGAGGTCAGCATTTATTATTTAACTGCTGTGTGGCCAATGTTATTCACAGTGACAATTAAAAGCATTAAACAATGATGGACAAAGGTTAGTAAATTTATCTTGAATCCATCTGATCATCTTAAATTAAAAATTCTCTTTAATGAAGATTTTTGAGAAATCTTCAACTTTCAATATTGAGGGGCGTTACTGCTTTTTGATCCATATGTGCATACCCAAAGCTATTTGCTACAGACTTTCAATTTTGATTTCATGTTCAGAAAAGCATCTACATTAGTCTCAATGCTCTTTAAAAATACATATAGAGAGAGAATGAAAACTTATATAGGTTGTCCTGGGTGCAAACTATTCAACGCTGCCACTCACTTCCATAGTGTCTTTGGAAAGATAAACTATCCAGTATACAAGGTTGAATCCTGCAAATGCAACTGGGAAGAGAATTCGAGAATACTGGTCAATTTTACTGGTGCCCCCAAAGTCTGGAGAGAGTGGTGGGGGTGTAAGAGGTGTAGGTTGTAAGATGGGTACTCTAGTAAGGACTTTGCTGGACTCAGAAGACGGAACTATTGGCAAGGTAAGAGAAGTGATCCTTTTCTTCAGATGGTACTTGGAATCCGGATGCTGTGGAAGAGAGACACAAATAGTCAGCCTGGGCAAAAGGATTTTGTTGTTAGTTGCCATCAGTTGATTCTGACTCATTTCATCCCTATATGTACACAGTAGAACTTGCTCTATAGGGTTTTCAGACCTTTCAGAAACAGATCACCAGGGCTACTTTCTTAGGTACCTCCTGGTGGGTTTGAACTGCCGATCTTTTGGTTAGTAGTTGAGTACTTAATTGTTTGAGTTACCCAGAGACTGCTAGGTAAAAGGACAGTGACCACCTATCTAATCTTCCTTGTTTTGATCATTGACACATATTTGTTATTCACCTACAATGTAAGGAAAGACAATAAAAAACTCTTCATAGTATTTAGTGGTACTATTTTACCTAGGAATGGATAAAACCCAAACTCTTAAAAGAAAAGAAAAATTCATTTGCTTCCATCCAACACTGTATTCTATAATTCAATAAATCAGCTATTGATGCCAAGCATGTTCCGTGTCCCAGAAACTGTGCTGAACATTATACCGTTACATAGAGATGAGCCAAATTGCAAAGGCATATCTGCTTCCTGGCTACACATTTTCCTGTGGAACAATGGGGGTGGACAATGGGGTGAGAGGTTCTAATTTGGCATAAGTAGGGAATTAGTTAATACAAGAAAATAACAACTCCATTAATAGATATTATTCTTCTATTCTCAACTTACATTTTCAAACACTCATTTTAGTTAGAAACAAATCAGATAAGAAATAAAATAAAAATGAGACCTTGTATGTTAAAGGCAAGTGGAAAAGCCTAACTGCCTTTAAATGGGTGAGAAGACTGCTCATCCCTTGAAATATTCCTGCCTTTTTTTTTTTTTTTTTTTATCCCCAGAGGTTCTAGATTGCTTTCTCCTTCCCATTCAGAACTTCTCCAACGGTCACCTTAGATCTTAAGTCATTAAAATCCATTTACTAACCTCAGAGTTGTTATAGGTTATTTTCTATTGTTAGACTTTCTGTCCTACTAAAGACAACCAATTTTATTCTTGAATGGTGTGCTTAGTCCATTAATTGATAGGTGAGAAGGCTGGGAAGTGCCTTGGTCAAGGACAACAGCTAGGTAAAAAAAACCAATGACCGATTTCAGTGCTTATTTCATCCCACGATTTTCTCATTTCTATTCTAAAGTATCAGACCTAGCTCAGAGACTCTGATTAGGTTTGATTTACGTTCTTTCCAGTGTTATTGAAGTCTAGAGGTCTCCTTTTCTTGTATATATCTTGGAATAGGCCCTCTCCTTGTAGCCAGGTTGTCCTTGCTGAGTCTCTGCTTTTAACCCACTTGCTGTACATTATCCCTGAACCTGTAAAATGACCTTGTTTCCTCCCTGGCAGCAAAATCACCACTTTGCTGCCTGACAGGTATGTTATTCATATGGGCCAACTCCTGTGGCTTTAGCCACCAACCCAGCAGCAACAGGAAGAGGCAGTTGTCTCCCTGGTGCTAGTTCAGCCGCAGGACAAGAATGACCCACCCATGTAGTGGTATTGGGATTACAGGACACAACAATTCAAAGACCCTATTCTCTCTATTTTCTCATCTTGAATATTGCTGTTTTGTTTGCCATAGAAGTGACTGAGTAAATAACAATAGGCATCCTAGAGAGTTCAGGCCCGCTGTGCTTCTAGGAGACATGGAGAAATCTGTTTCTTCACCAAAAGCAACACTGAATCTGTGTCATCAAGTGAGACTTGACGTGACCATGGCAAATTTTATGCAAAGAATATATTTCTAGTTTATTTATTGGTCCAGTACTGTTATAGGTTCTCTGGGAAATCATAGGTCTTAGAGGTAGAAAAAAGAAGAAAATAGTTACTTTTGAGTTGATTCCAACTCATGGCAATACTGTTCGTCCTAGTAGAACTGTGCTCCATAGGGTTTTAAATGGCTGTGACCTTTTGGAAGTAGACTGTCAGGTCTTTCTTCTAAGGTACCTCTGGATGGATTTGAACCACCAAACTTTTGGTTAGTGATCAAGAGCTTAAATATTTGTACCACCCAGGGACTCCTTGAAGGTAGAAGACAGTTTAAAATAACAGATAATCTAATCTGCTGATCCAGGAGAAGAAATTAATGACATGTTCTATTGAAAATATGTGATAGCTAAAGATTACCACACCCAGGTCACGAGATGGTATGTGTACAGGACCAGGACTCACAGTATATTTGTCTCAATGCATGCTGCCTCTCTGAAAGATGAAACACAGCACCATCTTCCAAGAGCTTTCTATCATGTTTCTCAGACTAATTTGAATGTCATTAAAATATTCTCCACCTGAAAGAGCAAAATGCGTCACTGTTCCATTCTTTTCAAATCCTCTCCACTGGTAAAATTTCTGAGGGTCATGATAGAATAGCCTTCAGAGCAGAAGACTTTCTTTCTAGACACAGCTTGATTTTTAATAACTTGCGTTACCTGTCTGAAACACATATTTTTTTCTTTTTTAAAGAAAGGAAGACAGACATTCCTAGTTCACTAGAATTAAAAAAGTGATTGCAAAATATAATGTATTTCAAAAATGTAAGGCAGTGTTTTTTTTTTTTTTTTGGTTATTTGTTTGTTTTTTTTGTCTTTCTTAAATTGTCTTTCTTAGACTTGTGGAAAAAGAAGTTCTTAGTGAATCTCTTGGCATTGTCAAATGGACTTATGATGTCCTAGAGTTAAAGGACGCCATTCAGAACCAATACCATGATGGATTTAAGCACAATGACATTAACCTGGGTGGGTTTACAATAAGATTCCACTTTCTCCATCTAGTTTCCCAAACTAGATCTATGGGAAGTTGGCCTAGGGATGAAGAGGAGAGGAGCATCAGAAAGCCCTAGACTCCATATCTACCAGTTACCTGTTAAATGACCTGGACATGTCATATATTCTCCCAAGGTTCAAGTTCCCACCTCTAAAACGATGGTGATTTTTATCTCCCTTGTAACTTTTTTTGTTTTTTTAAAGCATTTGAGAAAACGTATGTAACTATTTTTTTCCTCAGCAAGTCTTAGCTATGACTTAAAAAAAAATTGTTTTATGCACAACATACCTGTACTTCTCATCCTCCCTGCTCACATGCCTTTACTTTATATCTTCTTCGCATGGAGTAACCTTCCTCTACCATTCAATCTTTAAATGCCCTTCATAACTTTTGATACTGAACTCAAGAGCCATCTGACATTACTGATTAGCCCACCCTTTGTACATGTTTCTGCCTACTTAGCCATTATAACTCTTCTAGCTGTTATCACATTTTCCCTTATAAGTATAATTAATCATTTCTGCAGTGCTTTATCTCCTTTCCTAGTATTTCTATAACCTTAATAATAGAGGACATATTATTTTCATATGTGAGTGCTCCGAAGTGGCTAGCCAGTGTTTAGAGAATAGTAGATGATCAATAAATATAGTCTGAATGAACAGATGAATAAAAATTTAAACATTTTTTCTGATTTTTCTCAAAAGTTGGAGGAGTAGGCAAAAAGAAAGGAACAAAATGTTTTATTACATTGTATTTTAACATATTTTTATACTATGTGTACCATTTCTAAATGCTTACTTGTGATTAGCACTGCTAGGCACTTCATATGTATTATCTCATTTATTCCTTGCAAAAATCTATGAGGTAAATACCATTATTTTCATTTTAGAGATGGAGGATTGGAAGGTTAAGCAGGGAGCTTATACACGTAATAAGTGGCAAGGCCTGGATTCAACTCCTCTCAGACCCTAAAGATCATTCATTTAACAAGTTTCCACATCAGTTTTAGTGTTTGGAGCAGGGTTTCTCAACTTCAACACTATTGACATTTTGAACTGCGTAATTCTTTGTCATGTAGGCTGTTCAGTGCATTGTAGGATGTTTAACAGCATCCTTAGCCTCTACCCACTAAATGCCAGTAGCACCCTCCCCCAAGCCACGACAAACAAAAATATCTCCATATATTGCCATATGTACCTCGTAGGTGGTGATGGGGGAGAAGGACCCTGGTTGAGAGTCATTGGTTTAGAATCATAACTTGCTTACTGCCCAGTAGTAATTGGACAAATTTATAGCAAGAAGAAAATACAATATGCCGAACGAAATGCAAAAGGCCCGGCTAACCCACACTCTGGATAATCAGCTCTTGGATAATTGGGAATTGGCAGGATGAGAAAACTGGACACCAATTGAGAAGAAACACATTGAATTTCTCCAGTGAAAAGGAAGCCAATTTTGCAAGCCGTTTAAGCTACAGGTTTGTTTCAGACCCTGCTTGCTCTATTGTAAGCCCTGCAGCTTCAGCTGATGGGAAAATAGGCTTTTGTCAGAGTCCAGATGAGGGCTCAGCTTGGGGTTGTCACTGTTTTGAGTGGAACACCTGTGGTTTTGAATTTTTCCAGGGCTCCCTGCTGATGAGTGCCATCCTGCCTTGGGTATTTTTAGAGCACTACTTTGTTTTAAGTAATGCCACATTGCAAAGGTACTTTGAGTCAAACTGGACATTATGACAATCAGTTATGTGATGTAAGTATAAGACATTTGGGAAGTATTTAGGGCAATTTTGATATAGCATTTAAAAAAAATCACTGCCGTCAAGTTGATTCCAACTCATAGTGATTCTATAGGACACAGTAGAACTGCCCCATAGGGTTTCCTAGGCTGTAAATCTTTATGGAAGGAGATTGCCACAATCTTCCTCCTGCAGAGTAAGTAGTGGGTTTGAACCATCAACCTTTCAGTTTGCAGCTGAGTTCTTTAACCAATGTGCCACCGAGACTCCTCGACATAACCTTTAGTGGGTCTAATATACTAATGGGTAGGGTCACCTTTCAGTAGAATACTCTCACTCAGCCTGTATTACTCAAGGAACAAACAAAGAACCTGGTTTTAGAACCAGGGAAGCAGAAAAAAAACCAAACCCAGTGCCGTCGAGTCGATTCCCACTCATAGCGACCCTACAGGAGAGAGTAGAACTGCCCCATAGAGTTTCCAAGGAGTGCCTGGCAGATTCGAACTGCCGACCCTTTGGTTAGCAGCCATAGCACTTAACCACTATGCCACCAGGGTTTTCCAGTGAAGCAGGGGCACCAAAAATAAAGGAAAATATATATATTTTTAGAACACATGGTATTTGATATTTTTTAAAAGCATCACCTTAATCATTATGGAGGGAAATGAGAGTTCTGTTGGATTTACTTACATATACTTTTACAGTTCATAGAGCTGAGAGCAGAGATGACTCCAGAATTTCTACATAGTAGTGTATTGGCATCAATGTAGTATGACAGTAGTACTGGAAGACATGCCTAGGAATCACACTGCGATATTTGGAGGGGGTAGGATGGAAAAGTGTTCAGTGAGAATTTTACAGAAGGGATGGGGAAAGAGTTAGCCACCTACTCCCTCATCTAGTCTACCCCACTCTCCCCATAAGTCATGCAATGGCATAATCACTGAGAAGGGGCACTATTATCTTTCTGGTATCTAGAGTCTCAGAAGGTCTTAACCCTGTTTTAAACAGAAGATTTCTAGGGGGGACTCAACTCTGTTTTAAACAGAAGATTTCTAGGAAGTAATGATATAATCAAAGACATCTTGACAAAATTTGGAGCAGAGGTGTATCTTTCGGTAACCTATCCTTTCGAGCTCTCTACATAGGTGGAGGACAACATGGTAATGGCCCAGCAGACATCTTCACCTTGAAGAAGACAGAACATATGTCTTATTTCTTTCTTTATAACCATATTTCTAGCAATTGGTTTAGTGCTTCTAGCAGTGCCAAGCTCATCTTTCTGTTTTCAGCTTAGACATTACTTCCCCCAGAAGTGATGACCCCTCCAGGCTGAGTTAGATGTTCTTGCTCTGTTTTTCTACAGCCTACTATGCATTCCCAACCACAAGCTTTATCACAACATACTGTTATGACTCACTGATTCTCCTCTATTACTACTAGACAAGAAGCTCCATGAGGGAACAGGCCCTCTTGATTTTACTCACCAATATAGCCTCACTATTTTTTTTTTTTTTAATTTTACATAGGGCCTGGCACATAAAACCACTTAATGAGTACTTACGGTAGGAATGATTCAATGAATAAACATATGTACAATAAATGGCTACCAAATGAAGACAAGAAAGAAAAATAAAATGAATAAACAATATATAGTTATTGTCCTGAGTAATGAAATTTTGCTCTATTTTGTATGCAAGTAATTTACGAGTATCGTCACAATCCCCGTGGAGAAGAGATGCCACATTGGATGTGGGGGAGCACATTCTTTCTTAGGAAACTAGTGTTGAGGGTGTTGACCTTTAAAATAACAAGGAAGATAGCAAACCCTCCAAAAGGAGGTTGAGGTCCAAATTTGGTCTTATGTGCAGTATAGGTAGACAACAGACACATATTGGGTTTTGAAACCATGAAGACAGGAATAACTCTCTAATGCCAAGATAGCATACCAGATTTAAAACATAAATAAAACCAAAAAACCAAACCAAACAAAAAACCAAGGAAAGACACCATATAAGCAGGAAAGGAGCTATGAACAATTTCTTAAAATCTAAAAATAAAATAAAATCTCCAATTCCAAATGCTTTAAAAACAGAGAGATAATGAGGCTATCAGTCACTTCTAAGAATATAGCTTTTAAGGAGTAATTTATTTGTTTTTTCTGGTTTGAGAACAAGGTTTTAAAAGTCCAAGTTTTCTTTGTCACCATTGCATTAAATTTCAAGGTCAAAATCAAATTGATAAAAGTATTAAACTTTTCCCCCACATCCATTCTAAGTATTTTCCTGTGGAAAGTAGTAGGCACATCAAAATATACAACTTGGAATCACATGAAATATCCAAGTACTTATTCACATTTTGACATCACCACATTAGTTTTCCATTTCAACGTTCAACTTATTCAAATAATGTTATTTCGATTACAACTGCATTTTTAAATGCCATGGTATTTTGAAAGAAAAAAAATGGCCATACAATCCTAGTAAACCATTGTGTTGTGTAAATTGCAAATATGCAGTTTACGTTTGTTCCTCTATGTTAAAAAAAAAAAAAAAAAATGTTACCTACAGCAAATTACTAAGTTTTGGCATGAAAAAAATAAAATGTAAATTTTCCATGTAATAGCCTATGCTTATTTTTGTTACCTTCAAGATTTACCTTGTTTTGGTTCTTTTTGTTTTTATTTGAGCTAGACTTTTAGAAACAAAACTCTCTTCTTCATTACCTTGAAATATTTTAAGCCAGGTTCAGAAAATAACTTTTCATAAAAATAAATAATAATAACATATAAGGAAAAAAAGAGCTTTGTGATGATTTAAATCTAATTTTTATCCAGCTTTCCCAAGGACCTGCTCATTATACGTTACTATTTTGGAGTTGTATGAGATGGTTTATGTGAAGACTTGAGAATGAGAATCTTGAATTTCATCTTATTAATAAAGTATAACTTTAAAATAAAAGCCTGAGGGGATGATAACTCTATGTTATCTCTGAGGATTTGAAATCATATTTTTCTCAGCACTATATATTCCAAGAGAGTTGAAGTACAGAATTTTGTCTTTTTATTTCTGTATCTGATAAATAAGCATATTCAGAGTTATTGGAGCTACCTTTCTTCACAAATTCCTTTTGTTTTTACTGTAATTTTTCAAATGAGAAACTGGTAAACTGAATGCTGATAAATATTAATTCTTCTTTATAGGTGTATGTTAAGGAAAATAAATGGCCTTTGAACAATATGCAAATTATATATCTGTAAACATATAGATAGCTTATAATGGAAGCCATTTATTTTTATAAATGTAAAATATTTCTCAAAATATATCTCCTTAAGAGCATGGTATTCAAATAGTTTGGGCTGGGTCTTCAGGCTAGCATATTGTAGTTACAAAATGTATTATTTTGATGACCTTTTAAGCCACATATGCATTAAGAAAGCATCATTGAGTTAAGGGGAGAAGGTTAAGAGTGACCTTGCCCACATTCTAAAAATGTTTTGTCCAGGGGTGTGTTCCCTGCCATATTTCAGCTTTTGAAGAATTACTGGGGAGAGAAGGGGCTCAGCCTCCTTAATGTTCTGGATATCAAGAAATCTGTACTCAAGTCTTAATTTTGCTGTCAAGTAGTAGCTAACATTTTTATCTTGAGGCTCTATTTTTTCATCTAAAATGATCTCATTAGCGTGGATCACTGGAGGGAAAATGTTTGTTTTTAATTAGGACTAATTCAAGAAAAGAAACCCTGGTTAAGAGCTACCCCTACTAACCGAAAGGTTGGCAATTTGAATCCACCACGCACTCTTTGGAAACCGTATGGTACAGTTCTACTCTGTCCCATAGGGTCGTTATGAGTTGGAATCTACTGGACGGCAATGGGTTTGGTTTTATTTATTTATTTATTTGGTTTAATTCAAGAAAAAAATTAAATTATGTATTTCATTTTTTTTATGGCAATAGCCTTATCACACTCCTTGGAGAAAATGTAAATTTTTAAAGTTCGTTAGTGTATCAAACAGAAAAATTCAATTAAAAAATTACCTTTTTAATTTAAACACTAAACTGCCTGGGTATTTGAAAGGTAAATCATGTATACCTTTATAATTTTTATCATAAAATTAAGCTAAGGGTTATATTCCAATGTAGGTGGGCTTCAAGTGGCTTTGAGATTTGGAAATGTTTACTAGAATCGATCATTATAAAGGAACTTCCAGTACAAAGTGTCTACATTATTCCATTTTGCAGAGCAAATTTTCCTTTTCTAAGAGCTACTGTTTGGCGTTTGTATTTAAATGGCAATTTATACTTATCAATGAGGTCTATACAGTAATCCAGTAAAAAAAAAAAAAAAAAAAAAGCATGTGCAGCTTACCTGTCATGAAAATTTACTGATACATGAAATTGAAATTTGGGGTCACATTTATGGCCCTTCAATTATTAACACTAACTTTTTTTCTTAATTCAAAGACTTTTTGGTTCCAATGCTTACTATTGTAAATCTAAACTTATTTCTAACTGATTTTAAGCCTCTGAATAAAAGCTCATTAATCCACATGCATTTGATATAAGAATGTGAATATGAGACTTTTTTCCATGAATTGAATACTTCAGCTGAAGTTTATAGAAACTAATATTCATATCTTGCCCACATGAAATAGAGCAGCAAACAGATTTCTAACAAAAATTGCCCTCTTTTTTCTTTCTGACTCCAAAGCCTCATTAGAAACTTTTTTTCTTTCCCTAGTTTTTTTTTTTTTTTTTTGGTTTTTTAGTTGGTATAAGTGAACCTGTTCAAAGGAAACATCTAAAAAGGCTAAGAAGAATTTTCTAGTCTCTTCTGGGTGCCTGGAATCTGCCAGTACTAAGGAGATTGCTAAAAGGAGCCTGCTAAACATTTACAGCAAAGTTAAATGAAGCCCTCACTTTTGGGGCCAGTTTTGTAACTTGCGCTCAACTAAGACTACTTTTGGACTATTTAGCTGTTTGTGATTTTAGTTTGGGCTGCCTTTTCTTAAATGGTAGATAAATTAGAACAGTAAGCAATTACCAAAACAATCTTAGCTTCCAAGGGTTCCTTTGCTTTTGATATCGTCACTGGTGGTGGGGCTGCAATCTGTGCATTCCTCTTGGCCTCCTGGGTCTGAAGATTGGTGAAGTAGTTGACAGCGGCGAACTCAATCAGAGCAGAGAAGACAAAAGCAAAGCAAACAGCTATGAACCAATCCATGGCAGTTGCATACGACACTTTTGGCAAGGAGTGCCTGGCACTGATGCTCAGAGTGGTCATGGTTAAAACAGTGGTGATCCCTGAAATGAAAAAGAATAGGCAACTCAATATTATTATTTGTCATTTTATTAATAAGGTTAATAAGATTTATTAATAAGATAAAATAATTTTTGTCATCATTTTATTGTATTATAGTTTTTCACAGTTACTCTCACAGGTATTATCATTTTTGTATCGTTCAATACCTAGTGCAGTGATTTATACTTTGTTGTTCCTCAAAAAACATTTGTTGAATTGAATTAGTTTATTGTAATTTGAAGTTCTGAATAGTTCTTGTTTGCTGCTTGGGAAGACTAATAGCGAATTGTTGTCAATTAGGCAAAAGAAAAAAAAAATGTAAATTTCTAATTAGTTTTGGTAGCTGATAATATCTTTGATCATATTTAAGTAGCCTATCTGGTCTAAACACTGACCATAAAATTAGGTGTCTCTTTTTTGTTGTTGTTGTTTGTTTATTTGTTTTAATTTCTAGGTGGCACAGTGTTTAAAGAGTTCGGCTGCTAATCGAAAGGTCGGCGGTCTGAACGCACCAGTGCAGAGAATAATGTGGCAATCTGCTTCTGCGAAAGATGTACAGCCTTGGAAATCCTACTGGGCAATTCTATTCTGACCTGTAGAGTCACCATGAGTCAGAATTCACTCGATTGCAGTGGGTTTGTTTTTTTTTTTAGCCCGGTTTTAAGTTAAAAATTTACTCATGAGAAAATAACAATTTTATTACTCATGCACCAGTAGTTTTCCTTCTTGAATTATGACTTGGGAAATTTATGTAATTTGGACCTGTGTAATGTTGATGTTGGTGGTCAATATATTTACACAGATATAGTTTACAAAAAAAAGAACTATTCTAAAAAATAAAAATTAAGGTTCAACTGAGATTTCAGTTTAATTCAGGTCTTCTCTATGAACTACTAAATTTATAATCACGAAAAACCAGAAAAAGTTGGAGTTTGTTACATTAATCAAACATTTAAAAGTTCACTGATGATATTTTGTAACAGCTCTCTTTCTTATTATTTTGTTCTGCTCCATCACAACTAGTAGTGATCCTAAACATCGTAAGTGGAACTATATGCTTAGGTTGAGCTATAGGTGATATGTAAATATTTTAGATGTACAAAACTGGCAATTTTGTATGGTTCAACCAAATAAGAGTGAGATATAGTTTATATCTTATTAACCTTTTGGTTTAGTGGATATATAAGTCAGTTTTTACCTGTCTGCTTTTTCTTTTGAAAAAGCAAGTGCAGATCAACAACTCTTAAGGAAAACACATGAAAGTCCTTGGAAACCAGCTAGAATTCCCATAGAGGCAAAATTTTTGTTGATTCACCACACCACTTGCTATAACATGAAGGTCATTTTACATGATACACGTGCCTGAATGAGGTAAGACTGTGTTGCCCTTGTGGATGGGAAAAACACAGATGTGAATATTCCCCTAAAATATACAAGCATTGAGAGGTGGTGGATGAACGCAAGGAGAGCAGAAACAGTGAGGCGTACCAAAGACAGTTCTTGCCGGGACAGACTCCTTATTAATCCAGAAAGACACCTGGGAAAGAATGACCGTCATAATGCACGGAGTATATATCTGTATCATGAAGTAGCCCATCTTTCTTTGCAAGTGGAAATAAACTGTCATTATTACGTATTCACCTGTTGAAAGACACGTATATCAGCATTATTGCTGTTGGCAGCATGCAAAAAGAATGCAACTGAAAATAAGTCATGCAGGTTTTACAATTAGCATGGGCTGGAAGAAAACAAAAAAAGGGCATATCTCAACGTATGACAAAGCCACTTGATCAGCAAATGATAGAGCAAAGGGACACAATTCATTATTTTCGGTGGGGTTCTTTGTGTCATATAAATACAACTCCTTCCAAGGTTCCGCAAACCTTTATGTGCACCTGGTTGCAAAATGAATTTTAAGCAAAGTTCCTCATCACTTCAAAACCAAGCAAAGCTGAGGATGGCCAATGCAGATGAAACAGGAATAGATAGTTTGAAAGCATGCTCTCTGTGATTTTGCAGGATTATAGTCATACATTGGTCACTTTCTTACCAGTATTAGATTGAATTGTCTCACTAGATACTGTTTGTCCAATCAGATCATACTGGAGGAGGCTTGAAGATTCTTCTGGGACTTCTACAGAGTAAAGTGGTCCCTTTTTCCATGTATATATGATTTCACTTTTGGGGTAAGCATCTGAATTTTTTTGAAACAAATTGAACATAGCAGTGAATCTGACTAATTTTCTTTTTCTTTTTTTTTCAAAGCAAGCCTTGCTTATATAAAACAGAAGTAAAGACAAAAAATTTGCTTGAATGTTTTCCTTTAATCTGGATAACAAAAACCTGTGTCTATAAGATTCACTGACATAATTAATTAAGCATATTTCTGGGATCACACTGCATGTACCATAGTAATATCTCTTTTGCTTTCTAGTCTCTGACTACAACCAAATAATTCCATATCTTAAAAGCATTATTTGACTCTCAGAAGCTTTTTGTGACTTACAGCTGCCAAACTTGAGTGGACAAGCATGCCCATCCATAGGAAAGTTAACCAGCCTCATGGGACAGTCAGCATTGATAGTAAGCCTGGGTACATCAAAATAAACGGTTCTGAGTTAATATGCTGAGCAGATCACTTGAGCAGAGGAAACAGAACTGGGAGAACCTCACCTCATGGTATACAGAATGGTTCCGTTCTGCATGATTCTGAAGAGCTTATTAGGCGTTGTCATGTTATGAGCAATGGACTTTTTACCATTCCTGAAAAAAGTGTCAGGTGTCCAGATTTTACTGACCATCAAGTTATTCAAACTTAGAATCTCAGTTGGTCCCCCAAACTTCAACCTCTCATCAGTCCAAGTTTGGCGAAAGAAAACATCCATTGTATACTCCTAAGAGAAAAAAAAGATATTCATGCAGGCTGGAGAGCTGCTTTGTTAGGAGGTTCGCTGGAAGTTCACTAGTTTTGTCTTTATAGTAGTCTTTATATACCTTGTCATGAAACAATTCTTTATGACAATAACTTCCAAAGAAATCTATGATTTCAGTTAATTACTACTTTTCTCATACTTGGAAAGTTGGTGATACTATTATATAACACTGAATTGTTCAAGTTGTCCTCCTGACCTTGACCTTTCTCAACATTCTCACTCTATTTGTCCTGTCATCTATCTATTCAGTCATGGACCTATCTCTCTCTCCTTTTAATCTAGAAGAAAAATACATAAAAAAAAATTTATAATCTAGGCTTTGCACTGGCCTTCCCCCATTAGTTAGTCTAACAATTTCCCTTGGTATTTGGATTGCTTTCAATGGGATCTTTGTGCACCCCTGTATCCTTCAGTAAAGTTTCAAGAACAGATAAACTTTCCTTAATAAGCACACTATGGTGGCATATCATGATTATTTTATATTATTCTCAGAGCATATAAACGCAAATGTTACTATGATTACTATAAATTGAGCATCATTTAAATACGTGTAATCAAAATTATGAGTTTTGATTTGTGGCTTTCGTGAAATAACATTAAAAATCTTAAGATTTCTAACAGCCACTTCAAAAGTCAATTATAAATAACAACTTGTAATTATAACAAAACATGGCCAATAATGGCTTTGCCTATTTTATTTTCCTTTATGAGACCTATTACTGCAATTAATAATTATATTTTAATAATCTAATTTGACATATAATAATCTGGGCTATAATATAGCTTTATTGTACAAAAACATGCTTTAAAAAGAGACACAAGAATACAACAAAATTCCAAGTATACCCAGAATAATAATACAGTAGAAAATGCTTAGTGGTTGTTTATACTTGGGTTGAGTCGGTTCATAAATGAAAAACATAATGTTAAAAAAAAAAAAAAATCTAGCATTCTGGATAACACTGATTCTCCTTTCTCCTCAAATTTTAAGACATTTTCTCTTTAATAAAGCTCTTTGTCTCTTTTGCTCCCCCTCCAATCTTTGTTTTATTCCCTTCCTTCTTCCCTCCTTCCCTTTCTCCCTTATCCCTTCTTTTTTTCCTTCTTTATTCTTTATTGTCTTCTTTTATTGTCAAATCAAAAAGCAGAAGACTTCGATAACTCTTTATCCAGAATTACATTCCCCTAATAAAATTTAATGATACGAGTCTTTAGAGATAGTTAAGTTTATTTAATGTTAGTGCTTGTATTTTAGTTTTAGGGGAAAACGCTACCTGAGATCTGTGAAAGAATACCATGATACACTTTGTTCTAGAAGACTAGCTCAGGTTTGTATTGCCATTTACTATAAATACCATCTTAGGAATCCTATAGCCATCTGCACCTGGAACAGAGCCTCAAGAACACCTACTGGTTCATGCGCAATGTGACAGGTAGAATGCATCAGCCTTTCCAAAAGCCCTTTACCGTTTTAATAATATATGCTGATACTGATAATCATGTACTATAAGAGACAGGGATGTTTTACATTTTATGGATGTCTTCAATATACTCTTATATGACATAGAATCTTTGCAGCTTTTTTTTTTTCTCCTGTATCAACAAATTTGCTAGGACTTCACCAAAAAGAGGAAAACCTTTTCTCTGTAGCAAAGAATTCAGTGCACGATACATGGACAAAAAAGAGAATATAATCTTAAAAAGTCCCTCAGATTAATGAATCCAGGCCAAGTCCTTAGTGAGATGTGAAAGGGCTTAAGCCAGTAACCTACTCTAATGGCAGTGCCCTCCCAGTATGAGCACACATACTGCATCATGAATCTGAGCAGAACTTGGTGCCATTGTCCATTATTATTAGTTCTATGACCCAGCCCTCCTCTCTTAGGTACAAATCCCCGCATCCCTTCAAGCTCACTCACCATCTCCACATCTGACACTGGCCCAAAACTGGTCACATAAATGTCTGTTTTGACTTCGGTGACAGCACCTGAAAATAGTCCAGAGGGAGAAATTATCACCAATAGTGTTAAGGGAACAGAACTTACAACTCCACTGCAGAGCTCCTTCTCAGAGCCAGAATCCACAACTCTTCCTAATGCAATCACAACTCTTCATAATGTGCCTTTCAACTCTGAAAACTCTTATCAGTTGCCTGATTTTGAATGCATTCTGATCAAATTGAGGAAATATTAGGGAGTAGAAGAAAACGGGAGCGCTGGTGGCCCAGTGGTGAAGAACTTGGCTGCTAACCAAAAGGTCTGCAGTTTGAATCCACCAGACACTCCTTGGAAACCCAATGAAGTAGTTCTACTTTGTCTTAGAGAGTCACTGTGAGTCTGGTCATCTGGATGGCAACAGTTTTCTTTTTTTTTAAGAAGAAAACTAAGTAACCCTGGTGGCACAGTGGTTAAATCCTCAGCTGCTAACCGAAAGGCCTGTGGTTCAAACCCACCAGCTGCGCTTTGGGAGAAAGATGTAGCATTCTTTTTCTGCAAAAGATTTACAGCCTGGAAACCCTATGGGGCAGTTCTACTCTGCTCCATACAGTCTCTAGGAGTCAGAATTGACTGCACGACAATGTTTTAAAAATGGTAATATAGCTAATATATATTGATGGCTTAAATGGGCCACTTGCTAAAGTGTTTTACAAGGAGAATCTCATTCAACACTCACGCAATTCTATGAGGCAAGCACTGTTCATACACCCACACTACATTTGGGGAAACTGAGGCTTAGAAAGTTCAAATAACTTGCATAACGTCACTAATAGTGTAAGAGGCAGAGAGTGGATGGGAACACTCCTGGCCTCACTCCAGTACCCCTGCACTTTATCATTCTGCTAAACTAACTCCTTTATGATGCCTTGGGGTCTTGGGAGTATCTTGGGAGGGCAGTATAGAACAGGAGAGTTCAGGGGTTTGGTCTAGCAAGGATGTGGGCTCTCACCACCAAATCCCGGTCGCAGTCTATTATCGTAGCCTTCAAGCAGATTGTCCAGGATCCGGCTGATGTTCTGTGAGTATAGGTTTCCTTCTTCTTTGAGATTCCCCAGAGTGGTATCTAGCCTATGAATAGAAGGTCAATGGTACTCACTCTGGCATTAGAGGAGATATGTGATACAGTCCACCCTGGTCCTCCCCATCACAAATACATGACTCACCACCCCTGGAATCTTCCGTGATTTGATCTGGCCTTTTTTTTTTTTAACAGAAAAAAGCAGAAAATAATCTTACTCACCATAGAATAAAGTAGAGCCAGGGCAGAGGCGATGCCATCTTACCAAAACCAAAATGCCCCGTTCACCCTCCTCCTGGTATGCTCTTCCCTCCTACTACCTCCTCTTTGCCAATCAACGAGAGCAATCTTCCGAACCCCTCATATCCCTTTTCCTTGCTTGCTTCCAGTCAGTAATCCAATTGATAAGGAAGTTGCCAGAAAAACTTTGAGGTGGTTCTGTTGCTGTCCTCGTCCTTGTGGTCGTTTTTTCATATGGAACACGGTGGTCTGAATTCAGTCTTAGGTGACGTCCTGACTGACACTCAGTCTCCTCTGATTGACTTAGTTGGGAAATGAGAGTCTGAAGGGACAGTCCATGGTCGGAGAACAGTGACAATAATCAAATAAGGCGTTAGGCGAGATTAGAAGGAAGAAATCCACTGCTAGTTTTGGCATGGAATTAGCAGGGCCCTGTGAGGAAATCTGGAAAGCAGTGGCATCTTGCTGATTGAGATTATGTTCCAATGGGCTCAGCGTTTATTATTTCTATGGTTCACAGAAGGATTCCTGCACAGCTCTCACTGCTTGAAAAGCTTGACAATATGGGGACACTCATGGATTCTCTTTCTGATTGTCATCAGCTTTTTTGGCAGTAGCCCCACCCTGACTCTGTATTTAAAAAATTACCCATCACTATTCATTTACAAGCACTTAAAACACACTAGAACTACTCCTTACCATCTTTTTGTTGGGTTAGCATTTTTTTAAGTATGTGTAACTTTTTTCTTTACTCATTTTTCATTTCAATGGTGTGCCACCACAAGGTAAGACATAAATGGAATCCTACTACTATCTTTAGGAATCTGGCTAGCTTAATAAGTGCTGCCTGTAGGAGACAAAGAACATTTTAGATGCAAATGATGATGTTGCTGACTTTATCTTATGAGGCTTGCCACAGGGAAAAAACTAATGTCTGAATCCAAGAAATCACATTCTCTACCCAGTTCTGGTAGCAGGATGTTGTACTAAAAGAAGTCACTTCAAATTTTAACTTTAAATTAAAATTAATAATAATAAGCATTATGACTTTTTTTTGTTTTAATCAGTGGCAAAAGAGCAAGAAAGAAAAGCCTCACATCACATGTTCCTACCAATTTCACTCACCAGCCACCCAGTTCACACTCTCTACCTTTTGAAACATTGATTCTACAAAGACCATGATAACTACCACAGACATATAGCACAGATTTAAAAGCGATTTCTGGATAAGCAGCATAAGTTGTTTGAGGAATATTTCAAGAATGATTGATGTAATTGGTGTCACTGGATTGCATACTTGAAAAATGTCAAATTGGCAAATGTTTGTAATTATGTGTTTTCAACAATACTAAAGATGCCTACAAAAAAAAAAAACAGAATTTAATTATAGTCAAGAAGAAATAATGTAAAACAGGAAAAGTAGAAGGATTGCTAAAAACAAAAAACCAAACCCAGTGCTGTCGAGTCGATTCCGACTCATAGCGACCCCCATAGGACAAGGTAGAACTGCCCCATAGAGTTTCCAAGCAGCGCCTGGAGGATTTGAACTGCCGACCATTTGGTTAGCAGCTGTAGCACTTAACCACCACACCACCAGGGTTTCCAAAGGATTGCTATGTGATATTTATTGACGTTCATGGTTACATGGAATTTTCTAGCTACCCATAAAAAACTTAAATTCCCTCTAGTCTCCTTGGCAAGTGATATTCAGAATTTATTTTCTCATGTCGTTTTACTTAGGTTAAGTTGAAATCTGAGCCCCAGTCCTAGCTGTAACCCTTAAACCATACAAAACCATTTCTCATAGAAAGACCCCATGGCAGTCATTTGAATAAAGACATCTACACATGCCCTCTGTAATTTAGGCTAAAAAAAAAAAACATTGCCATTGAGTCGATTCAGACTCATAGCACCCCAATACACAGAATAGAACTGCCCCATATAGTTTCCAAGGAGCGGTTAGTGGATTTGAACTGCCAACATTTGGTTAGCAGCTGTAGCTCTTAACTACTACACCACCAAGGTTTCCACTCTTAAAACCTTTTGCTGATCACTATAGAACCTGCTTTCCATGCCTCTTCTTATTCTTTTTATGTTCCTTTGAACATATTTCAACTGGTTACCATACATAAATCAACTCATATGGATTGCACTGTTTTTTAAAACTGGTAAATATGCAATATATGTAATGCTGTTAACACATTATTTATTTATCTATAGCTTTTTATTTTTAATTTAAGCATAACCCACTAACCCACTGCCGTCAAGTCCATTCCAACTCATAGCGACCCTATAGGACAAAGTAGAATTACTCTATAGTTTCCAAGGAGCGCCTGGCAGATTTGAACTGCCGAGCTCTTGGTTAGCAGCTGTAGTGCTTAACCACTACACCACCAGGGTTTCCAATTTAAGCATAGAACCCTATATTTATACTTGTTACCTTGTTAGATTCTACCCGTTTGTAGCTTTTTTTCCCCTATCAATATGTTTACCATCCAGCTCTGATTTGTGTTATTGGTAAGAAGACTGTGATGTTTTTAGAACTGAATTTTTTTAACATGTTAATATATATATATATATTCTATATATATAAAATAGGTGTAGTTTTGTCATTAATTTATTTGTTCCACAAAGAAACTGTAATAATTAAGTTACATGTGTCCTTAAAGAGAAGATTAGCATACCTGATTCTATTTTCTGGTTGGTTTTAATTAGGAGTCAATTAGTGAAGGAGAAGGAAGGAAGACCTTTTTTACCCTCAATAGGAGAAAAATCCTAGAACTGGAAGGGATAACAAACTATGTAACTGAAACAGGCTGCTCAGCCATATCTTGAACAGTACCTGAGCCAATTTTTTTTTTCCTTCTTCTTTCTCTTCTTTCCCTCCCCTAGCCCATCCCTGCCTCCAAGTAAGGTCCTGATGTTAGCTCCCCAAATGGTTAAGTGTTAACCAATGTTTCCTCTAGGACTGTGGAAAACAAGTGATACTGATCTAAGCCTGTCAAATAAGAGGAAGGATGGCACCAGCTACCCCCTGAGCTGATGAGATAATGGCAGGAAAAGATCAACATGTTTGAGATACAACCACCAAAACCAAACAGAAGAAAGAGAGTGCACATTCCACAAGTCCCTAAAACTTATGGCCCCTTTTCCCTTAAAAACCCGAACCCATGGGTAGTCTGGTGAGACAGATGACTTTAGGAGGAGATCATTCCCCTCCGTCTCCAATGGTATATCTAATACAGCTCTTGCTACCCACCTCACCCCTGTCTCAAGAATTGGCTATTTGCGGCAGGCGGCTCTAACTCGCGAAATTGCGTAACAATTTGGTGGCCCATAAAAAAAAAAAAAAAAAAGTGGCCTCGCTGCAGGGCCCGGGCCCGATCGACAGTTCTCCTACCAAGCGGCCGCTGGGGACTCTGTTTGTCCCCGGAGGCTGTCCCCGGACCTGGGCTTCCCAGCGGCGTCCCCGGTCCCTAACCGCGCCAAAGAGGTGTGTGAAGGCGAGACCTAACCAGGATCCTGAGGCGAGTCGGCGACCCTCTCCCTGTTGCGCTCACGGCCGGGGCGGGAAGGGCGGACCAGTTCGGCTTCCGGAACTGGACCCGGGCCCTTCGTTTCTAAGGCGAGTGGCACCTTGGATGACTGTCTCCGTGAGTGGGATCGCAAGGAGGGACTCTTGGTGACTCTAGAGCTGGGCAGGCATATGTGTGTGTATCGGCGGTGGGTTTTTGTGTTTGGATGGTTGTCTGTCTCTGGTTGGTGCACCCTGGTTTTGGGGAGTGGGTATAGACATCTCTATTGGTTTAGATGGGGTGATTGAAGCCCCTCCACCTGGCATTGGGGATAGGAGGTATCTGGAGGATTGAAGTGGAGATTGAGACATTCCTGGTAATGTGTTAGACCTCACTAAGATTATCCTCGTTCCCCTTTTCCCTTCTGGATTGTCTGGTCCGAGAGTTCTGTTTATCTATTCATCTTATGGGTGAATCTTATGTGTGACCGGGGCTGTCTGGGAGGTTGAGGCTGCCAAGATCACCTCTGTAACTTGGCTGGCTGTCTGAGAGGTTGAGACTGCAAGATTATCTCCGTCGCCTCTGTCTGTGTCATACGTGTGATTTATGTGTTGCATAGAAAGTGACTGGTGAAAAAATGTATATTCAGAGTGAATTAAGACATACTTATAGAGACTCCCAAAGATTTGTTGATTGGGCTAAAAAAAAAAAAAAGGAGAGATGCATGCGGAGATCAGATTTTCAGTCTAGACTGGGATTTGAATCACAATACAGAGAACAATCAGAGCAGAGTGTTAAGATTTTAAAAAGAGGTTCTCTCCCAGAGCTCAGAAAACTCTTGGCTGCAGTGTGTGAGACAAATAAATTTCTATTAGACTAAAAGAAAAAACTGGTGGTATCAACTACCCATAAAAATAGAAAACTAGGTTCTTGAGAATAGTTAGACTCAATGAAAAATCAAGAAAACATACTAAGAGATTCACCCCTAGGATGCATCCTTAAATATTAGAAATTCTGAAATTCTTTTCTTACGATTGGAAAAAAAAAAAGAAAAGGCTTCAAAAACTGAAAGAAGTATAGGGTTAAAAATCTCTTGGCTAATAGAACTGACCTGCCAAGTTTACTCTAACTGAAATAAAGAGAAAAAAATTATTATCTTTTGCATTTCAAAATGCCTAGGTGCACTTAAACTTATATAAATGAATTGAGATGACTACCTCCAGCCCCCAGTCTCCCTAACTAAAAATCGATAGATTCATTTCCAAAATTGCTAAAGAACTTTGGTACTTACTGGGCAAATAGCCTTTCAAAATGCCTAGATCAATTTAAACATGAATCAGAATGAATCAGAAACGACCTAACCTTGTCTTCTACCTAGAGTTAAAAGGCAGGTAGGGCCAGGCAAGATCAGGCCTTCTCAGCCCCCAGTCCTAGTCTCCAGGATCCTATAGCTCCGGAGAACCTTTTAAAAGATTTCTTTCAACTAGGTAAAAACTCTTTTAAGACAAAAGATAAAAAAATTGCTGTTTTACTGTAGTTATCAGAAACTGGGCGGATCCCGATAAAAAGAAAAAAAAAGATACTGTGTAAACAAGTCCTCTCTGTTGTTAAGAGAACTTTAAGAAGCCAAAAAGAAAAATACATATGTGTACATTTAGGTCTGCTAATGAGTGATTTCATTTTTCCCAGTTAAGGTGATGTACTATAAGAGATACACAACAAAAAAACATTTAAGAGGTTTATTGAAAAAAAAATTTTACTTAATAATGGTCAAAAGTTTTATCTGTTTGAAGTTAATGGTTTAATTTATGAGATTTTTAAGCACTTTAATGTTAAATAGCATATAAAAGAAAGAATTAGGTTTATCACTGTTAAAATAACAAAACTTTCTTTGGTTACTCAGTTAAAGAGTTAATCTCTTCTTTGTGTATTCTACTTCAAAGACGAAAAGGTTCAGTCTGTCATTACAATAAGATTCCTGAGTTAGAAACCAAACAATATGGCCTTAAAAAAAAAAAAAATTAAGGTTTTTACTTTAAGATTTTTGGTTAAATAAAATATTGTTTCTTAGTAACTTATGATAAACTCCTGACAAGTTGGGAAGACACAAAATTTTAGAACGTGTTGTTAAAATCATGAGAAGTGCCTGATTCCTTCTCTTTGTGTTAAAATTTATATGTTGGTATTTCCTCTTGTGTTTTTGCTTAATATTAGGCAACAAATGATTGCTAACTTGGTTAAAACTTTATTTTTTTGAATCTAGCAACATCAAAACCAATAGATTGAATGAAGAATTACTCTTCAGGTGTTTAGAGACTTGATAATCTTAGAACGTTCTTGGGCTATCCCGAGTATATGGCATTATGTCACAAGATTATTATGCGTTACATTGGAAGTTCTTTAAAAATATGGTTAATGTTATTATTGCAAATATTTTTATCTAAAGTTTTTTTTTTTTGTAACTGATTTTATTTGGCCTTTATGTTATGCTTGTAATTAATTTCTATCGGGTCTTTCACTGTAAGGAATTATGTTTATAAATTAATCATGACCATGTTAAGTTTTGTCATCTACAGATAAGTTTTTACTTTACTGATTTTCTGAAAACATTTGACCAGAATATCTCAACTAAAAAAGATGGACTATATTGGACTTATGAAAAAGACTGTGACTGGACTCAATCAAGATTTCTAGAACCTCTGTGTAGAAGCTGATGGCTTTACAGACTGCAGTGGATCCAGGATCACTTGCAACAGAAGTTAACTACGTAAGACTGAGTAAACAAAACAATACTATGGGTTTTATGTGAGAATATTGCTGATGTTTTAAGGTCTTTCTTTCTGGAAATAATAACTTAAGGTCCTATTTTCTAGATATAAGAAACCATTTTCCTCTTTTCTCCTAAATTATCTAACTGATGGGTTTAGTTATTTTAAAATTTGAATTAGAAGTTCCTGTTGGTAAACTTAAAAAAGTTGTAAATATCATAACCAGAAAAGTGTCTGAAATTTGAGCTATGATTGGTTCTACAGATTAGAATAGTATTAGACTTTCTATTAGTTCTCTCAAGGAATATTTTGTGCCTTAATAAATGTTGCTATATTAATATTAATACACAGTCATAAGTTTTACAGAGTGTGGTTGCTGCAGAGGCACAGAGAAAACAGTTACTGATGCTACTTATACATAAACAAACACCTCATGAGATTTGTTTCCTTAGTTGGAAGACCTTAGGGTCATGGTTTCATTGATTATTTCAGAAAATTGGTCTAGTATGTTTCTATTCTACCTCCTGATTTGCTGTATGGTGCCTGAGATCTTAAAAACCAGATGATGCCCAATTACCATTTATTGAACATTTTTGATCAGAGATTCTATAACGAGATCATGATCCAAAGGAGGAAGCCATGAGAGAGTGTATATAATTCTCCTGAAATCCAAATTTCTGACTTTCATAGAGGTTGGGGCAACCTACATAGGCCATCGCCTTTGGGTGTCCTTCTGAACCTCGAGCCTTGAGAAGAAAACTGATTCCTGAAGCCACTTTGAGTCAAACAACTGTCCAGATAAACTAACAAGACCATTTTGCTCTGGGCATTGTGCTTTTTTAATAAAGAATTCAGTCTATTTTGAAAAACTGATTTCAAAGATCAGTAAATAGAGTTATATTTAGGGTAAATCAGTAATCTGTTTAATCAGTGTTCAAGACAATATTGTGTAAAATACCCTGCTAATGCTTTTAATCAAACTGTTATCTTCCTGCTATACAGAAAATTATGTAACTTAAAGAAATCAGGTTCTCAGAGGAGATCTACCTCATGGCTCAGACTCCATTTTGTCTTACACTCCACCTTTGCTTCTGAGTAAGTGACCCATGACTATTAACAGGTAAACCAAGGAAAGGCAGGTTGCCCTCAGGAAAAACACTTAGTATGTTTTAGACAGATTAACCGGAGGCCTCCAACAGGGGAAGCCCATTTTGTACTACTTGCTAATCATGTATTCTTTAATAGAAACTTGTTTTTCTATACCTTCTGTTTTCTTTAGACAAACTTTGAGTGCCCTTATAGATATATTTTTTTGGTGTGGTGGATCCAACTATACTAATTTAAATGATTCCTTTCTAACTAATAGTGAATTTACATGGATAATCTAGTTTGGATTCCTGGTGAATGTTTGGCAATACACTTTGAGAACTTTAAAATTATCTTTAGGTATTCATAGTAAATACTGGAAAGGTAATGTTAATTTGTTATCCTTTGTAAAATGAGAGAAGAAAACCCATTGGTCCAACACTCAGGGGATGGTTGGTAATGTTAATTCCTACTTACGGCATATTTGAATTAGAGGAATCTTTAAGAAATTTATCAATCACTATGGGACAAACGACAGACAAATTTGCTCGTGGGATGGAAACACAGCAGTGATCAAGGTGACATGAAATAACAAAATAGCCTTAAATTTTATTTATTGGTTCAAGAAAGTGTAATATGTGCTGTAGCAAATACCTCTTGTTACATTTAGATAAATAACACAAGAGAAGAACAAGATATACAAATAGAATTGGACAACAAGTTACTTGGTTACACACAGTAACACCCTTACAAACACGAGATTTATTTATGCTACTATAAGTAATATTCTTAGTCTACATCCTGATAGTATTAGGCATAATAAAACTTAACCTTCTATTGTCTTACATACCTAAAGACAAAAGAAGGCTTTGGGTTAAAATGTTGATGTACATTGAGTTTGCTCATTTTAACAATACGATTGATGAGAACATCGCTCTTAAAATCCTGGTGAAGAACCAGATGGTATCCGGTGGAAAGCCAGCACCGTGACTTTAAAGAACCTGCCGTGGTCGCCATCTAGGAACTTGACCAAGTTCAGGTATTGATTATTAAATGTGGCATCTCCAATCTCCAATCAAAAAGAAGGAATGATTTAAGAAATAATATTAAAGTCATTACTCCCTGTCCTTGAGCATAGAGAATGTGACCCAGCTGGAGCTGGGCTTACAAGAACTCACAGGGATGCATCAACTGGGCCCTGAGGTATTAAAAAAAAAAAAAAATTGGAGAGGTATACAGACAATAAATAGGATAATCTCAGAAAATGTCTTTTAGAGAACCTTTCACATAAGCCAGAACACAAAAGACTTTCCACTCTTACCTTTTTCTATTACCATCTAATAAATAGAAGTTCGTTAGATCAGTGAAGACCCTCCTGACTGTCATTACTGAAACCTGTACCAATGATCGTTAAGAATGATGATTCAAGATACAAAATCACAGTTTCCAGTTTGTGAAAAAGTAAAGCTTTCGATAGTTTTGCTCATTTTATACCCTTCAATATTCTTAAGACTTGAAAAGACACGACTCCAGCAACACGCTTGTCTGCTTCCCACTTTTGCCTTTTTAAAAAATATGAATCAGTAAAAAGACTTAAGTGGCTATTCAAGAGACAAAACAAACAAAGGTAAATAAGTATCATAAAAATAAGTAATATAAAAGTATTAAGAATTGTTTTCGCTCTAGCCCTTTTACTAATTTCTATTTTAACCTTTGCTTGTGTTGTTCCTCTCTCCAGACAAGCTCATGTGTCTAGGTGTATGCCTTAATGAGTTGATGCCTTCTCCCCGGAAGGGTAGAGTCATTTCAAGTGATTCAAAAGTTCCAGCTCCAAATGACGGTTGCTCAGAAATTTCAACCCATCCCCCATCAAGAAGAGAGGCAACAGCCTAATAAACGGCCACTGTAGATACAAGAGAGATACAGTGGTTTAACGCAGACAACACAAGAGTTCCACTTCTCTAACCCTTAGGCCTCTATGCCCCCATCCAGCAGGAAGCAGCTAGAGAGACACGGTGCCCTGTTTCCCAAGATTGAGAAACCTGCAACAAAAAGGGGGGATTGAAACAGGCTGCTCAGCCACATCTTAAACAGTACCTGAGCCAATTTTTTTTTTTCCTTATTCTTTCTTCTTTCTCACCTTTCCCTCCCCTAGCCCATCCCTGCCTCCAAGTAAGATCCTGATGTTAGCTCCCCAAATGGTTAAGTGTTAACCAATGTTTCCTCTAAGACTGTGGAAAACAAGTGATATTGATCTAAGCCCGTCAAATAAGAGGAAGGATGGCACCAGCTACCCCCTGAGCTGATGGGATAATGGCAGGAAAAGATCAACATGTTTGAGATACAACCACCAAAACCAAACAGAAGAAAGAGAGCGCACATTCCACAAGTCCCTAAAACTTATGGTCCCTTTTCCCTTAAAAACCCGAACCCATGGGTAGTCTGGTGAGACAGACAACTTTAGGAAGAGATCATTCCCCTCTGTCTCCATATACCGGTATATCTAATACAGCTCTTGCTACCCACCTCACCCCTGTCTCAAGAATTGGCTATTTGCGACAGGTGGCTCTAACTTATCCCATGCCTGTCCACTTCACAGGTGAGTCCTCACAATATGTCTGCTATTTTTGGATCACCTTAGATAACAACTTGCTTGTTTTGTTTTTTAACTCCACCAGGAAGTCTGGAAATATTATCTTCCCCAAATAATACTTCTAATGACATACTAGACTTAGAATCACAATGTGAGGAAAATCTTATGTCCCATCTTTGTCCTGTCCTTTAATTTCTTGAACCACCACTAACACAAGATCCTGTGTACAAAATGGCTTACCAAAGACTAAGGGATAACTAAAGGAAAGTATACCACAAAAGGAGTAAACTTAACACCAGATGCTAAATGATACTTCTATGATACAAAGGAGATGGTAGATAGAGAAATAGATAATATATAATGTGAAGAATATAATATATATCACACACATACATAGACATGCATAAACAAAATCTTCATGGGAAGGTACAAAATTGCTTCTTGGCAGCATGGAAAAAAGGGGATCATCCCCTGTGCTTAGATTTACAGTCTAATGCTTTACCCAGCCATTTTACCTATGTTCATCAATCGTTGACTATTTTCACCTAATCACAAAGACATTGGAACACTATATCTACTATTCGGCGCCTGAGCTGGAATAGTAGGAACTGCCCTCAGTATTTTTATTCGAGCTGAACTAGGTCAACCAGGCACCCTCCTAGGAGACGATCAAATTTGTAACATCACTGTCACTGCACATGCTTTCGTGACAATTTTCTTTATGGTTATACCAATTATAATTGGAGGCTTCAGAAACTGATTAGTACCTCTTATAGTTGGAGCACCTGATAGCGGTCCCTCGAATAAATAATATCAGCTTCTGACTTTTACCCCCATCTTTTCTGCTTCTCTTGGCCTCCTCTGTAGTAGAAGCTGGTGCCGGCACCCACTGAATGGTCTACCCACCTCTAGCAGGAAACCTGGCTCATGCGGGAGCTTCCGTAGACTTAACAATCTTCTCACTTCACCTTGCAGGTATATCTTCTACTTTAGGAGCAATTAACTTTATTACTACAATTATTAATATGAAACCCCCAGCCATATCCCAGTATCAAACACCTCTGTTTGTATGATCCATACTAGTAACAGCTGTTCTTCTATCCCTTGCAGTCTTAGTAGCAAGCATTACTGTACTGTTAACTGACTGTAACTTTAATACTACCTTTTTTGATCCAGCAGGAGGAGGGGATCCGATCCTATACCAACATCTATTTTGATTTTTTAGACACCCTGTTGTTTATATCCTTATTCTGCCAGGCTTCAGCATGATTTCGCATATTGTCCTGTATTATTCAGGAAAAAAAGAACCATTCAGTTATACGTGAATAGTATGAGCCATAGTATCAATCGGTTTCTTAGGCTTCATTGTATGAACCCACCATATATTCACTATTGGCATGATGTCGACACTCAAGTGTACTTCACGTCAGCTACCATAATTATTGCTATCCAAACCGGCCTAAAAGTCTTTAGCTGACTAGCCACTCTCCATGGTAGCAACATAAATGATTGCCGGCCATAGTAGAAGCACTAGGGTTTATTTTCCTATTCACAGTGGGAGGCTTAACGGGCATCGTACTCACCAACTCCTCACTAGATATCGTTTTACACTATATCTATTATGCTGTGGCCCGTTTCCACTATGTACTATCCATAGGTGCAGTGTTCGCTATTATAGGAGGGTTTGTTCACTGATTCCCTCTATTCTCAGGATATACATTAAATAATACGTGAGCTAAAATTCATTTTCTAATTTGTAGGTGTAAACCTAACATTCTTCCCTCCACATTTCCTTGGACTATCAGACATACCACATCGATACTCCGATTATCCCGATGCTTACACTTCACGAAACACTGTCTCCTCTATAGGATCATTCATTTCTCTAAGAGCAGAAATCTCAATAGTCTTTATAATCTGAGAAGCTTTTGCCTCTAAATGAGAAGTATCAACAGTAGAACTCAAAACAACTAATGTAGAGTGACTCAATGGCTATCCACCCCCATAACACACATTTGGAGAGCCAGCATACTTAAAAGCTAAAATAATTGTTCGCAATTTGGGAGAGGGGGCAAAATTTTCCCAGGGAAAATTTGAAATTCAGCAATATTCAAAGACATTTTTGGTTGTCACAAAAGAGGGAGGGAGGATGTTGTCAGGGATGCTGTTAAATATCACATAAAGCACAAGGCAGCCTCCACAACAAGGAATTAGCTGTCAGTAGTGCCAAGGTGGAGCCCTGGTGGCACAGGGGTTAAGAGTTCAGCTGCTAACCAAAAGGCCAGCAGTTCAAATCCACTAGCTCCTCCTTGGAAACCATATGGGGCAGTTCTACTGTGTCCTATAGGGTCACTGTGAGTCACAATTGACTCGACAGCAACAGATTTTTTTTTTTTTTTTTTGGTTTTAGCACTGAGGTAGAGAAACTTTGCTGAAGAATAACACTACAGAGACTTCACCCAAATGATTCTGGATGGGGTGCTTTGGCCTCCCATGTTCAACCACTCCAAAGTGTACCCACCAATGTGTTATACTCAGAAGTCTTCATTTGCACTTTATAATTTATTAACAATAGTTATTCATCCAACCAAACAAACATACCTATATACCTGAGACAAAAAATAAGTTCTAAGGAGTAAAAAAAAATCAGTTTAAATTCACATTAAGAAAGGAAATATGATTCACTAAATAAGTGACAGTGTATTAAGTTGTTATCCAGAACAGCTTCAACTTATTTTTTCAGTTTCTAGATAATTAATACAAGCCATGCCAAAAAGGACACCCACTACCATGTCTACTGGTGACAAGCTTTTGTTGTACACAAATTAATCAGGAGAAAGAAATTATAGTTCTTTCTTTACTTTGGGCCAAGTTAGGTTCTTAGGTAGAATGTCTTATCTTCACTGATTTCTGTAAGCAGAAATGAATATTATCATGTGAAAGCTGAACAATGAATAAGGAAGACCAAAGAGATGATACATTTGAATTGTGGTGTTGGTGAAGAATATTGAGTATACCATAGACTACCAAAAGAATGAACAAATCTGTCTTGGAAGAAGTATAGTCAGAATGCTCCTTAGAAGCAAGGATGGGGAGACTACATCTCACATAGTTTGGACTTGTTATCAGAAGGGGTCAGTGTCCCTGGAGAAGAACATCATGCTTAGTAAAGTCTAGAGTCAGCAAAAAAGAGGAAGACCCTCAATAAGATGGATTGACACAGTGGCTGCAACAATGGGCTCAAACATAACAATGATTGTAAAGATGGTGCAGAACTGGGCAGTGTTTTGTTCTGTTATACATAGGGTTGCTATGAGTCAGAACTGACTTGACGATATCTAACAACAAAAACAACATAATTTATAATTTTCCCTGCGTAGACCAAACTCCAGGGAGGTGTTGGCAATGGTAGAGCTGGGTAAGTGGAGTTTCAGTTGTATAAATGTGACCTAGAGCTTTCACTGACTAGCTGTGTGATCTTGGTCAAGCCACTTAACCTTAACTTTGATGTTTATGACATTTCTAAGTCTAGATTTTCTGGTCTTTATTCAGACAATTGAACTCTAGTGGAAAAGGAAAAGGAATGATGGAATCTAACAGAAACTAGAGTACTGAGTGAATATCCTTGGGAAAGAAGATAAATTTTTTGTCTAAATTATACGAAAGAATGGACAATAAGCATAAATACTTCTTATAATAATATGAATGTTCCATAAAGGTATCAAATTTTACAGTTTATAAAGTTATCTTACAAGCATATTGTTTTTCTCAACCAGTGAAGTTAGTTGTTATGGTATTATCCCCATTTCACAAACAAGGTAACTGTGACTCAGGACAGTGAAATTTAGAAGAAGCTAATGGATTATAGTGTTCCCCTTTTCACTAAGAAAACTATGAAAGGCAGAGATCTTTTAGCTCTGTCTCTACTCATGATTCCATTCTCCATTGTTTTGAAATCAATCATACATCTCTTTTCATCGTTATGATCTCACTGGAGTGTTTATTACTGGTTATATGGGCCTTTCTTGTACTTAAAATATTAAAACATACTTACTATTTAATTATCATTAAAGTTCATAAGTCCATGTTGTTAGAATCTGCAAATCTTTCTCCATTAATTTGGAGATATATGTATATAAGCTTTGATTTTGTTCCTAAGTTGGTTTTCTAGAAGAGCTTTGATTCCTTCTCTCTCTCTTTTTAATACTATCTCTATCAACCTTTCTCTTTCTGTCCAGAGCACTACAATTCTATTTCTTTAATGACTGAGAACTGGGATTTATGTCTTTGCTTTTTGTGTTCCCCCCTTTCTAGGAATCTTCCCAGTATTTTTTTCCCCCTTAGTAGGGTCCACCTTTATCAGTTGTTACCTCTTAATTCCGTCAATCATCACTCTGCTTTTAATAAATCACATTCAGATTATTGCCATTTTCTCCTTGTGGGTCATTTCATCTTAAGTATCTCTCTACTTCTCATTCTGCATATCTCTGGCATTTTCTTTTTAATGTTTATTTAGCTAATATTTTTTGACTGAGTACTATGAGGTAGATACCATTCAAGAAGTTGGGGATATGGGGATAATGGAGACATCATTTTACCTTTGCAAATTTCCCAAGAAAAAATGGGAAGGAATAATTAAATAAACTATAATTTTTTTCTTGTAGGATTTTCTCCCAGTCTTATTCCCACAATAAAACCTGACAATGGCTTTCTATTTTCTATTGCATAAAATCTAGACTACTCTGAAAAAATGTGAGCCCATCCATCATACCCATCATAATCAGAACCCATCATAATCTGGACCCATCATACCCATTAAATATTAGTACCTCGATTTTAGCCCAGTGCTTTAGGAAAACTTAAAATTGTTCTTGATTATTTTGTCACTCAGTCTTTTCTCATGTTTCTTTGATCTTCATTTATTTTTTCTTCAACTCACCCTTTAATCTTTTCTATCAATCTTTTTTAAAATCCTTCTTAAATAAAGTGTTTTTTCCTTCAATTACCACGGTCTGTTGCCGTGGCTCAAGGATGTGTTGGGCATCTGCTATATTCACATACTCTGCTGTCAGGTGAGATTATAAGACTCATTCAACAGATGTTCACTCATTAGAGGCAGTAGTATTTAGCAGAGAAGGGCACAGGCTCTGGTTTCAAATTCTGCCTCAACACATACTAGCTGTGTGTGATCTTGGACAGGTTCCCTAACTGAGCACAGTCTCCTTTTCCTTATCTTAATAAAGAAAGAAAAACCATAGAACTTTGTCATAGGTTTTTAGTGAAAGTTAAAGTGCTCATACAGGTAAAGCTTAGAAAAGTACATGGCAAATAATAAGTGCTACAAAAGTGTTTGCAGTTAAAATGTTAGGACTATTGCTATTTAAAATCACAATGGGCAATGAAAGTCTTATAATGAGTGCTATACATAGAAAAAAAAAGATATTACACTCTCTTTCATCAAAGACATTAATTTTTGTTGGGAAAATAGGAATTGTTAAAAAATTTGAAAAATTATTTAATTCCAATTCTAATAAGGGGTACAAAGGAAAAAGAGAAAATACTATGGGAGAGGGACCCTGAGAGAGTTTGAGTTCTCAGGAAAGGCTTCCCTAAAAAGTGAAATAAGCCTTCAAAGATAAATAGAATAGCAGGGAAGAAGTTATTAGATTATAGGTAGAAAGGAACACATCTACAAAAGTCCTGATGGAATATGGAGAAAAACACATTCAAGACAACAACAAAAAGACTTTTGTGATGGAGCACACAGTGCAAGGAGAAGTATAGTGAGCGATTAGATCAGAGAGCAAGAAGGGGATAGACCATGCAGGAACTCTCACGTCTGGTAAAGAGCATCCTAAGCATTTCAAACTCAGATGTGATCAGGTTTGTGTGTTCGAAAATTCAGTCCACCTGTAGTATTCTACTCTGCCCTATAGGGTCACTATGAGTCAGAGTCAAATCGATGGTAAGGGGTAATAGGTAGTGCGCAGAAAGAAATGCTGTTGTTTGCCAATGAGTCAGCCCCTAACTCATGGAGAATCCAGGTACAATGGGATCAGACCCCATCGTGTGTTGCGATCCAAAGGATGTTCATTGGATGATATTCAGAAGTAGGCTGCCAAGCCCCTTTCTAGTCTGTTGCATCATAGCAACATACAAGCCTCCACTGACAGATGGGGGGTGGCTGCATATGAGATGCATTGACTGGGAATCAAACTCAGTTTTCTTGCATGCAAGGCAAGAATTCTATTACTGAATTACCACTATCCCCACAGAACAAATTAGAGCCAACAATAACATTCTCTGGGGGAAAGTAAAACTATTTGTAGTAGATTTCTTTTTTTTTTTTTTTTTTAGGAGTTGCCATGTCATTTATTGAAATGAAACAAAACAGGGAAAACACATTTCTTAGTAAGTACAGTTTGTTAAAATATACGAGGCAAGGGAAAGTAAAAATAATTGAAGAGGATCACTGTAGGAAAAATTCTCAGGTCTGGGACCTGAAGACCTCTGAGAAGGGCAGCTGGAGAACTTCATGTTCTGAGGGGAAGGAGACCCCCCACGCCCCCATCCCCATTCCCATTCCTATCCTCACCCCCGCCCCCATCTCCCTTTTCCCCTCTCACCCGTTTTGTCCCACCAGAAACTACCAGGATGCCCTCAATAAAATGTTGAAGTTCAATAGTCACACTCTCTCCAAATACAAAAAGCAATTACAATTCAACATAACACAGATACTTGTGTGCAAAGTTATGGGGAACGGAGACATTGTACAAAAAGTTAGGTTAAAGGTGATTTTGTGGTTGGTTGTGTGTGTATTTTGTTTTGTTTCAAGGGTGTGGCTCTTCCTCAGTCACCTGAACTCAGCAAAGACATGGTTATCTTGATGAAATCACAACAGCTGACCCATAGTAAAAACTGAAAAATTCTATAAAACGGAGAAAAAAAAGCATAATTACAAAAATGTCACTGCTTCCTCCCTCTGCATTTTGCTTTTCTAAACTCACTTTTTGTTAAGTTTTTGATTTTTTTTTTTTTTAATCCAGAAAAGCAGACAGTAAAACTACTCCTGGAAGAATTTACAACACACTGCATGAGTGTCTGTGAAGCAGAGGGGCTGGAAGGGCTGGAAGACTGGATGGGAGTGGTCCCCTCCCTTAGTCACTGGATTCTTACTGTATAACCAAGAAGCGGGACAAACTTTGGGGGATGAGAGAGTGAGAAGAGTTACAGATGACACTAGGTTTCTGACTCGGCCAGTGAGATGGAAGGAGGATCCATTCATCAAGGTAAAATATACAAGAGAGGAACCAAACATGAAGACAGTGGGAAGTGGGAGAGGCAAGAGAAAGTGGAATATGTGAAGAAACTGTAAGGCATCATTGAAAATCTAGATTAAACAATTTAGAGGCATGCAGATCTGGAGCTCAGAAGAAATATACATTTGAGACCTATTAGCACATAGATGGTAAGTAAAATCAAGAAATTGGATGTGCCTGGCTGGGGAAAGTCTAGAATGTGAAGGGAAGAGCTTTGTGGACTGATCCTTCAGGAATCTTAACAACTGAAGCTTGGATAGAGGAAGATGTGCGAAAAACAAAGACCAAAAAGGAATAGGCAGAAGAGCAGGAGGATAATTAAGACACTATACTGTCAGAAAAGTGGAGAAAAGAGAAAGCATAAAGATGAAGGCAGAGGTCACAAGTCAAATGCTGTTGAATGATTAAGTAAAATGTAGATCTCTACACATAAAGCCCCTGCCCTTAGACAACTTGCTGTCTATTCTAAACCATTTAAGGTCTATAATCTTGCTACTCAAAGTATGATCAATAGGCTAGAAACATCAACATTACCTGGAGATTCTTTGAAGTGCAGAAGGTACCATCCCAGACATGATAACAAGGTTTCCTGGTGATTTGTATAACCATTAACTTTTCAGAATACTGACCTACACCATGCGATCCAGAATATAATAATATTTCAAAAGCTCCATGACTACATCATAAATTCTGTGGGGAAAAAATATGTTTTTGTACCTAAATCTCTATCTATCTATCTGTCTGTCTGTCTGTCTAACCACAGGGGCCGACTGCAGAACAGACCATCAATTGCTCGTGTGCAAGTTCAAGTTGAATTTGAAGAAAATTAAAACAAGTTCATGGGAGCCAAAATAAGACCTTGAGTATATTCCACCTGAATTTGGAGACCATCTCAAGAATAGATTTGACACATTGAACACTAATGACCGAAGGCCAGAGGAGTTGGGGGAAAACATCATACATGAAGAAATCAGGGGGTCACTAAAGAGATAGGAAAGAAAGAAAGAAAGGACCAAAAATGGATGACAAAAGAGACTCTGAAACTTGCTATTGAATAGAGTAGCTAAAGCAAATGGAAGAAATGATGAAGTAAAAGAACTGAACAGAAGATTTCAAAGGCAGCTCAAGAAGACATAGTCAAATATCATAATCAAATGTGCAAAGACCTGGAGTTACTACTCTAAAAGGGAAGAACACATTCAAGCTGAAAGAACTGAAGAAATAATTCAAACCTCAAGTTGCAATTTTGAAAGATTCTAAGGGCAAAATATTGAATGATGCAAATGCATCAAAAGCAGATGAAAGGAATACATAGAGCTACTGTACCAAAAAGAATTGGTTGACACTCAACCATTTCAGAAGATAGCATATGATCAAGAACCAATGGTACTGAAGAAAGAAGTCCAAGCTGCACTGAAGGTATTGGTGGAAAACAAGGTTCCAGATGTTGACGGAATACCAACTGAGATATTTCAACAAACGACTGCAGTGCTGGAGGTGCTCATTCATATATGCCAACAAATGTGAAAGACAGCTACCTGGCTAATCTACTGGAAGAGATCCATATTTATGCCCATTCCAAAGAAAGGTGATCCGACAGAATCCAGAAATTATCAAACAATATCATTAATATCCCAAGCAAGTAAAATTATGCTGAATATCTTTCAAAAGCAGTTGCAGCAGATTGAAAGGGAACTGCCAGCTCAAGCTGAATTCAGAAGAGGACATGGAATGAAGGATATCATTACTGATGTCAGATGGACCTTGGTTGAAAGCTGAGAATACCAGAAAGATGTTTACCTGTATTTTATTTTTTGTGCAAAGGCATTCAACTGTGTGGTTCATAACAAATTATGGACAACATTGTGAAAAATGGGAATTCCAGAACATTTAATTGTGCTTGTGTAGAACCTGTACATACACCAAGAGGCAGCTGTCCAAACATAGCAAGGGGATACTGCGTGGTTTAAAATCAGGAAAGGTGATTGTCAGGATTGTATCCTTTCACCATACTTATTCTATTCAAATTTGCATGCTGAGCAAATAATCTGAGAAGCTGGACTCTATGAAGAAGAATGTGACATCAGGCTTGGTGGAAGACTCATTAATAATCTTCAATATGCAGATGACACAACCTTGCTTGTTGACAACAAACTGGACTTGAAGCACTTAACTGATGAAGATTGAAAACCATAGCCTTCAGCTAGATTACACCTCAAAATAAAGAAAACAAAAATACTCACAACTGGACCAATAAACAATATCATGATAAGTGTAGAAAAGATTGACATTGTCGAGATTTCGTTTTACTTGGATCCACAGTCATAGCCGGTGGAATTGCATTGGGCAAATCTGATGCAAAAGACCTCTTTAAAGTGTTAAAAAGCAAACATGTCACTTTGAAAACTAAAGTGCACCTGACCCAACCCATGATATTTTCAATCACCTCATATGCATGAGAAAGCTGGGCAATGAATAAGGAAGCCCGAAGAAGAGTTGATGCCTTTGAACTGCGGTATTGGCGAATAATATTGAATACACCATGGACTACCAGAAGAACGAACACATCTGTCTTGAAAGAAATACAGCTGGAGTGCTCATTGGAAGCAAGGATGGTGAGGCTTTGTGTCATATACTTTGGACATGTTATCAGGAAGGACCAGTCTCTGGAAAAAGACATCATGGTTGGTAAAGTAGAGGCTCAGAGAAAATGAGGAAGGTCCTAGATGAGATGGATTAACACAATGGCTGCAACAAGGGGTTCAAATACAACAGCAAGTAGAATTGACTCGACAGCACTGGGTTTGTTTTTGTGTGTGTGTGTGTGTGAGCATAGTGCAGGACCAGGCAGTATCTCGTTCTGTGTACATAGGATCACTATGAGTCGGAACCTACTCCATGGCATCTAACAACACCAACAGTTATCTATCTATCAATCAATCTATCTATCATTTATCTATCTATATTTTATATTCTACTCAATTGTATAATTTTCTAAATTGTACATCTTGTTCATCTTTGGGTGACCAAATTTTTGAAGTGTATATAGTCATATTCCTGAATTAAAGGCAAACTCTCTAAATGGCAGGAACTGATTAAATTAATGCTTACTCTTTTCCCCAAAATTAGTACTGTGTAGCTTAAAGAGATATGTCAGTAAATGTTTGTTGGATGAATAAGCAAGGTTAATAAGGTACTGATTACACAAATTAGAACCAAACATTTGAATTGGATGATTTCTTAAAAATAAAATTATTCTTAACTTGTTTTGAGTCTTGGATCCATCTGAGAACTTAATAAAAAACAGAAGTGCATCAGTAAGTGGATAAAGTAATCACTTAAAAATGTTTCCATATAGTGCTACATTGCTCATGGATATGCCACCACAGTGTTCATGTTTGTGAAGGCTCTGAATTTAAAAACATTGATACCAATTAATAAAAATTAATCTATAAATGTAAATCAAGTAATCTTTGCATTGACTACAGGCACAAATCTCACCAATTTTATGCTTCACATTTTGTACTCTGGCATTTATTAATCCTAAAATAAATTTTAGCTTTAAAATAGCCCCCAAATAATCCAAAGCCAGGTTGGAGACAGCTTTTAACACAATCTCTTCCTAAGTGAAAAGTCATCTTAAAAGATCCTTTTGAGATGTTTGTCACAGGTAAAATTATTGGTTAATATCATTAACATGTAAGAATTGGAGCCCTGATGGCACAGTGATTAAGAGTGTGGCTGCTAATCAAGAGGTCGGCAGTTTAAATGCACCAGCTTCTCCTTGGAAACCCTATGGGGCAGTTCTGCTCTGTCCCATAGGGTCGCTATGAATTAGAATCAATTTGATGGTAACAGGTTTGCTTGTTTTTTTATATAAGAATTGAGGCTCCATAAATACATAACTATTTGTATCATGTAGTAACAGGGTGTATAAATAAATTACATGTACAATATCTCATTTGGATCCCCTTCACCAAATGAGTTAAGCACCCTAAAGTTGTATCACAGACTTGAAGGCATAATTTCAGGTAGTGATGATACAGTATGATACTTGAATGAACATACGCCCCACTGGAGAGCAAACTTAGACAAAGTAGAATCTGAGCCTACTCCCTAGGCCTTCTGGAAAGAGCTGTGCTAGTTGGCAGATACTTAATGAACTTGCTGCTTACATTTCAAGTAAGGCCGAGAGAGATGTGCAAAGCTATTATAGAGTAGGGGTGCGCACAGGTCTTTAGATTCATAGTCAAATGATCTTTAGGCCAGCTCCAAAAGCCAATATGCTGGTCTCTTGTTTCCACTAAATTCATTTTGGCTGATATTGATTTCAGTAATCATTTGATGATAAGAGGGAATTAATCTGAACTTCAAAAGACCAGAAGTTCTTGCTCTGTCAAGTAATAAATATAACCAAGAATTTTACTCTTTCAGTATAAGTTTTCTTATCTGCATGAAGGGCTTAAAAAAAAAAAAAAATCCCAATATTTCCATAACTACTTTCAATCTTGTAACAGAGGGTTTGAAATATTTTCCCTGTCTGCCATAGAGATAGTTATGGACATCAAGTCAGTTTACATATAATAAATGCAGTTTAAGTCTGTGTGAACAGATTTTAATACATAATAATAATAACTACGAATTACTGAAAATTTGCAATGTGCCAAGAATTATGTTAAGAACTATACCTACTACAACTTATTCTCTGCTACCATAAACATCTATGAGTTGCCTATGTTGTTGTTGTTAGCCACCTTTGAGTCAATTCCAACTCATGAGACCTTATTATGTGCAACAGAACAAAACGTTGCTTGGTCCTCACAATCATCAGCATACACAAATCTATCGTTGCAGTCGTTGTGCCAATCCACCTCATCAAGAGTCTCTCATGCCATCATTGGCCCTCTACGTCACTAAACATGATGTCCACTTCTTGCAATTGATTCCGCCTGTTGATATGTCCAAAGCAAGCTAGTCAGACATTGTTCTCTTGTGAAGTGTAAGGCTTTTATTGGCTGATTTTCAGAAGGAAATCACCAGGCCTTCCTTGATTTTCTTAGTCTGAAATCTCTACTGAAACCTGTCTGCCATGGGTGACCCTTCTGGTATTTGAAATACTAGTGGCATATCTTCCAACATTATAGCAACATTCAAGCTACCACACAGTGTGGAATACGTTTGAGTTCTACTTAACATAATTTCTGACTCTCATATTTCTCCAAAGATGTAATGGACTACCATAGGAGGAAATTATTTTCCTGTTAACAAAACTATTCAGGTATAGCTTGGAACATCAACAGTAGGGATGCATTTTTCAGAAGGTGGAAGCAATATGAGCCTAAGAACTATTAGCAGGAGACTGAGGCTACTTAAGGGCATTCTAAGTATAAGCTGCTTGATAGAATCCCTGAGTGAATATTTGGACTTAAAAACTCTATTACGGGATTTCTTTAGTGTGGTATGAGGGGGACTTAATGAGGGTCCTAGTGGTTAAATGTACTTTACAGGAGAAAAAGGGAGATGTCCTACTAAGTTTCACAAAAGG
Source organism: Loxodonta africana (assembly GCF_030014295.1). Taxonomy (NCBI): domain Eukaryota; kingdom Metazoa; phylum Chordata; class Mammalia; order Proboscidea; family Elephantidae; genus Loxodonta; species Loxodonta africana. The sequence continues at coordinate 178,086,031 of NC_087343.1, read as the reverse complement.
AGGATGCAGAAGTGGTGGATTATATAAAATAGTTAATATTTATAGAATACATTATTGTTTGTTGTTAGTTGTGGAGTCAGCTCCAACTCATGGTGACAATTGAATGCTTACTACATGCCAGTTATATACAGTGATATAATCTATAATCTGTATAACTGCCTTGTAAAAGAGGAAAATGAGACTAACAAAAAAGTATGTAACTAGTCCAAAGTCCCAGAGCTGGTTAGTACCTCTAACTCCAATAAATACTCACATACTGTGTTTTATATATGGTGGACATGACTCCTTTTTATGAAGTTGGGGTGCTCTAACTCTCTAGAACTTTTTTTTTTTAATATTGTTGTTAAGGGATACACAATCTTTCTGTGGACATTGTAGAAAATCCCCATGCAATCCCTTTTGGAGAATCCAGTGCAATAAGGATAAAATTGCTCTGGGAAACAAATGACAATAAAGGGACATTGTTCTGGACAAAAGCATCCTTAAATTCTTCTGAATTGGTTAAGAATAGGATGCTGAAGACATTATATGGCTCTGTGTCACCACCAAAAAGTATAGAGGGCCTTTTAACTTCAAAACACAAATACCGTGGAATCAAAAAACCATTTCTAAAAGAATACTCCCCCACATGTTTGTTTGTTGTACTGTGGGGGCATGTGAGTTGCTGTGATGCTGGGAGCTATGCCACTGGTATTCAAATACCAGGAAGGTCACCTATGGCGGACAGGTTTCAGCTGAACTCCCAGACTAGGAAGAAGGACAAGGCCAGGGGTCAACTGAGGATGTGTACATCAATTACTCATATGCAAGTTCAAATTGAAACTAAAGAAAATGAGAATAAGCCCACGAGAGCCAAAGTACGACCTTGAGCATATCTCACGTGAGTTTAGAGACCATCTCAAGAATAGACTTGACACTTTGAACAGTAATGACCAAAGACCAGATGAGTTGTGGAATGACATCAAGGACATCATACTTGAAGAAAGCAAGAGGTCACTAAAAGACAGGAGAGAAAGAAAAGACCTAAATGGATGTCAGAAGAGACTCTGGAACTTGATCTTGAATGTCGAGTCGTGAAAGCAAAAGGAAAAAATGACGAAGTAAAAGAGCTGAACAGGAGATTTCAAAGGGCAGCTCGAGAAGACAAAGTAAGTATTACGATGACATGTGCAGAGACCTGGAGGTAGAAAACACAAAGGGAAAAACACACTCAGCATTTCCCAAGCTGAAAGAACTGAAGAAAAAATTCAAGCCTCTAGATGCAATACTGAAGGATTCTACAGGGAAAATATTAAACCACACAGGAAGCATCAAAAGAACATGGAAGGAATACACAGAGTCACTGTACAAATATTGGTCAACGTTCAAACATTTCAGGAGATAACTTATGATCAGGAACTGATGGTACTGAAGGAAGAAGTCCAAGCTGCACTGAAGACATTGGTGAAAACAAGTCTCCATGAATTGACAGAATACCAATGGAGATGTTTTGACAAACAGATGCAGACCTGGAAGTGCTCACTTGTCTATGTCAAAAAATTTGGAAGACAGCTATGCGACCAGCTGACTGGAAGAGGTTTATATTTAAACCTATTCCCAAGAAAGGTGAACCAGCCAAATGTGGGAATTATCGAGCGATATCATTAATATCACAGGCAAGCAAAATTTTGCTGAAGGTCATTCAAAAGCAGCTGCAGCAGTATACTGATAGGGAACTTCCAGAAATCCATGCTGGATTCAGAAGAAGATGAGGAATCAGAGATATCATTGCTGATGTCAGATGGATCCTGGCTGAAAGCAGAGAATACCAGAAGGATGTCGACCTGTGTTTTATTGACTATGCTAAGGCATTCCACAGTGTAGATGATAACAAATTATGAATAATATTGTGAAGAATGGAAATTCCAGAACACTTAGTTGTGCTCATGAGGAATCTGTACATGGATCAAGAGGCAGTTGTTCGAATAGAACAAGGGGAATACTGCACGGTTTAAAGTTGGGAAAGGTGTGCATCAGGTGTATCCTTCCACCATACCTATTCAATCTGTATGCTGAGCAAATAAACCAAGAAGCTGGACTATATGAAGAAGAACAGGGCATCAGGATTGGAGGAAAACTCACTAACGACTTGCAATATGCAGATGACACAACCTTGCTTGCTGAAACTGTAGAGGACTTAAAGCACTTACTGATGAAGATCAAAGACCATAGCCTTCAGCATGGATTACACCTCAACATAAAGAAAACAAAAATCCTCAGAACTGGACCAATAAGCAACATCAGGATAAACAGAGAGAAGATTGAGGTTGTCAAGGATTTCATTTTACTTGGATCCACAATCAATACCCAAGGAAGCAGCAATCAAGAAATCAAAAGATGCATTGCATTGGGCAAATTAAATTAAAATTAATGAATTAAAACATGGGAAAGGGAGACTAGGTCTAACAGAGGGAAATTTATAGGCTCTTTATTGAAGGATTTGAGAAAACATGCATGGATGTTGATATCAGACCATGATTGGGTTGTCTAAATAATTCATAACAGTACTCTCTCTCTTTCTGATAATTGCACCTTTCCTTTCTCAGGATTGGGCCTTATTTTTCATGTTTGTACTATTTGATCCTGTGTCAACCCTCTATTGTTTAAACCACTTTTGAACAAAGGAACCATGAGTATACTAGCATGCAAGTTAATTAAGCAAATTATTTATCATCTTTTGCCATCATTTTCATTACTTGTAAATGGAATAATAGGGTCATTTTGAGGATTAAATGAAAAATGCATGAAAGTTTTTAACATGGGCCTTTGCTCATAGTGAGCAAAAAATGAAAATGAGCCTCATCACCACCATAATCACCATAATCATTGTTGTCATCATCCTTTTTGGCCAAATCAAATCCTTTCTCTCCAGCATTTAGATATGAGATAGAGAACTTAGAGTTCTATCTATGTCATTTACTAAGCCTGCCAGTGTAGGGGAAAGACATGATGGGCCAAGTCCACACAGCAGTAGAGACAGATCAGTGGAGTAAGAGAAGCAGAAATGCAGCAGCCCTACAGAAGAAGCAGAAACAAGAGTCAATTCGATCCAAAAATCTGAAAGAGTGGTTGCCTAGATTTCTGACAGTCTCCCTGGTTTCCTTCCTTCATAATCGAGATATTTTTTCTGCCTGGGGTTCCCCAAGAAAGTACTTTATCCTTATTACTAATTCCTCTTTTTTTTTGCTCAAGGTGGATTGAGTTTCTGTCACTGACTTCTAAAAAAAGCCTTAATTCAAAAGACCGTATCCCAAACTTGAAGGCAAAATTTCAGGTTTTGATAATACAGTGTGACACTTGGAGGGACATATGACTCACTGGAGAGCAAACCCAGACAAAAGTGGAATCTGAGCCTACTTTCTGGGCCTTCTGGAAAGGATCATGCTAATTGACAACTACTTAAATTTGCTGCTTAATGAGTCTCTCACACCTCCGTGGAGTAGAATAAACACTTTAGTAAACTGAATGAATTCTTTAAGGCTACTAGGGGAGCATAGTCTTTTGGCATTGCTATCCATCCCCCAGAATCTGTTTGCTTATTTATCAGGTTCTTGGAACGCAAGCAAGAGAAGACAGAATTTTGGGTTCAAGCCCAGTGAACAGCTCTGGGAAAATGCTATAGAAGTGTAAGCAGAATGGAAGTCTATTAACATGGATTCTGTTGGACTTGGATGTAAATTCTAAGCCTACAGAGAGGTAAATGGAGATTCTCAAAGCAAGTGATAAAAATAAAAAATTGAAAGTGCCATGGAAATGTCAGAGGTCTTCATGGGAATAAGTGTGTTATTTATGTTGTTATATTAAATTATTTAATGTTTCTTATATGAGAATCACCATTCATATATGACTGACTCAAAGTGAGACAAAATAAAATAAATGATGAGGGGATTCTTAGAGAAGAGGGTAAGAGATGTTTGATCTGCAGATTGGAGCTTATGACTTATCCATGGCTGATTATATTTCAACAACAATAAAAGTTGTAAAAATTCTTTCTAAGAAACCTTGACCATCAAAGAAACAAAGGAATTTTGTTTACATAGATTTTTAACAGGTTTTGGAGGGAGCATGCTAGAAGTGGGAACCCTGGTGGTATAGTGGCTAAGTGCTACTGCTGCTAACCAAAAGTTTGGCAATTTGAATCTACCAGATGCTCCTTGGAAACTCTGTGGGGCAGTTCTACTCTGTCCTATAGAGTCATTATGAGTCGGAATGAACTCAAGCATCAATATTTTGTTTTTTTAATACTAGAAGTAGGGTGTCAGATACAGTCAAAATTATAACTATGTAGAATTTTTTTAGACCTGTTATGAGCTTATTATTGTTGTTGCTGTTCTTTTTGTCAGAATGGCAATACATTGGTAAAGAATATGTTCATATGTAAAAACAGAAAACTCAATGTACAGGGGCTTAAACAAAATGGTTTATTTTTCTCACAGTGGAAAAAAGTATGGAGGTATGCAGCTCCTGGCTTTAACAGCTAAATGATACAAGAGCTGACATCACTGCATTTCATTTTTCCTTTCCTGAAGGTTGCAAGATGGTTTCCTCAGTTTCAACCATCATTCTCTGCATTCGACACAGGAAGTAAAGAATTGAGTCATATGGTGTTCTCTAGATACAAAAGTAAAGGAGTCCCTGGGTGGCAAAAACAGCTGAGCATTGAACTATTAGCAGAAATGTCGGCAGTTTGAGTGTACCCAGTGGTGCCTCGGAAAACTGGCCTGGCAATCTACTTCCAGAAGTCTTAATCTTGAAAACCTTATGGAGCATTTCATGGAGTCATCATGAGTTGGAGTCAACTCAAGAACAACCAACAACAACAAGCTATAAAAGGGGTTAAGAAAATTGTACAATATTCCTTATTACCCCATCTTGCTTTATCAGTTAGTAAATAAGCATATACAGATAAATGTTCAGATGAATCCAACAAAACTTTTTAATTTTATTACTCACTATTCTGACCTGAAGCCCTGGTGGTGCAGTGGTTAAGAGCTAGATTACTAGGTGGACAGTTCAAATCCATCAGTCTCTCCTTGAAAACCTTATGGGGCAGTTCTGCTCTGTCCTATAGTGTCGCTATGAGTCAAAATTGACTCATAGGCAATGGGTTTGGTTTGGTTTATCCCAACCTAGACAATTTAACAGATTTCAACAGTAAAGGATATTTACATTAAGTTTTATTACCCTTTATAATAGAGATGGCCAAGGGAGGTGAGAATTGAGAAATCGTACAGTATTTATCTTTTTATGATTGACTTCTTTCATTTAACATAATGTCTTCAAGGTTCATCCATGTTTTATGTATGTATCAAGATTTCATTTCTCCATATGAACTACCAGTCAAGAAACCAAATGACATATTTTTGCAGCAGTTTTATCCAATGCAATACCTCATTTGATTTCTTTTTTTATGTTTTCCTCATATGTCTGTTAGCCACTTGAATATTTTCTTTGGTGAAGTGTCTGTTCATTTCCTTTGTCCATTTTTAAATTGGATTATTTGTCTTTTTTGTTGTAGAAGTGGTGGATTTTCCTGTGGATTTTAGAGATTAGACCTTTGGGGATTTATCATAGCCAAAATTTTTTTTTCCCTGGCTGTAGGTTCTCAGGAAACCCTGGTAGTATAGTGGTTAAGTGCTATGGCTGCTAACCAAAGGGCCAGCAGTTAGAATCCATCAGGCGCTCCTTGGAAACTCTATGGGGCAGTTCTACTCTGTTCTATAGGGTCGCTATCAGTCGGAATCGACTCCACGGCACTGGGTCTGTTAGGTTCTCATTTTACTCTTTTGATGAAGTCTTTTGATGAGCATAAGTGTTTAATTTTTAGATGATCCCAGTTATCTAGCTTATTTTCTGGAGTTTGTTAGTTATGGTTTGTATCCTGTTAATGCTATTTATTAGGGCCTCTAGCATTAATCCTATTTTTTTCTATGACCTTTATAGTTTTTAGTTTTATATTTAGGTCTTTGATTTATTTTGAATTAGTTTTTGTGTTCAGTGTGAGGTATGGGTCCTGTTCCATTGTTTTGCAGATGAACAACCAGTTTTGGCAGCAACATTTGTGAGAAAGACTGACTGTTCCCCATTTGATGGACTTTGGGCCCTTGTCAAAGATCAGGTAACCGTTGGTGAATGGATTTGAGTCTGGGTTCTCAATTCTGTTCTATTGGTCAATGTGTTTGTTGTGCCAGCACCAGGCTGCTTTGACTCCTGTAGCTGTATAGTAGGTTCTGAGGTGAGATAGTGGTGAGTCCTCCTACTTTATTCTTCTTCTTCAATAGTGCTTTACTTACCCAGGGCCTTTTCACTTTCCATATAAAGCTAATGATTAGTTTTTCCATCTCTTTAAAGAACTCTTTTGGTATTTGAATCAGGATTTCCTTGTATTTGTAGATTGCTTTGGGTAGAATTGTCACTTTCACAATGTTGAGCCTACCTATCCATGAGCATAGTATGTTTTTATATTTATGCAGATCATGTCATTTGATTTCTTGACTGCTGCTTCCATGAGCACTGATTGTGGATCAAAGTAAAATGAAATCCTTGATAACGTCAACGGTTTCTCCATTTATCATGATGTTGTTTACTGGCCCAGTTTTGAGGATTTTTGTTTTCTTTATGTTGAGGGGAAACCCTGGTGGTGTAGTGGTTAAGAGCCACAGCTGCTAACCAAGAGGTTGGCAGTTTGGATCTACCAGGTGCTCCTTGGAAACTCTATAGGGCAGCTCTATTCTGTCCTACAGGGTTGCTATAGCAGGAATCGATTCGACTGCAGCGGGTTTATGTTGAAGAGTAATCCATACTGAAGGTTGTACTCTTTGATCTTCACCAGTAAGTTCTTCAAGTCCTCTTCACTTTCAGCAAGCTAGGCTGTGTAATCTGCATATTGTAGGTTGTTAATTAGTTTTCCTGCAATTGTGATGCTGTGTTCTTCTTCATATAGTCCAGCTTCTCAGATTACTTGCTTAGCATACAGATTGAATAAGCATGGTGAAAGGATAAAACCCTGATGTTCACTTTTCCTGATTTTCAACCATGCAGCATACCCTTATTCTGTCTGAATGACAGCTTTTTGGTCTATGTACAGTTTCCTTGTGAGTACAATTAAGTGTTCTGGAATTCTTCACAAAGTTATCCATAATTTGTTATGATCCACACAGTCAAATAACTTTGCATAATCAATTATATACAAATAAACGTCTTTCTGGTATTCTCTGCTTTCAGCAAGATCCATCTGACATGAGCAATGATATCCATCATTCCATGTCCTCTTCAGAATACAGCTTGAATTTCTGGCAGTTCCCTGTTGATGCACTGATGCAACTATTTTGAATTATCTTAGCAAAATTTTAATTCTTTGTGATATTAATGGTGTTGTTCAATAATTTCTGCATTCCGATGGATCACCCTTCTTTGGAATGGGCACAAATATGGATCTTTCCAGGCTTTTGGCCAAGTAGCTGTCTTCCAAATTTCTTGGCATAGATAAGTGAGCTCCTCCAGCACGGCATCATAATGAAGAAAGCAAAAGGTCAATAAAAAGACAGGAAAGAAAGAAAAGACCAAATGGGAGGTCAGAAGAGGCACTGAAGCTTGCTCTCGAATGTAGAGCAGCTAAAGCAAATGGAAAAAATGATGATGTAAAATAGCTGAACAGAAGATTTCAAAAGGTGGCTCGAGAAGACAAAGAGTTATAATGAAATGTGCAAAGACCTGGAGTTAGGAAACCAAAAGGGAAGAACATGCTTGTCACTTCTCATGCTGAAAGAATTGAGGAAACAATGCAAGCCTTGTGTTGCAATATTTGAGAATTCTAAGGGCAAAATATTGAATGATGCAGGAACATCAAAAGATGGAGGGAATACAGAGGGTCAAAGTGCCAAAAAGAATTGGCTGATGTTCAGCCATTTCAGGAGGTAGCATATGATCAAGAACCAATGGTACAGAAGGAAGAAGTCCAAGCTGTGTTGGTGAAAAGCAAGGCTGCAGGAATTAATGGAGTACCAGTTAAGGTATTTCAACAAAAGGAGGCGGCAATGGATAAGAGTTCCAATTCAATTTCCCACGTCCTCATCAACATTTTGTTATTTTCTTTCTATTTTTTTTAATCTTAGCCACCCTAGTTGGAATTAAGTGGTTTCTTATTGTGTTTTTAATTTGCATCTCTCTGAAGGTTAATGACCTTGAGCATCTTCTCATGTGTCTCTTTACCATATGAATATCCTCTTTGGTGAGGTGTCTATTCAGGTCCTTTGACCATTTTTCAATTGGGTTGTTAGTCTTTTTCTTGTTAAGTTGTAGAAGTAATTTAGATATTCTGAATATTAGACCCTTGTCTGTTATATGAAACAAAGAAGCCATTGCTGTTGAGTCAATACCGATTCATAGTAACTCTATAGGACAGAGTAGAACTGTCCCATAGGGTTTCCAAGGAGTGACTGGTGGATTCGAACTGCCACTCTTTTGGTTAGCAGCAGAGCTCTTAACCATTGCACCACCAGGGCTCCATAGTTCCCCAAAATTTTCTCCCTTTCTGTAAGCTGTCTCTTTACTTTCTTAACAAAGTCCTTTGATGTACAGAAGTTTTTAATTTTGATGAGCTCCTATTTATCTATTTTGTCTTTTGCTGCCTGTGCCTTTGCTGTCATGTCTAAGAATCCATTTTTGAGAACGAGGTCTTCAAGCAGGTCCTTGATGTTTTCATCTAAGATTTTTATGGTTTTATGTCATACATTTAGGTCTTGGATTCATTTTGAGTTAGTTATTGTAATCATGTAAGGTATGCATCTCTCTTCATTTTTGTGCACATGGAAATCCAGTTGTCCCAGCACCATTTATTAAAGAGATTACCCCCCGATTTGATAGATTTAGCACTCTTTTTGAAGATTAGTTGATCATAGATGTTCACACTTAACTCTGGACTCTCAGTTCTATTCTCTTGGTCTGTACACCTATTCTAATACCATGACTAGAATGTTATGATCACTGTAGCATTGTAATATGTTATAAAATTGGTAAGTGAGAGCCTTCCTACTCTGCTATGCTTTGTCAAGTTTTCTTTGGCTATTTGGGACCATTTGCAGTTCCATATTAATTTGATGATTGATTTTCCACTTCTGTAAAGAAGGTTGTTGGAATTTTGAGGGGGGGTTGCTTTACGTTTAAAGATTATTTTAGGTAGTATTCACATCTTGACAATATTGACTCCTCCAATATACCACTTTATCAGCATTATATGAGCATTCTTATTTCCTTTATACTACAACTTGATAGTATCAACTGTATTCATTTTTTCTAATCTGATAGGATTGACGCAGTATTTTATCATTGTAGTTTACAAGCCCTAACTAGAGATGTTGAGCTTTTTTTGTTTTCTGTTAATATTTATTGGCCATTTGGATTTCTAAGTGTGTGTGTTACCTATTTATAGCCTTTATCCATTTTTCCATTTCTCTATTTAGTTGTTCAATTTTTTTTTAATATTAACTCAAAAGTTATATGTATGTATATGTGTATATACATACATGCAATACTAATACTTTGCTTTTATACATTCAGCAAATGCCTTATCCTGGTACATGCAATTTATTTGCTTATATGTACACTGTTGTTTCTTTTTCTCTAGCTGCTGGGAATTTTGTCATCCTTCTTCAGAATTTCTCAACTAAGAGAGATTGTCACTAAACATAAACCTTTATTGGGGCAGGCAACAATTGAATGACAAGAAGTACAAATATCCAGTCTCTTTTCTGGAACTTGAGACAAATTTGTACTGTCATTCCAACTTCAGAGCTCCCATAGGGTTGCCTGAGGCCATTGCTGAGATTGTAACAACTTCATCTTAAAACTAATCCCCTCTTTCCCACATGTGAAAACCCCAAGAGCACTCCCTAGTAAAGCACCTGCATTCTTCCTGTCTCAGAATCTGCTTTCCAGGGAATGTGACCTATGATTCAATGCAGATTTGATCCAAAATTTGCCATTTTAAGTTAAGAACTTGACTGTTTACCAAAAGGCCAGCAGTTCAAATCTACCAGCTACTCCTTAGAAACCCTAAGAGGCAGCTCTACTCTATCCTACAGGGTCACTGTAAGTTGGAATCAACTGGAAGGCCACAGGTTTGGTTTTTAATACACACATGTATATGTTCATGCATATGTATATATATATATATATATATATATACATATATATATATATATATAAAAACCCTGATAGCACAGTGGTTAAGTGCCACTGCTGCTAACCAAAAGGTTGGCAGTTTGAATCCACCAGGCACTCCTTGGAAACTCTACGGGGCAGTTCTACTCTGTCCTATAGGGTAGCTATGAGTCAGAATCAACTAGACAGCAAAGGGTATATATATACACACACACATACATATATACTTATGTATATATACATACGTACACACGTATATATGCATATATGTATGTTGTTGTTACACACGTATATATGCATATATATATGTTGTTGTTAGGTGCCTTTGAGTTGCCGTTTATGTTGTTGAAAAGAGGTATCTGCAGTGAAGCAGTTGTTGGTCTTGCAAAATTCTATCGTGACACTATTTTCCAGCTACTAATCCTTCTTTTGTTTCCAACTTTCACATTCTAATCACCAGTAATTATTGATGCATCTTGATTGTGTGTTTGATCAATTTCAGATTGTAGATGTTTGTAAAAATTTTCAGTTTCTTCATATCTCGCCTCAGCAGCTGGTGCGTAAATTTGAATAATAGTCATATTAATTGGGCATCTTTGTATGCCTATGGATATTATCCTATCACTGACAGCTTTACACTTCAGGATAGATCTTAAAATGTTCTTTGTGACAATGAATGCGATGCTATTCCTCTTCATTTTGTCATTCGTGGCATAAATCCGATGACACTGAGCCGATTCTGACTCATTGCAACCCTATAGGACAAAATATAACTGCCCCAGAGGGTTTCCAATGAGCAGCTGGTGTATTCTAACTGCTGACCTTTTGGTTAGCAGCCAAGCTCTTAACCACTACAATACCAGGGCACCATTCCTGACATAGTAAACCATATATTTGTTTGATTCAAAATAGCCAATACCAATCCATTTCAGCTAACTAATGCCTAGGATATCAATCTTTATGCATTCCATTTCATTTTTGACGACTCTAATTTTCCTAGATTCATACTTCATACATTCCATGTTCTCTTTATTAGTGGATGTTCGCAGGTGTTTCTTTCCATTTTAAGTCGTGCCACATCAACAAATGAAGGTCCCTAAAGGTCGACTCCTTCTGCATCATTAAGATTGACTCTACTTTGAAGAGGCAACTCCTCCCCAGTCCTATTTTGAGTGCCTTCCAACCTGAGAGACTCATCTTCCTTCACTATATCGGACAATGTTCCATTGTTACTCATAAATTTTTCACTGGCTAATTTTTTCAGAAGTAAACTGGCAGGTCCTTCTTCCTAGTCTGACTTAGCCTGGAAGCTCAGCTGAAACCTGCCCACCAAGGGTGACCCAGCTGTTATTTGAAATACCAGTGGCAAATCTTCCAGTATCACAAAAACATGCAATCCACCTCAGTACAAAAAAACTGACAGACACATAGTGGTGACTGACACCACCATAGATTTACTATTTTTTATCGTATATATATACGACTTTTTTTTATAATTTATCTTTCTAAGTGGTGTTCCATCTGTTCTTGAGAAGATCCATCAGTGTGTCACAAAGGAGAATATGTAATTTCAAAAGTATCACTAAAGAGGGTTTTGAAAGAATATATTATGAAAACATTACCATATACTTTTTTCAACATGTGAACAAGCATTAAGATGTGTGATATGCTGCATCTTTTATATTATTCCAGAGATTCAAAGAGAAAGGCTTGGTGCTTCCATTATGAAGCTTACCACTCACTTTTGGCCTCTTTTCACCACTAAGACATTGTTTCTATTCTCCCTTTATATATTCGAAATTCTGCGATTAAATATACCTTTGTCCTAGTTAATAATTAATTTATCAAATACTCATGGTGTCTCAAATACTGAAATGGTTTTAAAGAGGAAACAAGAAAAGCAAGACATTGTACTTGTCCTCAAGGGAGGACAAGACAAGTATGTAATAACCGTAATGAAAATGGGCTATTATCAGGGGATCTAGAAGTACAGAATGCAGTGGGAATTTAGATGATGGAAATATCATCTGAAAGCTCTTTTTTTTTTCCCCTGTTATCAATGGATTATCCATTTTTTAAAAAAATCATCATCTATTCTAAACCTCTCTTATTTTATATTTATTTGGAAAAATATTTTGAAATCTTATGTTTAATTTCTTCCCCTTTAGGTTTCAATTTTCATTTTTCTTCATTCAAGCAAGTGGCAAGTCCTGTCTTTCCTTGTCTCAGGAGAGTTTGTGGCAATACAGAAAAGCAGAAAGTACTTCAGTTTCTAGATTTTGTTTCCAGAAAGCCCTAAAGTTATACCCATATAAGAGGTGGTTTGAAGAAACATGATAAAAGAAAGTTTTTACCCAGACTAGAAATAGATTCCCCCAGGCTTGGTGAGGAGAGAAACACAGACATATATGTAGGTTTAGAAAGCAGAAGAAAGCTGTTTCGTGTCTCCCAGCTACATCTCCTGGGAGGTAGAGTAGCAGGGTGAAATGGCAGCATGGTGAGGCAAACAAATGGGACACTAAACAGGTTCTCTAAGAATAGCTCAGAACCCATGGAAAGCCAGTAGATCTCACAGGGTTGTGCAGACAGGGACAATGATATTTCAATATCAATTCTGTCGACTGAGAACAGATACTCAGTCTTCAATCCATGTCTTGGCACTGCCTTGGACCCTATTGCCAGAATTGGACTCACATGCCAGAATTGGTCAACTTAAATTTATGCCTGCAATAAATGCATAATATTCTGGTCTCCTGTTTATTTTCTGTTTTTGTTTTTTTTGTTGTTGTTGTTCTGATAGTGCTTTCATTCACTATTTCATAATCCTTTTTCCAGGCTCTGCTGGGGGTGAGAATTAAAAAGAATGAAAAGATTTATGGAGAAAAAAGAGCTAGAGCAGAGAAACAGAAGCAAAACACTTTTTGGCTTCGGTCTTTAGCTGCAAATAATATTTCATTTGTAATGGTGGTAGAGGGATTGCTAATTATTTACAGACTTGATGCCTAAACTTTTGTTTATTATCTATTTCCCACTGTACTGCATTTCTCAGAAATTTCTGAAATTATAATCTAAGGGTTTGTTGTGATGGATGTCACTTGCTACTCCTTTTTACCTTGCAACTAATATTCCAAGTTGTAACTTAAATGCCAGTTCCACAGCTAAATTTACCCATTTCCAACTCTCTCCCAAAAAGAACCAATTTCAATTCTTCAATTATGTATTCTCACATTACACAGTACTTGTGTAATTGTTATAATCATAGCTAAATAATTTTTGTGTGATTCTTTGATAAGGGTTTAGCTTCCCACTCAGAAAGTAAGCAGATTTTTTTTGTTAAATAGATTCTAAAGCAATATCTGGTGTATATAATAAGGATTTAATATTATTGCTTGAGTGTGCACATGAATGAATAAACAAACTTTATTGTTTCAATTCTTCGCAATTATATATATGCTAGTATGTATATATGTTTGTGTGTATATATACACACACATACATATATACGCATATATATTGTCTTCGGCTAGGTTCTCTAGAGAAGTAAAACCAGCAAAGCATACAAATACGTATATAGGGAGATTCACATTAAGGAAATGGTTCACATGGTTGTAGAGACTGGAAGATCCCAAGTACATCGATCAGGCTGGAGGCTTCTTCCGATTCATGTAGCCACAGGGGCTGGTGAACTCAAAATCGGCAGGTCAGAGAGCAGGACTGTTACTCACAGGCTGCAAAGATTGATTAATCCCAAGATTGGCAGGCCAGACCGCAGGTAAGCTGCTGGCTCAAGTCCCAAGAACCAGAGGTCAGATGAACAGGTGCCAGCTGCAGGATCCAAAGTGAACAAAAGCCTACAAGCCTTGCCAGAATGTCCACTTATATTCTATGCAGGCTACACACCCAAGGAAACTCCCTTTCAACTGACTGGCTACTCACAGCAGATTCCAGCATGGGGGTGATCACATTATATCAAATCTCAAAATGAAAACCATCATATGACCGCCAACCACTGAGAATCATGTCCCAGCCAAGTTAACACACAATCTTAACCACCACATATATATACGTATATATATATATATGTCTGTGTCTATTTATCTCTCCATAAAATAAAATATAATATTTTAATAATTACTTTTTATAATAGGTAGGAAAATTCTTAGGCAGTAACATTTCTTACGAAAATAAAGAAGACTGAAAAACTGCAAGTCGAATGAAGGATCTTGTTGCGAGCCATGGTGTGATGGGCAATGAAAGGTGTTATTCGGTTTTACTTCTCTCCTAGAGTGCTCCTCATGTATTTGAACATCTAAGGGAGGTTTATAGGCCTCCACAGTAGCTTTTTTACTCAGAAAATTCATTGAGGAAAATTTAATTATATACTTCCAACAACAAACAGTGTGCTGGAAAGCAGAATCTGAATGTCAGAAAGGGAGGCAAATGAATTGTCAAGAAGGAAAATGAATAATCAAGAAGGAAAATGTAGTTCTCAAAGTGTCCAAATCAAACCATTAAAAACTACTTGCAATTTGTCACATTGCGTCAGTCAATTATATTTGAAGGTCCTAGAAACACAAGTGGCTTCAGGTTTGTGAAAAATGAAAGAGAATTTCACTTTAACTCTCAGTATCTTACCACTGAAGGATGGTGCTACATTCTATTGGGTAATTTTATAAGTATATGTATATGTTTAGGATGTGTATGTATATGTTTAGGATGTATGTGTATGTATGTATGTATATGCATAAACCCTGGTGGCATAATGATTAAAGGTCGGCACTTCGAATCCACCAGGTGCTCCTTGGAAACTCCATAGGGCAGTGAAATCTAGTAATAGGCAGTTCATTTCTGTATAATGTGATCTGGATTAGAACCTCCATACCCACATACTGAATATGTTGTCTTAGTGAATATAAAATAAATGTTAACTTTTGTCATTCTGTTTTATTGTTATTTCTGACAAATAAGATTAGGAAACAACTTCTAAATGTCACTTGCCTTGACTCGAGTTTTGATAGACTTTGCTTAAATCTTACATTTGTTTATAGTTTACATCAATGAAATGGCATAATAGTGCCTAATTTTTTTTTAATTTAAGTATTTAATTAAAATATATTTAATGGGCTATAAAAATTGTTGTTAGGTTCTATTGAGTCGGTTCCAAATCATAGTGTCCCTACCTACAATAGAATGCAACACTGCCCAGTCCTGCGCCATTCTCGCAATCATTGCTATGCTTGAGCAAATTGTTGCAACCACTGTGTCAATCCATCTCCTTGAGGCCCTTCCTCTTTTTCACTGACCCTCTACTCTACCAAGAATGATGTCCTTCTCCTGGGCCTGGTCCTTCCTGATAATGTGTCTAAATTATGTGAGATGAAGTCTGGCCATTCTCACTTCTAAGGAGCATTCTGGCTGTACCTCTTCCAAGGCATTTTTGTTTGTTCTTCTGTAAAAAGGTTCGTAGCAAATAATGTTGTTCAATTGTATTAAGTGGAAAAGTGTAAGTGAACAGAAGATAAGTGTTTATGGATATATTATCAAAGAAAATAAAATTATATAATTTATCTGATTATTGTTATCTGAGTTTCATTTTTTTCTGTAGTAGAAAAACGGATGTAAGTGTATACCTGTTTCCAGTATTCCTCGCTTGGGTTTATCTATAAGGACGTTCTTCTTAATGGGTGTTCCAATATTTGCACTGCTGAAATGTACTTATTTTATTTGCATGGATTCTTTTCCCAGGTAAGTGTGTAGATGAATCAGCTATATGAATCCCTGCCTACTTTCAGGAACTACCCAGAAACCTACAGGCAATATAACACTGAAGCTGAAAAAAAAACCTCAAGCACTCTTATTAAATCACAGTTTTACTTGATTGGTGTCCACTGACTGTCCTCTGATATTTAAATAGACCAAAACTCAGCAGAAGAAATGATGATGTTCTCATAGCCTGCATGAAGGTAAAGTGATGTGTAGGAGTGTGAGAAAAGATAGAGATCTATAATGGGGAATAAAAAGACATACCCAAATTCCTGTATGCCCTTTTTATTCCTAACATCCATTGTTGTCAGAATGTCTGGGTTCAAAATCTGAATACTTGCAAGTTATAAACATTTTGTTCTTTTATTTCCTCATCTTTATATCAGACGTAACAATAGCTTCCACTGCCTAGTGTTGTAGCGTTTAAAAGAGATAATACATTTAAATTGCTCTGCACACCACAGGCTTAATAAGCAAGCACTCAATGAATATTTGTTGCTATTGCCAGTTGCCATTGAATTTATTCCGACTCATGGTGACCCCATGTGTATCAGAGTAGAACTGTGCTCCACGGGATTTTCAATGACTGATTTTTTGAAGTAGATCGAAAGGCTTTTCTTCCAAGTTGCCTCTGGGTAGACTTGAACCTCCAACCTTTCAGTTATCAGCCGAGTGTGTTAACAATTTTCACTACCCAGTAACTCTTAGCAGTTATTAGCATTATTAATATGAATACAAATAATAAAGATTTGAGTGCATCTAAAATCTACTATCTCAGTTTTGTAAAATTCAAATGTATATAAGCATTTTGGTTGAAAACAAGTTTTTTTTTTTTTTTTTTGCCGTTATAGTCTCTTTCTCCTAAAAGTCTATTTGCAAGCAAGCCCAAGATCATGGACTTTAGAATCCCAGGAAACATTTTATCTGATTTAGTAATTCTACCTTTCTTATGAGTATTGTGTGGAAAAAATAATATATATATATATATATATATTATTTGAATACCAAGGCTATTTAAGTTTATATAGTAGTCAAGAAGTAAATACTAGTTTAAAGTAAAATAACCGTAATATTTTGCACAAGCACTATGTGTATGAAGCTACTAAGTTCTGTGCTAAAGGTTACCTACATGGATTAATATTTGACTTTGCTCTTCCTTGGATATCAGCCAGATCAAATCAAGAATTGAACAGAAAAAAACTACAGAAGCAGAGCTAGAGGTAAACTCATTTGGTCATTTTGTTTTTAATTGTTTTTAGTGGCCCAGATAGACAAGTACAGATGAAATTGCAGGTGAAAATAAATATTTGTTGTGACAGAAAAAATGGAGATAATTGTGACCAGTTCCATATCATTTAGTTATCTTCACTGTTTTCTAGTTAAATCATTCTTGAGGCTTCATACATCGTAACCTAATGTCTTTTACTTTATCACTCTTTGTTTTAGTTATCTAGTGCTGCGGTAACAAAAATACCACAAGTGGATGGTTTTAACAAACAGAATTTATTCTCTCACAGTCTAATGGGCTAGAAGTCCAAACTCAGGATGTCAGCTCCAGGGGAAGGCCCTCTCTCTTTTTTGACTCTGGGGAGGTCCCTATCATCAATCTTCTCCTGGCCTAGGAGCTTCTCCACTCAGGAACCCTGGGTCCAAAGGAAGCACTCTGCTCCCAGTGCTGCTTTCTTGGTGGTATTAGGTCTCCCACTCTCTGCTCACTCACTTCCCTTTCATCTCTTGTAAGATAAAAGGTGATGCACACCATGCGCCCCAGGGAAACTCCCTTTACATTGGATCAGGGATGTAACCTGAGTAAGGGTGTTACATCCACTCTAATCTTCTTTAACATAATCTAATCTTGTCTCATTAACCACAGGCAGAGATTAGGATTTACGGCACATAGGGAAATTATATCAATCACAAAATGTAGGGCAACAACACAATACCAGGGATCATGGTCTAACCAAGTTGACACATATTTTGGAGGGACATGATTCAATCTATGACACTCTTTATAGTTGTTTATCATCACATAAAGAGTTTAGGATCAGGCCAAATGCAACAGCAATGTATCAGTAGGTTACAGTGAGGAAACAATAACCCCAAATCTCATAGTCATAAGACAAAGAAATTTCTTTAATAAGCTACATGTCCCCAGTCAGCAGGGGCTTTCTGTTCTTTGTAATGGCCCAAACAACAAATCAGTCATCATCTCAATCCCTGCTGGTTGTCATGCCAGAGGCAAAGACACAGGGCTATCTGGAGGGCCCAGCATAGCAACTAAAATCCCTGAACTAGAAGTGCCATACATGATTTCTTCTTATATCTCATTGGCCAGAACTAGATATATGTGCCCACGTAAAATCAAGGGGTCCAATATATGCAATCCCTGCGTGTGCCTGGAGAGCAGAGAGTCAGAAATATTTAACAAGCAGCACTAACACTGCCATAGGCGGGGAGCCATTGGAGAAGGTCAAATATCAGTTGCAAGGGTAATCACAGAAAATATAACATTACCTAGTCACCTTTGAGTCACTTGTACTTATTTACCATGAACCGTGATGTATAACTTCCACCTCCACCAAAACTTCAATCATTATTATGACATATTTCACTGTCAATGTAACTGGCTTATCCTGGGTCTAATAATAATCTCTTTGACTCTATTTCCAAGGACACACCCTTGAATCTTCATGACCTGGAAAAGCCTCAGAAATCATATGCAACCATATATTACTCTCTGATCAACAACCCCCATCAGCCCAAAGTTCTTATCACCTCACACCCATATCTTCTATTCTTTGTTCTTGTAGATATTTTGATCCTTCTGACATTCCTCAGTCTACAAACCTCTTCTTAGCATCTCTTTCCAGCCCTAGTGGAATCTCGAGCTTGATTGTCTCAAATGAATTCTCTTCAGTGTTTCCCGTTTGCTAACACATATCTCTCGTTGCAATACCTGCCAGGTAAATAACCCAACCCTGGACACCAAACACCTTTTCAGGTTGCTGTTTACCATTGGAGAAGAAATTTAAAATGTTTAGGATTAGAAGTACACAAGACCTATATTGTCCAAAATTCTCTGTGCTGTTATTACTCTTTTGACTTGCTCTTGGTCAGGTTCCTCTTGCATGCACTCTAATGGCTATTCCATAGCTTCTCCTCGGAACCAGTTTATAAGGTCCATCCTTCCTGCTGTACCTATGTGATTCTAGGGTAAGAAAAAATAAAAACAAGAACTATTTTGCCAGTAAAGACTCAGGAGATTTTACTGAACTTGTGATACCCTCCCAGCCTACTGAAAGAACAGAAGTTCACGATGATTGTATGGGGATCAATATCGAAATAATTTGCCTATTTTTACACTTCCCTTTTAATACAATATGCTTAGGGACATCCTAAAAGCTTTATTGAACTAAGATCATGTTTCTTTATATCGATTTCAAATTAAATAACCCAAACAATGAAATATGCATAAGGAAGCCTAATAAACATATTATTTTTAATCCATGACAACTGTTGTGATTTTTAAAGAATATCATATATCAAATTCTTTGAATTTTTTTTATTACTTTGGTGCTCTTATTTTGCTGGAATCTATCTGCGAATTTATTCTAGTTGTTGGGTAATGCAGAAAATAACACTATAAACACCAATATGAAGAAGTGGAGGGAATATAAAGAATACTATTAGAAAACATGTAATTTTAAATTCTTTGTGCTGAGAAATATTTTCCTATTCCTTATTACTATTTTAAATATCTCATGACCAGATTCCTTTGCCACTCATGCTACACCTGAAAAATCCAAATTTATATACCGTTTATATCAGATGGGGAGATGGAGGAATGTAGACATTTTCCCTCTATCCTAGCTTAACCTATGTTCACAGAAGACTATAGGTATATCTAGAGAACCAAAGGCATGTTTGCTTAATAGAAATATTCTAACCCAGTTAGTTGCAAAGGAATAAAAGAAAGTGATTATTTAGATATTTGTCCATTGAAATCCACCACATAAAAGAGTTTCATCAGAGACTGGGACGATGATGGCAAATTTAATTTTTTCTGATCAGTTTATTTTCAAATTTACTAATGTTAGATCTTTATATGGTTATTTTTAGCAACAGATTTATTGATATATAATTCACATGCCACAAACCCTGTACTCTCTGGTATTTAATCCTCATTTTCCCTGCCTCTTCCCTCCTCCAGGCTCTGGTGACCTCTAATGTGCTTTGTTTTTATAAATTTGTCTGTTTTGGACATTTCATACAAATGGATTCATAAAATATGTGGGTTATGGTGACTGTCTTCTTTCATTTAGCGAATGTTTTCAAGGTTCATCCATGTTGTAGTACTTCATTTCTTTTTTTGAAATAAATTTTATTTTTTAGAACACTTCTGGGTTGGTAGAAAAATTGTGAACATGTTAGCAAAAATTCCACCATTTCCCCTGCTATTATCATCTTTTATTATTATTGTGCATTGTTAATAAATTAATCAATGCTGATACACTAATATTTATAAAAGTTGACAGTTTATTCAGGTTTCCTTAGTTTTTATCTAATATCTTCTTTCTGTTCCAGGATCTCATCGACAATATCACATTACATTTGATTGACATGTCTCCTTAAGCTTGTCTTCTGTGACAGTTTCTAAGATTTCCCTTTTTTTTATGACATGAAAGTTTTGAAAAGTTCCTGTCAAGATTTTGTAGAATATTGAAATTTTCATATGGTTTTCTCATGATTTGATTGGGTTTATAGGTTTTTAGGAGGAAGGCCACAGAGGTAAAGTTCCAAATTCATCATCTCATATCAGAGATACTATCAACATGACTTAACACTGTTGATGTTTACTTTGATCTTCTGGTTGAAGTAATGCCTGTCCAGGGGCCATGGCCAATGTCCAGGATCTACAGGCTGAGGTCATTGTTCAGATGTGTCTGGAAAACAGAGGATTATGTTCAAGACTTGAGAGCTAATAAGACTTGTCCTCCTGAATTTTGTACTTGCTTGGTACTTGTGACCTTCTTTCCCTCCAACTTCTCTTTTTTGGGATAGAAAAGACTGTTCTACCATTGTATTTGGAAGCAGATATCTTGTATTCTGTTTTACAGGTCCATAGATGAAGAACTCACCCAGAGTCTCATCCATACTTGATTTAGATAATTCAGAAGGTAATTCAGAGATTTTGGGCTTAGATTGGATTTGAAGTGGGGTAAGACTTTTGGGGATAATGTGATAGGGTGAATATGATTTTCATATGGGAAGGAAATAAATTTGGTGGGGCCGAAGGGCAGAATACTAGGGAATGAATTGTGCCCCTCAAAGTACAGGTTGAATTCTTAAACCTTGCACCTGTACTTATTACCCTGTTTGGAAATAGAGGTTTCTTTATTATGTTAATTAGGTCACACAAGTGTAAGGTGGATCCTAAACCTAATTACTTCTTAGCTATAAAAAGACTGGAATAAACACAGAGATTCATGCAGGGGGAAGACGGGTGACATATGAGAACGTATCTACAAAGAAAGAAATGTCAAGGATCACCAGCAGATACAGAAAGTAGGAGAGATGCTCACAGAAGGAATTAACACAGCTGAGACCCTGATTTTGACTTAAAACCTCCAGAACAGTGAGAAATATTTTTGTTCTTTAAAGCCACCTATTTGTAGTATTTTTGCTATGGCAGTGTTAGATGACTAAGACACTAATTTAGTCTATGAGAAAAAGTTCTAACTATATTACAAATCCAACACCCATGTGTCAGGTTGTCATACTGTGGTAGCTTGTGTGTTGTTATGATGCTGGAAACTATACCTTCAGTATTTCAAATAGCAACTGGGTTACCCATGGTGGACGGGTTTCAGGAGAGCTTTCAGACTTAGTCTTCAGACTAAGACCAACAAGGAAGAAAGGCCTGACAATCTACCTCCAAAAATAAGCCAATGAAAACCTTATGGATCACAACAAAATATTATCCCATATAATGCTGGAAGATGAACTCAAACATACCAGTGATTATGAAGATGGTACAGAACTATGCAATGCTTCATTTTGGTATATATAAGTCATCATGAGTCTGAGCCAACTCAATGGAAACTAACAGCAATGGCAACTAACAGCATGAAACAACCTCACTGAAGGGGATGGAGAAAAGAGGTCTTGACTTTAGTAACATTGAAAGTAAATACAGTCTATAAAAATAAGTAAATGGAACTATACTGAACTCTAGATGATAATGTTATTTCTCACAGGGATATGATTTATAAATTGAAAGCCACAACACATTCTACTGGAATTAAACAATTAAATGAATAGATGGTTAATTCATTTGGAAAAGCAAAGCAAGAAGTCTAGAATGATCTGTGTGGTAATGCATCAGAGTCAAAAATATCAGTGTAACCTCATATTTAGCTTAATATTAATATATATGGACATATGCAAAAATATTTATAGAAATGTGCATATACATGGGTTAATATACACACATGTATTTGCTTGCTCTGCCTCTAGAGAGACCCTGAAAGCAAAGACATTCCAGTAGCAATGAGCGCACCTCATTGCTCAAACGAGTGTTCAGATCTTGTTTTCTAATGCCCTTTTCCAATTAAAGGAGCAGGATTCCTTGGGAAAATGGGTAATTTTAAGACTGGGCAGTAAATATACAAGATGAATGTGACATAGCTTGTATGACAGATAGTAAGAAAGTGTTCAAACACACATACACGCAGACACACACACATATATAACTATAAAGGAATAGAAAAGGTGTCCAGGAGCCAACTGAAAGAGTACACAATGGCCACAGTTGTAACAAATTAGGTAACATAGTATTGGATTATAACCCAAAGTTAAAAATAAATATTCATGAAGCCATATTTTATAACAAATGATTCAATATATAAATAAATGAGAAGGGGGGAACACAAATTTCTCATGCAGGAATTCTCAATAATTTATGTAGACAGTCTGTTCTCAAGGAGGTGGAGCTTAAGTGTTTTCCTTCCAAAGAGTACAGAGCAGAACAGGAAAAATACAGAGAAAGTTCCCAGAAACTTGACAAGCATTACCACAAACAGGTGATCAAGTTTAACATCATCACTAGTAATGCATGTTGATAGCATGTACCCCTGATATGATATGATCATAATGTCACTTTACATCTTGCTTCTATAAATAAATAAACCAAGTCTAATCATAAAAAGAGATATACCATAATTGAAGAGCATTCTACAAAATGCCTGACTACTACTACTCTAAATATTCAGGATCGTAAAAACAAGGAAAATCTGAGAAATTGTCAAAGGCAAAAAAATTCTAAGGAGACAAAGTGATCAAATGTAATGTATCCAGAATGTGATTCTGGAACAGACACAGGACATTAAGTAAAATCCAAGAAAATCTGGGTGAAGTAGAGATTTTTGTTGATAATTTTTGTTACTGTTGTCAGGCGCTGTCGAGTCAGTTCCAACTCATAGTGAGGCTATATACAATAGAATGAAACACTGTCCTGTTCTGCCACATCTCATAATCATTATTATGTTTGTAATACACCCACTCCTCACTTATTAACATGGTTAGGTTCCAAAGACCAGGTTGTTATTAGAAAATCAGCATTATGCAAAAATGGAGGATGACTCAGATTGCAAAATGGAAGATGACTACATCATTATATAACTGCCAGGCTGCTACATTACATAACTGCCAAGCCACTGAGAATCATGGCCCCGTAAAAATGACACATAATCATAACCATCACAGCCAGTGTTAGTCTGGCCTTGCACCTCAGCATTCATTACTACCAGGTGTATGTTGTTAATGTGCAAAACAGTCAGAGAGTAGATTTTTTACTATTGTTGTAAATGTGAAATGTCAGATAATGAGATAGTCAATAAGTGTGATAAATGAGGGGTATAACGGACTAATCTTGGTTCATTAATTGCAATAAATAAAACATACTAGAGTAAGAAATTAATAGTAGGAGCAACTTGGTATTAGTATATGGGAACTCTGTTTTTTTTCTGTAAATCTAACTCTATTCTAAACACATATATACATATATATATGTAAAAACAAAAAAACAAAACAAAACCCAGTGCCATAGAGTCAATTCCGACTCATAGCGACCCTATAGGACAGAGTAGAACTGCCCCGTAGAGTTTCCAAGGAGCACCTGGCAGATTTGAACTGCTGACCCTTTGGTTAGCAGCTGTAGCACTTAACCACTATGCCACCAGGTTATATATATCTATGTATATATATATATATATATAAAAATTTTTACACTTAAAAAGCAATGCCTTTTATGCAAACAAATTGCTATATATGGAATTATTCTCTCTCTTTGTCCTAAAAAAAAAAAAACTGATAGTTCTAAATTTTTGAAAGTTCATAGTTGTTTTTATTGTAGTGCAGTGTAAGAATAAGAGGATGAAATAGAGTTAAATATGCCAGTGACAAAGGCTGTTTATAGTTTATTCCATCCTACTTGTCAGTTTTCCATCCATGTCCTTATATGTGAGAAAGAACTAGGAAGCCTGGACTAGAATGATAAACTATGACTAGATCCAAACCTTGGACATTTTTATGTGACATTTTGGAAAGGCATCATGATTATTATTATTTTTAGAAAAGGGCAGAGCCGCAGTTAACACTAAGTCCTAGGAATCAGTGTGTAATGCAGGCAGGCTGTTTTGGGAATCATCATTCATCCTTTACATCAAGCCCCTCACTCTGGAAGCAGAAGTACTTAGATAATAGATATATTTGATCCCCATCTGCAGCAGATGTGTGTGCAGATGCACACAATCACACACACATTCACAAACACACAGCAATACACACACAACATACACACACCAACCTACACACATACGCATACTCACCATGAAAGAACAGTTAAAGTGCAAATGTGGATGTTAATTATGTAAATTGGGCAATAAGGTGAAAGGAAGAGAAGCTGTAACAATAATGTAAACAATGCCTTGAGAAAATCAAGAAGAACTGACGAAAGCAGAGAATTCCAAAAGTGTTAGCACATTTGAAAAATGGCTTCCAAAAATTACAATAATAGCTCCTCATTTATTGACTGTTGTAATACTCTGGTTTCTTTCTACTGTAATAGATAGAATCCAACTCAAGCTGCAGTAAAAGAGGAGGATTTATTTGTTTAGGGAACTTCAAAGCTCTGAGATATCTGCTACTGTAGAAATGGCTAGAATTTGGAATTCAAAAATGTCTTCAGCTATCTGTCTCTCATTATAGCCGATCATTCCCTAACTCTACTTAGCTTTGCTCTCAGATGCGCTTTCATTTCAAAATGGAAGGTGGTTAATGGCAGCTCCAGGCCTATATTCTTCTAGCAAACATATTCTATATTCTTGTCCAGCAAACATGGCTTTCCCTTATTAATAGTTTTTGAAAGATTTTAGGATTGAATCATATTGGGCCAGTGGAGGTTATCACTCACTATTACACTAAAGCACAGGTAATGGAATAGTGGTCTATATCTGACCCAGAATTGAATTACAATCAACTCTGGCTAATCTTCATGGACAGAGAGTAGAGTGGTAACCAAGGGAAATGGATCTTGGTGATTGATTGAATAAGGCCAAATAAGGAAAAATCAAGTATGACTTCAAGTTTCTCAGTTTGGATAACTGAGAAAAAACAGACACAGTAGGAGGTTTGGGGCAAGAGTAGATAATGGATGCTGTTTTGAGAAAATTGACTTTGAGATGGATTGGAAAAATCAATTGACGTTTTCTAAAATTAAATACAGTTTGAGAGGTGACAGGACAAAGATTGGGAAGTAAATATTCTTTTGTTTGTCTGTATGCTATATTTTGACTTCACAAAATGTTCTTTGGGTTTTTAAAATGTTCTAGAGATTTATGTGGATGTAATCTTTTTAAAAAAAATCTGCTAACAGAATTCTTGTGTGGAGTAGACCAGATTTCTACGTTGAGTAATTCACTGCTTAAAATGATAAGTGTGAGATGATATCGTATTGTTCCTTGAGCTTAAAAAAATCAATAAATAATAATGTCTTTTAAAAAAAAATTAAGAGAATGACTAAAATTGCTCTTTGTTTTATTAGGGAATTTATGTTTTCAATAACAAAATGAGTTTTGATATGCAAAATGTGTGTACCAATTTAATTCTCTGAATTTACCTTGGTATAAGCTTAATAAAGGAGAAGCATTTGGCGACTATTTCTCCTCTGCTTTCCAAATGAATTTCTCTTCTCCTTGAACAAGCAACAAACTCTCACAGTCACTAATAAATAAAAATAAGCTACTAATAAAGAATTTCTAGGAAATTGTTTGGCCCTAAATAAAGGTAGCAAAAGTATCCATGCTCGGTCACACCTCATAAAGTTTTCCTTTCACACAACTGAATGTGCATGTACTTTTCTATCCCCTGTAAACAAGACATAATGGCTCAATGAGTCCCAGACCTGAGACATGTATATATCAAAGGAAGCTGTGGTCCATTATAGTTGCTTGGGTTCTTTGACTGCAAGCAACAAAGACTGACTCAGATTAAACCAAATAAATCATATATGCGTTTTGGAAGCTTACAGGGCCAGTCATGAAATCAAAAGAATTGCTGAACAACCAATTCTTAGAAAGGATAAGAACAAGGCTATCTCCAGGGATCATTGTAGGAACTAATAGTTACTCCAGGATTGCCGCCCTTGAACTGAATAAGTGGAAACTCTCCATTCTTGCATAAATTCATTCAAAGTACAAGTCCCAGGAGAAAGAAGAAACTGACTAAGCTCGAGTAACATGTCTACATCTTGGCTAGGAGAAAAAAATACATATATGTGTGTATATATAACCCACTGCCGTCGAGTCAATTCTGACTCATAGCGACCCTAGAGGATAGAGTAGAACTGCCCCATAGAGTTTCCATATATATAATATCCATTTACTGATACAACAAAACTGCATGAAATAAAAGAAAAAGATGGAATCTGAATAACATAAATAAATTCTGATACACCTGTTAACATCTTCCAGAGTATCACACTCTCAACTGAGATGGAAGATCAAATGTAGAATCCTAAAGCCTACAAAACAAGGAAGGGTCCAATGCATTACATGAACAGACAGAAACTCCATACGCCTGAAGAACAATCGGGAGGGAAGTGGTAAGAGATGAGGTCAGAGAGGAAAGAAAAGGTCACATCTTTTAGAGAGGGCCTTATAGGTCACAGTAACAAGTTTAGGCTTTATTCTAAGTGTAATGTGAAGCCATTGCAGTAGTATTCAGGGAAGTAATATGATCAGTTTTACAGTTTTAAATGATAGATCTATTATATTAGCAATATTCCAGAGAAATTGTGTAGCAGGAAAGGATGCAATAAAAGGAGTATTATTGCATTATACAAAAGGGAGATGTTGACTTAGACCAAAGCAAGTGCATAGGAGTTAATGAGATATCATCAGATTCAGGATATATCTTAAAGGAAAAGCTAAGAGAAATGCTGATTAATTGAATATCGGGGGTGAAAAAACTGAGGTGCCATGATTCCTAGGCTTTTGACCTAGGTTAATTAAGTGAATTTTATATAATTAACTGAGAAAGGAACCTAGGAAGACACAGTTGGGAAGAACTGCCTTTGGATAGAAATTAAGTGATCAGTGTTGACTATGATAATTTGAAATGACTATTCTCTAGTACAGAGCCCTGATGGCTTAGTGGTGAACAGATTGGCTGCTGCAGAGGAGGAGTCAACATGGCGCTATACACAGAAGCACCATGCTGTCCCTCCACAGCAAAGACCTGGAAAACTAAGTAAAACAGAGACAAATGTCCAATCCTGGAGCCCCAGTCATCAAATGAAGAGATAGGGAATTCAACCAAGCAACAAGTGGAATATGAAACTGACAGAGAACAGAGTGAAGAAGAATACAGAGTAGAGGTCCTCTATCAGCTAACAAGGCACAGGTTCACCATCTTGGACTCTTGAGCCACTGAGAACAGCAGACAAGGAGAATGGGAAGACAGTTTCAATGAGCTCCCAGCAGGAGACAGAGCACCTGGTAACCAGCAATAAACATTTTCCCACCCCCAGCAGGCCAAGGTCACTTGGCTGGGGAAGTGCTGGCTCCTTGCCACTTGGATTCACCCCACCAACATCTGCCGGCTCCTTCACTGCTTTTATTTTGTTGTTGTTGTTTTTTCCAGGTTCTTTTGGTTTCTTCCCTCTCTCTCTCACTTCCTTTTTTTCTCTCAAACACTTGGCTCTGTGTGCCATCTTCGCTCCTTCATGACAGGCCGTGAAGTGCTGATCGACTGGGCATCCACCTCCCTGGTCTGCTCTGTCATGGCAGTGGAGTCCCTGGGGATATTTTTTAAGTTTTTTTTCTTTTTGTTTTTTGTTTTCCTTCATTTCTGTTTCCCATCTCCCTCTACTTCTTTTCCTGCCTCCTGAATATCTTGAGCTGTGTGCCATCTCTGCCCCTTCTAGACAGGCTGTCCAATGTTCCACAGATTGGGAGCCACTTCCTCAGTCTGTGTTGCCACGCCAGTGGCCTCTCTTGGGGATTTTTTTTTTCCTTTTTGCTTTTCTTGATTTCTTGTCTCTCTCTACCATCCTCCCTTTCTTTTCTCCTGAACGTGTGGTGCCCTGTGCTGTCTCTGCTCCTTCTAAATGGGCTGTGCAGAGGCGCACCACTGGGGAGCTATTTCCCCAGTCTGCAACACCACACCAGTGGGCTCCTTGGGGCTTTTTTCTTTCTTTCACTCTTCTTTTCTTTTCTCAATTTCTTGTCCATTTCTACCATCTTTTCTCACTCTTCTTCTGAACACCTGGCTATATATGCCATCTCTGCTTCTTCTTGATGGGCTGTGCAATGCCACTCAGTTAGGGACCCACTTCTGGTGGGCTCCCTTGGGACATTTTTTTTTCTTTATTCTTTTTCTCAATACCACATCTCTCTCTACCTTCCTTCCTTATCCTTCTCCTGAACACCTGGTTCCATGTGTCATTGGTACTTATTCGTGAGAGCTGTGCAGCTCCTTTCAGCTGGAGACCCACTTCTGGTGGGCTCCTATGGGGCATTTTCCTTTTCTTTCTTTCTTTCTTCTTCTTCTTTTTTTTTTTCTTTTCTTTTCTTGGTTTCTTGTCTCTCTACCTTTCTCCCTTACCTCTTCTCCTAAACACCTGGTGCCATGTGTCATCTCCACTCCTTCTAGATGGGCTATGCAGTGCTGTTCAGTTGGGGACTTGCTTCCAGTGGGCTCCCTTGGGGCATTTTTTTCTTTCTTCTTCCTCCTTTTTTTTTTTTTTTTTTCCTCAGTTTCTTATATCTCTCTACCTCCCTTCCTTTCCTTCCTCCCAACCACTTGGTATCTTTTTTTTTTTTCTTGGTTTCTTGTCTTTCTCTCTCTCTACATTACTTCCATTCCTTTCTCCCAACCACCTAGCCATATCTACCTTTCTCTCTACTTTTTTAAAATCTAGTTTCTTTTTCCTTTTTCCCTTCCTTCCTTCCCTTTCTCCTACCCGCCTAGCTGTGTGTGCCATATCTGTCCCTTCTTGATGGACTCTGCCTCACCACGTGGCTAGAAGCCCACCAGTATGTGGCTTCCCTGTGTCTGCACCGCTCCAATGGTAGGCTCCCTCAGCACTTTTTGGGGGGGGGCTCCTGTTTCTCTCCCCTCTTTCCCACACCCACTGAGCTCCACACTTCACAAGCTGTGCTCTCTCTCCTGCATATCTGCACCAAGCACAAAGCATTGCACCTCCAAGCAGGACAGGTACAGCCTACCAGAACCTGTCCTGCACTGACCCCTAGCCTGACATTGTCAGCCCCAGTATGTGCCACAGAGACCCATCTTAAGCCCTCACCTTCTGCTGGACTTGTCCTGCTGCGCCATAGCTGAGCAACTGGCCCTGTTTGTTGGACAAGAGGGTGAGAAGTATCATAGCCACAGATGATATGGAATTCAAATCTCTAATACTTCCAGGAGTTGAAGGAAAAAGAATACAAAATAAGCACAAAAATAAGAAAAAAAATAGACAAAATTATGGAAAGACAGACAAAACAATAGAAGAATTCAGGAGAATAACACCGGAACAAAATATCAAAATAAATTCACAACTAGAGTGGCAATACTAATCTCAGATGAAATAGACTTTAAAACAAAATTCACCATAAAAGAAAAAAAAAAAAAAAAAACCTGTTGCCATCAATTTTGACTCATAGTGACCTTATAGCCACCCTATAGGACAGAGCAGAGCTGTCCCATAGGGTTTCCAAGGAGCACCTGGTGGATTCAAACTGCTGACCTTCTGGTTAGCAGCTATAGCTCTTAAACACTACATTGTCAGGGACAAAGCCGAAAAACGATTAAAGGGAGAATCCAAAATGAAGACATAACCACAATAAATACCTATGCATCTGATGATAAAACCAAAATAACAGCCCTGAAAAGAGAAATTCACAGTTCCACAATAATAGTAGAAGACTTCAACACACCACTGTCAGTAAAGGGCAGAACACCTAGAAAGCAAATCAACAAGGAAACAAAAGATCTAAAGGCCACAATGAGCCAACTTGACCTCATAGATATATATAGAATACTCCACCCAATAGCTGCAAGGTACTCTTTCTTTCCCAAAGCACAGGGAACATTCTCTGGAATAGACCACATCTTAGACCAAGAAGCAACCCTCAACAACATCTAAAACATTGAGATAATACAAAATGTCTTCTCTAATCACAATGCCATCAAAGTAGAAATTAACAACAGGAAGAGCAAGGAAAAAAATCAAATATATGGAAACTGAATAACACCCTGCCGAAAAACCACTGGGTAATAGAAGAAATCACAATGGAATCCTGAAATTCCTAGAATAAAATAAGAATGAAAACACATCATACCAAAACCTTTGGGACACAGCAAAGGCAGTGCTCAGAGGTCAGTTTATAGAAATAGTTGCACGCACCATAAAAGAACAAAGGGACAAAGTCAAAACATTACCTATATAACTCGAACAAATAGAGAACTGTAAAAGAAGCTCACAGCCACCAGAAGAAATAGTAAAGATCAGATCAGAAATAAATGAAAGAAAGAATAGAAAAACAATAGAAAGTATCAACAAAACCAAAAGTTGGTTCCTTGTAAGGATCAACAAAATCAACAAACTACTGGACAAATAGAAGAAAAACAGGAGAGGATGCAAATAACCCAAGTAAGAAATGAAATGGGGGACATTACAACAGACCCAAATGAAATAAAAAGAATCATAACAGACTACTATGAAAAACTATACTCCAACAAATTTGGAAACCTAGAGGAAATGGACAAATTTCTAGAAACACTACCTTCCCAAACTAACACAAAATGATTTTGAAAATCTAAACAGACCCACAACGAGAGAAGAGATTGAAAAGGTAATTAAAAAAAAAAAAAAAAAAAAACTCAACAGAAAAAGCCCTGGCCCAGATGGTTTTACTGGAGAATTCTACCAAACATTCAGGGAAGAACTTACACCAGTATTACATGAACTATTTCAGAACATGGAAAAGGAAGGAATACTTCCGAATTCATTCTATGATGCCAGCATAACCCTGATACCAAACCTGGACAAAGATACCACAAAAAAAAAAAAGAAAGAAAGAAAATTACAGACCAAATCTTTCATGAATATAGATATAAAAATTCTCATGAAATTTCTAACTGGTAGAATTCAGTCTCATATCAAAAAATAACACACCACAACCAAGTGGGATTCATAACAGGTATGCAAGGATGGTTCAACATTAGAAAATCAATCAACATAATCCACCACATAAATAAGATAAAATAAAAGAATCACGTGATCCTCTCAATCGACACAGAAAAAGCATTCAACAAAGTCCAACACCCATTCCTGATGAAAACTCTCAGTAAAATAGGTATAGAAGGGAAATTCCTCAACATAATAAAGGACATTTATACAAAACCAATAGGCAACATCATTCTTAATGGAGAGAGGCTGAACATCTTCCCCTTGAGAACAGGAACAAGACAAGGATGCCCTTTTTCCCCACTCTTATTTAACATTGTGCTGGAAGTCCTAGCAAGAGCAATGAGGCAAGAAAAAGAAATAAAAGGCATCCAAATTGGTAAGGAAGAAGTAAAACTGTCTCTATTTGAGGATCATATGATATTATACATAGAAAACACGAAAGGCCCCAGGAGAAAACTACTGAAACTAATAGAAAGATTCAGCAGAGTAGCAGGATGTGAAGTAAACATACAAAAATCAGTTGGATTCCTATAAGCCAATAAAGAGAATAATGAAAAGGAAATTAGGAAAACAATACCATTTCTAACATCCCCTAAAAAATAAAATACTTAGGGATGAATCTAACCAGGGATGTATAAGACCTATACACACAAGACATTACTGCAAGAAACCAAAAGAGATCTATATAAATGGAAAAACACACTTTGCTCATGGATTGGTAGATTCAAAATTGTGAAAATTTCAATTCTACCCAAAGCAATCTACAAATACAATGCAATACGAATCCAAATACCAGCAACACTCTTTAAATAGATGGAAAAACTTATCATTAACTTTATATGGAAACGGAAGAGGTCCCAGATAAGTAAAGCACTATTAAGGAAGAAGAATAAAGTAGGAGGACTCACACTACGTGACCTCAGAAGTTACTATACAGATACGGTAGTCAAAATAGTCTGGTACTGGTACAATGACAGAAACATTGACCAATGGAAGATACTTGAGAACCCAGATGTAAATCCATCCGCCTATGGTCACTTAATCTTCCACAAGGACCCAAGGTCCATCGAATGGGTAAAAACGTCTTTTTAACAAATGGTGCTGGCAAAACTGGATGTCCATCTGCAAAAAAATGAAACAGGACCCATACCTCACACCATATACAAAAACTAACCCAAAATGGATCAAATACGTAAATAAAAAGCCAAAAACTATGAAGTTCATAGAAGAAAAAAAAAATAGGATCAATGCTAGAGGCCCTAATACACAGCGTTAAAAGGATACAAACCTCAGTCAACAACACACGAACTCCAGAAGATAAGCTAGATAACTGGGATATTCTAAAAATTAAACACTTATGCTCATCAAAACACTTCACCAAAAGAGTAAAAAGAGAACCTACAGACTGGGGAAAAAAAAAAATTTTGGCTAGTACAAATCAAAGATCTAATCTCTAAATTCTACAAGAAAATCCAACACCTCTACAACAAAAAAGATAAATAATCCAATTAAAAAATGGCGAGGGAAATGAACAGACACTTCACTAAAGAAGACATTCAAGTGGCCAACAGGCATATAAGGAAGTGCTCATGATCTCTAGCCATCAAAGAAATGCAAATCAAAACCACAATGAGATACTATCTCACCCCGGCATTACTGGCATGAATCAATTAAAACAGGAAATAACAAATATTGGAGAGGTTATGGGGAGATCAGAACTCTTACTCACTGCCAGTGGGAATGCAAAATGATACAAACATTTTGGAAAACGATACTGAGCTTCCTTAGAAAGCTAGGAATAGAAATACCACATGACCCGGTAATCTCACTCCTAGGAAAATATCCTAGGAAAATAAGAATCGTCACAGGAATAGACATATCCACACCCATGTTCATTGCAGCATTGTTCACAATAGCAAAAAGATGGAAACAAGTTAGATGCCCATCAACAGATGAATGAATAAACAAACTGTGCTACATACACGCAATAGAGTATTGCGCAATGACAAAGAACAAGGATGAATCTGTAAAGCACATCATAACATGAATGAATCTGGAGGGCATTACGCTGAGTGAAATAAGTCAATCTCAAAAGGACCAGTATTGTACGAGACCACTATTGTAAAAACTCATGAAAAGGTTTACACACGAAAAGAAACCATCCTTGATGGTTACGAGAGACGGAAGGGGTGGGGATGGAAAAACACACAGACAATAGATAAGTGGTAATTTTGGTGAAGGGTAAGACAGTACACAATACTGGAGAAGCCAGCACAACTTGTACAAGGTAAGGTCATGGAAGCTCCATAGACACATCCAAACTCCCTGAGGGATGGAATTGCTGGGCTGAGGGCTATGGGGACCATGGTCTCTGGGAACATAGAGCTCAACTGGCATATCACAGTTTATAAAGAAAATGTTCTACATTCTACTTTGGTAAGTAGTGTCTGGGGTCTTAAAGCCTGTGAGAGGCCATCTAGGATACTCCACTGGTCTCGCCCTTTTGGGAGTAAGGAAGAATGAAGAAAATTAAAGATTTAAGGGAAAGATTAGTCCAAAGGACTAATGGACCACATCTACCATGGCCTCTACCAGACTGAGTCCAGCACTGCCTGTCTACCACTACTGACTGCTCTGACAGGAATCACAATAAAGAGTCCTGGAGAGAGCTGGAGAAAAATGCAGAACAAAATTCTAACTCAGAAAGAAAGACCAGACTTGCTGGTTGGACAGAGACTGGAGAAACTCTGAGAGTATGTCCCCTGGACACCCTTTCAGCTAAGTAATAAGGTCACTCATGAGGTTCACCCTTCAGCCAAAGATTGAACAGGCCCATGGAACAAAACTAGAGTAAAGAGGCATACCAGCCCTGAAGCAGGGACTGGAAGGCAGAAGGGAACAAGAAACCCAGGGTGGAGAAGGGATAGTGTTGACATGTCATGGGGTTGTTAACCAATGTCATACAACGATGTGTGTACTAACTGACAAGAAACTAATCTGTTCTGTAAACCTTCATCTAAAGTACAATAAAAAAAGAAAAAAGAGCTTGGCTTCTAACCAAAAGGCTGGCGGTTGGAATCCACCAGCCGCACCTTGGAAGCCTTATGGAGAAGTTCTGCTCTGTCCTGTAGGGTTGCTATGAGTCGAAATCCACTTGATGGCAAAGGTTTTGGTTTTGTCGGGTTTTGGTTTATTCTCTAGTAAAGAGAAGGGTTAAACTGAATTATACACTAAGAAAATAAGATGTGTTCATAAATTAAATTTAGTAAATTGAGGACTAATGCTCTCCTTGTTAAAAGCAATTTCTGAGAAGTGGGGGAGACAAAAACGTGTTTGGGGTTGTTATTATTAGGTGTCAAGTCAGTTCTGACTCATAGCAACACCATGTACAACAGAACTGAACACCGTGTGGTTTTGAGCCATCCTCACAATCATTGTTATGCTTGAATCCATTATTGTAGCCACTGCATCACTCCATCTCGTTCAGGGTCTGCCTCTTTTTCACTGACCCTCTAATTTACCAAGAATGATGTCCTTCCCCAGGGACTGTTTGTTCCCTGCTGATAACGTGTCCAAAGTATGTAAGGGGAAGTCTTGCTATCCTCACTTCTAATGAGCAGTCTGGCTGTATTTCTTCCAAAACAAGAAGATTGTCTGGATTGAGGTAGGAGAGTGAAATGTGAGGACCTGTAAAAAGAAAGTGTAAAGGCAGTTTCAGTTTCCACAAAAGAAGTGTAGGGATATTTGAAGACAGTTGAATAGGGATGTGGGAAAAGGGTTGTTTTTATTTTTTGATTGAGGTATACTGCAGCATATTTGCATGCTGATAAAATGCCCCAGTAGAGGGAGCAAAATTGATAACATAATTGGAGAAGAAAGGATGAGTGAAGAAGCCAAATCCTTGAGCAACTGAAAGGGTATTGGATCTCATGTATGTCTGTTGGGGTTGACATTAGAAAGGAGCCAGAGCAGTTCAATCATGGTTAAGAGTTGAAAAAAAAAAAAATCATTGCCATAAAGTCAATTTCGACTCACGATGATCTTTTGTATTACAGAGTAGAACTGAGCTTCACAGGGTTTTTGTGGTTGTGATCTTTATGGAAGAAGATTGCCAGGCCTCTCTTCCGTGGTGCTGCTGAGAGGGTTCTAATGGCCAACCTCTGGGTTAGTTGTCGAGGACAGTTTGTACCACTCAGGGACTGTGATAAGAGTGGAGGCAGCGTATTTTGATATAGCTTCAGGTTTGTTGCATTAGGTGGTGGGAAAATGAAGTAGTCCTAGTTTGATTGTTTCTACTTTTCTTTTGATGTAAGAAGTGAGCCTAGCAACTAGGAGTGAGAAGGAGGAGGAGAAAGTTTAAAGACAGAATAAAAAACCAAAAACCTGCTGCCAGAAAGCAAGCATTTAAACCCTTTGCTCCTCCGAGGGACTCCTTTACAGATAGAGTTTACGAAGTCGACTCCGACTCATAGTGACCCCTTAGGACAGAGTAGAATTGCTCCATAGAGTTTCCAAGGAGCAGCTGGTGGATTTGAACTGTTGACCTTTCGGTTAGCAGCCAAGCTCTGTAACCACTGAGACACCAGAGCGCCAAAAGAGAGAGTAGAAAGCATTAAATAGTCATTTTAGAAAGGAAGGATGTGTAAGTTTACCAGGAAAATTCCCTAAAATTGTCAGGCAACCCTGAGTGCCCACTTGTGATTTGTGGTCATAAATATAAAGTGGGGCATGTCAGCACAATTGAGAGTTTCTCTCCTGCCACATTCACCTCTTTAGGAGAATTTGGGTTTAACTGGGGTTGGGATTTTGCCAGGAGAGCTTGATGGAAGACTACCCAAGAAGTAAAGAGTCAGTGCAAAAATCAATGCAAAAAAAATTTTTGGCAGCAATGAGTAGATGGGACATACAAAGTAGCGAGCTGCCAAAATCGCTAGCATTGTTGCACGGAGTTAGGTCAATTCTGACTCACAGCGACCCTATGTGACAAAGTAGAACTGCCCTGTTCTGGGTTTCCTAGGCTGTAATCCTCATAGGAGCAGATTGCCAGGTCTTTTCTCCTGTGGAGCTGCCAGTGGTTTTGAACTGCTGACCTTCCGGTTAGCATCTGAGCACAAAACCATGGTGGCACCTCCAATTCAAAGAGCCGCAACATTAGGAGGAATATATCTATAAAAGCATCATGTTCCAAGTTCCTTTGATCAGAAATGGTCACCTGGTTGATCAGGTGCAGTAGCAAAGACAAAGACGAAATGCAGGTTCCTTCGTACTGGCTAAAACCAGGTCAGGGAGAAGGTAACAGACTTGCAGAGCTTCCCAACTCTCATGGTCATTTCAACCTTTTTATTTACTCCCAAGACGATCAAAACCATTTCTGTGAGAACTTACCTTTGTCCAATGAACAATTCTTCCAACTACCACTCTCGTCTTCCCCAAGGAAGACCGCTAGGTCATGTGTCACTCCTTTTAATGCCTGTTTTAGAATCATGATCAGAATAAAGGGCAACAAGGAAATGTAGTGCATTACTCTATTTCAGCTGATGGTTCAGCTCATCTGACTTCTTTGGCTCATCTCACCCTGATGCTTGCTTACAAGAAGGCAAGCTCTCCTCAGCCTCCCCTTCCCTTCCAAGTTCTTCCTGAAGTCTCCTCTGACATTGTCTCCTGATATCTTGATTTCATTAATGTAATACTTTCTCTTTCTACTCACTATAATACTGATATATTGTCATCTTCATATGTGATATATTCCCCTTTTACTACTTTTCAATAACTGTCCCAGATATATTACACCTGTTAATATATTTTACATTCTGTTATTTCTACTTAGTTCAAATAGTTTCATACAGTAGGTTTACAATAAAGGAAATTCAGAATTAGGGAATTGAAAGGTATCGTAGAGGATTATTTTAATAACAATCACTTGTTGTTGTACACTTACTAGGTACCAGCCGTTGTGTTATATTACATTAGCTCTTTACCTAGTGTGTCAAATATAATCATACCCATTTTACAAATACATTGTTGTTATTAACTGCCATTGAATCCATTCTGACTCATGGTGACTCTATGTATGTAGGGTAGAACGGCTCCATAGGTCTTTCAAGGCTGTGACCTTTCAGAAGTAAATTGCCAGGCCTGTTTTCCAAGGTCCCTTTGGGTGGGTTCAATCTACCATACTTTCAGCCAGAAATCAAGCATTTAAACCCTTTGCTCTGCCGAGGGACTCCTTTACAGGTAGAGTTTATAAAAATGAATTTGCTCAAAGTCACGCTGCTTAGCAAATCTAAAAGTTAATTTTCACTCTGGGTCAGCCTGACTGAAAGTTTGAGTTTTTAATCTTTTCATCTTGCATACTGTATATCTCTCCATAAAAGGTATATAATTCATGTCTTCTTTTGCATACGAGGAAATTGAGACTCAAAATTAAGTGTCAACTTGCTCAGGGTCACACAGCTAATTGGTAAAAGTACTCTGGTTATCACCCCAAGTCCTGAAATGCAGGAATGTTTTGTTTTGTTTTTAGGAAAAGGCTATATTTTTAACATTGCCTAGCTTAATTCTATTGTCGTGCATTTTGAATATAATATTCCTGATTAGGAACATACTGTAAGCAAATTTGTACAGTCGAGGAAACCAAGGAATTCAGAACAGTGTGGCCTGAGGAGCAAATGAAGAAACATTTGTTTTAGTCAGTTCAGATCAGCCAATTAATTGCTTTTGTCTTCTAATAGCAATACAACTGTAAAAGCATTTTTATTATTGAAAGCACTGCAAAAAAAATAAATAAATTTGCTTTTGTGAATTTAAGACTTTATAATCCATAAATATTTTCTTCCATTAAAATAATTTAACACTAAGGTTCACTGTGATGTAATCACTGCAACACATTGTAATACAACCGATAAGAATTTCATTAATTAACTGGATAAAAACTACCTAGGCAAATAATGGTTGCCTTTGAGTCAACTCTGACTCAGAACTTGCTTGGCATTTCTCAGACTGAAAGGACTGAAGAAATGACTCAAGCCTTGAGTTGCCATATTGAAGGATTCTATAGGTAAAATATTGAAATCACACAGGAAGCATCAAAAGAAGATAGAAGGAATACACAGAGTCATTGCACCAAAGGGAATTGGTCAACATTCAACCATTTCAAGAGGTAGCATACGATCAACAACTGATGGTACTGAAGGAAAAAGTCCAAGCTTTACTGGAGGCATTGGGGAAAAACAAGTCTCCAGGAATTGATGGAATACTAATTGAAATGTTTCAAAACACAGATGCAATGCTGGAAGCGCTCACTGATCTATGCCAAGAAATTTGGAAGTCAGTTACCTGGCCAGCACATTGGAAGAGTTCCATATAAATGCCCACTCCAGAGAAAGGTGATCCAATGCAATGCAGAAAATATCGGGCAGTATCATTAATGTCACGTGAAAGTAAAATTTTGCTGAAGATAATTCAAAAATGATTGCTGCAGTACATCGACATAGAATTGCCAGAAAGTCAAGCTGTATTGAGAAGGGGATGTGGAACAAGGGCTATCATTGCTGATGTCAGATGAATCTTGGCTGAAAGCAGAGGATACCGGAAAGATTTTACCTGTGTTTTACTGGCATTTGAATGCATGTATCGTAACACATTATGGATAACATTGTGAAGAACTGGAATTCCAGAGCACTTGATTGTGCTCATGCAGAACCTGTACATACATCAAGAGACAGCTGTTAGAACAGATCAAGGTGATACTGCACGATTTAAAATCAGAAAAGGTGTGCATCGGGGTTGCATCCTTTCACTGTACTTTTTCAATCTGTATGCTGAGCAAATAATCCAAGAAGCTGAAATATATGAAGAAGAATAAGGGACCAGAATTGTAGGAAGACTAACAACCTGTGATATACAACACTTGCTTGTTGAAAGTGAGGAGGACTTCAAGTGTTTACTGGTGAAGATCAAAGACTTCAGTAAGAAAGCTTTTAGTATGGATTATGCCTCAACATAAAACAAAAATACTCACAACTGGACAAATAAGCAAAATCATGATAAACAGAAAATTTTGGAGTTGTCAAGGATTTCATTTTACATACATGGATTCATGATCAGTCGAGAAATCAAATGATGTATTGCATTGGGCAAATCTGCTGTGAAAGACCTCTTTAAAGTGTTAAAAAGCAAAGATTTCACTTTAAAGATTAAGGTGCACGTGACTCAAGCCGTGGTATTTTGTATGACTTCATATGCATTTGAAAGTAGGTCAATGAATAAGGAAGACCAAAGAAGAATTGATGCCTTTGAATTATGGTGTTGGCAAAGAATATTGAATATACCATGGACTGCCAGAAGAACAAACAAATCTGTCTTGGAAGAAGTATGGCCAGAATGCTCCTTAGAAGTAAAGATGGTAGGACTTTGTCTCACGTAGATTGGACATGTTATCAGGAAGAACCAGTCCCTGGAGAAGGAAATCATGCTTAGTAAAGTAAACGGTCAGCAAAAGAGAGGAAGACCCTCAACAAAATGGACTGACACAGTGACTCAAACATAGCAATGATGATTGTGAGGATGGTGCAGGACCAGGCATCGTTTTGTTCTGTTGTACATAAGATAGCTATGAGTTGGAACCAACTTGATGGCACTTAACAACAGCAACAGGCAAATAACCATACTCTTTCTTTCCTGTATTACATGCAATCTTTCTGAGACAAATTTCACCATTTTGCTCCGTATTATATATCTTCAAAATGAGAGCTACTAATGGTTAATATTTTAATTTTGCAAGACTGTAAATGTAAAATTTGTAAAAATGGAAAAAAGTGTTAATAAAATATAACTTAATCTCAGTTCTATTTGTAACATTGAGAATTTATTTTATCTAGGGAGAATATATTCATAATTTTTTTTTTTTTTCCGTAGCAACAAAAACACGTTCGTTTGTAGTAACCACTTTAAGGAATTATAAAATCCTAAGTAAACTTACCTGGTTTTTTAAAATGTGTGAGACATCAGATTTTAAAAGGATCTTGATAGAGGAAAATATTAAATGATGGTTATAATTTTAGATCAACCGTCTAAATCAAGATTGTTCTTCCTCCATTGATGCAAAATAAATGTAAGCAAATAATAATTGTGCTTATATGAATTAGTAAGAAGTACATAATACATTCTTGCCAGAAAAATTAAAGAATGAAAATTTCTTAAAAATGATAGTTTTGCTACATGAAATATGTGCCTCTGAATATGATTAAAAACTACTTATAAAACTTGGTGATTGATGATTGGGTTGTTGGCTTGTGACTATTAATTTCATCTTTTTTCTATTTTACTTTCTATTTACCTTAAATTAGGAAAAGATGACAAGGGTTAAATTGTGAAAAAAACCTTTTAAAAATTTCTAGTCAAAAACTCTTTAAATTTTTTTTAAAAATGTGAAATCTTATACTTTATCATCTGATTAATCATTTTAAAGATATGATATGTACATATAAGAAATAGACAACTCCTTCAAGGTGGAAAACCATTTACTCATCTTATATTCCTTGGAAAGCATTCAGTTGATATTCATAGATGATTCAGTTCTTTGACATAAATATTTTGTGTAATTCAAGTCCAAGTTTTATTGTTTATATCTATAGTTTATAAAATTGGGCAGAGATACTTTTCTATGTTGGATATTAATTTATGGCCCATATTCAAGACAGATAATTTAATCTAGGCCATTTGTGAATGTCTGTTGTATATTTATTACAGGAGTAGTTTACCTGATCTCTGAATTGTAGCTCATATCCTACTGTAATTGAGCTCTTATCTTTTGGGATCTTTATTTTTTATATTAACTCATTTTCTTTTACTGTACTGGACATCTTTTTTTGCCTTTTTTTTTTTTTAATTAAAGGAGTCTGTCATGCCCTCTTTGTCTAGGCTTTCCCCCAACTCCTTCTGTCTCAATTATATTCCCAATGTCCTGGCATATCAGTGTTGCAGTAGCATTATAATAGGTTATCCAGTAAAACAGACTGCCAGATGAAAGAGAGTTTTGTTTTTGTTGTGTTTTGTTTTATGCTGCTGTGTTTGTTTTCAAAACTTATGTCTCTTAAGTCACTGAAAGGTTTGTAAAAACTATTGGCAATTCCTAAATTCATTACTTTGTGCTCTGTAGTGCCTGCCTGTGATGGGGTTTTGCTTTATTACAGTTCGTAATGTAAACAAGTATTAGCTCTCTGTCTGATAAAATAAGGATAAATGGATTCCCAGGTCAAGGACTAGCAAGAAAAATTAATTGAATAGGTGTGTTTTAAGTTAACTGTTTCAAAGTGAAAAAAGAGATTCAAACTTCTGAGAATTCCAGGCATTTTACTGATTTTTGGAAGGGAGAGGAGAACAGGAGGAAGAGGAAGCTTGTGGGTAGTTCTGCTTGTCTGCAGACTAGAGAGTATTCTGTTCTAGAACACACACACACACACACACACACACACACACACAAAAGAGAGAGAGATAGACTATTTTCAC
Organism: Loxodonta africana; assembly: GCF_030014295.1. Classification (NCBI taxonomy): domain Eukaryota; kingdom Metazoa; phylum Chordata; class Mammalia; order Proboscidea; family Elephantidae; genus Loxodonta; species Loxodonta africana. Next base: position 178,043,805 of record NC_087343.1, on the reverse strand, counting down.
TACTTACTAGAAGTATGTACTACTTGCAAATTCAGTGCTTAAGTCATGAGAACTTGATGCCAAGCCATTTCCCTCCTGCAGGTGAAAAAATTTTCTGTTTTATTTACAAAATGTACTATAATTTGGTGTTCTTTCTGAGTTTCATGATAAAATATGTTGTAACTGATAATGTTGTAATTCAATGTAGAAATATTTTACAGAACAATTTTGTTGTTAGTACTCATATAATCTAAGAAATATTACATTTGTACAGTTTACAACTATATCATATATTCTATGATTAAATTTGATAATAAACTTACATGTATAACAACTACTGATTATATAAATCTTTGGTAACTAAATAGAGAAACCTGAAACCCTTTGCTGTCAAGTCGATTCCAACTCATAGTGGCCCTATAGGACAGAGTAGAACTGCCCATAGAGTTTCCAAGGAGCAGCTGGTGGATTCAAACTGCCGACCTTTTGGTTAGCAGCCCAATGCTTAACCACTGCACCACCAGGGCTCCAAATAGAGAAACTGATAGTTTAAAACATGAAGTAGGGGAAATGCTATATGTCTTAATACATGTTTAGAAACAGAACTTAAATCTTAAGTTCAGTTTTGTTTTTAATTTTAGTCTTTTTAAAAATTTCTTTAAAAATATCACTGTCTTGCAAATATATATCTGATTTTAATGAAATTTTAAGGCTTAATTTTGAATTGTGGTTTACAAAATAGTGACATATTAAAATTTACATTTGGTAGAACTAACATATCCAATAGATTTACATTTATATACATTTTTTCTTTAATATTGCTAATTTATCTTCTTTTTGCATTTCAGGGATTCTGTATGATCTGGTACGGGAAGAGTTCCATGGGGGAGTGAAATCATGAGCTACCACACTGGGTGACACTAACCCTAGTGATGCCACTGCCTATGTTCTTTAAATTCAAACGAGTCTATTTTGCAAATCTTCTTAAATTTTTTTTCAGGGCTGTTTAGTACTCTTCTCAATGAACTTAACACCAACTACAACATCTCTTGCTTAGTAGCAGTTAGACAGTTTGTTCCCATAACATTGAGGAGACTTTCTGGTCTTGGTTAAAATGAGATAACTCAGGTAAATCAGCCTGGAGAATTCTGGCAAAGTTCATTCTACTTGGATGAAAGTCATATTGGAAGGAAAGAGACACATTTGGTCTTCCAGAGAGGTGAGATATCTACACATTCCTTTTTTTCTTTCAGGTCTACAGTATTTTGGGTGAGATTCTTACCTATCGCTAAAGTAACCTGCTTGCTTTGAAAGAGACACCTAGGAGAGGAAAATTGTGCCGGGGGGCGGGGGAGGTGTATAAAAGCATGAAAAGCAGGCATTTCTGCAGCCATTTTCCATGATTTGTCCTCAAATACTTTTGCATGTGTTTTGGCTAGAAAATGTCCCTCTTTTGCAGTTCAGAAGATACAGGAATTTTTCAAAGACAAACAAGATTTTAAATGAGAAACACTAGATATTGGGTTCATATCTCACCAACATAATTCCATCAAGAGAAGTGTCTTAGTAGAGTGTCTAGAATCACTCAAATATGTGCCAGTCTCACCAGGAAGCTATGACACTTGGGATATTTCAGTACCAGCTGTGTCCTTTTGGTATTGAGAGTATGAGAACAGAGATTCACATCTTCAATCTTCAAGTTTCAATGTGTTTCCTGTTCCTGAAAATGTCATCTTAACAGATCTGTGAAGCCTGAAACTCGTCAGCTCGATCCAGGGATGTTTTGGGGAATAGTCATTTGTGTTGGACATATGTTCTAAGGATGTATCGCTGAAGTATAAATGGAGGCTAGTACTTCTGCAGAATTAACACCTACATAAAGTTTTTAGGAGTACTTTTCTTCACAGTTATGGTTCCATTTTTATACCTGACATCCCAGCTCTGGCTTGTCAGTGACTATTGGTAGACAGTGAGATGGCCAAATGAGACTCTAAAAAAGATTTTTTTTCCTGTAATTTAAGACTTTTGGATGGCAAGACAATGGGGGAATTTATAGAGAAGTAATTTCTTAAAATGTAGCTTTCACAGCTACAATCAACATGTATAGAATTCTTATTATTAATTTTCACACAACCTCCTGGAAAAATCACATTGCATTAACTGCTTATATTGAATTTCTTTGTGCTTTTGAAAATAGGAGCAGAAATATTCAGCAATTAATGGCTACATTTTTCTTTTGTGCTTGGCCATAATGGCCTTTAGGCTCAGTGGGCTGGTTATTATTGAAATAAAGGAAAAAATGAATTTCATAAGTGTGTAGTTTCCTATGTATAGTTGTTGAAGAAGAGCTAGAAAAACAAAATTAACTCTTTAGTGTGTTGAAATATTGATTACTATAGTAAATAAAGGAGCCCTGATGGCGCAGTGGTTAAGCTTTCAGCTGCTAACTGAAAGGTCAGCGGTTCAAAGCCAACTGCCACTCTTCAGTTTGCTTTCATAAAGTTTACAGCCTTGGAAACCCTATGGGGAAGTTCTGCATAGTCCTATAGAATCTCCATGAGTCAGACTCTCCTCAATGGTAATGGGTAATATGGGAATAATTACAACAGTGCTCAGCTTGGATACTGTTTATAATACTTTGATGAAGGCATTTAATAAGTATAAAAATTTGGTATGAAAATGATTTATTTAGTTAAATAAATAAGTTGTATATTTCTCTATGATAGAAATATTTGAATAATGGCTTGAATTTTACAGCATTTTTTTTAAACACTTGTTGGTATATTCATAAATAAAATAAAAGAAAAAGTTTAGTCTGTTTTTTTTCAGATATATATACAAACTCTCCACGACCCTCAAGGACTGTATTATAAGTCTACATTGCTCAATTTATCTAATCAAAAATCTTATGAAAAACAATAAAAGTAAAAATTGTAAATTCTATTTTTCACCACTAGAATTATGAAAAAGTTTACTTGTCAAAGCTAAAACGCAAGGAAATTTCAGTAAACCAGCATGATGTTGGCACAAAACTATTGTTCTGTATTTTGTCTCAGGCCTAACATTAATTATAGTTGCTGTATCCACACATGTAAACTATGAAGTAAATTAAACAAGTCATGTATTAGTCTAGTCCATGAAACAGTGCTGTAGCCCTCTCTAACATATCTATTCAAAGTCACTATGAGTTGGAATTGACTAGATGGCAACCAGTTTTTATTTAACGAAAAGGAGCCCTTTTTGCAGTGGTTAAGCACTTGGCTGCTAACTAGAAGTTTAGCAGTTGAAACCGACCAGCCTCCATGGAAGAAAGATATGGCAGCCTGCTTCCATAAAGATTACAGTCTTGGAAACCCTATGGGGCAGTTCTACTCTGTCCCGTAGGGTTACCATGAGTCAGAATCAACTCAGAGGGAGTGAGTTTTATATACATATTTAAAAAAAAAAAAAAATAGCAGAAAATAATGAATAGGGAATTGAGGATGAATTAACAAACAAAAAGAATTACATATAGAGTCCAGTTAGATATCAATCATTTTTCAGCTGAAAAAGATAACAGACAAGTGAATGTATACATTGGAGGAAATTGGGAGAAATAAATCTGGAATCTGCTTTTACATATTTTCCAAGTCTCATACACTTTGGCACTATCCGTTATCATATCTTGCCTTGGAAGAAGGTGAAACAAATATTATAACAATTAGAAATAAATGTATGCCAAACATGACAAAGAATTATTGTTGTTGTTAGGTGCCATTGAGTTGGCTCTGACTCATAGCTACCCTGTATACAACAGAACAAAACACTGCCCAGGCCTGTGCCATCTTCACAGTTGCCATGCTTGAGCCCATTGTTGCAGACATGGAATCAATCCATCTTATTGAGGGTCTTCCTCTTTTTCGCTGACACTCTACTTTACCAAGCCTGAGGTCCCTCTCCAGGGACTGATTCCTCTTTACAACATGTCCAAAGTAGGTGAGATGTAGTCTCGCCATCCTGCCTTCCAAGGAGCATTCTGGTTGTACTTCTTCCAAGACAGATTTGTTCTTTCTTTTGGCAGTCCGTGGTGTCTTCAGTATTCTTCGCCAACACCACAATTCAAAGGCGTCAATTCTTCTTCTGTCTTCCTTATTCATTGTCCAGCTTTTGCATGCATATGAGGAGATTGGAAACACCATGGCTTGGGTCAGGCGTACCTTAGTCCTCAAGGTGACGTCTTTGCTTTTTAACACCTTAGAGAGATCTCTTGCAGCCAATTTGCCCAGTGCAATGCATCTTTTGACTCTTTGGCTGCTGCTTTCACGGGTGTGGATTGTGGATCCAAGTAAAATTAAATCCTCCACAACCTCAGTCTTTTCTCTGTTTATCATAGTGTTGCTTATTGGTCCAGTGCTGAGGAATTTTTTTTTTTTTAATGTTGAAGTGTAACCCATACGGAAGGCTGTGGCCTTTGATCTTCATCAGCAAGTGCTGCAAATCCTCCTCACTTTCAGCAAGCAAGGTTGTGTCATCTGCATATTGCAGGTTGTTAATGAGTCTTCATCTAGTCCTCATGCCCTGTTCTTCTTCATATAGTCCAACTTCTTGGATTATTTGCTCAGCATACAGATTGAATAGGTATGGTGAAAGGATACAACCCTGATGCAACATTTCCTGACTTTAAACCATGCAGTATCTACTTGTTTTGTTCAAATGACTGCCTGCTGATCCACGTACAGATTCCTCATGAGCACAATTAAGTGTTCCGGAATTCCCACTCTTTGTAATTTTGTCCATAATTTGTTATGATCCATGCAGTTGTGCATTATTTTATTTCAGCAGTCCTTAGAAAACAATTCCAATGTCAAAAATAAAACTTTGTTTTATTTGTTTTTTTACAAAGGTCACATAACAAGTAACCAAATATCAACTTTAAGAAAGTGTTACGGTGTGGTTTTTCTAAACAAATGAAATTGAAGGAATATAGAACAAATATTTCGGTGGGTATCAATGACATATTTAGTTCTCTAACACTTGTTAATTTATCTATCCTTAGGTATTACACTTGTCTTTATAGGAATGTTAATGGGGTCAATGAATCTTAAAATTAAATTTGCTAAAAAAACAAAACAAAACAAAAACAATATAATGTAGAGAAAACAGCTTTTCTGTACATTGATTTCACTTTACTTTATAATAAGATGTTATAATACACAGTAGGCGAGAAATAAAAATCACCAGTGGTGCTTTTGTATGCATTTGTGTCAGACCTATTTTATCTATTGGGAAAACGAATCCAACAATCATGAATGGTAATACAAATTTATAGTCTTTAACAGTTTCTCCATGTAAGAACCCTAACAATAGGATTTTGAGTATGATCTAAATACATTCCACTAAATATTTAAGAGCACTAGTCATGCAGTGGTTAAGGACTCAACAGCTAACCAAAAAAAATGGCAGTCAAATCCACCAACCCCACTCCTCACAAACCCTATGGGGCAGCTCTATTCTGTGCTAAGGGGTTGCTATGAGTCAGAATGAACCCAACAGCTATGGGGTTTTTGAGATAGCACAAAAATACTCTTTTATTTTACAATTCCTGACTACCATCTTCATTTAAAAAATTACCATAAGTTCCTCAGAAGGTTAAACATAGAATTACCATAAAGCCCAGCCATTCTACTCCTGGTTATATACCCAAAAGACTTGAAAGTAGGGATTCAAACAGATCCATGTACACCAATCTTCATGGCAACATTATTCTCAATAGCCAAAAAGTAGAATCAACAAAGGTGTCTATCAACAGATGGATAGTCAACAACATGTTGCACACACATACAATGGAATAGTATTCAGTCATAAAGAGAAATGAAGTTTTGATACATGCTATGACATGGATGAAGCATTAAAACACCAGCCAAAAAAGGGAAAATATTTTATGACCCAACTTACAAGAAACATCTAAGATTGGCAAATGCGTAAATACAGAAGTCTATATTAGTGGTTACCAGGGATGGAGGGGAGGAAGGAATGGAGTTATTGCTTGAGGAGAACTGAGTTTCTGTTTGGAGAGATGAAAGGCTTTTTGAAATGCACAGTGATGATGGTTGCACAACCTGGTAAATACAATCATGTTAGTTTTCTAGGGCTGTCATAACAAAACACCAAAAAATAAGTGGCTATAAAGAACAGAAATTTACTGTCTCACAGTTTTGGAGGCTAGAAGTTCAAATCAGGGTATCAGCCACATTAAGTCTTCTGAAGGTTCTAAGAGGGTAACTGTTCCATGCTTCTCTCCTAGCTTCTGGTGGCTCATGGCAATACTTGGCATTCCTTGACTTGAAGACACATCTTCACATGGTGTTGTCTCCCTTGTGTCTATCTGTGTCTATTCTCCTCTTTTATAGAACACCACTCAGAATGGATTAGGGCCCACCCTACTCCCATATGACCTCATGTTAAACTAACAGATAACATCTTCTAAGACCCTGTTTCCAAACAAAGCCTTGTTCACAGGTACCGGGGTTAGAATTTCAACATATCATTTTGGGGGACACAATTCAATCCATAAAAATAATTAACGCCACTTATTTGTACACTTAAAAATGGTTTAAGGGGGAAATCTTTTTTTGTTACGTAAGTTTTACCACAAAAATTTATTTAAAAATTATCATAAATTATGTGCTATTTAATAACATTTTATCACATTCAGCTCACAAGAATTTTATCATTATACTCATTTACAGATAAGGTAACTGGGGTTTACAAGTGTTTATAAGTTAGCCTGAGATCATATTGCCAGAATGAAAGAAGCCTGGATTCAAACTTCAGTATTGCTGATTCCTGAGCTCAATTCCAGTGATATAGTTTGATACAATTTGCAGAGCAGGAGTAAAACAGGAAAGAAGGGAATGTCAATACAAACACCTGTTACCAGCGTGCCACCTCAAATGGGCTACTGATTCTCAATTTTGAGGGATATTTTCAGGAACCTTATAAAATAAGCCTTCTCAAACTGTCTATCAGAAGATGAAAATAGCAATTATTTATCCATATTCTTCTACTCCCAACTATCCAAAAGTAATCCCAATGCCATTATTTTCATCACACTTCCAGATTGCACATGTTAGATTACCTAACACAAATCCCTAGAGCTGGAAGTAAGTGGTAGGAGGTTCTGCCTGGGTAAAACTGATAGAATTCTTTTCTAAATTAGTCACAGCTGCAGTACTGGATCAAGAGGTTGGGCCAAAAGACTTTGAAAGAGTATATAAGACATATTCACTATACTGTGTGTCTTAGTTATCCATTGCTGCTGTAACAAAAACTACAAGTGGGTCACTTTAAAGAACAGTAATTTATTGTCTCAGTCATAGAGGCTAGAAGATCACATCAGGGTATCAGCTCTAGGGCAAGGTCCTTCCTTGGCATTCCTTGGTGTTCTTTGGTGTTCTTTGATGCTCTTTGGGATAAGTCTTCTCTGTCCGTGTGTCTTTGTGTTATTCTGCTCTTATTATGATTCAGGACTGATTAGGCTTAGAACCCACCCTACTCTAGTATAACCTCATTAACATAACAAAATAAAACCCTTATTTCCAAAAAAGATCATATTTATAGGACATTTACAGGTACCAGGGTAAGGTTTTCAACATATATTTTGGGGGCATACAATTCAATGCATAACACTATGCCTCTACTACCTTCTCTAGAGAAAAGACTTTTGAGAACCAGTTGTTTCCAAGTAACCCATGATATTCACAAAAACTAAGAAATACGTAACTTTTATTTTAACGACAAAGCCCTGCACAGTATCCTGTACACAGAAGGCACTCAGTAAAATAAACTGTTATTTATTAATTATGGTTCTTCCCTTAAATTGTGTGTTTTTATTTTTCATGCTTTATTTACTTATTTCATCTGAAATCTATTTGGGTGCATTTTTTTAATTGGTTTTCCCTTGGCAAATATATACATAATTAATAACCCATCTTTTCCTCTGTAAATTTGTAAACTTTAATTTCTGTTAAGGACTTACTATACGTTTAAAGATCATAAGCATCACATGCAATGTGCTATGAAAAGTGTTGAGCAAAGTGTCTGGAATAAAGTATGCACTTGATGAATGGTTATTTTTTTTTTCCTTTGTTTTAGTCCCCACTTCTATCCCTACAAGCACATGTCGAGAGTGACTTTAATTAGAATCATGGACTATTCAAAGACTTCTTGATTACACTCTAATATCACAACTGCTGTGGTCAATATGTTGCAAACTTATGTTTTCGTCTTCTCTCTGTTCTGGATAATATGCTCCAGGCTATGTTTTAGTACAATCTGGTACCATTTCAAGAGGTAGCATATGATCAGTAACTGATGGTACTGAAGGAATAAGATCAAGCTGCACTGGAGGCACTGGCGAAAAACAAGGCTCTAGGAATTGATGGAATATCACTCTAGATGTTTCAACAAATGGATGCAGTGCTGGAAGTGCTCACTTGTCTATGCCAAGAAAGTTGGAAGACAATACCTGGCTAACTGACTGGAAGAGATCCATTTTTATGCCTATTCCCAAGAAAGGTGATCAAAACGAATGTGGAAATTATTGAACAATGTCATTAGTATCATATGAAAGTAAAATTTTGCTGAAGATTATTCAGAAGTGACTGCAGCAGTATACAGACAGGGAACTGCCAGAGATTCAGGCCAGATTTAGAAGAGGACATGGAACCAGGGATATCATTGCTGAAGTCAGGTGGATCTTGGCTGAAAACAGAGAATACCACGAAGATGTTTACCTGTGTTTTATTGACTATGCAAAGGCATTCTACTGTGTGGATCATAACAAATTATGGATAATGTTGAAAAGAATGGGAATTCCAGAGCACTTAATTGTGCTCATGAGAAACCTGTACATAGATCAAGAGGCAGTTGTTTGGACAGAACAAGGGAATACAGTGTGTTTTAGTCAGGAAATGTGTGTGTCAGGGTTGTATCCTTTCACCATACCTATTTAATCTGTATGCTGAGCAAATAATCTGAGAAGCTGGAATATATGGAGAAGAACGGGGCATCAGGATTTTAGGAAGACTCATTAACAACCCACAATATGCAAATGACATAACCTTGCTTGCTGAAAGTGAGGAGGATTTGAAGCACTTACTCATGAAGATCAAAGACCACAGCCTTCAGTATGGATTACACCTCTACATAAAGAAAACAAAAATCCTCACAACTGGACCAATAAGCAACATCATGATAAAAAGAGAAAAGATTTCATTTTATTTAGATCCAAAATCAACATCCATGAAAGCAGCAGTCAAGAAATAAAAAGACACATTGCATTGGGCAAATCAGCTGCAAAAGATCTCTTTAAAGTGTTAAAAAACAAAGATGTCATCTTGAGGACTAAGGTGTGCTTGACCCAAGCCATGGTGTTTTCAATCACATCATGTGCATTCAAAAGCTGGACAATGAATAAGGAAGACAGAAGAAAGATGGATGCCTTTGAATTGTGGTGTTGGTGAAGAATATTGAGTATACCATGGACTGCCAAAAGAATGAACAAATCTGTCTTGGAAGAGGTACAACCAGAATGCTTCTTAGAAGCAAGGATGGCAAGACTATGTCTGACATACTTTGGACATGTTGTCAGAAGAGATCAGTCCCTGGAGAATGACACCATGCTTGGTAAAGTACAGGGTCAACCAAAAAGAGGAAAACCCTCAATGAGATGTATTGACTCAGTGGCTACAATGATAGTCTCAAGCATAACAACGATTGTGGTTATGGTGCAGGACCAGGCAGTGTTTTGTTCTGTTGTACATGGGGTCACTATGAGTTGGAACTGACTTATGGCACCTAACAACGACAACAACATGTTTTTGTAGTATCTCTACTACTTGTATTTCTGTATCCCTTAAATATAAATACCATAAAATAATCTAGAATATTTGGTTTTAGAATATTTGGTCTTCTTTTTCCTATTTGATAAGACGGTGTATGTAATGTCAATATTTGACAGATCCATTGATTCAGAACATAAGGGAATGAAGATAAAAGGACACAACTTCTAGATACATGACCCTGGCATCAATGATGGAAAGACTGGCTCCTCGGAGGTGGAGAGATTAATTCGGTTGACATCTATTCCCAGAAAAAAGGCCAAACAGAAGTTTTCCTGGTTGTACGTCCAGAGCATCACCACATGTGCACAAAAGAACACCATGTCTATGATATGCAGACTATATTCCCAGTTATATTTTGAATATATATCTTTGTCATATATAACCCACTGCTGTCGAGTCGATTCCAACTCATAGCGACCCTATAGGACAGAGTAGAACTGCCCTCCAAGGAGCACCTGGTGGATTCGAACAGCCAACCTCTTGGTTAGCAGCCGTACCACTTAACCACTATGCCACCAGAGTTTCCTTGTCATATATATGAGACAAAAAAATGAAAACAATTTTGGATATGATAATTTGAGGTATAGAAACAATCAACAGAGATTAACCATAGAATTAATTCAGTCAGCCATGTACAAAGTAATGAGTACTGTAACTCAAACAATTAATTAGGTCAGCCACCATGTGCAAAACCTAGTGAATGAATTAGGGAGCCATATTTCTTAGGGTCAATGCGTCCAAGGTTTCTATTCCTTATATTTCACATATTCAAATTACCCCTTTTACTCAATTTTTTTAGTGCATTAGCAATAGCTGGATGGCATTTTTTAGAAGTAAGGAAAACCATTCATACTATATTAGAGAGCACTCAATTTTATTTTATATGACAATAGGATATGCCAAGTATCCCAAAGAGGTGTTAACTCATTCACTGTTTTTCTGTTGTCTCTGTCAAATGCTTTTTTATTCAGATATATTCTTAGCAAAAAAACTCAAACACTCATCAAATTAGAGAAGGTGTTATGCTATAAAAGTTGTCATACTTCTATATTCAGCACCTGCATTATTTCATCATTTTTCAGTTTGTGCCATTTTTTTCAAACATCTTCTCTATAAAAAGGTTGATGAAGGAAAAATGTTTTGAAATAAACGTGTGAACATTTGAATTTTGGATAATTAATGAGGCCATGATGTTTTAGATACATGCTACCAGTGACATTTATTCAATTAGTAAGAGTCTTCTTGAAGGTGCTATCTCATACTGCAAAAGCTGATTTTGTCTAAAAAATTCAAACTTCCAGAATAAACATTTGAATTTTCAGTTAGTTTTAGATTTTTGGTTCTATGCCAACTATGAAGACACATAACTAACTTGGCAGCAGATTACTATAATGCAATCTTTTCTTTATTATCTATTTATGTATTTAAATCTCTTCTTTTAGGGTAAAACACACACACACAAAAAAAAAAAACTTCCAAAAGAAATTGGAAATTCTTTGCCTCTGATTACTACATAATGTTTATGTTTCTGAGGAAAATAAAATGAATATTTAAATCTACGAGTTAAGATGAAAGAGTGAGGAAGAGATTAACAGATAAATGAGAAATAGTGACAAAGTCATAAAAATTTCTTAAATGCTGAGCAGAAACAAGGTAAGTTTAGAGAATAATTAGTCAGAAAGTTAAGTTGGTGAGACTCTACTATTTCAGTAGTTATAGAATAAAAGAAATAGTTCTGAGCCTCTGTAATTGCAATATCTCAATTTTCACATTCTTCTGGAACAAACAAACCAAGAGAAAACTAATGCAAATTTATCTAGATCCCCACTGAATTATCAAGCCTCAGAGGGAATTTTACAACACATTTTCAAAGTAACAAAGCACTTAGTACCTGATGATGTAATTGGACCCATCCCACTGTTGTCGAGTCTATTCCGACTCATAGCGACCCTATAGGACAGAGTAGAACTGTCCCATAGAGTTTCCAAGGAGCACCTGGCAGATTTAAACTGCCAATCTCTTGGTTAACAGCTGTAGCACTTAACCACTATGCCACCAGGGTTTCCTCACAAATGAATAAATAATCAGAACATACATCAATTTTCTGTTATGTGTTTAGACTAATTAGGTCTCATTTGACAAACAGCTCTTTCGAAATATAGTGTTATTTATAATAATTGCAGTATTTACCTTTTCTAATATTTCCTAGTAGATGTCTGTTTTAAGGAATATACACAAACAGCTATTACTGGCATATCAAAATACCAATTAAGTAGGTCTGGCGTCTACCAAAAGAGCCCTAATGGCACAATCATTAAGCATTTTACTGCTAACCAAAGGATAGGGGTTTCTTACCCACCAAATGCTCCATGAAAGAAAGACAAAGTAGTCTGCTTCTGTAAAGATTGTTGTTACGTGTCGTCCAGTCTGCTATGACTCAGAGGGAACCTATGTGCAACAGAACAAAAGATTGCCCAATCCTGCACCAACATCACATCTGTTGCTATGTTTGAGCTTATTGTTGTAGTCACTGTGTCTGTTCGTTTCATTGAGGGTTGTCGTCTTTTTCACTGACCCTTAACTTTACTAAGCACGATGTCCTTTTCCAGAGACTGGTCCCTCCTGATAATATGTCCAAAGTAAATGAGATGAAGTCTCACCATCTCAGCTTCTAAGGAACATCCTGGCTGTACTTTTCCAAGACAGATTTAGTTGTTCTCCTGAAAGTCAGTGGTACATTCAATATTGTTTACCAACACCATAATTCAAATGCATCAATTCGTCTTCAGTAACCCTTATTCATTGTCCAGATCTCACATGCATATGAGTTGATTGAAAATATCATGGCTTTGGTTGGGTACACCTTAGTCCTCAAAGTGACATCCTCTGCTTTTTAACATTTTGTAGCAGATTTGACCATACGTCATTTGATTTCTTGACTGCTGCTTCCATGGGTATTGATTGTGGATTCAAGCAAAATGAAATCCTTGACAACTTCAATCTTTTCTCCATTTAATATGATGTTGCTTAATGATCTCGTTGTGAGGGTTTTTGTATCCTTCACTGAGGTGTAATCCATAACGAAGGCTGTAGTCTTTGATCTTCATCAGTAAGTATTTTAAGCCCTCTTCACTTTCAGCAAGCAAGGTTGTGTCATCTGCCCATTACAGATTGTTAGTCTTCCTTCAACCCTCATGTGGTGTTGTTCTTCTTCATATAGCCCAACTTCTCAGATTATTTGCTTAGCATACAGTTTGAATAAGTATGGTAAAAGGAAACAAGCCTGACACACACCATTTCTGATTTTAATCTATGCGGTATTCCCTTATTCTGTTTGAAAGACTACCTCTTGATCTATTTTCAGGTTCCACATGAGCAAAATTCAGCATTCTAGAATTTCTATCCTTCCAATATTATCCAAAATTATTATGATCCGTACAGTTGAATGTCTTTGTGCAGTCAGTGAAACATAGGTAAACATCTTTCTGTTATTCTCTGTTTTCAGCCAAGATCCATCTGACATCAGCAGTGATATTCCTGGTTCCATGTCCTCTTCCTAATCCAGCCTGAATTTCTGGCAGTTCCCTGTCCATATACGGCTGCAGTCGCTTTTGAATGATGTTCAGCAAAATTTTACTTGCATGTGATATAAATGATATTGTCTGATAATTTCCACACTTCACTGGATAAACTTTCTTCGGAATGGGCACAAATATGGATTTATTTCAGTCAGTTACCAAACTTCTTGGCATAGACAAGTGAGTGCTTCCAGCATGGCATCTGTTTGTTGAAACATCTCAATTGATATTCCATCAATTCCTTGAGTCTTGTTTTTCACCAATGCCTTCAATGTAGCTTGGACTGGTTGCTTCAGTGCCATTGGTTCTTAATCACATGCTACCTCCTGAAATGATTGAACATAAACCAATGCATCTTGGTACAGTGACTCTGTGCATACTTTCCATCTTCTTTTGATGCTTCCTGCATCATGCAATGTTTTGTCCACAGAATCCTTCACTATTGCAACTCAAGTCCTGAATTTTTTTCTTCAGTTCTTTCAGATTGAGAAAAGCTGAGTATGTTCTTCCCTTTTGGTTTTCTAACTCCAGGTCTTTGAACATTTCATTCTAATACTTTATTTTGTCTTCTTGAGCCACCTTTTGAAATCTTCTGTTCAGTTCTTTTACTTCATTTCTTTCATTTGCTCTAGCTACTCTGTGTTCAAGAGTAAGTTTCAGAGTCTCTTCTGACATCTCTTTTGATCTTTTCTTACTTTCTGGTATTTCTAATGACTTTTTTCATTCTTCTTATATGGTGTCCTTGATGTCATCCCACAATTCGTCTGGTCTTAGGTAATTAGTGTTTAATGAGTCAAATCTATTCTTGATAAGATCTCTAAATTCAGGCAGGATATACTCAAGGTCATACTTCGGCTCTCTTGGACTTGTTTCAATTTTCTTCAGCTTCAACTTGAACTTGCACATGAGAAATTGATGGCCTATTCTGTAGTGGGCTCCTGGTTTTGTTCTGACTGATGATATTGAGCTTCTTCATCTTCTCTCTGTAAAGATTACAGCCTAGGAAACCCTATGAACAGTTTTACTCTGTTCTATATGTTTGCTAGGAGTCAAAATCAACTCAACAACTAAGAGCTGGGGATTTTTTGGCCTCTATCAATGTTCACTTTACAATAAAAAACCACATTTTTTTTTTTGTGGGTTTTTTTTTTTTTTTTAATCAATGTTCACTTTACAATAGGCTAGATTCTAATTCCATTGCTGTCTTCAGGATTTATGCCATGACAGTGCATTTCCCTAAACACTACCACTCTTTAGCAACTGTGTTTAAACAAACAAACAAAAAACAACCTTACATCTTTTGGAACCTAATAAATACTCATTGAAAGTTTGTCTTTGTAACTTTGGATGAGTGGTCAGGGATTAGGGCAGCCAGATCCCTCTTCCACCTGTAGTCTGGCAGTCTCTGTTTACTCCAAAAACCAAAAAAACCCAGTGCACCAAAAAACACATTTTTCTTTGTGGGATTTCATGTGACAAACACTGGGAAGCACTCTAGCTAGATTCTGAATTTTGGGGGGGGGGGATAAATGAATAATTTTTTTCCAATTTTGTAGGTATGGGGACACCAAATCATTGATCCCTCCTCTCCTAAGATTTCTAAACAAGTAAATAAATTTAATGTGGAAAACAAAGCAGAGTTATCATCATTACTAAAAGCACAAATGGAGAACGTGGCAGAGAAACACATGGTGAACCCTACTACACATTTGAGAAAGCTACAGCTAAAATGACCTCATTGGGCTGACTGATTACTTTGTATAAAGGAGGAAATGAGGAGTGAAGGAGAAGACCTAGAAGCATTTATCCATCTAAATACTCTTCCCTGAGGAGTGGAAATCTCCTTTGTACAGAAACACAAGTGGAATAGATCAAGCATTTTTACTAAAAAAATTACAAACAGCAATAACAAAACAGTGGCCTAACGTCAGGAACTTGGAATATCCTTAACCTTTCACCTGTTGTTTTGCTGATTCCAGCAGGTAACTCAACTTCTCTGGGCCTCCAGTGCATCCTCTATTAAATATAAATTAAAATCCTTTACCTTTTGGAGAGAACCTTGGCATACAATCTGTGTAGTTCCTTTCTGTCTAAGACCTGCAAAGTTGTAAATAGTGACTAGTACTGGGTTCTTGGGAGAATCATACACTCTGACTTAATTAGAAGAAATCAAATTATCTTATAACTTCTTTACTTTAAGGAATTATAGAGTAGGAAGCAGGATGGTATTGACTCACCATATACTCTATTATTTCATGACTCCCTGTTTATAAATGGCATGATAATTATTACTTATGGGATTAAAGTTGTTTAAAATCCTGTTGGAGGCAATGTTCAGAAAATCTGACTTTTTCTATGGAAGAGGAAGTTTATTAATGGAAAAAAACAGAAAGAACAAGCCTGGGAAGAAGAACACAGCCTGAAAGCAAAAAAAATAAATGAACGACAACAATGAAAAGCCAACATTGATCTTGAATCATGAATTAAGACATGTTTCTAGTCTAGGTCTACTAGTAATTTTAAAAGAATGCAATACTCGTATTATTATTAAAGAATTTTATACCAGGAAAATCACCTCGATAAATAATAATTTTGATTTTACAGAAGCTTATTTTATTATGGAATAATATATGCAGCACAAAATAACTTCACAAATATATTTATGAATATATTAAAATTAAACAATAAATTTTCTCTATTTTCCATGTATTTTATAACTGTTTAGGTGAGCAAATATAGTTAATTTATGAAAATATGTGAAAAATGATTTGTATAATGAATGTTGAAAGGCACTGTACTTTTGACACAGACTTATGGATGAGATTATATATCCCATGAATTAATTGTAATATAAATCAGTACTACTAATTTATTTTAGCTCTATTCCCCCTAAATAATTACATTTGTATTAGAAACTATCTTGAAATTAGTGGTACTAAAAAATCAAAACTGGCAGTAGAATAAAATCAATTTGTAGTTCTTCAGAAATGTTCACTAGAAAAATAGATATCATCTGCATTAATATAACATTTTCTATTTGTGTAGCACTTTGTTTAATTGGCTGTGCAAAATTTTCATTTATAAGCAGCACAGCATTCATCTTATGATCCACAAATTTCGAGCTGTTTTTTCTTTAAGAAATTATTTTTAAAGTATATTTATTTAGCAGAAATAGAAGGTTGAGAGTCATGCACATAGTGAAAGAAATTTGTACCTTCAAAAGGTTGGGGTATGGAACAAATAGATATGTAAAGTGTCTATACAATTTGTGGAACAATGTAGCTGTTCAAAACCTATAATTTTGCCATTGGTGATCAGAGCAAGAAGAAATTAATGTTGAATTACTAGCAAAGGCTTCAAGATGGAGGTGAGTGTTTGGATTCATTCTATCATTCCTATGTTTGACAAAGTTTTATTGATCATCTACCATATTCAGACATTGTACTATACAGTAGAGATGCAATAGTAAAATAGACACTGTCTCTGGATTTAATTTAGAAATGGGGAAAATAATTATTAGAAAGGGGAAGAAGTTATTGAAGATTATATGCCATGTTAGTGGAATTATAAGGACAAGAGAACAACTTCCGAGCAATAGCCAGAACTGGTGGATTCTAAAAATCTCTTCTTAATGTAGATGAAGTCAAAATATGTTAAATCACCTAATACAGTATCTAGCATGTATAGGCATTGGGAAATTAAAATAATGGCTGCAACTGTACTATCATGTAAAGATCTGGTTTTCTAATTTTTGTAAAGTGGCATAAGATGTCAGGACCAAACATGGGAAGTATGTACTTCTCTGATTTCATTTAGTACATAGCTAAAAATGCTTTGTTTTGTTTTTCTGACACCTGAAAAAATATTTCAAAAACTTTGCAAATATGTTTCTAGGTATATACCAGATATTTCTACAACATGGAAAGAACATTTATTATTATTATTTTTTAATTGTACTTAGATGAAGGTTTACAGAACAAACTAGCTTTTCATTAAACAGTTTAATACACATATTGTTTTATGACATTGGTTAGCAACTGCACGATATGGCAACACTCTCAGTTCTCAAACTTGGGTTTCCTATTACCAGCTTTCCTGTCCCCTCCTGTTTTCAGTCCATGCCCTTGGACTGGTGTGTCCCTTTAGTCTTGTTTTGCTTAATGGGCCTGTCTAATCTTTGGCTAAAGGGTGAACCTCAGGAGTGACTTCATTACTGAGCTAAAACAGTATCTGGGGGCCATACTCTTGGGGTTTCTCCAATCTCTGTCAGACCAGTAAGTCTGGACTTTTTTTGTGAATTAGAATTTTGTTCTATATTTTTCTCCAGCTCTGTCTGGACCCTCTATTGTGACCCCTGTAGAGCAATCGGCTGGGCATAGCCTTGTTGTACTGGAGTCAGCCTGGTGGAGGCTGTGGTAGTTGTGGTCCATTAGTCTTTTGGACTAATCTTTGTCTTTTCTCTTTGGTTTCCTTCATTCTCCCTTGCTCCTAAAGAGGTGAGACTAGTGGAGTATCTTAGATGGTTGCTCACAGGCTTTTAAGACCTCAGATGCAACTCACCAAAGTAGAATGTAGAACATTTTCTTTACAAATTATATTATGCCTACTGAGCTAGATGTTGGTCGAGACCATGGTCCACGGTCCTCACAGCCCTCAACCCAGTAATTCAGTCCCAGAAAGAACTTAGATGTGTCTATGGAGCTTCCATGGCTTTACCTTGTACAAGTTGTGCTGGCTTCCCCAGTATTGTGTACTGTCTTACTCCTCACCAAAGTTATCACTTATTTATTTTCTATTCAGTTTTTCCATCCCCACACCTTCCCTCCCTCATAACCATCAAAGATTGTTTGTTTTTGTGTGTAAACCTTTTTATGAGTTTTACAGTAGAGGTCTCATACAATATTTGTCCTTTTGTGATTGATTTATTTCACTCAGCATATTGCCCTCCAGGTTTATCCATGTTGTGAGATGCTTCACAGATTCATTATTGTTCTTTACAGTTGAGTAGTATTCCATTGTGGGTACATACTATAGTTTGTTTATCCACTGATCTGTTGATGGGCATCTAGGATGTTTCCATCTTTTGGCTATTGTGAACAATGCTACAATGAACATCGGTGTGCATATGTCTATTTGTGTGACGGCTCTTATTTCTGTAGGATATAGTCCTAGGAGTGGAATTGCTGAATCATAGGTATTTCTATTTCTAGCTTTCTAAGGACAGACCCTATCTTTTTACAAAGTGGTTGTACCATTTTGCATTCCCAACAGCAGTGCATAAGAATTCCAATCTTCCCGGAACCCCCCCCAACATTTGTTGTTCTTTGTTTGTTTGTTTGTTTGTTTTTTTAATGACTCATGCCAGTAAAGCTGGGGTGAGATGGTATCTCATTGTGGTTTTGATTTGCATTTCTCTAATGACTAGTGATCGTGAGCATTTCCTCACATGTTTGTTAGCCACTTGAATGTCTTCTCTGGTGAAGTGTCTGTTCATTTTCTTTGCCTATTTTTTAATTGCATTATTTGTCTTTTTGCTGTAGAGGTGTTGGACTTCCTGTAGATTTTAGAGATTAGAGCTTTTTTAAATTTGTCATAGCCAAAATTTTTTTCCGAATCTTTTTGGTGAAGTCTTTTGATGAGGGTAAGTGTCTAATTTTTAGAAGATCCCAGTTATCTAGCTTATCCTGTGGAGTTTGTGTGTTGTTAGTTACGGTTTGTATCCTGTTAACGCCATGTAGTAGGGCTTCTGGTGTTGATCCTATTTTTCTTCTATGATCTTCATAGTTTTGGATTTTATATTTAGATCTTTGATCCATTTGAAATTAGTTTTTGTGTATGGTGTGAGATATGGGTCTTGTTTCATTGTTTTGCAGATGGACATCCAGTTTTGCCAGCACCATTTGTTAAAAAGACCATCTTTTCCCCCATTTAATGGGCTCTGGGCCCTTGTCAAAAATCAGGTGACCATAGATGGATGGATTTACATCTGCTTTCTCAATTCTGCTCCATTGGTCAATATATCTGTCATTGTACCAATACCAGGCTGTTTTGACTACTGTAGCTGCATGGTAGGTTCTGAGGTCAGGTAGTACAAGTCCTCCTACTTTATTCTTCTTCTTTGACAGCGCTTTACTTATCTGGGGCCTCTTCTCTTTCCATATAAAGTCAACGATTAGCTTTTCCATCTAATTAAAGAATGTCGTTTGTATTTGGATCAGGATTGCATTGTATTTGTAGATTGCTTTAGGTAAAATTGTCATTTTCACAATGTTGATTCTACCCATCCATGAGCGTCATATAGTTTTCCTTTTATGTGGATCTTTTTTGGTTCCTTGCTCTAGTATTTTGTAGTTTTCTTTGTATAGGTCTTTGACATCCCTGGTTAGATTTATTCCTAAGTATTTTGCTTTTTTAGGGGCTATTATGAATGGTATTATTTTCCTGATTTACTTTTCTTCATTCTCTTTGTTGATGTATAGGAATCCAACTGACTTTTTTATGTTTATCTTTATTCTGCTAATCGGCTAAATCTATTAGTTCCAGTAGTTCTCTCATACTGTCTTTTGGGTTTTCTATGTATTGTGTCATATCATCTGCAAAAAAGGGCAGTTTTACTTCTTCATTACCAATTTGAATGCACTTTGTTTCTTTTTCTTGACTTATTGTTCTAGCTAGGACTTCCAGCACAATGTTAAATAAGAGTGGTGATGAAGGACATCCTTGTCTTATTCCTGTTCCGAAGGGGAACGTTATCAGGCTCTCTCCATTAACAATGATGTTGGCTGTTTGTTGGTTTGTATTAAAAAAAAAAAAAAAAAACAGTGCCGTCGAGTCGATTCCAACTTATAGTGACCCTATAGGTCAGAGTAGAAATTTGTATAGATGCCCTTTATTATGTTGAGGAATTTCCCTTCTATACCTGTTTTATTGAGAATTTTTATCAGGAATGGGTGTTGGACTTTGTCAAATGCCTCTTCTGTGTCAATTGAGATGATCATGCAATTCTTTGGAAAGGACTTTTAAAAAAAAGTAATCAAGGATTTTTGAAAAGAAAATTTAAGCATGCAATTGGGCAAACTAAGTTTTCCTATTAATAAACAAACTTTTGTTAATATATCTAGCATTTATTAGGTTCTGGAGACCCCTTGGAGCCCTGCTGGCACAATGGTTAAGCACTTGGCTGCTAACCAAAAGGTTAAGGGTTTGAATTCACCAGCTGCTCTGTGGGAGAAAGATGTGGCAGTTGGCTTCAGAAGTAAAGATTACAGCCTTGGAAACTATGGGACAATTCTACTCTGTCCTATGTAGTTTCTTTGGGTTAGAATCCACTTGACTGCAATGGGCTAGAGGCAACTTGGAGCATAGAATCCGCTTCTGAAAAGTCACAGCCTTCAAAACCCTATGTAGCATAGTCTACTCTGTGCACACGGGGGCACCATGAGTCAGAATCAATTCATCAGCAGCTAACAACAACAACAACAGGGGTAAAGATAAATGGAACACAGTTCCAACACTCTGGCAATAAGGTGCCACTTAGAATTTTTAAGCAGACACAACAACTGGGATTATTAGGAACAACCAAATGAAATAAGAATATATGAATTAAATAAGAAAATAATATAAGTATGTTAGATTTTCCCAGATATCAGAAATGCTGACATGTTGAAGAACAATTTGACTTTTTGCACATTACTCAACAGAGCAGTTAGAAACAAAGAGAAAAAGGTATTTGTGCTCAAAATGGAGGTGTCCAACATTAGCACTAGCTGCCTTAAGATTATAGGTATTCAGTGACAATCTTCTTAATCTTGTCAGGATTCCTGTAGAACACTCCTGGAAAATGTACCCTCTTTTCCTCATCGCATATCCAGAGCCCACAGTATGGATCACTCCTGGTGCTCTTCTCACTGCACCCAGACAGACTTCGGAATAAGTCTCAACCTAGGACTTCAGGCAGCCATGCTAATGGAAAGTTATTGTTTTACCTGAAATATTGTTGCCTTCCCCAAGGTAAAAGAATTTCTTCAATAAATAAGTGCTTAAAATAGTTTATCAAAGATTCTTTATGAATGTACTTAGTTATCTTTCCCTTTCATTAAAACTTTTTAGTCACACCGTTGATAACTTCTGTCTTGGTAGAATAAAAGATAGCAGCCCTTTAATCTCTCTTCTTTTGGAAGCATTTCCATATCATTGCTATAAAAAAATTAGCATAACACACTAAGTTCTTCATAGCAGGAGAGTACAGTTGGCAAAAAATAATGGGGCGGGGCCAGGATGGGTGGCCACATAGAAGCTACTGCAGATCCCTCTTGCAACAAAGACTCAGGACAACAAGGGAATTGATCACATACATGACAATCTACGAACCCTGACAATCAAACACAGAACTAAGGAGTTGACCTGAGTGACAAGGGAGTGAAAAGTTGCACCCTAAAGCAGCGACCGCTTCTGGAACCGGCGTCCCATGCCACAGCCTTGAGCCCTTGCGATTCCCTGGTGCCAGAGTGGTGGGGCTGATCGCGGTTTACTGAGATAGGGCAAGCACAGGATGCAGCCCTAACCCCTATCCCCCTGGAGTAACCTCGGTAAAGAATCAGCCAGTGCAAGCAAGCTGCACACTGATGCGGCTGACAAGAAAACGAGCAACCACGGGGAAGCACCAACTGTTTTCGGAGCCTGAAACCAGTGTCCCAGTCAGAAAACCTTGGCGCTGGGCTTTGGACTAAGCGCAGAGGAGCTGATCACAGCTTCCTGAGATGGGGCAAGCATGGGACACAGCCCTAGCCCCCTGAAGTAACCTTGGTGGAAACCCAGCAGCACACGCAGGCTGCACAACGACACGGCTGACAGGAGAAGGAGAAATCACGGGGAAGCAGCAACTGGTTTTAGAGCCTGGAGTGCAACATCCCAGCCAGGAAACCTTGGTGGTCGAGTTTGGACTAGGAGCAGAGGAAGTGATCATGGCTTCCTGAGATGGCACAAGCACAGGATGCAGGCCTGACCCTCGGGGGGACACAGACCTGACCCTCAGGGGCAATCTAAACCCAGCCAGCGCACACATGCTACACGCCCCTCTGGAATCTCAGATAAAATGGTCATCACCAAGCAAGATAGGTAACTTTGTCTATATTGCATTACTCTCTCCTATCTATCTGATCCCTCCCCTCCCTGCCCCAGGCAGCTTCATTAACATTGGAATTTCCTGGGCCAGGGAGTAACGTGCTCTGTGAGTTTTCTTTTTTTTCCTAACCCATTCTCCCGGCCTGAGAGAAGCAGCAATTAACAACCCGGGGGGGGAGGGGGCGGAGAGAATCCTTCCCTGACCTCCCTAAATGTGAATAAAAACACAGAACCAGCTCCAGCCAAGCAAAAGAGATCCACAGTCTTTGGCTTTCATCCCTACAGGGAAAAAGGTGGCTATTAGAATGCAAAGGCAATGATGATAGGGATCTGATGGTAACTGATTTAGCAGAGCAGCAGAAAGACAAGTTCTGGAGGTCTGATACCTCTCTACGTATTAAACACAGCCCTCACTGATCCACAGCAGGGAACTGAGGGCTGAAGCTCCTCCCAAACCACCTATCCACCTGCTAAAGGGGTCTGAGGATAGTGACGCCTACCAATCATTAGAGGTACAAGCATTGGGTGCCTAAGGTGCAGCTTCAGAGCCCACCCACCAAAGTGCTCTAGAAATAGAGACACACCTACCTCACAGGCACATGGGGGAAGGCTGTCAGCATCCTGTCCTCCTTTCAGTGTGACTCCCTGCCACTACTAGAATCTGGTGCATACAACTATCACCACTACTCCTCTAAGTTAATAGGTGATAGTCTACACCACACACTTGGTGACCCAAAATCAGGATACCCAAGCTGATTCTATTCCAGAAAAGTGAATGGACTCTCAGGCTTATAACAGCTCAAACCAGCTAATAATAGGACATAAGTGATTCAAAGGTTATAATAATCAGGACAGCTCAATCTAGTAAGCCATCTGGGTGTATTGAAACAAAACAAAACAAGAAGAAAAGACTCAGTGAGCAAATACAAAACAAACCATTACAATATCTTATAGATGGTTCGGAGACAGCAGTCAATATCAATTCACATAAAGAAGCAGACCTTGATTGCTTCTACAAATCCCCAAATTAAAGAATCAAAATCTTTCCCAAATGAAGATACAATCCTGGAATTGCCAGATGCAGAATATAAAAAACTAATACACAAATGCTTCAAGACATCAGGGATGACCTCAGAAATGAAATAAGGCAATCTACAGAAAAAGCCAAGGAACACACTGATAAAGCAGTTGAAGAAATCAAAAAGGTTATTCAAGAACATAGTGGAAAAATTAATAAGCTGCAAGAATCCATAGAGAGACAGCATTCAGAAATCCAAAAGATTAACAGTAAAATTACAGAATTAGACAACTCAATAGGAAGTCAGAGGAGCAGAATTGAGGAAATGGAGTGCAGAGTGGGGAAGCAGGAGGATAAGGGAATTGACACCAATATAGCTGAAGAAAAATCAGATAAAAGAATTAAAAAAAGTGAAGAAACCCTAAGAATCATGTGGGATTCTATCAAGAAGAATAACTTGTGTGATTGGAGTTCCAGAACAGGGAGAGATAACAGAAAATACAGACAAAATAGTTGAAGATCTGTTGGCAGAAAACTTCCCTGACATTGTGAAAGATGATAGGATGCCTACCAAGATGCTCACCGAACTCCATACCAGATTGATCCAAAAGGAAAATCACCAAGGCATATTATCATTAAACTTGCCAAAACCAAAGATAAAAGTTTAAGAATAACCAGGGATTAAAAAAAAAAAGTCATCAACAAAGGAGAATCAATAAGAATAAGTTCAGACTACTCAGCAGAAACCATGCAGGCAAGAAGGCAATGGGATGATATATATAGAGCGCACTGAAGGAGAAAAATTGCCAGCCAAGAATCATATATCCAGCAACACTCTCTCTCAAATATGAAAGTGAAATTAAAACATTTAGAGATAAACACAAGCTTAGAGAATTTGCAAAAACCAAACCAAAGCTACAAGAAATACTAAAGGAAATTGGTCAGAAAATCAATAATATCAGATACCAACACAACACAAGATCATGGAACAGAACACCCAGATATCAACACAAATAGGGAAATCATAAAAATAAAATAAGATTAATCTAAAAAAGAAAAAAATGCTCAAAACAGGGAATCATGGAAGTCATTATGTAAAAGATTACAATAATCAAAAAAGAGGTACTAAGTACAGTAAGCATAGATCTCCCACATAGAGAGGAAAACAAGGCAATATAGGCTAATACAAGTTAGGTTTTTCCTTAGAGAAATGGGGGTAAATATTTAGGTAACTACAAAGAGGTCTAACAATTCCATACTTCAAAATAAAAACCAAGAAAAACATAACAACTCAGCAAAAATAAATTCAACTACTATGAAAATGAGGAACACACAATTTACAAAGAAAAACATTTCAGCACAAAAAAGTAAGTGGAAAAATGAAATTGTCAATGACACACAAAGAAATGGCATCAAAATGTCAGCACTAAACTCATACTTATCTATAATTACGCTGAATGTAAATGGACTAAATGCACCAATAAAGAGACAGAGAGTCTCAGACTGGATAAAGAAACATGATCCGTCTACATGCTGCCTACAAGAGACACACCTTAGACTTAAAGACAGAAACAAACTAACACTCAAAGGATGGAAAAAAATATATCAAGCAAACAACAATCAAAAAAGAGCAGGAGTGGCAATATTAATTTCCGACAAAATAGACTTTAAAGTTAAATCCACCAAAAAGGATAAAGAAGGACACTACATAATGATTAAAGGGACAATTTACCCAGAAAATATAGCCATATTAAATATTCATGCACCCAATGACAGGGCTGCAAGATACAGAAAACAAACTCTATCAGCATTGAAAAGTTAGAGAAGCACCTTCACAATTACAGTAGGAGACTTCAGCATACCGCTTTCAGAGAAGGATAGCACTTCCAATAAGAAGCTCAATAGAGACACGGAAGATCTAATTGCTACAATCAACCAACTTGACCTCATAGACTTATACAGAACACTCCACCCAACAGCTGCAAAGTATACTTTTTTTTCTAGTGCACATGGAACATCCTCTAGAATAAATCACATATTAGGTCATAAAACAAACCTTTGCAGAATCCAAAACATCGAAATATTACAAAGCATCTTCTCAGACCACAAGGCCATAAAAGTGGAAATCAATAACAGAAAAATCAGGGAAAAGAAATCAAATACTTGGAAACTGAACAATACCCTGCTCAAAAAAAGACTGGGTTATAGAAGACGTTAAGGAGGGAATAAAGAAATTCATAGAATGCAATGAGACTGAAAACTCTTCCTATCAAAACCTCTGGGACACAGTGAAAGCAGTGCTCAGAGGTCAATTTATATCGATAAATGCTCACAGACATAAAGAAGAAAGAGCCAAAATCAGAGAACGGTCTCTATAACTTGAACAAATAGAAAGTGAGCAACAAAAGAATCCATCAGGCACCAGAAGAAAACAAACAATAAAAATTAGAGCAGAATTAAATGGATTAGAGAACAGAAAAACAATCGAAAGAATTAACAAAGCTGAAAGCTGGTTCTTTGAAAAATTAACAAAATTGATAAACCATTGGCCAGACTGACTAAAGAAATACAGGAAAGGAAACAAGTAACCCAAACAAGAAATGAGATGGACCACATCACAACAGACCCAAATGAAATTAAAAGAACCATATCAGATTACTACGAAAAATCATACTCTAACAAATTCAAAAACCTAGAAGAAATGGATGAATTCCTAGAAACACACTACCTACCTAAACTAGTACAATCAGAACAATGAAATAGACCCATTAAAAAAAAAAAAGAAATGGAAAAGGTAATCGAAAAACTCCCAGCAAAAAAAAAGCCCTGGCCCGGACAGCTTCACTGCAGAGTTCTACCAAACATTCAGAAAAGAGTTAACACCACTACTACTAAAGGTATTTCAAAGCATAGAAAATGATGGAATACTACCTATCTCTTTCTATGAAGCCGGAATATCCCTGATACCAAAACAAGGTAAAGACACCACAAAAAAAGAAAATTACAGACCTGTGTCCCTCATGAACATAGATGCAAAAATCCTCACCAAAATTCTAGCCAATAGAAATCAACAACATATCAAAAATATAATCCCCCACGACCAAGTGGGATTTATACCAGGTATGCAAGGTTGGTTCAATATCAGAAAAACAATTAATGGAATCCACCATATAAAAAAAACAAAAGACAAAAATGACATGATCTTATCAATTGGTGCAGAAAAGGCATTTGACAAAGTTCAACACCCATTTATGATAAAAACTCTCAGCAAAATAGGAATATAAGGAAAATTCCTCAACATAATGTAGGGCATTTATACAAAGCCAACAGCCAACATCATCCTAAATGGAGAGAGCCTGAAAGCATTTCCCTTGAGAACGGGAACCAGACAAGGATGCCCTTTATCACTGCTCTCATTCAACATTGTGTTCGAGGCCCTAACCAGAGCAATTAGGCTAGATAAAGAAATAAAGGACATCCGGATTGGCAAAGAAGAAGTAAAATTATCTCTATTTGCAGATGATTTGATCTTATACACAGAAAACTCTAAGGGATCCTCAAGAATACTATGGAAACTAAGAGAAGAGTTCAGCAGAGTCTCAGGTTACAAGATAAACATACAAAAATCACTTGGATTCCTCTACATTAATAAAAAGAAAACCAAAGAGGAAATCATCAAACCAATACCATTCACAGTAGCCCTCAAGAAGATAAAATAGTTAGGAATAAATCTTACCAAAGGTGTAAAAGACCTACAGAAAGAAAACTACAAAGTACTACTGCAAGAAATTAAAAGGGACCTACATAAGTGGAAAAACGTACCTTGCTCATGGATAGGAAGACTTCACATTGTAAAAAATGTCTATTCTACCAAAAGCCATCTATATACAATGCACTTCTGATCCAAATTTCAATGACATTTTTTAATGTGTTGGAGAAACAAATCACCAACTTCATATGGAAGGGAAAGAAGCCCCGGATAAGTAAAACATTACTGAAAAAGAAGAAGAAAGTGGGAGGCCTCACTCTACCTGATTTTAGAACATATTATACAGCCACAGTAGTCAAAACAGCCTGGTACTGGTATAACATCAAACACAGACCAATGGAACAGAATTGAGAACCCAGATATAAATCCATCCACATATGAGCAGCTGATATTTGACAAAGGTGCAGTGGCAGTTAATTGGGGAAAAGACAGCCTTTTTAACAAATGATGCTGGCATAACTGGATATCCATCTGAGAAAAAATTAAACACGACCCATACCTCACACCATGCACAAAAACTAACTCCAAGTGGATCAAAGACCTAAACATAAAGTCTAAAACGATATAGATCATGGAAGAAAAAATAGGGACATTAGTATCCCTAATACTTGGCATAAACAGAATACAAAACATTACAAACGATGACGAAGAGAAACCAGAAAACTGGGAGCTCCTAAAAGTCAAACACCTATGCTCATCTAAAGACTTCACCAAAAGAGTAAAAAGACCACCCACGGACCGAGAAAAAATTTTCAGCTACGACATCTCTGACCAGCGCCTGATCTCTAAAATCTACATGATTCTGCTAAAACTCAACCACAAAAAGACAAACACCCCAATCAAAAAGTGGGCAAAGGACATGAACATGCACTTCAGTAAAGAAGATATTCAGGCGGCTAACAGATACCTGAGGAAATGCTCTCGATCATTAGCTATTAGAGAAATGCAAATTAAAACTACGATGAGATTCCATCTCACTCCAACAAGACTGGCATGAATCCAAAAAACACAAAATAATAAATGTTGGAGAGGCTGTCGAGAGATTGAACACTTATACACTGCTTTTGGGAATGTAAAATGGTACAAGCACTTTGGAAATCTATGTGGCATTTTCTTAAAAAGTTAAAAATAGAACTACCATACAACCCAGAAATCCCACTCCTCCGAATATATCCTAGAGAAATGAGAGCCTTTACACGAACAGACATATGCACACCCATGTTTATTGCAGCACTGTTTATGATAGCAAAAAGCTGGAAGCAACCAAGGTGCCCATAAACGGATGAAGGGATAAATAAATTATGGTATATTCACAATGGAATACTACACATAGATAAAGAACAATGATGAATCTGTGAAACATTTCATAACATGGAGGAATCTGGAAGGCATTATGCTGAATGAAATTAGATGCAAAAGGACAAATATTGTATAAGGCCACTATCATAAGATCTTGAGAAATAGTTTAAACTGAGAAGAACACATTCTTTTGTGGTCAAGAGGGGGGGAAGGAGGGAGGGTGGGAGAGGGTTATTTACTGATTACCTAGTAGATTAGGTGAAGGGAAGGACATCACTCAATACAGGGGAGGTCAGCACAACTGGACTAAACCAAAAGCAAAGAAGTTTCCTGAATAAACTGAATGTTTCGAAGGTCAGCAGGGCAGGGGTGGGGGTTTGGGGACTATGGCTTCAAGGGACATCAAAGTCAATTGGCAAAATAAATTCTATTAAGAAAACATTCTGCATCCCACTTTGATGTATGGCATCTGGGGTCTTAAACGCTAGGAAGTAGCCATCTAAGATGCATCAATGAGTCTCATCCCACCTGGATCAAAGGAGAATGAAGAACACCAAGGTCACAAGGTAATTAGGAGCCCAAGAGACAGAAAGGGCTACATGAACTAGAGGCTACATCATCCTGAGACCAGAAGAACCCAATGGTGCCCGGCCACAACCGATGGCTGCCCTGATAGGGAGCACAACAGAGAACCCCTCAGGGAGCAGGAGAACAGTGGGATGCAGACCCCAAATTCTCATAAAACGACCAGACTTAATGGTCTGACTAAGACTAGAAGAATCCCGGCAGTCATGGTCCCCAAACCTTCTGTTGGCCCAGGACAGGAACCATTCCCGAAGCCAACTTATCAGACATGGATCGGACTGGACAATGGGTCAGGGAGAGATGCCGATGAGGAGTGAGCTACTTGCATCAGGTGGACACTTGAGACTGTGTTGGCATCTCCTGTCTGGAAGGGAGATGGGAGAGTAGAGGGGGTTAGAAACTGGCAAAATGGTCACAAAGGGAGAGACTGGAAGGAGGGAGTATGCTGACTCATTAGGGGGAGAGTAAGTGGGAGTATGTAGTAAGGTGTATACAGGCTTATATGTGAGAGAATGACTTGATTTGTAAACTTTCACTTAAGGCACAATAAAAATTATTTTAAAAAAATAACATGCATTATTTGCATAGTATTTTTTCTTAGCTGATATTCTTTGAAATTTTTTTCTTCAGTATTATTTGGGCTATGAAACTTTGAAGTTGATAACCTCACCTTCTTTTAATTGTATATGTATTTTTCTTAACTGCCTCCATCAGTAAAATGTTTTCTTCTTTGTTTCTTAGTTTGTTCCCAATAATAACCAGCTCTGCTATTCCTCTAACAATGTGCTGTAAATCTCACAATACCAGAAACACTCTCCTGGGGTAGATGAGAATATGCTTAGCTAAATTCAGTGTCTCATGGGGTCCCACTGTGGTGTAAATGGTTAAACATGCTTGACTGTCAACCAAACCTGAGGGAAACTGGTTGATTGGTAGTATCTCGTGCCAG
Organism: Loxodonta africana; assembly: GCF_030014295.1. Lineage (NCBI taxonomy): Eukaryota > Metazoa > Chordata > Mammalia > Proboscidea > Elephantidae > Loxodonta > Loxodonta africana. The sequence goes on along the minus strand of NC_087343.1, from coordinate 178,013,621 downwards.
TCCAAAATGATTGCTATTAGTATTATTATCAGAAATTTCTCAGCTCACATCAAAATTCTTGAAACACTGTTTTGAAAAAGGAATTAGTAAATCTACATTCTACTTCAGGTTGCCATTAACTCTGTGGTCTTGGGCTATGATTTCTCTTTCTCCTTTTATTTTTAATTAAGATACATATTTTATATCATAAAAGACATGGATTTTAATTGCACAGTTATATGAGTTTTGACGAATGTATACAACCACATAATCATCACACAAATCTAAATATAGACAATTCCTACCACCTCAAAATATTCCCTCATATAACTTTCAGAGACAATGACTGATGTGCTTTGTTACTATTGATCATCTTTGTCTATTTTGGACTTTATATAAGTAGAATCACACAGCATGTTTTCGAGAGCAATCCATGTCATTGCAATGAATCAATAGTAGTCTGTCTCTTTTTATTGTGATATATCCCACTATATGAATATACAATTTTTTTTTATTCTTCACTTATTGATGAATATTAGGATTTTTTGCTATTTGAGGATATTATGAATAAAGCTGCTATGAGCTTCAGTGTACAAATGAAGTCATATGTTTCAATTTCTCTTGGGTAAATAAATATATAGGGTTGAATTCTCTGTGCCATAAAGTTATATATCTTTAAAATTATTAGAAATCAACAGTTTAGCAAAATATTTGTGCCATTTTACACTGCTACCAGCGATGTATAAGACTCAGTTTCTCCACATCCATTGTCAGCATTTGGTATTGTCAGACTTTTTAATTTCAGCCATTCCAATGATTATGTGCTGGTTTTAATTTCCTTTTTAATGATGTCTAATAAGACTTTTTTAATAAGACAGAGAATTTTTATGTGATTATTGTTCATTTTTATACCTTTCTATATAAATTGTTCCCCCATGCATCTGTCATTTTGTTGTACTGTGGGGGCTTGCATTTTGCTATGATGCTGGAAGCTAGGCCACCAGTATTCAAATACCAGCAGGGTCACCCATGGTGGACAGTTTCAGCTGAGTTTCCAGACTAAGACAGACTTGAAAAAAGACCTGGAAGTCTACTTCTGAAAAGTATTAGCCAGTGATAATCTTAAGAATCACAGCAGAACTTGTCTGAAACAGTGCCGGAAGATGAACCCCTCAGGTTGGAAGGCACTCAAAATACAACTGGGGAAGAGCTGCCTCCTGAAGTAGACTGGATCTCAATGACACGGATGGAGTCAAGCTTTCAGACCTTCATTTACTGATGTGGCACCGCTCAAAATGAGAAGAAATAGCTGCAAACATCCATTGATATTCAAAATACAAAATGTATGAAGTATGAATCTAAGAAAATTGGAGGTCAACAAAAATGAAATGGAATGCATAAACATCCATGTTGTGGACATTAGCAAGCTGAAATGACTGTTATTGGCCATTTTGAATCAGACAATCACGTGGTCTACTATGCCATAAATAACAACTTAGAGAGAAATGGCATTGCAATGGTCCTCAAAAAGAACATTTCAAGATCTATCCTGAAGTACGACACTGCAGTGATAGGATAATATCCATATGCCTACAAGGAAGACCAGTTAATACGACTATTATTCAAATTTACATACCAACCACTAAGGTCAATAATGAAGAAAATGAAAATTTTTACCAACTGCTGCAGTCTGAAATTGATCAAACATGTGGTCAGGATGCATTGATAATTACTGGCAATTGAAATGTGAAAGTTGAAAACAAAGAAGGATCAGTAATTGGAAATACGGCCTTGGTGATAGAAATGACGCCAGAGATCCCATGACGGAATTTTACAAAACCAATGACTTTTTCATTCCAAATACCTTTTTTCAACAATTTAAACAGCAACTACACACGTGAATCTCCCCAAATGAAATACACAGATATCAAATCAATGACATTTGTGGGAAAAGACAACAGAAAAGCTCAACATCATCAGTTAGAACAAGACTAGGGGCTGACTGCAACACAGAGCATCAGTTGTTCATATGCAAGTTGAAGTTGGAGAAAATTAGAACAAGTCTGCAAAAGCCAAAGTACAACTTTGAGTGTATCCCACTTGAAATTAAAGACCATCTCAAGAGTAGATATGACATGTTGAACACTAATGACCAAAGACCAGATGTGTTGTAGAATGACGTTAAGGACATTATATATGAAGAAAGCAAGAGGTCATAAAAAAGATGGGACAGAAAGAAAAGACAAAAATGGATGTCAGAAGAGACTCTGAAACTTCCTTTTGGATGTTGAGTAGCTAAAGCAAATGGAAGAAATGATGAAGTAAAAGAGCTGAACAGAAGATTTCAAAGGAATACTTGAGAAGACAAAGTAAAGTATTATCACGACATGTGCAAAGGCCTGGAGTTAGAAAACCAAAAGGGAAGAACATGCTCGGCATTTCTCAAAATGAAAGAACTGAAGAAAAAATTCAAGCCTAGAGTTGCAATATTGAAGAATTCTGTGGGAATAAATATTGAATGAAGCAGGAAGAATCAAAAGAAGTTGGAAGGAATACACAGATTCACTATACCAAAAAGAATTAGTCGATGTTCAACCATTTCAGGAGGCAGCATATGATCAGGAACTGATGATACTCAAGGAAGAGATCCAAGCTGCACCGAAGGCACTTACAAAAAAACAAAGCTCCAGGAATTGACAGAATATCAATTGAGATGTCTCAACAAATAGATGCAGTGTTGGAAGTGCTCACTTGTCTATACCAAGGAAATTGGAAGACAGCTACCTGGCCAACTGACTGGAAGAGATCCACATTTATCACTATTCCAATGAAAGGTGACCTAATCGGATGAGGAAATTATCAAACAATATCATTATTATCACAAGCAAGTAAAATTTTGCTGAAGATTATTAAAAAGCAGTTGGAGAAGTACATCAACAGGGAACTGTCAGAAATTCAACTGGATTCAGAAGAAGGTGTGGAATGAAGTCTATCGTTGCTGATGTCAGATGGATCCTGGCTGATGAAAATCAAAGACCATAGCCTTCAGTATGGATTGCACCTCAACATAAAGAAAACAAAAATCCTCACAACTGGACCAATAAGCAACATCATAATAAACAGAAAAAAGATTGAAGCTGTCAAGAATTTCATTTTACTTGGATCCACAATCAACACCCATAGAAGCAGCAGTCAGAAATCAAAGGACGCATTGCATTGAGCAAATCTGCTGCAAAAGACTTCTTTAAAGCATTAAAAAACAAAGGACATCACTTTGAGAACTAAGGTGTGCCTGACCCAAGCTATGTTTTTTCCAGTCACTTCATATGTTTGTGAAAGCTGGACAATGAATAAGGAACACTGAAGAAGAATTGACACTTTTGAATTACGATGTTAGCGAAGAATACAAATATACCATGAACTGTCAGAAGAAAGAACAAATCTGTCTCCGAAGAAGTACAGCCAGAATGCTCATTAGAAGCAAGTACGGAGAGACTACGTCTCACATACTTTGGACATGTTATGAGGAGGGATCATTCCCTGGAGAAGGACATCATGCTCGGTAAAGTAGAGCGTCAGTGAAAAAGAGGAAGACCTGCAGTGAAATGGATTGACGGTGGCCGCAACAATGGGCTCAAGCATAACAATGATTGTGAGGATTGTGCAGGACTGGGCAGTATTTTTTACTTGTACACAGGGTCACTATTACCAGAACCAACCAACTAGCTGGCATCTAACGACAACAACATATGAATTGTTGCTTCAGGTATTTGCATACATTTTTCTGTTTTTTTCTTTTTTTTCTTTTTATTGTTTAATTGGAATTGTATATATTTTCTAGATAGCAATTCTTTACAGGTAAATATGTGGAGAATATTTTCTTCTGGTCTCTTGTTTCTTTTATATACACACACAAATATGTTATTACAGTAAATATACAGATAACAATGCATTTATCATTTCTATAATATTCACATGTACAGTTCAGTGACATTAATTATGCTTATCACGTTGTTCAATCATTATCATTAACCATTCCAGAAATTTTCCATTCTCTTTCAGTAGTTCAGTGTCCTTTAAGCATTTTTCTTTCCTCCTCCTTCCATCCTACCTGTGATAACTGTTAATAAACTTTGATCTCTTTTCACTTGTCTGTTCTAGATATACATTTGGGAACATACAGTATTTGCTCTTTTGTGACAGACTTATTTCACTCAGCATATTATTTTCAAGTTTCATCCATGTTATAGCATGTATCAGGATTTGATTTTAATGAGCGGTTTTTTGGGGGGAGGGGAGGTGATAATTGGTTTATCAATTTTATATTTTTTTGTTAATGCCTTTTGTGTTCTTCCTGAAAAAAAAAAAATCCTCATTAAGATATCCCTTCATGTTTTCTCATTGAACATGTATAGGTATAATGTATATATATATTTAGTAAGGTATGAGGTAGAGATAAGGACTTATTTTTTATATAGCATTTGATTATCCCAGTCTAATCTTTTTTTAAAAAAATCATTTTTTACAGAGAATACATTGGTGACTTGGTTGAAAATCATTTAAGTGTATATGCATGTGTTTTCTGAATTCTGTCTTGTATTTTAATGGTCTAATTATCTATGATCATACAAACACTGGAAACCCTGGTGGTGTACTGGTTAAGAGCTGCAGCTGCTAACCAAAAGGTAAGCAGTTCAAATCCACCATGCGCTCCTTGGAAACTCTATGGGGCAATTCTACTCTGGCGTATAGGGTCACTATGAGTCGGAATCAATGGCAATGGGTTTGGTTTATTTTTCATACAAATACTATACCACCTTAATTTTTGTAGCAAGTATTGGAATAAGGTAGTGTGAATTTTCCAAACCAGATCTTTTGACACTTGCTTTTTAAAGATTTCTGACATTAGTTGAGCACTTTCTATAAAAGCCAGGTACTATGTTTTGAATGCATTTTTTTTTTAATCATCAGAAAGTTATTTTAAGGTAATTATTGTTATCATTACTATTTTCCAGATGAGAAAACTGAAGCATAGAGAACTAGGGTGACTTCTACAAAACACATAACTAGTAGGAGGCAGCACTGGTCTTTAAAGCTGGGCAATCTGGCCCATGATTTCAATAACGATTATATATTGCATCTCTAAGCTACTCTTTTCACCTTACTACTAGAAAATGATTCAAAACTTTTCTAGCTTATTTTCCCAAACTCAGACTTACACTTTTTGTATAGGATGTTTAATGGGAGATTTCCTTTGTTCTGTCGAAGTACTGTGCAACTGAATTTTGTACAGTTTGAGCAATATATGACTTTTGGGACTTCACTATACCCAGTGACTTACCAGACTGTTGTAATTTCTCACTTATTCCTTTAAGGCCATTTGAATTGTGCATTTCCGTAAAACATTTTGGCCTAAAGAGGCTATTAACTAAGTTTAACCCTTAATTGGATTTATTATACAACCTTATACTAAGGACACATTTTAAATTGGGGCATGTAGAAAGTACTTGGTGTATTGGATTGACATGCTATCGTCATTTTGATCCTTTAAGTACAGACATACCAGCATTGTTTCATAGGAAAATATTTTATTGACAAAGACCAAAAAAATATGGTTTAAGCCTTTTACTGTGTATGTAAGGAGCATGAAGATCATAGAGGTAAACTGACTTTGTGTATTGTCACACATCTCTTCAGGGGCAGATGAAGACTTAGAATCTCAGTAACAAATTTACTTGTATTTATAATTTTTTTAAAATAATTTTTACATTAAAAATAGAGAAGGCAAATATAAAATAATTTGTTCTCCAAAGTCATAGAAATCCCTTACCCTTATCCGTGGAACAGTGTTATTAATTCAATGTGCTTGCACAAAATGCCTCTTTTAAATTGAATACATATTAAATAACATATCATTCAATTTTTCCCAGGTACATTGGATCTTTAAAAATCTATAATTGCTTTGCTTTATTACAAAAGCTTGTATTTTTTCAATTATCCAAGTCGATCACATTTTCTTTGCCAATTTTTTCAGGGACATAAATAGCCAAAACCACTAAAGCACAACTGAGTAGTAATAAAACCATTTAGTGCTATGTTAAAGAAACCTGGTGAAAAATTACTTAAAATCCCCAAGTGTCTCTCTGGGGAACCACAGATCCTTCAATGAGCTATACCATCTGGATGTTAAGCACACCTTACCCGTTTGTCACTTTTTTGTTGTTATTGTTGTTCATACTGCTTAGGTGCACTATATTTCATATTTCATTCTAAAACTATAAGAAGCATATGTCCTCATTCTTAAAATTGAAAATGATAACATCAAGTAACTATAAAGTCTGCTCCTCCCCTTTAAAATACAAATCCATTGTTATTTCATTTTTATGCAATGGAAATAATTTTGGGTCAGAGAGGTAAAATGACTTTCTCAAAATGAAACAGATTGTCAATGAGGGTAAAAATTGAAACTTCAGTTGTCTTCCAAACAGGGCATTGTTTCTATGAGACATGTGTCTCCATCAATCTGTATATGTCAGCTTGTAAACAAGGCTTTTAAAATTATACTCAAGTAAGTCTAAGTCCTACCACTTTGTTTTCCAGGGTGTTATCAGTTAACTGTGCTATGGTGGTTGGGGGGGGCAGATCATAAAAAGGGGGGCTGGTCAAAACATGGAAGAAGTTGGATTAAACAAAGTCAATTTAGTTTCTCTAATTCTAGGATTACCTGAAACTTTAATATGCTAATGTGCATGTACATCTCTAAAAGGGGGAAATAAATACTTCCCAACGTTATTTAACCAAAGTACCTTTTTTTTTTTTTTTTTAAGTATCTATTCCTCTAAGTATTTGGTACCAAAAAAAAAAAAAACCCAAATCCAGTGCCATCGAGTCAGTTCCGACTTATAGCGACCCTATAGGACAGAGTAGAACTGCCCCACAGAGTTCCCAAGGAGCACCTGGCAGATTTGAATTGCTGACCTCTTGGTTAGCAGCTGTAGCATCTAACCACTACACCACCAGGGTTTCCAGTATTTGGTAGGAGTACCAAAAAACCACCAAATCCATTCCGACTCGTGGTGACCCTATAGGACAAGGTAGAACTGCCCCATATGGTTGCCCAGGAGTGCCTGGTAGAACCAAACTGCTAAAATTTTGGTTAGCAGCCGTCGCTCTTAATCACTATGCCACCAGGGTTTCCATTTAGTAGGATATATCATAAACATTATTTTCTGGAGCTTTAGCTTCTCACACAATTCCAAGGACATTGTGGACACTTAATGAATTTTTATTGAAGGCAGAGAAGGATGTTAAAATCATACATCCATTTGTATTAATATGCACCAAAGGTCCATCCATTATCAAATCTTGGTTCAGATACTCTTACCAAAGGCCATCTTGTGGGAAAAGAAGGTAGTTTATCTTCATGATGGTGACCTCAGTGGAAGAAGATATAGTCCAAATACTTCTAACTGCACTCTCTATCCTGATGAGGGACTATCATTCTTAATCTCGTTTAACTGCCATGTTTCTCAAAGTGCTGCCTTTTAAAAAGATTGATAGAACACACTATTGTCTGTGAAACTTTGACTGGGTTTAAACAACTACAGAAACACCATGGGAAAATTGCCATGGTGTTTTCAAAGAGAGGAGTTCATGAACTGGCAGCCCTTTTAAATCTTTCCAGCTAGAGGGAATAAAAAAAAAAAAAAAAAGAAATAGGTTAGCCAATTTTCATTTCCCTGGAAGCATTGATTTTACTTTCCAGTGGAATAAAATATGTTAGACAAGAAAACACAATTAGTAGCAATTGCTTCATCTAAATTTATTTACAACAGAAAAAAGTCGCTCAAATCACCATTTTAGTATACATGCATAGTATTTAACATTTTTATTTCACTTACAGCTTTGGAAAAGAAAATCAAAACAATTTTTACTGTGCCTGTTAGAATTTTGCAAATCAATGAATATTTATTGAGCAGAATTCTATACTGCAGTGAAGCAAAGATAAAGTCCCTACTCTCAAGGAACTTGAAATCTAATAAGAGAGAATAAGTGGTATATAAAAAAAACTATAATGAAAAGGAAAATAGTAAGTCATTTTAAAACAAGAACAAAGTACTATGACGATTCTAAGTAAGATGAAGTCATTTTCCTCTTTGTACAAATCAGGGAAAGCTTTAGAGAAGTGGGTGGATTTGGGCTCTCAACCTTGTAAAATTAGCGTTATGAAGGAACAATGCAAGGTTTTGTGCAACACGTAGCATGAGGCCCTAACAGTTATTAAGTGTTACTTCTTTCATTAAACCTTTCCTGATTCCCTGACAGAGAACCCCTGAGGGAGCAGGAGAGCAGTGGAATATAGACCTCAAATTCTCATAAAAAGACCAGGCTTAATGGTCTGACTGAGATTAGAATGACCCCAGAGGTCATGGTCCCCAGACCTTCTGTTAGCCTGAGACTGGAACCATTCCCGAAGCCAACTCTTCGGACGGGGATTGGACTGGACTATGGGACAGAAAATAATACTTGCGAAGAGTGAGCTTCTTGGATCAAGCAGACACGTGAGACTATGTGGGCAGCTCCTGCCGGGAGAAGAGATGAGAGGGCAGAAGTGGTCATAAGCTATCTGAATGGACACGAACACAGAGAGTGGAGGGAAGGAGTATGCTGTCTCATTAGAGGGAGAGCAACTAGGAGTATACAACAAGGTGTATATAAGTTTTTGTATGTGAGACTGACTTGGTTTGTAAGCTTTCACTTAAAGCACGATAAAAATTAAAAAAAAAACTTTCCTGATTCCCAAAATTGAATATAATTTCTGTGCATTTGATCAGAGCATAGAGTGCATGGAGGGAAATACAGAAGAGAAGGTAGGTTGGGCCCAGAACATGAAACACTTTGAATGGTGATTTTATTAAGTAGTCAGTTAAACAGCATTGAAACTCTGCTTTGATTTTTTTTTTTTTAACCAAAAATAACATAATCACAGTGAACTTGCAAATATTCTTTGGAAAAAAGGAACAGAGAAAGATGAACTGGGAGCAGAAACATAAATGCAGTAATTCAGGCAAACTGCACTTTCCTTAGGTACTGAGAGTGAGAATTGAACAAATGAGTTGGAGAAGAGGATTTGCAAAGTTTAAATGACAAGACAGGACAATTAATGAGCAGTGGAAGGAGAGGAAAAAGAAAGAAAAAAAAAATATATATATATATATATACCCTAATTTTCAAGCCCGAGTGAAAAGAAAATCACCATGCCGCATGCCAAAATAGGAGTAGAGAAAAGGAGGCCAATTTGTGGAAAGCAGACAATGTTTTTAGGTTTAGTGACAATGTTTGTTTGACCAGTTGGTGAGACTTCCAGGTGCAGCTTTTGAAAAGGAAGTTTGAAATGTGGAACACAAGTTACCCAAGGCAAAAGATAATAATAGTTAGTAACCAATATGCATGGGCACTCAGCAATAAGGCAAAGACTTTGGGCCATCAAAACAGATGCACAGATGTGGGCTGTAAGTGACTGGTGTAGCTGCATCAGTGCAGACCACTGAAAGATCCATCCTGCATAGATGGAAGTAGCCACATCCATTCAGTGAGAAAGGATTCAGAGAAAAGTCGGGGAAATATTTATATAAGCTGTTGAGAGTGGAGCAAAACAAAGGTTGGGAAATAGTTGGAGGGCAGGGGATAACAATAGACATACTCACTGCTTCTAGCTCCCATGTATGCACTGTTTAAAAGACATCCTAATTCATTGTTTCTCATTCTCTAATTGATTTACGCATGTGACTTGTCTCCAAATGAACTGGAAACATTTAAAGAAAGATAACCTATCTCGGTATTTTTCAAAGTGTACTAGAACCTTATGGATGTTAACCCCATTGCCCATTGCCATCAAGTTGATTCCGACTCATAGCAACCCTGTAGGACAGAGTAGAACTGCTCCCACAGTTTCCAAGGAGCATCTGGTGGATTTCAACTGCTGACCTCTTGGTTAGCAGCCGTAGCACTTAACCACTACTCCACCAGGGTAGTAGAGGATTTTAATTTTTACTTACAAATCATTTATACATTTGAATGTCACAATATTGTGGGGGTAGGTAGGGTAGATAAATGCAACACATTACATTTTACAGAGGAAGTTCAGAGAGGTCAAATGATTTGGCCAAAATCTCATACCTAGTTAGTGAAGGATTCAGGGCTCCATCCTGGATCTGCCGGTTCATTGTCCAGTGCTCTTTTCTAAATTTCTTTCTCATTTACATTCTACACCTATCCATCTCAGAGTTGATGGATGGCAAACAGTTAAGTGGTAAAGGGTTGGCGGTTCCAACCCACCCAGAGACACCAGAAGATTTGCTTCTGAAAAATCACAGCCTTGAGGATCCCAGGGAGCACAGTTCTGACACACACAGGATCACCATGAGTCAGAACTGATTTGAGGACAACAAACAACATCAGCCTATCCCTCTGACTGCCTCAGGTAATCAGAATTTTCTTAGTACCTAACCTACGATGGCCGTCTTCACAGTCTTCCTACAAATGTAGTAGAAACACTTTCCACTAGGTCAAGCTGTAGATAGTGTTTCCAGTGAGTTAAGCTTCTGCTTTCTGCTCTCTAAAAATATACAAGTTCAGATAATCTTTCATGAAAATAGGTCTTTTTTTTTTTTTTTTTATCACAGTGTAGACTAGAGTTGTTTAATCCTCGTGCTTATTGGCGGATATAACAGATACTTTATACATTAGCACTAAAACCAAATAAACACATCTGCCAGAATACTGTAACAACTGCTTCCATGGTGCACCCAAAGGCCATTGAGAATTCAAACTGTCCTCAGACAACCTTTTAACGGATTTAAGCTAGAAGGTCTTCCTGAATTCCCAGCTCTTCGCTGTTTAATGTGTTTGGCTCCTCTTTTTCTGAGGACTATCAAAAGCATTTGGATTGATCTTGCATTATCGGAAGCATATCTCTTTCAGCTTAGGTAATGTCTTTAGAATCGTACCTGGCAATGGAACTCGTGATTGAGTGAGTATAACTCTGAAAAGAGAACTACATTGACATTGGCGTTCTGCATCTTTGTGACAAAATAAACATTGCCTGTCTCCTGAGACTCCTTTCAAAATTTTTAGTTTAGGGCAGCATTTCTCTACTAGACCTTATAGAGTTAGAAAGTGAAATCTTTTAGGACAAGGCTTAGAAAATAAATATTTTAAGATATTTTGCTTTCTTTGTACACCCAGGGACTTATTTATAGGATTATAAATGTCACTTAGCCATATATTTACTCCTAACTGGGTATGTGCCTGATGTAGTTGGTGTTTAATGAACATACTTCCACAAAATGCACCATCATAAAACGGAACTAAAACACATTTGCTGAATCAGCATTTTCATGTTCCTATTTAATGCCTGAATAAACTGTATATAACAAAAAAAGAGTTGATGCAACCATAGATTGGTGAGCAGGAAAGGCTATTGTAGAGACCCCTAGGTGTTATCCAAACTGTAGATTTTCCTTAGATGGGAGGCAACAGAGACCGTTAGTATCATTTTACAGATAAGGAAGCAAGCCTTGAGAGTAAGCTTAGGGTCCCTGCCACACCTCAAGCTAACTGTGGCAGAACTAAGATCTGGACCCCATTTCACCCAATCCTGAAACTTGTGCTCTATCAACCAGAATTCTTTTTTAAAAATGGGACCATAGGATTGAAAAATCATTAAACTATTAAACTAGGTACTAGAGATAAACTTCCTGGAGAAATAAAAATAAACAAGCAAAAAAAAAAAAAAAACAGTTTCTGTCAAGATGATTCCAACTCATAATGATCCCATGTACGTCAGCAGAATTTGTTCCATAGAGCTTTCAGTGGCCGATTCTTCACAAGTAGATTATCGGCTCTTTCTTCTGAGGCACCTCTGGGTGGACATAAATTCCCAACTTCTAGTTAGTAGCTGAGCACGTTAGCTATTTGCACCACCCAAGGACATCCTGGAGAAAATACCCAAACCCACTGCCATCGAGCTGATTCCGACTCATACGTATATGCTAATCCTGCTCACTAGAGATTGTTATTAAAACATCAAATGATTTTCACTGTCAGCCTAAAAGTTATTTATTAATCATTTACTTTGTGCCCAAGATTCTACTAAGCACTTTGAATAGATTATCCATTTTAATCCTCATAAAAATCTTAAGGGTGTTATACTACTATATTTACCCCCACCTTAAGAAAAAGTTTTTTTCTTTTTTTTTTTACAGATAAAACAGAGGCTCGGAGAGCTTTAGTAATTTCCCAGGACCACACAGCTGGTGCTGAAGATCCAGGATTCAAATATAAACTCATGTGGTTTAAAGCCAGGATGCTTAATTATTGCATTTTAAAAACACTAATAGGTATGCATGCTTAAAATTGCAATGTTTCAGTGAATTTGAATTCTTAGAAAGATATGTTCCCATTAGAAAAGATGCAGAAATAATGTGGAACCATGAAATATTGGGATAAAATTGTTTTTATTTATATACCAGTGAGATAGCTTCGTTGTAAGAATTAAATGAAATGATTCTCTATCATTTAGATGTAATAGGTCTGTCTGACTCCACTCTCGACGTCTCCTGTACACTCGAAAAATAAAGACAGAATCACAAGCTAAGAACTGGATAGGCATGAAAGCAGCCAGAGGTCAAGGTCTAAAACCTGATCATTTTAGAAGTTTAGTGGTTGACATTCTTGCCTCATACAAGATTTTTCCCCTGTTTATAACTGGTAGGAACTACTTTCACCTCTCTGCTTGAATGCCTCCACCTCTCTATCTTTTTCACTCTGATTTACATTTCAAGGCCCAGTTCAAACTACCTCTTCTGTGAAACCTTTTGAAACATCTTTCCCACCTATCCCTATACTCACTTCACTAGTCAGTGTTCTCCAGGAAAATAGAACCAATTGGAGACAGATGTATCTTTATCTACCTATATCTATACCTATATCTGTAACAGTATATGTATATCATCTGTATAAATACCTAAACTTAAAAAGAAAGAGCGAGTGTTAGATTTTAAAGAATTGGCTCAGAGAATTGTGGGGATGGCAAGATCAAAGTTCGTAGGTTAGGTAGTAGGCTGGAACACCAGCAGGATGTCTATATTACAATCGTCAGGCAAAATTTCTTCTCCCTTGTGAAACCTCAGTTTTACACTTAAGTCATTCAACTGATTGGATGAGGCCCATCCACATTATGGAAAATAATCTGGTTAATTGAGGTCAATTGGTTTAATATTAATCGCATGTGAATACCTTCATAGCAACTTCTATACTAGTGTTTGTCCAAACAGCTGGGTACCATAACCCAGCCAAGCTGACACATAAAATTAACCAGAACACCCATGGTTCCCCAGAGAGAATTTTTTTTTAACCTCCTGTCTGTTCACATATCATATCACTCATGCTTCTACACTCATATATAACACATTAGTTTATGAACTGGTTCATACATTTGTTTTCCCAATAAATTATAAACTTCTCAAATGTAGGAAAGTGTCTTATTTAATTGACTACCCAGTACCTAGCACAGTACTTCCCAAAGTGTAGTCATTCTTTAAAAATTTTAGGTGAGTTAATTAAGTAGAATTAATGTGTATTTAATAATCCAGAATATTTTTTCTATTATTCTTACTACAATCCTTGAATTTCATTGGTAAATTATATGTCCTTGACTTTAATGGATATTCCATCAAATTCCACACATGTTTATGTCAGCTAAAATGAAGCCAATCTGAAGAATTTGCCCAGTGATTGGCTTGTGAATGGACACAGGATACAAATTGGTTCAATTGAAGTTCATACCAAGACTTTCTGTGGAGCTACAAGGAGGAAGAGATTTTCCAGTACGGCTGTTAATAGCTGTACTTTTCCCACTAAAGAGAAGAAATAAGAGCTGAGAATTATAAAGAAGTGCTCTTCTATCAATGTCACTTGAGTTCCTGGACTCAGTTATCTCTGAATTTATTACAATAACCCTGGTTTTCCTTATTTTTAAAATGAAAGTTCATTTTACTTTGAGTTCGGTTTTCTCCTATTTCTAAGAGCAAAAAGACAAAGTTTCTGTTACACAATTAATTTATTAAGAACATCTCCAGGTCATGTTTGTCAAGAAAAAACCCAAAAGAAGGAAAAGTCTTAATTAAATCTTATATCAATAGCTACATTTTTTTTTTTTTTGCCAAGAAATATACTAATCAAATTTCAATGCTATGAAAGGAGTAAGAGAGGGAAGGAGGTAAAATAGAGCAGCTTTTCTGAGGTGGAAATAGCCCCCAAGTCCCTAAGTAACTAGCAAGCCTAATTCAACATTATCCATGGTTTCCCTGCTCTCCAGAACTTTCAGAGCCTCAGGGATCCCTTTACAGTCAAAATTTCCAATTTCCAACAATCAGGTTTTGTGGTGGCTGGCATAGTACCCCCTGGGACAGATACTCGGAAGTCTTAAAAGTAGAAAGGACCCATATAGCCGTGTCCCTGTGACTTTTCTCATTGGCAAAGTGTTCTGTCCTCTAGGACAGATTCAGCAAGAACAACTCCCTCCTCTTGTTGGGCCTTCTTTATTCTGTCTAGTCACTGTTTACCTGAGAGTTTTATTGCTCTAGCCTCAGCAACGCCCTCATCTATAAGACACAACTTTATGAACCATAAAACTACATGTCCAATGAAATAACACTAAAGATTAAGAATTTTATTAAACCTAGTTTAGGAATCTAGGTTTGTAATGTAATTTGTTTTGAAAAAATTCTTCAAAAGTTGAAGGAAGCTAAATTGATCCAATGACAAGTGAAGTGTCATGAAGGTTACAGCTGAGTCACCCTGATTACAACAAAACACTCACACAAATACACAGTCACACAGTTTCAGAAACCTTAAAATTAGAACTTACGGACTCAGCTACCACTGCCTGAATTTGTTTCACCTGTGGAAATTTTTTAGATCTGATTTGATGTTAATTTGCAATTTGAAAGTGCAAAGTCTGAGGTATGAATACTGTCTTCTTTCCATTTTTTCTAAGTAAAACTAACACTTAAAAAGTGACCCTTAGCTATGGTTACTGAGAATGGAGCGGAGCTGAAGCTCAATATGTAAAATATAGAGGGTCCTTACCAGAGAAGAAATGCACAAAAGAAAGCTTTCACATTTAATAGGTGATGAGGAACTTGGGAAGGAGATTTATCAGATTACTTACGATAGCACATTAGATCTTTCAGCCAGAGTGATTGCCATTTTGAATATAAGAACAGACTAACATCTTGGGGAGAAAGTCTGCAGCTTCTTGTTTTTATGTGTAATTTTCACTTCATTTTTTAACAAGATTTTGATGAAAGCAAGAGAAATTGAGGTCCTACCCAAAGACCTTTTTTGATAAGAACCTTGAACGATTTATCATCTTTCCTGGACAACTTCCCAAAGAAGAAAGTACCAGTCCAGGGAAATTTAAAGCAAGGAGCTGGGTCACCTGATTTTTCCTTCCTTCTGTAAGCTTCTGTTAAAATGACTAGAATTTCTAATAGGTGCTTCTACCTTCAATTCACTGACTTTAAGAAAATTGCTTGAAGAAATAACAGATTCAAATTCCTTCACAAAACCACTTGGGTTTATATAGTCAATAAAAGTGGCGATTTTCAGAAGAACCAGCCTGAAATAGTATCCATTAGCAGGTAGAAATTGCATCAATGAAGCTCTCAGACACTTATCAAGGCCACGTGATTTGGAATTACGATTCTTAGTCTGAGCAGGTTGAGACAGTGTCAAAAATTGACCTCACTTCTTTAAGCTATATATTTGTGGGTCTGTACCACATGAACCACATAAATAACGTAAGAATTAAAACTAAGACATGCCTATATAACATTATTGGGAATGGTGTCAGTAAGCTCATTGTTACTATAGTTTATAAAAGTGTTCAATAAAGAACAAAACAGACAGACAGGATCAGTGAAGCATACCTATGTAACATTTAAACCCAGTGCCGTCAAGTCGATTCCGACTCATAGCAACCCCATAAGACAGAGTAGAACTGCCCCATAGAGTTTCCAAGGAGCGCCTGGCGGATTTGAACTGCCGACCCTTTGGTTAGTAGCCGTAGTACTTAACCACTACGCCACCAGGGTTTCCAGATGTAACATTTAGTAAGCAGAATATATATGAGAACGTTGCTGGCAATGATGAAGAATCAAAGTTGAATGAAATTCTATCCCTGAACTTTATAGCATAAAAGGGAAAGAGTCCAATTCTCCTTTCTTCCTGTTATAATAGAGAAGGCACCCTTCTTTCTATCCAAGTGAGGTAAATTTTACCAATACCAGTAGCCATGGAGTAAACCCTGACTCATGGTGACCCCATGTTTATCCTAGTAGAACTGTGATTTATATAGTTTTCAATGGCTGATTTTTGGGAAGTATATCATCAGGCCTTTCTCTCAAGGCACCTCTGGGTGGACTAGAACCTCCAAACTTTGGGATAGCAGCCAAGCATGTTAACTGTTTGCAACACTCAGAGACTCCAGGTAAACTTTACATAAACTGAAATCTAAAATTTTAAGTATACTATTTAATAGGACTTAGCAAATGAATATACTCACGTAATCCAAATCCCCCCAAACAGATATGGAGCATTCTTTTCACCCCAGGAAAATTCCTCATATTCCCACTCAGTCAAACCCATCCCTGTTAACCTCAGAGACAACCACTGTTCTGATTGTTTTTTACTGTGATTAATTTTGTCTTTTATAGAATTTCATATACGTGAAAATATACAGTATGTACTCTTGCAAGTAAGGCTTCTTTTATAGAGCATAATGTTTTTTTAAGATTCACCCATGTTTTTATGTTTATCACACAACTGCTGAATAATATTCAATTGGAGCCCTGGTGGCTCAGTGGTTAAGAGCTCAGGCTGCTAACCAAAACGTCAGCTGTTTGACTCCACCAGCCGCTCCTTGGAAACCTTATGGGGCAGTTCTCTGTTGTATAAGGTCACTATGAGTCAGAATAGGGGTTTCACTGCATGGATAGACCACAGTTTGTTGTTGTTGCTGTTACTTTTTTTTTTTTTTTTTTGGTCATTCTCCTCTTGATGGGCATCTACATTGTTTTCAGTTTTTGACTATTTTGAATAAAGATGCCGTGGATGTTCTTAAACAATTCTTTTGTGGGCATATTTCTCTTGGGTAGATATCCAGGGGCAGAACTGATGAATCATACAATACGTGTTTGTTTAGGTTTATACAAAACTGTAAGTGGTTGTAACATTTGACTCTTAGATCAACAATGTATGGGAGTTCTAGTTACCCCACATTCTCACTGGATTGTCAATCAGTTTTAACATCAGCAGTGCTAGTTGGTGTGTGATTTAATTTACGTTGCCCTTTTTGCTAATGATGTTGAACGCATCGTCATGCAAATTGGCAATTCATCTATGCATATATTTTCCCCACTTTTAATTGGGCTACCTTTTCACAACTGCTTTTGAGGAGCTCTTTCTATATCCGGGATGCCAAGTGTTTTCTCCAATACGTGTTTTGCAAGTATTTGCTCCATAAATTTTTTTCCATTATTTTCCTTTTGACCAATCTGTTTGTTTACCTTTGATTTGTGATTTTTGCAGAAAGAGTAAAGTTGTGTGTGTTTTTTTTTAATGTAGCTTGATGTATTTAATTGAAGTATTTAGTTTATACACATTTCATGTAATTATTGATATAGGTTGGATTTGCGCAAATTATTTTGCTATTTGTTTTTTGCTTATCCCTCCTTTCTTTTTCCCTTCTGTTCTTCCCTTCTTGCCTTCTTTTTATCTGGATACTTTCTAGAATTCTATCTCAATTTCTCTATTGACTTTTTAGCTACTCTTTTTCTTTTCTTAGTGCTTCTTTTAATGATTACCATATACCGCCTTATTTTTTCGTAATACAGGTAGAGTTAATACTGTACTACTTCAAGTAAAATGTAAAAACTTTGCCATCATATAATTTTCTTTATTCTCGCATTCTTCATGATAGAGTCATCCTATGTATTATGGCTACATATGCTATAAACCCCATAACACAATGTTATACTTACAATTTAAAGTCATGTGAACTTTAAAAAATAAGGATACAAATAAAATACAGTGCTTTACTCTTATTTACTACTTACATTAATCTTCATTCTTTCCTGAAGAGTCTAGCTTCATCTAGGACTGTTTCCCTAGAACTTCATTCAGCATTTCTCTTCATTCAGGTCTGCAGGTAGCAAATTCACTTTTCACTTATCTGAAAATATCTTTATTTTCTCTTCATTCTTAATATTTTTGCTGAATATACATTTCTGGATGGTAGGTTTTTCCTGCTCTTGGCACTTTAAATGCATTGTTCCTCTGTCTTTTGAACACCATTGTTTCTCTTCTTTTACTTTTTTAAAATTATGCATTAGGTGAAAGTTTACAGAGAAAATTAGTTCCCCATTCAATAGTTTGTACATAAAGAGTTTCATGACCTTTGTTTCACACACCACAATGAGTCAGCAATCTCCCTATTTCCACCATGGGTTCCCCATTTTTCTTTCATCCTGATTTTCTACCCCTTCCTGCCTTCTCTTCTTTGCTTTTGGACAGATAATACACTTTAGATCTCATATAATTGATTGTTCCAAAGAGTACCTTCGTCTTGGGTTGTATTGTTTATCTTAAGTGCTTGTTTATTGTTTGGCTGGAAGGTGATTTCCTGGAATGGCTTCAGTTCCAGGTCAAGAACATCATTGTTTCTGATGAGACCTCAGCAATAATTTATATTATTGTTCTCCTGTATATAATGTGCCATTTTTATCTGGCTGCTTTAAAAATTGTGCCTTTATTTTGTTTCTCAGTAATTTGACTATGATATGCCATATAGTGGAAACCCTGGTGGTGTAGCGGTTAAGTGCTACAGCTGCTAGCCAAAAGGTCTGCAGTTAGAATCCACCAGGTGCTTCTTGGAAACTCTACGGGACAGTTCTACTCTGTCCTACAGGGTTGCTATGAGTCAGAATTGACTCAACGGCAAGGGGTTTGGTTTTTTGTTTTTTTTTTTTTTATGCCATATAGTTCCCTTTGTATTTATCCATGCTGGATTTTGCTGACCTTCTTGAAGCACTTAATATCAGATTTGTAACTCTTTTTTTTTTTTGGTCCGCCCCGTTTTCTGTCTCTTTGTCTAAGACTATAATTACATGTATTTTAGACCCTTTGGTATTTCTCCATAAGTCACTGAGGTCCTGGTCATTATTTTGCAAAGTTTTGTTTTTCCCCTCTGTTCTTCAGATTGAATAATATCTATTGATCTGTCTTTACTGATTCTTTCTTCTATCATCTCAAATTTGCTGTTAACCTATTGAGTTATATATACATATATATATTGCTTTAGATACAGTATTTTTCAGTCTTAGAACTTCCATTTGGTTCCTTTTCATAGTTTTTATTTTTCTGCTGACATTTCCTATCTTTTTATTCAAAGTCAGCTCATTTTCCTCGACATCATAGTTTTAATAACTACTTTAAAATTATGGCTAATTTTGAATTCTGGGTCATCTTAGGGTTGATCTCCATTGATTTTCTTTTCTCCTGAGCATGGGATGTGTTTTCCAGCTTCTTCATATCTTGCGTTTTAGATTATATCACAAATAGTACCAATGATAAGTTGTCAAGACCCTGGATTCTGTTATGCTCTTCTCCGGAGGCTTTAATTTTTGTTGTCGTTGTTGTTGGTTGTTTGTTTATTTTATCAGGCTGTTAATCTGATGAACTTACATTCCGAACACTGTCCCTCTGTCAGTGAAATTTCTATTTAGTTCTTGTAGCCTAGACGGCATACCTTACTTAGTTCAAATTCCTCCTCTGCACTTTGTTGTTATTTGATCTTGGGAAAGTCACTCAACCTTTCTGTCTTAGGTTTTCTGCCCCCTTAAAATGAAGAGCATAATAGCTACCTCCTCAGGCTTGAGGTGGAGATTGAGTCAATTAGGTAGTGCTTGGCACATCAACACATGAGGGCTGTCATTCTGATTATTCCAAGATTGATTGAGAAAAGTTACATGAGAAGAGCTTACTGTTGAGAAGTTCAGAGGAGGCAGCAACAATTGCCATTTGAAGGAGAGATTTTTTTTGGAGGAATTTAGCACTTGAGGTAGGAGTTGAGGAATAGAAGGTTTTTTTTTTTTTTAATTCAAAGTATGTTTTCACTGTTTTGCATTTACATTCTGTTTTCTCATACATCCCTGGGAGTCCTGTTGGCACAGAGGTTAAGCGCTCAGCTGCTAACCAAAAGGATGGCAGTTCAAACCCACCAGCTGCTCCTCGGAAACCATATGGGGCAGTTCTACTCTGTCCTATAGGGTAGCTATGAGTCAAAATCGACTCAACAGCAATGGGTATGGTTTGGTTTGGTATGCATCCTTATAAGTAAGTGTGTGTGTATTAGTAGATAGACAAATAGATATACATATATACACTAAAGAATACATTTGAGAATATAAACGAAGATTCAAAATGTAATCTTAAAATAGATGAAGAACAAGGTCGAAAGCCCTGAATACTAAGACGTTAGCAAAGCTAAAGACGGTGAGGTAAATCACACAAAGTATGAGTTCAAAGCACTTTCTAGAATTATTACACTCTCTCTGTCAGAGATGTGCTGAAATCAGAATTAGCGTAGTGTCTGCCACTTGAAATTTGGAAACAAGCTTCTTTATTAAAAGAATTGCAAAATGTGTTCTTCAGAGCTTCGTTTTGGTATCTCTAGAGCTAATCTGATAATGGTTTCAGATGATGTTTGAAATTCTACTGGTGCTGCAAAAGTGGTTGATTACGTAAAATATTCAGGCCTTCTTCCTCTGACACGTCAGATGAAATGCTAACATCCGTCTCAAAGGTCTGTTAATCCAAGATGTGCTAATACATCATCGACCATTTTAAAGCAGTGAGACCCAGTGACAGCAGAGTTGATATTTTAAAGGTAAGAGTTCTGGGTTCTGGAGCCCTTGCTCAGCTACTTACTGAGCAAATTTAACCAAGTGAAGCAATCTCCCTTGCTTACTTCCTGACTAAAATAAAAAATTTTAAAAGTCTCTCATTTCCCTTTCAGAGAATGTTTCCAAAAATAAATCTGTGAACACCCTATAAAAACTATCATGCTGAAATGTACCTATAATCATGTGACACCTTAAGAATATTTTATTATACCACATTTAATAACAGAAGGCTAGAAATTTGGTTCTAACCGTGTAAAAATAACATGAAGTTGTGATAAGAAACATTAAATCAAGCTTATTCTCAACTAGTGATCAGTAACCCTCCATTGAAAGAAAACTTTAAAATTAATCAACAATGAGAAGCAAATTACCGTTTTTAAGTTGAAAGAAAACTAAACTTGTTCACATGGTGCCAATTGTCTACTGTCAAATTCTTGGCATGTTTTCTTTGACGCATAGGTCCAGCGAGTTTTCTTGAACATTTTATGTTGGTCCTTCTTGATAATCTCTCTTTTGGAAATTTCAAAGTAATACTTAAAGGATCAGAAATGACTTCTATTTTAAAGTATTTTCTTTTGTGTGTAGGGCTTCATTTGGGTTATTTTCTTATCTGATGTCATCTTGCAATCTAAACCTGGATTGTTCTACTATTTTTTATGGCAACATTAATCAGTTCTATTTTTAGAACTGATTGCAATGAAGAGCGATTTGAAAATGTTATCAATGTTCCTGATTGCAAAATAAAATTGCAAATTGTTTGCAGAGCTGAGTTTAACAAACGGGCTTCTCTCCACTGCAGCAGGAATATCACTGCCTCTACAGACCTCCCTCCTACTGCTGTTACTGCAGAATAATTCTTGAGAATGGGGTTCTTGTTCCAGAGTTTGCCGTTGTCTAACTATATGACCTTGAGCGTGCCAACTAACTGTTAACTCTGTGAGCCTCAGCTTTCTTTACCTGTAACAATGGGATAATCACAGCTGCCTGGCCTAAGCCATGGCTTTATTGTTGTAACCCAATGAGGGTGGGCCCTGCCCAGCTCAACCCCTCCAGTCAATTGAGAGACACTAGCCTTTGAAAAAGAGAAAGTAGACTTTACTGCATGTCAGTCAAGCAAGAGCTCGGAGACAAGTCTCAAATCAAGCTCCCTGAGATTGAGGATTCTACGCAGTTACAGGGTTTGGGATAGGGAATTTACACATAATTCACAAAGTTTTGGGGAATAGGCGGACAGTTTCAGGAACTAATTAACATGTATGGGGGAGCAGTGAGAGTGCAATATGGTGGCTAGGGGGCATATTTTTTGGGGGGGAGGGTGTGGTGCATGGAGTTTATCTAAGGACAGCTTCGGGCTTATTGCTCATTCAGAAATGGAGGCGAGGGGTGTTGGTGGGTAGCAAAGGGCCTTGAGTGGAAGAGCAGTAGGACTGCCTTGAGCTGCTACACATAATGCCTTATCAGGAACTCACAGGCCCTGGGTGTGACTGGAGGAGGGGGAACCATTTAACCCTGTTGCTCACATTCAGGACGGGGGAACAGTTTAACCCTATCGGTTACATTGTGATCATATAAGGAGATAATATTAGTGAAAATACTTTGTAAATCATAAAGTACTATTGAAGAGAAGGAACTTTTACTATCTTGGTTTAGCTTTAAAAAGATATTCCAAAGTAGCAAAGTATCACAATAACTGTTTTCTAGAACCACTAAATCTAAGACAGATTTCGTGAAGGTTAATTTACAGCAAACGCTATTTCAAATTGGTTAGTGAAATAAGCTTAATCATGAAGAGTTGGACTCTAAAGACAGAAAGAATTGAATGCAAATCACAGTTTAGTGTTTTATTGATTATTTGACCCTGAACAAATCAGAAAATGCATTTCTCATAAGTAAATGCAGGTAATATATCCTTTATAGCCTACCAGTTAGGATAGGCCAGGGCTGGTTATGCTGTGGTAACAAATAATTCCAAAATCTTAGAGGCATACGTAACAAAGGTTTTGTTTTGTTTTTTTTTCTCTCCTCTTATTCATCATGTTCTATGTCCTTTGTGGAGCAACTGGGGTCTCTCATTCATTCTTTCTCACTTTGGGACCCTTGCTGACAGAGTAGTTGTTGTTAGTTACCACGGAATCTCTTCCAACTCAGGTCAACTCCATATACAACAGGATGAAATGATGCCCAACTCTGCACCATCTTCATCTTTCCTAGTGACTTCCAACACTATATTGGATCCATGGTTTTCATTGGCTGATTTTTGGAAGTAGATTGCCAGACTTTTCTTCCTAATCTGTCTTAGTCTGGATGCTTCGCTGAAACCTGACTACCATAGGTTACTTTGCTGGTATTTGAAATACTGGTAGCATAGTTTCCAGCATCATAGCAACCCACAAGCCACCACAGTACAACAAACTAACAGATGACTGGTAGGTTGACAGAGTAGCCACCACAAAAAATTGTGTTGCTCACTATAGCAGAGAGGAAGTGAGAGTAGTTAAGTGTGCACCGGCTTGGCTTTAACTCCTTACACTTCACCGACCAAAGAAAGTCATATGACCTCACCCAACTTTAAGGGGGAATAAAAGTACAATCTTATCATATGCCTTGGAAGAGAACCAGAAATATTTGAAGGACTGCCCTTACCACAGCCACAAATGAGTTGTTGTAAAATTACATAAAAGTGAAAGGTTTACTACAGTGCCTAGCATCTACATTAAGAATCCAATAACTTTTTATTACATTGTGCTTATTTTCTCAATTAACTTATGCTTTACACTCAGAAATAATTTCGATATTTTCATAATTTATACTTACGATGCTTAGACTTGATGAAGCAGAAAGCTAGAGAATCTAACAGAAACTTGACTGCCTAGATTAATCTGTGATATGGGATAATAATGTTTCTCTCCCTAAATACTTGCTTTTCCTCCTTAGAAAACTATTGCAAAGAGAAACATTGTGATTATGTGAATATATGATACAACATTGCAAAGCACTTTGAGCCTCTAGGGAGCACAGGTGTGGCATATATTGAATCTTTTTTTTTTTTTTTTATGGAGAGGTACGCCAGAGCTATCATTTCTGACACTTCAAATAAGGAATAAAACTTGCAAACAGAGCTTTCTTTTTTGAGAACTTTTCAGTTTTCCTGGAAGCCCTCTGACTGTTCTGTTCTTCATGGAGCCTATGATTCAGGTTGACTCTCTGTGATCCCAAAAATATCCAAGCTTCTAATCCAGATGACAATTGCAGATATGCAAGCCAGAGGGAGTAATAATGGGGAAAACGAAGGACCTCTCAAAATGACTAACATAGTTCCTTGTACATAGACTCCTCACTGACCATTTCTTCTTACTTAGATAGCTTGCATATTACCTCTTATTTAATACTACAGTTGTCCATTTTTCTGGAACCTGATGCCAATTATTCAGACTTTTTTTCTTTTTTTCAGTCATGTAAGAATGAATATCCTGGCTCTGTATATTTTATATACAGATACCTATCATACCCCTGATATCACAGGTATAGGTATCCTATCACGCACAAAGTCATGAATATTATACGAAGCAATAATATTATATAAAAACAATGAACGTATTCAACAATAAGGTCCATAAATGAAGTGTCTCCCTCCTCACATGCCCAGCTCCAGCACAGGCTCAAAAAATATTTGTGAAAAAAGTGGATGATGATGATGATGTTTCATGCTAACCCAGATATTTGAGTTGTTATGTATTGAAAGTCTAGTCAAGCTTCTTGAATATGGTGCTCCAGATTGGGATGGCAGGAAGTAGGTGGTATCCTTAACTAGCTTAGCATTTGGAGTTATAAAAGAATGAATGCTTTATTCAGTTTGAGCAAGCATCATCGTGTTTCCTAGCCTACCAGCCTCATGACCAGATGTGTTCAGCTGTGGGCTCATTTAGATACATGTACTGGTTTTAGATAGCAACTCTTTGGAACTCTTTGGTTGCTTTGAAATATACTATTTTAGGGGCGTGGGCACAATTAAATATTCAAGTTTATGCAGGTGTTACATCTCGACAGGCTTTTCTTTTCTTTCTTCTTCTTTTTTTTTTCTTTCAGTAAATCTATTTGTTGTTGGAATAGAATTCTGGCCCAGAGAGCCACAGCATTTGTCAGTGGGAGAAGGTGTGGGTGGCAACAAATGTATGTGCCAGTCACTGCCTTACTCGGCGCTCAGAGCCTGACTCCTACCGTCTGAAAGGATACCTGTGAGCACTCTTCCCTCAGAGGCAAGTGGCACTACTTCATTTATGGACTCACTTAGCCTGATTTTAGCAAATACCTGGTGATGTAAGACTAAGAATCAAGGAAAAAGATCAAGTTCTCACAGTAGCTGCTCGCTAATTAATCCTGGTGATTAACCACCTGAGAGAATTGTCTAAGAATAGCTCTATTGGGCAGTATCTTTCTCTCTCTCTCTCTCTTTTTTTTTTTCTTTACCTTTGGCTAGCTACAAACAGGAGAAAATAGAAGGTATTTGGAATTCATGTTTTTGAGAGCTTTTATAAAAATAATCAGGGCTATAATTACTTAGCACTTTTTGCTTTGGTGAGCTATACCCTTCAAAGAGAAGCAGGTTACCCTTTCCCCCCTCCCACCGCCTTTTTCAAAAATTTTCAGCCTTGTTTTTCTTTTTTAAAGGAGCCCTTGTGGTACAATGGTTAAGTGCTCAATTGTTAACTGAAGGGTAGGCGGTTTGAACCCACCAGCCACTCTGCAGAGAAAGATGTGGCCGTCTGCTTCTGTAAAGATTTACAGCCTCAGAAACTCCATGGGGCATTTCTACTCTGTCCTATAGGGTTGGCATGAGTCAGAATCAACTCAATGGCAATAATTTTTCTTTTTTTTTTTTAATTATTAAGTTTTGGATATGCTCAGGTGCATGCACAAAGGCCTATAAAAGATGTGAGATTTTCATAAAACCCAAAAACTCTGGCGGCAACAAGATGAATTCTAAATAGCATAATCTATTTAACTAAAATATCTAGCCTAATTAATATCAGACTCATGAATTTACAACAAATGTTTTCATCATGCAGACAAAATCTGAATTAGCCCATTTTTAATTATTCGAAGTATATAGTAATTTATTGATTAAATCGTCTAAGAGGTTCCTCTGTGAGTATGTTTGTATATATTTATAAATCACATACCAAACATTAAAAAATGTACTGAGCACCTATTACATGCCAGGCCGGGTAGTGTTTTATATTTATATACACATAAAGAAATTTATATGTATAAGTTTGGTTATTCATATATTAATCTTAAACCTAATGATGAATGTGTTGGTTAAAATGGTCATAGAACCAAATTTATTATTTAATAATTACGTGATAACCTAAAATTCTACTATCAGAGATCTCTGATAGCATATCATTGTTTATAACTCTACATACTTCTCTCCACATAGGCCTATATAGAAAAACTTTAAAACTGAGATCCATCGCCCTTTTGGAAAGTAATATGACTTAAAAATCATAAGAACGAACATTTTTTCAAAGAGTATCATTACTGCTATGTATGTGTTTACTATTAGTGGTCCAGCTTCTGCCTTCTGGAGGATCCAGGTATACTCCCTTTTAAAGAGACTACACCGAGTTTCATCACCCAGCAATCTGTTTATTAATTTATTCCAATTACCCATAGAAAGATGGAATAGCTTAGAAATTCTGCCACAGACATATGACCTTCTTAGCAAATTTTACCTTTCCCTGGAACTGATCAGTTGTATCCATTCAATGAGGAAATTAGAATAAATGACTCTTAAACCTTATTGGCTTCATCTAATTTCTCCAGGGAGGCCAAAACTTTCTCTCATATAGATCCTGCCCTCTCCCTACCACCATGATCTACTAAGATGGGGCCTTGGGAGAGCCAACTACCTTCATTCCTTCATTGAACAAAAAAATTGACTAAGCTCACCTTCTGTACTAGATATTGAGGATGTAGGGATAAACCAGCTGATGTGATCTTCATCTTAAAATTTTGCATTCCAGACACTTAAACTTTTCTCAAGTCTAGATTTGAAGGTAACCCAGTCCGATCTTAGGAGCTCTGGAGGCTCACATATGATGTACCAGAGCAAGAGATGAAACAAGTATTTAGAGTTAAAATCTATCTAGTAGTAGAGAAAGTGCATTTGTCTGGCTTGTTTTCTGTACATCACTGAGTCTGCTGAGATGACCTTCAATGATTTAGAGATGCTGAGTCTTGCCACATGCCAACATACTTCCTTCCAGCTCTAAAAAGTCTGTCCTATTTGGCTAGGCCCAATTTTCAATGAAGTTTTGGATGCTAAGCATTTGTTCAAAATCAGATTGGATATCAGTCAATATCCTCAGTCTCTGACATGTAGTAAAAAAAAAAAAAAAAAAAAGTAAGTACTTAATAAATGTTTTAATTAATTATTCAGACTCCCCTGGGGCTAAATGCACACACTAGAATACAACGTTGAGAGACAGGGATTCATTTTTCTCTACTTAGATCTTATCTAGTACATATTGATTATATCATATATATGCACAAAGTGGAGGCAAATTGGGAAAGGGAAAACGGCCAAGGGCTACCACGCCTTTGCCTTTTTGAGCAAGGCTTTTCTGAAGCTGATCATCCATTGAGCTATTCTTGAGTATGCCTTGAGTTTAGGATGGAACAGGGACATTCTAGAATCAAAAACTTCCATGCTACTTCTCTACTAATTCAGTCAGTTTTTATTGAACATCTGCTATATCTTGGATGTGTTCTAAACCATTGTGCAAATAAAGAGGCAAAATATACGTTCTTCAGTACACACTCAATCAGATCTTTGTACAAAGATCATCCAAACAAACTTCCATTTAGAATAAGGATAAAACATAGACGCTATCCCAAAGATCTTTCCTAGGACGTAAAATAATTTTTTTTTCTTCAGATCACATCACTACTTGCAATGTTACTGTCTTAGAGTTCAAACTTTTAAGACAGTAGTACTCATGGATTTCAGCAAGAGTGTTCTGGCCCTTTGTCTCATTACTACGCTGTTTCTTCATACTGTTTTCCCAAAACTGGTCTTTGGTGTGTGTGTGTACATATATGTATATATATCCTAGGAAGAAAAAACAACAGTAAGGTGAAAATGCTGCAGCATTTTTCTTCTCAACTGTGTGTGATCCATTTCTCTAGCCATGTGTCAGTTGCCTAAGAAACCTTACTAGACTAACATTTGATTGGCTGTCATCTTGGACTTATGAGAGTTCTGAGCCCAGAGTTAGAATGTCATAGTCCCAGGTAAGTTGTCCTGAAGGTACAGCAATGCTTCTCTTTGCTTATTTGCAAACAGATGCAAACTATACTCCATTCTTGGTATCGTCGTGTTTCGGTAAGAACTGTGCATGGTTTTTGAAGACTCTTGTGCTGGACACTATATAGCACTATTTTCTCAGTACTGCAACCTTCGTCTCTTGCTGGGTATACAAAATTTGTTTTTTACCTGTAGTCTGGGATCCTTAATTTAAGGCTCAAATTTGAGATTCTTAACTGATTTTCCCACAGAGAAGTAGAGCTGTTTATTAAGCTAGAAAAGTTTTACCTCCTTGTATTTTATGATTAAATTATTCATAATATATTTTCCTGGAATGACTAGCTCCTTACATGATATATTTAATAACAACTTTAATATCCATAATACCCTACACTTTATAAATTCCTTCCACATACATTACCTAATTCAATCCTTTCTGGAACCTGTAAGCTAGGTAAGACAAGTCTAACTAGCTCACTTAAAGATGAGATATTAAAAGCCACACAGATTAAGCAATTTGTGTGTGATCACACAATTGAAAAGTAGCAGAGCTGAAACCTATACCTGCATTTGCTGATTAACTCAGGATTTTCTCTACAAACATTTCCATTCATCCACATCTAACAAAACAGCATGTCCTGGCTTTAGGAGTCCCTGGGTGGCACAGATGGTTAAGTTCTTGGCTACTAACCAAAGATTGGCTGTTCGGACTCACCCAGAGGTGCCTCAAAAGAAAGCCTGATGAGCTGCTTTTGAAAGGCCACAGCCATGAAAACTCTGTGGAGTGCAGTTCTACTCTGCAGCACATGGTGTTGCCATGAGTTGAAGTCCAACAGCAACTGCTTTTGTTTTTGATATATTTTTCCAAAATATATCCCAAACCCATTCTATTACTCTCATTTGCTATTATATCAGTTA
Organism: Loxodonta africana; assembly: GCF_030014295.1. Lineage (NCBI taxonomy): Eukaryota > Metazoa > Chordata > Mammalia > Proboscidea > Elephantidae > Loxodonta > Loxodonta africana. The sequence continues at coordinate 177,984,386 of NC_087343.1, read as the reverse complement.
TTTCAAACTATTATAATTTCTACTCCAGTCTTCTACAGTAGCCTCCTGAATGTCTCCTTGGTACTATTCTTGCTTCCTGAAATTCCCTTTTCCCACGTTATCCAAGTTTTTTTTTTTTTTTTTTTTAATGTGTTTTTGAAGGAAACAGGCAGTGGAAAGGCAATCTTTTACACAGATTGTAAAAATACAATAAAATGAATTTAATAAATTTATACTCCATGAAACCAATACCAAAATAGAATATATTCATTTCCCCAGAAATTACCCTTTTATCCTTTTTCCAATCCCCACCATCAGAGGCAACCACTGTTTTGATTTCATTCATGTGGATTAGCTTTGCTTTTTCCTGAATTTCATCTAAATGAAATCATGTAGTGTGTACTCTTGATTCTGGTTTCTTTGATGAACAAAATATTTTTTAAATGTGTACATGTTGTTGCTTCTGTCAGAAGTTTGTTTAGTGCAGCGTAGTGTTCCATCTTAACCACTGAACTAAATTTATCTGCTTTACTATTAATGGATTTTTGAGTTTCCAATTTTTGATTATTATACTACATTGATTTTTTATTATTATTATTTTACTATAGTTTTAGATTTATGGAAAAGTTGTGAATGTAATACAAAGAGTTTCCATTGCCTCAAGCCCAGTTTCTCCTATTATTAGCAACTTACATCAGTATGGTATATTTGTCATCACTAATCTGAGTCAGAATTGACTTGATGGCAACGAGTGTGGTTTGATTTGGTTTTAATCAACCAATGTTGATACATTACTATTACTTAAAGTCTATACTTTATTCATATTTGCTTAGTTTTTTGTCTTTACTTAATGTCTTTTTTGTTGTTGTTGTTCCAGGGTCTCATCCAAGAGACATTACATTTAGTCATCATATTTCTGTAAGCTCCTCTAGATTCTTACTTTTCTCAGAATGTCCTTGTTTTTGATGACCTTGAGAATTTGGAGGAGCACTGAAAGGGCATTTTGTAGAATATCCCTGAATTAGGGTTCCTGGACTGTTGTTTGCTTGCTTTTATGATTAGACTGGGGTTATTGGTTTTGGGGAGAAAGACCACAAAGGTAAAGTGCCATTCTCATCACATCATATCAAAGACATACACTTAAAACATAACTTGTTAATATTGATATAAAGCTTAATCACCTAGCTCAGACAATGTTTGTTAGGCTTCTCTAGTGTAGTGTTACTCTTTTTCCCCACTTTCCACACTGTATTATTGGGAAGGAGGTCATTATGAACAGTCTACGCTTAAGGGGTAGAGAGTTAAGCATCTATCCCTTAAGGGAAAAGTATTTACATAAATTATTTAAAATTCTTCTACACAGAATATTTCTCCATTCTTCCCTGCTTATTTATTTAATCAACATTTTGTATATCAGTATAGGTTCACAGATATTTATTTTATACTTTTTTTTTGCTATAATCTAGTATGTTACTTATCTTGTTTCTCAAACAGATCCAACTTTGGCCATTGGGAGCTTTTTAAGTTGAATTTTATGCCCTTTGACATACTTCCATAGTCATAGTATTTTATTTATTTGTATATTTGATTTTTAGCACTTTCTTACTTTCTTTCACTATAATGTGTTCCAAGTTCATCCTATATATTCTTTGTCCACCCCTAGAGTCAGCTTTTTCTCCAAAGAGCCCTGACTCTTTTTGTTGGAGAAAGCTATTAGAAACCAAAAGCTTCCTACAATATTTTTCAAAGAACATTTATTAACATTTTAATAAACTCCAATTTATAATTTTTTTTTTCTTCATGGATTGTGCTTTTGGTGTTGTATCCAAAAAGTCTTCAACAAACTCAAAGTCACATAGATTTTCTGGTATGTTTTTATTTAGAAGTTTTATAGGCTTTTATTTTATGTTTAGGTCTATACTCCATTTTGAATTCATTTTTGTGTTGAGTGTAAGATCTATGACTACTTTCTTTTTTTTTTTTTTAACATAAGGACATCCGATTATTCTAGCACCATTTGTTGAAAAGACAATCCTTTCTCCATTGAACTGCCTTTGTGCCTTTGTTAAAAATAAGTTGATTAAATTTGCATGATTTATTTCTGGGTTCCCTATTCTGTTCCATTGATCTACCTGTCCATTTTTTCATTAGTATCAAACCTTTGTGATTATTGTAGCTTTACGGTAAGTTTTGAAATTGGGTAGTGTGAGTTCCCCAATTTTGTTTTGTGTCTTCAGTATTGCGTTGGCTATTCTGTGCCCTTTCCCTATGCATAAAAAATTTAAAAATTAGTTTATTGATATGGAAAAAATAGCTTATTAGAATTTTGATTGAGATAGCGTTGAATTTATAGATCAAGTTGGGAAAAATAGAGGTTTTAACAATGTTAACTTGTCCAATCTATAAACACAGAATATCTCTCCATTTGTTTAGATTTTCTGTGATTTCTTTCGGCAGTATTTTGAAGTTTTCTGCATATAGATCGAATGTATATTTTCTTAGATTTATACCTACTTACTTTTTTTTAGTGCTTTTTTTTTAATTTTGATTTTCAATTTTTTATTGCTGGTATATACAGCAAGTTTTAAAACAAGCAATATCATGTTTTGGCATTTCACTTAAAATCTTAACTTCTTACTACAGCCTACATAGCCCTCCCAATCTCTTTAAACTAATCTCATACTAGGTTACCCTTTGATTCTTAAGCTCCAAACTTACCGTCCTTTTTATTTATTGGTTTATTCCAAGCTCATTCTTCCCCCAGAATCCTTGTACTTACCCCTCATTTTGCCTGGATTTTTCTTCTCCTGAACATTTTCCTCACTGATTCTAGTTCTTTTCATCCTTCAGATTTCATTTCAAATTTCAGAGCTGTCTTCCCTACAATGGTATCAACTTTCCCTCCTTCACTTCCCTTTATCCATCCTTGCCTCATAGCACTTATCTCTGTCTGACATTATCTTGTTGATTTGTTATTCTTTCTAGTTATCTGCCTTTCACCACATATATAAATTAGGTGAAAGTAGGTACTTTATCTTTTTAATCCGCTGCCATTTTCCCAGTTGTTATTATAGTGTCTAGAATATAGTTGATGCTCACTTAAATCTGTTTGAAAGAATGAGCATATTAATTTTGAGAGAGAGTTACACTGAATTCAAATGTCTCAACTTCAGTGAAATCTTCCATGAGTCCCTTAACTGGAAGTGATTACTCCCACCTCTAAATCTCCCTAAAAATGTATTTTCTTATATAATTATTTATATTCATCTTTTCTTTCCTAGTATGTTACAAAATTACTGAGAACAGGGGTAGTATTTTATTCATCGTTGTACTCTCTATAGCTCTTAGCAAATAATGTTACGTTTAGTAAAACCATTGCCATTTAGTCGATTCTGAGTGATAGCAAATCTGTAGGTCAGAGTAGAACTGCTCCACAGTGTTTCCGAAGAGCTGCTTGTGGATTCAAACCGCTGACCTTTTGGTTAGCAGCCATAGCTCTTAGCCTCTGTACCACCAGAGCTTAAATATCTATATTTATTGAATGAAAAAAATGAATAAATGAATGAATGATCTGATAATTGGAAGACCTTGAGCCTGATCCAAAAATGTTTCACCAACTAGTTGCATAACTATTGGAAAGCCACCTCACCTCGGTGGGCTTTAGTTTCTCAATCTGTAAAATGAGGGAATTAGATTAGACTGGTGGTACAGTGGTCAAAAACTCGTCTACTAATCAAAAGGTTGGCAGTTCAAATCCACCAGCCACTCCTTACAAGCCCTATGGGGCAGCCCTACTCTGTCCTATAGGGTCACTATGAGTCAGAATCAACTGAACAGCAATGGGTTATGGGTGGTAATTGTTTTTTTCTTCTTTTGAAGAAGGGGTAACAGGCACTGTCAGTGCTCCACCCAAATCCCCTGGAATCCCTTTACCATTTTCATGAATACCAGAACCCAGATTGCTGTTATTCCCAACAGTTAGAACTTGCCTCCCTTCACTGAAGGACTGCCCTCAGGCTTCCTGAGACAGTTTTACCTGCACACCTGGAAGAGGAATGATCCCCCCGCCCAACCCACAGAACACAGAGATATTAACGTTCCAGCTTTTTTGGCTGCTGATGCCCACAGCTCTGAGTGTGGTTTACTCAGTCTCCAGAGCTCCCCTGCAGGACTGACCCAGAGGCACCCTCTGCAGGACTTTGTTTAATATTTCAACTTTGCTTTGGCTTGGCCTCCTCCTTTCCCATTCAGGTCCTTACTAGACAACCTGTTTATTTTGGAAACTCCTTCTACTACATCACTTTCACACGAATCCTCATCTCAGAGCTGCTGCTGGTGAACCCAGCCTGAGATTCCTGTGGCAAATCTGTTGAAAGTTATGGCTTTTCTTCAGAAAAGAAAAAATATATTATTCATACCAAAATAATTATATAATCATTGATTTCAATTTAAGAACCCCTTGGCTAGATAATCTCAAAGGTAACTTCTAGTTCTTAAACTAATTCACTCCAACAAAAATTTAGGGAGTGTCTACTATAGCATCATTGCAATTCCTAAGGTTGTAGGAGTGAACAAAACCAACTAGACCTTTGCTTCTGTGGAGTTTATCTTTAAGTGAAGGAAGAGGATAATACAATTCATAAGAAAAAGATCAGGTAGTGTTCAGTAACACGAAGATAGTTAAAACAGTGTTATAGTTAAAACAGTGTTATATGATAGAAAAAGTATAGGTTAACACTTCATGTTTGATGATCAGGGAAGACTTCTCAGAGGATGAGCCCTTTCAACTGAAACAATAATGAAGAGCAGGAACAAGCTATACAAAAAACAGAGGATAAATTATAGACAGAATGGATGGCAATAAGGGCAGATGGGACAGCCAGTACAAAGGTCCTAAACTGGAGATAATCTTAGTAAATTTGAGAACCAAAAAGGACTGAATGTCCAAAGCATGATGTGCAGAGAATAGTATGAGATGGAGTTGAGAAAGTGTTCAGGCACTGGATCATGAAGAGTAAGTCAAGGTTATAAGTTTGGGTTTTATTCTAGGTAAACCAGTGGCTGTCAAGCTGACTTCGACTCATGGCGGCACCATGTGTGTCAAAGTAGAACTGTTCTTCATAGCTTTTTCAGTGGCTAATTTTTAGAAGTATATCACTAGGCATTTCTTTTAAGGCATCTCTGTATGGACTCAAATCTCCAAACTCTTGGTTAACAGCTGAGTGTGTTAACCATTTGTACCACCCAAGGATTCCTTATTCTAGGTAAAACAGAGATAATAATAATCAGTGCTAATCTTTGACTTGAATATTGCAATACTAAGAGTTATAATATAGGATCTAGACTCTGTGCTTTAATTAGTTCCATGGATAGTAACTCTACTCTCTATTTTCACATCTTCCTTTCTTGATACCTGACTGTAAGTTACTTGTTCCCTGGTTTCTCTTTCCTAAACCTTCCCCACAAGAGAAAAGAGGAAATGACCTGATTTGTAATTGTGTAAGCTGAAAGTCATCTCTGAATGACCTTGACTCCAGGAATGATAAGAATTTGCAGGGATACTTACAATGGTAAAATGAGTCTATTCAGAATGGTCACACTGAGGTGGTAAAACCGTGGACCATATGAGGTATATGTTGCATCTGTTTTTTACTTTTGTTTATGATAGGTGGGTTAAGATTTGCATCGATGGGCATTGTTAGTATTGATTTCTTATGGGTTTAATTTCAAAGAAAAAGCTAAAGATTTGCATTTTCTGCAGTCTCTTCAAAATTCAGTGGAAGGCTCTCTTAAAAGCACAGTAGATATTATCAGAATCTCAAATTCAAGCAAAAAAAAAAAAAAAGCCACAGTATGGCTTCTGAAAAAAAAAAAAATTTTTTTTCGCAGCTCTTTCACTGGCACTGCCATGGTTATTCTACAACTCATGCCCCCTAACAGGAAAGGAGTCTTTCTGACAAAGCAAGCTTGATAAGACAGCTGGAGTTTTCTTGGAGAGTGTTGACCAGAGTAATTACTGTATTTCTGACAGCAGCTGTAAAGTTTCTGTTGCTAGGGTGGAATTTAACCCCTACCTAGCTGAATTTGAATGAATTATATTCTTTGTTACATTTTGCTGAGGCACACACATCAAGATATTACTTGAGAAAACAGATCTTTAATTAGATTAACAGCATAATTATTTCTGTCTTGATGCCCTAGCTTCAAAAGCTTTGCAAAAATATTTATGTAGCTAATGAAAAAAAAAAGTGATTCTCCTTATTGGTCTTGTCTCCACACTGGTTTCCACAGCTGCATAAACCCTAACATTTAGCCTACTTGGTAAACAACAAAACATAAACTGCTTTCAGAGACAACTAAACTTGAAGCCCACTTGCTTCAGTTTTGGGTCTGGGTTAGACTTGAAGCCCACTTGCTTCAGACTTAGAATATTGCAATTCTTTGGAACAGGCAATGGGAGCTAAGATCCCAGGGATGCAAGAGACTGAATGTATATGAACTTACATAGCCAGTTGGATATTCACACCAAACAGAAAAAGTAGGGCAAATGGGGCCCAGGGAACCCAGTGTATGAATGTTTCAGGTTCCTTAACTCCACAACTTACCTCCTTTCACCTGCCTTTTGGCAATTTCACTGCTTATTTAAATTCTTACCTGAGGTAGGTCAGGATGCAAATGGAGTGATATGTCGTCATCATCCTTGAACAGCCTCTAGTCAGAGATTTGCAACCATCACTGCGTATTATAATCACCTGGGGAGGTTTAACTAATACAGCTGCGCAGTCATATCCCCAGACCAACCAATTTATTATACCTGGTAGTTCTAACAATCAACCAGGTATGGAAAGACTCAAGTAAATGCCGTCAAAATGAAAATTACAATAAAAGAAAAGAGTATTTTTCTGGATCAGTGTGTGGAGTAAATTTTAATGGTTACCATTTTTTAAGTCACTGTTTTATATCAAACACTGAAATCCATGTCATATGTGCATTATCTATTTAGAACTCCCAGACAACCTGTGTCCTCAGTTAACAAAACTATAAACTGGGGCTCAAAGAAAAAAAAAAAAGTGCTTGCCCACCTTCACAAAATTAGGAAGTAGTTGAGCCACTTTTAGGGAGTGAGACTTAGAGCCGAATCCTTGGTTCAAATCACAGATTCTGAAAATTTTTGTGGATTATCTCATCCTTCCTATTGTGCTTATGCAGAACCTGTGCATAGACCACGAGGCAGTTGTGCAAATAGAACTAGGGGATAGTGTGTGGTTTTAAATCAGAAAAGATGTGGTATCCTTTTGTTGCTGGAATTCAATAAAGTTCTTGCCTCTCACTGATCAAGAATGAGCAGGTAATGCACGAAGAGTTTTCCACATGAGCAAAGCTGTATTGAAGAGGCTTGCGAGTGGAGATGAGGAGGGCCTAAGCTAGCTTACCCCCATCCCACAAAACAAGGAACTTGCATGGGCTTTTAAAAATTCTTGGTGGAGGGGGATTCATGTTTATTCAGAGACACAGGTGGAGTTTTCAGGAAGTAGCCTCTTTGGGGCGGGGATATGTTAACTAAGGTGCACTTGCAGCTGCTTTCTGAGATGGCTCCTGTCCTGGAGGCCTCTGGGATCCGTAGCAGGACCTATTATGGGATGTCATGCCTGCGCAGCCTCTCGCTCCCCAAGTTCAATTCCCCAGCTGTGGCTGCAGCCCCTCACTGCCATGGTGGAAGGCCACACAGTGGTCACAGGTGGGTGTTCTATGCATGTCCCTGGGGCTGATTTTATCTGGCTGCACTTTAAAGAAGTTTGTGGGCTGTTTTCTGATATCCTGCCCCATTGTTCTGGGGAATGGCTTTGTTTCTGTGCCCTGGCCCATTTCCTGTTAGTTTGTTACTTTAATTTGTTTATGTAAATTACAGATTTGCGGTTCCCTCTGTTCCCTGTGTTAATTTCACTATACTTATTCAATTTGTATGCTGAGCAAATAATCTGAGATACTGGACTAAATGAAGAAGAATGGGGCATCAAGATTGGAGGAAGGCTTATTAACAACCTGCCATATGCAGATGATACAACCTTGCTTGCTGAAAGTGAAGAGGACTTGAAGCCCTTACTGATAAAGATCAAAGTCTACAGCCCTCAGTATGAAATACACTTTAACAAAGAAAACAAAAATCCTCACAACTGGATCAATAAGCAACATCATGATAAACACAGAAAAGACTGAAGTTGTCAAGGATTTCATTTTACATGGACCCATAATCAATGCCCACAGATGCAAAATAATTCATTGCACTGGGCAAATCTGTTGCAAAGATCTCTTTAAAGTGTTAAAAAGCAAAGATGTCACCTTGAGAACTAAGGTGCACCAGACTCAAGCCATGGTGTTCTTAATTGCCTCCTATTCATGAGAAAGCTGGACAATGAATAAGGAAGACTGAAGAATTGATGCCTTTAAATTATGGTGTTGGCAAAGAATATTGAATATACCATGGACTTCCAGGAGAAAGAACAAGTCTATATTAGAAGAAGTACAGCCACAATGTTCCTTAGAAGCAAGGATGGCAAGACTTTGTCTCATGTACTTTGAACATGTTATCGGGAGGGGTTAGTCACTGGAGAAGGACATCATGCTTGGTAAAGTAAGGGCTCAGTGAAAAAGAGGAAGACCCTCAACCAGATTTACACAGAGGCTGCAACGATGGCCTCAAACATAGCAAGGATTATGAGGATGGTGCAGGCCTGGGTAGTGTTTCATTCTGTTGTACATAAGATTGCTACAAGTCAGAAGGACTGGACAGCACCTAACAACAACAAATATATATATATTCCTTGCATATAGCTGGCATGGAATAACTGCTTTCTAAATGACAAAATAAGTGAATTCACAAGGATTTTATAACGAAGGAAACCCTGGTGGCACAGTGGTTAAGAGCTATGGCTGCTAACCAAAAAGTCAACAGTTCAAATCCACCAGGTGCTCCTTGGAAAACATATGGGACAGTTCTACTCTGTCCTATAGGGTTGCTATGAATTGGAGTTGGGTTTGGTTTCTTTTGGTTTTATAAAACATAGGCGTATGATTAAACAAATTTTGTAATTGAAAACCATACATCACATGTTGTGAACAGCCAGTACCAGTATCTCCACTTTATTTGGTTTGCCTACTAAATATGGGTCACTCTGAACCCCAGACAACCCTCTTTATTTGGAGTCTGTCTCCCGCTTGCTCAATTCACTCCAGCGACATTGAATCTCAAACTAGTCAATGTCTTTCCTTTCTTAGAAGAGCAAGGGGAGACCAGGGATACGAGAACATTGCATTCTTGCTGTTGCCTGTGCTAGACTCATCTCCCCCCAACACTCCCACACCCCATCTTCTTCAACACCATTACTGCCATTCTATGCCTTAGTTAGGCGTAGTGGTTAAGTGCTACAGCTGCTAACCAACGGGTCAGCAGTTTGAACCCGCCAGGTGCTCCTTGGAAACTCTGTGGGGCAGTTCTCCTCTGTCCTATAGGGTCACTGTCAGTCGGAAACGACTCGACGGTGCTGGGTTTGGTATGCCTTGGCTACATCTTCAGATTCCAGTTTAAATGTAAGTTCCTCATGTATGATATCCTGACCTCTCAAACTCCCCTATAATTCTCTCTCACAATCTCTCTGTTTCTTAAAGCACTTTCTCAGTTTGTTATTATGCATCTACGTGTAGGTTCATTTATTTAACTGTTGATTTCCCACTATAACGATCATTCCTTGATGAAAGGAGTAATGTGTTGCTTACATGGCACACAGTATGCACTCATTAAAAATTTTAGATGTTAAATGTTTCTAAGTGGAAGTTGTTGCTTATGGACTGAATCGCTCTCCACCAAAAAAAAAAAATTCTAATTCCTGATACCTCTGAACATGACCTTGTTCGGAAATAGGGTTTTTGAAATTGTTATCAGTAAACATGAGGTCATACTGAAGTAGGGTAGGTCCTAATCTAATCTAAGTGTTTCCCTTATAAAAGAGGAAAAGAGACATGCAGATACAAACAGAGGAAGGATGGCCATGTGAAGATGCATTACTCACGAACACCTGGAGCTACCAGGAGCTGAGAGAGACAAGAGAGGATTTTTCTCCTGGAGACTGGTGGGAGTGTGAGCCAGCCAACATATGGATTTGGATTTCTGAGCTCTAGGATTGGGAGACAATAAATTTCTGTTCTTAAGAGCCACCCAACTTGTGGTATTTAGTTATGGCAGCCCTAAGAAACCAACAGATTGGCTTAATTTCTAAAACTAACGTTGGCTTCCCTTGATTCTCAGTCTAAGATTTAACTTACATGTAATTATTGTTCCCTCTCACTCCAGTGTTCTTACTTAATGTTTAAAAATAAATAACCAACTCAATATGTGGTGTTCCCATTTAATAGCCTCCTGTTTTTTGAAAGAGTGAAGCCGTTTACCTGTAGGAAGTTCCTGAAAATCAATGTAAATTCATAAAAATTCCCCAGAAGCAGAAAGCAACTTGAGGATAAGAGTCTATTTTGAGACAGGAGTTTGGTGATATGATCTGTTAATCTAGAGAGGCAAATTTTGCCTTAAGAAAAATTTCTGGTGTTGATCTGAAAAAACCTTGAATGTGACAGATTAGAACTTTCCCATAGGGATTTCTAGCCTGTAATATTTATGAAAGAGGATCGCCAGGTCTTTTCTCCCACAGAGAGGTTGTATGGCTTTCAACTGCCAACCTAAGCACTCAGTTAACAGATAAGTGCTCAGCTATATTATGGAGGCACGATTGATACTTTAAACAGCCTGTCTAACTTGAACTTGTTTTCTTACCCATTACAAGACCTTATAGTTTTTTCCCCTCCTGATTCTCCCTACATTTTTTTCTATTATCAGAGGCAGATTCAACGGTTTATAACTCTAGAGTCCACAAAATGTATTAAAATGCAGGTAAACAATGATATATACTTCTTTAAAAGAAAAAAAAGTAAAAAAAAAAAAAAGCTGTTTATTTAAATAATAATGAAGAAGTTTTTTCAAAAGCATGGTGCCAATAGGAGAAGCAATGTGCAGTGGGGAAAGGGATATAGGGGAACTATCTGTACTTTCTGCACAATTTCTCTGTAAACCTAATACCGCTCAAAAAAAAACAAAGGCAATATTTTAAAAAAATCATAATTCCTCTTCTCTCTTCTTTAAATCACTTTATAGGAAAAATGAAAGGATGGAACTTCCCTAAATTATCAGAATTATTTTTCTTTTATAAGCTTGCAGTAGCACCAATATATAACACACTTTTTTTTTTTTTTAAGATCATAGTCAAGTGCCAATGTAATTCCCAATGCCACACACCTTTATTTTCTGCCTTGCTATCTGTGTAGTTGTAGACAAGATGATTGACCTCTCTGGTCTCAGTTTCCTGTATATTCGTGAAGAGTATTAAATATACTAACATTTGCTAACCTATATGCAATACCAAATGCAGAGTCCAGTACCCATTGCTGTTGAATCAATTCTGACTCATAGAGACCCTACAGGACATACGGTCTCCAAAGCTGTGATCTTCATGGAAGCAGACTGCTTCATCTCTCTCCCCCAAAGCTCCTGGTGGGTTCGAACCACCAACTTTTTGGTTATCAGCCAAAGGCTTAACCACTGTGCCACCAGAGCTCCTTTAACACAGAGTAAAACCAAAAAAAAAAAAAAAACCCATTGCCATTGAATCAGTTCCAACTTGTAGTGACCCTATAGGACAAAGTAGAGCTGCCCCCATAGGGTTTCCAAACAGCAGCTGGCGGATTTGAACTGCTGACCCTTTGGTTAGCAGCCAAGTTCTTTAACTACTATGTCTCCAGAGTCCCTCAGTACAGATTAGATGCTCATATATGCTGATTGCCTTTCCCTAGTTCAGAGAATTTCTACTTCAGAACCAGGTTCCTGTACATCTTGTATTCTAATGAAAGGTGTTGTAGATAAAGATCCTTCTACCCAGATTCTTAGCCCAGATGCGTTTTTGAGTAGTTGATTTGTTGCTGTTATTAGCTGCTGTCAATTTAGCTCCAACTCATTTTTCATGATGACATGCACAAGAAAACAATATGTTGCCTGGCCCTACGTCATTTTCATTAACATTGGTATGCTGTAGTCCATTACTTCAGCCACTGTGTATTATGAGTTTCTTCCAACCTGTGCGCTCATCTTCTAGCACTGTATCAGCCAGTATGCTGTTGTGATCAATAGGGTATTCTTCGGCTAATTTTTAGAAGTATATCACCAGAACAGTCTTCCTTGCCTTAGTCTGGAAGCTGCACTGAAACCTGCCCACCATGGATGACCCTGCTGGTATCTGAAATACCAGTGGTATAGCTTCCAACATCACAGCAACACCCAAGCCACCACATTATGAAAAGCTGACAAAAAGGTGGTAAATACATTTGACATTTGTCCCCAAATTCCTGATCTTTATCAAGCTTCTCACTGGGATAAATGTTTATGACTCTAACTACCTGAATATATAATATCACTAGTCAGTTTTTGACCTTGGTGATTGTCTTAGGGCTACTATAACAAAATACCACAAAGGAAGTGGATTTAAAGAACAGAAATTTATTGTCCCACAGTTACAGAGGCTAGAAATGAATTCAGGGCATCTGTAGGGCAATGTTCTCTCTCTCCCTCTCTCTCAACTATAGGGGAAGATCCTTACTTGACTCTTTCAGCTACTGGAAGCCTCAGGTATTTCTTGGTGTTCCTTGGCTGGATGCACCTGCCCCAGTCATCACAGGACATCTATCTTCCCTCCGCTGTGTGTCTGTGTTTCCATGTCTGTTTTCTCATTCTATAAGACACCACACAAAAGAGATTAGAATCCACCCTACTCACACATGACCTCTTTAGCTTAACTGATAACATCTGCAAAGAAAAAACTATTTCCCCAGACAAGGTCATGTTCAAAGGTATAGGTCCTTGACATACATTTTTGGGAGGCACAATTCAATTCATTAACAGTAATAAAACTTCTTTATCTTCACCCTACTGACCTAAAATCATTACTGTTGCCTACTCCCCACTTGACAACCTGCATACTCTCTTAATTTACATAAATATTTGAGGATTTCTGGACCTTTATTCTAGGTTCTTAAGCTGTGTTTAAGATCACCACCTGGAGTGAGACAAACCTGAATTGGAATATTGAGTGTGTTATCAACCTTAACCCATTGTGTGACCTTGGGCAAGTTCCTTAAATTTTATAATCTTAGTTTCCTCAGCTGAGAACTGTGGGTGACAATACCACCTGAGGTTAATACGAAGATTAAATGATGTAAAGCATATTTAACACTTAGTACAGTGGCTAGCACAATTAAGTACTCAGGCAGTAATGAGAGAGAGTGTTATCACAGATAATGTCAGGAAGTACTGAACTGGACAGAGTAAGGCATTAATCACTCACTTTACCAGGACTGGGAAAGGTGTTAAATTACAGTTATAATGGCCAAAGGAGCTCTGGTGGTGCGGTGATTAAGCACTTGGCTGCTAACCAAAAGGTCAGCAGTTCAAATCTACCAGCCTCTCCTTGGAAGCCCTATGGGACAGTTCAACTCTGTCTTATAGGGAATTGACTGGATGGCACCAGGATAATGGCCAAAATCAGGCGACTTGTACTGAGTTCACATGCTGTGAATGTCAAAACACTGTGACCAAATACTTATAAAGAAGAATAAAAGGAAAGAAACAGGAATCTGTATTATCTACCCCTACTCCTTCATGATATAAATCCTATGTATCATTTAAGGAAGATAAATTGAAAATTGCCACTTGATCCTCTCCACTTTGGAACATTTCCTTCTTCCTCAATTTACGTTAGTGTACGAACTTGTCCCATCCAAATGAGTCTTCACCATGGGGGAAAGAAAATACACAAATATATTTTGAGGGGATTTATGTCAATGGGATCCAAAACCAAAATGCATTACAAAAAGAACTGCACTGAGAAACTGTAACACTGTGAATTGTCAAAAGCAAAGTTGTCTACCCTTGGCTTTGTCATTCATCACATTGCCTAAAGAGAACTGTAATCTCAAAGGAAGTGGGAAAGGGATGAGAAGTGAGATGTGACATAAAATGATTAGTTCCACTCCACAGACACAGGCTGCTGGGTGTGCTGAGGACCAAGTCAAGCATCTTAGTTGTGAATTTGTTTGTGAAAGTGTCTGTGATTTGCAGCATGCGTGAGGAAAAATGAAGAGAACATTAAACCACATTTTAGGGTGGCATGCGACAGTGAAAAAATCAGCAGGTGATGTTTTATTACCAGTGCTAGTTTATAACATCTTTCTGAGCTTGTGGATTTTCACCCTCCCCCTCTCCTCTGCTCATGCCTCTGTATATGTTCCTGTTAATGTTAACTCTATTACTAAAAACAAAACAAACATAACATAGTTGCTATTAGTCAGAAGGTTTTAACATTCATCTTCATGGGGGCTTCCCACGTCAGGGGCAGTTGAGCACTGTGGTTAAAAGCACAACTCCGGAGGCAGAATGTCTGAATGAGAATCTCACCTCCACCACATTACTCACAATATGACTTTAAGCAAGTCACTTGGCCTTTCCAAAAAAAACCAAACCCATTGCCATTGAGTTGACTTCAACTCACGGCAACCCCTTGTATTACAGAGTAGAACTGCTCCATAGGGTTTTCTTGGCTGTAATCTTTACAGAAGCAGACTGCCAGATTTTTCTTCCAAGGTGCCACTGGGTGGGTTCAAACCACTAACCTTTACATTAATAGCTGAGAGAGAATCATTTGCACCCCCAGGGACCTTACTTGACCTTACATTGTCTCAGATTCCTCATTTGTTTTAAAAAATATTGAGAATAATAATAATACATGCCTCTTAGGGTCATTGTGTGCTTACATTGGTAAAACTTTTAATACAAGAGTTATGTAAACATGTTACTTATCAATTCATTTAATGAAAACAGACACTTCCACCTGTTACATGTGCTGAGGATACAGTGGTGAACCTTAGTTTCAAGTAGGTTAATTGGGTTCCAATCCCCCTTTCATCATTTATCAGCTGTGTTATACTTGTCACATTGTTTAGATAAGGAGTCTGCAAAGTTTTTCTGATAGTAAATATTTCACGCTTTGCAGACCACTCAACTCTGTAGTTGTAGTATGAGAATATATATAGATAATACCTAAATGAATCTCCACGATCAGTTATGGATGGGACAGTTGCTAACCATAGGGTTTTCACTGGCCGATTTTCGGAAGTAAATCCCCAGGCCTTTCTTCCTAGTTTGTCCTAGTGTAGAAGCTCAGTTGAAACCTGTTCAGTATTATTGTTGCTGTTTTTGTTAGGTGCCATCGAGTGGATTCTGACTCAGGGCGACTCCATGTGACAGTGTAGAACTGTCTCATAGGGTTTTCTTGGCTGTAATCTTTATCAAAGCAGATTCCCAGGTCTTTTTTCTTGCAGAGCTGCTGAATGGGTTCAAACCACCAACCTGTGGTTAGCAGCTGAGGGCCTAACCATTGCACCACCGAGGTTCCTTGTTCATCATCCTATCAACATGCAAACCCCCACTGAGAGACAGATGATGGCAGCACATGAGATGTATTGGTCAGAAATGAAACCCAGCTCTCCTGCTTAGAAGGCAAGAGTCCTACACCTGGGCTTCAAACTGGTTCATTCTGATTTGAACCCCTACTGAGAATTTGTATGGCTAGCAAATTCTCAGGTGATGCTAATGCTGCTGGTTAGGGACCAGTTCTGAGAACCACTAGTAGAGCAATGGTTCTCAACATTTGTTATAAATGAGAATCACCTGGGGATCTTGTTACATTGTAGATTCTGATTCAGTACATCTGGGATGAAAATGTAAATTTTCAGCAGAGGTTTGAACCAGTGTAAACTGGTTCGAAGCCCTGTTCTACACTGAACTACCATTGCCTTCATGTGGGGCCGCTTTCCAGGTATTTCCCAGTAGATCAAAGCTGCCCCAGTAGCCCAAGGGTGCTACTCTGAAGATGCTGCAGGTGCTAGCCACAGAAATCACTTCAAAAGGGTGTAGGGGCGTGGAACCCAAAAATAATCTGAGGGAATCTGGCAGAATACAGACGTTGCCCTCCACATGCCGTTAATAACCAAGGAAAATAAGTAAATACATCAGTTGGATGGAGAAGACTAGAGATTCCTGCTGTAAGCAAGATATTTACTGGAAGGTTTTTGTTTTATCTGTAAAAATTCACGTGAAGTTTGTATGAATTTACACATCAATTATATATAATCTATCAATTATTAATACGTCAAATTAATATATCAATTTAATGTATCAATGATTGAGAGTTTTCCCAAATCTGTGGGCTTGATTTACTATCTTTTTTTAAAGTTATATTAACTGATACTTGATTTTTTAATCTTTCAATTTGATCATCATTTGTATTTTTTAATTCTTTCCTTTACTCTCTCAGGGACCAGTAGAACTTCAATTTTAGTTGAAATGATGTCTTAATGGTTTTCTTTTCTCCTGCCCTACTTATATTTTTCTCCTCACATAGAAGGATGAAAGAGGGACGCCAACTCCTTATGCACTATAATCCCCAGCTCCCAGGAGAAGGAAAAAAAAAAAATTTTTAAACAATTAGATGAGTACCCATTTTACTATTGTGGTTCCTTACAGTAAATTCTTCAGTGTTTCTCCAGTCTAATTTTGAATGAATCCAAGATATAAGGTTTCTTACCCCAGGCAGTTAAACTTCACCATCAAGAATAAAATAACTTGCAATATCATGCTGTTCCTTCCAAATACCTTCGTGACTCTTTGTTTATGGAGATGACATACAAGACCCTCCCAATCACTAGTGACATTTGCATAAAATGAGAAGCATTTTGTTTGTTTTCTTTTCTGGTAAAAATCTTAGACTATATTTTTCTAGTAGTTGTTTTGTGTTGTTTTGTTTAATTGTGCTTTTCGTGGAAGTTTATAGCTCAAGTTAATTTCTCATTCAAAACTTTATGCATGTATTGTTTTGGACATTGGTTACAATCCCCATAATGTGATAGCATGCTCCTCTGTTCCACCCTGGGTTCCCTTTGCTCACTCATCCAGTTTCCGTCACTTCCTGCCTTCTCATCCTTTTAGACAGGTGCGGTCCAATTGGTCTCATATACTTGATCGAACTGAGAATCAAGTTCCTCATGTGTGTTATTTTTTGTTTTATAGGCTTGTCCAATCTTTGTCTGAAAAATGGGCTTTGAGAATCATTTCAGTTCTGAGTTAGGAGAGCAACTGAGGGCCATAGTTTCATTTTTTTTTTCTCTCTCTTTTTTTTCTTGTTTCTTAAACAATGATTTACCTTTATTCTTTAGGTAATGTCTATGGCTGCTTTTCTAATACAACTGCAGAGTTGAGTAGCCCACAATGTCTAAAATATTTACTATCAGAAAAGTTTGCTGATCTCGGAGTGCAATGATGTGGCAACTATAACATATCTGATGAATGATGAAAGGGAGACTGGAGCCCAGGGTACCCAAATCTAAGTGACTTGAAATCCTCATCCTGATATCAAGACTTTCCACACCATGACCAGCTTAGTCAGCCATTTATCTCTCAACTTCAGCCAGACACTTAAGCGCTGATGCAGAAACTTACCTCAAGCTTTCCCATTACCAACCAATAATTGTGATAATATTCTGTCCATCCTTCAAAGTCCATTTTTGCAGCAGACTTCCATTTTCTCCCAACCATTTCCTCTTTTTCCTTTAATCACCTTGGATTATGCTTTCTTTTTTAATTTTATTGTGTTTTAGACAATAAACTAGTTTCTCTTTCAAAAATTTATATGTAAATTTTTTATGACACTGGTTGCAATCCCCACATTGTGTCAGCAGTCTCTCTGTTTCCCTTTCCACCCCAGTTACCCCATGTCCCTTTGTCCAGTTTTCCTGTCCCTTTCTGCCTTCTTGTCTTTGCTTTTGGACAGGTGTTGCCCATTTGATCTTGTGTACTCGATTGAACTAAGAAGCATGTTTCTCACCATGTGTTATTGTTCTGAGTTAGCAGGCCGTCCAGGGACCATAGTCGTAGGAGTTCCTCCAGTCTCACTCAGACCAGTAATTCTGGTCTTTTGTGTGTGTGTGTGTGTGTGTGTGAGTTTGAATTTTGTTCTACGTTTTTCCCCCACTCTGTTTGGGACCTTCTATTGTGATCCATGGCAGAGTGGCCAGTGGTGGTAACTGAGCACCATCTAGTTCTTCCAGACTCAGACGGTGGTGGCTGTGGTTCATGTGGTCCATTAGTCCTTTGGACTAATATTTTCCTTGCTTTTGGTTTTTTTCATTGCCCTTTGCTCCAGAGGTTCATGTGGTTCATGTGGTCCATTAGTCCTTTGGACTAATATTTTCCTTGTTTTTGGTTTTTTTCATTGCCCTTTGCTCCGGAGGGGGTGGGACCAATAAATATGTCTTAGATTGCCATTTGAAAGGTTTTAAGACTTCAGATGCTATTGACCAACGTGGGATGTAGAACATTTTTATGAACTATGTTATACCAATTCACCTCAATGTCCCCCAGGACAATGGTCCCCAGCCCTTAGTCCCAGTAAACCAGTCCCTCAAGGGGTTAGGATGTATCTGAAAAACTTCTATGGCTTTGCCTTGGTCAAGTTGTGATGACTTTCCCTATATTGTGTGTTGTCTTTCCCTTTACCAAAGTTAACACATGTTTATTATCTAGTTAGTGATTTCCCCTCCCCACCATTCCCTTCCTTGTAACTATCAAAGAAAGGTGACATGGCTACCTTTAGAGTAAGTCTAGTGGTACTGTGGTGGCTTGCATGTTGCTGCGATACTGAAGTTTTGCCGCCAGTATTTCAAATACCATCAGGGTCAGCCTTAGTGAACAGGATTCAGCTGAGCTTCCAGACTAAGACAGACTAGGAAGATGCACATGGTAGCCTACTTCTGAAAAACTTGGCCAGTGAAAACCTTATGAATAGCAGTGGAAAATGTCTGATAAAGTGCCAGAAGATGAGCCCCGCAGGTTGGAAGGAACTCAGAAGACAACTGGGGAAGAGTTTCCTCCTCTAAGTGGAGTCGACTTTAATGACTTGGATGGGGTCAAGCTTTTAGGACCTTCATTTGCTGATGTGGCATGACTCTAAATGAGAAGAAACAGCTGCAAACATCCATTAATAATCAGAAGGTGAAATACATGAAGTATGATGTAGGAAAATTAGAAGTTGTCAAAAATGAAACAGAATGCATAAACATTGATGTCATAGGCATTTAGTGAGCTGAAATGGACTGGCCATTTTGAATGGGACAATCATATGGTCTACTACGCCAGGAATGGCAACCTGAAGAATGCCATTGCGTTCATCATCAAAAAGAACATTTCAAGACCTATCCTGAAGTACAGCACTCAGTGATACGATAACATCCATATGTCTACAAGGAAGACCAGTTAATATGATGACTACTATTCGAATTTACACACCAACCTCTAAGACCAAAGACAAAAAAATTGAAGATTTTTACCAGCTTTTGCAGTCTTTTTTTTCCAATTTTTTTATTGTGCTTTAAGTGAAAATTTACAGTTCCAGTTAATTTCTCATACAAAAATTTATACACACACTGTTATGTGACCCTAGTTGCTCTCTTTGTAATGTGACAATACACTCTTCCATTCCACCTCAGATTTCCCGTGTCCATTCAAGCCTCTGTCCCTTTCTGCCTTTTCATCTTGTCTTCAGTCAAGAGCTGCCCATTTAGTCTCACATATCTACTTGAGCTCAGAAGCACTCTTCACGAGTATCATTTTATGTCTTATAGTCTATGCCTGAAGAGTTGGCTTCAGGAATGGTTATAGTTTTGCACTAACAGAGAGTCTGGGGGCCGTATCTTCCCGGGTCCATCCAGCCTCAGTCAGGCCATTAAGTCTGGTCTTTTTTACTAGAATTTGAGTTCTGCACCTCAGTTTTCTCCTGCTCCATTAGGGACTGCCTGTTGAGTTCCCTGTCAGGGCAGTCATTGTTGGTAGCTAGGGACCATCTGGTTCTTTTGGTCTCAGGCTGATGGAGTCTCTGTTTTATGTGGACCTTTCTATGATTTGAGCTCATATTTTCCTTCTGTCTCTGGTGTTCTTCATTTTCCTTTGCTCCAGGTGGGTTGGTACCAATTGAAATGTCTTAGATGGCCATTTGCTAGCTTTTAAGATACCAGACACTGCTTACCAAAGTGGGATGCAGAACATATTCTTAATAAACTTTGTTATGCCAATTGACCTAGATGTCCCCTGAAACCGTGGTCCCCAGACCTCACCCCTGCTACTCTGTCCCTCAAAGTGTTTGGTTATGTTCAGAAAACTTAACTAGCTTTTGATTTAGTCCAGTTGTGCTGACGTCCCCTGTGTTGTGTGTTGTCCTTTCCTTCACCTAAGATAATTCTTGTCTACTATCTTGTCTACTCCATCCTTGTAACCATCAAAGAATGATTTCTTCAGTGTTTAAACCTTTGCTAGACTTCTTATAATAGTGGTCTCACACAATATTTGTCCTTTTGCCATTGGCTGGTTTCACTCAGCATAATGCCTTCCAGATTCATCCTTGTTATGAGATGTTTTGCAGATTCATCATTGTTTTTTTATCATTGCATAGCATTCCATTGTGTGAATATACCATAATTTGTTTATCCATTCATCCACTGATGGGCGTCTAAGTTGTTTTCATCTTTTTGCTGTTCTGGACAGTGCTGCAATGAACATGAGTGTGCATATATCTATTTGTGTGATGGTTCTTATTTTTCTAGGCTTTATTCCAAGGAATGGGATTGCTGGATCATATGGTAGCTCTATTTCTAACTTTTTAAGGAAGTGCCAAATCCATTTCATAATGGTTGTACCATTTTACATTCCCACCAGCAGTATATAAGTGTTTCAATCTCTCCACAACCTCTCCAACATTTTTTTATTTTGTGTTTTTTGGATTAATGCTAGCCTTGTTGGGATGAGATGCTATCTCATTATAGTTTTGATTTACATTTCTCTAATGCCTAATGAACATGGGCATTTCCTCAAGTATCTGTTAGCTACCTGAATGTCTTCTTTAGTGAAGTGCCTGTTCATATCCTTTACCCATTTTTTAATTGGGTTGTTTTTTTGTTGTTGAGGTTTTGCAGTATCTTGTGGAGTTTAGAGATCAGACACTGATCGGATTTGCCGTAGCCAAAAATTTTTTCCCAGTCTAATAGGTCATCTTTTACTCTTTTAGTGAGGTTTTTGAATGAGCATAAGTGTTTGGTTTTTAGGAACTCCCACTTATCTAATTTATCTTCTGATGTTTGTGTATTGTTAGTAATGTTTTGTATTCTGTTATGCCATGTATTAGGGCTCCTAGTATTGTCCCTATTTTTTCTTCCATGATCTTTATCATTTTAGATTTTATATATAGTTCTTAGATCCATTTTGAGTTAGTTTTGTGCATGATGTGAGGTACGGGTCTTGTTTCATTTTTTTGAAGATGGATATCCAGTTATGCCAGCACCATTTGTTAAAAAGACTGTCTTTTCCCCATTTAACAGACTTTAGGCCTTTGTCAAATATCAGCTGCTCATATGTGGATGGATTTATGTCTGGATTCTCAATTCTGTTCCATTGGTCTATATATCTGTTGTTGTACCAGTACGAGGCTGTTGTGACTACTGTGGTGGTATAATAGGTTCTAAAATCAGGTAAAGTGAGGCCTTCCACTTTGTTCTTCTTTTTCAGTAATGCTTTACTTATCTGGGGCCTCCTTCTCTTCCGTATGAAGTTGGTGATTTGTTTCTCCAACTCATTAAAAAAAGTCATTGGAATTTGGATAGGAATTGCATTGTATCTATAGATTGCTTTTGGTAGAACAGACATTTTTACAATGTTAAGTCTTCCTATCCATGAGCAAGGTATGTTTTTCCACTTATATAGGACTCTTGTTTTCTTGCAGTAGTGTCTTGTAGTTTTCTTTGTATAGGTCTTTTACATCTCTGGTTAGATTTATTCCTAAGTATTTTATATTCTTGGGAGCTATTGCAAATGCTATTGATTTGGTGATTTTCTCTTCCAAGCTTTCTTTATTGGTGTAGAAGAATCCAATTGATTTTTGTATGTTTATCTGGTATCCTGATACTTTGCTGAAATCTCTATTAGTTTCAGTAGTTTTCTTGCAGATTCTTTGGTGTTTTCTATGCATAAGATCATGTCATATGCAAATAGATACTTTTACTTCTTCCTTACCAATCTGTTGCCCTTTATTTCTTTATCTAGCCTAATAGCTCTGGCTCGGACCTCCAGCACAATGTTGAATAAGAGTGGTGATAAAAGGCATCCTTGTCTGCTTCCCAATCTCAAGGGGAATGCTTTCAGACTTTCTCCATTTAGGATGATGTTGGCTGTTGGCTCTGTATAAATGACCTTTATTATGTTGAGGAATTTCCCTTTTATTCCTATTTTGCTGAGAGTTCATGTCATGAATGGGTGTAAGGCTTTGTCAAATGCCTTTTCTTTGTCAATTGATAAGATCATGTGGTTCTTGTCTTTTGTTTTATTTCTCTGATGGATTACACTGATTGTTTTTCTATTGTTGAACCATCTCTACCTACCTGGTATGAATCCTGCTTGGTCATAGTGAATTTTTTTTTTTTCTTGACATGTTTAATTCTATCGGTTAGGATTTTGTTGCGAATTTTTGAGTCTGTGTTTATGAGGGATATTGGTCAGTAATTTTCTTTTTTTGTGGTGTCTTTGCCTGGTTTTGGTATCAGAGTTATGCAGGCTTCATAGAATGAGTTTGGGCGTATTCTGTCTTTTTCTGTGCTCTGAAATACCTTTAATAGTAGTGGTATTAAATGTTCTCTGAAAGTTTGGTAGAATTCTCCATTGAAGCTATTAGGCCCAGGGCTTTTGTTGTTGTTGTTTTGGGGAGTTTTTTAATTGCCTTTTCAATCTCTTCTTTTGTTGTAGGTTTATTTAGTTGTTCTACCTCTGTTTGTGTTAGTTTAGTTAGGTAGTGTGTTTCTAGAAATTTGTCCGTTTCCTCTAGGTTTTCAAATTTTAGAGTACAATTTTTCATAGTATTCTGTTATGATTCTTTTCATTTCAGCTCGATCTTTTGTGATATTGCCCATCTCATTTTTTATTTGGGTTATTTGCTTACTCTCCTGTTTTTCTGTTGTCTGTGTGCCCAGTGGCTTTATTGATTTTGTTGATCTTTTCAGAGAACCAGCTTTTGGCCTTGTTAACTCTTTCAAAGTTTTTCTGTTCCCTGTTTCATTTAATTCTGCTCTATTTTTTTTTTATTACTTGCTTTCTTCTGGTGCCTGAGAGCATCTTTTGCTGCTTTCTTTCTTTTAGTTTCAGTTATAGGGTTAATATTTTGATTTTGGCACTTTCTTCTTCTGGGATGTGTGCATTTATTTCTATAAATTGACCTCTGAGCACTGCATTTGCTATGTCCCAAAGGTTCGGGTGGGATGTGTTTTCATTCTCATTTGATTCTGCGAATTCCTTTATTTCGTCCTTACTTTCACCTATAACCCAGTAATTTTTGAACAAAGTGTTGTTCAGTTTCCATGTGTTTGATTTTTTTTTTTCCTTGCTTTTTCTGTTATTGATTTTTACTTTTATGGCTTTATGGTCAGAAAAGATGTTTTGTAATATTTCCATGTTTTGGGTTCTGTTAAGTCTTGCTTTATGGCCTAATATGTGGTCTATTCTGGAGTATGTTCCATGTGCATTGGAAAAGAAAGTTTACTTGGCTGTTGTTGGGTACAGTGTTCTATATATGTCTATGAGGTCAAGTTGGTTGATTGTGGCATGTAGATATTCTGTGTCCTTATTGAGCTTCTTTCTGGATGTTCTGTCCTTCACCAAAAGTGGTAAGTTGAAGTCTCCTACTATTATTGTGGAGCTGTCTATCTCTCTTTCCAATGGTGTTAGAATTTGTTTTATGTATTTTGGAGACCTGTCACTGAGTGCATAAATATTTATTATGGTTATGTCCTCCTGGTGTATTGATCCTTTAATCATTATATAGTGTCCTTTTTTATCCTTTGTGCTGAATTTTACTTTAAAATCTGTCTTTCAGAAATTAATATTGCCACTACTGCTCTTTTTTGATTGTTGTTTACTTGATAAATTTTTTCCATCCTTTAAGTTTTAGTTTGTTTGTGTCTTTGAGACTAAGGTGTGTCTCTTGTAGGCAGTCTATAGGTGGATCCTTTTTTTTTTTTTATCCATTCTGCCACTCTATTTATTGATGCGTTTAGTCCATTTAAATTCAGTATAATTATTGATAGTTAGTGCTGTCATTTTCATGTCTTTTTTTTGTGTGTGTTGTTGACTGTTTCTTTGTTCCACTTAATTTCCTATGTTTAGTCATTTTTCTTTATGTATTTTGTTTTCATCTTTTTCATTGTTGTTGATTTTATATTTGCTGAGTCTTTATATTTTTCATGTTTTTTTTATTTTGATGTGTAGGATTGCTAGTTTCCTTTGTGGTTACCTTAATATTTACCCCTATCTTTCTAAGTTTAAACCAAAGTTTTCTTTCTTTATATGGCCTTGACTTCCTCTCCATATGAAAGACCTATGACTACATATTTTTAGTCCCTCATTTTTGTTTTAATATTGTCATCTTTTACATATTGATGTATCTGTTTCCCTGTTTTTAGTGTTTTCACTTTGTTTTATTTTTGCGACTTCCCTATCTGGATCGATATCTGGTTGCTCTGTCCTGTGTTCTAGTCTTAGATTGTTATCTTATGTTATTGATTTTCTAATCAGAGGACCCCCTTTAGTATTTCATATAATTTTGGTTTGGTTTTTGCAAAGTCTCTGAACTTCTGTTTATCTGGAAATGCTCTAATTACGCCATCATACTTGAAAGACAGTTTTGCTGGATATATAATTCTTAGCTGGTGACTTTTTTCCTTCATGGTTTTGTCTATGTCATCCCATTCTCTTCTTGTCTGCATGGTTTCTACTGAGTAGTCTGTGCTTAGCCTTATTGAATTTCCTTTGTAGATGACTTTTTGTTTATCCCTAGCTGCTCTTAAAATTCTCTCTTTATCTTTGGTTTTCGCAAGTTTGACTATAATATGTCTTGGTGAGTTTCTTTTGGGATCAACCTTATTTGGGGTTCAGTGGGTATCTTGGATAGATATCTTCTCATCTTTCATGATACCAGGGAAGTTTTCTGCCAACAAATCTTCAACAATTTTTTCTGTATTTTCTGTTTTCCCTCCCTGTTCTGGTACTTCAATCACTCCTAGGTTATTCTTCTTTAGTCCCACATAATTCTTAGGGAGTCTTCATTTTTTTTAATTCTTTTATCTGATTTTTCCTCATATAAGTTGGTGTCAAGTGCTTTATCTTCAGTCTCACTAACTGTGATTTCCATTGCCTCAATTCTGTTCCTATGACTTTCTATTGAGTTGTCTAATTCTGAATTTTATTGTTAGTCTTCTGGATTTCTATTTGCTGTCTCTCTATGGATTCTTGCAGCCTATTAAATTTGTTATTATGCTCTTCTATTATCCTCTTAAGTTCCTCTATTGCTTTGTCTGTGTGTTCCTTGGCTTGTTCTGATCTCTTTCCTTATTTCTTGAAGAGTTCTGTATATTAATCTTTTGTATTCTACTTTTGGTAATTCCAGAAAATTTTCTTCCTCCAGAAGATTTCTTGATTCTTTGTTTTGGGAGCTTTGCTGAAGCCATCATGGTCTGCCTCTTTGTGTGATTTGATATTGACTGTTGTTTCCGAGCCATCAATAAGTTATTATGTTTGTTTATTTTATGTTTGCTTACTGTGTCCTAGCTTCTTGTTTTTTTTTAATATGCCCAGATAGGCTGCTCATGTGAACTAGTTTGATTACTGGCATCTTTGAAGCTCTAACATCCTGTCAGCAGTTGGTTACTTCTGTTACTACGTATGTGAGCCCAGGAGTCCATTTACTTTTCTTGTATGGATTCAGCTCAGGTGTCAAGGTAGTCAGTCACCAAGTGTGTGGTGCAGGCTCTCACCTACAGTCCTGGATGGGTAGGGGTGATTGGTGGAGGCACAGGTATCTGGCTGCAGTAGGGGGTCAAGTACTGAGCAAGGAAGGGGGGTGACAGCTGCCCCTGACTATCTGAGGAAAGCTTTTCACTGTTCCCTAGAATCTGTAGGTGGTTGGGTTCTGCAGCTTAACTATTGGCACCCAGTGCTACTGGCTGTAAGGACTAGAAGGAACCACTTATTCTTGGATCCCTGTTGCAGCTGGCCAGGTGGCATGTGTTGAACCACCAGACCTTGGTCCCTGATGTGGGCAGGTGAGGACCCTGCTCAATAGGCACAGTAGTGTCAAATGTCATGAACCTGACACTCCACCATACAGCTGATTTAGTTCAAGTTAGGCTTCAGGTACACACCCTGTTGTGCTAACAGGGTGTACACTGTTGAAATGGACCCATGTAGGTCTATGCAGGGGTGAAAGGCATTCAAAGTCTGTGGACCCCTTATTCCTGTGTGTAGGCAAAGGAGCTGTACCTGCCCTGAGTTCCCAGTTTAGGGGAGCTGGCATTTTTTTCCCCCTCCATTTGTTAATTTGTTCCCTCTCCAAGGCTGGGAGAATGGTTCAGGGTGAGTGATAAGTCCTACTTCTGGCCCAGGGAACGTGGCGATCTCTAAAGCTGGCCGGGATCCCAGGGCAGAGCAGGAATGAGGCAGATAAATGGGAGACAGATTTTTCCCAAAGGGGTGTTTTTTGAACCACAGAGTAGAGTAGTATTTATCTTTTGCTGATTGAGTGCTGCTTCTCACTGGTTCTGGAGGCTTGAGTAGGCTCTCAGCTGCTTGTTCCTTCCCAACGTGGGAAACACATCCTGAGCACCACTGCTTGGCTCATTGCACACTTCAGCCGATCCAGCCTGCAGGGTGCTGGTTCCCTTCAAGTCAGGTCTGGCAACTCCTTGCTGTTTCTGAACTATCTCTCCCTCTTCCTGCTGCTTAGTCTAATTCCTCAACTTTGCCTTTGATGTTCAGGGCTCCTAGATAATCATATATAATTGATTCACTTGTTTTCTGGTCTTTGTAGTAAGAGGGACCACAGGAAGCATCTGACTACTCTGCCATCTTGGCCCTGCCTTTCAACTTCTACAGTCTTAAATTAATCAAATATGTAATCAAAATATATTGATAATTACCGGTGATTGGAATGTGAAAGTTGGAAACAAAGAAGAATTGCTAGTTGTAAAATATGGCCTTGGTGATAGAAAAGATGCTAGAGGTTGTGTGATAAAATTTTGCAAGGCCAATGACTTTTTCATTGCAAATACATTTTTTCAATGACATAAACAGTAACTATACATGTAGACCTCACCAGATTGAATACGGAGGAATCATATAGACTACATCTGTGGAAAGACACTATGGAAAAACTCACTATCATCAGTCAAAACAAGGCTAGGGGCTGACTGCAGAACAGACTGTGAATTGGTCATATGCAATTTCAAGTTGAAACTGAAGAGAATTAGAACAAGTCCAGGACAGCCAAAGTAAGAACTTAAGTATGTCACACCAGAATTTAGAGACTATTTTAAGGATAGCTTTCACACACTGAATGCTAACGACAAAGGACCAGACAAGTTGTGGAATGACATCAAGGACCTCACACATAAAGCAAGCAAGAGGTCATTAAAGAGACAGGAAAGAAAGAAAAGACCAAAATGGATGTCGGAAGAGATTCTGAAACTTGCTTTTGAAGGTAGAGTAGCTAAAGGGAAAGGAAGAAATGATGAAGTAAAAGACATGAATAGAAGATTTCAAAGGGTGACTCCAAAAGACAAAGTATTATAACGACGTGTGCAAAGACCTGGAGTTAGAAAACCAAAAGGGAAGACCATGCTTAGCATTTCTCAAGTGAAAGAACTGAAGAAAAAATTCAAGTCTCGAGTTGCGAAGTTGAAGGGTTCTGTGGGGAAAATATTAAATGATGCAGCAAGCATCAAAAGAAGATGGGAGGAATACATAAAGTCACTGTACCAGAAAAGAATTGGTTGACATTCAACCATTTCAGGAGGTAGCATATGATCAAGAACCAATGGTACTGAAGGAAGAGGTCTAAGCTGCACTGAAGGCTTTGGCAAAAAACGAGGCTCCAGAAATTGACAGAATACCAATTGAGATGTTTTAACAAAGGGATGCAGTGTTGTAAACACTCACTAGTCTAGGCCAAGAAATTTGGAAGACAGCTACCTGGCCAACTGACTGGAAGAGATCTATATTTGTACCCATTTCAAAGAAAGGTGATCCAACAGAATGCAGAAATTATCAAATAATATTGTTAATATCACACAATTAAAATTTCACTGAAGATCATTCAAAATTATTTGCAGCAATACATTGACAGGAAACTTCCAGAAATTCAAGCCAGAATCAGAAGAGGATGTACAACAAGGGATATCATTGCTAGTGTCAGATGGTTATGGCTGAAAGCACAGAATACCAGAAAGGTCTTTACCTGTGTTTTATTGACTATGCAAAGGCATTCAACTGTGTGGGTCATAACAAATTATGAATAACATTGTGAAGAATGGGAATTCCGGAACAATTAAATGCTTAATTGTGCTCATGAGGAACCTGTACTTAGACGAAGAGGCAGTTATTCAAACAGAACAAGAGGATACTGTGTGGTTTAAAGTAATGAATAGTGTCTGTCAGGGTTGCATCTTTTCTACATACTTACTCAATCTGTATGCTGAGCAAATAATCCAAGAATCTGGACTGTATGAAGATGAACGTGGCATCAGGATTGGAGGGAGACTAATTTACAGCATTCAACACGCATAGGACACAACCTTACTTGCTCAAAGTGAAGAGGACTTGAAGCACTTACTGATAAAGATAAAGACCACAGCCTTCAGTATGGATTACACCTCAATACAAAGGAAACAAAAATTCTCACAAGTGGACCAATAAGCAACATCATGATAAATGGAGAAAATATTGAAGCTGTCAAAGATTTCATTTTACTTGGATCCACAATCAAGATCCATGGAAGCGGCAGTCAAGACATCATAGGACACATTGCATTGGGCAAATCTGCTAGGAAAGACCTCTTTAAAGTGTTAAAAAGCAAAGAATCACTTTAAGGACTAAGGTACACCTGACCCAAGCCATGGCATTTTCAATTGTCTCATATGCATGTGAAAGCTGGACAATGAACAAGGAACACTAAAGAATTGATGCCTTTGAATTATGGTGTTGGTGAAGTACATATACTGCCAGAAGAAAGAACAAACTTGTCTTAGAAGAAGTGCAGCCAAAATGCTCATTAGAAGCAAGAATGGCAGGACTTCATTTCACATACAATGGTCATGTTATCAGGATGGATCAGTTCCCGGAGAAGGCCATCATGCTGGTAAAGTAGAGGGTCAGCTAAAAAGAAGAAGACCCTCAATGAGATGGATTGACACAGTGGCTTCAATATTGGTCTCAAGCATAACAACGATTATGAGGATGGCACAGCATCAGGCATCTTTTCGTTCTGTTGTATGTAGAGTTGCTATGAGTCAGAACTGACTAGATAGCACCTAACAATGACAATATTACTTACCATAAATGGAATATAAGCAAAATAATAAAATAAACAATTATTTGCATCTAACGACTATATCTGTCGGTTAAAATGGGCAAATAACAAGTTTTAGAGAAAAACTGATGGCATCTTAGAAACAAATTGGAACTTTCTTTGTGACATAATCAAGGCAAAAAGAAAGTTGAGGCAGCTTTCTCATTTTGTAAAACTATGTTATTAAAGCCTATGTTCATATAATATTCAAAATCAAGTCTTGATCCCTCAGTGATCCACAGTCCAACATCTCGGTATGGTGCATCATGGGAGCTTACCAAATTTCCAAAGCAGTCATTGTTTCTTGTTGATGCATCATTGGCTTTGGCAGCTAAATCACTTAATTCTGAACTCCTATTAAGAGAAATTATATTTTAAAAATAAACATTGTTAGAAATTGGTTTGGGCTTTCTGACCCGAAAAAGACTTTTTTAATTATTATTTTTCAATCTTACAGTGCATTGGTTTTGCTCAACATCACCACACTTCTCAGTAGGAACACTTCTACTCACAGCTCTTAATCATTTATTTAAATCTAAAACCAAATTCATCTTCTCAGGAACTAGGAACAAAGCATGTCTTCATGGAGTTTCTATTATGGGAGAATTATGCTAAAACAAATGGAAGAAAACAGGTTATTATCACCTACTCACTAGCTTTCTGTTAAAGAAAATACTCACCCTGACAGGCTTTGACTAATTCTTCTTCAGTCGTCCTTTTCCGACGAGAAGGTTTTATTAATCACAGAACCTAAGACACTTTCAGACTATTGTGAAATAGGGGTAGTACTAGAACTTACTTCACAGAATTTTGTGAGAATTAAATGAGGTGTAGAGAAGTTAGAATATAAATGTCAGTAAAGGTCACTTAGTATCAACTTTGACTTTTTTGTCATAGTTAAATACCAAACAAATGTGTATCATTATTAAAGAAATAAATGTGCTAACACTGATTAAGAACCTGTCCTATGATTATTAATGTGGAAATATTTTATTTGAATGCTTAGACAGTAAATAAGTTGAAATTTGTATTTGGTTGTGGAATCCATTCATTGAAAATTTCATTTATTAAAAAAAAATTGATAAGGTCCCACTGTGTATAAGGCTAAAAAAAAAAAAAAAAAAGGCTAAAGCAATATTTAATGTTAACATTACAATAGTTTTACTAATATGTCTCAGTCACCCAAATGTTCAACTAGGATATTCTATCCTTAGTCATGTGTCTTAGTTATCTAGTGCTGCTATAACAGAAATACCATAAGAGGGTGGCTTTAACAAAGAGAAGTTTATTTCTTCACAGTAAAGTAGGCTAAAAGTCTAAATTCAGGGTGTTAGCTCCAGGGGAAGGCTTTCTCACTCTGTCAGCTTTCTCATTAATCTTCCCCTGGAATAGGAATTTCTCCAAGGAAGGACTCTGGGTCCAAAGGATGCTCTCTGCTTCCAGCACTGCTTTCTTGGTGGTATGAGGTCCCCCACTCTCTGTTTTCTTCCCTTTCCTTTTATCTCTTGTAAGACAAAAGGTGGTACAGGCCACACTCCAGGAAAACTCCCTTTGCATTGGATCAGAGACTTGACCTTAGTAAGGGTGTTACAATCCCACTCCAATCCTCTTTAATGTAAAATTACAATCACAAAATGGAGGACAACCACAAAATACTGGAAATCATGGCCCAGCCAAATTGATACACATATTTTTGGGGACATAATTCAATCCATAACATCATGCTTGCTCATATTTTATTGAAATTTTTTACCAATTTCTGCTTGTATTTATTTACATGACAACTTTCAGGGTGATTGTTTCATACATGATTATGTACCCTTGACATGACTCTGAGAGCCAAGATGTTCTAGGTATATGTACTCATTCAGTGGTCCTTATCTACAGTAGCTAGGACATAAATGTGATCCCTTTTCTAGTCATATTTAAGTCCCTATGCTACAATTTCTTTATAAAAAAGATATAGCAATAATGCTTATCCTACCAGAAATGGGCATCTTTTGCTTTACTTGTTCAGCGGTCATTCCTCTCCTTTGTGGTAATAGCATGTTGATGATCTTTCTTTGAGTAATGATTCCTCAACCACTCATATTTCACATGGTTTGAATATGGTTTAACCTACCTTCAGGGCCAGGAGTGAGGATAGGATCCAGGCTTTGCTAATCAAAGCAAGTGATGGGTTGAGGGTGGGACTGTGATTCAAGTACCACAAAGAGTGTTCTATCTTTTAATTTTGTTAGAACGGCAAAATTGCTAATCCTTTCAAGGTTGTTAAATTTGTATGTGAACCTGGAGCAGGTGGTAGTCATCTTTGGCAAAAAGCCTACCTGAGAATGCAGCCAATTTTAATAAATCAGGCTTGAGAGAGAAAGACAGAGAGGAAGAAAACTGGCGAAATACTTTAGGCCCTTGAATACACCTTACTCAAACCTGTGTACACTTGACTTTGTCAACTACATGATCTAATACTCACTTGGTAATTTGAGTTTGGGTTCAGTCCCTTGCAACCCCAAGAGTATTGAATAACACGCTACACGTAGTGTTGGAAATATTAAAAATGTAGTAAATTTTTGGTTCTTGTTACACAGCCAGGGAGCTAATAAGCACTCAATAAGTATTAGCTATGAATAATGTTTATGATTACAATGTATCAATTACCGCCTTATACAAATTAGCTAAATGCACTAAGCTTGGGGAATGATAAAAACATGAGTAAAACACAGTATTGTCCCTTGTAAAATTTACAGTGGAACTGCTTCCAAAGAGGATTTTAAAAAGAAGGCACAATAATTGGCTTTTGATGCACAGAATGGGGGAGGAACTAACTTTGCTTGAAGCTGGAAAGAGCTGGGGCTTTTTAAGACCTTCATATGCCTAAGTCTTCTGTTTTAGAGTCCCTATAACATGTAATATAAAGCATATTAAAATGCACCTTCATAGGAATTTAATTAAACATTATTTAATTTCGACATTGCAGGTTTTTTTTTTTTTTTTTTTTTAATTTAGAGCCAGTATATGCATTTTTCCAGAACTCCAATATTTTTTGTAGTCCATTAAAAGACTCATAAGCCCCTGGCTCTCTAATTGTGGAGCCTGGTAAATAAATGATCCTGGTAGAGGAGCATCATAGAAGACCTCAGAAAGGTGTGGCCCACATTCTGCAAAATTCCATCTTACTTATTGCGTTACCTGTCTTTGGTTAGCCTTCAATGACCATCCTTCAGAAACCAACCTGAGAGAGATTTTGAGAATTTATTCCTCAGGATCTTCAATGACAATGCTTATATATCCATTTTGCTACTTTAATTACATTGGTGAGACACAGCTCTCCTCCTCCTGCAGGTTTCGAGAAGCAGTTGATAAAAAGGATTTCCTCTCCCAGTCCAACCTTTGCAAGCATTGGGGATGTAGTATTCTATTACTGCTCAGACTGTCCATGAATATAATTAGCATCCCCACGGTGTCAGAGTTTCCTCATTTAAAAAATTCACCTCCATTTGGAGCATCAGTAATTTCATTTTGTACTTTGAGACATCCTTTTCTATACTCTTGAAGATCGATTAATCTCAGGTGATGCTAAAAGGCATTTTCCTTCACAAGATGTCCGGTAACTCAAGCTTTCAAAATTTCCTATCTGCCAGTTAATTGTTAAAGTGCAAAGATCCTTTGTCTAGGCTAAGTTTTTACTTCTACGTTATTAATCAGCGGATGAGACAACCTGAAAAGCATAGCGTAGACAAATCTATAGGAGTTCTTCTGCAAAGTCACATATTTATCTGGTAGGGCCTAAACACTAATATTTTCACTCAGCCCACCACCCTTTTAACTTCGATTTGCGCATACAGTGTACTGGCATAAAGGAATCCATGCCAACAAGTATACAAAAATGCTAAAATTTTGTAGGGAATTAGAATATATGCAATTGTTCATTGTATATGGATTTCTGTCTTTCCTAGGCACCGGAGTATACCTTTCAGGTTCAAATCCGTTTTACCCCTTATAAGCCATGTTATTTTGCAGCTACTTTTTCTCTACTTCTATTTCCTCATATATAAAATGGAGAAAATAGCAGTTTATATTTTACAGAAATATTGTGAGGATTAAATACATTACAATATAAAGCATTTAGAAGAGTGTCTGACACATTGTACACATATTATCCCTTTACTAGTAGTTGTTTTTGTTAGGTGTCATTAAAAAAAAAAAAAAAAAATTTTTTTTATCAAGTCAGTTCTGACTCATAGCAGCCTGGTCCTGCACCATCCTCACAATCTTGCTATGTTTGAGCCCATTGTTGCAGCCACTGTATCAAACCACCTCCCTGAGGGTCTTCCTCATCTACTTTACAAAGCATGATGTCCTTCTCTAGGGACTGGTCCCTCCTGATAACATGTCCAAAGTACATAAGATGGAGTCTCACCATCCTTGCTTCTAAGAAGCATTTGGGCTGTACTTTTTCCAAGACAGATTTGTTCTTATTTCTGGCAGCCCACTGTATATTCAATATTAGCCAAAAACCAAACCAATTGTCATTGAGGGGATTCTGACTAATAGCAACCCTATAGGACAGAGTAGAACTGCCCCATAGAGTTTCCAAGGAGCACCTGGTGGATCTGAAATGCTGATCTTTTAGTAAGCAGGTGTAGCTCTTAACCACTATGCCACAGTATTAGCCAACATCATAATTCAAATGCATAAATTCTTCTTCAGTCTTCTTTACTCATCCTCCAGCTTTTGCATGCATAGGAGGCCATTGAAAATACCATGGTTTGTGTCAGGGGCACCTTAGTCCTCAAAGTGACATCTTTGTTTTTTAACGCTTTCCCAGCAGAATTGTCCAATGCAATAGGTCATTTGATTTCTTGACTACTGTTTCTATGGGTGTTGACTGTGGATCCAAGTAAAATGAAATCCTTCCCAACTTCAATCTTTTCTCCATTTATCATCATGTTGCTTATTGGTCCAGTTGTGAAAATTTTTGTTTCCTTGTGTTGAGATGCAATCCATACTGAAGGAATGTAGTCTCTGATCTTCATCAGTAAATGCTTCAAGTCTTCTTCACTTTCAGCAAGCAAGGTTGTGTCATCTGCATATGGCAGGTTGTTAATGAGTCTTCCTCCAGTCCTGATGCCATTTACTTCTTCATATAATATGGATTCTCAAATTATTTGCGCAGCATACAGATTGAATAAGTAGGGTGAAAGGACAGGAGACTGATGCATACCTTTCTTGATTTTAAACCATGCAGTATCTGCTTCTTCTGTTTGAATGATTGCCTCTTAGCCTACATTCAGGTTCCACATGAGCACCACTAAGTGTTCTGGAATTTCCATTCTTCACAATATTATCTATAATTTGTTATGATCCACACAGTTGAATGTCTTTGCATAGTCAATAAAACACAGTTAAATATCTTTCTAATATTCTCTTCTTTCACCCAAGATTCATCTGACATTATCAATGATATCCCTCATTCCATGTCCTCTTCTGAATCTAGCTTGAATTTCTGGCAGTTCCCTGTCAATGTACTACTGCAACCACTAATGCCTAGGATATCGATCTTTATGTGTTCCATTTCATTTTGACAACTTCCAATTTTCCTAATTCGTACTTCGTGCATTGCACATTCTGATTATTAATAGATGTTTGCAGTTATTTCTTCTCATTTTGAGTTCTGTCCCATCAGCAAGTAAAGGTCCTGAAAGCTTTACTCCATTCTCATTATTAAGGTTGACTCTACTTTGAGGAGGCAGCTCTTCCCCAGTTGTAATTTGTGTGCCTTCTAACCTGAGGGACTCATCTTCTGGTATCCTCTCAGACAATGTTTAACTGCTATTCATAATGTTTTCACTGGTTTTTTTTTTTTTTTTTTGAAGTAGATTTCTAAGTCCTTCTTCTTAGTTTGTCTTAGCCTGGAAGCTCTGCTAAAACCTGTCCATCATGGTGACCCTGCTGATATTTGATATACTGGTGGCATAGTTTCCAGCATTAGAGCAACAGGCAAGCCACCACAGCATGACAAATCAAAACTGCTTTTCACATTTGGCTTTTCATGCCCAAATGGCTAGCTACTGTTGAGGCCATTCATCCTCCCCCTATTCCTGCTGCACAGGGTGTAGGCTATCAGCAATATCAGGAGGCAGAAAGGAAACAGGAGATTGTCCCTTTGAGTAGTCTTTGCTTGTAGGAGAAACACAGTACTGATGGATTCCAAACCAGGTTTAACTGTAACTTAGGTCCACACCATGGTCAAAGATAAAGATCAGAGCTACAGAAATGGTCTGAGAAAACACAGAAGTCATGGTCCCCTTGAAAGTCTTTTTTGTTAGTCTGGTGGATCTCTCCCATGCTTCTGCCAAAGAAGAAGGTGAAAGTATTGTCTACACCCATAGGCAGGATCCCAGAGTAAGCAACTAGGGCCCTCACTCCCCCCAGGCTACCCTTCTGCATACAGACTGGGGACCAGCCGAATTCCTAGTAGTAGTAGTACTTCTGATATTTTTATGAAATAATTTAAATTGACTTATATATCACAAATCATACTATGGTCAAGAATCTTATAAAAACTCAGGTTTGGTGTTAATGTTATATGCTGAAGGAGAAACAGGACTCAGTGAGCATGGAATTCACATTTTTAATTTTGGAGAGTAAAACTTCATTAAGCCTTAGGCTCGTAATTTGGAATTTATGGTAATTTAGATGAAATTTTCTTTTCCAGTGTCTGTAAAGGCAAAGTTTGCCAGACAAATAAGTAAAGGATATTTTTGTCTAGCTTAAGGGAAAAAAAATATTTGATGAAACAAACTACTCTAGGAATAACCCTTAGGACATAAAACTAAATGCAGGTGCATTCACATATAAAACATATGAAGAGGTGATTTAAAAATAGTTCTTATTTGTGTATTACAGTAGATACAAGAAACCATCTTCCTGGCAACACTTCGTTAGTAATCAGTAAGTTTGTGCTATTCTATATATTCTATTAAACATGTATTTTTTTTCTACATGTTCTTCTGACTTTATCCCTATTCTTCATCTGAAAATTTTGCACATTATTCTAAAAAGATCCCAATCAATATTCGAAGTTAAGTGAGCCATTATTTATTTTAAAAATGATGAGTACAAATGTTTAAACAAGTAACCCACATTTGTAAGACCCTCCCCCAATATCTTCTTCTCTGATGCTTAAACAGCAGGGTGGGGTCAGGGAAAACTACCAGGCACCTATGGAGCATATTCTATTTTTCCTCTTCAATAGGCAAAAGAGTATAGTATAGGATACCTCATTACCTCAGAAAAACTGAATTGTCGTGGTTTCTGGGAGAGAATCAGTGTACCAGACTGACAGAGTGATTTATCATTTGAATTTTATGCCATGAACATGTGCTGTTGTTGTTAGGTGCCTTCGAGTCGGTTCTGACTCATAGTGACCCTATGTACAACAGAACGAAACACTGCATGGTCCGGAACCATCCTCACAATTCTTGTTATGTTCGAGCACATCATT
Organism: Loxodonta africana; assembly: GCF_030014295.1. Classification (NCBI taxonomy): domain Eukaryota; kingdom Metazoa; phylum Chordata; class Mammalia; order Proboscidea; family Elephantidae; genus Loxodonta; species Loxodonta africana. Next base: position 177,947,264 of record NC_087343.1, on the reverse strand, counting down.
GCAGCCACTGTGTCAATCCATCTCTTGAGGGTCTTCCTCTTTTTCACTGACCTTCTACTTTAGCAAGCATGATGTCCTTCTGCAGGAACTGATCCCTCCTGATAACATCCAAAGTATGTGAGACAAAATCCCGGCATCCTTGCTTCTAAGGAGCGTTCTGGTTGTATTTCTTCCAAGATAGATTTGTTTGTTCTTTTGGCAGTCCATGGTATATTCAATATTCTTTGGGAATACCGTAATTTAAAGGCGTAAATTCTTCTTCTGTTTTCCATATTCATTGCCCATCTTTCACATGTATAAGAGACTACTGAAAACACCATAGTCTGGGTCAGGCATATCTTAGTCTTCAAGGTAACATCTTTGCTTTTCAACACTTTAAAGAGGTCTTTTGCAGCAGATTTGCCCAATGCAATGCATCTTTTGATCTCTTGACTGCTGCTTCTGTGGGTGTTGATTATGGATCCAAGTAAAATAAAATCCTTGACAATTTCAAACTTTTCTCCTTTTATCATGATGTTGCTTATTAGTCCGGGTGTGAGGATTTTTGTTTTCTTTATGTTGAGGTGCAATTCATATTGAAGGCTGTGGTCTTTGATCTTCATCAGTAAGAGCTTCAAGTCTTCTTCATTTTCGGCAAGCAAGATTGTGTCATCTGCATAATGCAAGTTGTTAATGAGTCTTCCTCCAATCCTGGTTCCCCATTCTTCTTAATATACCTCAGCTTCTCAGATTATTTGCCCAGCACATAGATTGAATGAGTATGGTGAAGGATATAAACCTGATGCACACCTTTCCTGACTTGAAACCACACACCACTGAAGGCATCATTGAAAAACAAGGCTCCAGGAATTGATGGAATACAGATTGAATAGGTATGGTGAAAGGATATAACCCTGACACACACCTTTTCTGACTTTAAACCACACAGTATCCCCTTGTTCTCTTTGAACAACTGCCTCTTGATCTGTGTACAGGTTCCTCTTGAGCACAATTAAGTGTCCTGGAATTCCCATTCTTCACAATTATTATCCATAATTTGTTATGATCCACACAGTCAAATGCCTTTGTATAGTCAATAAAACACAGGTAAACATCTTTCTGGTATTCTGTGCTTTCAGCCAGGATCTATCTGAAATCAGGATGATATCCCTCATTCCATGTCCTCCTCTGAATCTGGCTTGAATTTCTTGCAGGTCCCTGATTATATACTGCTACAGTCACTTTTGAATGATCTGCAAAATTTTACTTGCGTGTGATATTAATGATATTGTTTGATAATTTCCTCATTCAGTTGGATCACCTTTCTCGGGAATAGGCATAAATATGGATCTCTTCCAGTCAGTTGGTCAGGTAGCTGTCTTCCAAATCTCTTGCCATACATGCATGGGTCCTTCCAGGGCTGCATCCTTTTGTTGAAATATCTCAATCAATATTCCTTCAATTCCTGGAGCCTTGTTTATCTCCAATGCCTTCAGTGCAGCTTAGACTTCCTCCTTCAGTACCACTGGTTCCTGATCATATGCTATGCCCTGGAGTGGTTGAACATCGACCAAGTCTTTTTGGTATAATGACTCTGTATTCCTTCCCTCTTCTTTTGATGTTTCCTGCATCGTTTCATATTTTCTCCATAGAATCCTTCATTATTGCAACTCAAGGCTTGAAGTTTTCTTCAGTTCTTTCAGCCTAAATAATGCTGAGTGTGTAATACCTATTAAAAAAATGTTTAAAAGCAGCTTTTTAAAAAAGATTTAATATATTCAATTAACCTTTCTGTTAAGAATTGAATTGTGTCCCCCCAAAATTCTACGTTGAAAACCTGATCCCTGGTACCTGTAAAGGTTTGAACTTGTTCAGAAATTTTGTCTTTGAAGAAGCTATCAGTTAAATTCACATGAGGTCATACTGGAGTAGGATGGGTCCTAATCTCAATTGAGTGGTGCGCTATAAAAGAGGAGAAGGGACACAGAGAGACAGACAGTGGAAAGACTGTCATGCGAAGATGCATCTACATGCCAAGGAAACCTGGGGCTACCAGAAGCTGAGAAAGACAAGAAAGGATCTTTTCCTAGCGCCTCCAGAGAGAGCAAGGCCCTGCTTGTGTCTTGAATTTGGACAACTAGCCTTTAGAGCTGTGAGCCAATACATTTCCGTTGTTTAAAGCCAGCCAGTGTGTGGAATTTTGTTAACGGTGGCCCTAGGAAGTGAATATACCTTCCTTATAAGAACATTCTTTTTTCTTGGCTTTGATTATATCACACCAGTTTTCCTCTTAGCATTTGGGCCAATCCTAATCTGACCCTTCTTATGGCTGTAATACTCCTTTGACAGAAGAGTCTCTCCTAGATCCTCTAGTCTTCTTTCTATTCACAATCCCTGTATAAGTCTCACCTACTCCCATAGTTTTAAGAAGTTTACACCTTTAGGATCATCAAATACGTACTCATCCACACAACACATACGCATTAGGTGTCCACTATGGGCACTAGGTGCTAGAATATAGCAATGAGCAAAGCAGACAAACATCTCTGTCCTTGTGGAACTTTAATTCCATAAAGGAAGATGGAAATAATGAGATAAATAGGTAAAAATATAGAATATGTTAGATAGTTAATAGGTCCTAAAGAGAAAAATGAAGACAGAGAATAGAAATATAGTTAGGATGGAACATGGAAATTTTGCACTGTCCCCAGCCCAGTCCTCAGTATTGAGTTTTAGGTGCATATATCAAAATGTCCACTGCATCTTAAATAGTGAATAGATATCCTAAACTCAACACGGCCCAAACTAAACTATCACCTTCATCAACTTTCTTCTACCACCACCATTGAGTTGCTCAAACCAGAAATGTATGAGCGATTCTTGAGTCCTTCTCTCCTATTCCTCTTATCCCATCTATCACAAAATTTAGCAGGTTCTCCCACATGTCTGTAACCATTTCTTTCCATCTTCCCTGTCACCATCCTGTTTCTAACCATCATCACCTCTAGCCCGGATTCCTACAATAGTCTCCTAACGGATCCCTTACAGCCATTTTGTCTTCCTCCAATTTGATTAAAATCTTCTCACTTTTCTGCATTGACCCTTCAGTGACCTCCAATTTCCCAGTGCCTCTCCAACCTGATCACAAGCTATTCTTCTCCTCATCTTCTCGTATTACTGTTTTTCCTTCATTTTTCATCTATGCCAGCCTCTCCTGATGCAGGATATTTGCACATGCTATTTCCACTGCCTGAAATATCTACCTACAACTCTTCACCAGACCAAATCATCTTTGAAGTATCAGTAGAAGTATCACTTCATTAGGTAAGCTTTACCCAAATCCTCAAGCTGTGTTGCCTGCACCAGTTATAGATCCTGTATTTTCTTTTTCATCTCACATGTATCACCTGTAATTGTTTCTGTAATACCTCTTTCCCACAGCAGAGTGACAGGACAATGTTTGTCTTTTACCACAGTAAAATGATAGGACAATGTCTGCCTTTTCAACACATCACCACCTGTATTTGGCATAGAGAACATGCCCAATATATATTTACTGAAAAAAATATTGACTATTAAAGACTAATGGCAGATGGCTGGTGATATTTTACTTTGCATTTATAAGTTTTCATTCTCAGAGATGATTTGGAACCATGATCTCCTAAGAGTACTTACATTTACCTTCTCATTGTACATTTGGGGTCCTGGAGGGTGCTCTCCAGCAAGCAATACATCTTCAGATTCTAGCAGTGCCCTCCCTTGCACACTAGTGCTCCCATTTTCCCATCTTCTGAGGCAGTGTTTTCAGCAAAGTCTTTCTGAGAGGTGTTGATTCTGCTGTACAATGAAGGCCTGCTTTGGGTATAAGTCAATCTCAAGTTTTGTAACTAGTGGGAATGAATCTATATTAGTCTAGTCACTGGTAAGTCTCAGTTCCAGTCACTGAGCTCTAACTAAACAGAGAAAACAAAGACTCTTATTTCCCCTTTGATTGCTGCTTGAGTCTTTAATACATTTCCTTACCTAAATTCCCTTGAAATGCCTGCTTTCCTCTTCTCAGGATAAACTACTATAATTGCACTAAATTTGTGTCCACTTGGTTTTTATATATTAATGTTTGCTTTCCTGTTTAGAACAATCCATGGAGAAGGTTATAATTGTTTTCCATATTTTTAAAGAAGAGGAAACTGAGGCTTAGGGAGACTAAGTAACTTGCCCAAACTACAAAGTTACTAAACATTTGAGCCAAAATCTGAACCCTAGTGTCTGTTTCCAGTTCCTTTAAGCTCTCAGCTTGCATTATTTTACCTAATAATAAATGTTATTATTTTACTTGTTAAGACGAAAGTTACTTTTATTTTAAATCTTCTCTTCTTCTCCCTTAATTTTCTGTATAGAGTAGGCCTTCAGTGAATATTTGCTTAACCTTTCACTGGGTGGTAGTGGCGGTTGTTATTATTGCTGTTGTTGTTATACTTAGGTCTGTGATGGAGTCCCGGGATGATGTAAACTGTGATGGGATGGTATTTGTGGTTTTGTTTACTGGATTTTTTTTTTTTTTCAGCCCAAACTGAAGTTGGCATAAGTAAGAGGCGCTGGTAATGCAAAAAGTACGTGTAAATAGATAATGGTCAAAAGAAAAAGCCTGTTTTGAGGTATTTCAGGAGGGAAGGAACTTTCAAGGGCATCATCAGGTGGTTACTTGGGGCTCATATTGCTTTTGGAATCTTCTAGGTAAAATGCTGATAATCCAAACTTGTTTGTCGTCATTATAGTTAGCTGTGTAAAAGACTCCCATTGTTATAATGAGAAAAAAGGAAAATCGGCAGCTGTCCTTTCCTGTGCTCTACGTTCTGATTCCTGAAATTCTCAACCCAGATAATTACAGATAGGAGAGTCAGAGATTTCCTGGGTGTGTGTGTGTGTGTGTATTTGGGTACACTCTTATGAGCTTTTTTAGTGCCTGGTAGAACTCTGCACCACACTGTAGATTTGCACTGTATTCATAGCCCTGTGTTTATAGCACTGTGCATTAACTGTCTCTAACCTTTGTCAGTGAAGGTACATAGCTTAGCTTCCTGCGTTTTCTCCATCAATTTTTTTTTTTTTTTTAGGGAAGCAGTTGGATTCTATCTTCACAGCCCTCCCGCTTCCACACTTCCCCTGGAGTCATTCTCCCAAGCTGCCCCAGAATGACCCTCTGACCAAAGCCGGGGAAGGGGGAAGTTGTCAAGAGGTAAGCGGGTCAGTAACGCAGCCGGGACCAGGACGCTGAGGAGTCCCAGGTGCTGCCGCAGCAGCAGAGACCCGTCCTTCGCCTGCTGCAGACCTTGCGGGTCAGCAGCCCCTCCTCCTGGTAGACACCGGCCGTGGCAAGCCTGGTACGGTCACCAAGCCTGCTCCTCCCGCAGCCGCCTGGGGCTCCGGGGTTGCTGGAACTTGGCGTCAGGGAAGAACTCGCAACCAGCAAGGTCGAGGATGCGGGATTCCAGGCTGTTTGTTCCGTGGTTAGGAAAGCTGGCTTTGAACTCCAATCCGGGTTCCACCTTTCTCCACCCGGGTCACCTTGGGCAAGTTCTTTAGCTTCAGTACGCCAGTTTTTTTCAACCATAAAATGGGGCAATTGAAGTGATAGCTAAAACCTAGGATTGATGTAAGAATCAATATAGCACTCCTGGTGTATAGTAGACACTTACTGCAACAATGATGATTAGTGGTAGTTAAGAGGCCGAGCAGTGGGCTCCAGAATGTAGGTGTAAGCTGCGGTTTTCCCAGATACTCACCAGAGCCCAGGGAGAAGCGCCTGCCCTAGCACCTCTCCCCACAAGATGAACTCAGGAGCACCTGGACCCCTGTCGGACTCCTTGAGGCAGCCCAGGTGCCCCGAGTCTTTTGACACCTCCCGGCGCTCGCGGCATGTCCCTTCCCCTCCAGCGGAGGAAAGATTTTGTGTGTGTGTGAACTGAGTACCTCCCTTCTCTTCCCTCTCAAACTCACTGCCTCCTCCTGGTCCCTGCGGCCTCGGCAAGTTGGGCCAAGCCTCGAGCGAGAGGGAAGAGGCAGCTCTGGGGTATCGGAGTCCCGCAGGGCCCCGAGAAGGGGAGACAGTGGATGAAGTGGCGCGGTGCCGCAGCAGAACGCGGTGCCGCGGCAGAACGCGGTGCCCCGGGCTGTCCCGGGGCCCCTTCTTCACTTTGCCAGCCTTCTAGGCACCGCTCCGGCTTTTCACAGCCTCAGTCGCAGCCCTTGAAAGGCCAGGTGTCCCTCCTCCCTCAGCCCTCCTTTCCCGGGCTGCCGCAGCGCGAGTGGGCGGCGAGCGCGGGCCCGCGAAGTCAGGAGGGGCCCGGTGGGCGCGCGGGTGGAGACCGTGTCTACACGTGTGTGTGCGCGCGCGCGCGCGCGCTCCAGAGGCTCAGGGGTGAGGGTCGGGGGTGGGGGGGTAGGGGTCAGGGCCGGTCCCCGCCGGCCGCCTGCCCTTCCCGCACCGTGTCACTGCCTACACTCTCTTGGCGGGCACCCGTGCTGAGACGCTTGTCACTCGCATCCCTCACGCCCCCGTGTGTCATCCTCCCCTCATCCAAACCCCATACTCCCCAGTAATAATTTTTCGATACAGATTCAAACAGAAACCTGGAGACAGAACTTTGCCTTCTGCTCCTCTCCCCTCTGCCCCCACCCCCACCCCCTTCCTGCTATAAATAACCTGGACTAGCGGGTCAGGCACGTCACAAGGCGAGACACCGGACCCCGAGGTTTTCTTCTCTGGGAATAAGGGGCAAAGGGTGAGGAGCAGGAGAAAGAGACCGCTCGTGAGTAGTGAAGAAAAGCTTACTCCTTGGCTCCTAAAAAAGACCAGGCATCCCTTCATTCTTTTCTCCCTCCTCCACCCCCATCCAGTTTCTTTCTCATCCTCCGCCCTCCCCCCGGCCCCAAATTCGTCGGGTTGCTCCGCACTCCTCCCCTTGGCTTCTGTCCTCCCTGTCGCTCCGACTTCTGCTCCCCTGCCCACACTATCCTCCCCCCTGCAACCTTCCCTCTTCCTGGGTCCCCGGTCTTGCTGCAGGCTGGGTTTGCTTTTCGCCAAGGAAATAAAGTTCAAACTCTTCTCCCCAGTCAGCCTGCTGAGACCAGAATTGATTGGACTTCCAGGCACCCGTGTTCCGATCACACCCCACTCCTGCTCTCCACTAAATTCTTAATCTGGTTTTGCATATTTAAGAGCACACACACACACACACTACAAACCCACAACCCGAGAGGTGCAAAACTGCTTCTTGCCACTACTGAAACTTTCCAGACGCTGTAGTCGTTTTTCGAAAGGACAACAACCAAGGTTTTACTCTGGGTCTTTCTGTGGGGCGATTTTTCTATATTACTCAAATGTGTATATACTATACATAGACGTGTTTTTTCTTTTTCCCTTTTAATTTTTTTCCCCCTCCAAGGAAATCTGCTCCGTCCCCAGCAGGCGCTGCTTGCCCCTTTGATGTTTTGGTACGCTGTGCGCATGCGCCTCACATTAGCATCACTGCACTGGGCAGAGTAAGTTGGATCTCCTCACTTCAGTGCCACCCTCAAGCCCATCAAACACTGAAGAGATGCGGAGAGTCCGGAAAAAGGGTTACTTTGGGATTTGGCCCTTCCCCTTAATAATCGCCGCTGTGTGTGCTCAGAGGTAAGTGTGCCTGGCGTTTCTCGTTTTTCTTTTTCACTTTTAAGGGCTCTGTCGCCTACCTCTGTAAGTAGAGATCTGTAGTGTGAATCAGATGCTAAAACGCTGTGCCAGCTGCCTTATTGATGCTTGTTTATTGTCATTTCTTTCTTTAGTGTCGATGACCCTAGTAATATGTCGCTGGTTAAAGAGACGGTGGATAAACTCCTGAAAGGCTATGACATTCGTCTGCGGCCAGATTTTGGAGGTAATCGGGTTGCCTTACAAATAAGAAACAGTCCAGCTATAGCGAAGCTTCTTTTGAGCTTTGTTTGCGCAGTCTTTTCCCTATCCGTCATGTTGGGTGCCTGTGGCGCACTGAATGGGTCTCTGCGTAGTCATATTGAGAACCCGATCCAAACTTAAGGCGGTTAGTTACTGTCCAGCACTTGGGTGATCTTTCAATGAGACTGCGGTCCTTCACCCTCTCTGTTATAAAACCTTTGCTTCCTTGAGTACAAACCCCTTACGTTTAGTTCATGGTGTGCCCAGAGAACCTGGCTTACTGAAAGCTGTCTTGAACATTTTTGTGGGCTAGGTGTGCAGGCAATTGGCTGAGAGGTGGCATTAACCCCCTGTGCCTGCCTACTTTGGAAAAGTTCTTCTGGACATGGTTTAAAGCGACTTGTATATGGATTTTATTCAGACCTCCTGGAAACCTCACAACACCTTAGAGGAGGGAAAAAAAAGAGGGGGTGGGGGAGGAAAAAGGGCCAGAAACCTTCCTCACTGTGGTCCTAGTTATGCCGATATACCAAAAAAAAGCTAAACCAACTGCCATGGAGTCGATTCCGACTCATAGCGACGCTATATGAAAGAGTAAAAAAGGACAGAGTAGAACTGCGCAATAGAGTTTCCAAGGAGCGCCTGGGGGATTCGAAACGCTGACCGCTTGGCTAGCAGCGGTAGCATTTAACAACTGCGCCACCAGGGCTCGTGGACTCAATACTGCGTCACAGTCTTAAGAAGCCTGAAGAGTTAAAACTTGGTCAGAGAATGGAGGGGAGGGGTGGGAAAAAAGAGAAGGGGGTTTCAGCGCAATATGTATGTAATTCCTTGGGGATAGGGCGATTCCCTTGCGCGGTGAATTCAGTGAATTCGCATGTTGCGACATATACGTATGCAGACAGAGCTGATCTCCGTGGCCCATCGGGACACGCGTGTGCATGTTCAACAGTACATTTCCCAGAGCAGTACCTGCCACCCTTTTTACAAAGGAGACCAAAATGAAGGGTTTGGGGCGTGGGCGAGAGTGGTCAGTGCGGAGGGGTTCTAAGCAGAGCCTCTCTAAGCAGAGCCGACAACCCTTGCTAAGAATGAATGAAATTCTGAGGAATCACGTAGCCGACCATCTTGGTTTGCAGGTCCGCCCGTGGCGGTGGGTATGAACATTGACATCGCCAGCATCGATATGGTTTCCGAAGTCAATATGGTGAGTCCAGAGGCTTGCATTTCTGCAGACTTTCATTTGGGGACAGGGAGGAGGAGAAAGCCAGTCGTTGGGGCTGAGTGTGCGTAAGTATGTGTAGGCTGGGGGCTAGGGCAAGGGGTTTGCCTTGGAACCCACTGTGTTTGAAGTTTGGGCGGGGTCTTTCTCATCGCCAGCAATTTTTCCAACATGGCTCAGCTTCTTGGGACTTGGCGTAGAGTGACTAAAACACATCACACATTCACGTGCGAAACGCAGCCACACACAAGAAACCCCCTGCAGAAGCCACATTTCCTAGGGCTCAGTGCGAAACCCGGCTTATTAGTGACTTCCTGGATTTGGAATGTGAAGGAGGGAGTGTTTTGAGTAGGCATTCAACAGAGAATATAACCTACAAACTAAACCATAACAGAGAGGCTGAATAGATGCCCCAGGGACACTGATGTCACCTGTTGCTTTTGGAGATCGCCTGTTTACCGGAATTGGCAACCCTTCCCACCCCCACCCCCGTTGCCTTCCACTTCCTTTAACGTTTACACCGAAATAAACGGAATAAAATTTGGCCACCCTGTTTTCAAAAGGCAGGCTCAGACCCATCTGTCATTTCTGGGTACTTTTGCAACGTTATTCACAAGTATCCTAAGCAAATCCTATTTATGTACAACAGCACTCCTTAGTGGCTACCTCCAGGGCCTTGGGGCAAGTGCGAAGAGAAAAACCCTCGGTGTTCCAGAACAGGAAACGCTTGTGGGGGGTTTGCTTCGTGCAGGAGCTCCCCCTGCTGCCCATGTTGGAGCACTGCAGACATGTAAGACAAAGGACACGTGCCCCAGATACTCCCCCTTGGGAGATCTCTCTGGGGACTTTCTTCTTTGCATCTTTTGAAGTTCCTCCCTTTAGAAAAGATCTTCTAAAAAGGCCACATTTGAATGCAAGACATCAGTATTACTTTCATTCCTGAGATCACATTTCAAAGGGTTGTGTTACAACTATTTAACAAGTATTGTCCATGAGCTTTTATGCACAACACTTGTATGTCATCCATCAAGATTTCAAAAGTAGGACAGTTATTAAATTAACTCAAGAGAGACAAAGGACTGCTAGATATTGCACATGCTGTCAACATTTCACAAATTTCCATATTCCCAAAATATGAACAAACAGGAAGCTCAAGTAAGCAGAATTGTCCATATACACTGCCCAAAGGTAAGTGATGACCCTGAGGTTCCACAGGAATATGAAATATCTTCTGATTACTGGAGGGAATATGCAACTATTTCGGTAACATTTTAATGGTATGTATCTGCTTATACTCTAATTACTGGGAAATTTGCTATCATTTAGGGTATAAACACCGACTAAAGACACTGATGGATGGTTCAGAACCAAAGATTTCACTCTTGTTATGAAAAGCCTCTTGGCAGAGTGTGTCTCTTTTTTTGGGAAACTAATACATACAGACATTCAAAAATTCACTTTCGTGGGACTTTAGAGGTCTTTCATCTACTTATATTTTGAGTTTTACCATAAAAAATAAAAATTTACTGGACAGTGGGTAGGAGAGAGATGCTGAAGAAGAGTGAGCTAATTATAACAGGTGGACACTTGAGACTGTGTTGGCATCTCCTGTCTGGAGGGGGGATGGGAGGATAGAAGGAGTTGGAGGCTGGCAAAATTGTCACGAAAGGAGAGACTGGAAGGGCTGACTCATTAGGGGGAGAGCAAGTGGGAGTAAGGAGTAAGATGTATATAAACTTATATGTGACAGACTGACTTGATTTGTAAACGTTCACTTGAAGCTCAATAAAATAAAATTAAAAAAAGAACATTCAAAAAAAATAAATAAATAAAATAAAAAATAAATAAAAATTGTCCTAATGTGAATGCCTCCGAAGGCCCAGGTACTTGAAGCTAAACTGCGTTGCTAAAAAGAAAGAGACATAGAAGTCATGTGTGTCCTACATGTGATTGAATCAGAATTCTCACTTTTGTGTTTTAATTTATTCTTACTCTTTCCCCCTCCCGAGTTTTATTTTTCTACCTCCCTCTTTAGAAAATCACAAAAATGAAATTTTGTGAAATAATTAAGAAGCAAAATGAGAATTCAAAGAGACACCATTGAGATGATTCAAGGCTGCTGCCATAAATTAGTTGAAAACTTAACCTGTATTATCCACTGAAATTATTTAGAGCAGTAGACTTTTTGTTCTTAAGTTTTGCCAGTTTTTACCTGTGTACTGCATTTTGGAAGGTATCTGAGGTGGACATAATGCCAAGGCCTGCTGGACAAAATATAGACCCAGCTAAGGTGAGGTGTCCTGTTTTAAAGCTATTTACTGTTGCAAAAAAATCATGGGATGTCGAAAGTGCAAAAATAAACGTCAGGTTGTAAATGGGACAGTGTTGCAGCATTAATGATTAGAACAAAGTGTCAAAAGTCCCATGCCAGATTCCTTTCTTATCCTAATGCTAACACACGTGGACTTGCCCCAACACATTTTGACTTGTTGAAAAGCATTTTTTCAGGTAGCAATCTTAATAATTAACCCTTCAAAGAAAATGTTTGTTATGTATGTTGTTCTGTTTTTTTTTTTTTTTTTTTTTAATAAGACGGTTATTTGATTTGAAGCAACAGTAGGAAATTTCATCATTGGTGTCTAAATAAAATAAGAAGATGGCTGTGCCATATTCCCCCCTGTATGTAGTTCTAACAGAAGTAGGATATTTTGATTAGATTCAGTTCTGAGCGAATGTTTGCTTTATAATTTAAGTGAAACCTCAAAACTGATTAACACACAAGTGTCTACCTCATTATCCTTTGTGAATAGCAACCTCTGTCCTCTTATACCAAATCTTCCTTGGCAGAATGGTAGACATCAGACTGTTTAAGGTGACACTGACACATTTGTACTGAAGGGATAAAGGCCCATATCAATGTGGTGATCCTGGTAAATTGCAATGATGGTGAGGCCCTGAATTGAGTCAGAAATTCATGCTAGTTCTGCTTCTGCTGCTTATTCATCCTGAAGAAATTCACAGCCAGACTGGGCCCAATTTCCTCTCATGGTGACCCTATGCACAATGGACCAAAATGCTGCCTGTTCCTATGCCATCCCCATGGCATCAGTTGTGGATGAACCATTGTGAGCCATAGGGTTTCATTGGCTGGTCTTTGGAAGTAGATTGCCAGGCCTTTCTTTCTAGCTCATCTTAGTTTGGAAGCTCTGCTGAAATCTGTTCAGCATCATAGCAGCACACAAGCCTCCACTGATGGAAGGGTGGTGGCTGTGTAGTAGTCCCATTCTACCTATCTCAGGTGACTGCCAGAAGCCATAAGATATATGTACAAATATTAATGTTCTGTGAGCATAACTCAGTGTGGAAGACGGAACACCAGACTACTACACAATATACCCACTGTCCACTCCAGCTCATGCCCTAAGTGTGCTTGCATAGGTGATTTACCTTATAGGTCTCAGTTTCCTTATGTTTGAAATCAGAGGGGATGTGTCAGGGTGCCTTCCAACTCACAAGTTACATGTGTCCCTAGTTTTGCTTGTTGTAGTAGCTCTGTTGGCTATAAAGAAGTTCCAGGGACACATGAAAATGGATCATAAGCATGAGGAAAATTCAGAATTTTAAAATGGAGTGCAGTTGTGGGTTCTTACTCAGGAAGGTGGTGACAGTACCTGGGGCCATGTGACCCAGATGACTGTTAGCCCAATGGAAAATCATTGGAAGATTATGATCTTAACTAGAATACTCCTGAGCCGAAAGCTTGGCTTTGAGATGAAATATTTTTAGATGTCTTGGTTAAATTGGCAAGAATCTCTTTGTTAAGATTCGTTGATGAAAAGTGCATTTTAAGATCCAAATTTGGATCTGAGGATTATAGACTGAAATAGCTTTCTCTTCATTTAAAGCAGATTCTTCTCCATCTTGAAACAACATATTTGCCAACCAAAAAGTGAAGCAATATTTCACTTTTGAGGAAAGAGTTCTAGTAAACACATATACAAATTCTCTTTTTATGGAATGGCAAAGGGAGAAAAGTACTGCTTTTTTTTTTTTTTTTCTTTTTTAACAGATGTTTTCTTGCATCACCAGCTGCAAACTTTAAAATTCAACTCAACAAATACTTGCCCACTGCTACAATTCAGTCATTTGTTAGGCATTAGGGACACAGTGATGAACGTGAAAGATCTGTCCTCTGGCTTCATGAAACTTGATATCTACGTGTTCACTATTCTCAAATTCTGCCTGGCTTCTGCTATACTCATGTTTAGCTTAAATTTGTCTTTTCCCTCAAACTTTTTCTGAACAACCAAGCAAGTGCTTAGTGGCTTCTCTCTCCCGTGCGTTCTTTGTCACTTACTGATTTCACTTGTTTGATTTTTACCTTAATACCTGTGTGTTCTCTGTGACATAGGAAATACTTCAATTGAACTTGTTGTTAGCTGCCTTTAAGTCAGATTCCCGACTGATGGCAACCTCATCTACAGCAGGATTGAACCCTCACGATCCAGAGAGTTTTCACTGGCAGATTTGTGGTGGTAGATTGTCAGGCCTTTCTTTACTTAGTATTTGGTATTGATTTCAAGTTGCTCTGTATGTTACAAATACACACACACACAGAATATTTCTCCATCATGTTTATAAATTGCATGTAGTTAAGATTATAGTATCTCCCCACATGTGGTTTCTATATTCAGTGGCTGGCTGGATGTTTGATTCATGGTGGATGCCACAAATTTTATGTGAAGAATACATTTTCATAGCAGTCACTTATTATTATTTACTACACACTGTACTATGTGTGTGGAGAAAAAGGACATAGAATTATAGTCCTCAACTTCAAGGCATTCACTTTTTAAGTCAACAAATGTAAAAAGTCACAATATAGCGTCATTAGTGCTTTGAAAGGGGAAATGTATGGGGCATAGTGGGAATATAAAATACTTATGTATTACATCAAAATTAGCCATGGGAAGAAGGGGGATAGAGGCCTGTGAATAGATGTTTCAAACAGGAAGAATGGCATATAGGAGGGTAAGACACAGGGAAGAAAAAAAAAATGGTGTTAAGGATGTACAAGTAGCTTAAAATAGCTGGAGTTGGAGATAGGGACAAGGATCTCCTTGATAAGAGTTGGTATTAAAATCACAGGCAGTGACTAAATTATGAAGATGGTTTTGCATCACGGTGAAGAGTTTTAGTTTTGTTCTAAAGGCTGTAGGGGACCCATGAAGTATGTTAATAGGCGGATAGTGTTCACATTTCAGGAAGATACTTCTAAAGTGTGGAGGATGTAGTGAAGTGGAGCAAAACCTGAGTTTCAGAGATGAGATGAAAACCCACTGCAAAAATCCAGACAACTGATAACTAAGACAGAGATATAAAGGAGAAGGTAGAAGTCCATAAGAAGAATTGAAAGGACTTGGTGACTTCTAAATTTCTGATGGTGCTGTTTATTGATGGGAGAACACAGGAAGGCAGTAGAGGGGAAGAGGCATGTGGGCAGAAAGTGAGTTGAGTTTTGAACATGTTAACTTTTCTGTACAGATGGAATCTCTGAGTGGAGATAACCAGTAGGTGACTGGGGGCGGGGGTGTGGAGGGAGATAAAAGAGAGCTTCTGTGAATTGTCCAAGGTCACACAGGTAGCAAATGACTGACTTCACGTTTCTGAGTTTTAACCAACTGGTAATGGCATACTTTTGAATGTAACAAAGCCTCATTTAAATTATTTATTTATTTATTTTTTAATTCTATTCCTTGAGGACCCTATTTTATTACTGTTTTTTTTTTTTTTTGTCGTTGTTATGGGTTTTTTGTTTGTTTCGTAACTGTAGCTGGATCAGATAAACTAGTCTCTCATGAGATGTTACTATTAAGACTCACACTGTCCACCTTTAAAATAAATCTCGGTATCTGGGAGGCGGGGCCAAGATGGCTGACTAGGTAGAAGCTACCTGGGATCCTTCTTGCAACAAAGACTCAGAAAAACAAGTGAATCGATCACATACATGACAATCTATGAACCCTGACCATCAAACACAGATCTAAAGAGTTGACCTGAGTGACAGAGGCTCAGAACAAACAACCACGGGGAAGCAACGACTGCTTTCGGAGCCTGGAGCCAGCGTCCCAGTCAGGAAACCTTGGCGCCGGGCTTTGGACCGGGCGTAGGGGAACTGAGCACGGCATCTTGAGACAGCGCAAACACGGGACGCAGCCCTAACCCTCAGAAGTGACCTCGGGGGAAGCCCAGCCAGTGCACGCAGGCAGCACAGCAATGCAGCTGACAGGAGAAGTCACCGGGAGGCAGCGACTGGTTTTGGAGCCTGGACTGCTCATCGAACCCCGTATAAGATTGATCCAAAAAGAAAATCACCAAGACATATTATCATCAAACTTGCCAAAGCCAAAGATAAAGACAAAATTTTAAAAGCAGCCAGGGATAAAAGAAAGGTCTCCTACGAAGGAGAATCAATAAGTTCAGACTACTCAGCAGAAATAATGCAGTCAAGAAGGCAACAGGATGGCATATATAGAGCACTGAAGGAGAAAAACTGCCAGCCAAGGATCGTATGTCCAGCAACACTCTCTCTCAAATATGAAGGTGAAATTAAAACACTTAGAGATAAACACAAGCTTAGGGAATTTGCAAAAACCAAACCAAAGCTACAAGAAATACTAAAGGTAATTGTTTGGTCAGAAAATCAATAATATCAGATACCAGCACAACACAAGGTCACAGGACAGAACATCCTGATATCAACTCAAATAGGGAAATCACAAAAACAAATTAAGATTAATTTTAAAAAGAAAAAAAAAATGCTTAAAACAGGGAATCATTGAAGTCAATATGTAAAAGATCACAATAATCAAAAAGAGGGACTAAATACAGGAGGCATACAACTTCCATATGGAGAGGGAAACAAGGCAGTATAGGACAACACAATTAGGTTTTAACTTAGAAAAATAGGGGTAAATATTAAGGTAACCACAAAGAGGTATGACAACTCCATAACTCAAAATAAAAACCAAGAAAAACGTAACGACTCAGCAAACATAACTTCAACTACTATGAAATGTAGGAACACACAATTTACAAAGAAAAACGTCTCAGCACAAAACAGTAAGTGGAAAAATGAAATTGTCAACAACACACACACAAAGGCATCAAAATGACAGCACTAAACACATATTTAACTATAATTACGCTGAATGTAAATGGACTAAATGTACCAATAAAGAGACAGAGAGTCTCAGACTGGATAAAGAAACACGATCCGTCTATATTCTGCCTACAAGAGACACACCTTAGACTTAGAGACACAAACAAACTAAAACTCAAAGGGTGAAAAAAAATATATCAAGCAAACAGCAATCAAAAAAGAACAGGAGTAGCAATATTAATTTCTGACAAAATAGACTTTAAAGTTAAATCCACCACAAAGGTTAAAGAAGGACACTACATAATGATTAAAGGGACAATAGACCAGTAAGATATAACCATATTAAATATTTATGCACCCAGTGACAGGGCTGCAAGATACATAAAACAAACTTTATCAGAACTGAGGAGTGAGATAGACACCTCCACAATTATAGTAGGAGACTTCAACACACCACTTTTGGAGGAGGACAGGACTTCCAGTAAGAAGCTCAATAGAGACACGGAAGACCTAATTGCTACAATCAACCAACTTGACCTCGTAGACTTATACAGAACACTCCACCCAACAGCTGCAAAGTATACTTTTTTTCTAGCGTACATGGAACATTGTCTAGAATAGATCGCATATTAGGTCATAAAACAAACCTTTGCAGAATCCAAAACATCGAAATATTACAAAGCGTCTTCTCAGATCACAAGGCCATAAAAGTAAAAATCAATAACAGAAAAATTAGGGAAAAGAAATCAAGTACTTGGAAACTGAACAATACCCTGCTCAAAAAAGACTGGGTTATAGAAGACATTAAGGAGGGAATAATGAAGTTCATAGAATGGAACGAGAATGAAAACACTTCCTATCAAAACCTCTGGGACACAGCAAAAGCAGTGCTCAGAGGTCAATTTATATCGATAAATGCACACATACAAAAAGAAGAAAGAGCCAAAATCAGAGAACTGTCCCTACAACTTGAACAAATAGAAAGCGAGCAACAAAAGAATCCATCAGGCACCAGAAGAAAACAAATAATAAAAATTAGAGCTGAACTAAGTGAATTAGAGAACAGAAAAACAATTGAAAGAATTAACAAAGCCAAAAGCTGGTTCTTTGAAAAAATTAACAAAATTGATAAACCATTGGCCAGACTGACTAAAGAAATACAGGAAAGGAAACAAATAACCCGAATAAGAAACGAGATGGGCCACATCACAACAGACCCAACTGAAATTAAAAGAATCATATCAGATTATTATGAAAAATTGTACTCTAACAAATTTGCAAACCTAGAAGAAATGGATGAATTCCTGGAAAAACACTAGCTACCTAAACTAACACAATCAGAAGGAGAACAACTAAATAGACCCATAACAAAAAAAGAGATTGAAAAGGTAATCAAAAAACTCCCAAGAAAAAAAAGCCCTGGCCCAGACGGCTTCACTGCAGAGTTCTTGCAAACTTTCAGAGAACAGTTAACACCACTACTACTAAAGGTATTTCAAAGCATAGAAAATGATGGAATACTACCTAACTCATTCTATGAAGCCACCATATCCCTGATACCAAAACCAGGTAAAGACAAAACGAAAAAAGAAAATTACAGACCTATATCCCTCATGAACATAGATACAAAAATCCTCAACAAAATTCTAGCCAATAGAATTCAACAACATATAAAAAAAATAATCCACCACGACCAAGTGGGATTTATACCAGGTATGTAAGGTTGGTTTAATATTAGAAAAACCATTAATGTAATCCACCATATAAATAAAGGACAAAAACCACATGATCTTATCAATTGATGCAGAAAAGGCATTTGACAAAGTCCAACACCCATTCATGATAAAAACTTTCAGCCAAATAGGAATTGAAGGAAAATTCCTCAACATAATAAAGGGCATCTATACTTTTTTTTTTTTTTTTTTATACAAAGCTAACAGCCAACATCACCCTAAATGGAGAGAGCCTGAAAGCATTTCCCTTGAGAACAGGAACCAGACAAGGATGCCCTTTATCACCGCTCTTATTCAACATTGTGCTAGAGGTCCTAGCCAGAGCAATTAGGCTAGACAAAGAAATAAAGTGCATCCGGATTGGCGAGGAAGAAGTAAAATTATCTCTATTTGCAGATGACATGATCTTATACACAGAAAACCCTAAGGAATCCTCCAGAAAACTACTGAAACTAATAGAAGAGTTCATCAGAGTCTCAGGTTCCAATATAAACATACAAAAAGCACTTGGATTCCTCTACATCAACAAAAAGAACATCGAAGAGGAAATCACCAAATTAATACCATTCAGAGTACCCCCAAGAAGATAAACTACTTAGGAATAAATCTTACCAAAGATGTAAAAGACCTATACAGAGAAAACTACAAAGTACTAGTACAAGAAACTAAAAGGGACCTACATAAGTGGAAAAACATACCTTGCTCATGGATAGGAAGACTTAACATAGTAAAAATGTCTATTCTACCAAAAGCCATCTATACATACAATGCACTTCCGATCCAAATTCCAATGACATTTTTTAATGTGATGGAGAAACAAATCACCAACTTCATATGGAAGGGAAAGAAGCCCCAGATAAGTAAAGCATAACCGAAAAAGAAGAAGAAAGTGGGAAGCTTCACTCTACCTAATTTTAGAACCTATTATACAGCCACAGTACTCAAAACAGCCTGGTACTGGTACAATAACAGGCACATAGACCAATGGAACAGAATTGAGAACCCAGATATAAATCCATCCACATATGAGCAGCTGATACTTGACAAAGGCCCAGTGTCAGTTAATTGAGGAAAAGATAGCCTTTTTAACAAATGGTGCTGCCATAACTGGATATCCATTTGCAAAAAAATGAAACAGGACCCATACCTCACACCATGCACAAAAACTAACTCCAAGAGGATCAAAGACCTAAACTTAAGGACTAAAACGATAAAGATCATGGAAGAAAAAATAGGGACAACGTTAGCAGCCCTAATACAAGGCATAAACAGAATACAAAACATTACCAAAAATGACAAAGAGAAATCAGATACCTGGGGAAAAAAAAAAAAAAAAACTGGGAGCTCCTAAAAATCAAACACCTATGCTCACCTAAAGACTTCAGCAAAAGAGTAAAAAGACCACCAACAGATTGGGAAAAAAAAATTCAGCTATGACATCTCCGACCAGCGCCTGATGTCTAAAATCTGTATGATTCTGTTAAAACTCAACAACAACCAATCAAAAAGTGGGCAAAGGATATGAACACGCACTTCACTAAAGAAGATATTCAGGCAGCTAACAGATATATGAGAAAATGCTCTCGATCATTAGCCATTAGAGAAATGCAAATTAAAACTACGATCAGATTCCATCTCACTCCAACAAGGCTGGCATTAATCCAAAAAACACAAAATAATAAATGTTGAAGAGGCTGCGGAGAGACTGAAACTCTTATACGCTGCTGGTGCGAACGTAAAATGGTACAACCACTTTGGAAATCTATATGGTGTTTTCTTAAAAAGTTAGAAATAGAATTACCATACAACCCAGAAATTCCACTCCTCGGAATATATCCTAGAGAGATAAGAGCCTTTACACGAACAGATATATGCAGACCATGTTTATTGCAGCTCTGTTTACAGTAGCAAAAAGCTGGAAGCAACCAAGGTGTTCATCAACGGATGAATGGTTAAATAAATTGTGGTATATTCACACAATGGAATACTACACATCGATAAAGAACAGTGACGAATCTGTGAAACATTTCATAACATGGAGGCACCTGGAAGGCATTATGCTGAGTGAAATTAGTCAGATGCAAAAGGACAAATATTGTATAAGACCACTATTATAAGATCTTGAGGAATAGTATAAACTGAGAAGAACACATACTTTTGTGGTTACGAGGGGGGGAGGGAGGGAGGGTGGGAGAGGGTCATTTACTGATTAGTTAGTAGGTAAGAACTACTTTAGGTGAAGGGAAGGACGATACTCAATACAGGGAAGGTCAGCTCAACTGGACTGGACCAAAAGCAAAGAAGTTTCCGGGATAAAATGAATGCTCCGAAGGTCAGCAGAGCATGGGCGGGGGTTTGGGGACTATGGCTTAAAGAGACTTCTAAGTCAATTGGCAAAATAAATTCTATTATGAAGACATTCTGCATCCCACTTTGAAGTGTGGCTTCTGGGGTCTTAAATGCTAACAAGCAGCCATCTAAGATGCATCAATCGGTCTCAACCCACCTGGGTCAAAGGAGAATGAAGAACACCAAGGTCACACGATAACTATGAACCCGAGGCAGAAAGGGCCACATGAACCAAAGACTTACATCATCCTGAGACCAGAAGAATCCAATGGTGCCCGGCCACAACTGATGACTGCCCTGACAGGGAGCACAACAGAGAACCCCTGAGGGAGCAGGAGAACAGTGGGATGCAGACCCCAAATTCCCAGAAAAAAACCAGACTTAATGGTCTGACTGAGACTAGAAGAATCCCGGCGGTCATAGTCTCCAAACCTTCTGTTGGCACAGGACAGAAACCATTCCCGAAGACAACTCATCAGACGTGGAAGGGACTGGACAATGGGTTGGAGAAAGATGGTGATGAAGAGTGAGCTACTTGTGTCAGGTGGACACTTGAGACTGCATTGGCGTCTCCTGTCTGGAGGGGAGATAGGAGGGTAGAGAGGGTTAGAAACTGGCAAAACCTTCATGAAAGGAGAGACTGGAAGGAGGGAGCGGGCTGACTCATTAGGGGGAGAGTAGATGGGAGTATGGACTAAGATGTATATAAGCTTGTATGTGACAGACTGACTTGATTTGTAAACTTTCACTTAAAGCACAATAAAAATTATTAAAAAAAAGGAATAGGAAAGGAAAGGGTTATAGCCTTTGAAGTGGTCCAATCCCAAGATTTATATGTAGCTTCCATTCGTGCTTTTTATTTGCA
Organism: Loxodonta africana; assembly: GCF_030014295.1. Taxonomy (NCBI): domain Eukaryota; kingdom Metazoa; phylum Chordata; class Mammalia; order Proboscidea; family Elephantidae; genus Loxodonta; species Loxodonta africana. The sequence goes on along the minus strand of NC_087343.1, from coordinate 177,926,018 downwards.
AAAATATATATTTTGTTAAGGAGGGATGGAATGGGTTTATTTTTTATATATATGGGAAAATGTGGGGAATGTGTTTAGTCTATCGGCACTTGCTGGTGTTCCTTTTGTTAATATCCTTTTGGCATTTCAATTGCCAACACTCATTTTCCTTGCTCTGTAATTTGGCACCTTACTGCCCACTTACCTGCCAAGAGGTCTCAACTTAGAAGTAATTGTTTGGCCAATTGAAGATTAAATAAATTCTCTTCTAATACAATGGCAACAATTAAATCAATGATGTTTTTAAGGTACATCTACATGCATCTTAGAAAAGTGATACTTGAGTGTATCATAGAGGAAAATCAGAGGTTTTGAGAGGCACAACTGTGTGGACAGTGTCTGTCTATATCCTCAGTGCCTAGAAGAGTGCCTGATAATTGGTACATGTCAACAACTATGGGCTGAATACATTTGTTGGAGAAGTAGTTAAAGGACTGTCTCATATTAAATTACCAGAAAGTATTTATTGGCCACTAACTTTGCAACTAGAGTCCCTGTGTGGTGCACTTGGCTGCAAACCAAAAGGATGAAAGTTCAAATCCACCAGAGATACTTCAGAAGAAAGGCCTGGTGATCTACTTCTGAAAAAATCAGCTATTGAAAAGTTTTGGAACATTATTCTACTTTGACACACATGAGGTTGCCATGAGTCGGAGTCAACTCGATGGCAGCCTCGAACCTCGTAACCAGCACTATACTAACTAGGCTGTATTGTAGAAGGATGTGAAATGGTTCTTACATGGAAATGAAGGTTCTGTCTATGGTCTAGAATTAATCTTGATTGCCTGAGGAGAGAGGTGAAGGATTAATGGAGAGAAGAGTGTTTCAGACAGTGAGACAGGAGAGTGTTGTATCCCTCAGGTGGAAGAATCAAAACAAAAGGTTGAGAACCTCATTTTCACAGTGATTTTCAAACTCTACTGGCAATAGAATCATCTGAGCCTAGTTGAAATTTGATTTTTTTTCAGCGCCCATGCCCAAAAAGTTTCATTCAGTAGGTTTGGGGCCGAGTTCCAGAATCTGCATCTCTATGAGCTTTCTACATGACTCGGACACAGAGCCTGACTGAGGGCCACTGCTTGAGGAACACTAGTTTTATAGTGAAATTAGAAGCTACTGTTATCGCTAATAAAGGAATGTGACAACAACTAACCTGTGGTGATGACAGGGGTTTTTGCAACAATAAGAACCCAAGTGGTTAGAGTGGATAAGATTTTAAGAAGAAGACTTTGTAAGAGAGCTAGAGCTGAGCAGCAAGATCAGTAGAATTTGGACTGATGGGGAGTGCAGTGGGATGTGGAAAGCATGATGAAAACCAATATGTTAGCAATAATAATAGATAAAAATTTAGAGTGCGTGTGGCTATCTTACTTAATGCTCACAAAAATACTATGAGCTAGGTCCTAGTACTATCATTCCCTTATTCTTGTGAACTCAAAGAAGCTATGTAATTTATGAGATTATCCAGCTAAGAAGTGGATAAGAATGGTAATGTGCATTTGTAAGGTGAAGCTTAATTATATAGGACCTTGAGCTATGAGTCGGAATCAACTTGACAGCAACAGGCTTGAGTAATAGGGACATTAAAAGTTCTTGAATCGATGCTCAGACATGATAAGAGAGCCATAGAATCTTTACAAAGAATTAAGTAGAAGAGAGGGAACACTTACTATGGGTAAATAAGAGAAAGTTCAAAAACATTTTCCAACTCTGATTTTTTTTTTAAATAATATTTTATTGTGTTTTAGGTGAAAGTTTACACAGCAAATTAGATTCTCCATTTGAAATTTTTTTTTAAAGTTGTTCTGTGACATTGGTTACAATTTTCATAATGTGTCAGCATTCTCATTATTTCTATTTGTTCTGGTTTCCATCATCTAACTTCCCTTGCACTCCTTACCTTCTCATGTTTGCATTTGGGTAAATGATGACTGTTTGGTCTCATATAGTTGATTGCTTAAGGTAGAACATTACTCACAGGTGATGTTGTCTATTTCTAAACCAATCTATTATTTGGCTGAAAGGTGACCCCCAGAAATAGTTTCAGTTCCAAGTTCAAAGAGTATCTTAGGGAGATAGTCTTGGGGCTTCCTCTAGTCTCTATTGGTCCAGTAGGCCTGGCCTTTCTTAGGAATTTGAACTTCGTTCTACGTTTTTCCCCTCTTCTATCTAGGACCTTCAGTTGTGTCCCTGGTCAGAATGGTCTGTAGTGCTAGTTGGGCACCATCTAGTTCTTCTGGTTTCAGGTTAGAAGTAGCCATCATTCAGGTACTAGCTCTGATTTTTATTTATAAAAAGTGATATTTAGAGCCTTCACACTAATTTTATGGACACAGATGGTGAAAATACTCCAAATATATATATTTAGATAGGTTGAATAAAGTTTTTGAAATGGGGGAGGGATATCTCGCATAGTGTTTGGCACTGTGAATAAGTGAATAAATAACTGTATCAGTTATTTAGCTTTAAGATCTGATACATAATAGGAAATATTGATATTCTAGTACATTATTTATGATAGTATGATTTGGCTATTCTTTCTTTAGAAAGATAGCTATTTGATTAGTTAGTAGTAGTATTATTGCACATTTACAAGTAGGGAAAATGCTATTGAAATAGCTTCCTGCAATTTATTGCCACCTAACTATAATGCTTCAGGCATATGCTTAAACTGAAAATCTGAGTTATTGAGCATCTTGAGGTTGTTCCTCTAAAGATAGATATTTTAGTGTCCAAATGATGAAAGAATGTCAAATCAGAATTTCAAAAGAAAAAAAGAAAGTTGGCCTAAAGACTTACATGACTATTTTAATTAAATGGATATTCTCTAAAAGTCTAAAATTTTCACAGTTATTTTATTTTACTTTTTAATTTAGTGGTGATGGATGCACCTTATTTTGATCAAAGCAGTCTGCATAGATAGGAATTTTTGACTATAATTATTGGTGTCTTGGACCTTAAGCCATTGCCATTGAGTCAATTCTGACTCATAGTGACCCTATATATAATAACTTTAAATCATAAAAAAAAAACCATTATGTAATGCAAGTTTCATGGAAATGTGCCCTGTATAATAATTGCATATGATGTTTCTCTTACAGTGGAATGTAAGAACAGCAGTTTCATAAATAGGACCCCCACATTTTTATAACTTGTCTATGTGTGTGTTTATATATACATGCACATAGATGAGTTATATATATGTATATGCATATTATTAGTATATATACATAGATACACATCTATAAACATAAATATGAATGTTTGTATACTTAGAGTGTGTTATATATGAGTTTGTGATTTTTGAACCAAAATTTTAAAAATAAGTCATAATTTTAACCACATACACATTCATCTTTGTCTATTTTCCAAATAATAGCAAAATATTACTGAACTCTTACTATGTGGTAGATACCACATGTCAAGATGCTTTAGCTTTAGTTCACTTAAACATCACATCAACTTAGTAAGTTAAGAACTCTTACCATGTTTATTTTGTAGATGATCAAAATAAGACTTGGAGTAATGAGTTTGTCTAAGGTCACCCAGTGGTAAGCAGCCAAGCCAAGAATTGATCCTCAGTCTACCTGACTTGACTAATACTTATATTTATTTATGTATGTACTAATATTAATGTACATGATAAAATACACCCAAAATAGAGATTTAAAGACTTGATTAAAATACAAGAATGTTATGTTTTCATCTTATAGCTTACCTTCACACTGGTTTAGAGTTTTTTGTTTCCCATGAAAAGAAGAATATAATGTAGAATAATGAAAAAATAAAGACTTGTTCTGAATACTCTTCTGCTAATGGGAAATATTGGATAGTAGGGCTTGTACTATGCCTAACTCAAAGGTGATTGCTGTTATCTATGAATATGGTCACATTTACCCCTTCCTTTAATTTCTAAGGAATCAGCATAGAGAGACAAGTATTTTAGAGTGTACTGTTCATCCTTCCCAGGAGGGAGTGTTTGTTTTAAAATAACTTTTGAATCGACCTGGCATAATGATTAAGCACCCAGCTGCTAACCAAAAGGTGATCCCACCAGCTGCTCCATGGGAGCAAGAAGTGGCAGTCGGGTTCCGTAAAGATTACAGCCTTGGAAACCCTATGGGATAGCTTTACCCGGTCCTATAGGGTTGCTATGAGTCAGAATCAACTTGATGACAGTGGGTTTTGGTTTGTTTTGCTTATATAATTGGACAATTGCCTTTAAACAAATATACAAAGATTGTCTTTATAAAGTGATTTTGTGAGGGTGTTGTCTTTCCATCAGTTCTAGCTTTTTCAACAAATATTTTTTTTAACACTAATCTTAAATGATTTATGGGCTATTTTAAAGGATATCATAAAATTAGAAGCAAAGTTATTAAAAAGTTTTGAATATAAATGAGTAGTTGCCAATTACTAGGCTGTAAAGTTTAATCACCATTCTGTACACTTGTTGTTGAACAAAATGAGAAAAGTAGTTGAAGACACCATGCTCCAGAAATGAAATATGTGTACCTTTCTCTTTGTTTTCATTGAGATACAGACCAAGAAACTTTGATTTTGTAAATCCACATATCTGTTTCTTTTGCCAAACGAATATTTGAGTTAATAGAAGATCTCTCAAAGTGTTTTCTGATCGGCTGTGTTAGCCAGTCCTGCTTTAAGCACTGTTAAACCAGCACTCTTTTTTGACACTGGTGGGGCTGATCTGCTAGGCTGTGTAAATTTGCATCCAGCTTATGTGTTGGAAGAATGCTCATAAGTGTTTACTTGAATCTCATTGGTATGCCTGTGTGGAAACCATTTTTCTAACAGAATTCACTAGAGAATGGTGCCTTTGTTATTTTAACAGTCATAAGATTTTAAGTACTTGCCAAATTTACAGATGAAAAATCTGTAGAATTATAGACCACAAGAAAAACATAGGGGTTCTTTAATTATTTCATATTTTTAGATGTGTTATTTTAGACTTCAGGTCTTGGATGTGAAGTTCTTTTCTGTAAGAAACCTGAGTAAAATTGGCCATATTGCTTTTTAACACTACAAAGTAATATTTTCTGGTACATATATTACTCTCTGGTTAATTGAGAAGGTCAATTAAGCTAAACGATTGTTTTAATGTAAAAAATCAGAAAATTCATCCTATCGCTTTAATGGGCCAGCTTTGAGGAGCACGTTTTAAAATGGTTTTATCGTGTTCTCTTAGCACTGACTCTGATCCTTACCAAAAGGTAGAAATTTGTTGTTTGAAGGAACTGCCTTTATTAAAGTCGCTTTAGTCAAAGGGAGCTCTGATGGCATAGTGGTTAAGAGCTTGGCTGCTAACCAAAAGGTTGGCAGTTTGAATTCACCAGCCACTCCTTGGAAACCCTATGGGGCAGTTCTGCTCTGTTCTGTAGGGTTGTTATGAGTTGGAATCGATTTGAGGGCAACTATTTTTTTTTTTTTTTAGTCAAAGGGGCAAACTTTATAAATATATCCTGGTTTTAAATTTTCCAGATTTGGACAAAACACCTTTTAATTGTTCATGCTCTCATTAAAAAAAAAAAAAAAAAATGGCCACAATCCTGGCGCTCTGGGTTTCCCTTTCTGTCACTGTTATTTTAGTGCATATTTTAAGGATGATAGGAAAAAACCTGGTTAAATCAAACACTACTTATGCTGCTGGACTTTAAAGAGAGAGAGAGAGACAGCAAGAGAGAGAGAGGGAGAGATGGAGGGATGGCATTGGTGGTTTCCCATTCTTATGGAGAAGGAGCCCTGGTGGTGCAGTTGTTAAGTGCTTTTCTGCTAACAGGAAATTCAGTTGTTCAAACCCACCAGCTGCTCCATGGGAGAAAGATGTGGCAGTCTGTTTCCATAAAAATGAACCCAAAAAATGAAACCTATTATTGTCGAGTCAATTCTGAGTCGTAGTGACCCTACAGGTCAGAGTAGAACTGCCTCATAGGGTTTCCAAGGCTGTATCTTTACAGAAGCAGACTGCCTCATCTTTCTAAGAGATGACTTTTGGGAAATCCATAAAAATCAAATAAATGAAACATAAAGAATAAAGATCTGTAATATGCAAAAGTAGACAGTATAAATAATTTAGAGATCAAATTAACTAGTAATTATCACTGTTTCAGCATTATTAGAATTTGTGGATAAGTTGAAGATTATAATTTACTTTTTCTCCATTGTTGTAATTCATCTCACATCACTGGAGAATTAATTCAATTCTTGCTCAAACAAAAATCCGCCCTGAAAAAAATCATGTGCTAATCCAGAGATTTAAGTGCAAAATTAGATTCTGATTAAAATTTGATGAGAGTTTTAGAACCAAGAGAATGTCAACCCTTCATACATTACAGACCTCCATGTATTACCACTAATGAGATGGTACTTACCTCGGAGTACTGAGTAAACTGATTATTGGTGCTTGTGTGAAATAATTGGAGCCCTGGTAGTACAGTGGTTAAGAGCTCATCTGCTAACCAAAAGGAGGGCAGTTTAAATCCACCAGTCGCTCCTTGGAAACCCTACAGGGCAGTTCTACTCTGTCCTGTAGGATCGTTATGCATCAGGATCAGTGGCAACGGGTTTGGTTTTTGGTCTGGTGAAATAATAATTGTGATATGTTTCCAGATCAAGCCAAAAGACTTCAGTTTAAATATACTTGCATTTCTCAAGACTCAGATAAATGTGGAAGGCTTAAACAAAATGGAGCCCTGGCAGCACCGTGCTACGGCTGCTAACTAAAAGGTCTACAGTTCAAATTCACCAGCCTCTCCTTGGAAACCCTATAGGGAATTTCTACTCTGTTTATAGGGTCGCTATGTGTCAGAATTGACTCGACTGCAACAGGTTTGGTTTTTAAATAAAATGTTTCTAATTAATTTTTTCCTGATTTATAAACTATGCAACTGGGTTGCTTAAAATTAGGCTAGAATAATATTTCCTTCTTGTCGTTGTTGTTGTGAGCCATCAAGTTGATTCCAACCCCTAGTGACCCCATGTGATAGAGTAGGACTGCCCCATAGGGTTTCCCTAGGCTGTAACCTTTAAAGGAACAGATTGATGGGTCTTTTCATCCATGAAGCAGCTAGTGAGTTCAAACTGTCAACCTTTTGGTTAGCAGCAGAGCACTTAACTGTTGGGCCACCGTGGCTCCTTCTATTACATTATGTTATGTTATAATATATGTATACATACTACATATACCATATCAGTTGTCCTTGAGCAGACTGACTCGTGGTAATCTCATAAGGCTAAAATGATAAAGATCATGGAAGAAAAATAGGGACAACGTTAGGAGCCCTAATACAAGGCATAAACAGAATACAAAACATTGCCAAAAATGACAAAGAGAAACCAGATAACTGGGAGCTCCTAAAAATCAAACACCTATGCTCATCTAAAAAAAAAAATAAAAATGCTCATCTAAAGACTTCACAAAAAGGGTAAAAAGACCACGTACAGATTGGGAAAAAATTTTCATCTATGACATCTCTTACCAGCGCCTGATCTCTAACATCTATATGATTCTGTTAAAACTCAACCACAAAAAGACAGACGACCCAATCAAAAATTGGGCAAAGGATACGAGCACGCACTTCACTAAAGAACACATTCAGGCAGCTAACAGATACATGAGAAAATGTTCTCAATCATTAGCCATTAGAGAAATGCAAATTAAAATACTATGAGATTCCATCTCACTCCAGCAAGGCTGGCATTAATCCAAAAAACACAAAATAATATATGTTGGAGAGGCTGTGGAGAGATTGGAACTCTTATACACTGCTGGTGGGAATGTAAAATGGTACAACCACTTTGGAAATCTATCTGGCGTTTTCTTAAAAAGTTAGAAATAGAACTACCATACAACCCAGAAATCCTGCTCCTCGGAATATACCCTAGAGAAATAAGAGCCTTTACACAAACACATATATGCACACCCAAGTTTATTGCAGCTCTGTTTACAATAGCAAAAAGCTGGAAGCAACCAAGGTGTCCATCAACAGATGAATGGTTAAATAAATTATGGTATATTCACACAATGGAATACTACACATCGATAAAGAACAGTGACGAATCTGTGAAACATTTCATAACATGGAGGCACCTGGAAGGCATTATGCTGAGTGAAATTAGTCAGATGCAAAAGGACAAATATTGTATAAGACCACTATTATAAGATCTTGAGGAATAGTATAAACTGAGAAGAACACATACTTTTGTGGTTACGAGGGGGGGAGGGAGGGAGAGTGGGAGAGGGCCATTTACTGATTAGTTAGTAGATAAGAACTACCTTAGGTGAAGGGAAAGACAATACTCAATACAGGGAAGGTCAGCTCAACTGGACTGGACCAAAAGCAAAGCAGTTTCCGGGATAAACTGAATGCTTCGAAGTTCAGTGGAGCATGGGCAGGGGTTTGGGGACTATGGCTTAAGGGGACTTCTAAGTCAATTGGCAAAATAAATTCAATTAAAACATTCTGCATCCCACGTTGAAGTGTGGCCTCTGGGGTCTTAAATGCTAACAAGCGGCCATCTAAGATGCACCAGTTGGTCTCAACCCACCTGGATCAAAGGAGAATGAAGAACACCGAGGTCACACAATAAGTATGAGCCCAAGAGACAGAAAGGACCACATGTACTAGAGACTTACATCATCCTGAGACCAGAAGAACTAGATGGTGCCCAGCCACATCCAATGACTGGTCTGGCAGGGAGCACAACAGAGAACCCCTGAGGGAGCAGGAGAACAAGGGGATGCAGATCCCAAATTCTCATAAAAAGACCAGACTTAATGGTCTGACTGAGACTAGAAGAATCCTGGTGGTCATGGTCCCCAAACCTTCTGTTGGCCCCGGACAGGAACCATTCCCGAAGACAACTCATCAGACATGGAAGGGACTGGACAATGGGTTGGAGAAAGATGCTGATGTAGAATGAGCTACTTGTATCAGGTGGATACTTGAGACTGTATTGGCATCTGGAGGAGAGATGGGAGGGTAGAGAGGGTTAGAAACTGGCAAAACAGTCATGAAAGGAGAGACTGGAAGGAGGGAGCGGGATGACTCATTAGGGGGAGAGTAGATGGGAGTATGTAGTAAGATGTATATAAGGTTATATGTGCCAGACTGACTTGTTTTGTAAACTTACACCTAAAAAAAACACAATAAAAATTATTTAAAAAAAAAATTAAGGCTATTGACCTTTTTCTTGTACTGCAACCATTCTCTTGTGTAATACCTTTGTGTATAAGATATTTTAGTGCAGAAGCTTTATTTTTATACTAAAATATGTTAATCTTTTCCTTTATGGTTTAGGTGTTGGTGTCCACACTTTGAAGGGTCTTTTCACTCCAAGATTAAAAGGAAAAAAAAAAGTTCAAATATTATTTCAATCATTTTTAGTAATTTTTACATAAATATTGAGTACATTTAAAATTTATTCTTGGGTAACTTCTGAAGCAGGGCATAGATATAGATACCCCAAAAAACCAAACCCGTTGCTGTCAAGTCAATTCTGACTCCTAGCTACCCTATAGAGGAGAATGGAACTAGTGGATTTGAACTGCCAACCTTTTGGTTAGCAGCCAAGCTCTTAACCACTATGCCACCAGAGCTCAGAGGTATAGCTGTCTCAATAATAGTTAATGAAATAATCTGTTCTTTCCCAAGTAATTTTAAATGTTGTCTTTGTTATGTAGGAAATCCCAGATGTTCTTAGGTTTGTATTTTTACTATGTAATTTGCCCCATTAATACTGTTTCTCTAATTTTTGTGCCAGTACCATGTCCGTTATAAAAACAGTATGCCATGTGGTTTTAATTACTCTAGCTGTATAAATACTACCCTTAAATACCAGGATAAATCTACTCTCACTATAGTCCTTTTTCTTTGTTTTTGTCCGTTACAGTTATGCTTCTGAACAGTCTTTATGCTTTGGTAATTCCAGAAAAATGCTACAAATAGTTTGGTTGTAATTGCATATAAATTTACTGAGAAATTTGAAAGAAAATTTACTTCTCAACAATATTGGTTCTTCTTATTGAAGAGCATTATTATATGTCTCCCCATTTATACGTCTTCTTTTATTGCCTTCAGTAAAGTTTTATAGTGTTCTCCACGTAGGTCTTGCACATTTCTTGTTAAATGTATCCCCATGGGCCTTACCTAATTCTTGTTAAATTTATTCTTAGGTACTTTACAGTTTTTATGGTTATTGTGAATGGATATTTTATATCCAAAAATAATTTTTGATTCTTGGCCAAGAGAGCAAATTCCATATAGCCATCTTACTCGGGGCATCTTTTACCTTTACAGCCGAGGGTATCATTTTTATTTCAGTGTACGTGTGACATGCCTTGGGTGTCACTAACATAATTGAAATATATTTAAAAATTTTGTATACTTTTGTGCAGTTTATTATATTCCTAATCAATTTAAACATTTTAAAAAGTGAGCGTTTTATTTGAATTTCAACCTTCTACATAGGATTTGCTCACAAGGCCTCACAAAACAGACATGAATTACTACTGAAGGAATAGTCTTAAAGTTTCCTTCCACTCTAACCTTCTCAAATAAAATTTAAAGCAATAGCCTCTGCTTAGTATATTCCATTATTTCTCTTGCACATTATAAAGTCTATGAAAATAAGAAAAATTTTTGAATATAGTAAGTCAAATCATTGTCATGTGGCTGCTTCTAAACTCCGGTGTCCATTATTTGAAGTATTGATGACTTAATTATAAATAGGTGGAAAAAAAAAATTTTTTTTTTTTTTAAATAGCTGAAGAGGGGGATATTTCATGTTGAGAGCAGTTAAAGCCAGAGAATTAGACAGTGTAACATCCTGATACACTGTGTGTGAATATTGTCACATATACCTGTTTCAGAGCCCTGGTGGCACAGTGGTTAAGAGCTTGGCTGCTAACCAAAAGGTCGGCAGTTCAAATCCACCAGCCGCTGTTTGGAAACCCTATGGGGACATTCTTCTCCGTCCTATAGAGGCACTGTGAGTTGGAATTGACATCGTGGCAAAGGATTTGTCAGTTATTGTTACGTATATCTCTGGAGGAATTCTTTTGATTTTTTTATAATCAGAAGCTCAGATCACTGGCAGTATTTCTTATTTAAATGTTCGGAAACCCTGGTGGCGTAGTGGTTAAGTGCTGTGGCTGCTAACCAAAGGGTCAGCAGTTTGAATCCACCAGACTCTCCTTGGAAACTCTATGGGGCAGCTCTGCTCTGTCCTATAGGGTCGCTATAAGTCAGAATTGACTCGACGGCACTGGGTTTGGTTTTTGTTTTATTTAAATGTTATACCAAACCAAAACAAAACCCATTGCCGTTCAGTCAATCCCGACTCTTAACCTCTATGCCACGAGGGTTTCCAAATGTTATACAGTGATGGTTACATGCTGCTGTTGAGTTTACATTAGACACAACTTTAATTTAATTTTTAGCGAATATTATATAAACTATACATACTTGTTGCAAAAAATTCTGGAAGTAAAAAATGAATAAAAAGGAAAATTTGAATTATGCATACAACATAGAGGTAATCTATATTAATATGTGTTGTAGCTGTAAATCATTTATCTGTTAAGGAACTTTATCTAAAATACACAAGGAACTCTTACGACTCAAGAATAAAAGGACTAGTAAACCCATTTTAAAAATGGTCAGAGATCTTGGATAGATATTTCTTTGATCTTCATTAGTAAGTGCTTCAAATCCTCTTTGTTTCAGCAGGCTAGTTTGAATCATCTGCATAATTCGCTTTGTTACTGAGTCTTCCTCCAATCTTGATGTATCCTTCTTCTTCATGTAGTCCAGCAACTCAGATTATTTGCTCAGCATACAGATTGAATAAATATAGTGAAAGTGTACAACCCTGACACACACCTTGCTGATTTTAATCCAGGCAGCATCCCCTTGTTCTGTTCGAACAACTGCCTTTTGGCCTGTGTATAGGTTTCGCATGAACACAATTAAGTGTCCTGGAATTCTCTTTTTTCACGATGTTATGCATAATTCACTATGATCCATACAAATGCCTTTGCATAGTCAATAAAACACAGGAAAACATCTTTCTGGTATTCTCTTCTTTCAGCCAAGAACCATCTGACATCAGCAATGATATCTCTCATTCTCATCCTTTTCTGAATCCAGCTTGAATTTCTGACAATTCCTTGTCAATGTACTGCTGCAAACATTTTTTAATTATCTTCAGCAAAATTTTACTTATATTTGATACTAATGATATTGCAATGAATAAGTCATTGGTCTTGCAAAATTCCGTCATATTTTCTACCTGTCCTTCTTCTTTGTTTCCATCTTTCACATTTCCATCACCAGTAATTATCAATGCAACTTGAGTGCATGTTTGATCAATTTCACACTGAAGGTATTGATAAAAATCTTCAATTTCTTCATCTTTGGTATTCGTGGTTGGTGACTAAATTTGAATAATAATTGTATTAATTGATCTTCTTGTAGGCATATGGATATGATCCCATCACTGACAACATTGTGCTTCAGGGTAGATCTTGAAATATTCTTTTTGATGGTGAATGCAATGCCATTCCTCTTCTATTTGTCATTCCTGGCCTGGTAGACCACATGATTATCTGATTGAAAATGGCCAATACCAGCGCATTTCAGCTTACTAATGCCTAAGATATCAATCTTTATGCATTCCATTTCATTTTTGATGACTTCCAGTTTTCCTATATTCATATTTTGTACATTCCACATTCCAATTTTTAATGGATGTTTGCATCTGTTTCTTCTCATTTTGAGTCATAATGATGGTCCCCAAAGCTCGACTTCATCCACATCATTAAGTCGGACTCTACTTTGAGGAGGCAGCTCTTCTCCGGCCGTATTTTGAATGCCTTCCAACCTGAGGGGCTCATCTTCCAGCACTATATCAGACAGTGTTCTGCCGCTATTCATAAGGTTTTCACTGCCCAATTTTTTTAGAAGTAGATTGCCAGGTCCTTCTTCCTAGTCTGTCTTAGTCCAGAAGCTCCACTGAAACCTGTTCACCATTGGTGACTCGCTGGTATTCAAAATTTGGCATAACTTCCAGCATCACAGCAATACACAATTGCACCCTAGGTATATACCAAAGTGAATTGAAAACATATGTGGACACAAACTCTTGGACATGATTATTCATAACAATGTTCATAATAGCCAAAAAGTGGAAATAACTCAAAAGTCTATCCACTGATATATGAATAAAGAAAATGAGGTGTATGCATACAGTGTATTATTCAACTATAAAATAGAATGAAGTGCTGATAATTCTGCAATATGTATTGACCTTGAACACACTGTTAAGTAAATAAAGCTAGACACAAAATACCACATATTGTGCAAAATGTCCAGATTTGCCTATTCTGGACATTTTGCACAATACATGTTTCCAATCTATTTATCTAGCTTTTCAAACTAACTCTCTTTCTCTCATAGTTTACTAGTAAGGAATTATTTAATATAATTATAAATTATCTCACCATACTAGTTATTATTTTAAAACATTATTTCTAAGAGATGAATGATTAAAAAAAACCTGGAACTGTTTGCTTAATTTTACACATAACAAATACATTCTCTGTATGTTTCATTTTTTAAATTTTGGCTTCAAAATTTGAAGAAGAGACCTTCGGCATTAACATGAAAGAGAATTGGGTTTGCTGTATGAAAAAAATTAAACAAACCAAAATGTGTGTATTTTACCTTGATTAAAAACAAAAAACAAACAAACAAAAACAAACCTCACAGCACCCTGAACAACTCTGTTACATCAGAGCCGTAAATCTCTGCTTCAGCGAAGGTGGTAAATCAAACTCTGAAGGTAGGAATGGGTCGTGTCTTCTGAACAGCTGAGTTTTATTTTATTATTTTTCACCCTCGGAGACTGACCTTAGCAATTACTTTCAAATGAATCAGAGAGAATTGCCTTTCTAGCATTACTAAGCTGCACAATTGTTTATTTATTTATTTATTTTTTCTACTGCAGAAGTCAATGAGAAGCTATAAAGACATGTCTTGGGCATCTGCATTTCTCGAGGTGAAATCCCATGCTATTTCCAATAAGAAGGGGGCCATTTTCTGTACATGAACCTTGGATCTTTGTCTTTTGAAGATAGAGCTCTTGTCAACCTGTTGTGTATTTAATGCACCCCTAGGTGTTATCACACAATTCAGTGTAGACACATCTGATTCAGAGACAAAACTATCAGTTGAGAGAGCTGAGAGTTATAAGACAAAGCTTTGCAAAGGGGGACTTTTAAAGGTACTTCAGTGGAACTCAGTGAGTATTTTATTAGAAGAGATCAAGTAATTTGGGGGATTCACCTCTCAAAAAATGATGCTACCCAAATAATAAAATATTTGACGCCACAGTATTCATAGGGTATATCCTGATGGAAGAAGGACCTTCTCTCACAACGGTTTTTGAAAAGTAAATCCATTTCCCTTTTTTCCTTGCAAAATCTGTGTGCTGTTGTGGTTTTTTTTTTTTTTTTTTTCCTTTCTAACTACAGCTGGGAAAGTCAGTGTTGCATGTGCTTCTTTATTAATGGCTGTGGATATTATCACTGTACTCCACTGTGTGGCTTCTCTTCTTTTGACTAAATGATGCCTTTGTAATATGAGAAAGTGGAGCCATTTCAGCAAACAGCAAACGCACCATGGTCTCGACTCATACAGTCCTTCATATTTGGAATCTAAGTTCCATTGTTCCTTCGTTACATCTTGACTGCTCCACAGAATATAGCTCTGGAAGTGTTACTTCTCACTCATATCATTTTAAAGACTACCCTGTAAGTTTCTAAGTGGATTCCACATTTAGGGAAATTGAAAAGTGCACCGAGCCACAGAATTTGTCTTTGACTGGGAGAAAAGGTAGTGGAGAAACTTGAAATGGTTCCAAGACTAAGGAAGTGGCTCCTATGGTAATGTTAAAGAGACGATATTAAAGCTTTTACTTTATTTCTTTAACTCGTGTAGTCAGAATTAGAGCAGACAAATTTCCCCTTTCAATCACTTTACTAAGCTGTTTTAATTTCTTTGCAGTGCTTTTATCCAAATGATCATCTTTTTTATTTTGGATTTCGGTTAACAGAAAATTTAAGTAATGCACTGAGGAGCTTTCATTTTAAACATTCATTAACTTTTCTATGTATTTAGTCATATTGTTAATTAAGTTGCCTTCCTATCTTTTTTTTTCCTATCTGGATGTAAGCATTTCTATGGATCTTTAAACTTAATAATTCCCTAGAGCTTCTTCAGTTACATAAGAAAATTTGGCTTGTATTTAAGATTTATTGGTCCATCAGTGGTGTTCTGTTGTTACTATTGTGTTTTTTCCACCTTAAAGAGCACCCTTCTTCCTATTCCCCGTGTGATAATCTGCTATTTAAATGTATTTATGTATCATTATTCTCATACTATTATTGTGTGTTTACCTTTAGAGATTTCGTAATGTGTTATTTAACTTTTTGTTACTGCAATGAGATTTTGGTTTAATCATTTATATGCTCTTTATCTATAGCGATACCTCTTTTGTAAGTCCAAGGGTAAATTTATTTATTTATTTTTCTATAGTGGAATCAAGAATAACCTTTCTAGAATTTACTAAACTTATGTTTATCATTTAATGCATTTATCAACACACTGATAGTCTTTCTTTGTCCAAAACACTGGTTCAGCTATTGGCCAGAGAATCTTCCAAGCTTTGCTCAAGTAGGTGACTTATTTCCCCTCTCCCCTTGCTTTTTCTTCTTATCTTTCCTTCCCTTCCTCCCTCTGCCCTTGCCTTTTTTTTTTCCTTTCCCTCTCTCCCTCTTTTCCTCTCTCTTTCTTTCTGTCTACAAAAATATATTATGACCCATTCAAGCTTTATTATGTAATACCAAGACTATTTATTTCTTGATTATTATTGCCACTAGCAATGGTAATATTGAAATTCACATTGTTACCATACTTAAGGATTTTAAAAGCATTTTAATATAACCGACTTAATTTACTCCTCAGTTGAAGCCCTGGTGGCTCAGTGGTTAAGAGCTCGGCTGCTAAACAAAAGATCTCCATTTCAAATCTACCAGCCACTTCTTGGAAATCTTATAGGGCAGTTCTACTCTGTCCTATAAGGACACTATGAGTCAGAATCAACTCGACAGCAACAGGTTTGGGTTTTTTTTTTTCATTAGGTTTGCTGCCTGCTTGACTTCCCTCCTTCCTCTCTTCCTCCCTCCTTTTCTCCCTCCTTTCCTTTCCTTCTTCCTTTCAAACATAAAATCCAGAGATATTACATAACTTATTAATACTTAAACTCATAAGATTACTGCATAATATGATTCGAACTAGAATCTTGGTTTTACAGATTCTAATGCAGTGTTTTACTTACTATTTCAGGAACCAGTTTATTGGAAGTGTGGTCATGGAAACATTTTTTTAAAGGTATTAAAAAAGAGTGATGGAAGTTTTCGTGACCATGGGAAAGGTACTTGAAACAAGCTCCAAACAGTCATTTAAAGACCCTATAAACCTAATGATTGATGCAAAAGGGGCAGCTAGGACTTGTAAAGCATCATTTCATTTTAACGTTTTGAGTAATCCAAGGAAACCAGTAAAACGAGTGACCCTCCAGCTTGTTCGTCCATAGATTTGTCTAGGTTTGAACGATTGATGCACTTAATCAAGAATCAAGTCATAGATGTGACTCACAGTCAGCAAAGTAGACCATCTACAGACACGGCCCCCCGCCCCCACAATCGGTAAATGTAATTTCTTATACCTGTTTTCAGAGACAATGTGTTCCAGCAGATACTGATCATTTGGCAAGCTTTATTGATCACTGAGGTCTAATGTGGCAAACTGTGATGAGGAGCTTAGCCATAATCCTTCATCCATTTTAGAGACAGTTGTGCTTTATCCATGGTGCTGGTGTCTACATCAAATCAACGGACCCTCTGCCCTGGGATTGGCCAGGGAATTGCTGTTCTGGGATGTAGGTCCTCTTGTGAACCAGTTTCATGGTGTATGGGCTATACCCAAATGGCCTTTATTTACATCCCTAGCACTTGCATACATGGCACATTACTAACCTATCCTCTGAGCTTCAATTTTCTCATCCGTAAAATGAAGTATATCTTCCACGTAGAGTTGATGTGAAGATTAAATAATGATAATATCTATTTTTTTTTAGGGATTTTTCCTGTACACAGAAAGCATTCATTAAAAATCAGTTTCTGATAGACATAGATGTTGCTATCACATTATGACAATAGGCAAAACTATTCCCAGGGAAGCTACAGGAAAAAAAAAAAAAAAAGTTGAAATAGCGAGTAGCCAGTAGCTGAATATTAAGAATTTGAACAGACTAAACAAAATAAAGAATCCACAGTTTCATGAAGATTTGTTATTTGATAAATCAAAGCATACCAATAGAAATTAGCAAAATGAAAAGTCATCTCTGGTTTTATGGAGCTGTAATCCCTTTATTTTAATTATGACAGAAGAGCTGAGTATTAGAGTTAGGTAAATGCTCAAGGTTATAGGTGACACAAAACAAGCACCCTGACATCCAGCTCTTATAAGCCACTGCTCATTACCTACTATTAGAGGAAGGTGCCCGAGTGCTTCCTAATTATACAACATACCTTATCTCATGGCCCCTGGAAGGTATTGTTACTGTTTTTAAGGTTGCTAGGAACTTTTTCCTCTCACCTTTATCATACTTATATTTCACTTGGCTGTAGATTATCCTAAAAGCAAGTGGGAATGGCCCATTTTGCTCTCCATTTCAGTGTAAAATTAACATTGGATAAAGGAGGCAAATCAACATTGAAAGGGGGGCCTGTAAAAAGATAGTATGTAATGGTGCCACTTGAAAAATCAAATGTATTTTCAATTCTGCTTTGACCTTCCTTTGCTTGTTGGAGTGGTTCCTTGGACTTACTTTATTTATTTATTTATTTTAATAATTTTTATTGAGCTTCAGGTGAACGTTTACAAATCAAGTCAGTCTGTCACATATAAGCTTATATACACCTTACTCCATACTCCCACTTACTCTCCCCCTTATGAGTCAGCCCTTCCAGTCTCTCCTTTCGTGACAATTTTGCCAGTTTCTAACCCTCTCTACCCTCCCATCTCCCTTCCAGACAGGAGATGCCAACACAGTCTCAAGTGTTCACCCAATACAAGTAGCTCACTCTTCATCACCATTTTTCTCCAACCCATTGTCCAGTCCCTTCCATGTCTGATGAGTTGTCTTTGGGAATGGTTCCTGTCCGGGGCCAACAGAAGGTTTGGGGACCATGACCGCCGGGATTCCTCTAGTCTCAGTCAGACCATTAAGTCTGGTCTTTTTATGAGAATTTGGGGTCTGCATCCCACTGATCTCCTGCTCCCTCAGGGGTTCTCTGTTGTGCTCCCTGTCAGGGCAGTCATCAGATGTGGCCAGGCACCATCTAGTTCTTTTGGTCTCAGGATGATGTAAGTCTCTGGTTCATGTGGCCTTTTCTGTCTCTTGGGCTCATAGTTATCGTGTGACCTTGGTGTTCTTCATTCTCCTTTGATCCAGGTGGGTTGAGACCAACTGATGCATCTTAGATGGCCACTTGTTAGCATTTAAGACCCAAGACACCACATTTCAAAGTGGGATGCAGAATGTTTTCATAATAGTATTATTTTGGCAATTGACTTAGAAGTCCCCTTAAGCCATAGTCCCCAAGCCCCTGCCCTTGCTCCGCTGACCTTTGAAGCATTCAGTTTATCCCGGAAAATTCTTTTCTTTTGGTCCATGGACTTACTTTTATATCACAAACTTTGTAGTTTATAAAAGCAAAAACACAAACAAAACACCTGCAGAATGACGTTCAAAATTTCATTTTCCTTACTATTTTTTTCTTTAAATCTTTTTTTGTTTGTTTATTTGATTTTTGGCCTTTTAAATCAGAATGTTATTCATATTTTCAGTTTCCTATAAAAATGGCACTGGGATTTTTGTGACTTTAGTCTCATTCTTTTAATTTGCATTTCCTTTAGTAGTTATGTACCATTTATTGATAGTTGTTATGCTTTATTTTACTAATACCTCAATCTTTGATGAGACTTACATGTAACAAGTTTCTTTAAAAATATTGAACTTCTCTAATATGACATTTTTTATTTTAAGTGCCGTTGTTGAATCCTAAAGGCCTCAACACGAGTTTCTTTGGTTTTTCCCTTCATTAGTAGCGATTATATGGCCACCTTTAGTGATAGAAGGATTCTCAGAAGGATAGGCACCAGAGGATATCTCTGTAAAGCTTCCTGCATGTATTCATGGACATTTCTGGGAAATCTGTTCTTCTTCAAACAAGGGGCAATGCAGACCAAATGTAATCACTACACTTCTAAGAAAAACCATTTTGAATTGCAAGATGATTGAAAGGAATGTGTGGTATATGCACCCTGTGAGTTTATATGTGTGCAAGCATTGATTTCTATTCTCTTTTCAAAGTATTATCAGCTCAGCTGTGGCTCATGGTCTCCAGAACGTAACCTCTGACCAGCCTATTCATCTCGTTTCTAGTATGTGCTAAAGGGCATTGCAGTTTTCAGAGTAGTGACAGAGAAACTTAACCTTTCTTTACAACCTCTGAAATGGCCATCTGAACATGTTCATTACCACTTCATAAACTCTGCCCTGAAGGCACATATTCTTCTTTGTTAACTTTATAAAACTCAAAGGTAGTGTAGTTATGTTGGTGCCGAAGAAACCACCACTACTGCTTTCCACAGTGATTTGTTTCAGGAGTTAATAAATTCCACTTTGAACTAAAACTTAGCGTTAGAGTTTAGCTCTATAGCTTGTGTTATAGTTATGACAAATAATTTTGATTTAGTTTATAAATTGCAATTTGTAATGTATCTTTCTCTAAATTTGAAGATAATGTGCAGGCTTTAAGGTATCTTCTCAAAATACCCAGTGACTTTATCAGTGTCTCTTTTTTTTGTCTTTATTACTCTATATGAATCAGTGCATCGCCCTGTTATGTGGGTATATTTATAGCAACTTGTAGAAGTGTTTCGTTTATGTGGGATACAATGTTTAAGAATGTTGTACTCTCTGTAATCAAGAATAATTTATAGCCAAGTAGCATCCCTGTAAAGAAAACTTTATGATAAAGTGACAGATAGTAATAGATACATTATGTTGCCAGTTTTCACAATCAAGTGTGCTTTTATAATATACACCATTACAAAAACCAAGGAGACCCAGAGGATTTTAATTAATCATTTAAAGCCATAGAACTCAGTTCTGACTCCCATGTTTTTCAGGAAAACAACAGAGGGTGGTAATGACTATGACTACAGATGTTTGTATGAGACTTCTCTTTTAGAGGTGGATTCGGTTTGGGTCTTTATTTCCTGTAGAATTCATTTTTGAAATCACCGAAGTTTTTCTAGCTCAGGAAACCTGACAAATCACTGTGTTTGCCTATTTTCAAAGGAATTCTTTCTATGCATATCTTTTATGTCGCATTCAGTATTAGGAAAATAATAAGATTTTCCGATGTGGTACACAAAGGTTCAGGAAAATTCTTTTCCACAAATGTATTTTAGTGTTCTCTTATGACCAAATCAGAAATTTTCCATTTTATTTTCTCATCTGTAATCTGCTTCAAGGAGCCTTGGTGGTGTGGTGGTTAAAGCGTTTGGCTACTAACCAAAAGGTTAGCAGTTGGAACCCACCAGTTATTCTGTGGGAGAAAGATGTAGCAGTCTGCTTCTGCAAATATTACAGCCTTGGAAACCCTATGGGACAGTTGTACCCTGTCCAATAGTGTTGCTATGGGTCAGAATTGATCCTGTGGCAATGGATGGGTATGGTAGGTATGAGCTACTTTAGACATACTTCCTGCCTTCTCACCAGAATTTAAGTAAGGTGTGTTCTCTAGACTCAGCTCTTTGCACATACCTGTGTAGCATTTGAGGCATAGTCCTAAATTGCTATGACATCTTTTGGGCAGCCTGAGCAAAGAAAGATGCAGGCAGTGAGCCAGTCAGTTGCTGCAGCACCAAGGCATTGACACCGAGTCCCTGGAGAGGGAGCTCACACCAATCCCACCTCTAAGTTTTCTTCCAGCCCACGAAGCAGTTGAGTAGCACAGGTATAAAAATGTATATTCAGCTACATAATATATTACCCCAACTGTCAACTAAAGTCATTGGGAAAAATAGTAGGTATGCACCGTATCTGTTGTAAGCCAAGGTAGAAGTTAATATTTTTAAATCTAAGTCACGTTCTTTTCCTAATTACTTCACCCTTTGTCTGCTGCATAATTTTATTTTCAGAAGATTCAAATCTGAGATAAGCCGAGTCATAAGAGAGTGTTACATACCCTATCATCTCAAGAGTCTTTCATGTTACAGTTGGCAGGTATTACTATATTACTGCTCCCAGAGTGATGTGAGATTTTTTTCTCAGGGTCATAATCTCATGAGAGATATAAGAGGGAAGCTCTTATTCCCCCAAAGATACCATAAGTATAAGTATAAACCAAAACCAAACCAAACCCGTTGCCCTTGAGTTGATTCTGACTCATGGCAATCTTACAGGTATAAGTATAAAAACCAAACCAAACCCATTGCCGTCAAGTCAATTCCAACTCATAGTGACCCTATAGGACAGAGTAGAACTGCCCCATAGAGTTTCCGAGGAGCACCTGGTGGATTTGAACTGCTAACTCTTGGTTACCAGCTATAGCACTTAACCACTATGCCACCAGGGTTTCCTAGGTATAAAGTATACACATCTAACATTAAACATCTTTCCCCAATTCTAGCATCTCAATCAAAGCTGTTTCGTGAAAGATTTTGACCCCAAATACTTAATGAATAGTCTAGGTAATCTCTCATCATGTCAGTTTCTGCCCTAGTAAATTATGTATTCAGGAAGTCCCGGGGTCACAAATGTTTAAGCAGTTGGTTTCTGACAGAAAGGTTGACAGTACTAACCCACCTGGCAGCTCTGTGGGAGAAAGACCTGGTGATCTGTCCCTAAAGATTGCAGCCAAGGAAACCCTATGGGAACGTTCTACTCTGTAACATGGCATTTCAATGAGTTGCAATCCACATGACAGCACCCAACAAAAACAGTAAATCATGTATTTATTGTTGTTGTTAGGTGCCATTGAGTCAGTTCCAACTCATAGTGACCCTATGTACAATGGAAAGAAACACTTCCTGATCCTTCGCCATCCTCACAATCATTGTTATGCTTGAGCCCATTTTTGTAGCCACTGTGTCAATCTATCTCATTGAGGGTTTTCTTTTTCCTGACCCTCTACTTTACCAAGCATGATATCCTTCTTCAGGGACTGGTCCCTCCTGATAACATGTCTAAAATATGTGTAACGACGTCTTGCCGTCCTTGCTTTTAATGAGCATTCTGGCTGTATTTTTCCAAGACAGATTTGTTCCTTCTTCTGGCAGTTCATGGTATAGCCAATATTCTACACCAACACCATAATTCAAAGGCATCAATTCTTCTTTGGTCTTCCTTATTCATTGTCCAGCTTTCACACGCACATGAGGTGATTGGGAACACCACAGCTTGGGGTAGGCACACCTTAGTTCTTAAAATGACATCTTTGCTTTCTAACACTTGAAAGAGATCTTTTGTGGCAGATTTGTCTTCCTTTAATTTCTTGACAGCTGCTTCCACGGGGTTTGATTGTGATCCAAGTAAAATGAAATCCTTGACAACGTCAATCTTTTCTCCATTTATCATGATGTTGCTTATTGGTCCAGTTATGAGGATTTTTGTTTCCTTTATGTTGAGGTGTAATCCATACTGAAAACTTGGCATTTCTCAAGCTGAAAGAACTGAGGAAAAAATTCAAGCCTCAAGCTGCAATATCGAAAGATTCTACGGGGAAAATATTTAACGACCCAGGAGGCATCAAAAGAAGATGGAAGGCATACACAGAGTCACTATACCAAAAACAGTTGATCATCATTCAGCCATTTCAGGAGGTAGCATATGATCAGGAACTGATGGTACTGAAGGAAAAAGTCCAAGCTGCACTGAAGGCACTGGCAAAAAACAAGGCTCCAGGAACTGATGGAATACCAACTGAGATGTTTCAACAAATGTATACAGCACTGGAAATTCTCACTTGTCTGTGCCAAGAAATATAGAAGAGAGCTACCTGGCCAACTGACTGGAAGAGATCCATATTTATGCCTATTCCCAAGAAGGGTGAGCCAACCGAATGTGGAAATTATCGAACACTATCATTAATATCAAACACAAGTAAAATTTTGCTGAAATTCATTCAAAAGCAACTGCAGCAGTATAATAACAGGGAACTGCCAGAAATTCAAGCTGGATTCAGAAGAGGATGTGGAACCAGGGGTATCATTGCTGTTGTGAGATGGATCCTGGCTGAAAGCATAGAATACCAGAACAATGTTTACCTGTATTTAATTAAGGCATCCCACTGAGTGGATCATAATAAATTTTGGTTAACATTGTGAAGAACGAGAATTCCAGAACAGTTAATTGTGCTTGTGAGGAACCTGTACATAGATCAAGAGGCAGTCATTCAAACAGAATAAGGGTATACTGTGTGGTTTAAAGTCAGGAAATGTGGACGTCAGGGTTGTGTCCTTTCGCCATATCTATTCAATCTGTATGCTGAGCAAATAAACTGAGCAGCTAGACTATATGAAGAAGAACAGGGCAACAGGACTGGAGGAAGACGCATCAACTACCTGCGATATGCAGATGACACAACCTTGCTTGCTAAAAGTGAGGACTTGAAGTACTTACTGATGAAGATCAAAGACCACAGCCTACAGGATGGATTGCGCCTCAACATAAAGGATACAAAAATCCTCAGAACTGGACCAATAAGCAACATCATGATAAATGGAGAAAAGCTTGATAATGTCAAAGATTTCATCTCTCTTTGACTCACAATCAACATCCATGGATGCACTAGTCAAGAAATCCAAAGATGCATTGTATTGGGAAAATCTGCTGCAAAAAACCTCTTTAAAGTGTTGAAAAGCAAAGATGTCACCTTGAAGACTAAGGTGTGTCTGACCCAAGCCATGGTGGTTTCAGTTGCCTCACATGCATGTGAAAGCTGCATGATGAATAAGGAAGATCAAAGAAGAATTGATACATTTAAATTGTGGTTTTGGCAAAAATATTGAATATACCATGAACTGCCAAAAGAACAAATAAATCTGTCTCGGAAGAAGTATAACCAGAATGTTCCTTGAAAGCAAGGATGGTGAGACTACATCTCATGTAATTTAGACAGGAAATCAGGAGGGATCCGTCCCTGAAGAAGGACATCATGCTTGGTAAAGTAGAGTGCCAGCAAAAAAGAGGAAGACCCTCAACAAGATGAATTGACTCAGTGGCTACAACAATGGGCTCAAGCATAATGATTGTGAGGATGGTGCAGGACAGGGTAGTGTTTCTTTCTGTTTTACATAGGGTCCTTGTGAGTTGGAACCAACTCAGTGGCACCAAACAACAACAACATACTCAAGGTTGTACTTTGGCTCTCATGGGCTTGTTCTAATTTTCTTCAGTTTCAACTTGAACTTCCATATGAGCAATTTATAGTCTGTTCTGTAGTCAGCCCGTAGCCTTATTCTGACTGATTATATTGAGCTTTTCCATCATCTCATTCCACAGATGTAATCAGTTTGATTCCTGTGTATTCCATCTGGTGGGGTCTATGTGTATAGTTGCCATTTATGTTGTTGAAAAAAGGTATTTGTAATGAAGTCATTGGTCTTGCAAAATTCTATCATGCGGTATCCAGCATCGTTTCTATCACCAAGGCCGTATTTTCCAACTTCCAATCCTTCTTTGTTTCCAACTTTCTCATTCCAGTCGCTAGTAATTATCAATGCATCTTGATTGCATGTTTGATCAATTTTAGACTGCAGGAGTTGATAAAAATCTTCAATTTCTTCATCTTTGGCCTCAGTGGTTGATGTGTACATTTGAATAATAGGGATATTAACTGGCCTTCTTTATCCTGTAAAAAAATCCTGTTGCCTTTGAATTGATCTGGACTCATAGCAACATTATAGGACAGAGTTGAACTGCCCCAGAGGATTTTCAAGGAACAGTTGGTGGATTCGAACTGTTGACCTTTTGGTTAGCAGCCATAGCTCGCTGTAGCTCTTTTTTTTAAACTTGTGGAAATAATTTTTTTTTAATTGTGCTTTAGATGAAAGTTTACAGAACAAATTAGCTTCTCATTAAACAATTACTACTTTTTTTTGTGACATTGGTTACCAACCCCACAGCATTCAACACTCCTTTCTCGACCTTGAGCTATTACCAGCTTTCCTGTTCCCTCCTGCCTTCTAGTCCTTGTGTGTGCCTTTAGTCTCGTTTTGTTTTATGAGCCTGTCTAATCTTTGGCTAAAGGGTGAACCTCAGGAATGACTTTATTACTGAGCTAAAAGGGTGTCTGGGGGGCCATAATCTCGGGGTTTCTCCAGTCTTTGTCAGGCCAGTAAGCCTGGTATATTTTTGTGAGTTAAAATTTTGTTCTACATTTTTCTCCAGCTCTGTCTGGTAATTAAAAATCAGTGACGTCTAAAGGATCTTAACTCCAGTGTGGAATTAATGAGATACGTGAAGCATATCAGAACTCAGCCAGTTCCTTCCTTCCTTCCTTCCTTCCTTCCTTCCTTCCTTCCTCCCTCCCTCCCTCCCTCCCTCCCTCCCTCCCTCCCTCCCTCCCTTCCTTCCTTCCTTCCTTCCTTCCTTCCTTCCTTCCTTCCTTCCTTCCTTCCTTCCTTTTCTCTCTCTCTCTTTCTTTCTTATTTCTTTATTTTCTTTCTTTTTTTCTCTCTTTTCCTAATCAAACAAAGCACTTAGGAAAAATAAAAACAGAAAAATTTCTGATCATACTAAGTTTCTCACAGCTATAGTTGTACACAATAAAATACTCATTTGTTGTCCAAATTAAAAAGATCTGTTTTGTGAATTGTCCCCTAGGTAGAAGGGACTATATTTTCCAATAATATTCCCACATTTTATAAAATGAAATTTTTTTTATATTAGGTTTTTTCCTTTTTTTTTTTTGCATTTTAATTTCATTTCCACAAAACCTGCTGAAGATTTTAGTGCATACATGGCCAGACATTTGTTTGTTTGTTTGTTTTTTAATTAAAAAAAGTAATGTCACTCAAAGAGTGACTTTAGAGACTGAGTTTATTTTGACTAACACGGTCCCTGTCCATACCTATCTGTATCATCCGTATTTCCAGTGAGTTCAGTAGCAGTTTAAATGAACTGATCTAAGTAGACAGAGTATGTTACATATGGCAGCATCAACAAATATGAATCAACTGCATTTTAGCTACTCTTTAATAAGCACTTGCTTTGCTAATGTCTTGGGTTACCATATTTTTTCATTTAAAATTTATTAATCATTCTGAGAATAAAGTATATTTAAAGAGAGAGAACTGGCGATTAGGAAGGGTAAGAAATTTCCTGTAGTTTCTGGGTACCACAAATCATTAAGGGCTTGACTATTAGCCAAAGCTTGGCAGTTTGAACCCTCCCAGAGGTGCTTAGGAAGAAAGACCTGGCTATCTGCTTCCTCGAAAACACGATGGAGCAGTTCTCCTCTGCACATACTGGGTTGCCATGAGTCAGAATCGACTTGACAGCAACTGACAGCAACAGTCACTTAAGGGCATACATTTCATACCTGAAGAGACATGTTTGACTCTTTATTCAAGCTAAAGTTTGAGATGACTGGAGAGGGAGAGGTGTGTGGACATGAATCTTGGCTGAGGTGTCTAGAAGACCTCAGAGCACTACGAAATTATCTAAAAGGCCATGATTCTACAGTGACTGTAGATCCACTGTGCATATGTTTCATGTAGTGCATATCCTTTTGCATGCACGCTAAGGACCATTTTGGTCAATCCACCTCACAGAAGTGACCATGTGAAAAATATGCATACTTTTAGAGAGAGACAGAAGGCAAGTGAATTTAGTTTCTCATTCTTATTTTCATTTATTTATTCAACAAATACTTATTAGGTACTTACTGTAGGCCAGACACTCTTCTGTGTGCTTTATATCTAGGAGATAAAAAGATGAATAAGATAGACCCTATCTCTTGTCTTATGATGCATATTCAAGTGGAGGATATGAACAGTAATTAAGTCAGCACCCAAATAAGAAAATTACACATTATTCTGTGCAGGAAATAAACAGGTATATGTGTGAGAGAGCAACTTGGGGTAGAAGGACTATTTTAGAACAAGGGGCTAGCCTTTCAAAGAAGTTACTCTCAAACTGGGCTGTGAGGGATGGGAGGGAAGAGTTGAGGGAGGAGAGTCCAACACTCAGGTTGTATACTCAGCATAAACATTTACAAGCCCTCAAGCAGCAGTGTCAGATGATGAGCACACCCCTGTGTGCTCTGGAGCTGCAATCACGACATCCTGGAATGAAATAGCACTTAGCTAATACTATGGCAAGGGAAAAGTGCAACTACACCAAAAAAAAATTTCTTTCTTTCATCAAATATAACGTGACCAAAAATGCCTGACTTTGAAACAAATTTGTTTTTGAAAAGGCAAAAAAAAAAAAAAGATGAGGAAGCCAAATTTTAGTAATATTGCAGCTCATCTCCAGCTTTATTGCAGTTAGCATTTCCAGTGCATGTATGTGTGGGTGGGTGGGGGTGTGTGTGTGTAATTTTTGTTGTGATTTCTCTCTGTTTATGCTCAATTTTAATCAGATCCTATGGATACTTTATTACAGTAGCCCACAGGAGCAGAGCTTTGTCTAAACCCAAGTGTGTTGTTATAAAACACTGTTTGAAATTTAACTGGTTTGCTTTAGTGATATTAACCATGAATTTCTGAAAATAAGAAATAAGTAATACACTTATGATAAAAAATAGTGCTTAGAGGTATTTCTTATCCGAGAATAATATTATTTTGCGTCTCTTGGCTGTATATTTGAATCATTCTATTGCTTTTCTTTTCAGTGTGAGTGATGGACAAGTTTTGTTTTGTTTTGAATTAGTTGCTTATTAAGAAGAGCTTTTATAAAATATAACTCAAAGGGGGGATTCTGAATGTTTAAACTTTGCATACATCTTCATTTTGTTCATTTTTTCCAAAGACTGTGTGTCCTGCAGTCCGAAAAGTTCCATTTAAAGATAAGCTTTTGAATGCAAAAATAAAATAATCCTGTACAGTTTATAAAAGGGGCTTCTCCATGTGCTTTGATTTATCTTTTTAACCTCGACGTCTCTTCAGTTTTGATGTATGGCAGTGCCATTGCCTCTGCCATCAGACTAGGTCTATTCATGAGAAATAGCCATGTAATGATGTATTTTGTACATATGTGAGGTTGCAATTTTCTCAGTTATTTTAGGAAAACCCTTTTGTTTTACTGTGAAACTAACTATGGTTTGGTCAATTTTTTTGTACGGGTCCACTAGTCAAAATGCTGCTGGCACCATGATTGTTACGATAATTTGACATCATTATCTTGACTATTGTAGTGTAGAAAGGTTATGGTTCTGATTCTCTAGCAACTCTAGAATTACCTTTAAGGGAAAAAGAAGTGAAATAGAAGATATAAAAAACTTAGGATATCCAAATTATTATGAAAAATGAATTTTTATTCTTTCTTTTCTTTTTCTCATGTATATACATATACTTAGTGACATTTAAGTGCCAGGCATAATACTGGATTATTTGGATGCATTCATAGATATACAAGTAAAAAGACCTAACCCTCGTTGTCTAGGCTGTAGTGGAAAGCCAGGCTTAAATAATTAAAATTTACAAATACTATGTATTAAAAGTTTTTAAAGGATGTGGTGAGAAAACCTTATTTTTATTTTATTTTTTTTATTCTAAAGAAGAATTTTCTGAGAAGGTAAAACTCTGTTACAGGAGTAGTAATAGAGGGCTGGTGACAAAGATCCTAGTGGTCACAATGTGATGAGGTGATTGAAGGCGGTGAATCTAGAGGCCTTTAGGAAGTAATCCAGAGGCTGGCATGATAATGATGGCCTCCCCTAGGACAGTGGTAGTTGGGTGTGGAGGAAAGGCTTATCTTCATCCACACTTGGTCAGTGTTTGTTCTACCATAAACCAAAAAACATTGCCATCAGGTCGATCCCTACTCATGTTGACCCCGTGTGCGCAGAGTAGAACTTCTCTGTAGGATTTTCACTGGTGTGACCTCTTGGAAGCTGATCACCAGGATTTTCTTCTGAGATGCTTCTGGGTGGGTTTGAACTGCCAACCTTTTGGTTAGTAGCTGCATGCTTAAATATTTGTACTATCTAAGAACCCCTTGCATAGCACACTGGGTGTTTAATATCCTGAGAAGAAATGATATAAAGAGAGGTTTGAGAAATAGGATATTTAGGTTAGGAGATATTTAGAGTCAAATGAATAGACATGTAAACAAATGATGCAATGCAGTGCTATTAGTGCAGTAATTGACATGAATATGTATAAGGTATAGAGCTGATTCCAAGAGGAGAATGACTTAATCTCTTTGAAGGTGTCAGAGAATTTTATTTGCAGAGAATGGGATGCCTGAGCTGGTTTTCCTCATGTAGAACATGAGATATGAGCTTTTCAGATAAAGAAAATAGCATGTGCCCAATTCGCACAGTGATAAAACTGAGTGTGATATTCAGGGATCTACACATCAGTAAATACCGCTGGACTACAAGGTCTAAAATGATGAGTTCTGGTAGAGATGTTAGAGGAAAGGTGTTTTATCTTGCAGGCTTTGGGATGGATGGAAATCTTTGAGGTTTACTCTGCTAATCATATTTTATACATGCTTTTTATGTGATGTTATATTGGTTAGCAGGGTACTTTAATTCAAGAGTGAATTGCCCATGCCTTGTCTTAGGTCTATTATTTTGAGACTAATTTAAAGTGACTAAAATGAGAAAGGTGCTGTACTCCATTTATGTAGTGCTGCTCCATCTCTTTATATAGCTTTCTATAATGGAATACATTACTAATTTGAAAAGGAGCCATAAAGCCTCTCCAAAGAAAAAGAATATTTTAGAAGAAACTAGGTTGTTCTGGCAAATTAATCATACTTTAATTGCATAATGATGGTCTACAGATGTACATACCTTATTTAGAAAAAAAAAAAAAACATTAGCAGAAAACTTATTTATTTTAGGTTTTTTTTTTATTGAACATTAGATGAGGGTTTACAGAACAAACTAGCTTCTCAATAAACAATTACTACACATATTCTTTTATGACATTGGTTACCAACCCCACAACATGTCAGCGCTCTCCCCTTTTGGACCTTAGTTTCCCTATTAGCAGCTTTCCTGTCGTCTCCTGCCCTCTAGTCCTTGCCCCTGGGCTGGTGTGCCCCTTTAGAATCATTTTGTTTTATGGGCCTGTCTGATCTTTGGCTGAAAGGTGAACCTCAGGAACGACTTCATTACTGAGCTAAAAGGATGTCCAGGAGCCATACTCTCGGGGCTCCTCCAGCTTCTGCCCGACCAGTAAGTCTGGTCTTAGCAGAAAACTTTGTGATTCTGGGGACATGTACAAAGATGACCATCTATATGATGTATTAAGAATAGAGAGGGAGAGTATTTTGGCCTACTCCATTCCTGAATCGGTGTCAGGTAAGATAGGGAGTACGTACTCAACCTTTTTTTATCTAGTTAACTGCATCATTCAGATCTCTGCTTAATTGCCTCTTCCTCATGGAACCACTGACCCAGTTTTATTTTCCCATTAGAAATCTGGACAGTTTCCACATTATAATTTTAATTTAAAAATTACGTGTTTGTTTTAATATCCATCTACTTGCTGCACTGATCAAAACTTGAGAGAAGAGATGGTGTCTTGAGAACAAGGACTATGCTATTGTTGGTACTATAACATAGTGACCAAGGGCTCTGAGTTTTGTGTCAGAGAAATTGGATTCAAATCTTAGCCTTTACCTCTAAAACTTCATTTATAAAATGGGAATAGTATTGCTACCCATATCAATGTTTTTCTAATTTATCACCTGTCTGCCCATCTAGAGTACAAACTTTACGAGAACAGGGAACTGGCCATCTAGTTTACTATGTCTCAGTGACTAGTGACTAGTGGCACTCAGTGACAGTGACTAGTGGCACGATATAGCCTATTAATAAATATTTGTGGAATAAATGAACTAATATGTAGCTACAAAGGGTTTTTATTACGATTAAGTTTATAAAGCTTGTAGCATAATGTCTATGATAGAGAAGGCATTTAGTAATACAACAGGATTTGTACATTTTGCTCATCTTCTTGTGTAATGTTTTCATTTCTTTTGAATAAATACCTAGAAGTGATATTACTGAGCCTTGGTGTAGATATATGCTTAACTTTATAAGAAACTGCCAAACTATTCCCCAAAGTGGTTGTTCATTTTACACTCCTACCAGCAGTGTATGAAAATTTGGGTTGTTCTATATTCTTGCAAACAGTTGGAGGTGTTCTTTTTATATTTAGCCATTCTATTGGTCATGTAGTCATATCTCATTGTGGATTTAATTTGCATTTCCCCTGATGACTAATGATGTTGAGCAATGTTTTTTAGTGCTTATTGGCCAGTTTTTATATCTTCTTTTGTGAAGTATCTGTTTAAGTCTTTTGCTGTTTTTATTTGGGCTGTTTGTTGTTTTATTATCAAGTTCTAGCAGTTATGTACACATCCTGGGTACAATCCCTGTCAAGATATATGATGGTCAGTATGAGTTGGAATCAACCCTATGGCAATGAGTTTGGGTTTTTTTTGGCTTATGTGTATATCTATATATCTATGATTTTCTACTGGTCTGTGGCTTGCATACTTATTCTCCTAACAACCTTTTTTTTTTCCCTCTACTAGTTTTATTGCAAAATAATTTTAGATTTACAGAAGATTTGCAAAGATAGTACAGAGAGTTCCCCAAAAGCCTTCATCTAGCTTCTTCTAATGTTAACATCTAATATAACCATGGTACATTTATCAGAATTAAGAAATTAACATTCTTATAATATTATAAGCTAAACTACCAACTTTATTTAGACTTTTCCAGTTTTTGTAATAATGTACTTTTTCTGTTCCAGGACCAATCCAGGGTACCACATTGCATTTAGTTTTCATGTCTCCTTAGTCTCCTCCAATCCATGACAGTTTACAGAGATGTCCTTGCCTGTCGTGAACTTGACAATTTTAAAGAGTTCTGGTTAGGTATTTTGTAGAATGTCCCTCAATTTGACTTAACAGTCTTTTGATGAACAGGCGTTTTAAAATTTTATGGAGTTCAATTTATCAGTGTTTTCTTACATAGTTAATGCTTTTTGTATTCTGTTCTGGAAATATTTGATTTTCAAGAGGTACAAAGATATTCTTCTGTGTTTTCTTCAAGAAGCTTTATAGTTGTAGCTTTTATGTTTAGGTCTGTGATCCAACTTGAGTTAATTTTTCTCTGTGTCTTGAGGTAGGAAGTCAGGATTTTTTTTTTTTTTTTTTTTTTTTGGCTACCTAGTTTCCCAAAATCATTTGTTTAAAAGATTGACTTTTTCCATTGTACAGTTGCACATCTTCCTTTCTAATCTTTATGATTGTATTTACTTTTCTCATCACATTACATTGGAGTCTCTGGTGGCCTAGTGGTTAAGAGCTACGGCTGCTAACCAAAAGATCAGTAGTTGGAATCCACCAGGCTCTTCTTGGAAGCCCTGTGGGGGCAGTTCTACTCTGTCCTATAGGGTCACTATGAGTCAGAATTGACTCGATGGCAATGGGTTATCATATTACATTAACTTCAATTTACAAACAATATTGAATAGAAATAAAAGTGATGACAGCAGACATTTTAGCTATATTTCCGATTTTAAGAGGAAATAATTTTCTGAACATTAAGTGTAATTATCTGTAAATTTTTAATAGATATCCTTTATCAGAGTAAGAAATTTCCCTTCTGTTTCTGATTGTTGAGAGTTTTTTTTTTTAAATCATGAATGGACATTGAATTCTATAAAAATAGTTTTCTTCTGTAGTCTGTAAATAAGTGGGGAAATACATTAACTCATTTTAAAACATTATAGTGTGCTTTAGTGCCTATGGTAAACTCCATTTGATCATGCTATATTGCCCTTTTAATATATTATTAGAGTTGATTTGCTAATATTTTGTTAAGGATTTTTTTCTTTTTATTTGTGTTTATGTGGGAAATAAATGTGTAATTTTCTGTTCTTGTAACATTATGTCTGGTTTTGGTATCAGAGTTATACCAGCCTCAAGAAAAGACTTGGGAACATTGTCTTTTCTTTCATTTTTTTAAGTTGTTTGTAGAAAAAACAATTTTTTAATTTGGTAGAACTTACCATTGAAGCCGTTTAGACTTGGCTTTTTTATGAGCAAAAAATTTTATTATGAATTATATTTATTGTGTCTTATTGGGAAATTCATATTTCTGATTTTCTTGTGTTACTTTGTGAGTTGTCCAGGCATATAATGGTACCATCTGTATGTAACCTATAGCACATATGTCTTGATAGTCATAATAAATACCTATGTTACTAGCTTATGTATAAGCTGTACTGTACTTTCTATTGTTATTTTATCCTGAACACTCTCTACTTACAAATAAAAAGTTTACTGTGTAACAGAGTATGCTTCGACTAGTAGACAGCAGCATACAATCTCGTGTATTGTGTGCCTCTTGAGTGTTGTAACATTATCCCTCTGTATGGTTGTTTTTTGAAAATATTACTGTGAAGTGCATCATGACTCCCAAACAGCAAAACCAGTGCTAGTGATACCAGCAGCAATAGGCAAAGGAGAAATATCGGTTTGGAAGTGAAACAAAAGGTAACCCATATAGCTTTGCTAAGTATATAATATGGTGTTTGTACAACATCCAAATCACATAATATCCTATTTCACAGAACTTATCTTGGACATTAAATGATGCATGACTGTATGTAATCTAAGTCCTTATAAATTTTTTAAACTCATTAAATATTCCAGTATATGGTGTATCTTAATGAATATTCCATGTGCACTAGAAAGTAATGTGTATTCTGCTGTTGTTGGGTGTAGTGTTCTATAAATATTAAATAAGTTCATGTTTTCATTACTCTTGTTTTTTTTGTTGACTTTTTAGTCTATTTTCTAAGTCATTAGGGTTGTTAAAATTTCAAAATATAGTTATGGATTTTGTCTATTTCTGCCTTTAGGTCTGTCAATCTTTGCTTCGTATACTTCACAGCTCTGTAACTAGATGTATACATACTTCATGTTATGTCTTTTTTTGGATAAATTGAGTATTTTATCATTGTGACATTTCTCTATGCTTAGTCATGTTTCTTTTCTAGAAGTCTAATTTGACAATTTTTAATGTGGCCACTGCTGTTTTCCTATATTTTTTCATTCTTTTTTATGCTATGAGTTGGAATCGACTCGATGGCACTGGGTTTGGTTTTAGTTTTGGCTTTATACCTTTCATGGATCTTTATATTAAAAATGCGTCTCTCATGGACAGGGTATAATTGGGCATTGCTTTCTTACCCAGTTTGACAATCTCTGTCATACAATTGGAATTTTTAGTCCATTTACAGCTTCTAAAACCAAAACCAAATCTGTTGCCATTGAGTCGATTCCAACTCATATTTAATTTAATTATTGAAATATTTCATGTTCTCAACCCACATGGAGCAAAGAGAATGAAGAACCCCCAAAGACACAAGGTAATTATGAGCCCAAGAGACAGAAAGGGCCACATAAATCAGAGACTACATCAGCCTGAGACTACAAGAACTAGATGGTGCCCAGCTACAACTGATGACTGCCATGAAGGGAAACACAACAGAGAATCCCTGAAGGAGCAGGAGAACAGTGGGATGCAGACCTCAAGTTCTTGTAAAAAGACTAGACTTAATGGTCTGACCGAGACTCGAAGGACCCCAGAGGTCATAGTCCCCAGACCTCTGTTAGCCCAAGACAGGAACCATTCCCTAAGCCAACTCTTCAGACAGGGATTGGACTGGACTATAAGATAGAAAATGATACTGGTGAGAAGTTAGCCTCTTGGATCAAGTAGACACATGAGACTATGTGGCCAGCTCCTGTCTGGAGGGGAGATGTGAAGGCCGGGGGGTACAGAAGCTGGCTGAATGGACACAGAAATACGCAGAAATACAGGGTGGAGAGAAGCAGTATGCTGCTGTCTCGTTAGGGGGAGGGCAACTGGGAGTATATAGCAAAGTGTATATATAAGTTTTTGTATGAGAGACTGACTTGATTTGTAAACTTTCACTTAAACTACAGTAAAAATTAAAAAAAAAAAAATTTCAGAATTGAAATCAACCATATTGCCATTCCTGTTCCTTTTGCACTATTTGTGTTTGTTCTCTTTTTAATCCTTTCTTGCCACATTTTTATTTATTGAGAATTTTTTTAGTGTTACAATTTTTCTTCTCCTTTGGATTTTAAATGATACTTCTTTGGCTTGTATATTTTTTACTAGGTGCCAAATGGAACGACTATGTATTCTTAATTCCCCACGGTTTACTTTGAATTAATATTACTTTGGCATATAATACTCTTCCATTTATTCCCTCATTTCACTTTTGCTATTGTTCTCATATATTTACTTGTACATGTGTTATTACTTTTGCTTTAAATTGTCAATTAGCTTTTAAAAATCTATTACATGAGAAAACTTTTACATGGCTTTATATTTACTCTTTTCTAATACTCTTCTTTCCTTTGAGTAAATTCAGCTTTTTGTTTTGTACTTTTTTTTTTTTCCCTTTAGTTTGAGGAACTGCCTTTAAGGTTTTTTGTAATGCAAGTCTGCTGGTAATGAATCTCTCAGCTTATCTGGAAATGTTTTTATTTAGCATTCTTTTTTATTTTGGACTGATGTTCTCCTTGGATACAGAATTCTAGGTTAACATACATTTTGGTCTTTTCATAACTTGAAAAATGTTTCTTCTCGCTTGCATTGTTTTCTGATGTGAAATCAGCAGATTATTCTTATTACGATTTCTCAATATAAATTTTTTTTATTATAAACATATTTATTTTTTGCTTTTCTTAGCAATTTGATTATCGTGTATCTTGATATGACTTTCATTGTTTATTCTGCTTAGAATTTATTGAGTTTCTTGGAACTGTCAATCAATAGTTTTTCATCAAAATTGGAATGACTGTAACTAATATTTTTTCATATATGTTTATTTCTTTCAATCTCACTTTTTTCCAGTTATACTTATATTAGAACAATTTTTATTGTCATTGAGGCTGTGTTCATTTTTCTGTTTTTTGCTTTTTTTTTTTTTTTTTGTCTCCTCTCCTTCAGTTTTGATAGTTCTGTTCATCTGTTTTCAAGTTCACTGATCGTTTCTTGTGCACAAACTACATTTTTCAATTCTAGGATTTCTCGATTTTTTAATAGTTTCTATTTCTCTCCTGAGATTTCTTGTGTTCCCTCATTACATACACCCTTTCCTTTAAATCTATGGAAATATTTTCAAAAGCTGTTTTAAAGTTTTATCTAAGAATACCAAACTTTTTATTGGGAAAACAAACAAAAAGCTCTCAGATTGTTTATTAGCTTTTTCTCTCCTGTTTATCTGTCACGTTTTCCTGTTTGTTCACAAGCCTAGTAATTTTTGAGTGTATACTAAACTTTGAGAAAGCTACATTGTCAATAATAAGAATTTTGTTTTCTTCCTTTAAATTTATTGAGTGTTCTGATAGGCAGTTACTTTTCAAGTGAGTGAGCTTGATCTTGTTGACGTTTACTTATAGTTTTTGTTTAGATTGGGTCTACAAAAGCCCTCTTCTAGAGTGGCATGTCTCCTAAGGACTGGCCTTCCTGAGATCTCAACTAAAGGACCAGGGATTCTGATGCCTTTCTTCTCTGTCTTGTTGGAAGTCCGATATCTACAAGAACTGTATGACCTATGGAATTGTCATTTAGCCCTCAGATCCCAAAAAGTTGTATTCTGCAAGGTCTTACAGAGTTTTAGTCTGTTCATGCATGCTTAGAATTTGGTCTCAGTAGACTCCCTGTGGAAATTTCTGGAGTTCCTTCTCTGTGCAACTGCCTCTGCTCCAGTACCCTGCCAAATATCATGCCCCCAAAATTGCAGCTGTCTCACCAGCCCCAAACTTTGATCTCTGTTTCTCCTGCCTATCTAGACTATTGATCTCTATTATATTTCTCTTTGCTGTGCTTTGGAAAGTGCTCCTAGGCAGGAGGCTGGGGTGCTTATGGAGTTCACTTTGTGTGTTACCTTTCTTCCAAAAATCACAGCTCTGTGTTGTCTGATGTCCTGCACCTGAAAATGGTTGCTTCATACATTTTATCAAGTACTACATTTGCTTACAGCAGCCAATAAAGGACGGAGAGACATGAAGTATGGCAAAGCAAGTCTAATACCCAGTATTCCTCATAGCCAGAAACAGAAGTAGGAAGTATATTTTAGTCTCATGTTTCTTAGGCTGGGTAATTTTTTTTTTCTTTCTAAATCATTCAGTCCATACATATGCACACATGTATTCATTTCCTATCTATTCTAATGAGCACATTGCCTTTTATGGGGAGTAAATTAAATAACTTTTTTTTTTTTAATTAAGTAATGCCCCATCTGTCTGTCAGTTTTTCATACTATGGGGGCTTGCATGTTCCTGTGATGCTAGAAGCTATGCCACAGGTATTCAAATACCAGTAGGGTCACCTATGGCAGCTTCCAGACTAAGACAGACTAGAAAAAAGGACCTGGTAGTCTATTTCAGAAAAGATTTAGCTAGAGAAAACCTTATGAATAGCGGTGGAACTTTGTGTGATATAGTGTCCAGAGTTGAGCCCCTCAGTTTGGAAGGCACACAAAAGGCAACTGGAGAAGAGCTGCCTCCTCAAAGAAGAGTAGACCTTAATGAGGTGGATGGAATCAAGCTTTCTGGACCTTCATTTGCTGATGTGGCATGACTCAAAAGGAGAAGAAACAGCTGCAAACATCCATTAATAGTCAGAATGTGGAATGTATGAAGTATGAATCTAGGAAAATTGAAAGTCGTCAAAAATGAAATGAAAGCATGAACGTTGATATCCTAGGCATTAATGAGTTGAAATGAGCTGGTATTGGCCATTTTGAATCAGACAATCATATGATCTACTATGCTGGAATGACAACTTGAAGAGGAATGACATTGCATTCATCTTCAAAAAAAAAAAAAAATCAAGATCCATCCTGAAGTGCAAAGCTGTCAGTGATAGGATAATATCCATATGCCTACAAGGAAGATCAGTTAATACGACTATTCAAATTTACACACCAACCACTGATGCCAAAGATGAAGATATTGAGGATTTTTACTAAAATCTGCAGTCTCAAATTGATCAAACATGCAATTAGGGTGCATTGAT